>NC_088384.1:51620000-52870000 GCF_037993035.2 Macaca fascicularis | reverse complement strand
ACAGGCGCCCTCCACCACTCCCGGCTATTTTTTTTTTTTTTTTTTTTGAGACAGAGTCTCGCTCTGTCACCCAGGCTGGAGTGCAGTGGCGCGATCTCCGCTCACTGCAAGCTCCGCCTGCTCCTGGGTTCACGCCGTTCTCCTGCCTCAGCCTCCCTAGAAGCTGGGACTACAGGTGCCTGCCACCACGCCCAGCTAGTTTTTTTGTATTTTTAGTAGAGAGGGGGTTTCACCGTGTTAGCCAGGATGGTCAGGATGGTGACCTCGTGATCCACCCGCCTCCGCCTCCCAAAGTTCTAGGATTATAGGCGTGAGCCACCGACTGCACTGAGCCCGGCGGAGATATTTTACCTTTTATCTGTGGTTCTCAGCTCAGGAAGGAAAGGAAAGGCAGCTTCTTGCATGAATCAGCTTTCAGCTTAATATTTTTCTTTTGGCAGAGTGGTTTGAGTTCCCACGTTTTTCTTTTCCTTTCACTGCTTTCAGGGAGCAAAAGAGAAAAACCTACACGAGTATCTTAATGCAGAAAAATATTTGATAACATTTCACACCTATTCAGGGTAAAAATTCTCAGCAGATGAGGAATAGAAAGAATTTCCCTTAATAAAACAAAGGTTATGTGTGACAGCCTGGCTGCAATCATCATATTTAATGGTGAAGTGTGTTCACACTAAGATCAGGAACAAGCATTAATGTTGATTCTCATCACTCTTTAGCATTATCTTAGAATATCAAGGTAATTTGTTAAGGTATTAAAAAGGAATAAAAGGCATAAACGTTGAAATAGAACAAGAAAAACTTTTTATTCACAGATGTGAGTGTGTACATGGAAGAATCTGTAGTTAAACAACTAGATACTAGTAACACACAGTTTAGGAACTTGAGAAAATAAGGTCAGTATTTTTAAAGAGCACTTGTATTTCTGTAACCTAGCAGCAAACAGTTAAAAAATGAAATACATATACTACCACCAAAAACAAAATGTTTAAACTTCTAAGACTGAATGTAGGAGAATATCTTTGTGACTTTGGAATAGGTAAAGATAGCACAGATGAGACATGCAAGGATGTAAACTATTTAAGTGTACAGAAACAACAAAAATAAATGTTATAAATCGCCTTTCAACTGCCATCAGAAGAAGAAATTTCACTGCTTTTCTTCTCTAACTGCGTGTAAACCAAAAAGTATCAGAATCAAGTACCAATTTAGATGTTTTTATTATTATTATTATTATACTTTAAGTTCTAGTGTACATGTGCATAATGTGCAGTTTTGTTACATATGTATACTTGTGCCATGTTGGTGTGCTGTACCCATCAACTCGTCATTTACATCAGGTATAACTCCCAATGCAATCCCTCCCCCCTCCCCATAATAGGCCCCTGTGTGTGATGTTCCCCTTCCCGAGTCCAAGTGATCTCATTGTTCAGTTCCCACCTATGAGTGAGAACATGCGGTGTTTGCTTTTCTGTTCTTGCAATAGTTTGCTGAGAATGATGGTTTCCAGCTGCATCCATGTCCCTACAAAGGACATGAACTCATCCTTTTTTATGGCTGCATAGTATTCCATGGTGTATATGTGCCACATTTTCTTCATCCAATCTGTCACTGATGGACATTTGGGTTGATTCCAAGTCTTTGCTATTGTGAATAGTGCCACAATGAACATACGTGTGCATGTGTCTTTATAGCAGCATGATTTATAATCCTTTGGGTATATACCCAGTAATGAGATGGCTGGGTCATATGGTACTTCTAGTTCTAGAACCTTGAGGAATCACCATACTGTTTTCCATAATGGTTGAACTAGTTTACAATCCCACCAACAGTGTAAAAGTGTTCCTATTTCTCCACATCCTCTCCAGCACCTGTTGTTTCCTGACTTTTTAATGATTGCCATTCTAACTTGTGTGAGATGGTATCTCATTGTGGTTTTGATTTGCATTTCTCTGATGACCAGTGATGATGAGCATTTTTTCATGTGTCTGTTGGCTGTATGAATGTCTTCTTTTGAGAAATGTCTGTTCATATCCCTTGCCCACTTTTTGATGGGGTTGTTTGGTTTTTTCTTGTAAATTTGTTTGAGTTCTTTGTAGGTTCTGGATATTAGCCCTTTGACAGATGAGTAGATTACAAAAATTTTCTCCCATTCTGTAGGTTGCCTGTTCACTCTGATGGTAGCTTATTTTGCTGTGCAGAAGCTCTTTAGTTTAATATAGATCCCATTTGTCAATTTTGGCTTTTGTTGCCGTTGCTTTTGGTGTTTTAGACATGAAGTCCTTGCCCATGCCTATGTCCTGAATGGTACTACGTAGGTTTTCTTCTAGGGTTTTTATGGTATTAGGTCTAACATTTAAGTCTCTAATCCATTTTGAATTAATTTCGTATAAGGAGTAAGGAAAGGATCCAGTTTCAGCTTTCTACTTATGGCTAGCCAATTTTCCCAGCACTGTTTATTAAATAGGGAATCCTTTCCCCATTTCTTGTTTTTCTCGGGTTTGTCAAAGATCAGATGGCTGTAGATGTGTGGTATTATTTCTGAGGACTCTGTTGTGTTCAATTGGTCTATATCTCTGTTTTGGTACCAGTACCACGCTGTTTTGGTTACTGTAGACTTGTAGTATAGTTTGAAGTCAGGTAGTGTGATGCCTCCAGCTTTGTTCTTTTGACTTAGGATTGTCTTGGCAATGTGGGCTCTTTTTTGGTTCCATATGAACTTTAAAGCAGTTTTTTCCAATTCTGTGAAGAAAGTCATTGGTAGCTTAATGGGGATGGCATTGAATCTATAAATTACCTTGGGCAGTATGGCCATTTTCACAATATTGATTCTTCCTATCCATGAGCATGGTATGTTCTTCCATTTGTTTGTGTCCTCTTTTATTTCACTGAGCAGTGGTTTGTAGTTCTCCTTGAAGAGGTCCTTTACATCCCTTTTAAGTTGGATTCCTAGGTATTTTATTCTCTTCGAAGCAATTGTGAATGGAAGTTCATTCATGATTTGACTCTCTGTTTGTCTGTTACTGGTATATAAGAATGCTTGTGATTTTTGCACATTGATTTTGTATCCTGAGACTTTGCTGAAGTTGCTTATCAACTTAAGGAGATTTTGGGCTGAGACGATGGGGTTTTCTAAATATACAATCATGTCATCTGCAAACAGGGATAATTTGACTTCTTCTTTTCCTAACTGAATACCCTTGATTTCTTTCTCTTGCCTGATTGCTCTAGCCAGAACTTCCAACACTATGTTGAATAGGAGTGGTGAGAGAGGGCATCCCTGTCTTGTGCCAGTTTTCAAAGGGAATGCTTCCAGTTTTTGCCCATTCAGTATGATATTGGCTGTGGGTTTGTCATAAATAGCTCTTATTATTTTGAGATACATTCCATCAATACCGAATTTATTGAGAGTTTTTAGCATGAGGGGATGTTGAATTTTGTCAAAGGCCTTTTCTACATCTATTGAGATAATCATGTGGTTTTTTTCTTTGGTTCTGTTTATATGTTGGATTACATGTATTGATTTGCATATGTTGAACCAGCCTTGCATCTTAGGGATGAAGCCCACTTGATTATGGTGGATAAGCTTTTTGATGTGCTAATAGATGTTTATTTTGCCAAGGTTGAGCACATGCCCCAGAGAGAGGTCAGTGGCTTTCCCCAAATATGAGTTTGAGAGCTTCATTGTTTAAAAGGGAAAAGTAGGCTGGAGGGGAAAGAGGGAGGGTATGGTAATCCACCTGTGGCAAGAGAAAAGGAGCAGGTAGGAGAATAATCAGTTATGTGTTCATCTCACACTCAGTAAATCAGCACTTTATGTAAGATAAGGTGTGCATAGAGCAGCTACTATGGAGATACTTAACCTTTTATCTGTAGCTATCTCCTTTGGAACAAAAGAAAAGGCAGCTTCTTACATGCTTTCCTTTTGGCATAGTGGACTGGGGTCCCTAGTTTTATTTTCCTTTCATAACACCGTAGTATTTGTTCACTTCTTCTGTCTCAAAGTTGCTGGCCAGTGGATGTATGCTGTGTTCATCATAATCACCACGATAGCATCTTTGTTCCTTCACATTTCCTTCTTTTCACCCTTGTATGTCTGTTTTTACTTTGAATTTTTTTTTTATCAAAACATTCACTTAAAAGTATAGTGAGTACTCTAATGAAATCATTGTACCCACCACTTTAATTTACAATTAATTCTTTTCCTGTATTTCTACTGGAATTATTTTCCAAAAATTCAGAGAAAATAGTACAATGAACCCAGTACACATTATTCAGTTCTAAAAATTATCAAGTGTGGCCAATAATGCTCAATTGACTTTTGAGGGTGAGAAGGGGTGTTTAAGCACATCCAGACATCATTTTCACTCATGAATGTTCTGAAAGTTTGTATACAAGGAAGGGCTCATGCTTTTAAAACCCAAAATATTTTTATAACAACAAAATCAATGTTTGATAATCTAATATCCAATTAGTGTTCAGATTTCACTGGCTGCTAAAACTCCTCATGTATTCTTTGTTGCAATCAGGATCCAAATTGCATTGGATCACTCACTGCCTTAGATTGACCACATGTCTGAGGACTTTTATTCTTGAAGGCTCACACTCCCCATGCTATTAATTTGTTACAGGCTTTGGTGTTGTACAGTACTTAATAACTGCCAATGCCATCTGCCTGTGGCCTTCTTAAGTTTGTCTGCCCCTGTGATTATCCTGACTTTAAACCCAGGTAGACGGAGGCTAGAAGAGACAGACAGCTTTTGTGTGTTCTGTCCAATGCAAAGAACACCTGCAACTCTGAGCCCTAACCTTAAACTCAAGACCTCATCTGCAGGTGTTGCACATCCTTTTAGCCCCTCAGTGATGTAAGCAACAAACCTCACCCAGCTCCTGGGACACAGGGTCTTCACTCCCAGATGAGCTTGTCCTGGATTTGCAGGGAGCCTGGCTCCCTAGACCTTTTGGCCAGACCCCCACAGGGGGATTGTGCAGATGTGCTCTCCCCAGATCCCCAGTTGGTATTGGAATCAGGCCTGTGTCACATGTGGGGAGGGCAGCTGCACCCAGCCACCCTTTGACTTCTCTCCTCCCACAGATCAGCCATCTGCAAGCTTCCCTTCTCCATGGAGAGCAGGAAGACAGTCATGGGACCCCAGGGAGCCAGGAGACAGGTGAGACTTCCCAGAACTGTCCTTCTTGCTGTCACAGGATAGGCTCGTTTCCTTCACTGGCCCTAGCAGTCACATTGTTAGCACCGGACCAAGGCCAGCACTGCTCCTGGGGAGTGATCTGTCTTTCCTGGCGTCCTCCAGCAAGTGACTGGCCTGTGGGTGTCACTTATCAAGTAGTGATCTGTGTACAACACCCAGGGAGCATTTACAGCCAAAGACAGGAATCTCCACACTCAGGTGTCCAGTGATGATGTTGGGTTGGTGTCAATGAAGGGTAGGGCAGAGAGGGAGGTCACAAAGGCCTCCAGTGGGAGGGGTTCCCTGGGCAGTTGCGAGAGATGTGGCAAGTACAGGAGATGGGGAAGAGGCAGAAGTGTGCTCAATCTCAGGCTGCCACTGGGCAGACTGCTCAACTGCAGGGACAAAGGGTTTTAGCAGTCAACGTTCTCACAGACGGCTGGTGGATGAATCCAGGTCCTAGGGGAAGCAGATCCCAAGATGCAATGAGATGGGCTGGGCTCATGTTAGAGGAAAGGCCTGCAAGAGAGAAAAGGGGATGACTGGAGCCTCATCAGACTCCAGTGAGGAGAGGGGGATAAAATTGCGTGGAAGTATCGGAGACCAAGTACAGCCTTGGGAGGCTCAGCCAGGCCAGCAGGTCTTCAAGCCATAGTGGGCCATCAGAGGAGCGCCTGGATCGGAAGGGGCTTGCCTTGATGTCCTTAAAATGCATGGCCACTGCCTGGAACAGCTGCGAGAAGCATGGCCTAGATGTGGGTGCAGGAGTGGACTGTGGTCCTTTAGGCTCCCAACTCAGAAGTCTGCCAGGTGCTGGCTTGGGGTGGCCACAGCTGATTTTCTGTGTGTTCTAGTGGAGGTGCAGAGTCACACAGGGCACCTGAATATCTCTGGTTTGGCAGACAGCATGTTGGATGGTTAGATGGGCTTTCAGCATTACCAAACTGGGAGATTGCACCTACAGCCCTGGATCGGCCACGTCTCTGAGGAGCAGTCACTGCCCTGTGCCGAGCCTGCATTGTCAGTTGGCCACAGATGCCCAAGCTCACCAGGGTCCTCACGGTTTGACAGTGTAGGATTGCCACCTCCCATAGCTCTGCCACTTCCTGCAGACTCCTCACAGCGTGGCCTAAACTGCTGAGATAGCTCCCACCTACCTCCCTCATTGGCCCCTGTCATCTGATTATTCCTAAAGACTGCTGGCTACCTCTGACCCTCCTGAGGACAGAGGCCTGGATGCCAGCCTGAGGAGCCCAACTTGGTCTTTAAGCTTTCTGGGGTTTTCTTGGTTTTTCTTTTGGGTTTTTTGGGGGGATGGTGGTCAGGGTCTCACTGTTGCCCAGGCTAAGTGCAGTGGCACAATAATAGCTCTCTGCAGCCTTGACCTCCCAGGCTCAAACAGTGCTCACACCTCAGCCTCCCAACTAGCTGGGACTACAGGCACTTGCCACCATGCTCAACTAATTTTTTATTTTTGTGTATGTGGAGTTGGGGTCTCGCTATTTTGCCCAGGTTGGTCTCAAACTCCTGGATGCAAGCAATCCTGCATCAGCCTCCCAAAGTGCTAGGATTATAGGCATGAGCCAGCATGCCCAGCCTGCCTGGATTTTGAGGATCTTTACAGTAGGTGTGACATGATAGATCAGTGCTGGGGGAAATAGGGATTGACAGTTAAGGGTCAAAGGAGAGGCTTTCTGACTCATGAGTCTAGTAGTCTGATGAGCTTCACGAATTGATTATTTATTTATGAGACAGAGTCTTGCTCTGTCGCCTAGGCTGGAGTGCTGTGGCACAATCTCAGCTCACTGTAACCTCCTCCCAGGTTCAAGCGATTCTCCTGCCTCAGCCTCCCAAGCACCTGAGATTACAGCCATGCACCACCACACCTGGCTAATTTTTATATTTTTAGTAGAGACAGGGTTTCACCGTGTTGGCCAGGCTGGTCTCAAACTCCTGGCCTCAAGTCATCCGCCCGCCTCAGCCTCTCAGAGTGCTGGGATTACAGGCACAAGCCACCGTGCCTGGCCACAAATGGAATTTAAATTCATCAGGCACCTACAGAGATGCCAAACTGGTCATGTGCGTAGTTGCAGAACAGATGTACTGTGAGAAGGGCTCTTTCAAAAGTGCTCCATCCACTAATTCAGATGTGCTCAGACTGCCCTATACAGCACTGGATTTTTGGTAGAAATCAGATCTAACCTGGATCTGAATTCTGGGATCCTGCAGTGGAGATTTACATTTTCCAGCGCAGGTCCCAAATGATCGGTTGTCATTTTATCAGAAGATCCATGAGAGCTGTGTCTTGCTCATTTAGAAATTCATGGAGTATCTAACTCAGAACATGGCTCAGGGTACCGTAAAACTTTAGTAATGTGTTATTTACTGTTCATATGTTTGTAGGAAACACTGTTACTTAATTTTTTGAGTTTCCCTCTTCTCCCTGCCTAGGTTTAAAGCTCCACGCAGTTGAAACTCTCTGTGCTTCTAGGAAGCCCCATTAAGACTACCTAGCACCATAAATACTGGGGCCAGGCAGAGACGGAGGTCTTGGAACTCCAGGCACAGGTGGCAGAACCTGGAATCCTCCAACTGCCTGAGTGCAACACTGTCCCTGGTGAGCATGCCTGGGTTTTGTGTTACAGGCTTTCTTGGCATTTGGGGATGTCACTGTGGATTTCACCCAGAAGGATTGGAGGCTGCTGAATCCTGCTTAGAGAGCCCTGTACAGGGAGGTGACACTGGAGAACTACAGCCACCTGGTCTCACTAGGTAAGCGTGGCTTCCCTCGAGCCTAACATTTGACCTGTGGCGCCTCTGATGTTGCCATAGGGTTAGGTTCAGAGACAAGAATGTTGTTTTCTCTATTCCCCTGAGGAAGGTCTACCTTTGGTAAAGTTTCATACTGACTGCCACTGGGCACCTGCAGGCCTCTTTTCCCACCCTGCGGCTCCCCCTGGGGGTTTGCACTCTGAGCATGGTAGACAGGGTCCTCCTGAGCCTTCCCCCTCTGAGTCTCCCTCCCTTCCTGCCCTGGGTGGCTCCAGCAAATGGCCCCTGGAGCCTACAACCAGGAGTCACCTTATGGTTTTTTTCCCTGTGAGCAGGAATTCTCCATCCTAAACCAGAACTCATCAGGTGGCTAGGGCAAGGGGAAGCGCCCTGGGGAGAAGAGAGAAGATGCCGGCCAGGCCCCCGTGCAGGTGCGGGGATAGACAGGGCAGACAGAGCACAAGGCACTCAGCCTTTCAGGAGGGAGGAGGCTTCTCTGAGGCCAGGGGACCTGGAAGCTGTTCTGGCCTCCTTGGCTGCTCTTCAGACCACCTGGCCCTGCCTGCCTTTCAGTCCTTGCTGAGTAAGGGGTTCTCTTGGGGCCCCTGGACTCCTTCTCCCAGGAAGCCTCCTTTCCCCCTACTTGCTAGGCTTCTTTCTCCCACTCAGTCTCCTCATTTGTGACTTTCCTCGTGACTGCCCGACTGCAAGCCTAAGTCTGTCGCCCCTTCCTGATACTGTCAGGGTATTCCTATGTTAGCTTCTTTTTGTTTTGTTTTGTTTTTTATTTGTTTTTCCGTATAAGTAAATATAAATTTTTTGACATAATTTGGATCTTATTCTTCTATATACTGATTTTCTTTTTTTTTAAAATTTAAGTTCTGGGGTACATGTGCACAACATGCAGGTTTCTTACATAGGTATACATGTGCCATATTGGTTTGCTACACCCATCAACTCATCATTTACATTAGGTATTTCTCCTAATGCTATCCCTCCCCCTGCCCCCCAACCCCCAACATTCCCCAGTGTATAATGTTCCCATCCCTGTGTCCATGTGTTCTCCAACTCCTACTTATGAGTGGGAACATACAGTGTTTGATTTTTCACTTCTTATGTGACTCTGCTGAGAAAGATGGTTTCCAGTTTCATCCATGTTCCTGCAAAGGACATGAACTCATCCTTTTTTATAGCCACATAGTATTCCATGGTATATATGTGGCACATTTTCTTTATCTGGTCTATCATTGGTAGGCATTTGGGTTAGTTCCAAGACTTTGCTATTGTGAACAGTGCTGCAGTAAACATACATGTGCCTGTGTCTTTATACTAGAATGATTTATAATCCTTTGGGTATATACCCAGTAACGGGATTGCTGGGTCAAATGATATTTCTAGTTCTAGATCCTTGAGGAATCGCCACACTGTCTTCCACAATGGTTGAACTAATTTACACTCCCGCTGACAGTGTAAAAGCGTTCCTATTTCTCCACATCCTCTCCATCACCTGTTGTTTCCTGACTTTTTAATGATTGCCATTCTAACTGGCATGAGATGGTATCTCATTATGGTTTTGATTTGCATTTCTCTAATGACCAGTGATGATGAGCATATTTTCTAAGTTTGTTGGCTGCATAAATGTCTTCTTTTGAGAAGTGTCTGTTCATATCCATTGCCCATTTTTTGATGGGTTTTTTTTTTTTGTAAATTTGTTTAAGTTCTATTTTAGCTTCTTAAAATCTCTGTCCATTATTCTTCTTCAATTCCCATAGCTTTTTTCCTTGTCTTTTAATGTTTTAAGCAGTACTACTGTTGCCAGAGGTCACTTCACCTTCCTCCTTCCCCCATTTCCCCCAAAAGTACTGCCTGAGTGGGGCTGTGGTCTAGAATTGTGCACCCTCTTAAGTCCCCTTAGTCACTGCAGTGGTTCATCAGGACTCATGATGATGATGATGATGATCAGGACTCATGATGATGATGATGATCAGGACTCGATGATGATGATGATCAGGACTCATGATGATGATGATGATGATGATCAGACTCATGATGATGATGATGATGATGCTCAGGACTCATGATGATGATGATGATCAGGACTCATGATGATGATGATGATGATCAGGACTCATGATGATGATGATCAGGACTCATGATGATGATGATGATGATGATGATCAGGACTCATGATGATTATGATGATGATGATCAGGACTCGATGATGAGGATGATCAGGACTCAATGATGATGATGATGACTCATGATGATGATGATGATCAGGACTCATGATGATTATGATGATCAGGACTCATGATGATGATGATGATGATCAGGACTCATAATGATGATGATCAGGACTCATGATGATGATGATGAGGACTCAGGATGATGAGGATGATGATCAGGAATCATGATGATGATGATGATGATCAGGACTCATGATGATGATGATGATGATCAGGACTCATGATGATGATGATGATGATCAGGACTCGATGATGATGAGGACTCAAGATGATGAGGATGATGATCAGGACACATTATGATGATGATCAGGAATCATGATGATGATGATGATCAGGACTCATGATGATGATGATGATCAGGACTCGATGATGATGATGATGATCAGGACTCACGATGATGATGATCAGGACTCGATGATGATCAGGACTAATGATGGTGATGATGATCAGGACTGATGATGATGATCAGGACTCGATGATGATGATGATCAGGACTCATGATGATGATGATGATGATATGATCAGGACTCAATGATGATGATGAGGACTCATGATGATGATGATGATCAGGACTCATGATGATGATGATGATCAGGACTCGATGATGATGATGATCAGAACTCATGATGATGATGATCAGGACTCATAATGATGATGATCAGGACTCATGATGATGATGAGGACTCAAGATGATGATGATGATCAGGACACATGATGATGATGATCAGGAATCATGATGATGATGATCAGGACTCATGATGATGATGATGATGATCAGGACTCGATGATGATGATCAGGACTCATGATGATGATGATGATGATCAGGACTCATGATGATGATGATTAACACTGATGATGATGATGATCAGGACTCATGATGATGATGATCAGGACTCGATGATGATGATCAGGACTCATGATGATGATGATCAGGACTCATGATGATGATGATCAGGACTCATGATGTTGATGATGATGATCAGGACTGATGATGATGATGATCAGGACTCAATGATGATGATGATGATTAGGACTCATGATGATGATGATGATTATCAGGACTCATGAGTCCTGATCATGAGGATGATGATGATTATCAGTACTGATGATGATGATGATGATCAGGACTCATGATGATGATGATGATGATGATCAGGACTCATGATGATGATGATGATCAGGACTCGATGATGATCAGGACTCATGATGATGATGAGAAGCAGGACTCGATGATGATGATCATGACTCATGATGATGATGATGATGATGACTCGATGATGATGATGATCAGGACTCATGATGATGATCAACACATGATGATGATGATGATGAGCAGGACTCGATGATGATTTTGATCAGGACTCATGATGATGATGATGAGGATGATCAGGACTCATGATGATGATGATGATGATCAGGACTCATGATGATGTTGATGATGATCAGGACTCATGATGATGATCAGGACTCATGATGATGATGATGATGAGGACTCGATGATGATGATGATCAGGACTCATGATGATGATGATGATCAGGACTTATGATGATGATGATGATCAGGACTCATGATGATGATGATGATGATGATCAGGACTCATGATGATGGTGATGATCAGGACTCGATGATGATGATGATCAGGACTCATGATGATGATCAGGACCCACGATGATGATGAGGAGGAGGAGGAGGAGGACTCATGATGATGATTATCAGGACTCATGAGGATGATGATGATCAGGACTCGATGAGGATGATGATGATGATCAGGACTCATGATGATGATGATGATCAGGACTCATGATGTTGATGATGATCAGGACTGATGATGATGATGATGATCAGGTCTCATGATGATGATGATGATTAGGACTCATGATGATGATGATGATTATCAGGACTCATGAGTCCTGATCATGAGGATGATGATTATCAGTACTGATGATGATGATGATGATGATGATGATGATCAGGACTCATGATGATGAGGATGATGATCAGGACTCAATGATGATGATGATCAGGACTCATGATGATGATGATAAGCAGGACTCGATGATGATGATGATCATGACTCATGATGATGATGATGATGAGGACTCGATGATGATGATGATCAGGACTCATGATGATGATGATGATCAGCACTCGATGATGATCAGGACTCATGATGATGATCAGGACTGATGATGATGAGGACTCATGATGATGATGATGATCAGGACTCATGATGATGATTAACATTGATGATGATGATGATCAGGACTCATGATGATGATGATCAGGACTCATGATGATGATGATGATCAGGACTCGAAGATGATGATCAGGACTCATGATGATGAAGATGATGATGATGACCAGTACTCCATGATGATCAGGACTCATGATGATGATGATGATGATAATGATCAGGACTCATGATGATGATGATGAGGACTCATGATAATGTTGATCAGGACTCGATGATGATCAGGACTCATGATGATGATGATGATCAAGACTCATGATGATGATGATGATGATCATCAGGACTCATGATGATGATGATGATCACGACTCGATGATGATGATCAGGACTCATGATGATGATGATTATCAGGACTCATGATGATGATGCAGATGATGATCAGGACTCATGATGATGATGAAGATGATCAGGACTCATGATGATGATGATGATCAGGACTCATGATGATGATGATGATCAGGACTCATGATGATGATGATGATTAGGACTCATGATGATGATGATCAGGACTCATGATGATGATGATGATCAGGACTCATGATGATGATCAGGACTCATGATGATGAGGATGATGATGATCAGGACTGATGATGATGATGATCAGGACTCGATGATGATCAGGACTCATGATGATGATGATCAGGACTCGATGATCAGGACTCATGATGATGATGATCAGGACTCATGATGATGATGATGATGATGATGATCAGGACTCATGATGATGATGATGATCAGGACTCGATGATGGTGATGATGGTCAGGACTCAATGATGATGATGATGCTCAGGACTCATGACGATGATGATCAGGACTCGTGATGATGATGATGATCAGGACTCATGATGATGATGATCAGGACTCATGATGATGATGAGGACTCAAGATGATGAGGATGATGATCAGGACACATGATGATGATGATCAGGAATTATGATGATGATGATGATCAGGACTCATGATGATGATGATGATCAGGACTCGATGATGATGATGATGATCAGGACTAATGATGATGATGATGATCAGGACTTATGATGATGATGACTCAAGATGATGAGGATGATGATCAGGACACATGATGATGATGATCAGGAATCATGATGATGATGATGATGATCAGGACTCATGATGATGATGATGATCAGGACTCATGAAGATGATGATGCTCAGGACTCGTGATGATGATGATGATGATCAGGACTGATGATGATGATGCTCAGGACTCTTGATGATGATGATGATGATCAGGACTTATGATGATGATGATGATCAGGACTCATGATGATCATGATGATCAGGACTCATGATGATGATCAGGACCCACGATGATGATGATGATGATGCTGAGGAGGAGGAGGAGGACTCATGATGATGATGATGATTATCAGGACTCATGATGATGATGATCAGGACTCGATGATGATGATGATGATGATCAGGACTCATGATGATGATGATCAGGATTCATGATGATGATGATCAGGACTCATGATGATGATGATGATCAGGACTCATGATGATGATGATGATCAGGACTGATAATGATGATGATCAGGACTCATGATGATGATGATGATTAGGACTCATGATGATGATGATGATTATCAGGACTCATGAGTCCTGATCATGAGGATGATGATGATTATCAGTACTGATGATGATGATGATGATGATGATGATCAGGACTCATGATGATGATGATGATGATGATCAGGACTCATGATGATGATGATGATGATGATCAGGACTCATGATGATGAAGATGATGATCAGGACTCAATGATGATGATGATCAGGACTCATGATGATGATGATAAGCAGGACTCGATGATGATGATCATGACTCAAGATGATGATGATGAGGACTCGATGATGATGATGATCAGGACTCATGATGATGATGATGATCAGGACTCATGATGATGATGATGATCAGCACTCGATGATGATGATCAGGACTCATAATGATGATGATGATCAGGACTGATGATGATGAGGACTCATGATGATGATGATGATGATGATCAGGACTCATGATGATGATGATGATCAGGACTCGAAGATGATGATCAGGACTCATGATGATGATGATGATGATGATGATGACCAGTACTCCATGATGATCAGGACTCATGATGATGATGATGATGATAATGATCAGGGCTCATGATGATGATGATGAGGACTCATGATGATGATGATCAGGACTCGATGATGATCAGGACTCATGATGATGATGATGATGATCAAGACTCATGATGATGATGATGATGATCAGGACTCATGATGATGATGATGATCAGGACTCATGATGATGATGATGATCAGGACTCATGATGATGATGCAGATGATCAGGACTCATGATGATGATGATCAGGACTCATGATGATGATGATCAGGACTTGATGATGATGATCAGGACTCATGATGATGCGGATGATGATGATCAGGACTGATGATGATGATGATCAGGACTCAATGATGATGATCAGGATTCATGATGATGATGATCAGGACTGATGATGGTGATCAGGACTCGATGATGATCAGGACTCATGATGATGATGATCAGGACTCATGATGATGATGATGATCAGGACTCATGATGATGATGATGATGATCAGGACTCGATGATGATGATGATGGTCAGGACTCGATGATGATGATGATGCCCAGGACTCATGATGATGATGATGATGATGATCAGGACTCATGATGATGATCAGGATTCATGATGATGATGATCAGGACTCATGATGATGATCAGGACTCGATGATGATCAGGACTCATGATGATGATGATCAGGACTCATGATGATGATGATCATCAGGACTCATGATGATGATGATGATGATCAGGACTCGATGATGATGATGATGGTCAGGACTCGATGATGATGATGATGCCCAGGACTCATTATGATGATGATGATGATGATCAGGACTCATGATGATGATGATGAGGACTCAAGATGATGAGGATGATGATCAGGACACATGATGATGATGATCAGGAATCATGATGATGATGATGATCAGGACTCATGATGATGATGATGATGATCAGGACTCATGATGATGATGATGATGATAATCAGGACTAATGATGATGATGATGATGATCAGGACTTATGATGATGAGGATGATGATCAGGACACATGATGATGATGATCAGGAATCATGATGATGATGATGATCAGGACTCATGATGATGATGATGATCAGGACTCATGATGATGATGATGATGATATCAGGACTCATGATGATGATGATCAGGACTGGATGATGATGATCAGGACTAATGATGATGGTGATGATCAGGACTGATGATGATCAGGACTCATGATGATGATGATGATGATGATCAGGACCCATGATGATGATGATGATGATCAGGACTCATGATGATGATGATGATGATGATCAGGACCCATGATGATGATGATGATGATCAGGACTCATGATGATGATGATGATGATGATATGATCAGGACTCAATGATGATGATGAGGACTCATGATGATGATGATGATCAGGACTCAATGATGATGATCAGAACTCATGATGATGATTATCAGGACTCATGATGATGATGAGGAGGACTCAAGATGATGATGATCAGGACACATGATGATGATCAGGAATCATGATGATGATGATCAGGACTCATGATGATGATGATGATCAGGACTCGATGATGATGATCAGGACTCATGATGATGATGATGATGATCAGGACTCGATGATGATGATCAGGACTAATGATGATGGTGATGATCAAGAATGATGATGATGATGATCAGGACTCATGATGATGATGATGATGATGATGATCAGGACCCATGATGATGATGATGATGATCAGGACTCATGATGATGATGATCAGGACTCGATGATGATGAGGACTCATGATGATGATGATGATCAGGACTCATGATGATGATGCAGATGATCAGGACTCATGATGATTATGAAGATGATGATCAGGCCTCATGATGATGATGATGATCAGGACTCATGATGATGATGATGAGGACTCAAGATGATGATGATGATGATCAGGACTCATGAAGATGATGATCAGGAATCATGATGATGATGATCAGGACTCATGATGATGATGATCAGGAATCATGATGATGATGATGATGATGATCAGGACTCATGATGATGATGATCAGGACTCATGATGATGATGATGATGAGGACTCATGATGATGATCAGGACTCATGATGATGATGATGTTCAGGACTCATGATGATGATGATGATGTTCAGGACTCATGATGATGATGATGATCAGGACTCATGATGATGATGAACAGGACTCATGATTATGATGATGATGATCAGGACTCATGATGATGATGATGATCAGGACTCGATGATGATGATGATCAGGACTCATGATGATGATGATCATGATCAGGACTCATGATGATGATGATGATCAGGACTCATGATGATGATAATGATGATTAGGACCCATGATGATGATGATCATGATCAGGACTCATGATGATGATGATGTTCAGGACTCATGATGATGATGATGATGTTCAGGACTCATGATGATGATGATGATCAGGACTCATGATGATGATGATCAGGACTGGATGATGATGATGATGATCAGGACTCAAGATGATGATGATGATGATCAGGACTCATAATGATGATGATGATCAGGACTCATGATGATGATGATGATCAGGACTCATGATGATGCTGATGATCACCACTCGTTGATGATGATCAGGACTCATGATGATGATGATGATGATCAGGCTCATGATGATGATGATGATCAGGACTCGATGATGATGATGATCAGGACTGATGATGATGATGATGCTCAGGACTCTTGATGATGATGATGATGATCAGGACTCGATGATGATGATGATCAGGACTCATGATGATGATGATGATCAACACTCATGATGATGATGATCAGGACTCATGATGATGATGATCACGACTCGATGATGATGATCAGGACTCATGATGATGATGTTGATGATCAGGACTCATGATGATGATGATGATCAGGACTGATGATGATGACGATGCTCAGGACTCTTGATGATGATGATGATCAGGACTCATGATGATGATGATGATCAGGACTCATGATGATGATCAGGACCCATGATGATGATTATGATGTTGAGGAGGAGGAGGACTCATGATGATGATGATTATCAGGACTCATGATGATGATGATCAGGACTTGATGATGATGATCAGGACTCATGATGATGATGATGATCAGGACTCATGATGATGATGATGATCAGGACTGATGATGATGATCAGGACTCATGATGATGATGATCAGGACTGATGATGATGATGATCAGGACTCGATGATGATGATGATGATGATCAGGACTCATGATGATGATGATGAGGACTCGATGATTATGATCAGGACTCATGATGATGATAAGCAGGACTCGATGTTGATGATGATCAGGACTCATGATGATGATGATGATGATCAGGACTCATGATAATGATGATGATGATCAGGACTCATGATGATGATGATGATCAGGACTCATGATGATGATGGTGATGATCATCAGGACTCATGATGATGAAGACGATGAGGACTCATGATGATGATGAGGACTCATGATGATGATGATGATGATCAGGACTCATAATGATGATGATGATGAGGACTCATGATGATGATGATGATCAGGACTCATGATGATGATGATGAAGATCAGGACACGATGATGATGATGATCAGGACCCATGATGATGATGATGATGATCAGGACTCATGATGATGATGATGATGATCAGGACTCATGATGATGATGATGCTCAGGACTCATGATGATGATGATGATGATCAGGACTGATGATGATGATGATGCTCAGAACTCTTGATGATGATGATGATCAGGACTCATGATGATGATGATGTTGATCAGGACTCATGATGATGATGATGACGCTCAGGACTCATGATGATGATGATGATCAGGACTCATGATGATGATGATGCTCAGGACTCTTGATGATGATGATGATCAGGACTCATGATGATGATGATGATCAGGACTCGATGATGATGATGATCAGGACTCATGATGATGATGATGATCAACAGTCATGATGATGTGATGATGATCAGGACTGATGATGATGATCAGGACTCGATGATGATGATCAGGACTCATGATGATGATGATGATCAACACTCATGATGATGATGATGATGATCAAGCCTCATGGTGATGATGATGATGATCAGGACTCATGATGATGATCACGACTCGATGATGATCAGGACTCATGATGATGATGATCATGACTCGATGATGATCAGGACTCATGATGATGATGATGATAATCAGGACTCATGATGATGATGCTGCTCAGGACTCATGATGATGATGATGATCAGGACTGAAGATGATGATGATGCTCAGGACTCTTGATGATGGTGATGATGATCAGGACTCGATGATGATGATGATGATCAGGACTCATGATGATGATGATGATCAGGACTCATGATGATGATCAGGACCCATGATGATGATGATGATGAGGAGGAGGAGGACTCATGATGATGATGATGATTATCACGACTCATGATGATGATGATGATGATGATGATCAGGACTCATGATGATGATGATGATCAGGTCTCGATGATGATGATCAGGACTCATGATGATGATGATGATGATGATCAGGACTCATGATGATTATGATGATGATGATCAGGACTCGATGATCAGGACTCATGATGATGATGATCAGGACTCGATGATCAGGACTCATGATGATGATGATCAGGACTCATGATGATGATGATGATGATGATGATCAGGACTCATGATGATGATGATGATCAGGACTCGATGATGGTGATGATGGTCAGGACTCAATGATGATGATGATGCTCAGGACTCATTATGACGATGATGATCAGGACTCATGATGATGATGATCAGGACTCATGATGATGATGATCAGGACTCATGATGATGATGAGGACTCAAGATGATGAGGATGATGATCAGGACACATGATGATGATCAGGAATTATGATGATGATGATGATCAGGACTCATGATGATGATGATGATCAGGACTCATGATGATGATGATGATGATGATGATGATCAGGACTAATGATGATGATGATGATCAGGACTTATGATGATGATGATGACTCAAGATGATGAGGATGATGATCAGGACACATGATGATGATGATCAGGAATCATGATGATGATGATGATGATCAGGACTCATGATGATGATGATGATGATCAGGACTCATGAAGATGATGATGCTCAGGACTCGTGATGATGATGATGATGATCAGGACTGATGATGATGATGCTCAGGACTCTTGATGATGATGATGATGATGATCAGGACTTATGATGATGATGATGATCAGGACTCATGATGATCATGATGATCAGGACTCATGATGATGATCAGGACCCACGATGATGATGATGATGATGAGGAGGAGGAGGAGGACTCATGATGATGATGATGATTATCAGGACTCATGATGATGATGATCAGGACTCGATGATGATGATGATGATGATCAGGACTCATGATGATGATGATCAGGATTCATGATGATGATGATCAGGACTCATGATGATGATGATGATGATCAGGACTCATGATGTTGATGATGATAATCAGGACTGATAATGATGATGATCAGGACTCATGATGATGATGATGATTAGGACTCATGATGATGATGATGATGATCAGGACTCATGAGTCCTGATCATGAGGATGATGATGATTATCAGTACTGATGATGATGATGATGATGATGATGATCAGGACTCATGATGATGATGATGATGATGATCAGGACTCATGATGATGATGATGATGATCAGGACTCATGATGATGAAGATGATGATCAGGACTCAATGATGATGATGATCAGGACTCATGATGATGATGATAAGCAGGACTCGATGATGATGATCATGACTCATGATGATGATGATGAGGACTCGATGATGATGATGATCAGGACTCATGATGATGATGATGATCAGGACTCATGATGATGATGATGATCAGCACTCGATGATGATGATCAGGACTCATAATGATGATGATGATCAGGACTGATGATGATGAGGACTCGATGATGATGATGATGATCAGGACTCATGATGATGATGATGATCAGGACTCGAAGATGATGATCAGGACTCATGATGATGATGATGATGATGACCAGTACTCCATGATGATCAGGACTCATGATGATGATGATGATGATAATGATCAGGGCTCATGATGATGATGAGGACTCATGATGATGATGATCAGGACTCGATGATGATCAGGACTCATGATGATGATGATGATGATCAAGACTCATGATGATGATGATGATGATCAGGACTCATGATGATGATGATCAGGACTCATGATGATGATGATGATCAGGACTCATG
Organism: Macaca fascicularis; assembly: GCF_037993035.2. Classification (NCBI taxonomy): domain Eukaryota; kingdom Metazoa; phylum Chordata; class Mammalia; order Primates; family Cercopithecidae; genus Macaca; species Macaca fascicularis. The sequence goes on along the minus strand of NC_088384.1, from coordinate 52,849,050 downwards.
ATGATGATGCAGATGATCAGGACTCATGATGATGATGATCAGGACTCATGATGATGATGATCAGGACTTGATGATGATGATCAGGACTCATGATGATGCGGATGATGATGATCAGGACTGATGATGATGATGATCAGGACTCAATGATGATGATCAGGACTCATGATGATGATGATCAGGACTGATGATGATGATCAGGACTCGATGATGATCAGGACTCATGATGATGATGATCAGGACTCATGATGATGATGATCATCAGGACTCATGATGATGATGATGATGATCAGGACTCGATGATGATGATGATGGTCAGGACTCGATGATGATGATGATGCCCAGGACTCATGATGATGATGATGATGATCAGGACTCATGATGATGATCAGGATTCATGATGATGATGATCAGGACTCATGATGATGATCAGGACTCGATGATGATCAGGACTCATGATGATGATGATCAGGACTCATGATGATGATGATCATCAGGACTCATGATGATGATGATGATGATCAGGACTCGATGATGATGATGATGGTCAGGACTCGATGATGATGATGATGCCCAGGACTCATTATGATGATGATGATGATGATCAGGACTCATGATGATGATGATGAGGACTCAAGATGATGAGGATGATGATCAGGACACATGATGATGATGATCAGGAATCATGATGATGATGATGATCAGGACTCATGATGATGATGATGATCAGGACTCATGATGATGATGATGATGATGATGATAATCAGGACTAATGATGATGATGATGATCAGGACTTATGATGATGAGGATGATGATCAGGACACATGATGATGATGATCAGGAATCATGATGATGATGATGATCAGGACTCATGATGATGATGATGATCAGGACTCATGATGATGATGATGATGATGATCAGGACTCATGATGATGATGATCAGGACTGGATGATGATGATCAGGACTAATGATGATGGTGATGATCAGGACTGATGATGATCAGGACTCATGATGATGATGATGATGATGATCAGGACCCATGATGATGATGATGATGATCAGGACTCATGATGATGATGATGATGATGATGATGATATGATCAGGACTCATGAAGATGATGATCAGGACTCAATGATGATGATGAGGACTCATGATGATGATGATGATCAGGACTCAATGATGATGATCAGAACTCATGATGATGATTATCAGGACTCATGATGATGATGAGGAGGACTCAAGATGATGATGATCAGGACACATGATGATGATGATCAGGAATCATGATGATGATGATCAGGACTCATGATGATGATGATGATGATCAGGACTCGATGATGATGATGATCAGGACTCATGATGATGATGATGATGATCAGGACTCGATGATGATGATCAGGACTAATGATGATGGTGATGATGATCAAGAATGATGATGATGATGATCAGGACTCATGATGATGATGATGATGATGATGATCAGGACCCCTGATGATGATGATGATGATCAGGACTCGATGATGATGAGGACTCATGATGATGATGATGATCAGGACTCATGATGATGATGCAGATGATCAGGACTCATGATGATTATGAAGATGATGATCAGGCCTCATGATGATGATGATGATCAGGACTCATGATGATGATGAGGACTCAAGATGATGATGATGATGATCAGGACTCATGAAGATGATCAGGAATCATGATGATGATGATGATCAGGACTCATGATGATGATGATCAGGAATCATGATGATGATGATGATGATCAGGACTCATGATGATGATGATCAGGACTCATGATGATGATGATGATGATGATCAGGACTCATGATGATCAGGACTCATGATGATGATGATGTTCAGGACTCATGATGATGATGATGATGTTCAGGACTCATGATGATGATGATGATCAGGACTCATGATGATGATGAACAGGACTCATGATTATGAAGATGATGATCAGGACTCATGATGATGATGATCAGGACTCATGATGATGATGATGATGATGATCAGGACTCATGATGATCAGGACTCATGATGATGATGATGTTCAGGACTCATGATGATGATGATGATGTTCAGGACTCATGATGATGATGATGATCAGGACTCATGATGATGATGAACAGGACTCATGATTATGAAGATGATGATCAGGACTCATGATGATGATGATGATCAGGACTCGATGATGATGATGATCAGGACTCATGATGATGATGATCATGATCAGGACTCATGATGATGATGATGATCAGGACTCATGATGATGATAATGATGATTAGGACCCATGATGATGATGATCATGATCAGGACTCATGATGATGATGATGTTCAGGACTCATGATGATGATGATGATCAGGACTGATGATGATGATAATCAGGACTCATGATGATGATGATCAGGACTGGATGATGATGATGATGATCAGGACTCATGATGATGATGATGATGATCTGGACTCATAATGATGATGATGATCAGGACTCATGATGATGATCAGGACTCATGATGATGCTGATGATCACCACTCGTTGATGATGATCAGGACTCATGATGATGATGATGATGATCAGGCTCATGATGATGATGATCAGGACTCGATGATGATGATCAGGACTGATGATGATGATGATGCTCAGGACTCTTGATGATGATGATGATGATCAGGACTCGATGATGATGATGATCAGGACTCATGATGATGATGATGATCAACACTCATGATGATGATGATCAGGACTCATGATGATGATCATGACTCGATGATGATGATCAGGACTCATGATGATGATGTTGATGATCAGGACTCATGATGATGATGATGATCAGGACTGATGATGATGACGATGCTCAGGACTCTTGATGATGATGATGATCAGGACTCATGATGATGATGATGATCAGGACTCATGATGATGATCAGGACCCATGATGATGATTATGATGTTGAGGAGGAGGAGGACTCATGATGATGATGATTATCAGGACTCATGATGATGATGATCAGGACTCGATGATGATGATGATGATCAGGACTCATGATGATGATGATGATCAGGACTCATGATGATGATGATGATGATCAGGACTCATGATGATGATGATGATCAGGACTGATGATGATGATCAGGACTCATGATGATGATGATCAGGACTGATGATGATGATGATCAGGACTCGATGATGATGATGATGATGATCAGGACTCATGATTATGATGATGAGGACTCGATGATTATGATCAGGACTCATGATGATGATAAGCAGGACTCGATGTTGATGATGATCAGGACTCATGATGATGATGATGATGATCAGGACTCATGATAATGATGATGATGATCAGGACTCGATGATGATGATCAGGACTCATGATGATGATGGTGATGATCATCAGGACTCATGATGATGAAGACGATGAGGACTCATGATGATGATGAGGACTCATGATGATGATGATGATGATCAGGACTCATAATGATGATGATGATGAGGACTCATGATGATGATGATGATCAGGACTCATGATGATGATGATGATGATGATCAGGACTCATGATGATGATGATGATCAGGACTCATGATGATGATGATGCTCAGGACTCATGATGATGATGATGATGATCAGGACTGATGATGATGATGATGCTCAGAACTCTTGATGATGATGATGATCAGGACTCATGATGATGATGATGTTGATCAGGACTCATGATGATGATGATGACGCTCAGGACTCATGATGATGATGATGATCAGGACTCATGATGATGATGATGCTCAGGACTCTTGATGATGATGATGATCAGGACTCATGATGATGATGATGATCAGGACTCGATGATGATGATGATCAGGACTCATGATGATGATGATGATCAACACTCATGATGATGATGATGATGATCAGGACTGATGATGATCAGGACTCGATGATGATGATCAGGACTCATGATGATGATGATGATCAACACTCATGATGATGATGATGATGATCAAGCCTCATGGTGATGATGATGATGATGAGGACTCATGATGATGATGATCACGACTCGATGATGATCAGGACTCATGATGATGATGATCATGACTCGATGATGATCAGGACTCATGATGATGATGATGATAATCAGGACTCATGATGATGATGATGCTCAGGACTCATGATGATGATGATGATCAGGACTGAAGATGATGATGATGCTCAGGACTCTTGATGATGGTGATGATGATCAGGACTCGATGATGATGATGATCAGGACTCATGATGATGATGATGATCAGGACTCATGATGATGATCAGGACCCATGATGATGATGATGAGGAGGAGGAGGAGGACTCATGATGATGATGATGATTATCACGACTCATGATGATGATGATGATGATGATCAGGACTCATGATGATGATGATGATCAGGACTCGATGATGATGATGAGGACTCATGATGATGATGATGATCAGGACTCATGATGATTATGATGATGATGATCAGGACTCGATGATGATGATCAGGACTCAATGATGATGATGAGGACTCATGATGATGATGATCAAGACTCATGATGATGATGATCAGGACTCATGATGATGATGATCAGGACTCATGATGATGATGATGATGATGATGATCAGGACTCATGATGATGATGATCAGGACTCATGATGATGTTGATGATGATCAGGACTCATGATGATGATGATGATCAGGACTCATGATGATGATAATGATGACCAGGACTCATGATGATGATGGTGATGAGGAGGACTCTTGATGATGATGATGATCAGGACTCATGATGATGATGATGATGATCAGGACTCGATGATGATGATGATTATCAGGACTCATGATGATGATGATCAACACTCATGATGATGATGATGATCAGGACTCATGATGATGATGATCAGGACTTGATGATGCTGATCAGGACTCATGATGATGATGATGATGATGATCATGACTCATGATGATGATGATGATGATCAGGACTCGATGATGATGATTATCAGGACTCATGATGATGATGATGGTCAGGACTCATGATGATGATGATGATCAGGACTCATGGTGATGATGATGCTCAGGACTCTTGATGATGATGATGATGATCAGGACTCATGATGATGATGATGATCAGGACTCGATGATGATGATGATCAGGACTCATGATGATGATGATGATCAACACGCATGATGATGATGATGATGATGATCAGGACTCATGATGATGATGATCAGGACTCGATGATGATGATCAGGACTCATGATGATGATCAAGCCTCATGGTGATGATGATGATGATGATCAGGACTCATGATGATGATGATCACGACTCGATGATGATCAGGACTCATAATGATGATGATGATGATCAGGACTCATGATGATGATGATGAAGATCAGGACACGATGATGATGATGCTCAGCACTCATGATGATGATGATGATGATCAGGACTGATGATGATGATGCTCAGGACTCTTGATGATGATGATGATGATCAGGACTCATGATGATGATGATGATGATCAGGACTCATGATGATGATGATGATCAGGACTCATGATGATGATCAGGACCCATGATGATGATGATGATGATGATGAGGAGGAGGAGGACTCATGATGATGATGATGATTATCAGTACTCATGATGATGATGATGATGATGATCAGGACTCATGATGATGATGATGATCAGGACTCTTGATGATGATGATGATCAGGACTCATGATGATGATGATGATCAGGACTCATGATGTTGATGATGATGATCAGGACTCATGATGATGATGATGATCAGGACTCATGATGATGATGATGATCAGGACTCATGATGATGATGATGATCAGGACTCATGATGATGATGATGATGATCAAGACTCGATGATCAGGACTCATGATGATGATGATGATGATCAGCACTCATGATGATGATGATCAGGACTCGATGATGATGATGATCAGGACTCATGATGATGATGATCAGGACTCATGATGATGATGATGATCAGGACTCGATGATTATGATGATCAGGACTCATGATGATGATGATGATGAGGACTCATGATGATGATGATGATGATCAGGACTCATGATGATGATGATGATGGTGATCAGGAGTCATGATGATGATGATGATGATCAGGACTCATGATGATCATGATAATCAGGACTCATGATGATGATGATGATGATGATCAGGACTCATGATGATGATGATGATCAGGACTCATGATGATGGTGATGATGATGATCCGGACTCATGATGATGATGATGATGATCAGGACTCATGATGATCATGATAATGATGATCATCAGGACTCGATGATGATGATGATGATGATTCTTGCCTCGACGACGATGATGATGATGATTCTTGCCTCTAGGGTGGACTTGTTCTCTCTTGGAGCAGTTTTAGTTCACAGTTAGGCACTGTTTTCCTCTCTTCTCTTTTCATTCTAGTTTACTGGCTTCCCTCACTCCTCACAGTGAGACCACAGGAGACTGCTAAAAAGTGATGTTAAGTTTTCTGCTTATGACAATGATAAATTTAGTTTTCTCTGTCTTGTTTTGTGTCAGTTTCAGGGTCATCTGTTTCTATTGACCTTTATATCCTATTTAGTGGATGTGTGGACAGATTTAGCCTTACTTAGCTGCAGTTCTCCTCGAGTACTTAGAAGTCTCTTTATGTCTTGTTTAAGAAACCCTTCGTAGATCAAGTTTATAAAGATACAAAGATTTAAAGATATGAAGTTTTGTTTTGTTTTGTTTTGTTTTGTTTGGAGACGGAGTTTCACTCTTGTAACCCAGACGGGAGTGCAGTGACACGATCTTGGCTCCCTGGAACCTCCGCCTCCCAGGTTCAAGCAATTCTCCTGTCTTAGCTTTCTGAGTAGCTGGGATTACATGTGCTCACCACCACCCCTGGTTAATTTTTTTTTGTATTTTTACTTGAGATGGGTTTCATCATGTTGGCCAGGGTGGTTTTGAACTCCTGACCTCAGGTGATCCACCCGCCTCGGCCTCCCAAAGTGCTGGGATTACAGACATGAGCCACCATGCTTGGCCAATTATATATAAAAATTTTTGTTGTTGTTGCTTAACTCTTCTGTGTCTTTACAGATTTTTTTTAGGGAGGGCAGTTTGAACTATCCAATACTTGAAAAGATGATTTTTACATCTTCTATATTCATAGTGAATTGTTCTGTATCTACTAAGTTTTGTAGGACCTACTTTGTATATTTTAGCCTACTATTAAATACATGCAAGGTTAGAATTATTATAATTTTATTGGCTTACAGGGAATCTTGTGTCCTCTGTACTTTCACCCTCATCTCCCATTCCTGGATTATTTTGAAGCAAATCCTGGTCATCATATTTCATTTGTAAAACATAATAATAGTTACTATATTATTATCTATTTCATTTAATATTAATATTAGTTCTTAAGATATTTTTGGTGACTGTAATGATCATTTAACTTTCCTTATTTCATGGCATGTATATTTTGAGTTTACAGCCTATAATACTTTCTTTCTTCCAGCATTTTTTTGTAAAGCAAATGTTAAACAATTATATTTTGGTGGATACTAAAAAGTTGAAAGGCTTATAGAATGAACACCTGTCAGTCTACCACCTACAGTCAGCATTTAGCTCTGTGCTCCATATTCTTTATCACTTACTTATTCAGCTGTACATTGCTTTCTCCATAAGTCCATCTTCCTTTTGATGCTCTTTAATATTGGAGACATCATTATCCTTTACTGATAAACACTTCAGCATGCATATCAATAAGTAATATTATAATGTTTCTTTGTGGTTCTTCTTAGGACTTATGTAAGATGCATAAATCTTAAGTGTAACATTCAGTGAGCTTTGACATATGCATATCTTTATGTAATCTGGACCCCTATGACAACACATAACAATTACTTTCACCCCAGAAGTACTCTTATGCCTTTTTCCAGTCATTTCCTGCCCCCACATCCACCAGAGAAAATCACTATTTGGATTTTGTTCAATATGCCTTAATTTCACCTATCTTAGAACTTCTTGTAAGTGGAATTACACAGTATACTCTCTGTCAGAAAATTAGCAGGTTGATTTTTTTTTTATGGTTATTGTTGTTGACTTTGTCCTGTTGTTTCCCAAAAAAGCAGGTTCATACAGACTGTGGAGTTCTTTCTCATTCCTTGCTTCCCACCACCCCATAAAAAATGTGGGGGCATCCACTGAGAAATTTGGAGCCGGTCTGTGTTTTCATGGGTATGAAGTCTCTGCTTTTGGATTTATGATCGGTGCCACTCCCTCAGTTTGCATAGGTGGGAAGAGACTCGTTTCTTAGTCATCTCAAATATCATAGAAATGACAAAATATCATAGACTGGGAGGCTTAAACAACAGACATTTATTTCTTACAGTTCTAGAATCTGGGAATTCCAAGATGAAGGTGCTGGCACCTTTGCTTCATTGTGAGGGTCCCCATCCTGGCTCGCAGGCTGCGACCTTCTTGCTGTGTCCTCTCATAGTCACCCCATGATCTCAACTAAACCTGTTTATCTCCCAACAACTCCACCTCCAAATACCATCACATTGGAGGTTAAGGCATCAACATATGAGTTTGGGGGAGATGCTAACGTTCAGTCCATTATCAACTCCCTTCTCTCGCCCCCATATTAATTGCTTGCTGATTTGTCTGTCAGTTAATTAAAATAAAAGGCTTCTTGTCTACCACTGACTTCTGAAAGTGTGCATGTTTAATGTAATGGGAGTACATGTTAGGATTTTATTTAACTCATAAGTGAGGTTACTGGCAGAATGACAAAGCTGGTTCAGTGCAGGTATGAGAAGATTGTTTGTGGGTAGTGCCAAAATAACACCATTGTAAGTTACCCTGTAACTTTATAGAATCAGCAAACTTAACTCTCATTATCTGAGTGATCAGAAAAATTAGAAATTATACAGATGATGTAGGAAAGCTCATATAATCATATATCCGACAAGTTTTGGAGTACTTTTCCTGGACAACATGGCGAAATCCCATCTCTACAAAAAATACAAAAATTAGCCAGGCAGTGGCACCTGTGGCTTGACTACAGGCAGGCACCTGGAGTTCAGCTATTTGGGAAGTTAAGGTGAGAGGATCGTGTAAGCCTGGGAGGTTGAGGCTGCAGTGAACCATGATCATGCCACTGCACTCCAGCCTGGGCAACAGAGTGAGACCCCGTCTCAAAAAAACAAAAGTTTTTATCATAATGGGATTTTGAATTATATCAAATCCTTTTCTGTATCTGTTGAGATGATCATATGTCTTTTGGTCCTTCACTCTGTTGATGTGATGTATCACAAGTATTGATTTGTGTATGTTGAATCATGATTGCATACCTGGGATAAATCTCATTTGGTCATGGTGTATTATCTTTTCTGTGTTACTGGATTGGGTTTGCTAGTATTTTGTTGAGGATTTTTCCATTTAGCGTCATCAGGGATATTGGCCTGTAGTTCTCTGTTTTTGTTGTGTTCTTGTCTGTTTTTGGTATCAGGATAATGCTGGTCTTGTAGAATGAGTTAGGAAGAATTCCTCCCCGCCCCGCTTCAGGTTTTTGGAATAGTTTGAGAAGAATTGATGTTTGTTGTTCTCTATGAGTTTACTAGAATTAAGCAGTAAAGCAATTGGGTCCTAGGTTTTTCTTTGATAGAAGACTTTTCATTACTGATTCAGTCTCATTGTTGGTCTGTTCTCCAGGAATATATGCAGAACATGTCCTGCGGCCCAAGAATCTTGGACTTGCACATCAGAGGCAACAGCAACTACAATTTTCTGATCAAAGCTTCCAGAGTGACACAGCTGAAGGTCAAGAGAAAGAAAAAAGCTCTAAGCCCATGGCATTTTCCAGCCCACCCCTAAGACATGCAGTAAGCTCAAGGAGGAGGAACAGTGTAGTGGAAATAGAGTCTAGTCAAGGCCAGAGGGAAAATCCTACAGAAATAGACAAAGTATTGAAAGGAATAGAAAATTCAAGATGGGGAGCATTCAGGTGTGCAGAGCGTGGGCAAGACTTCAGCCAGAAGACGATAGTAATCATACACAAAAAAGCACATTCCAGGCAGAAACTTTTTACATGCAGGGAGTGTCACCAGGGCTTTAGAAATGAGTCAGCATTGCTCTTGCACCAGAAGACACACACAGGAGAGAAGTCCTATGTATGCAGTGAGTGTGGGCGAGGCTTCAGCCTCAAAGCAAATCTCAGACACCAGAGGACACACTCAGGAGAGAAGCCTTTTCTGTGCAAGGTGTGTGGACGAGGCTACACCAGTAAGTCATACCTCACTGTGCATGAGAGAACACACACAGGAGAGAAGCCTTATGAATGCCAGGAGTGTGGGCGAAGGTTTAATGATAAGTCCTCATACAACAAGCACTTGAAGGCACATTCAGGGGAGAAGCCTTTTGTGTGCAAGGAGTGTGGGCGAGGCTATACTAATAAGTCATACTTCGTTGTGCACAAGAGAATACACTCAGGAGAGAAGCCTTACAGATGCCAGGAGTGTGGCCGAGGCTTTAGCAATAAGTCACACCTCATCACACACCAGAGGACACACTCAGGGGAGAAGCCCTTCGCGTGCAGGCAGTGTGAGCAAAGTTTTAGCGTGAAAGGAAGTCTCCTCAGACACCAGAGAACACACTCAGGGGAGAAGCCTTTTGTGTGCAAGGATTGTGAGCGAAGCTTTAGCCAAAAGTCAACTCTCATCTACCACCAGAGAACACACTCAGGGGAGAAACCTTTCGTTTGTAGAGAATGTGGGCAAGGGTTTATTCAGAAGTCAACCCTCGTGAAACATCAGATCACACACTCAGAGGAGAAGCCTTTTGTGTGCAAGGACTGTGGACGAGGCTTTATCCTGAAGGGGTGGCCTGCCCCTCCACACCTGTGGGTGTTTCTCGTAAGGTGGAACGAGAGACTTGAGAAAAGAAATAAGACACAGAGACAAAGTATAGAGAAAGAAAAGCGGGGGCCCAGGGGACCGGCGCTCAGCTTACAGAGGACCCACGCCGGCCCCAGTCTCTGAGTTCCCTTAGTATTTATTGATAATTATCTTTACCATCTTAAAGACAGGGGAGTGGCAGGACAATAGGATCAAAGAAAAAAGAGGAAATCGGCAGTAAGACATATGAACAAAAACCTCTGTGACATGAATAAGTTCAAAGGACAATGCTGTGCCTTGAGATGCATATGTAAACATCTCCATAAACTTTTTGGCAGCATAGTTTCAGTCTATCACATGGGGAGAAACCTTAGACAATACCTAGCTTTCCTAGGCAGAGGTCCCTGCAACCTTTGGCTGTGTACGTGTCTCTGGGTAGTTGAAATTAAGAGAATGGTGATAACTTTTAACCAGCAAGCTACCTTCAGGCATTTGTTTAACAAAGACACATCCTGCACAGCCCAAAATCCATTAAACCTTGAGTCACCGCAACACATGTTTCTTGCAAAGGACAAGGTTGGGGGTAGGGTCACAGATTAACAGCATCACAAATACAGAACAAAATGGAGTCTCTTATGTCTACTTCTTTCTATATAGACACAGTAACAGGCTGATCTCTCTTCCTTTTCCCCACATATCCAAAAGTCAACCTTCACATTACACCAGAGGACACACTCAGAAGAGAAGCCTTATGGATGTCGGGAGTGTGGGCGAAGGTTTCGGGATAAGTCCTTGTATAACAAGCACCTGAGGGCACACTTGGGAGAGAAACGTTTTTTCTGCAGGGATTGTGGGCGAGGCTTTACCTTGAAGCCAAATCTCACCATACATCAGAGGACACACTCAGGAGGGAAACCCTTCATGTGCAAGCAGTGTGAGAAAAGTTTTAGTTTGAAGGCAAATCTTAGACATCAGTGGACACACTCAGGGGAAAGGCCATTTAATTGCTAGGATTGTGGGCGAGGCTTCATCCTAAAGTCAACTCTCCTCTTCCACCAGAAGACACACTCGGGGGAGAAGCCTTTCATCTGTAGTGAATGTGGGCAAGGATTTATCTGGAAGTCAAACCTTGTGAAACACCAGCTTGCACATTCTGGCAAGCAGCCTTTTGTATGCAAGTAGTGTGGTCGAGGCTTCAACTGGAAGGGAAATCTCCTCACACACCAGAGGACACACTCAGGGGAGAAGCCCTTCGTGTGTAATGTGTGTGGACAAGGCTTCAGCTGGAAGAGAAGTCTCACCAGACACCACTGGCGGATACACTCCAAGAAGCCTTTTGTGTGCCAGGAGTGTAAGCGAGGCTATACCAGTAAGTCAGACCTCACTGTGCATGAAAGAATACACACAGGAGAGAGGCCTTATGAATGCCAAGAGTGTGGACGAAAGTTTAGCAATAAGTCAGACTACAGTAAGCACTTAGACACTTACGTGAGAAGGGTTTTTGTACAGGGAGTGTGGGTGAGGCTTCATCTTGAAGCCATATCTCACCAGCCATCAGAGGACACACACAGGAGAGTAACTTTGCTTTGTTACAAGCTTCAGTTGAGGCTGCATAACTTGTTTGTGAAGATATAACAAAGGCAGACAGAATCCAGAGGGCCACAGAGAACCTGAATTCAACCCATGTGTCCCCAAGAGATTCGGAGAAAAGAGGTCAATGTTTAAGGAACAGAGATGCCAGTTGAGGGGAGGGCATTATTTAGGCTATTGGGGAAATATGGTCTCTTTCCTACTGAGCACATGTTCTTGTATTTGTGCCAGGCTGTTTTTTCTAAGGACTGCTCTTAGCCAGTGACTGCAGAGCAGGGATACCAAGGGAAGTCTGTTACTGACAATCTCCCCAACCTCCTTGGACTGCAGGCAATCTAGGACACCTCCACCAAACCTCTTCTTGCACTTTCCTTCCCTCTGGCTGCCCTCCCAGCCTTCCTTGGTTTGAATGTTTTGTCCCCTCCTTAATTTATGTTGAAACGCTACATAAACTGTTTACTGTTGAAACAGTGTGACAGTATTAGGAAGTGGGACCTTTGGGAAGTGATTAAGTCAAGTCATGAAGATAGAGTTTTTGTGAATGGGATCAGGTGCCCTTATGAAAAGGCTTGATAGAGGGAGTTTGTCCTGTGGCCCTTCTATTTTCTGCTCTGTGAGGACACAATGCTCCTCCCTTCCAAAAGATGCAGCATGAAGGCATCATCTTAGAAACAGACATGAGCCCTCAACAGACAATTGAACCTACTGATATTTTGATGATGAACTTCGCCTCCAGAACTCTGGGAAAATAAAGTCCTCTTTATACATTTCCTAGCCAGTGGTATTTTGTTATAACAGCTCAAATAGACTAAGTAACTGCTCCCCTCATCATTCTCTCACAATCATATCTTGAAATAAAATCTCTGTACATGCAGTCCCATCTTGGTCTTTGCAGAGAACTCCCTCCAACACAGTGATACCAAGAACAGTCTGACAAAACAGGTGGTAAAATAGGGATCTGGGGACCACTCACCTGCCTGGCAGGAGTAAAGCAGGTTGGCTAGTGGGGCACAGGTAGGTGGTTAGCTGCAAAATATTTCACAGGTGATTTCCTGAGAAAATGCTTCAATGATAGAGAATGCTGTGGCATGTGTGATGATGCAGGCCTTAGAAAATGTAGAGAAAGTGCCTACAAAGAGCGGAGTAGACTGATTATCGCTGATCTGCATTACCACCTGCAGAAGGACCTTGAGAAATTGAAGACGTCATTCAGCCATTAGCAAACAGTGGTTAAGTAAACCAGGACTCCTTGATGAGTGCTTACGAGGCCTTTATTTTCTTGGATAGAAGGCAGAATCATTGCCCAAATATGTAGGCTGAAGGCCTTGTAGTTACAGTGGCAGAGCTCTACAGATGTTGGAATGCTTAGCCAATGCATGTCTATTTTGTAGAGGTCAGACCCTTTGTGAGGAAAATCTGGGATCCTGAAAAATGATACAGGAACATCTCCATGGATGCCCAAGATTGCCTCTGCCATGCTCCCAGCCACAGACCATCTGAGTGTGTAGAAATGGCCCATCCTTCCTTATGAATAGCATTTCCACCATTCATTACCACAGAACCTTCACAATTAAGGCCAGCTTAATGCACATGTGCCCTACATAGCTGTACACAACCCCTGTCCAGCACAGGGAAGATACATGCAATATGCCTATCCTTTTGTAAACGGTATTTGTGATGCTTGCCCTTCAACTTCCATAACTTTCCTCATACTCATTTTGAGTTTCACTATACATTGTGGGTTCACCAGAATTCTGTGCTTCTCTTCCGTATTAAACACATTTACATCTGAGTAATCAGGGACACTGACAGCCCCAAGAGACACCACTGTCCATTTGGACCCAGAATTTGATTTGAATTCAGAAGACAACATCTTAGCATAAACAGCCAAGGAACCTGGTCAACACATTTCCTGCTCAAGTTCCTTTTGAGCAGGAAAATGATCACACAGATGGGATTGGAAACATAAGGCAACTCATAGCTACTTTTTCCCTGTTTCTTACTCAACATGAAGTTAGTGCACTGGTAGAATGTGCATATGGAGAAGTGAAGTAAAACAGTTGAATTAGAGATTAGACACAGTGGTTCATGCCTATAATCCCAACACATTCTGATGCCAAGTTGAGTGGATCGCTTGAGTGCAGGAGTTCAAGACCAGCCTGGCTAAAGTGGCAAAATCCCATCTCTACAAAAAACTAGCCAGGTGTGGTGGCACATGCCTGTAGTCCAAGCTACTTGGGAGGCTTAGATGGGAGGATCACCTGAGGCTGGGGAGTTGAGGCTGCAGTGAGCTGTGACCACACCACTGCACTCAAGTCTGGGCAACAGAGTGAGACCTTGTCTAAACAAAAACAAAAACAAAAAAAAAAAGGTTGAATTAGTTTCTGCAACATTTCTAACATTCTAAAAAAAAAACACATCCTAATAGGAGCAACAAAGTAGAAACTCATTTCACTGATTGTGCTGATTAAATGGGCAATGCACAATATAATGATGAACAGGAAAGCTCGACAAATACATATGCACACACACACACACACACACACATATATATAATATATAAATACATAATTATATTTGGGATTACACTTGTAACCCCAGCACTTTGGGAGGCCGAGGCAAGTGGATCACGAGGTCAGGAGATCAAGACCATCCTGGCTAACATGGTGAAACCTAGTCTCTACTAAAAATACAAAAAATTAGCCGGGTGTGGTGGCGGGTGCCTGTAGTCCCAGCTACTCGGGAAGCTGAGGCAGAATGGTGTGAACCCGGGAGGTGGAGCTTGCAGTGAGCCAAGATCGCGCCACTGCACTCCAGCCTGGGTGACAGAGCGAGACTCCATCTAAAAAAAAAAAAAAAAAATTGCCAAGAACTACCCAGCATGTATCAGCAGAAAGTTGAGTCCCTAATATGACAGTATTCCTCAAGAAAATAAACTATTTACCTGGGGACAAACTGACTACATCAGCCACCTGCCAGCCTCTAAAAAACAGTGATTCAGCCTCACAGGGATAAATACCTGGATTTATTCCAAACATGGATTTGCCTTTCTAGTCCTGTAAGGCTCAGCCAGCACTATTACTCATGCCTGATCCAAAGACATGAAATACCAAGTAATATAACATCCAACCCAGGAGATTCACTTCATAGCAAAAATGCTATCAGAGTGTAAGAGTAGATAACAACTCTAAATATATATGTATCCAACAACAGAGCACTCAGATACATAAAGCAAATACTATATAAAATAAAGATTCCAAGACAATAACTATTGAGAACTTCACGCCACTGTCAGCATTGGATCATCTAAACAGAAAAATCAACAAACATTGGATTTAAACTGCACTTTAGACCAAATGGACCTAACAGATATTTCAGAATCTTTTATCCAACAGCTATAGAACACACATTCTTCTCATCATCACATGGAACATTCTCCAGGGTAAACCTAATACATTAGGCCACAAAACAAGTCTCAACTTTTTTTTTTTTTTAAAGACAGGGTCTCGCTCTGTCATCCAGGCAGGAGTGCAGTGCTGTTATCATAGCTCACTGCAGCCTTGAACTCTTGAGCTCAAATGATCCCCTCTTCAGCCTCCCAAGTAATAAGGACTACAGGTGCACACCACAATGCCTAGTTAATTTTCAACGTTTTGTAGAGACAGTGTCTCACTATGTTGCCCAGTCTTGTCTCAAACTCTGGGCCTCAAAGAATCCTCCCACTTGAGGAGCTTCAGATTCCCAAAACACCAGGATTACAGGCATGAGCCACCAAGCCTGGCCTCAACAAATTTTTAAAAATTGAGGCCTGTAATCCCAGAACTTTGGGACGCTGAGGCGGGCAGATCACAAGGTCAGGAGTTCAAGACCGTCCTGGCTAATATGGTGAAACCCCGTCTCTAGTAAAAATACAAAAAATTAGCTGGGCGTGGTGGTGGGCACCTGTAGTCCCAGCTACTCAGGAAACTGAGGCAGGAGAATGGCATGAACCCACGAGGTGGAGCTTGCAGTGAGCCAAGATCCGCCACTGCACTCCAGTGTGGGCGATAGAGCGAGACTCCATCTCAAAAAAAAAAAAAAAATTTAAATCACATCTAGTATCTTCTCAGACAACAATGGAATAAAACTACATATCAATAACAAGAGGAACTTTAGAAACTACAAATACATGGAAATTAACATATTCCTGAATGATGGTCAATGAAGAAATTAAGAAGGAAATAAAAACATTTCTTCAAGTAAAAAATGTTGGAAACACACATCTTAAAACCTATGGGATACAACAAAAGCATTGCCATGAGGGAAATTTGTAACAATTAATAACTAGAGTCAAAAAGCAGAAAGACTTCAAATAACCTAATGAGACACCTCAAGGAAAGAAAAACCAAACCCCAAATTAGTAAAAGGAAGACAGAATAAAGATCAGAGCAGAATAAAACAAAATAGAGACAAAATCTACAAGGAAACAATCACAGGGAAAGTTGTGTGTTTTTTTTGTTTGTTTGTTTTATTTTTTTTTAAGATAAAGAAAATCAATAAACCAGTAGCCAGACTAACCAACAATACAAAGAGGAAGCTCAAATAAATAAAATTAGAAATGAAAAAGAAAACATTACAACTGATTCCACAAAAATGCAAAGGATCATTAGAGACTCTTATAAGCAACTACACACTAACAAAGTGGAAAACCTAGAGGAAACGAATAAATTCCTAGATGCATTTTATATAACAAGATTGAATCATAAAGAAATACAGGCTATTCAAGACATGGTGGCTCCACTAGGTGATATGTTCTCTTAGCAGCTACCAGGGATCCCACCACCCACACTGGAGCTCCGGGGCCAGGCTTCACTTCTTCAGGCAGCACCAGATACTCTGAGACCTTCTAACAGTACCGGGTGAATGAGTTGGAGTCATCTTTCAAGGCTTGCTTAGCTTCTCTGGTGAGTGAGGACTATGTCAATGGCATTGATCAGGAAAACATTTAAACTGGTGTTGATCAGTATATCTAGGAGTTTCTGGATATTGCAACACAGGCAGAATGTTTTCCTACAGAAAACGATTGCAATTATTTGTCCAGACACCAGAGCAAGTTACCAAAGAGGATATCTCAGAACTAAGGAATGAATTACAACAGAAACACACACTGTCCAGAAGCACTTGACAAAGCTGAGGCATTGGCAACAGGGGCTGAAGGGCATCAAATGTGCAGCACAGAACACCAGCCAGCAGCCCTCAGGGCTCCTCCGTGTACCTCAAGCAGGCATCTGCCAACATCCCTGCACCCCAGAAGCTGACCTGAGCACAAAGGTCAAGGCCATCAGCCCAAGATTGGGCTGGTGTCTGAGGCCGCCCTGTGCAGACAGTTAGCCACAAATCCCTTCTCGTGAACTTGGGATTTTGAATGAAGGAGTTAGTTTTATGCTCCCACCTAAATTTTTTTCACTATTTTTATAAGCTGTTAATGTCTTAAGTACTTTACAAAATGCCCAGAGCTTGAATAAACCAAATTATTTTTCTCTTTAGCACAGTTAATACTGTCAGTGTGGTGACACTTATAGATTCTGTGTTTTTATGTTTGTATGACTTTTCATTTTTTTGTGTGTATTTCCTATTATTTGATCTGAGGGAAAAAAAATTGCAATAGCCTGAGAATCAGGGGATTAGGATTTTGGTTGTAGGCCTTTTGTGATAATTACCCTTCAGTGGTAGTATAGAAAAATATGTAAATTTGCTGTTTCAAGACTTCAGAATACTTCAGAAGAGGAATCTAATGCAACCATGTTTGTAATGTGTCCAAAGCTCTTAGAATGGGGATTTTTTGTGTGAATAGGTCAGAATAGGATTAAGGTTTCCTGGGTTAGGGTAGTCACATTACAGTAGGATCCTTAGGTTGAGGCTGACTTTTATTCAGGGTAAGGTTATATTTTGTGTGGTGTTGGTTTACTTTTTTTTTTTTTTTATAGGGAGGGACATAGTAGGATCAGTGATATGCTAAATTTTGTCATGTTCTGCAATAAGGAATCCATTTAAGTAATGGGGCAGACCCTGTTCTCAGTAACATGGCAGTTGGGGCATAGGTGAAGTATGAGAGGCTAAAGCTTGCTCTGATTATCTTTTTTTGTTTTCAGTTTTGTTTGCTTATATTGTTTTTATTTTACATTTTTGGAAGAGAGAGATTTTCCATTAAGGAAGATTTTTGCTGTGGAGTTGATTCCAAGGGACTGGGGTCTCAGGGTGGAGGTGGGCTTGCAGGTGCGATCCTTGGCTACTTAACCTCCACCAAGAGCATGCAGCGCCTCTGCCTTTGGGAAGATATTTTGCTCTCTCGTTCGTTCCACAGGCCACTTTAGATACTCTGTTGAATTGCTGTTAAGAAATACAAGCATTGTTTCAGGCTCTCATTGCGTGAGGTTTTCCAGTGTTTTATGCAGTCTTTTATTAGATTACATCTTTTTACTCAGAACAAATGCTTCACTGTCATCTGAGCAGGGAGTACTCCTGTGGCTCAGTGTTTGGCTCACTTTGTTTTCTCCAGCCTTGAAGGTCCCTCCCACACACACTGACATCCATTCATCTCTTGATCTGACCTAGATGCCACCTGGTCCCTAAAGCCTCCCAGCATCTTTTCTGCTGCATCCCTAGGGCACAGGACTTTTATCTCTTCTATCGTCCTTTTTAGGTTCTCCCTTGTGGGTTAGTCATTTGTATCTGTCTCCCTGCCCATCACTAATTGTACACCCATAAATATCAGACATTATTCCCTTTGAATATACCAGGACCATATGTTATTTATCCTTATAAATGATAGCTATTACTCTGTTTTGTCTGTGTATATACAGTATCTGGCATTGAACCTGTGATTAATTGCCTGAGACCAATGAATCCCCTCTGTTAGAATGTATAGTTTAAACAAAGCTTTTAAAACCCACATTATATTACCTCAAGGTTGTTAGCCTAGTCATCTAATGGTGATTCAAAACTCTGATTAGCAGCTTTAGATTTCTTGATTAAAGACCTAAATAAACTAAGTTTTAGGCTTTTTTTTTTTTTTTTTTTTGTGTGTGTGTGATGGAGTCTCACTCTGTTGCCCAGGCTGGAGTGCGATGGCGCGATCTTGGCTCATTGCAACCTCCGTCCCTCCAGGTTTAAGCAATTCTCTGCCTCAGCCTCCAGAGTAGCTGGGATGACAGGCACGTGCCACCACGCCTGGCTAAATTTTTGTATTTTCAGTAGAGACGGGGTTTCACCATCTTGGCCAGGCTGATCTTGAAATCCTGACCTTGTGATCCACCCAACTTGGCCTCCCAAAGTGCTGGGATTACAGGCATGAGCCAACGCACTCGGCCTTTCTTTATTTTATTTTATTTTTTTTTTGAGACAGAGTCTCACACGGTTGCCAGGGCTGGAGTGCAATGATGCCATCTCGGCTCATTGCAATCTCAGCCTCCCAGGTTCAAGCAATTCTGCCTCAACCTCCTGAGTATCTGGGATTACAGGTGCCTGCCACTATGTCCAGCTAATTTTTTTTTTTTTTTTTTTTTTTGTATTTTTTAGTAGAGATGGGGTTTCACTGTGTTGGCCAGGCTGGTCTCAAACTCCTGACCGTGATTTTTCCATCTCAGCCTCCCAAAGTGTTGGGATTACAGGCCTGAGCCATCACGCCTGGCCAGTTTTAGGCATTCTTTAAAAGGGGTTTTTAGTGAAAAGATTGGAAACTATTCTCAGTGAACTATTTAGTGCTCAGTGAAAATATTTTGAATTAATGTATATACCAGTTATTGCCATTTCCCTATTTAATTCAGAAGTTTTTTTAAATAAATAGCAATTTTTCAATCTTGAAAAAAAAAAGGCATACAAAAACCTGAACAGACTAATAATAAGTAACGAGATTGAATCCATAATAAAAAGTCTCCCAAGAGTGAAAAATCTAGGACCAGATGGCATTGCTGCTACATTCAACTTCAAAAGAACAACTAACATTAATTCTCAAATTATTCCAAAAACATGAAGAGGCAGAAATTATTTCAAACTTAATCTATGAGACCAGCATTACTCTGATACCAAGGAAACAACAGCCAAAAAGTCCCTTATGAACATACAGTAAAAATCTTCAAGAGTACTAGCAAACTGAACCTAGCAACACATCAAAAAGATACCATGATCAATGGGCTCTACCTCAGGGACGCAAAAGAGGTTGAACATATGCAAATCAATAAATGTGATATATCACATCAACAGATTGAAAGACAAAAACTGTGATCTTCTCAATAGATGCAGGAAAAGCATTTGATATAAGTTAACATTCCGTCCTGATAAAAACTGTCAACAAATTAGGCATAGAAAAAACATACCTCAACATAATATAGGCCACATATTACAAACCCACAGCTAACATCATAATGAATACGGGAAAGCTGAAAGTCTTTCCTCTAAGAACTGAAACATGAATCAAATGCCTACTTTCACCTCTCTTATTAACATAGTAGTGGAAGTCTTAGAATCAAGCAAGATAAAGAAATAGGCATCCAAATTGGAAAACAGAAAGGCAAATTATACCTCTTTACAGACAACATGATCTTAAATATAGAACATTCTAAAGACTTCACCAAAAAACTTAGAATAAACAAATTCAATAAAGTGACAAAAAAAAAAAAAAGGCAAGAAAAATTAGTACAGCCATTATGGAAAATGATACGGAGGTTCTTTTTAAAACTACAAATCGAACTGCCATACAATGAAGCAATCCTACAACTTGGTATCTATTCAAAGGAAAGGAAATCAGGCGGGGTATGGTGGCTCATGCCTATAATCCCAGCACTTTGGGAGGCTGAGGCTGGTGGAACACTTGACGTCAAGAGTTCGAGACCAGCCTGGCCAACATGGTGAAACCCTGTCTCTACTAAAAATACAAAAATTAGCCAGATGTGGTGACGCACACCTGTAATCCCAGCTACTTGGGAGGCTGAGGCAGGAAAATAATTTGAACCTGGGAGGCTGAGGTTGCAGTGAGCCAAGATCGTGCCACTGCACTCCAGCCTGAGTGACAGAGCAAGACTCCTTCTCAAGAAAAAAAAAGAAATCAGTATACCAAAGGAATACATGCACCCTAATATTTATTGTAGTAGCACTGTTCACAATACCCAAAACATGGAATCAACCTAAGTATCCATCAGTGGATGAATGAATAAAATATCCTATATATACACAGTGGAATATTATTCAGCCATAAAAACATAATTAAATCCTGTTATTCTACACCAAAATGGATGGAACTGGAGGTCATTATGTTAAGTGAAATAAGCCAGGGACAGAAACACAAGCATCACATATTCTTACTCATATGTAGGAGACAAGAAAGTTGATCTCATGGAGGTAGAAAGTAAAATGATGGTTACCAGAGGTTGGGAACAGGGCAGGCCTAGGGGAATGAAAAGTCATTGGTTAATGCATGGGAACATAGAGTTAGATGGAAGGAATATGTTCTAGTGTTTGATAGCACAGTAGGTTGGCTATAGTTAACACCAATATATTGTATATGTCATAATAGCTAAAAAAGAAGATTTGAAATGTTCCCAACACAAAAACAGTAAATGTAGACAAAAACAGCCTAAGTACTCTGGTTTAATCATTTCGTATTGTATGTATACATTCCAATATCACATGTACTTCATAAATATGTATCATTATTATGTATCAATAAAACTTTTAAAGGAAACTATTATGCTAAACAAAGAAACCAGACATAAAATACCTCAAATTGTATGAGTTTACTTACTAAATTTCCAGAAAGGCAAATCTTAAAAATAGAAAGTATATTAGTTGTTGCCTAGGGGTGGGAAGGTCAGATGAAGAATGACTACAAAGTGAACTTTTGGGAGTGAAGGAAGTGCTCTAAACTAAATTATGATGATCACTGCACAACTGTATGAACTAAAACTCATCAAACTGAATACTTTCCATGGTTAAATTTCAAAGTATGTAAATTATACCTCAATAAAATGTTATTTTTGAAAAAGGATTAGGCCAGGCACAGTGCCTTACGCCTGTAATCCCAGCACTTTGGGAGGCCAATGCGGGCGAATCACTTGAGCTCAGGAGTTCAAGACCAGCCTGGTCAACATGGCGAAACCATATCTCTACTAAAAATACAAAAATTAGCTGGGCATGGTGGTGCACGCCTATAGTTCTAGCTACTTGGGAGGCTGAGGTATGAGAATCGCTTGAACTTGGAAGATGGAGGTTGCAGTGAGCCAAGATGGTGCCACTGCACTCCAGCCTGGGTGACAAAGCGAGGCCCTGTCTCAAATAAATAAGTTAATTAATTTAAAAGGATTATACTCCATGACCAAGTGGGATTTATTCCTGGAATGCAAGGATAATTGAGTATACAAAAATCAATCAATGCAATATACTACATTAACAAATTGAAGGGAGAAAACCACATAAACATCTCCATTGATGCAAGAAAATCATTTGACAGAATTCAACACCTCTTTATGATTAAAAAAAATTCAACAAACTAGGAATAAAAGGAAACTATGTCATGGAAGGTAGTTTCTGTAAAGGAAACGTAATAAAGGCCATCTATAAAAACCCACAGCTCACGTCATTCTTAACAGTGAAAGACGAAAGTTTTTCCTCTAGGAGCAGGAACAAGGCAGGAATGTTCGCTTTTATCTCTTCTATTCAACATAGTACTGGAATTTCTAGCCAGAGCAATTAGGCAAGAAAAAGAAAAGGTATCCAATTTTGAAAGGAAGAAAAATCATCTCTGTTTGTAATTATGATGTTATATGTAGAAGATTCCACACAAAAAAACTGTTAGAACTAATAAATAAATTCAACAAAGTTGCAAAATGCAAATACAAAAAAAAGAGGTGGCCAGGTGCAGTGGCTCACGCCTGTAATCCCAGCACTTTGGGACACCGAGGTGGGCGGATCACAAGATCAGGAGATCGAGACCATCCTGGCTAACATGGTGAAACCCCGTCTCTACTAAAAATACAAAAAATTATTCAGGTGTGGTGGCAGGCACCTGTAGTCCCAGCTACTTGGGAGGCTGAGCCAGGAGAATGGCATGAACCCAGGAGGTGGAGCTTGCAGTGAGCCAAGATCGTGCCACTGCACTCTGCACTCTAGCCTGGGTGACAGAGCGGGGTGACAGAGTAAGACTCCGTCTCAAAAAAAAAAAAAGAAGTGACCTTGAATTGGCCAACCTAAGTCTTCAGTGTCTGAATAGAGCTGGAAATAGAAATTATGTTCTCATCTAAAAAATTTAAAAATTATATAGTTCAGGCACCAAACTCTGGCAAATCCCAATCTAATTTGCATTATCTATGCAAAGACATCTAAACAGATTGTCATTGAATAATTTAAACAACGAGAGTCACAAATTAGTATTTCCCTACTTCATTCCTATCCCAAGGAAATACCCTCACCATGGCAAAACTTTCTCCAATAAATCTGTATCCCGGCCCGCGGGATAGTCAGAGCAGGCCCTGGAGGAGGGGGTGGGAATTTGGGGAACAAGAGACACGAGAAATGGAGACAAGACAGTGCTCTGATCAAGTCTCGTTTAATGGCGGTAATGCACTGCCTTATATACACTTGGAAGGGAAGGGGTTGGGCTAAGGCGGAAATGATCTCATTGCCGAGGGCGTGGCCAGGTTAGTTTCGGTTTCTCCGGTCGGACGTCATGTTGCGCTTGCGCTATTAAGTAACAATTTTCCCGGGCGTGGGAAAAGTGAGTGAAGAAGAAGCAGGAAGAGCGCCATCTTTAATGAGGTATTAGTACAGGGGAAAAAAGGCAAAGATAGGGAGAAGGTGTGGGGTGGAAATGAATATAGCTCAGGCGTTTAATCCTCAATTATTATTCGCTATGGCCGGGGCGTGCAGCTCCGGACAGGTCCCCCTTTTTATATTTTTATGATAAGAAAACCCCTCGGGAACTGCGCCTGTCTTAGGTTGGGTCAACTCACCCCCACCTTCTAGGCCCGTCATGGGATAAGGCAGCAGCAAGGGCGGCCCTCCTGTCTTAGGCTCCGATGGAGATAGTGTCCTCTTACCCGTCATTGACTGTCCAGTTCAGCACACAGGGGAGGTGGTCTTGTTAAGGTAAATAAGACTCACCATTTTCAGTCATCTCAAGGCGATGATAATGAACCTGTATAGGTTTGGCCTGGAAGGCCTCAATTTGTTGTCTGACAAATGCCATAAGCTTATTAAGGATTATAGGCCCGAGAGTGAGGAAGAGTAAAAGAGTGAGTAAAGGACCAAGAAATGGCAGGAGATAGGGGAGAAGTCCATCGAGTCCAGTCCATAGTGGATTGGCGGCCAGGCCTTTTCTGCGCTTTTCTAGTTCTTCTTGCAAAGTTTTTATCTTATCTCTGACGATTCTGGATTTGTTGGCGTAAAAACAGCACTTTTCCTGTAAAGCCAAACATATCCCTCCCTGTTCTGCCGTTAACAAATCTAGACCTCTTCTATTCTGGAGAACTACTTCAGCTAACGAGTCTACTTGGTCTTGTAAATCTTGTATAGTACTGGATAAGGTCTGTACATCTGAGATTAATTGATTGGATAATTTAGTATATTGGGTTAGTGAGACTCCTAGGCCTGTGGCTCCTGTAGTAAAAGCAGTGGTGATTCCTAGTCCAGCCAACAAGGGAATAAATTGTATGGCTCGTTTCGGTCTATAAATAAAATGTTCAATAGCGGGGATGGGGATAGGTTCATCTCCAGGGATGATATCAATGTCGGGGAGAAGAGTGGCCAGAACACAAAGCCCTGTCCAATTTGTAGGTAGATAAGTATATGCCATGTTGTTTCCACAAATGAAAACCGAGCCATTTATAGCACACAAAGGGTTGGTGGCATTGATTATGGAAGTACAGTTGCCAAACACAACATAGCCTAAATCAATTTCTTTAGTGTTATTATATGATGGTGAAAAGAGGCAAGAGGAATTAGAAAACGTCATCGGTTGAACTAAGGTGGGGGGGTAATAGGACAGGAATTATTTACTAAGGATTCATTTGAGTAATTGACATAGGGCAATGAAAGGTTAGGTATGGCTAGAGGAATAGGGGGGCCCATTTTAAGACAAAGCCAACAATCGTGGGCCAGGCTTGTATTGGACATTTGAAGTAAATTGTAAGTAGCATTGAGGATATCAAAGGTTTGGGCATCGAGCCTAAAATTACCTCTAAGCTCAGGCAGGGCTAAAGGGTGATATTGAAGTTCAGGATAAGAAGCTTTATGAATTTCTTCTAATTTTTTCTGGACGGTTTTAATTCTTGTAATATCTAATGGGCCTCCTCCATCAGAAATGTGAATGGGGGCGGTAGTGCTCCAACAAACAGGCTTTCCTTTTTGGCCGTTACAAGGAGATTGTACAAGTTTATTAGTGGATCCTAATACTTGTACGTCATTAATGCCTCCAGTTTGTGTTTTTAGTAACGTGGCCGTATAATATGTTCTATTGCCTGATTTGCATTGTTGATAGGATGTATAACAGGAACTATTACAGAAGATTGGAAAGAGCTACAAGGGCATTCTAGGAGCGGCCCGCTAGGTGAGGTATCTCTTGGGGTAGACTTACATTTCCATAACTGGTTTGGCATTAGGTAAGCTGTCTTGCCCGTGCAGGTCACCTGGGTGATTCTATCTGACGGAGGTTCAGATATTTGTCTCCCTCTGTAGTCACAAGGCTGGCCGTATTGTTTTTGTAATAATTCTCTTGCCTTACGAGGGTCACCAAAACCTGCATAGACTGTCACTATGTTGTATAGAGTGATTATTCTCCAAAGGAATTTCATGTTAGGCTTCATTTTCTGAAAAACAAGAAGGAAAGAACTTCTCAGGGAGATTTATCTTCCCTGGACTGACAATGGTTATGATTTATTTGTCTTACCAATCTTTCAGGCAGCCATCTGGCTGCATCATTTTTTTGTGAGAAGATGCATACTGAGCCTCTTCCCCAAATTAAAACTGGATCGGGGCCATGCCATGAACTATCGAGTGGATCTTTCCATTTTACCATTGCAAACTGTTTTTGAGATTCAGGATGCCAGAAACGGTCAGCAGCCGATTTTCCATGACTGTCCAAATTTAAAAAATTAAGGATAAACAGGGCATGATTGAGTATGTTTCTGGGGGTACCCTTCACGGGGTACCAGCTCCCCCCTTTTAATTTTGTGATAATAGTTTTTAATGACAGATGAGTTCTTTCTACTATACCTTGTCCTTGGGGATTATAGGGAATGCCTGTGGTATGTTTAATTTGTAGGGTATTACAAAATTTTAAGAAGGTTTTGGATATATAACCGGGGCCATTATCTGTTTTGATTTGTTTGGGTATTCCTAAAATAGAAAAGCAGTGTAATAAATGAGCTATGACATGTTTGGTGGCCTCTCCTGTTTGGAGAGTTGCACTGATGAATCCACTATAGGTGTCTATGCATACATGGATATATTTTACTTGACCGAATTCTAAGTGGTGAGTAACGTCCATTTGCCAAATTTCATTGGGGATGAGTCCTCGGGGGTTAACTCCTAGATGGGGAACAGGTAAATATGTTATGCAGTTGGTGCATTGTTTAACTATTTGTCGAGCTTGTTCTCTGGTAAGTTTAAACATAAGTCTTAAGGTTTGGGCGTTTAAATGATGTAAGGCATGTGCTTTTTGCACTTGTTGCAAATTGTCTGTAGTGACTGTGGCTATGGTTTTCGTTGCCGTGTCAGCTGTTGCATTACCTTGTGTTAGAGGTCCCGGTAATCCTGAATGTGCTCTAATATGCCCAAGAAAAAAGGGAGTGGTCCTTTTTCGGATAAGTTGTTGACATTGTAAAAATAGGTTAGCTGTGTCTGAAATATGTTTAATTTGAGACACGGTCTCCAAGAGGGGTATTGAATGAGCCAGGTAGGCGCTGTCTGTATAAATGTTAAGTGGCTGATAAGGAAAAGCTGATAGTGCTGCAATTATAGCTTGCAATTCGACCAGCTGAGCTGATGTATAAGTGGTCTGGAATTTAACGACTACATTATTGTAAGTGTAAGCGGCAAGTCCTGTGGAAGATCCATCAGTGAAAATTAGTAATGCGTCATTGAGAGGTTCTTTACTGGTAATATGGGGAAATACAAACGCATGAAGTTTACAAAATTGAATAAGTTTGTTAGGTGGGTAATGATTGTCAATCGCGCCAGTATAAGAAGCGCAAGCAATTGGCCAGGCTTCCGTATTTTGTAACAGCCAATGGATGCATGATTGAGTGTAGGGCTGTATAATGGTAGAGGGGTCTATTCCAAAGTATTTTCTACTGTTTTCTCTTCCCAAGATAATTAGATCAGCTATGGCATCATAATAAGGCAACAAAACCTTTTTAGGGGAGGAGGGCAGGTGTACCCACATAATGGGATTGTTCTGCCAAAATAGGCCAGTAGGGGTTATTGTTGTGTTAAAAATAAGGAATATTAATGGCTGAGAATAATCAATACCGGTAACAAATTGTGTTGCAATGGCATGTTCTACCTGTTGGAGTGTTATTAATGCTTCTTTAGTAATGGACCTGGGGGATTTTGGATTAGAGTCTCCTTTTAATATATCGAAAAGAGGTTTTAACTCTCCTGTGGTGAGCTTTAAGTACGGTCGAAGCCAATTTATGTCTCCCAGTAATTTTTGGAAATCATTTAAAGTTTTTAAATGATCACGACGTATAACGGCCTTTTGATTAATGATTTTGGGTCCATTAATCTGGAAACCGAGATAAGTGTATGGATCTTGTAATTGTACCTTTTCTGGGGCTATTTGTAGTCCGGCTGCTGTTAACTCTTGTTTGAGTTGGGCGAAGCACTGTAAGACTTGTTCGCCAATTTCTCCTGCTATTAAAATATCATCCATATAATGTATAATATACATTTGTGCCCATGTTTTTCTGACTGGCTCTATAGCGGCAGCTACATATTTTTGACACAAGGTAGGACTATTGGCCATACCTTGAGGTAAGACTTTCCATTGATAGCGCTTCATTGGTTGTTTAAAATTTGTAGATGGAAGACTAAAGGCAAATCTTTTATGGTCAGCAGGGTGAAGGAGAATTGTAAAAAAGCAATCTTTAAGGTCAATAACGATTTTAAAATATTTTTGAGGAATCGCAACCGGTGAAGGCAATCCTGGTTGTAAGGCACCCATAAGGATCATAGTGATATTTACTGCTCTTAAATCTTGTAAGAGTCTCCATTTACCAGACTTCTTTTTAATAACAAAAATAGGTGTATTCCAAGGGGAATTACTTTTCTCAATATGTCCTGCTACTAGTTGTTTCTGCACTAACTGTTGGGCAGCACTTAGTTTATCATTGAGTAAAGGCCACTGATCAACCCAAACGGGCTCATCTGACTTCCAAGTAATGGGGTCAGCGCACCTTTGGGGTGCAGGTATGTCAGTGGCCTGAGCTAAAAATTTCCAAACCCCTTTTTATCAAGTTGTCCTGAAACCAGTATAGGCTGTGGGATACAGTTCTCTCCTTTTCCAAGATCTTTACCAGGGGTGTATCCTTGAGTTAACATTTGTGCAGTAACTATATCATTTGGACTACACATTACGATTTTCATTTGAGAGAGTAGATCTCGCCCCCAAAGGTTAACACATAGGTAAGGGATGACAAATGGCTTAATGAGGCCTGAATTGTTTTCTTTATCTGTCCATGTTAGGTATTTAGAACTTTGTTTAGGATTACTGCTTTGTCCAATTCCTCTCAAGTGAGTTAAAGTTTCTGTAGTAGGCCAATGAGAGGGCCAATCTTCCTGTTTAATGATAGTTACATCAGCCCCTGTGTCTATTAGTCCAGTGAATGCCTTCCCGTCTAACCATAAGGTTAGAGAGGGTTTTTGATTTGTAATTGGTTGCACCCAATATATATCTGATGATCCGAAACCTTTTATATTTCTATTAGAGTATTGGATATTATTATCTGTTTTAACCAAAGGTAGCAGGAGTAACTGAGCTATTCTAACTCCTTGAGGGACAGTAATAATACTATCAATAGCTCTGGCCATAATTTTAATTTCTCCTTCATAATCATTATCGATAACTCCAGGGAGGACTTGTAAGCCTCTCATGGTGACACTACTTCTTCCTAAAAGTGGCCCAAAAGTGTTAGGTGGTAAGGGTCCATATATTCCGGTATTTAAGGTCTGTGGTCCCATTTCAGGTGTTAGTACTGTGTGGGAGGTGGAACTGAGGTCCAATCCCGCACTTCCTGGGGTTGCTCTACTAAGTTTTGAAATGGATTGCTGTTGCTGGCTGGAACAAAGCTGACTGCCCCATATGCTTGTTTCGGGGCCTGAGGCTGGCCCCTCATCCCGTTTCCCTGCCTGGGGGGTAGAGGATTTCCTTGAATGTCAGTTTTAGATTTACATTCGTTTGCCCAGTGCCTTCCTCTTTTACACCTTGGGCAAAGGCCTGGGATTTTTGCTTCTGGACTCTTATTTTGGTTTTCACAGCAATCTTTTGCAAAGTGTCCCCTTTTACCGCATCTAAAACATCCCCCTTTATCTTTACCTTTGTTAATGAGGAAATCTCTTACTGTTTGGCCGCTAAAAGCAGCGGCCATTGCTAGGCCTTGTTGATATGAGGGCCCAATATCTGAACAAAGGCGAATGTATCCTGTTAAATCTGTTTTCTTTCGATAAGGTCTGATTGCCGCTTGGCAGGCGGGGTTAGCATTTTCATAAGCTAACTGTTTAACATAATCTACACCTGTTTCTGCATTTCCAAAGATTCTACCTGCCGTGGTCATAAGTCTATGCACAAAGTCTGAAAATGGCTCATCGGGTCCTTGTTTAACCGCTGTGAGTGAGGCCCCTGGATCTCCTTTAACGGGAAGTTTTCTCCAGGCTTTTGTAGCAGCAGCCTGGATTTGTGAGAACAGTCCAGGGTCATATTGCATTTGGGCCTGAGTGTCTGCATAATTACCTGAACCAGTTAACATATCAAAATCCCAACCGTTTCCTGCCTGTTGATTTCTTTTAGCTGTATCTCTACAATTTTCAAAGAACTCTGACTTCCAAATTAAATGGTCTCCCCCAGAAAGAACTGCCCTGACTAAGGTATTCCAGTCTGTAGGAGTGAGCCAATTCTCAGCTACAGATTCCACTATAGCAAGAGTATATGGAGCAGTAGCCCCATACTGAGAGGCAGCAGTCTTCAACTCTTTTATAATAGTAAAATCAAATCCAGTATGATGCCTCCAAGCCTGTCCCTGTTCATCTATGGTTTCCGTGACCGGAAAAACGTCTTTGGGGGAGGAGTCTTCTCTATGTCGGCTAGCAACTAACCCCCCTCTTGGAACATGTTGTCCAGGCCGCTGAAGTGCGCGCAAGGAACCCTCCATAGCGTCTGAGTTAGGTATTTTTTCATTTCCTGTTTTTAGCTTTTGGAGCCTAATTATCAATGATTGATGTAACTCTTCAAGTTTAATTTGTTCTTCTAATTGAACAATTTTTTGCTTTAATTCTTCTTTGGGATCTATTGCTGCCATAACAATGGGCGCAGAAGCCTCATTATGTGTCTTATTATATGGGGGTGGGTATGAAGTAAAGGGAGGCAAATCAGGGTTGTGATATTTAGCCGCCTCTTCCTCTAAATCATCCCAATTTATATCCAATTGATTAGGCTTATTAATTTCCTCCTCCTTTTGAAGCATCTGTAAAATTGGGTATTTTTTTGGTTTGTTTTCGTGTGGTATTTCTTTATCTATTACAGTAGGAGACTTAATTTCCTCATGATCACTTTCGAGGGAAATGAGATCTTCCTCCGTATCTTGCGGAGGCTTTGTGAGGTTAGAGCGGGAGCCAACCTTTGAAATATGCTCTGTCTGAGCGACCGCAGCCATGACTTGCGGATTGGCCTCCTTCTTATCTATTAAATCTCTAATGAGGTTCCAATAAGAGAAGGCGGTTACAGGAATTTTTTCTGGCCCAAAAGTATTATAATAGTCCTGCAAACAATCCCCTACTCTACGCCATCTTTTAATATCAATAGTTCCTTCCTGTGGGAACCAAGGGCAAGTGTCTTTTACAAAATCAAAAAATTTAAACAAATCATTACCTTTAACCTTTACTCCTCGTATCTTTAAAGCCTCTTTTAATTGTCCTACATAGATTTGATGTTGGCTTAATTCTTGTCCCATTTCGGATGCGTCACTTACCTTCGATCCTGACGCGGCAGGTTCCCACGGTGATCGGAAGAGTTTGACTCCTTTTGTCTTTGTTAGCGGTCGACCGTCCTTTTGCGTCCTTTTCCTCACGGAGTCCCTTGTTTCCAGGTCCCTGTTCAGGCGCCACGTATCCCGGCCCGCGGGATAGTCAGAGCAGGCCCTGGAGGAGGGGGTGGGAATTTGGGGAACAAGAGACACGAGAAATGGAGACAAGACAGTGCTCTGATCAAGTCTCGTTTAATGGCGGTAATGCACTGCCTTATATACACTTGGAAGGGAAGGGGTTGGGCTAAGGCGGAAATGATCTCATTGCCGAGGGCGTGGCCAGGTTAGTTTCGGTTTCTCCGGTCGGACATCATGTTGCGCTTGCGCTATTAAGTAACAATTTTCCCGGGCGTGGGAAAAGTGAGTGAAGAAGAAGCAGGAAGAGCGCCATCTTTAATGAGGTATTAGTACAGGGGAAAAAAGGCAAAGATAGGGAGAAGGTGTGGGGTGGAAATGAATATAGCTCAGGCGTTTAATCCTCAATTATTATTCACTATGGCCGGGGCGTGCAGCTCCGGACAAATCTGCCCTGATGATGAAATTCATTTGCCTCCACAAACTGATCAAATATTTATCTAGACACACACACACATCTCCCACCCAACCCCCACTTGTCTCTCTCTCATTCACTCACAATTTGGCTTATACTTTTTAAACTACTTTATTTTTTGAGACAGGGACTTGCTCTGTCACCCAGGCTGGAGTGCAGTGGTGCAATCTTGGCTCACTGCAGCCTTGACCTCCTAAACTCAGGTGATCCTCCCTCCTCAGCCTCCCAAGTAGCTGGGACTACAGGCACACGCCACCATGCCTGGCTAATTTTTGCATTTTTTGTAGAGACGAGGGTCTCCCTATGTTGCCCAGGCTGGTCGCAAACTCCTGGGCTCAAGTGATCCTCCCACTTCAGCCTCCAAAAGTGTTAGGATTACAGGCATGACCACTGTGCTATAAGAGAAAATTTTACTATTTTTAATTGGTTAAAAATATATCTAAGACGTAGCCTTTACATTTATTTTGATGTTTTAAAAATTGCAGGCTGGATGCAGTAGCTCATGCCTGTAATCCCAGCTGAGGCAGGATTGCTTGAGCCTAGGAATTCAAGACCAGCCTGGGCAACATAGCAAAACCTCATCTCTACAAAAAAATATAAAAATTAGCTGGGTGTGGTGGTGCATGCCTGTAGTCCCAGCTACTTGGGAGGCTGAAGTGGGAGGGTTGCCTGAGCTCAGGAGGCTGAGGTTGCAGTCAGCAAAGATGGTGCCACTGTCCTCCAGCCTGGGCAACAGAGTGACACCCTGTTTCAAAAAAAAATTATATTAAAACACACAACAAAATTTACCAACGTGGTCATTTTTAAGCATATATTTTAGTACCACTAAATACATTCACAATGTTGTGGAACAGATCCCCAGAACTTTTGCATCATGCAAAATGGAATCTCTATAGCTGTTAAACAACTCTCCATTTTTCCCCTTCCCTCCACACCCTAGTAAATACCATTCTATTTTCTGTTTCTATGAATTTTTCTACTTTAGATTACTCATGTAAGTGAAATCACACAGTCATTTTGTGACTGGCTTCTTTCACTTAGCACTCAAGATTCATCCATGTTGGAGCATGAGACAGGATTACCTTCCTTTTTAAGTCTGTATAATATTCCATTGTGTATATATTATGGGCCTTCCATATCCATGGGTTCTGTGTCTGTGGATTTAACCAAACTCAGATTTAAAATATTCAAAAATACATTAAATTTCACAAAGTTCCAAAAAGCAAAACTTGAATTTTCCCTGAGTCAAATACTAAGTCAAATCCATACTAATAAAGTTATATGTAGGCACTGTACTAGGTATTATAAGTAACCTAGGATTCAAAGCAGTGGTTCCAAGCCCCAGGCCATGGATGGGTACCAGTTCTTAACCTGTTAGGAACCGGGCCACAGAGCAGGAGATGAACAAAGAAGCCAGCAAGTATTACCGCCTGAGCCTCACCTCCAGTCACATCAGCAGTGGCATTCGATTCTCATAGGAACATGAACCCTATTCTAAACTGCACACGCAAGGGATCTAGGCTGCACACTCCTCATGAGAATCAGGCTAATTCCTGATGATCTAAGGTGGAACAATTTCATCCGAAAACCATCCCCCTGACCCTGTCTGTGGAAAAATTGTCTTCCACAAAACCGGTCCCTGGTGCCAAACAGTTAGGGACCGCTGTTAAAGTATATGGGAAAATGTGCCTAGATTATATGCAAATACTATGCCACACTATATAAGGGACTGGAGCATTTGTGGATTTTGGTATCTGCAGAGTATCCTGGAATTAATCCCCTACAGATACTGAGGGAAAAGTGTGTCACATTTTGCTTATCCATTCATCTGTTGATAGACATTTGGGTTGCTTCTGTCTCTTAGCTGTTCTGAATAGTGCTGCTATAACATGGGTGTGTAAACATCCCTTCAATACTCCGCTTTCAATTATTTTGGGTATACACCCAGAAGTGGGATTGTTGGATCATATGGCAGTTTTAATTATTTGAGGAATTTCCATGTTGCTTTCCAAAGCAGTGGCACCATTTACAATCCCCAAAAAGGTGCACGGGGTTGTAATATGCTCACGTCCTCACCGAAACTTGTTATTTTCTGTTTTTCTTGTAGTAGCCATCCTAATAGGTATGAGGTGGTATCCCAACAGAATTTTGGCTTGCATGTCTTTAAGGATCAGTGATGGTCAGCATCTTTACATATGCTTCTGGGCCATTTGTATATCATCTTTGATGAAATGTCTATTCAAGTCCTTTGCTATTTTTAATGTTATTTGTTGTTGAGTTGTAATTCTTTTTTTAAATTATTATTACATTTATTGATACTGAATATTTATTATCTGTTATGTACCAAGCAAAATGGACACACTATCAGGAGATAAAACCTGTAACTTATATGTAAGATGAAACTTATATTGATTGAATTATTGAATTTTTTTTAGTATTTGCTATATACCAGGCAAAAGGCACAGAAACAAATTATCTGTTCACAGTTACTTTTAACTCTTTCAGCAATGCCTGAGTCCTCTTTATAAAAACTTCATTCTACTAAGTTAGCAACCATTCATTTTTTTGGTTACTCTTCATGTATAGTTTTCTCAAGTGTCCATTCAAATATTGCATAATGGTGTAGACCATTTAATATTCCAAACATAATCTGAAAGACTAGAAGAATCGCCATTAATTTCATTTGTGTTTGACAAAGCATCATCCAATGGAGTAAAACCCTTCCTTTTGGTGGCAGTGGAACGGTATGATACTTGGTTGCCAGACGTCCATTTTTAGTAAACGCCAAAGAACTGGGGTAGAAAACACCACAAACTATGCCAATCAGTGAGCTTCTGAAAACACAGTTTTCCTTGCTTATATTATCTTGAAGCAGCATCTGAACAGGAAGTTTGAGAATATTCCAGAGAAACCAGTTGTTGTCCCAAATGATGCCATTTGATATATATTTGGTGTCATTTCTTTTCTAAGGTAGTCAAAATTTTTTTCTATGATTTCTATGATCACTGCTCTTCTGAGTTTTGCATCTTCTAGAGAAGGACTGGGTTGACCATGCATAGATGCGGTCATCTTGACATCCTTGGGCGCTTCCTCAGTTCCTACCCGCACCACACCTGAATCCCTCAGCTTAGCCCCAGCCTCATACCTGAACACTGCCATTTTGGTATTCTTTATACATTCTGCACATAAACCCCTTATCAGATATATGATTTGTAAATATTTTCTCCTACACTGTATGTTGCCTTTTCACTTTATAAATTATATTCTTTGATACACAGTGGTTTTATTTATTTATTTATTTATTATTTTTTGAGACAACCTCACTCTGTTGCCCAGACTGGAGTACAGTGGTGCAATCTCGGCTCACTGCAACCTCCGCCTCCCAGGTTCAAGCATTTCTCCTGCCTCAGCCTTCTGAGTAGCTGGGATTACAGGCATGTGCTACCACATCCAGCTAATTTTTTGTATTTTTAGTAGAGACAGGGTTTCACCATGTTGGCCAGGCTGGTCTTGAACTCCTGACCTCAGGTGATCTACCTCAAGTGATTACAGGCATGAGCCACCATATCCGGTGATACACAGAAGTTTTAAAGTTTGATTTAGTGGTCTTTAAATTTTTGAATGCTTTACAGGAGACATAAAACTGCCATACTACATGAGAACTCAAATGGTAAGTACTTAAATAAATATGAATTCTGGAACATTAGATTCTAAATGGGAGGCATGCAACAGATAGAACTGGAAAGTTCCCTGAAAGGACAGGAGAGCAGACTGCACCCTCTGGTTCACCCTCCCAAGGCTCAGTGCTTCCCTCTCTGTCCCAGGCCCACTGCAGAATCTCTCAAAATAGACATATCCTGGGCAACCCACCAGACTTGTCACTAACAAATGTATGCAGGATTGGGAATGGCTCCAAAAGCAAAAGCATTAATAGTAGGGTCATTGAGTCCGGTATGTCTTAACGCTTTGACTAGTTTCCAGTCTGTACCTAGAAAGCTTGGAACCAGTGCCTTACCTTTCATGTTTTTGGATAATTCCAGATGTTTCCAAACAAAAAGAGTGCCCAGATCACCATACTGTTCTTCCCATACTCCCAGGAGAAAAATATACTTAAAGGTTGAAAGGAAATTACAAGAGAGTGGCCAGGCACAGTGGCTTATTATGCTTGTAATCCCAGCACATTCTGAGTTCAAGGTAGGAGGATCACTTGGGCTCAGGGGTTCGAGACCAGACTAGGCAACATTGTGAAACCCTGTCTCTACAAAAAAACAAAAAAAATTAGTCAAGTGTAGTGGTATGTACCTGTAGTCCCAGCTACTCAGGAGGTTGAGGTGGGAGGATTTCTTGAGCCTGGGAGGTCAAAGCTGCAGTGAGCCAAGATTGCACCACTGCACTCCAGCTTGAGTAACACAGTGAGATCCTGTGTCAAAAAAAAAAAAAAAAAAAAAAAAGGAAAGAAAAGAAAAGAGAAAGAGAAAGAAAATTACAAGAAAGTAATCATAACATCTGTTACAATATGGATGAACCTTGAAGACATTATGCTTAGGGAAAAGAGACAGACACAAAAGGTCACATATTGTATGATTCCATTTAAAACATTCAGAGTAAGTAAATCCATATGGATGAAAAGAACACTGGTAGTTGTCTGGGGCTAGGAGGAGTGAGAAATAAGAAGGAGCTGCTTAACAGGTAGGTACACAGCTATATTTTGACATGGAATTGTTTGGAACTAGATGGAAGTGATAATTGAGCAACATTGTGAATCTACCAACTGCCACTGAGTCATTCTCTTTACAATGGTTAGTTTTATATTATATAAATCTGACTTCAATAAAGAAAGAAATCAGTCAATCAGTGTATAGAACACTGAATGTCAAATCCCATGATTAAGGCAGAGACTCATTGGCCCCACAATTAAATGGCTTCCTCTCCATTCACTCCCAAGCCTGCATTTGTCAGTGGGAATCTGAGCAGGGTCTGACCCACACGCTCTGCAGCAATCAGCTCAGAAAGGCAAACCAGAAACTGCTGTAGCAACCAACCCACACCAGTCAGGACATGGCAGTGATGCAGCTTCTCTAATTTGTGCCCCAGCTTTGAACTCAGAACCAAGCAGAGAAAGCCAAATGTACTCCCATAACCAATCATATGAGATGCCTCAATGCTTATTAGACACTTCCAGTGTCCCATGTCAATAGCCTGCAGTCAACAGCACATCTGACGCCTTCCCTTTTGTTCACTACAAAGCTTTCCCACTTTGTCAAAAGTGGCTGACTCTCTTGCTTTAGCAAGCACTTTCTAAGTAGGCCCTGACTGTTCCCATTTGACAGCTTTATTTCCACACAGCTGTCAAGACATTACCAGGGATTTTCACATTTCGGTGACCTTCAGTGATAATTACATCTACCATCGTACACCACAGTACACAGACACTCTCTCCTAAACAAAATGCTTTCTTCAACAATGAGTGAACATCCTATGTACAAATGATGAAGTAAAAACACAGTGCCATTCAGATCTTTACTGATATTTAAACAAACTATAGAGGAAAATTCCAAATAAACAATACCGACACAAAAAAGTAAGTGCTGTTTGAAACTACCGAGAAGTGACTTGCAGTTTAGTGAATCAAAGGTTTTCCTTATTCTTTAAACATTTTTTAATAACAGGCATGTCCTTCCTAGAGAAGCACATACCTTTCTCCTAATTTTATTCTTACCAAAGATTATATTCTATTTCTTTACAATTACATACTCTCCTCCACATCTGTGTTTATGTCTTACTTTTGGCTTTCTTTTTCTTTTTCTCTTTTTTTAAGAGATGGGGGACTTGCTATGTTGCCCAGGCTGTTCCAAGTGATCCTCCTGCCTTGGCCTCCCAAAGTGCTAGAATTACAGGTGTAAGCCACCATGCCCAGCCATTTTTGTTTCTCATGTTATTTTATAACTATTCTTGCCTAATATTTTTCTATTTTCATTTTCATCAAATAACTAGCTTTCTGTTTCCTTGATCACTAATTCACTTCTCTTCTTTGTTTTGTAGTTTGTTAACCTGCACTTTTATGTTTACTTATTTTCTTGGTAACTTCTTTGAGCTATTTTATTGTTTTCCCTTTCTTTCTTTCTTTTTTTTTCTTTTTTCTTTTTTTTGGTCTTGCTCTGTCACCTAGGCTGGAATACAATGGTGTGATCACAACTCACTGCAGCCTCGAACTTATGGGCTCTAATGATCCTTTCCTGCCTCAACCTCCCAATTAGCTGGGACTACAAACAAGCACCACCACGCTTGACTAATTTTTGTACTTTTTGTAGAGACAGGGTCTCACTCTGTTGCCCACGCTGGTCTTGAACTCCTTGACCCACGTGATCTTCCCACTTCAGGCTCCCATAATGCTGGAATTACAGGTATGAACCACTATGCCTGGCCTTTTGGTCCTTTTCCAGCTTCTTACATTTGTATTAAACTCATTTATTTGCTTCTTTTTGTTTCTATCAAAATACCTTTAAGTTTCTAAACTGTACACTGAATGTCATTTCCTTTCTTTATGCTGCAGTTTTTACTTTTACTTCTTCTTTAAGCTAAGACTCCAATGTATGTTTTCAATGTCCAAATGGATATATTTTTTGTTATCTTTCATTTTTAAATTTCTGCATTATGGTCAGTGTCATTTGGAAGACATTACTTCTGCCTTTTCAAATTTATAGTTTATTTTTGAAACCAAGTACCTGATAAGGTCTTCTGAATTTTCATGTTTTAGAGTAAACTGTAGTATCTAAAAGGAAAGTGTGTGTATGTATATACACATACACAGAAATCAACTGTTTGTATTTCATCTCATTTTAATTTTTCTACTGTTTCATACTCTTTAATATCGTCTCATTTTTATTTTAAAACATCTACTAAATTATATATGTAAAGAAAACATACAAAATATACTTTTTTTTTTACTATTTATATTACACTTATAAATAGATGTGTTTAAAAACACATGACAAGAAGTTCCAAGTTGGCGTCAATCCCCACCACAGAAAACCAAAACCAAATATGCACCTCCAAAATCCTCCCCAGCAACAACCCAGAGCTCAGGTACAAGGGCGAGACCGTTCCCAGGGCCACAGAGAAGGGGAAAAACTTCAAGCAAAGGACAGGAGAATTAGACTTCCATATCCATGATGCCCCTCCCCCTATTACACCTGGCACCAGTCTCCCCACAGCTCATGGTTTCTACAATGGAAAAAGTGAAATTGAGGTGGTCAACCACTCCTCCAACTTCTTGGATTCCCAGGCAGGAGACCTCTCCATGCTTTAACCCATGGGTAGCCTCGTGACTGCCTGAACGGAGAACTAACCCTAAGGACAGGCAGAAACAAACAGGGTAGGCAGGACTACCATCCCCAGCCTCAGAAACCGCTTTGTAACTCAGCCAAAGGGGTTGCCAAATCAGGGTGTCTGTTCACCAGCACCATGCTGCAGGAGGGAGTCTCCCAGGTCCCCTGGACACGAACACCTAGACAATATTTCCTCACTGCTGGGGTAATCTCTTTAGGACCTCCTCCATTTAAGACAGGCAGAACTCTGATCACTTAGAAGAGTTAAACCTGGGCTTAACGCGCCACCTAGAGCCACAGGAGGCAGTGACGATTCACTAAGCAAGTATGTTCAATAAAAAGCAAAACAAGCCAGAGAAAACTAGAATAAATAACTAATCCTCTATTGCAAAAAACATAGATATATGCCCACAAGAAACAACAGCAAACAGAGGAATATGACCTCCCCAAAAGGGCAAAGCAAAAATCCAGAGCGTGACCCTATCTAGATGGCGACTTGTGAGCTCTCTGACCAGGAATTCAAAATAGCAGTTTTGGCTGGGCAAGTGGTGACTCAAGCCTGTAATCCCCGTGCTTTGGGATGCCGAGGTGGGCGGATCACTTGAGGTCAGGAGTTCCAGACTAGCCTGGCCAATGTGGTGAAAACCCATCTCTACTAAAAATACAATAATTCAGCTGGGGTGGTGGCTGGCGCCTGTAGGTGGGAGGATTGCTTGACCCCAGGAGGTTGAGGCTGCAGTGAACCATGATTGTGCCACGTGTTGTCCAGCCTGGACAACAAAGCAAAACTCTGCCTCAATAAAAGAAAGAAAGAAGATAGAGAAAATTACCTCCAAAGACCAAATCTAAGAATGATGTTCAAGAGGAAGCTGACCAAGAGCAAGGGGTAGAAATCTTCAAAGAAGTGATAACAGAAAATGCCAAAAACAGGAGAAAGAGGTAAATATCCAGGTGCAAGAAGGCATTAGAACATCAAACAGATTCAACCCAACAAGACTATCCCAAGTCATCTAATAAGCAAACCTCAAGGGTCAAGGACAAAGAGAAGATCCTAAAACCAGTGAGAAATAAGAAACAACATATAAAAGACCTACAATATGTCTGGCAACAGACTTCTCAATGGAAATCATACCGGACAGGAGGGAGTGGAATGACATTTTCAGTACTCAAAGAAATAAAAACTGTCATCCAAGGATATCGTATCCAACTGAACTGTCATTAAAATATTAAGGGGAGATAAAGTATTTCCCAGATAGAATTCACCACCACCAGACCCTTCTTACAAGAAATGCTAAAGACAGTTCTTCAGCCTGAAAGAAAAAACACTAACATGCAAAAGAAAACTTATTATTTTACATAAAAATGTATAAATTGGCCGGGAGCATTGGCTCATGCCTGTAATCCAAGCAGCTTGGGAGGTTGACGCTGGCAGATCACCTGAAGTCACAAGTTTGAGACCAGCCTGGCCAACATGGCAAAACCCCATCTCTACTAAAAGTACAAAAATTAGCTGGGTGTGGTGGCGGGCAACTGTAATCCCAGCTACTCGGGAGGCTGATGCAGAAGAATTGCTCTAACCGGGGAGGCAGAGGTTGCAGTGAGCTGAGATCGCACCACGGCACTCCAGCCTGGGAGACAGAGTGAGACTCCATCTCAAAAAAAAAAAGTATAAATTTGAGACAACTAAAACTTAAAACGTGGGGGTAGGAATTAAACTGTAAAACTTTTGTGGGGGTTTTGGACTTGTTTGTTTCTGTTATTTGGGATCTAAGATAAGTTGTCATCTCTTTTAAATAACTCATATCTATAAAAACTGTTTTGTAAGCTTCATGGTAACCACAGCACAGTTTTTATAATAGATCCACTACAAGTAAAAAGCAACAAATTAAAACATGCCAAGAGATAATCACTTAATCACAAAGGAAGACAGTAAGAAAGGAAGAAAGAGACAAGTCTCAAAACAACCAGAAAACAAGCAACAAAATAGCAGTAGTAAGTCCTTACTTATCAATAATAACACTGAATGTAAATGTTCTCACTTCTCCAGCTAGAAGACATGAGTGACTGAATGGATAAAGAAGCAAAAACCAACTACATGCTACCTTCAGGAAACCCATTTCACCTCTAAAGACATATGTAGACCGAAAGTGAAGGGGTGGAAAAAGATATTCCATGCAAATGGAAAATTTTAAAAAGCAGGACTATCTATACTTATATAAGATAAAATATGCTACAAATCAAAGACTATAAAAAAGAAAAGGAGGGTCACTATGTAATGATAAAGGCATCAGTTCAGGAAGAGAATATAACAGTTATAAATATCTGTGCACCTGGCCGGGCACGGTGGCTCACACCTGTAATCCCAGCACTTTGGGAGGTCGAGGTGGGCGGATCATGAGGTCAGGAAATCCAGACCATCCTGGATAACACGGTGAAACCCCATCTCTACTAAAAATACAAAAAATTAGCCGGGCGTGGTAGTGGGTGCCTGTAGTCCCAGCTACTTGGGAGGCTGAGGTAGAAGAATGGCGTGAACCTGGGAGGCGGAGCTTGCAGTGAGCAGAGATGGCAGTGAGCAGAGATCGCACCACTGCACTCCAGCCTGGGCAACAGAGCAAGACTCCGTCTCGAAAAAAATAAAAATGAATAAATAAATAAATTTGTGCACCCAACACCAGAGCTCCCAAGTATATAAAGCAAACATTAATAGCTCCAAAGAGAAAGTTAGACTATAATACAATAATAGTAGAGGCTTTTAACACCTCACTCTCAGTAATGGACAGATCATCCACATGGAAAATTAACAAATAAATGGCAGTTAAACTACACAAGATCTAATAGGTCTAACTGACATTTAAAGAAAATTTCGGCTGGGCATGGTGGCTCACTCCTGTAATCTCAGCACTTCGGGAGGCCAAGGTGGGAGGATCACCTCATGTCAGGTGTTCGAGACCAGCTTGGACAAAATGGTGAAACCCCATCTCTACTAAAAATACAAAAAAAAATTAGCCAGGTGTAGTGGTGCATGCCTGTAATACCAGCTATTCGGGAGGCTGAGGCAGGAGAATTGCTTGAACCCAGGAGGCAAAGGTTGCAGTGAGCTGAGGTCATACCATTGCACTCCAGCCTGGGTGACAAAAAAAAAAAAAAAAAATTCACCCAACTGCTATCAAATGCAGCAGTTTTACCAGTACATGGAACATTCTCCAGAGTAGACCATACCTTAAGCCACAAACCAAGTCTGTATCGAGTCTGATTTCTATTAAAAATAAACAAGTCTGATTTCTATTTGAAAAAATAGAAATCATATCAAGTATATTTTCTGACCACAATGGAATAAAACTACAGAAATCAATAACAAGAGGAATCTCAGAAAAATACACAAACACATGGAAATTAAACAACATGCTCCTGAATGACCAATGGGTCAAAGAAAAAGTTAAGAAAGAGCTGGTGCAGTGGTACATGCCTTTGTACAAGTTACTCAAGAGGCTGAGACTGGAGGATCACTTGTATCTAGGAGTTCTGGGCTATAGTGTGGTATGTCAATTAAGTGTCCACACTAATTTCAGCATCAATACAGTGACCTCCTGGGAGCAGGGGATCATCAAGTTGCCCAAGGAGACTGGGAAGTGGCCCAAGTTGGAAACAGGGCAGGTCAAAACTTGCATGCTGATCAGTAATGAGCTATGCCCAGGCAACATAGTATAGGCAACATAGCAAGATCATCTCTTAAGAAAAAAATAAAAGAATAAATTTTTTTTTTCTCTTTTGAGACAGGGTCCTGCTCCATTGCCCAGGCTGGAGTACAGTGATGTGATCACTGCTCACTGCAGCCTCAAACTCTCAGGCTCAAGTGATCTCCCTGCCTTAGCCTCCTGAGTAGCTGGGACCACAGGCATGTGCCACCACACTTGGTTAATTTTTTATTTTTATTTTTGTAAAGACTGTTTTTTGCCATGTTGTCCAGGCAAGTCTCGAAATCCTGGACTCAAGAGATCCAC
Organism: Macaca fascicularis; assembly: GCF_037993035.2. NCBI lineage: Eukaryota > Metazoa > Chordata > Mammalia > Primates > Cercopithecidae > Macaca > Macaca fascicularis. The sequence continues at coordinate 52,805,351 of NC_088384.1, read as the reverse complement.
CTACCTTGGCCTCCCAAAGCACTGAGATTACAGGCGTGAGTCACCACACCTGGCCTAGAAAAAGGAAATTTTAAAATTTCTTGAAACAAATGAAAATGGAAATATGGCATACCAAAGTCTATGGGATACAGGAAAAGCAATACTAAGAGGGTAGTTTATAGCAACTAATGCCTATATCAAAAAAGAGGAAAAACAAATAAAATAACCTAACGATACACCTCAAGAAACTAGAAAAGCAAGAACAAACCAAACCCAAAATTAGTAGAAGGAAAGAAACAATAAAGATCAGAGCAGAAATAAATGAAAAGAAATCAACAAAATGAAAAGGTAGTTTGGTGGTTTGTTTTTTGTTTTGTTTCGTTTTGTTTTTGTTTTTGTTTTTTGTTTTTTAGACAGGGTCTCATTCTATTGCCCAGGCTAGAGTACAGTGGCACCATCCCCGCTCACTGCAAACTCCACCTCCCAAACTCAAGCCATCCTCCCACCAAATTGCTGTGACTACAGGTGTGCCCCTCTACACTCAGCTAATTTTTGCATTTTTTATAGAGATGGGGTTTCGCCATGTTGCCCAGGCTGGTCTTGAACTCATGAGCTCAAGTAATCTGCCCATTTCAACCTCCCAAAATGCTGGGATTACAGGCCTGAGCCGCCATGCCTGACCTTGTTTTTTGAAAAGATAAACAAAATCAACAAAACTTTATCTAGACTAAGAGAAAAAGAGAAGATCCAAATAAATAAAATCAGAAATGAGAAAGGAGATACAACAACTGAGACCTTAGAAAGGATTATTAGATACTATTTGAAAGGAGTTATTTTGCTTGCCTTAGATAGATAACAAGGGAAGGGTGCCAGAGAGTCCCTGGCCCATGGTCAATGCCTCATTCTCACATAACATAAAAAGCAGCCTGAGAGGCCAGCGGTGGCTCACGCCTGTAATCCCAGCACTTTGGGATGAGGAGGCAGGTGGATCACCTGGTCAAGAAATCGAGACCATCCTGGCCAACATGGTGAAACCCCGTCTCTATTAAAATACAAAAATTAGCTGGGCGTGGTGGCGCGCGTCTGTAATCCCAGCTACTCTGGAGGCTGAGGCAGGAGACCCGCTTGAACCTGGGAGGCAGAGGTTGCAGTGAGCTGAGATCACGCCACTGCACTCCAGCCTGGCGACAGAGCAAGACTCCCTCTCAAAAAAAAAAAAAAAAAAAAAAAAAGGAAGGAAGTAAAAAAAAAAGGCAAAAAAGCAGCCTGAGAAAAAATTTAGGCTGATAAGGGAACTAACACAGGGTGCTGTGCCTAAAGACATGCCCATGGTGGCACAGATAGTAAAACCTCTGGCCCTTTTGGATACAAACCTGCACAAACCTCCAGCTCACTCAGATAAGAGAACAAGGCCTGGCACAGAAATGCCTTTGTCCTTTGTATACTCAGCAGGTTCTGAGAAAAAGTTCCTTCTCCTTTTGTGGGCATGGGCACAGTGGGTTCCGGTGGGTTCTAGTGGGCACTCTATTTTCCTTTATTTGGACTGTAAGTCCGGCTTCTATGAATTATCACTTCAACCCCTGATTGGTCCCAGGCTAAGGTCCTGGGCCAAGCTTTCAATTCAGCTTCTGACAGGTCCTGGGCCAAGCTGAGCAGCAGCTATGAATCATCATTTCAGCTCCTGACTGGTCGGTCGGCCAAGGTCCCTGGGCCAAGCTGAGTCACGTGTTCTCCAAGACAGCCCAGGAACTAAGCACATTCCTTCCCCTTCCCAGTCCACAAAACCTGGGAGCCCAGCCTCATAGTGGGCACCCCACTTGACCCCCTCTCTGCTGGCAAAGAGCTTTCTTCTTTCGCTTATTAAACTTTTGCTCTAACCTGACCTTTGTGTCTGTACTCCTTAATCATCTTGGAGGTAGGACAAAGAACTCCAGGTGTTATCTCAGACAAGAAGAGACTGTTACATCTTCGTGCATCGCTGGGACTACAACACTATTATGAAAAACTATACGACAAATTTCAAAACCTAAGAGAAATAGATAAAGTCCTGAACCTATAAAACCTACCAAGATTCAACCATGAAGAAATAGAAAACCTCAACAAACCAATAAGATCCAAGCCATCATAAAAAGTCTCCCATCAAAGAAAAGCCTTGAACCTGATGGATTTACTGCTGAATTGTATCATTAAAGAACTAATACCAATCCTACTCAAACTCCTCAAAAAAAACCGAAGAGGAAGGAATACTTCCAAACTCATTCTACAAGGCCAGCGTAAGTTACCCTAATACCAAAATGAGAGGAAGACACAACCAAAAAAAGAAAACTACATGCCAGTATCAACGATAAATATAATGTAAAAATCCTCAACAAAATAGTAGCAAACAAAATTCAACAACACATTGAAAAAGTCATTCACCATGATCAAGTGGAATTTATTCCAGGGATACAAAGATGGTTCAACACATGCAAACCAACAAACATGATACAATCACATTAACAGAGTCAATAACAAAAACCATTACTTCAATGGATGCCAAAAAAGTATTTGATAAAACTCAACATCCTTATATGATTTAAAAAAAAAAAACTCATCAAAAAGGGTATAGGAGAAACTACCTCAAAATAATAAAGGCCATGTATGACACACCCATAGCTAATAGCATACTCAACACAGATAAATTGAAGGCCCTTCTCTAAAGGCTATAACAAGACAAGGATGCCTACTTTCACTGCTATTATTCAGCATAATACCAGAAGTCCTGGCCAGAGCAATTAGGCAAGAGAAGAAATGAAGGGCATCCAAATTGGAAAGGAAGAAGTCAAACTAGCCTTGTTTCCAGATGACATGATCTTATAATTACAAAAACCTAAAGACTCCACCAAGAACACTATTAGAATTGATAAATGAATTTAGTAAAGTGGCAGGGTACAAAACAACATACAAAAATCAGAAGCATTTATATATGTCAACAGTGACTGATCTGAAAAAGAAATCAAGAAAGCAGGGCCAGGCATGGTGGCTCATGCCTGTAATCCCAGCACTTTGGGAGGCCAAAGTGGGCAAATCATCTGAGGTCAGGAGTTCGAGACCAGCCTGACCAACATGGAGAAACCCTGTCTCTATTAAAAATACTAAATTAACCAGGCATGGTGGCACATGCCTGTAATTCCAGCTACTCGGGAGGCCGAGGCAGGAGAATCGCTTGAACTTGGGAGGCGGAGGTTGTAGTGAGCTGAAATCGGGCCACTGCACTCCAGCCTGGGCAGCAGGATCAAAACCCCATCTCAAAGAAAAAAAAAAAAAAAGAAAGAAAGCAATCCCATTTACAATAGTTACAAAATACATAAGACACCTAGGAATCAATCTAATCAGAGAAGAAATATCTATACAAGGCCGGGCACGGTGGCTCACACCTGTAATCCCAGCACTTTGGGAGGTGGAGGTGGGTGGATCACAAGGTCTGGAGTTCCAGACCATCCTGGCCAACATGGTGAAACCCCGCCTCTACTAAAAATACAAAAAAAAAAAAAAAAAAAAAAAATTGAGCTGGTCATGCATGGTGGCATGCGCCTGTAGTCCCAGCTTCTCAGGAGGCTGAGGCAGGAGAATCGCTTGAACCTGGGAGGTGGAGGTTGCAGTGAGCTGAGATCGCAACACTGTACTTCAGCCTGGCAACAGAGCAAGACTCCATCAAAGAAAAAAAAAAAAAGAAAGGAAGGAAGGAAGGAAGGAAGGAAGGAAGGAAGGAAGGAAGGAAGGAAGGAAGGAAGGAAGGGTCCATACAAAGAACAAAGGAACACTATAAAATTCTGATGAAAGAAATAGAAGAAGACAAAAATGAAAAGATATTCCATGCTCATGGTGTGGAGGAATTAATATTTTTAAAATGACAATACTACTCAAAGCAATTTACGCATTCAATGCAATCCCTCTCAAAATACCAATGATATTCTTCACAGAAATAGGAAAAAAATTCTAAAGTTTATATAGAACCACAAAAGATCCCAAATAGCCAGAGCAATCCTGGCAACAACAATGAACCTGGAGGCATCACACTACCAGAATTCAAAACTTACTACAAAGCTATAGTAACTAAAACAGCATGGTACTCACATAAAAACAGACATATAGATCAATGGAACAAAACAGAGCATTCAGATACATACTCACATATTTAAAACCAACTCATCTTTGATAAAGGTGCCAAGACCATACAATAAAAAAAAGACAGTCTTTTCAGTAAATGATGCTGGGAAAACTGGATAACTATCTTACAGAAGAATGAAACCAGACCCCTATCTCTCAGCATACATGAAAATCAAATCAAAATGGATTCAAGACTGAAATCTAAGACCTGGAATGATGAAAGTACCAGGAGAAAACATTGAGGAAATGCTCCAGGACATTGGTCTGGGCAAAGAATTTTGTATATGACCTCAAAACACACAGGCAACCAAAGCAAAAATGAAGTCCTAGCTAGTCAGGAGGCTGAGGCAGTAGGATCACTTGGGCCCAAGAATTTGAGGTTATAGTGATCTATAATTGAGCCACTACATTCCACTCTGGGTGACAGAGTGAGGCCCTGTATCTAAAAAATAAAAAAAATAAAAAAGTAAAAAGATTAAAAACAGACAAAAGATCTTAACAGACACATCCCAAAAGAAGACATACAAAATGACATTTTGACATATAAAGACCTACAAAAAGACAATGTACAAGTGGTCAACAGGTATATGAAGCTATACTCAATATTACTAATCATTAGAGAAATTCAAATCAAAACCACAATGCAGTATCATCAGTCTCACCCCAATTAAAGTAGTCTGCATCAAAGAGATAGACAATAACAAATTCTGGCAATGAGGTAGAGAAAAGGGAACCCCCATACACCGTTGGTGAGAATGTAAATTAGTACAGCTACAGTGAAGAACAGTATGGAAGTTCCCCAAAAAAGTAAAAACAGAGCTACCATATGACCCAGTAATTCCACTACTGGGCATATTTTTAAAAAGAAGGAAAAAGGAAATAAACACACCAAAGAGTTATCTGCTCTCCCACGTTTGCTGTAGCACTATTCAAAATAGCCCTAATACAGAATCAACTTAAGTGCTCATCAACAGAAGAATAAAGAAAATGTGGTAAATATACACAATAAAAAATTATTCAGCCATAAAATTAATGAAATCCTGTTATTTACAGTAATATGGATGGAACTAGAGGCATTATGTCAAGCAAAATAAGCCAAGCACAGAAAGACAAATATCACATGTTCTCTAAAGCTCTTACATATGAGTAAGATACAGATTAGATTGGTTGTTACCAAAGACTGGGAAGAAGAAAGGCGAGTAGGAAGATAAATGGAAAAAATTATATAAATGTATTTATTACACTGAACTTGACACTTAAAATGGTAAAGATGGTAAATTATATACATATTATTTACCTTAACAAAGACAAAGGAAGAAAAAAATAGCAATTGGTAGACGCTCAGCATCTTATGCTGCCTGAAGTGATGAAGGAGAACCAAGTGCAGAGACCCAAGAAGAAATGACTTCACATGCTATAGAAAGATTGTGGGCTTTGAATTCATGGGACTGAGTTCAAATCCGGGCTTGCATTCTTACTATGAGATATTAGATGAGTTATTTGGCCTCTCTAAATCTGCTTCCTCCTTGTATAAAGGAGATAAGTAAAATAACTAAAGCATGGGTGGGCCATAAGTGCTCAGTGAATATCTGTTTCCTTCATGTTTCCTCTTTTAACCATAAAAAAAAAAAAGAGAGAGAGAGACACATTAGGCTGGGCACAGTGGCTCATGACTCTAATCACAGCACTTTGGGAGGCCGAGGCGGGTGGATCACCTGAGGTAAGGGGTTCGAGAACAGCCTGGCCAACCTGGTGAAACCCAGTCTGTACCAAAAATACAAAAATTAGCTGGGTGTTGTGGTGGGTGCCTATAATCCCAGCTACTCATGAGGCTGAGGGAGGAGAATCACTTGAACCCAGGAGGTGGAGGTTGCAGTGAGCCAAGATCATACCATTGCACTTCAGCCTGGGCAACACGTCTCAAGAAAAAAGAAGGAAGGGAAGCAAAGCGAAGTGAAAGGAAAGAAAGGGAGGGGAGGGGAGGGGAGGGAAGGGACAGACTCCCGATGCCTATTTGGGGAGAAATCTCTGTTTTTAGTTATGGGACCCCAAGAGTGTAAACAGACAAGTTTGTGTCAGCTCTTAAACTGCTTACTTTTATATTGTATTACCTGTTTCTTTTTTCTTTTTAAACTAAAATAGTTACTGCAACAGAGACTACTCTTGGGTTTTTAAGGAAGAACGTAGTTTAGACACTTAAAAATGTCTTTGTTTAAAAAAAATTGTAAGTGCCCTGGAAAAGCATCACCTGCCCTAATCTCATCATAACTCTCCCTTTTTGGAGACCTAGGATTTAGTTTGGGCTCTTCTCAGACCTCAGAGATCCAGTTAAAAATAGGTAGTCCCTATCTAAATAAAATTGGTCTCCTTGTACAATCCTATGATAAATTTCTGTAATTTTATGTTTGATTTGGTATGCATCTTTAATCTCCCTCTAGCACCACCAGACTTTCTCTCTCTACCTTACGATGTAAATTTTGCTATTTTATTTTCACCTCAGTTGTTTCCTTCAATAGTAAAATTTAAGGTTATTTAGCTGACAACTGTCTAGGGTTGTGAAACAGGTTATCAAGAATCTGAAAGTCTAAGACAGCGGGAAAAAAAACAGTTTTTATGAATCTGTAAGATATATTTCTATAGGCATGCCTAATACATCTATGTATTCATGTGCTGTGTATGAGTGTTTCACTACTGACAATATATAATAGAGCTCTAATTAATTGGCTTAAGAAAATAAAAGTGCTTGAATCAAATACACTATCAGGAAAAAAGAAAAGGCTAGTCAAATGCTTTTTCAAGTTTACATAACTTAATTTAAATCTTTAATAAATAAGTTTGTTTTAAGATTGTTGGTAAAGTAATATTAGAAATGTCTTAAGAATTGCCAGCATATATTTTTGTTTGCATTTATTAATCAAGCATTTTCATACTTATCCCTGACAAATACTATTAGCTGTCAACATTTGGTATAGGGGCTACAAAACTATAAACCCAATCCAAAACAGAATAATCTTCGCTTATGTAATTTTTAATAAAGAAGACATTGATATTGGTTTTATCAAAATAGTTACATCTTGAATTATTCAGTAAAATTACCCTAACTTCTAATCTTGTGGCTTTAGGCAATTCGGTCCACAAACAGTAGGGAGGTTTATTTGGGAAAGGACAGTTATTGTCTTTGCTTCAAAGCTAAATTATAAACTAAGTTTCTCCCAAAGTTAGTTTGGCCTATGCTCAGGAATGAACAAGAACAGCTTGGAGATAAGAAGCAAAATGCAGTCAGTTAGGTTAGAACTTTTTCACTATTTCAGCTATAATTTTGCAATGGTGGTTTCATAACTTTAAACAATAATGATCACAATTTCCATAAATAATCTAGGTAAACAATTAAAATAAAATAGGTAAATGTAATGGGATAAATACTTGTCAACAAACTTGTCACAATTTAGAGTCTAAAGTTATATTAAATTAAATAATAGATATTTCATTATTTGGGTATTTTCCAATTAAGATAATTGAAGGAAAACATTCTTGCCAGAAAAAAAAAAGTGTCCTTTTTAAAAAAGGTGAACAATTTTTGTCTAATTCAAAGTTTATTTAAAGGTTACATATAAAACGAGGTAAAAGGGACCAAGAAATAAGACAGGTGTAAAGAAAGCTATCAAAATAAAGAGGGTTGTTTTTAGTTAAATAAACAAATAAATAAAAAGAAATCATTTTATATGAGAAAGAATCTTGTATGGTAGATTTAGTCCTAGAATAAAATGACTGGTTGTTTAAAGAGGGATGTTTAGGCCGGGCGCTGCGGCTCAAGCCTATAATCCCAGCACTTTGGGAGGCCGAGGTAGGCGGATCGCAAGGTCAAGAGATCAAGACCATCCTGGTCAACATGGTGAAACCCCGTCTCTACTAAAAATACAAAAATTAGCTGGGTGTGGTGGTGCGTGCCTGTAGTCCCAGCTGCTCAGGAGGCTGAGGCAGGAGAATCGCTTGAACTTGGGAGGCGGAGGTTGCAGGAAGCCAAGATTACACCATTGCACTCCAGCCTGGGTGACAGAGTGAGACTCTGTCTCAAAAAAAAAAAAATTTAAAGAAAGAGGGATGTTTAGAACACACCAGAAAGTCCAAGTCATGAACAGTCTGTGTAAGTCACAATAAGAAGATTTATTTCCCAAAAAAAGAAAAAAAGAAAGAGGCCAGGCAAGTGGCTCATGTCTGTAATCCCAGCACTTCGGGAGGCCAAGGTGGGCAGATCACCTGAGGTCAGGAGTTGGAGACCAGTCTGGCCAACATGGCAAAACCCTGTCTCTAATAAAAATACAAAAATTAGCCAGGCATGGTGGTGCACACCTGTCATCCCACCTTTTCGGGAGGCTGAGGCAGGAGAATCACTTGAACCTGGGAGGCAGATGTTGCAGTTGCAGTGAGCTGAGATCACATCACTGCACTTCAGCCTGGGCAACAGAATGAGACTCTGTCAAAAAAAAAAAAAAAACAAAAAAAAACCAAAAAAAACAAACAAACAAAAAAAAAACTTTTATATGATCAAGTTGTCTATAATTAAAAGGAAATTATAGTGATCTTTCTAGAGATTGGGCTTGATGCAAAAAACAACACTTACATATTAAATAATTGCTTCGAACAATGAAATTTTCCTAAGGGATTGATTTACTCTTAATAGATTATAATATATTTTAATTTTTTTAACCCAAAGTTCAACTTTTATTGCACCTCACCATTTTTTTGTTTTCTCTCCCTTCTGAAATAGTAATGCCCTCCTTCAACTCATTTTCAGCTCATATATGTTTTTTTCAAGTTCTCTTTGTTGAGGTCTGATGCTAACAATATTTTCTTAAGGTCTAAACAAAATGTTTTCTTCCAACGTAATATTCAGTGCAGTGAGGAAGGTGTTTTCTTTTGCCTTTTGGTAACTGGCCTAACAGATTTTATGATTTATTGAAACAATTCCTATGCCATTATTACTAAGTTTTGCTTTGCTTAGGAAAAAACTGAGATTAAAACAACTTTTTAAATTAAATTTATTACATCCATATATCTTTCTGTATGTGCTTTTACAGTCCTTGTGACATTGATTTATAAGGCCTTGACTCCTGGGTCTAAAAAGGACACCAAGTCCCACTAAATCTTAAAAACTGACAGCAATTAAAGCCTCATATTCAGGCCTGGTAAAAGATGCCAATCAAAATAAACTACATTTCAAACTACAGAAATGAAAGCTATTCAACTCCTCAAGACCAAGAGACTATCAAGGAAGAGGTGGGCATGTGAGATTGTATGGGCTGATTTTGAGAGATAAAATAGTTCAGTTTCTTTAATGTCAAAGATACACAAATGCAAGACCAGCATATAGGCCCCTGTGTCAGATTAACAAGGTTTTCTTAAAGCATTAACTGACTCCCTAATAAAGGTTATAAATGGTATAAAAAGCTTATGGAAGTTATATCTTATGGTTAACATTAAAATTTTATAGATTGTTTATAAAATTTTGAAAAACAAATCTAATTGGCTTCACCCTGTTTTTATTAGGGCTTATTTGGAAAATTAAGTCTCCTCTCTGAAAGAATGAAGGTTTTCACCCTTTTTTGAAATCCTTATGTTATCACTTCAGTTAAATGAATAACATATTTTACAATGACGTGTAATCTCATTTTGTAATATTGAGTGTTTAAACCTTTGATATTTGACAAACTTTCCAAAGTGAAATTATAAATTATGTCTTTTTCTGACCTAATGAATCCTTTAAGGTATAAAGTTCCCTAAAGTCCAAAAATGACATATATGGGGTTTTTTTGGTACAAAAATTATACAGGAAACATTATCAAATATGAAATGCTATTTGGTTTTCTTTGGGCTATATTTGTATAAATATATTATTGATGTGTTCCAAAATTATGAAAAAATCCTATAATTCTGATAGGACTTAGTGTACGTTATCAGTAATAATTATGATTATGTTAGTGTGCCACAGAGGTAACAAGTTTTCTTGTCAATTGTGTCTTTGACTACGACTGCTCTAAAATTTTTTGTCATCCATGGACAATTGTTGTTTTGGTCCTCTTTAGAAGGTGGTTTTATAATCAGCTATAAAACTCTGAATAGGTGCTCCTCAATGCAAGTTTCTGATAACTTTGGAGGCTGTGACATCGGAATAGAGGAAAAACTTTCAGGACTCAGAGAGCTGAAATGTTCATGAATATCAAGCAAAACAAAAATTAACTGCATGGACTGAACTAATAGAAGACTGAAGTAATCTTTTTGACCTTTTTACTTAAAATGTTGCTGATCCTTTGTTCTGTTTTTTCAGTCAAAGAAACCTTTCTTTTGAGCTATTGACAGCTTTTAACAATTAAGTATACACCTATGAACAAAATCTGGAACATATTTGTTTCTCTCTACCTGATTTCTCCAGAATTTGGAAGTTATTTGTGAATATTCTTAACTTATTGGCAATATAGCTATTGCATACGCAGAGTAAGAATCTGTTTTCATTTGTAACAGGACACAATTTGAGAATCTGGTTACTTTACCAAGGCTTTGACTTGAATGGTATACTTTCCTTTAAGGAATCAAACTTGACATACAGAGCCAATAAAAGCTCCTTGAGAAAACTGGCCCACACCTCATCTACACAGTCCCTGCACAGGGCTCCTGACCTGTAGTAAGTAGAGACTGTCATTTTCTGACAGGCTCATGGCCCCAAGTTATTTTAAAATCTCAAGAGGAGAATTCACACAATTCGTGAGTATTTGATGGTACAAATCCATGGCTGTGCTTGGCTTTAAAAAGTCTTATCTGAGATTCCTTCTATGAAAAAGTTCCATCAAAGCCAATTTTAAAAACCTATTGAAAAAATCATTATTCTTGCTGCACTTTATACAAATAATCTGGCCAAGTATAATAAGCCAAATTGGTCCTATCATGATTTGTCTTTAGTAAAAATGGGAAACTAGGAAAGAAAAATTATGTTTCAAAAACTATAGTACACCTGTTCTCAGATTCTAGTCTTGCTTGTTTTCAATTTTTATTATTTTCAACAGTTTGAACTGAATTCTAATTTTTCCTGGTTACTGGTCTCCAAAATAATGTTTTCAATACTTTTCTTCTTTCTTTTCCTTTTTTGCCACATTTTTCCTAATTTAAAATCACTGAAAACTAAGATGTGATTTCTTAAAGCCCTGCAAAATGAATCTGGACAACTTAATGTCAGAAGAAAGTAACAGCAACCTATTTACATACATAAGCCACTTTCATACCTGCCTACTGATGTACAGACTTCAGAGTAATGTGGTCTATACTGATTTTCCAGGATTGTTCTTTTGTTTGTTGTTGTTTTTCTCCCTTTTTCTCCCGGTTTTCTCTTCATAGAACATGAGAATTCTCAACCTGCTAAAAATGAGTTTTCTTAACTCAGGACCTGCACATCTAGGAGTAAACCATCCTAGTCGTGAATGATCAGAGAAAACCTGAGACCAGGGACTCACTTTCTTCTAAAATGCTTTCTCCAAAATATTTTAAAAAAAGAAAAGGGGGGAAATGTGAAAGTAAAATAAATCTTAGAGACCCAAAAATCACTAAACTAAAGGGAAAAGTCAAGCTGAAAACTGTTTAGGGCAAGCTTGCCTCCCATTCGATTCAAAGTCATCCCTCTGCTCACTGAGATAAATGCATATCTGATTGCCTCCTTTGGAAAGGCTAATCAGAAACTCAAAAAAAAAAAATGCAACCATTTGTCTCTCACCTACCTGTGACCTGAAAGCACCCTCTGTGCTTGAGTGGTCCCACCTTTCCTGATGGAACCAATCAATGTATGTCTTACATATATTGATTAATGTCTTATGTCTCCCTAAAATGTATAAAACTGGCCAGGTGTGGTGGCTTATGCCTGTAATCCCAGACTTTGGGAGGTTGAGGCGGGTGGATCACAAGGTCAGGAGTTCAAGATCAGCCTGGTAAAGATAGTGAAACCCTGTCTCTACTAAAGATACAAAAATTAGCCGGGCAAGTGGCGGGAGCCTGTAATCCAAGCTACTTGGGAGGCTGAGGCAGAGAACTGCTTGAACCTGGGAGGCAGAGGTTGTGGTGAACCAAGATTGCACCACTGCACTCCAGCCTAGGCAACAGAGCGAGACTCTGTCTCAAAAAAAAAAAAAAAAAAAAAAAAAAACCCAGCTATGCCCCCACCACCTTGGGCACATGTCATCAGGACCTCCTGAGGCTGTATCACAGGCGCACATTTTCAACCTTTGCAAAATAAACTTTCTGAATTCACTGAGACCTGTCTCAGATTTTTGAGGTTGACACATGAAATCAGACATACCAGCAGAATAAAATAGAGCCCAGAACTAAACCAATACATTTATGGTCAATTGATTTTTGACAAAAGTGCCAAGAATACACAACGGGGAAAGGGCAGTCTCTTCAATACATGTTGCTGAGAAAACTGAATAACTACATACGGTAGAATGAAATCAGAACTTTGTCTCACATCATATCCAAACATCAACTCAAAATGTATTGCAAACTTAAATGTAAGACCTGAAACTAAAAAACTACTAAAAGAAAACTTAGGCGAAATGCTCCATGATATTGGCAAGGATTTTTTGGATATGACTCCAAAAGCACAGGTTACAAAAATATATAAATGGAATTACATCAAACTAAATAGCTTCTGCACAGGAAAGAAAGAAAGAAAAAAAAAAAACAATCAACAGAGTGAAGACACAACCAAAAGAATGGGAGAAAATATTTGTAAACCACATATCTGATAAGAGGTTAACATCCAAAGTATATAAGAAACTCAGGCTCATGCCTGTAAACCTAGCACTTTGGAAGGTTGAGGTGGGTGGATCACCTGAGGCCAGGAGTTCGAGACTAGCCAAGCTAACATGGTAAAACCCCATCTCTACTAAAAATACAAAAATGAGTGGGGCAAGGTGACACACACTTGTAGTCCCAGCTATTTGGGAGGCTGAGGTACCAGAATCACTTGAACTCTGGAGGTGGAGGTTCTCAGTGAGGTGCCATCATGCCACTGCACTCCAGCCTGGGTGAGAGAGAGAGAGAGAAAAAAAGAATATGACAAATAGCAGTTTCAGTATGGGAAAGACATATACTTTCTTATACTTCTGCCATTGTCCACTGCATGATTTATTCACATATTTTGGAGTATAGGGAAGGCAGGATTCTGCAATTCTGAATAATGGAAACTGTGGCCAAGTATATAAAGCCCAGGTAGCAGTTATTAGGTATTCTGATAATACTTTGACGACCTTGTTTGTCAGCTGGTATTAACTTGAATGTGTTCTTGTTTAGTTATTATTCAATTGGTGTCTTCTTATTTTCACTTCTGACTTCAACAAATACCTGGAAACTTATTCTGTATTTGGCACAGATCTATGCTGTGGAAGAACAATAAATATAGTAGTGCTCTCAAAAACTTGCAATAAATGGGCCAGGTACAGTGGTTCATGCCTGTAATACTAGCACTTTGGGAGGCCAAGGCAGGCGGATAACTTGAGATCAGGAGTTGAGACCACCCTGGCCTACATGGTGAAACCTCATCTCTACTAAAAATACAAAAATTAGCCAGGTGTGGTGGTGGGTGCTTGTAATCTCAACTAACCTTGAGGCTGAGGCAGAAGAATCACTTGTGACTGGGAGGTGGAAGTTGCAGTGACCCAAGATGGCACCAACACACTTCAGCTTGGGCAACAGAGCCAGACACCATCTAAAAGAAAAGAAAAAAAACCTGCAATAAATGCAGGATGATAGATGCAGGCTGGTAATTTGGGGATACTGTTGAGAACTAAAGAAATAAAGTGCTTGGGATCATAGGATATAAAAAATACTTCATGGAGAAAGTGGGCCTCAAGAATGGCTGTGACTAGACCAGCAATTAAGGAAGCAGCGGCCTCCACATTTTATCCTCCTGCACTCACTCTTCAGTAATAAGAGGACAGAAAAGGAGGGGCATGAAATGAAGTCTTTTTTCATCCTACTTCTAGGGAAACTGCCCCAAGAAAACTTTGGTCAGCAGCTTCTATAAATCGTTGTGAATCTCATGATCCATAACATGCAGAAGAAACTCCTCTGTTTACATTTTTAAGTCTCATAGTATTCCATCTTGCAGATACACCAAATTTTATTTTATGGTCCCTGGAGCACCCAAGGGTGGTTTCCATTTCCACCCTTTTGAATTTACAGTGCTGCAGGAAATGCTCTAGTATCTGTATCCTGTAAAAGTTGTGAAAGTATTTCCAAGGGTAAATTTCTAGCAGTGGGAATGATTGTTCAAAGGATAGATTATGCCAAATTATTCTCAAAGGAGGCTGCACCAATTTATATTCCCTCCACCAGTACACAATGGCCTGTTTTCCTACATGGTCATCAGCTCTGACTGTCAAACGTTAAACTTTTGCTTATCTCATATATGTAGGTGGTATCTTCTTATAGTTTGGATTTGCATTTCTTAAAATGTGAGTATGACTGACCACCTTTCCAGGACTAATTGGCTGTATTTACTTTTCTATCCTCTGGCCAAGCTAAGTGTTAAGAATCCAGGGAAGATACAATTTTGAGTCATCAGCATATGCATACAGATGGTATTTAAAGTCATAAAAGTGAATGAGATCCCCAAAGGAGTGAGTATGATTAAGCAGCCCTGAGGGAACTCCTATATCAGAAAGTCAGGGAAATGGGAGGAACCAGAAAAGAGACTATGAAGAGTAGTCAGTGAGCTGGGGAGAAAATGAAGGAAGTGTGATGTCCCAAAAGCCAAGTAAAGAAAGTTTATCAGCTGGGCACAGTGGCTCATGCCTGTAATCCCAGCACTTTGAGAGGCCAAGGTGGGTGGATCACTAGAGGTCAGGAGTTCGAGACCAGCCTAGGAAACATAGTGAAACCCTGTCTCTACTAAAAATACAAAAATTAGCTGGGCATGGTGGCACTCGCCTGTAACCCCAGCTTCTCAGGAGGCTGAGGCAGGAAAATTGCTTGGACCCAGGAGGCAGAGGTTGCAGTGAGCCAGGATTGGACCACTGCATTGCAGTCTGGGCAACAGGCAACAGAGTGAGGCTCCGTCTCAAAAAGAAAAACAGAAAGAGAAAAAAAAAAAAACAGTTTATCTAGGAGAAAGCAGTGACTGGCTAGTTCAAATGCTACCGATAGGACAAATAAGAAGAGGCCAGGAAATGGCAATTGAATTGCAAGGTGAAGGTCATTGGTGGCCTGACAAGAGTAGTTTCGGTGGAGCAGTGTTGGTGAAATGCTAAGTGGAGTGGATTCAAAGGGTGGGAGAACTCTGAAGATGCAAATCCAAGGAGGAAAGAATTGCTGAAAGATGTCCCTCAGTAAGGATGGGATCCAGTGAACAACAGAAAGGGCTGGCGGTAGCTGGGTAGATGTGGGAGCCTAAGATTCTCTTCCGGTTGCTTCTGTTTCATCCCTATCAACCTGGCAATGCCCTAATCTGATAAAACTTTAAACCAGAAGGCACACTTGCTCTTGAGGCCATTCAGTTGTAATAAACTTGCACAGGAGAGGTAGGTGGGAAGGGCCAGGGAACTTCCCCTAAGGTAGGAAACAGGCTCAATGCTGGGCATCAGCATCTGCATGACAATGGTGCCATTCTGCAGACGGAAGAATGCAGGAGAAACATCACTACAGTTTCATTTCCATTCGTTCCTAGATTAAGTCTCACAGTCACAAATCTTTTTTCTTTTTTTTTTTTTTTTTTTTTTTTTTTTTTTTTTTTTTTGAGGCAGGGTCTCATTGTCGCTGAGGCTAAAGTGCAGAGGCAGGACCACAGCTCACTGTAGCCTCAACCTCCTCAGCTCAAGCTATTCTCCCACCTCAGCCTCCCGAGCAGATGGGACCACAGGCACACACCACTACACTCAGCTAATTTTCAAATTTTTTGTAGATATGGGGTCTCACCATGTTGCCCAGCCTGGTCTCAAACTCCTGGCCTAAAGCAATCTGACTGCCTCAGCCTCCCAAAGTGCTGAGGTTATAGGCATGAGCCATTGAGAATAGTGACTTACAAATCTTCTATTCGGACCTTGTTTCCTGCAAATTTGAAGATGTCCTCTAACTACTAGTGTTATCTATCAAAATGGCAGTTTAAGTACTGTACTTAGCAAACTGAGGTCCATCTGGAATGAGTCTGTACATCTCACCTCCTTAAAATGCTACAGGAAGAATCATTCATCCACAAATATTAACTGTAACATCCTAAAGTTTCCAGACATTTAATTTAGAAGGAATTAAAGAAGTCAGGCAGGGTGTGGTAGCTCATGCCTGTAATCCAAGCACTTTGGGAGACTGAGGCAAGAGGATTGTTTGAGCCTGTGAGTTTGAGACCAGCCTGGGCAATATAGAGAGACCTCCTGTCTACAAAAAAAGAAGGTAAGAAATAACCAAAATCAGAGGAGAACTAAGGAGATAGAGACACAAAAAAACTTTCAAAAAAATCAATGAATCCAGGAGCTGGTTTTTTGAAAAGATCAACTAAATTGATAGATCACTAGCAAGACTAATAAAGAAGAGAAGAATCAAATAGATGCAATAAAAAATGATAAAGGGGATATCACCACCAATACCACAGAAATACAAACTACCATCAGAGAATGCTATAAGCACCTCTATGCAAATAAACTACAAAATCTACAAGAAATGGATAAATTCCTGGACACATACACCCTCCAAAGACTAAACCAGGAAGAAGTTGAATCCCTGAATATACCAATAACAGGCTCTGAAATTGAGGCAATAAATAATGGCCTACCAACCAAAAAAAGTCCAGGATCAGATGGATTCATAGCCAAATTCTACCGGAGGTAAAAAGAGGAGCTGTTACCATTCCTTCTGAAACTATTCCAATCAATAGAAAAAGAGGGAATCCTCCCTAACTCATTTTATGAGGCCAGCATAATCCTGATATCAAAGCCTGGCAGAAACACAACAAAAAAAGAGAATTTTAGACCAATACCCCTGATGAACATCAATGCAAAAATCCTCACTGTAAAATACTGGCAAACTGAATCCGCCAGCATATCAAAAAGCTTATCCACCACAATCAAGTCGGCTTCATCCCTGGGATGCAAGGCTGGTTCAACAATCGCAAATCAATAAACACAATCCATCACATAAACAGAAATAACGACAAAAAACACGTGATAATCTCAATAGATGCAGAAAAGGCCTTCAACAAAATTCAACAGTCCTTCATGCTAAAAACACTAAAAAAACTAGGGATTCATGGAACGTATCTCAAAATAATAAGAACTATTTATGAAGTTCTTATTATTTTATACAAACCCACAGCCAATATACTGAATGGGCAAAAACTGGAAGCATTCCCTTTAAAAACCAGTACAAGACAAGGATGCCCTCTCTCACCACTCCTATTCAACATAGTGTTGGAAGTTCTGGCCAGGGCAATCGGGCAAGAGAAAGAAATAAAGGGTATTCAATCAGGAAAAGAGGAAGTCAAATTGTCCCTGTTTGCAGATGACATGATTGTGTATTTAGAAAAATCCCATCGTCTCAGCCCAAAATCTCCTTAAGCTGATAGGCAACTTCAGCAAAGTCTCAAGATACAAAATCAATGTGCAAAAATCACAAGCATTCCTATACACCAATAACAGACAAAAAGAGAGTCAAATCATGAGTGAACTCCCATTCACAATTACTACAAGGAGAATAAAATACCTAGGAATCCAACTAACAAGGGATTTGAAGGACCTCTTCAAGGAGAACTGCAAACACTGCTCAACAAAATAAAAGAGGACACAAACAAACGGAAGAACATTCCATGCTCATGGATAGCAAGAATCAGTATTGTGAAAATAACCATACTGCCCAAGGTAATTTATAGATTCAATGCCATCCCCATCAAGCTACCAATGACTTTCTTCACAGAATTGGAAAAAAAACTGCTTTAAAGTTCATATGGAACCAAATAAGAGCCCGCATTGCCAAGACAATCCTAAGCAAAAAGAACAAAGCTGGAGGCATCACGCTACCTGACTTCAAACTATACTACCAGGCTACAGTAACCAAAATAGCATGGTACTTGTACCAAAGCAGGTATATAGAGCAATGGAACAGAACAGAGGCCTCAGAAATAACACCACACATCTATAACCATCAGATCTTTCACAAACTTGACAAAAACAAGAAATGGGGAAAGGATTCCCTATTTAATAAATGGTGCTGGGAAAACTGGCTAGCCATATGTAGAAAGCTGAAACTGGATCCCTTCCTTACACCTTATGCAAAAATTAATTCAAGATGGATTGGAGACTTAAATGTTAGAGCTAAAACCATAAAAACCCTAGAAGAAAACCTAGGCAATACCATTCAGGATACAGGCATGGGCAAGGACTTCATGACTAAAACACCAAAAGCAATGGCAACAAAAGCCAAAATAGACAAATGGTATCTATTAAAGAGTTTCTGCACAGCAAAAGAAACTACCATCAGAGTAAACAGGCAACCTACAGAATGGAAGAAAATTTTTGCAATCTACCCATCTGACAAAGAGCTAATATCCAGAATCTACAAAGAACTTAAACAAATTTACAAGTAAAAAACAACCCCATCGAAAAGTGGGCAAAGGATATGAACAGACACTTCTCAAAACAGGGCATTTTTATGCAGCCAACAGACACAAGAAAAAATGCTCATCCTCACTGGTCATTAGAGAAATGAAAATCAAAACCACAATGAGATACCATCTCACGCCAGTTAGAATGGCGATCATTAAAAAGTCAGGAAACAACAGATGCTGGAGAGGATGTGGAGAAATAGTAACACTTTTACACTGTTGGTGAGAGTGTAAATTAGTTCAACCATTGTGGAAGACAGTGTGGCGATTCCTCAAGGATCTAGAAATAGAAATACCATTTGACCCAGTGATCCCATTACTGGGTGGTATATACCCAAAGAATTATAAATCATGCTAGTATAAATACACATGCACATGTATGTTTATTGTGACACTATTCACAATAGCAAAGACTTGGAACCAACCCAAATGTCCATCAATGATTCACCGGATTAAGAAAATTGGTACATATACACCATGGAATACTATGCAGCCATAAAAAGGATGATTTCATGTCCTTTGCAGGGACATGCATGAAGCTGGAAACCATCATTCTCAGCAAACTATCACAAGGATAGAAAACCAAATACCACATGTTCTCACTCATAGGTGGGAATTGAAAAAAGAGAACACCTGGACACAGGGCGGGGAACATCACACACCAGGGCCTGTCACGGGGTGGGGGTCTGGGGGAGGGATAGCATTAGGAGAAATACCTACTGTAAATGATGAGTTGATGGGTGCAGCAAACCAACATGGCACATATATACCTATGTAATAAACCTGCACGTTGTGCACATGTACCCTAGAACTTAAAGTATAATTTAAAAAAAGAAAAAAGATAAAAGAAAACAGAGAGGCTCTGTTACAGGCTTCAAACAGAGAGAAAGCCAGAGCCACCTACAGCTGAGTCAATGTGGGGATTCCTGCAATGCCCCAGCCAACTGAAGGGTAGAGCATGAAACACACAGTCATTTGATGGTAATTATCTTGAAAAGATCAGACCAGTGACATTTCTGCAACAAGACCAATTCTGCCACAATTCCTTCCATCTATTAGTCACTATCTCACAATTATTTTGCCTTTTCTAATCAGCAGCGGGGTATTTGAGGCCCTTTCTTGAACACATTTATCATCTCCAATACTATGTGGAGAGAATCAATTTACTCATGCTAAGCCTACCATGATCTCATTTGTAATTAGAGAAGTATGTGTGAGGGAAAGGATTTGTTTTTGCTAAATTAGGTCCAATGTTCCCATCCTTGGCGTGTCTGGTGTGTTTATAACATGCCCTCCATGGCTGGCGGTAGGTGGACTCAGGGTGCCCAACAACGTTCTTCCCTAAATCAAAGTTCATCATGATTTTTCCTATCTAAGTTGCTTCAGGAAGTGTCCCAGCTGTCCCCAGCCTGTCCAAGGAGTTCCCTGCTGGAGAATGTTCCCAGTCCACTAGAGCTGAACCTGAAATTGATTTAGCCTAACTCTAGTAAGATCTGCAGACAAGGAAGAAACCAGGAAATGGTGAAAGACACCATGGCACCTCAAAAGTGACAAAACATTGAGAAGCAATATCCATCGTAATTCTCCATCTCTGTCCAAATGGGCACTTCCTGGGGAACCAAGAATGCACTTTTGATCAGCAGAAGGGCATCTTAGGAAGCACATTCACTGCGCATTCCTCACCCAACCCATGGTGGTTCCAGGCTTCACCTTGAACGGGCATCTCTCCTTCTCCTGATGGCAAACTCAAGGGCTCCAAAGAGCTAAAACGTTTCCAGGTCAGGAATGACCCATAATATAACTCAATCTGTGTTATAACTCCCCTCTTTCTAACGTGTTTAACTTCCCAGTACAGAGCAGTCAGCTGTGCTCAGGAACCGTGTCTCCCATGGGTCTTTATTTGGGGAATATGACAAGCAGGAAAAAATGGGACACACACTTTCAGGTGTCACAAGGGAGAGGATGATCCAGCAGCACTTTTCCCCCTCTCTTCCTGTTAAAGTCCTACCTGACAGCCTACCCCATGGGGAAGCTTCATGGGAATTAATATATTCCAGATATTCTTAGGAAAATGAAATATTGAAGAATGGCTTCCTAAGTCAATAATGGTGGTGTATTTGAAAAACAGACCAGAGTGCCATGTTCAAAAGCCTAAAATCATAAAAGGTATTATGAATGGATGGATGGGGAACCTCTACAAGCAGACTTCATTGATGTCACCGTAAACGATGAATGTTGTCACTCTTTTTTATATATAACAAGAAGATATGCTGCTGCATCCAGACCTCACTGTAGAAGCTGTCAGCCTCACTGAAATGGCATTGCATAAGCTATTTATGATGATATGAGGGAAAATACAAGGTTAAGAGATCTTTATCTGCTGTCTATGGAAATGTGCTTCCACACAAAGGCGGTACATGAAATAACCTTCCGGATAACCCATGACACTGGGGGAACTGTAAAGTGAGATTAACTAGCAGAGACAAATCTGCATTTAAATTATGTTTGTGCTCAACCCTGATGCCTTGGCCTCATGAACACACAGTTGTTTTTCCAGCTTTGTCTATGTAAAATCCTACTCCGAATTTTACAGCACTCATTGGTGTGACAGATTCACAAGTGATCCAATAAAAAATTCATGCCTCACCTTCCAGAATATAGATGGGCTGCTGGGAACAGCTGTCCAGCCACAAATGACATCTCCCGGCCTACCCTTGCCTTTGTCATGGCCAAACCATAGGCTACAAGCGGAGGAGAGGTGGTCATGTCCAGGCCAGGGTTTTTCAAAATCACATGTGCTTCCCCGATGATCTCTCCAGGTTTCCAGTGCCCGGGGGGGAGAGGATTCCCAGGATCTAGGAGATGGTAAAGCTATGACAAGAAAAACCCTGGGCCCTGCATCACCCCATGGAGAAATGACACCACCAACCCAGGATCAACTCACATCGCACTTTATATAAATGAGAAGTGAACTTGTATTTCACTGCCCAGCCAACTAAAATTTGCAGTGTGTTACAACAGTTAGTGTTACGTTTCTTAGTTGATATGGTTTGGCTCTGTGTCCCTACTCAAATTTCATGTCGAATTGTAACCTCCAGTGTTGGAGGAAGGGCCTGGTGGGAGATGATTGAATCATGGGGGCAGACGTCCCCCTTGCTGTTCTCAAGATAGAGTTCTCATAAGATCTGGTTGTTTGAAAGTGTGTAGCACCTCTCCTCCTCCTCCTTCCTGCCGGCCATGTGAAGATGTGCTTGCTTTCTCTTCACCTTCCACCATGATTGTAATAAGTTTCCTGAGGCCTCCCCAAAAGCAGAAGCCTGTATAGGTCAAAGAACCATGAGCCAATTAAACCTCTTTTCTTTGTAAATTAAAAAAAAAAAATTAGCCAAGTGTGCTGCCACATGCTGGTGGGAGGACCACTTGAGCCCAGGAGACAGAGGTTGCAGTGAGCTGAGATTGCGCCACTGCCCTCCAGCCTGGGCAACAGAACAAGATCCTGTCTCAAATAATATTAATTAAAAAAATAAAGCTGGCTGGGTGCAGTGGCTCACACCTGTAATCCCAGCACTTTGGGAGGCCAAGACAGGCGATCAACTGAGGTCAGGGGTTCAAGACCAGCCTGGCCAACATGGCGAAACCCCATATCTACTAAAAATATGAAAATTAGCCAGGCATGGTGGCATGCACCTTTAATCCCAGCTACTAGAGACTGGGGCAGGAGAATCGCTTGAAGCTGGGAACTGAGATCGTGCCACTGCACTCCAGTCTGGGCAACAGAGTGAGACTCTGTCTCAATCAATCAATCAATCAATCAATCAATCAATCAATCAAGGTGTCAGCCAGGCACAGAAGCTCATGCCCGTAATCCCAGAACTTTGGGAGGCAGAGGTGGGTGGATCACCTGAGGTCAGGAGTTTGAGACCAGCCTGGCTAATAGAGCGAAACCCCATCTCTATTAAAAATACAAAATTAGCCAGGCATAGTGGTGCATGTCTGTGGTCCCAGCCACTTGGGAGGTTGAGGCAGGAGAATTGTCTGAACCCAGGAGGTGGAGGTTGCAGTGAGCTGAGATCACGCCATTGCCCTCCAGCCTGGGTGACAAGAGCGAAAATCCATCTCAAAAAAACAGTTAATAAAAAAATAATAAAGCTGTCAGATTTTACTGTATCTAGCCATTATTCAAGTAGCAAAGTTGCAAGGAGCTGAAGACCCATGGGACACGACCAACTCAGCATTCCTCTGGAGGCTATATGATCAAACAGCAAACTGTTTATCATGAATGCAAGATGTGGGCAAATTCACACTGCCCTGCCACCAAAAAGTTTGCTGAAGGACATCACTTCCTGGTGCCAGGCTCCTTGAAGTTATCTATTGAGAAATCTAGTGCCCATTGTCCAAAGGATGCAGTCTCGCAATCCTGCTGTGAACCAAATGGCCGACTATTACCTGACAACCAAGCCCTTTCTCGCTATCTCTTTTGCCTAATACGGAGGGCTATGTAAAGCTCAGGCCTCTTGTCCACTAGAGGCAAGGTGCCCCCGACCCCTTCTTCCAAATATACTTTTATCTCTTGTCTTTCATTCCCGTGTTCCCCTCCTTTGTTCAGTCCCTCTAGGTCCGTGCTGGTTATAGTGGAGCCTGGACAGGGACTGATAGCTGTAGCGTATCCTCTGTCCCTTTTCCTATCTATTGGGAAGGAGGCTTAGGTAAGACCTGTTTCCTCTTTGTTATTTTGGCCCTGTGATATTGGGGCTGAGGGAAGAGGAGGTGATAAGGCAAGTGACGTTTTCTTCTCCTTCCTCTTTTTAGGATCTTCTGTGTGTAACTGTGCCAGGGCTGCTCAAATTAAAGCCCATAACATTAAAGACTTTATCGGGACCTGATGCCTTTGCGCCTGATGTTGTTTAAGGTTTCTCCCCACTTGTTCCCAGAGTTCTACATCTAGCATTCCTTCCTCTGGGAACCATGGGCTTTGTACTCCATTATTGACCACACTAGTTTTTAATTCTTTCAAAAACTTAAATTCTTGTGGAGTGTGTTTATGAATAACCTACTGTGGATTATTTGGATCAGGCCTTACCGAAATAGGAAAAGTGCAAGGTCCTAAGGGCTCTCCAGCTATGACAGCAGAGCGTAAAATTCTTTGTATTGGGATTTTTGTTTCTACCACCGAAGGAGGCGGTACAGATGTTTCTGCAATTGGAGGAGGCGGTATAGGCCAATTTTTATCCTCCCTCTCCTGTTTTTTATTTTCAATTGGTGCTGCGGGTGGGACAACAGATTCAGATTTTTATGAACAGCAACAGAATAGGATGCTCTACACAAAGTTGGACAGGTCATGGAATGCCATTAGACAACTTGCCACAGAAGGAAATCTGTCAAACAACTCATCCCCTTAAAAGGATTATACAGACTGCTAGGTCTCATCTAACCTTAGATTTGTGCCTAAATCAACAAACTCTGCATGTCAGTCAGAAAAAAAAAAAAAAAAAAAAGCTGCTCCAATCCTAACAGCTTCCTGTGCCTATAGTTTTATGTTAAATTGATTCTGACATTTCAGGCAATTAAAAGTCTAACTCCAATTAATGCATTCATAATTTTGGCTGATTGCTAATCTAAATGTCCACAATTGATAGGCTAGCCCTATACATCAACGAGGTAAGCACAGAAAGGAGTCATGGTTTTGAAGAATGCATATGGGTTTATTCTTCACCCCAGCAATGAGATGTCAACTGTGATTGTGCTCCATAAAATACAGAAACTGTAGGTAGTCTAACGCTGCAGAAGAAACTCCTATTAATATAAAGATAAACCAATTAATCTAACCTACTGAACATCAGTGATCTGTTAAGGAGTTCCACCAGCGAGGCGAGAGAGTGGCAATTTTTTTCTCTAAAGAGCTAAATAATGAATACTTTAGGATTTCCAGCCATGTGATCTCACTTGCAATTACTCAGCTTCCGTATGGCAAAAGCAGCTGCAGACGATACAGAAATGAATGCGTGTGCTGTGTTCTAATGCAACTATGG
This sequence comes from Macaca fascicularis, assembly GCF_037993035.2. NCBI lineage: Eukaryota > Metazoa > Chordata > Mammalia > Primates > Cercopithecidae > Macaca > Macaca fascicularis. The sequence continues at coordinate 52,780,565 of NC_088384.1, read as the reverse complement.
GCACTAAAATTTACTGATTTTCATGTGCAACAAAATACTGTTATTTTGATTTTTTTATCCATTTTTAAAATCCATTTACAAATGTAAAAATCACCCTTAGCCAGGCTCGGTGGCTCACTCCTGTAATCTCAGCTCTTTGGAAGGCCAAGACTGGTGGATTACAAGGTCAGGAGTTCGAGACTAGCCTGGTCAACATGGTGAAACTCCGTCTCCACTAAAAATACAAAAATTAGCCGGGGGTGGTGACATGCGCCGGTAATCCCAGCTACTCAAGAGGCTGAAACAGGAGAATTGCTTGAACCCGGGAAGCGGAGGTTGCAGTGAGCGGAGATCACGCCACTGCACTCCAGCCTGGGTGACAGAGCAAGACTCCATCTCGAAAATAAAAATAAATTTAAAAATAAACCACTTAGCTAACTGGCTAAACAAAATCAGGTAATTGGCCTGTAGCTCTGTAATACCTGACAGTCAATTTCTAGTCATTAAAGATGACCACATATCCAAATTACAGTAAAGTTACCCAAGAGAGACAAAGATTAGAGATTAGTGTCACGATCCCCGTTCTGCCAGCATTAGGAGGCAAGAGCTGCTACAGCCCTTCCGCGGGTTTAACAAGCGGTCGACGTCCCTCAACCTCTTGCTGAGCCTCAAAACAACCGAGTAAAAGGCATCCAAAAACCTGACAACTCAAGGTTTCAGGAAAGCAATCAGCAAGGGCAAAACATGGGGCAGCCACCACACAGTCCCTTCGTCTTCGGGCACAGGTACTAAACGGGTTGTAAGAGACTCAAGTCACATCTTCCTTTCAAAAACAGGCTGGCGCGGGCCCAAGCTGACAGGGATTCCACCCCGGTGAAGGCCGCAAACGGCGCGAGGTGGGAAGGCGCAGGCTCCACCTTCTGCCATCCCCGGATCGCCGACAGTGACCTGCACGCACAGCCAGGCTAGGACCGCGGGCGCTCACGGCCGACACGGGGCCCGCAGAGGACTCCGCGCCGCCCGTCCGGCCACCCGGAGAGCCCGCTGCCCAGCGCCTGGCAGGGCAGACAACCTCCCTAGAGGCAGCGATGACGGTCCCTCGCGCCGGAGGGCCCAGGGAGGTAAGCAAAAAGCAGAAAGACACCAGGAAGAAGACCACGCTTCGGACCTCCCCCAGCCACAGCCACTGAGAAGTCGCGCCATGCCGCCGCGCCCACCCACGCTTCCAGCACTCTTGAGAGACCGGACCCCGGGAATCTCGCGGGATCTCACTTTTCTCGGCGGCGAAGGGAATGAACCGATCGCGGGAATTCCACCGCCGCCTGGAGAAGGTCTGGTGACCTCGCGGCTCCTCCCACGTTTCGCGGGGCAGCCCGCCTTGCGCATGTGCAGGCGGCGGCGGCGAGGCTAGGGGTCGCGCGAGCCGCCGGCGCTATGGGGCTGAGCCATGTGCGGGCCCTTTTCTTTGACTTGGATAACACTCTCATGGACACTGCCGGGGCGAGCAGGAGAGGCATGTTGGAGGTAACGTCCCCTCCCGTGGTGCTCCTCTGGGCGGGGTCAGTGCGCCCCGCAGCGTCCTGCGCGCTCACCTCCCCGTGACCCCACTTCCACCCCGGCGCCGTGGGCCGCTCTTGCTGGTTGAGACCTCGGGAGCGTCCGGGTGCGGAGGTGGCTGGAGGTGCGCGGGCCCTGCGGGTCTGCTTTCCCTGACCTGGCGACCACTCGCCACCCAACCTCGAGCCCCGGGGCGGCCGCTGGCGGGTGCCTCGGCGCTCGGGACGCGGAAGGGCTCCGTGACGGCTGCCACGGTGGCGGAGGTGCCCGTGGGCGTGGGAGGCGACAGCAAAGCCGCGAGACCAGGCGCTGGGCCCGCCCCCCGATCAGGCTGTCGGTGTCGGGGGTGCCGGGAGGAGACTTGGTAGAGTTAGCCCCAGTGTTGCCCCAAGAAGGGACACGGCTGTCAGTACCGAGCCTGGACATAAGCCCTGCTTTAGAGAATTGTCCCCACAGAACTCTTTCTGGCCTCCCTGGCGGGGTGGTGGTCCCCGTGGCTTTCTGAGGTGACACAGCAAAAGCCCGTGCTGCGAGGGCATGCCTTTCCCGAGGCGCTGCTTCGCGGCACCGCTCCTCTACACGCGCGGAGGCAGTTTCAGACCTTCCCGTGTTCCAGCCCGAGTCCACCCCGGCTTCTCTTTCTCTTTCTTCAGCTTCAAGGGGAAAGCAAAGGATTTATCAGATGTGGAAAACCCACTTTCAAAAGCTAATTCGTCCAAACCTGAGCTCTCCGTCCTCTTCATGCTTCATCAGTTTTTGTGTCCCTGGATCTTCCACTACCTCATCCGTTTTCTTTTTAGCTGCATTCCACTCCTGCCGTATATTCATGTTTGCCCTATAGTTTCAAAAAAGCTGTAAAAAGGATGCCTCCCTTTGGGCTGTTCTTCCTGCTCTAGATGTTACCTGTCTCTCTTGACAGCCATGTTTTCCCGGAGAAATCCATACCCATTATCTCCTTATCTCTACCTCCTATTTATTACTAAATCCATGGTAATGTTGCTTTATCTTCACCACTAGACTGAATAGACTTGGTGGGTCACTAGGCAATCCCAAATTGCCAGAATCCGTGGACATTTTTAAAGTCTGTCTTCATGACTTTACTGAGGCATTCCCCACTTTTAACTGTCCCTTCTATATAACGTTGGCCTCCACCTCAGGGGTACCACCCTGTGCCATATTGCCTCCAGTATCTCTGGCTGCGGACGTTGCATATTTACCTGTGTGTTATTCGTAAGCTGAGCCCTGTGCATTCCAATTAAATTACTGCTTTAGGCCAATTCTTGCTGTAGTTCCAGAGTTTGGGCTTTAAAAATCAGACATTTGAATATGAATCACAGCTCTCCGAAAACCTAGCTGAAAGTGCCTCAAGGAATTAACCAGTCGGAGCCTTATATCTTCATAAAATGTGAATTATATTAGTCCTCAATAACCCTGTAATGCTTGGGAAGCCCATGGGTGCAGTGTCCACTCAGCGAATTACAGCACCTTCCACCCTCGTATGCTGCCTGTCCACCACTGCACATTCCCCGTGCATGTCTCAGTTACAGCTGAACTCATCTCTCACCTACACTGTTGCTGTGGGCTTGTCTCCAGGTTTACCACATCCAGTGTGTCCTCCACATTCTTGCCACAGCAATATTTTTAAAACAAAGACTAAATCGTATGTCTCCCTGGTCTTTACACCCTCACTTATACTAGTGCTCAATTTTGTTCAGATATTTCTTAATGCATCTGTCAAAGGATATTACAATTAATTTTGAAAGTCAGGTGCCTACAACTAAATAGTGAGCTTCTTGGGAGGGAACAAACTGTCTTAATTCTCCTCGTTTGACACATGGCAAATGTTGAATAAATGCTGGATGGATGGATGGATACAAATTTTTACTTCGAGACTTGGTTCTATTACTGCCTCCTTTGTAATTAGCCTGTAATAATAAATTAGCAGGATAAGAAATTAGCCTAATAAATGAACAGAATCGAACTGTGTGCTCTTGGCTATACTTGGAATACTTTATCACGTAAGGAAACAATAACATTCATAGATGTTGACCTGTTCAAAAGTAACATGCCAGCTTTCATAAATCATTGTAAATAATTTATGAATGGAGGAAGAGGGAAAGGTCCAGCTATTTATTGCCTTGGGCTTCGGGACAAGAGGTCAGATACTGACTGTATGTATGAACTTTAATTTTTTTTAATCACCTAGGGAAGTTATTTTTTTCCTCCCTCTTTAGACCTGTTTTTTCATGGTAATTACTCAGGAACTTTTCTGCAGAAACCTGGAGTTTCTCAGTGAACAAAGCAGAAGAGATTTTTGCATTTGTGAATTTATTTCTTAGTGGGTATGGCAATGAACATAATAAATATTTACAGGTGTGGTAGAAAAAGCAGAGAGGGTAACAAATCAACATTTTAAATAGACTGGTCAGATTTGGCCTCATCGAATAGGTGATGTTTGAGCACAGACTTGAAATAGAAATAACAGAAGGGCTGCTTGAATTGCTAGGCTGAGTGCAGGTCTCATTTTGTGAGTGTGTTTTTAAAGTATGAATAGTTTTATTTGGGATTCATCCCCTTCTGTCGTGCTGGATCCCTGTTGATTTCAGTAGGGATAGCACCATGTTCAAGAGGCTGAAGTTGAGACTCGAAGCCAGCAAATGAGAACGGGTTTTTGCAGGAACTTATATACAAGATGGTCCATTGGCAGTGGGCTGGACAGAACTGCAGCCGCTTGTAAAAAGAATGCAGTTTATATAGCATTTTCACTTAGCACCCTCCCTGCAGCAACCTCCTCCTGGCCACCTTCGTTTAATGGAAAGGGAAAAAAAAAGGGCCTCTATCCCCTCTGCAACCTGAGTTCCACAGGATGGGATGGGCCATGGTCCAGATCTTCCTTCTAAATAAGAAATGAATCTCCGGATTGGACACTTCTGAACTCCTTATCTTGGAACCCAAATACACATTCCTCATAGACCACAGAGTCATTCTAAGGTTGTGCGTAAGTTAGTGCTGTCAGGTGCACCTGCCATACATTTCATATCCAAATGATTAGTATTCAGAATACACTTTTCTTAAAGTGTTGTAAAATATTAGATAGTTCCCAAACTAAGCCCTCAAAAAGTCTTTTAAAATCAGTTAACTAAAGTATTGATGATACTAACTTTAGTTCTGGATCTAGGGAGCAGACAGTAGAAGAATAGAGTTTCCTTTTTTGTATATGTTCAGAGCCTTAAGATAGAGTTTTGAAGTAAGTGAAGTTTGAGTTCATATTAGTCTACTAACTGATAGCCCATCTATCAGAGCAGGGCCCCTTTCTTCAGGCCAGCGAGCACCTGGTGGGCTCTTCATACCAAAATCTTTTTCAGCCCTGCCTTACCAGTCACACACAAAGTATCCTGCAAGTTAGAGAACTTTTTCCTTCACTTCCAGTTCAATCAATACTCCCATTTTCAGTGCAGGTGTTAGGAGAGTTTGTAATAACGCATACTAATTCAGGGTAGGTGTTAATTTCTGTTTGAACTAATAAATGAATGCTGATAAGCTTTTTTCCTAAAGATGTTAATATTGTTAAAATGCTACTTACTGTCCCACACCAACCTGTAATTACTTGCTGTGTTACAAAATGAGGAAGTTAATTGAAGGGATAGAATAGGAAGAGATTTTGAAACTTGGGAATGGCATACCATGCCTTTACAAACATCCCCCTTTTAAGGTGAGCAAATCCTACTTTTTCAGAGCCCCAAGAATGTGCTTAATGAAGCACCAGTGGAAGTAACAGGAAATTGAGTCTGTATTGGGAGCTCTTTGTTTACTTGTTATGAGCCAGCCCCTATTTGAGCTCAAGCTCTGTGGAGTCCTAGAGGCATGTGTCCTTGCACTGCTGTAGGGTTGCTGAAACTTTGGAGCTCCTGTCAGTCATAGCTTAAGAGTCCTTCAATTCTTTGGGAGGCCGAGACGGGCAGATCACAAGGTCAGGAGATCGAGACCATCCTGGCTAACACGGCGAAACCCCGTCTCTACTAAAAACACAAAAAATTAGCCGGGCGAGGTGGCGGCGCCTGTGGTCCCAGCTACTCGGGAGGCTGAGGCAGGAGAATGGCGGGAACCCGGGAGGCGGAGCTTGCAGTGAGCTGAGATCTGGCCACTGCACTCCAGCCTGGGCGACAGAGCGAGACTCTGTCTCAAAAAAAAAAAAAAAAAAAAAAAAAAAAAAAAAAAAAGAGTCCTTCAATTGATGTTGCTAGCAAAAATGGTGAGATAAACATGGAGATTGAAAATGTTTTATTAATAGAAATTTATAAAGCAAAATTTTACAGTGTTTTGCCTCTACCTAAAATTCCTAGGGCTGTTATATTTTTCTTGGGCAGATAAGATTTTTCTTAATGATTACGTTTTCTTTTCTTTTTTCTTAAAAAAATTTTTTTTTTTTCTGATATGGCCGAGTCTTCTCATACATTTTCCGATTAGCACAAATACCTCAAAAAATGTTTTCCTTTCAGCCAGGCACAGTGGCTCACACCTGTAATTCCCAGCACTTTGGAAGGCCAAGGCAGGAGGATTGCTTGAGGCCAGGAGTTAAAGACAATCCTGGGCAATACAGCCAGACCCGTCTCTACAAAAAAAACTTGTTAGCTAGGTATGGTGGTGTGCACTTGTAGTCCTAGCTCCTCGGGGGACTGAAGGGAGGTGAGCCCAGGAGTTTGAGGCCACAGTGAACTATAATCATTCCTCTACTGCACTCCATCCAGCCTGCGTAACAGAGCGAGATCCTGTTTGGGGGAAAAAAAAAAAAAAAAAAAAAAAAGACCCTTTTCCTTTGTTGTGATTCTTTTACTCTGAGGGAAGAAAAAGACGTGCGTTTTTCTCTCAGTAGGTGAGTTGAGTTTTTGGTGTGAGTAGCATACTGCTTATTCTCTAATCCTGTTACAACAGATATATTTTAGCTGTAGCTGGGTGCATTTCAAAGAGCCAGCATTGCCCAGCCTGTTTGACTTTCCTCAGGTGCTCACCTGAACACAGGACTTCCAGTGTAGGCAGTTTATGAGGTGATCCCAGGATACACGTTAAGGGGTCAGGGAGACAAGAAGGGGAAGGAGTCCAGCACAGGTTAGAGCAGCTTAATGAGCAGGTTACTGCTGTGAGCAGCTGGAGACCTCTGGGAGACAGTACACAGAACAGGGTTCAGTTGCGCTCCCCAAGGGGCAAGGAAGCTGTGATATTTATTCGCCAGTTTTTAACCTACATTTGTTGAGGGATGCTTCCAGGGCAATACTTTTTAGCCCCTTCCTGTGTGTATAGATACCCTGTATGTGGTCAAGTAAAGCCCACAAGCAGAGAGGCCCACACTTGAGTGGGAAGCCACTGGCGAGTGAATATAGTGTGTGCCAAGGGGATTTAAGCAGCACCTGCTATAGCATGGGGTTCAAGGCCCTTCACAAACTATCTGCAAACAGGTTCCCCAATTGCATCTCTTGGCATCCTCCTTCACGTGCCTCCATTTGGGCTCAACTCAGCTTCTTGCTTTTTCCACAAAATTTTGAACTCTTGGCCTTTGTTCATGCTGTTCCTCTGTCTGGAATGATTTTCTTCTCTTCCCATACCCACTTTTTCTGCTTGTTTACTCCTTGGTCTCAATGTGACTTCCTATGCCAGCTACCCTGTGGAATGACTTCCGTATTATTGGCACAGCTTGTTCAAACTGTCATGGCATGCCCCCCCTACCCCATCATTTGTAATGGCTGTATATTCCCCAGCAGATAATGCCCCAAGGACAAAGGCCATTCTCCAGCGCTTAAGACATAGTGCAGGCCGGGCGCGGTGGCTCAAGCCTGTAATCCCAGTACTTTGGGAGGCCGAGACGGGCGGATCACGAGGCCAGGAGATCGAGAGACGATCCCGGCTAACACGGTGAAACCCCGTCTCTACTAAAAAATACAAAAAAACTAGCCAGGCGAGGTGGCGGGCGCCTGTAGTCCCAGCTACTCGGGAAGCTGAGGCAGGAGAACGGCGTAAACCCGGGAGGCGGAGCTTGCAGTGAGCTGAGATCCGGCCACTGCACTCCAGCCTGGGTGACAGAGCAAGACTCCGTCTCAAAAAAAAAAAAAAAAAAAAAAAAAAAAACAACATAGTGCAAAGGCAAGCATGTGGGCTTTGGAAATAAGCAGGTATGGATGCAGATCCCAGATGGGCAAGTTATTAAGAGTTCTGCACTTCCCTGCCTCATTTGGAACATGGAACTGTCTTGCAGGATTGTAGAAAAGATTAGAAATAATGTATGTAAGTATGTAGTACAGTGCTTGCCACATTAGGGGTTTTTGGGAAAAGTTAGAAGACAGGCCAAATGGATTAGTGTTATAAAAGCACACATAAAGAGCCTTGGGAAGACGGGAGAGGGAGTATTTAACTCAAAAGTACAGAATTGGGGCCCGGCACAGTGGCTCGTGCCTGTAATCCCAACACTTTGACAGGCAGTAGCAGGAAGATCACTTGGGGTCAAGAGTTCAAGGCTAGCCTGGCCAACATGGTGAAACCCCGCCTCTACTAAAAATACAAAAATTAGCCAGGCATGGTGGCGGGCACCTATAGTCCCAGCTATTCGAGAGGCAGTTTATGAGGTGATCCCAGGATACACGTTAAGGGGTCAGGGAGACAAGAAGGGGAAGGAGTCCAGCACAGGTTAGAGCAGCTTAATGAGCAGGTTACTGCTGTGAGCAGCTGGAGATCTTGAAGGAGAATCACTTGAACCCAGGAGGCAGAGGTGAGATTGTGCCAATGCACTCCAGCCTGGGCGACAGAGCGAGCCTCTGTATCAAAAAGCAAAAAAGTACAGAATTGGGCCAGACAAAGTGGCTCACACCTGTAATCCCAGTAATTTGGAGGCCGAGGCGGGCAGATCACTTGAGGTCAGGAGTTCGAGACCAGCCTGGCCAACATGGTGAAACCCTGTCTCTACTAAAAATACAACAATTAACCAGGCGTCGTGGCGGGCACCTGTAATCCCAGCTACACAGGAGGCTAAAGCAGGAGAATCCCTTGAGCCTGGGAGGTGGAGGTTGCAGTGAGCTGAGCTGGTGCCATTGCACTTGAGCCTAAGCTACAGAATGAGACTCTGTCTCAAAAAAAATAAAAGTGTAGAATTCAATCCCATTATAGGTGATAGTCAATTTAGGTCTTCAAAATATGAAATGGATATAGATGAGAAAAAATTAGATGAACTAGGTGTTATTTTTTTCTGATAATAGTCTAAATAGTGGTTGTCAGAAATTTTAAATGTTTTACCAAAAATAAGTACAAGGATTTTTTGTTTTGTTTTTGAGATGGGGTCTCGCTATGTTGCCGACACTGGTCCTGAACTCCTAGGCTCAAGTGATCCTGCCACCTCGGCCTTCCAAAGTGCTGGGATTACAGGCATGAGCCACCACACCCGGCCCAATAAGCACAAGTTTTATTTTCATGTCTTCGTGACCAGAATGAAAGATGTTGGACTCTAAACTACCAAACAAAGGATTGTCATTAGCTATATATGAATAAGTTGGTTTTAAAAAATGAGTGAGTTCTAGAGAGGTTGGGAGAGCCTCACTTTGTTGTCTCTAAAAATAAGGCCAATTCCCACCAGAAATAGCTGCTTTAAAGCAGAGGAGTGGAGTTGGAATCTCTCAGCCACTTGTACGATCACAGCTTCCTAGGGCATGACTATTAAAGACATGCAATGTGTTAATGGAGTTATTTTCCATTATTTAGGTGATAAAACTCTTACAATCAAAATACCATTATAAAGAAGAGGCTGAAATCATCTGTGATAAAGTTCAAGTTAAACTCAGCAAGGAATGTTTTCATCCTTACAATATATGCATTACTGATTTAAGGACTTCACATTGGGAAGAAGCAATCCAGGAAACAAAAGGTGGTGCAGCCAATAGAAAATTGGCTGAAGAATGTTATTTCCTTTGGAAATCTACACGTTTACAGCATATGACACTAGCAGAAGATGTCAAAGCCATGCTTACTGAACTTCAAAAGGAGGTCCGCCTACTTCTCTTAACGAATGGGGACAGACAGACCCAGAGGGAGAAGATTGAGGCTTGTGCCTGTCAGTCCTATTTTGATGCTGTTGTTGTAGGTGGAGAGCAGAGAGAGGAGAAACCAGCACCGTCCATATTTTATTACTGCTGCAATCTTCTTGGAGTACAACCTGGGGACTGTGTGATGGTCGGTGACACATTAGAAACCGACATCCAAGGAGGCCTCAATGCAGGATTGAAAGCAACAGTCTGGATCAATAAAAATGGAATAGTGCCACTGAAGTCCTCCCCAGTTCCGCATTACATAGTTTCTTCTGTGCTAGAGTTACCTGCTCTCTTACAAAGTATAGACCGCAAAGTCAGTATGTCCACTTAAAGCACATAAAAGGGCATGATTATGAATGTTAGAGTCAATTTGCAGAGTAGGAAATAAGAAAAGTTAGGGCACTCCATTTACGATAATCCAACTCTAAGAATAATTTTACTTACGATTTAATGGCCAATATTTTGAAGGTCTTCCCAACCCTATTGCTTCTAAGTTGTAACAACCAACCATTGAGTAGTACTTCTATCTGAAAATTCAGATTGTATTAATACAAGTCAGTAGTGTAGCCCAGAAAATTTGAGGAAATATATTATTTGTTAGTCTGTAACTGGAGCATTTAAAATTATGTTACTAATCTTTTAGTATCTTGGCTGCATAACGCCAAGCAGGATTGCTTTACATATGGATGCACAAATGTAAGGTTTATCTTTTGGCTTAAAAATAGATATTCTAAAACAGATTTATCAAAGCAACTGAATCTGGTTAATATGAAATAAGTACTAAGTCACATGCAAATCAAGGTATTTTATAGTGAAATTATTTTGCATATTTTGAAAGCATAAACCATAGTTTTTGCCTACTTTGGATGTATACTTTCTTTTATGAATCTGATTTTTCTGTATGACATTTTTTTTTTCAGAAGGCAGGGAGCAATTTTCCTATGGCATGTGACAGATTCCTCCAGTTAGAAAAAGCTATTAAAATCAACACGTGGTGCTCCCTTACCATGACATTTTCTCACCTGTGCACAGTGAGCTGGTAGCTTCCTTGTAGTCTTCACCTCTCCAGGAAATGTTTTCACTATCTCTTCCCGGACACACAGTGGGGTTGAGGGAGCTAGACTGTTTTGCTATAGATAATTGCAAGGCACATGGCACTAAAAGTCATTTTTCTTTTGTGAATCCATAAGAGGAACATTTCCTCAGTGTAGCCTAACCATGCAGCCCCAATCTGTTCCTTTTTTTTTTTTTTTTTTTTGAAATGGGATCTCTGTCACCCAGGTTGGAGTGCCGTGGCGCCGTCTCGGCTGACTGCAACTTCTGCCTCCTGAGCTCAAGTGATCCTCCCACCTCAGCCTCCCAAGTAGCTGGGACTACAGGCACACACTACCACACCAGCCAATGTTTTGTTTTGTTTTTGTAGAGATGGGATTTTGCTATGTTACCCAGGCTGATCTCAAATTCCTGGACTCAAGTGATCCTCCCACCTCAGCCTCTTAAAGTGCTGGGATTACAGGCATGAGCCACTGTGTCCGGCCCCCTCATCTGATAGAAAATTAGATTTTGCTATGAGCCATTTCCAGCTTGCCAATTTAATACTTGTGTGACTCTTCTTAGAGTTACCATCTGCCTTAAATTACCTCTGTTTTTCACATTCTTGGAAATATGGTTTTGCAAATTTCTATATCTAATTCAGGGTTTACTAGGAGCTTAATAATTAATGGCTACATAGCAAGGCATCATCTTGGAACCGGAGAATTTTCTCTAGACTATTAGGCTAGACAGTCTTGTAATTATACTAACCAAACCTGGAGTAAAGTGGTTGAAAAAAAGAAAGTATAAAGGGGTTTATTAAAGTGGTTAATATGATTTAGGTTGGTTTTTGATACGTTTTTCTTCCAACTGTTATATAAGAAACTACTAATGTAAAATAGTAGGCTGTATGTTGGGATGTGTATATCTATGTCTTCAAGACTAATACTCAGAATCAAATTGTAGATTGTACGTATCTGTGAGCCTATTTGTTTAGCCAGTTTTCTGTCTACTTCCAAGAAACAGGATTCTCTGCCTCATGCAAATGCCCTTTTGTGTTTACTTTTTGCTCTTGATTTTTAAAAATGTGATTGTGCCCTTGATTGTCCCAAAGTGCTGTTGCTATAACAGTGAACATTTGTGAACAGAGGATGTTTGTAGTTTCAAGTGCAGTACCCATATGACCTTGATCATATTTTAGCTATTTAAAAATTAAGTTGGAGGATTTTGGCAGAAGTCATGTGCATGATTGCTCTGATAGATTGGTTGGCGTGTGCTGCAGGGGTGTTGTCCTTTTAACTCTCACACAGGATGGATGTAGGCAGTGTCACATTCATTGTGCTGAGAGTGAAGGTTCATCACTCCTATATCCTGGTAGCAAATCTCAACAAGATAGCTTCTGGGATATTGAGTGAGCAGTTCTCCAGCAGAAATGGTGTAGGAAGAAAAAATTGAATAATTGAATTTCCTTGTCTTCACAGTTTGTATTCTACAGAGTACAGTAATATATTACATTCCATTTGCACCCTTCCTTAGGGAAGAGCTTTGTGGTTATCTACCTTCTGAGTGGAATGTTACAGAAAATATTTTAAAATATTGGAATAAACCTATGATTTTATTAATAATATTTTTTGTTTTAGAATAATATTCCTTAAAATTGTAACAGTGATGTTTTGTCATCTTTATTTTTTTTCAAAGTTTCCCTGTAGTGACCTTCTCACACATAGCCAGAGGCCCTCCCTAACACTGTTTACAGAGGTGGGCCTAGAACAGACATGAACGGACACTGCACCTGGAATTCCAGCACCAGGTGGGGATGTTTGGTTCCATGTGCACCTCCACATACAAGGGCACAAACATCTCAGATCTGGGATTGCCCAGGACCTGGTGGATGCTCAGTATTGTAGGAAAGCAGGTCTCTACCAGAGTACTTGGTTTATTGTTTTCAAAGTTCTTTGCAACCTTCAGTAAGAAACATTTTCTATCATAACCTCTTTAACACATTTATAGTGTTAGGTAACATTATAAATATATATAAATAAATATAAATATAACATTTATATAAAAATATTTAAATATAATACATTTATATTTATAGTATAGCACAATATGTATATGGAATCTAGTTTTATATGTTTAATTTTCATAAAACATTCTTGTTAAGTATGGTGATCAGATATTTTTCATTCCATTCTTTTTTGAATTAGGAAATATATTCATTGTTGAACAAGTACTACTTTTTTTTTGACACAAGTCAAAAAAAATAAAAGGGTGAATGGTGAAAAGTCATTCTCCTCATCTCTTTGCTAGGGGCCCACAACCCACTTGCCCTAAAGGCCAGTACTGTTTAGTTTTTGTTTTATTTTTAAAAATAGAGACAGGGTCTCACTATGTTGGCCAGGCTGGTCTCAAACTCCTGAGCTCAAGCAGTCCACCTGCCTTGGCCTCCAAAAATGCTAGGATTATAGGCGTGAGCCATGTCACCCAGCCAAGGCCACTGCTGTTACCAACTTCATGTAGACTTGCATATAGAAGTATATAAGACTATATGAATCATTTGAATTCAGGCAGATTTTTAATTTCTGTATTTCAATTTAGGAAACAGTGCTCTTGCTCAGATAATCTAAGAGTCATGCAGCTTGTGTTTAAGCCATTTGTGTTAGAAACATAATACCTTCATGGTCTCAGCCATGAGCAAGATCTCTGTAGTTCCATTGACTTTCGCATACCACCACCCTGGTGATTCCCTTTGCCTCTTATGTTAAATTTCCTATTTTCTGTGTCCTGTGGATTCCTATTTTGACTTATTCCCTCTTTTTGGTGGCATACATCCTTGAATAGATTCCCAGTAAACATGTGTAGGAGGTAAAACTTTTGAGATCTGAAATGTCTGAAAATGTCTTTATTCTCTTCTCCCATCATTGATACTTTTAACAGCCTGTATTTAGATAACATTTTTACTTGAAATTTTGAAGGCATTGGTCTGTGGTCTAGCAGCCATTTGTATGTGACCACTTTCTTTCTCTCTTGTAACTCTTAGAACCTTATTTTCTTCCAGTGGTCCATGATGACATGCCTTGGAGAGGGTGTTCCCATCCTCTGTGCTTGGCACGCTGAACCCTTTCAATCAAAATCATATTTTCTTAGTCCTGGGGAATTTAATGACTTCATTGATAATTGCCTCCCTTTGTTTTTTTTTGTTTTTTGTTTTTTTTTTTGTTTGTTTCTCTTACTGTTATTCAGATGTTAGAACTCCTTTACCGACCTTCCACTTTGTTTTATCTTTTCACTCCCGTTTTTCCATCTCTGTTACTCTGCTTCTTCAACTTTACCTTCCAATCCTTCTATTATTTTTTTCCTCTATTATCATACCTTTTAAAGATTTCCAAGAGCTTGATTTTCTTTTTTTTCTTTTTTTAGACAGGGTCTTTACTGGGTCACCCAGTGAGGAGTGTGGTAGCACAGTCATGGCTCACTGCAGCCTTTAATTCCTGGGCTCAAGCGATTCTCTGACCTCAGCCTCCGGAGTAGCTGAGACTACAGGCACATGCTATGATACCCAACTAATTTTTTTGTATTTTTTGTAGAGAAAGGGTTTCACCATGTTCCCCAGGCTGGTCTCAAATTCCTGGCCTCAAGCAATTCACTCACCTGGGCCTCCCAAAAGTGCTCAAATTACAGGCATGAGCCACCATGCCCAGCCCCAGTGCATTTTTTAATCACTTGAGTTCAGGTGTTCCTGACCAGCCTGGCCAACATGGTGAAACCCCATCTACTGAAAATACAAAAATTAGCTGAGCATGGTGGCACACACCTTAAGTCCCAGCTACTTGGGAGGCTGAGGCAGGAGAATCACTGAAGACAGGAGGCAGAGGTTACAGTGGGCTGAGATCACGCCACTGCACTCCAGCCTAGGCAACATAGTGAGACTCAGTCTTAAAAAAAAAAAAAAAAAAAAAAAAGGCTTTAGTTTTATTTTAAGAAAAAAAACAAGAAAAAAAAATATATAGTATATAATAATTAGCTGCCATGAAGTAGGTGGCAGGGCCTTAACCATATGTGTGTTGTGAGGTGCAAGGGCCTCCTGAGATCTTTTTTTTTTTTTTTTTTTTTGAGATGGAGTCTTGCTCTGTCACCAGGGTGGAGTGCAGTGGCGCCATCTTGGCTCACTGCAGCCTCCACCTCCCAGGTTCAAACGATTCTCCTGCCTCAGCCTCCCGAGTAGGTGGGACTACAGGCGTGCACCACCACGCCCAGCTAATTTTTGTGTTTTTAATAGAGACGGGGTTTCACCATGTTGGCCAGGATGATCTCGATCTCTTGACCTCATGATCCACCTGCCTCAGCCTCCCAAAGTGCTGGGATTACAGGCATGAGCCACCACTCCTGGCCTCAAGAGCTTTCTTAAAAAATTTTCTAAACATTCTGGAATTTTTTTGTTTGTTTGTTTTTTGTTTTGTTTTTGAGTGGAGTATCATCTCTGAAAAAAAAATTAAGTTTTAAAAGAATCCACAGCATATATACCATTCTAAGTTTCCCTAATCTGTTTATTTGGGTTTGTTTATTCATACTAGAGGCTTTCCTCAAGTGCCCATTCACCCTTGGTTATTTATGATAAAGAGAAGAGAGATGGAAATGCTGATTGGAAGTTCCACACAAATGCATGGGCCTTCTCAAATCAGAGGTTCTTTTATTGTGGGGTATCTGGATGGGCTGTTAGTTGAGGGATCCCTGAGGTCAGTGTGTTAAAGTCTTTTCACTTGGTTGGTCTGCTTTCCTAGAGATGAATCTTCAGACTGGAGAGTAGAGGTCTGATGTCAGTATTAGGAGCTGAGTGGGAAGGGTGTGTGTGCATATAGTCACCTGCTCTCTGTTTCTGGTTGCACCTGAGTCCAGCTGTGCTTGGTATTCCCCAGGCTAGAGACCCTTCTGTCTTACCCTCCACAGAGAAGCATCCCAATGTCTGCTGAGAGAGAACAAGTTGGAGTGAGGACAGGGATCTAGGGGTTCGTTTGCACCCTGAGCACCTTTTTACCCCAGCCTCCTTAATTCAGCTGCTCCTTCCTCTCCTTCAGGACCGCAGCATCTGGGGATGTCAGTGCCCACGTCTTTGGAGGAGTCTGCTGCGTACCTCATTATTTCTCAACCTTCCCCATTGCTGGTCAGGACTCGCTTTCTTTAGTCTACCAGATCCTTTGCCACTTGTCCATATGCTTTGCAGCTTCCAAAGTTGTGTTGTGGTTGATGCCTGTCTTCCTGGTCCTTGTGGGTTTGTGTGTGTGTGCTTGTGTGTGTGAATTCCTTTACTGTAGTTTCAGCTGAGTTTGGGGTACAAGCTATCAGATGTGTATTCCCATCCACCATCTTGACGTGGAAGTTCTTTTTCCACTTTGTGTTCAATGTTGGTCAAGACCCATGAAACTGACCCCATGCCCGATAGTCACTACTCACAGGTCAGAAATGCTCATTTGAGGTGGAGATTTACAGCATGCCTGCAGCTTTTTTCTTCTTTTAATTTATTGTTTTGAATTACCTAGTTTCCTTTTTCTCTATGTCCTTGTATGTGACACTCTTTGACACAACTCTTATCGTGATGGGAGTCTCCTTGTTGTCCTGTGTTTGTGAACTTTTGCCATTGCTTAGACATAGATGTTTATTGACATGCTTGAACAGTCTGACTGGGTCTTTGGCCAACATCAGCAACCCTATTCCCAAATCACTTCTAAAACAGTTACACTCTCTTAGATTTCTTTAAAATTAAAATCATTTTTACTGGGATACATTAGATTTGTACTTCGTTTTTTTCTTAGATTTAGACTTTTAAAAAATTAACTTACTCCTAGCAATAGGACTAAAATTTAGCCAGATAAAACCATAAATTTTTTAAACCAGTCTTCATTCATATATGATAATACAGTTATTTCCAGTGGATTTCTTAGAAGATGTCATTGTGATCAACCTGACCTTCAGATAAGATCTTCAGGCTGGGTGCGGTGGCTCATGCCTATAATCTCAGCACTTTGGGACGCCAAGGTGGGAGTATTGCTTGAGCCCAGGAGTTCAAGACCAGCCTAGGCAACAAGGAGAGATAATGTGTCTACACAAAATTTAAAAAAATTAGCCAGACATGGTGACATGTTCCTGTGGTCCCAGCTATACAGGAGCTTGAGGCAGGCAGATTGCTTGAGCCCAGGAGGTCGAGGCTGCAGTGAGCTGTGTTTCCACTACTGTATACTGTGTTTTTGTCACTGTCTGCCTGGGTGACAGAGCAAGATTCTGTCTTTAAAAAAAAAAAAAAAAAAAAGATTTCCAATACTCAATTTTTTTTTTTTTTTTCCAGACAGAGTCATGCTCTGTCACCCAAGTGGGAGTACAGTGGTGCAATCTTGGCTCACTGCAACCTCTGCCTCTCTGGTTCAAGCAAGTCTTCTACCTCAGTCTCCAAAGTAGCTGGGATTACAGGTGCCTGCTACCACGCCTGGCTAATTTTTCTATTTTTAGTAAAGACAGGGTTTCCCCATGTTGGCCAGGCTGGTCTTGAATTCCTGACCTCAAGTGATCCGTCTGCCTTGGCCTCCCAAAATGCTGGGATTACAGGTGTGAGCCACTGCGCCTGGCCAATACTCAAATTTTAGAAGTCATGGAAGATAACCAGGCATGGTGGCTCACACCTGTAATCTCAGCACTTTGGGAGGCCAAGACAGGAGGATCACTGAAACCCAGGAGTTGAAGACCAACCTGGTCTTGACCACGTCTCTATTTTTTAAACAAAATTAATAAAAAGTAAAATTTTTTAAAAAGTCACAGAAGATAAAGTGGTTTTAACCACCAGACAACTAAAGAAATAATACTCAAAATAGTTCCTGTTTAAAATTACATTTTTAAATTCTTAAAGGAGTTATATTGACTATTTTATTGAAGCTTAGAGGTTAAGCAGATCAGCCAATTTGGATTCTCAGATATGTGTCCTCAACCCACTTGGCATCTCTGCATAGATGTCTAATGGACATTACCAAAATAACTCCCCTCCAATCAAACTCCTGGATTTCTCTCACAAATCTGCTCTTCCTGCTGTCTTCCACATCTCAGTAATGGCAATGCCACTTTTTTTTCAGGATATGGCTTTATCTTGCACTTAGGAATATTCCTGACCCATGGTAAGCACTCAGTGAATATCTGTTAAATGAAGCAGTTATTGGCTATTTCTGTGAAAATTAATTGAAATTAAACAAATTTTAGCAACAAAGGATAACTCATCAACTCGTTTTTGTTCAAATTTTACTTTTCCTTCCTTTCACATGCAGAATTGTCCTTTGCACCATGATAAAGCAGAATGGGAATTCTGTGTTGAGGACTGCAGTGATGATGCTAGTTCACTTCCTGTAATGTGCCTTTTTCCAAGCAGCAGCTAATAACCTGTACCACACTGTTGAGCTGATACGGAAATGACAGTTGTCGGAATGGTCACAAATCTCCATTTATTTGACATATGTATTTAATGAAGAAAATCTTTCTGAAGTACATATACTCCAGCAGCAACTGTCATTATGATGGAAAATATTCATAATATTCATGTTCTGTTCCTGTTTTTGTTTGTTTGTTTTTGTTTTTGAGACAAGGTCTCACTTTGTCACCCTGGGGTGCAGTGGTATGAACATGGCTCACTGCAGCCTCGCCTCCCAGGCTCAAGCGATCCTTCCACTGCAGCTTTCCGAGTAGCTGGGACTACAGGTGAGCGCCACTACGCCTGGCTAATTTTTGTATTTTTTGTAGAGACGAGGTTTTGCCATGTTGACCAGGCTGGTCTCAAACTCCTGAGCTCAAGGGATCTGCCCACCTTGGCCTCCCAAAGGTTCTGGGATTACAGGCATGAGCCACCATGCCCAGCCAGAAAATATTCTTAATACAGTTTGAAATATGCCTTTACTTGGAAGGGCTTTTTAAAAAAAGGATGCTACAGGCTATTTACTGAATACAGTGCTGAAAGCTTCTATCACACAACAGAAAAAATGACAAAAGTAGCTGGAGTCAGTAGAAGAGGGACTAGAAGACAGCAATAGAAAATCAATTACTTATTGGGTCGGGCACAGTGGCTCATGCCTGTAATCCCAGCACTTTGGGAGGCTGAGATGGGAGGATCACTTGAGTATAGGAGTTCGAGACCAACCTGGTCAATATAGTGAGACCCCCATCTCTTTAAAAAGAAAGAGAGAGAGAGAGAGAGGGAGGGAGGGAGGGAGGGAAGGAAGAAAGGAAAGGAAGGAAAAGAAAAGAAAGAAAAAATCCATTACTTATTGTTTCAGTAATCCATTGCTGAAAAAAATACACCCCAAAATTTAGTGGATTAAAACAAAAAATCACTTATTGTGGCATCACCTGGAGTACTGGCTTGTCTGAACTATCCAAAATGGCCTCACTCACATGGCTGGCAGTTCATTGCGGCTGTTGACATGGGTCAATGTGGATGCTTGCACAGGATGGCTATAACAACTGGACCACTCTCCATGTGGTCCCAGAGCCTCTCCATGGGACTGGCCTCTACATGGTGGCTGGCCTCCAATAAGGAGCATTCCAAGTGGGCAACCCCCAGCGTATAAATACTTTGAAGCCTCAGTTTGCATCATGCTTTCTAATATCTTAGCAAGAGCTACTCAAACTATTACACTTGTGAATGAGGTAAGTACTGTTTTGGTTACATAACTGGGCAGGGAACAGTCCCAAGAGAGACAGGAGGTGAGGTGAAGATAAGAAGGGAAATGTTCCCTCAAAGTGAACAAGCAAGAGGCATTCTGGCACATCCTGAGCTATCCCTTTATTATTTATTTATGTTTCCACTGATATTTATGATAATGAAATAAACCACTGAGCTCATTTTCTTGTCTAAAAGAACAGCTGCTACATTTGATGTACTCAACCACTAGCTCTACAGTTCAGTTACTTTTTTTTTTTTGAGATGGAATCTCACCCTGTAACCCAGGATGGAGTGCAGTGGTATGAACATGGGTCCAGGCAGCCTAGACCTCCCTGGCTCAAGTGTCCTCCCACCTCAACCCCCCAAGAAGCTGGCACTACAGGTGTGCACCACTGCTTCTCACTGAATTTTGCATTTTTTGTAGAGACAGGGCTTTGCCATGTTGCCCAGGCTGATCTCAAACTCCTGGGCTTCAAACGATCCTCCTGCCTCCCTCCCAAAGTTCTGGGATTACAGGTGAGAGTGTGAGCCACTGAACCTGGCCTCATTACTTCTTTTATTTTTATTTTTATTTATTTATTTTTTTTGAGACAGAGTTTCACTCTGCCAGGCTGGAGTGCAATGGTGCGATCTTGATTCACTGCAACCTCTGCCTCCCAGGTTCAAGCGATTCTCCTGCCTCAGCCTCCCGAGTAGCTGGGACTACAGGCACCCAGCCACCACGCCCAGCTAATTTTTGTATTTTTAGTAGAGATAGGCTTTCATCATATTGGCCAGGATGGGTCTCAATCTCTTGACCTCATGATCTGCCCACCTCAGCCTCCCAAAGTGCTGGGATTACAGGAGTGAGCCACCATGCCCAGCCCTCATTGCTTCGTTTTATACTGGTGATTTTTTTTTCAGTCGCTGCTAAATCAAGAAATCTAGGAAAAGTTATGGACCACCTTCTGCCCAAAATTACTCAGATAACATTAAACTTTTACATATTATTTTAGGGGTCCACCGAATCCCCCTTAACCCCACACAAGTCCATCCATAGACACCTCTATGAAATACAACTCTAGTTTATACCTTGGTGTCTACCACCTTGTTATACCTGCCAAGTTCTTAATAATTAGGGATGTCTCTGTCATGTTTTTGTACATCTCCCAAGCTTGAAATATGTGCTTAAAAATGTAATAAATTAAATAATAAAATACACTTTGAAAACCACACAGACAGCGCTTTACTGAGTGTCCAACAGATGCCACTAAAATAAGATATTGATGCTGCTCCTCCAGAAACAGCTCTTTTGTTTCTGGGAATTCCTGGGCAAGCCCCTCCCTCTGGGAAGGATGAACACAGCTCAGATGCTCAGTGCATACTGAGGCCAGCATCCGTCCAGGGTTTTTTTAATGTGTGTAGGTTTTTTGTTTATTTATTTTTTTGAGACAGAGTGTTGCTCTGTCACCTAGGCTGGAGTGCAATGGTGTGATCTCTGCTCACTGCAACCTCCGCCTCCTGGGTTCCAGCGATTCTCCTGCCTCAGCCTCCTGAGTAGAGTAGCTGGTATTATAAGTGCCTGCCACCACGCCCAGGTAATTTTGTATTTTTAGTAGAGACGGGGTTTCACTATGTTTGCCAGGCTGGTCTCGAACTCCTGACCTCAAGTGATCTGCCCACCTCAGCCTCCCAAAGTGCTGGGATTACAGGCGCGAGCCACTTCCCCTGGCTGAGTATTTTTGACTAAAAGTGTTAGTGTCCACAGTGTTTTTAACAGTTTTCTAAAACCTTCACTGCAATGAGGAAAGTGAAGCCCAGACTGGTGAAACAACTGGCATACGTTCCTGCCATGGTGGATCAGCGCTGCCGGCCCTGCTCCCTCCTGGTCTGCCAAATGCTATGCTTGCTCCTGCCCATGGGAACTCCCTAGGCAGCATTAGATAGTGTGGTAGGTATTTAAATTTTGAGGGTCACATTTGGAACACCAGATACAAAAACTAGAGAACAATGTACTAGAAACACGAGTGTAACCAGTGTGCTGAACAAGGATGCCATGAGGTGCAGTGGCTCACGCCTGTAATCCCAGCACTTTGGGAGGCACTTTGGCAGGCGCATCACCTGACGTCAGGAGTTTGAGACCAGCTTGGCCAACATGGTGAAACCTCATCTCTACTAAAAATACAAAATTATGGGTGTGGTGGCACATGCCTATAATCCTAGCTACACGAGAGGCTGGGGCAGGAGAATCACTTGAACCCGGGAGGCGGAGGTTGTAGTGAGCTGAGAACTTGCCACTGCAGTCCAGCCTGGGCGACAGAGCAAGACTCTGTCTCTAAATAAATAAGCCACTGGAATTTAGTGGAAGTGAACTTTTCGGTCACCTGCTGTCCCTTTCACATCTACTCAGAGTGGGAAGTTTTCTCCTGGCAGTGGACTGAAGGGAGATGTGGACGCCAGCCTTTTCTGCTCAGTCCTAGGAAATCGTCCTGTGATGACTTGACACCACAAGCACAATCCTGGTGTAGACCCATGGAGGGTTCAGCCCAGTGGAGGCGGCCACACTTCAGGCTTTGCTCCAAGGAGAACTGGCTGCACCTGTCTGCTCCCTCAAGGCCTGCCTGACGCAGCCACCCTGTGGGGTGTGGGATAGTTGGAGTCTTTCTTCCCCACTCATCTCCTCTTTGCAAGTTGGGGGTGAGGTGGGAGGCTGGGCAGGAAAGTAAGTTCTCGCTTGGGACTTCCTTACCAAAGCCTGGTTTTGTCCTCAGTTGGCTCCATATCCTCCAGGCCCAACCTGCCTACCCAGTGGGCACTTTCAGGGGCTCTTCTGTTTTTTTCTTTGTCCAGCTGACACCTTGATTTCCTTTTTTTTTTTTTTCCTTTGGAAATGGGGTCTCACTATGTTGCCCAAGCTGGTCTTGAGCTCCTGGCCTCAAGTGATCCTCCTGTATTGGCCTCCCAAGGAGCTGGAAGTCTGTGCATGAGCCATTAGGCTTGGCTTCAGGGGCTCTTTAAAGACCTCTGGCAGACCCCCTCCAGCTGCAGCTTAGCTTGTGCCTCTTCTCCTTGGGCTGTCTTCTGGCCCTAGGCCTCAGGCAGGACCCTCCACCACTGGTTGTCACCAGTGGACTCCCCTTTGTCTTCTGGAAGGAACCCCCGGAACTTTCATGCTTTCTGCAGGAAAGGCATGCCAACCTCTCTGGATTTCACCACTGGGTCATCCCATTCCACTGGGTCGTCCCATTTTCTGGGTTTGGGTGAAGGAAGGAGATCCTCTCTCACCCCCTGAGGGAACAGCAGCCACAGGCTGCAGTAGCTCGCTCTCCAAAAAAATCCTGTAAATTCCCTTTCTCTTCCATCTGCACTTTCTCCACTGCAATATTCTTGAAATGGGTAAGGGACTTCAGAAGTCAGGAAACAAGTTCTTGACTGATTAATTTGAAAACTCCTCCAGCAAGTGTCACACTAACTTTGGTGCCTGATGTCTACTGGCTTAAGTCAAAGTTTCCATTCTGAGGCTGCGCCTGTGATCCACCAGAGCACATGTGTCCTGAATTGCAATTCCTTGCCATTCCTCAGTCAACCCGTTGTTTCGGAGGAGAAAAAGTTACAATTTTGATACCCTGGTACATAAGCAAGAAGGAATACAGTCCAATATAGACGAACACCTCCTGAAAGAAAGTCTCATAAGGGAGCTACTATGCAGTGGCTTGACTGGGGATGTGAATCTAAGCTGAGGATTGAGGGAAGTGAAACATTTAATTGGGGCAAAGAAGGGAGAGAATTCATTCAGTTCGACACAAGCATAGAGGGCTGCTCCTCAGTGCCAGGTGCTGAGTACCAAGCAACCAAGAGTTTACGATCTCCGCAGAGAGGGATCTGAATAGGGGGGTGAGAAGTGAAATTTGGACAGGTAGGATGGACCGTCAAAAGTGGGCTGTGGACGTAGGCCTGGAGTCAGAGAGCACTGTCCTCTGCATTTTAGGAAGGTGGGGAAACCTGTGTGCATGTGTCTGTGAGTCTGTGTGGAACGGGATGTGCAGTGTGGAGGTGTGTGAATAGTGAAGGCAAAGGAGGGTATGTGGAGAGGTGTGTGTGAGATAGTTGTGTGCATGTATGTAGGTGTGTGGAGAGGTATGAGATTGTGTGTGTACATAGGTGTGTGGAGAGCTGTGTGTGTAAGATGGTTGTGTGCGTGTATGTAGGTGTGTGGAGAGGTGTGTGTGAGATGGTTGTGTATGTGTGTGGAGAGGTGTGTGAGATGATCATGTGTGTATGTAGGTGTGTGAAGTGTGTGTGAGATGGTTGTGTGCGTGAATGTGGGTGTGTGGAGAGCTGTGTGTGTGAGATGGTTGTGTGTGTGTATGTAGGTGTGTGGAGAGGTGTGTGAGATGGCTGTATGCATGTAGGTGCATGGAGAGGTGTGTGTGAGATGGTTGTGTATGTGTGTGGAGAGGTATGTGAGATGATCATGTGTGTATGTAGGTGTGTGAAGTGTGTGTGAGATGGTTGTGTGCATGAATGTAGGTGTGTGGAGAGGTGTGTGTGAGATGGAGAGGTGTGCGTGTAGGTGTGTGGAGCAGTGTGTGTCAAATGGCTGTGTGCATGTATGTAGGTGCGTGGAGAGGTGTGTGAGATGGTTGTGTGTGTATGTAGGTGCGTGGAGAAGTGTGTATGTGAGATGGTTGTGTATGTAGGTGTGTGGGGAGGTGTGTGAGATGGTTGTGTGTATGTAGAAGTGTGGAGAGTGTGTGTGACATGGTTGTGTGCGTGTATGTAGAAGTGGTGCATATATATGTACATTGGGAGGCCCTATGTGTGGGGTGTGAGTGAGTGGCAGGTTTAGAGTGCGGGTGTGTGTGGGGGAAGTGCAGGTGTGTGCATGTGTGTATGTGGGTAGTGGGGTATGTGTATGTGGTGGCGTGTTTAGCAGCATTGAGTGGGTGTGTGTGTATCATGCTGTGTTTGTATAGCACAGCCGTGTGTAGTAGAGTTGTATGAACATATGGGGGGACTGTGGTTGTGTGGGACTGTGTGTGCGTGTGTAAGTAGTCTGTGTTGAGTTATGCAGTATATGTGTGAAGTGTGTACAGTGGGTGCTTATTGATGGGGTGTGTGTGATTTATGAGTGCTGTGAGTAGAGAGTTGTGTATATAGTGGCAGGCATTTAGTGGAACTATGTGTGAGTGGTGGAGTATGTAGTAGTGGGTTGTATATGTGTAGGGGTGTATAGTAGTATGTTTTTAGTAACACGCATTTGTAAGAAGTGGGGAGTGTGTGAGTGGTGGGTATGTGTGCTGAGTGGGGTGTCTGTATAGTGGGATTGTGTGTAGGGGGTGTGCATGTTACATTGAGTGTGTCTAGAAGGGTTGTGTATGTGTGCCTAGTGGGTGTAAGCAGTGATGTGGTGAATGTGAGTTATATAGTTGTGTTTGTGTACATTGTGTGTGTGAGAGTGGTGTGTGTATGTGTGTGTGTGTCGTGGTTACTGAATAAGAACTATGTGAAGAACAGATGCTTGCTTTATTGAATTAAAACATGCCTGGGTGAGAGAGACAGAGCCGCAGAGAGACAGAGGCAGAGACAGACGGAGACAGAGACAGAGGTGGAGACAGAGACATAGGCAGAGAGAGAGAGACAGGGAAAGACAGAGACAGTGGCAGAGAGGCAGACAGAGTCAGAGACAGAGAAGCAGAGAGAGATGAAGAGAGACAGAGAGAGACCTAGAATTTCCTGTGTGATGCCGGCCAGGGGTGCCTGTTGTTTCTCCTGCAGTCAATTCCTCTAAAGCCCCAGCCTCCTTCTTAGAGAACCTATCCTTGGCCTCTTCTCGAACTGAACTTCTCCAGTGAGTGGGCGGCCGCCTCCAACTGAGCCTAACTGCAGGGCAGGTTCTTCTGGGAATTCGGGACTCACAGGCTCTGCTTTGGGAGTGCCATTCACGAATGTCCAGAGGGGCCAGGGCAGCCTGTAGGTGAGCCACATAGGCTGGAGGAGCACACAGAAGTGGTGTGGGCTGTGGCAGACCCACGAGGGGATGACCCAAAGGATGCCTGGGCACCAGTCCAAGCCAATCAGGTCTGCAGGCAATACCGTGGGGCTCCTGATCTGTGCACTCAGCCCATTCCTCTTCTGTTGCGTGAACCCTTGAAAGGGCAAGTGAGGTAAAGCCATGGTCACAGAGAAAGGGAGTCTGTGGAGACAGATAAATGGGTCTGCAAGGCAAGGGAGAGGGAGGGACCTGTGGGTCAGGATAGGTGCAGTGGACTGAACTGTGTCCCTACAAAACTCATGCGCTGAAGCCCCAACCCCTAATGTCACTGTATCTGGACATGGGGTCTTTAAGAAGGTAAATAAGGATAAACAAGGGCCTAAGGGTGGAGCCACAATCCAATAGGAATGGTGTCCTTATAGGAAGAGGAAGGGATGCCAGGAATGGGCGTGCACAGAGAAAGACCAAGTGGGGAAAGGGTGAGAAGTCAGCTGTCCGCAAGCCAAGGGGAGAGGGTCAGAGAAACCTTGATTTTGAGTGCCCACACCTCGATCTTGAACTCCCAGCCTCCAGCACTGTGAGAAATATGTTTCTGTTATTTAAGCCACCCAGGCTGTATATTTTGTCCTGGCAGCCCAAATAGACTCAAACAAGAAGTAATGGTTGTGATGTCTTTGCAGGCCCTGGTACCATTCAGTCAAACATTTGAGCAGTATTGAGTGTTGTAGGGTGTCCTAGGCTCTGAGTCTACCGCAGGGAAACAAAGGGGCCCAGACCTGCTCTCTTGGAGCTCACAGGCTCAAAGGATGTAGCCGTATCATGGGACCTTTCAGTGGGGTCCCCTGTGCTGTTAAAGCTCCCGTGTGTGAATGGGATTCAGGCTCCCACAATTCCTGGCCAAGACAACAGCACAGAGGCCCTGGACCTCTGGGTGTTCTGTACAGCAGGCCCTTGGGGGCGGGTCTTTCACCCACTGGGGGGCAATATAAACCCTCTTCAGATGCCAGAACCAAATGAGGGTTCTGGGCCCTAAAGAACCTTGACCACAAGCAATCATACCTCTTTTTTTTTTTTTTTTTTTTTTTGAGACAGAGTCTCGCTCTATCACCCAAGCTGGAGTGCAGTGGCACCATCTTGGCTCACTGCAACCTCCACCTCCTAGGTTCAAGCAATTCTCATGCCTCAGCTTCCCGAGTAGCTGGGACTACAGGCGTGTGCCACAACACCCGGCTAATTTTTGTATTTTTAGAAGAGACAGAGTTTCACCATGTTGCCCAGGCTAGTCTGAAACTCCTGGCCTCAAGTGATTCACCTGCCTTGGCCTCCCAAAGTGCTGGGATTACAGGTGCAAGCCACTGTGCCCAGCCCCATACCTGCTTTTAAAGGGGAATTTTATTCTGAGTCAGAAAATTCCAGTGTAGAAGGAAATAAATCCCATAGCAAGAACATCATATTTCCCTTTCTCAATTAACTCTTCTACCATTTTCTCTAGAAATGAAAGACCCTTATATTAGAGTAATTTTCAAAATGAACTTTCTTCTGTCAACAGCATTTTGACTGAAGATGGTAAGGATGACCTCTACTTTGGCTTACAGTAAAAACCCTCAGCTAACTTCTGTTAGCTAGCTGAATTTTAATACCTAATATTTTCACCAAAACAAGACTGCCCTCAAAAAGAAAATAGACTCTACTGTAAAATAAATCATTAAATAAAGTGACACCATCAAATGCTGACAAGGATGCAGAGGACAGAAATTCACTGGTTGCTGTTGAGGAATGCAAAATGGTGTAGCCACTTTGGAAAACCATTTGGCACTGTCTTCTCTGGTTACACAGATACTTTCCCTATAACCCAGAGATGCCAGTGACCCAATCATAGGTATTTACCAAAGTGAATAGAAAACTTATGTTCAAACAAACAAAAACCTGTATGGAAATGTTTCTAGGAACTCTATTCATTTTTTCTCTCTTTTTTTTTTTTTTTTTTTTTAGTGACAAGGTCTCACTCTGTTGCCCAGGCTGGAGTGCAATGGTACAATCACAGCTCACTGCAGCCTCGACCTCCTGGGCTCAAGCCATCCTCCTGCTTCAACCTCTTGAGTAGAGTAGCTGGCACCTCAAGTACATGACACCATGCCTGGCTAATTTTTAAACTTTTATTGTAGAGATAAGGTCTTGCTGTGTTGCCCAGGCTGGTCTCAAACACCTTGGCTCAAGCAATCCTCCCATCTCAGCCTCCCAAAGTGCTGGGATTATAGGTGTGAGCCACCATGCCCAGCCTAGAAGTTCCATTCATAATTACCCAAAGGAATGAGCTACTACTGATACGCATGACAACATGGATGAATCTTAGACTCATTTTGCTAAATGAAAGAAGCCAAACGCCAGGCTGGGCACGGTTGCTCACGCCTGTAATCCCAGCATTTTGGGAGGCCAAGGCAGGCGGATCACGAGGTCGGGAGATCCAGACCATCCTGGCCAACATGGTGAAACCCCACCTCTACTAAAAGTACAAAAATTAGTTAGGCATGGCAGCACGCACCTGTAGTCCCAGCTACTCGGGAGGCTGAGGCAGGAGAATCACTTGAACCAAGAGGCAGAGGTTGCAGTGAGCCAAGATTGCACCACTGCACTCCAGCCTCGCAACAGAGCGTGACTCCTTCTCAAAAAAAAAAAAAAAGAAAAGAAAAAAGAGAAAGAAAAAGAAGCCAAACTCTGAAGTCCACATGTGTAATTCCATTCATATGACATTTTAGAAAAGGGAAAACTACAAGGACAGAAGACACATCAGTGGTTGCCAGGGACTTGGGGGAGGTGAGCAATTAATTGCACAGGGACACATAGGGCGACTGTATTAGTCCATTTTCACACTGCTGATAAAGACATACCCCAGATTGGGAAGAAAAAGAGGTTTAATTGGACTTACAGATCCACATGGCTGCGGAGGCCTGAGAATCATGGCAGGAGGTGCAATGCACTTTTTACATGGTGGCAGCAAGAAAAAATGAGGAAGATGCAAAAGCAGAAACCCCTGATGAAATCATCAGATCTCATGAGACTTATTCACTACCACGAGAACAGTATAGGGGAAACCACCCCTGTGATTCAAATTATCTCCCACCAGGTCCCTCCCACAACACATGGGAATTATGGTAATACAATTCAAGGTGAGATTTGGATGGGGACATAGAGCCAAACCATACCAGTGACTTTCACAGTGATGAAACTTTGCCTATGGTACCAGGATAGTGGATATATGGTGGTCTACACAATTGTCAATTTCATACTTTATGTTTTCATACTGCATGAACTTTATTGCATGCAGATTAAAAAATAATCAAACAGCATATTAAAGACCTAATATGGAAAACAGACTGTGATAAATGAATCTAACCTTGTTCTAAATGTATGGTATAACCTCACTGAAGGGGCTGAGGGAAAAGGAGCTGACCTAAGTAATTTTGAAAGCTTGTATTTTAACCAGAAACTGTAAGGCTAAAGAACTATATTAAGCACTGTACTCTAGTTTATAAATTTGTTACTCACAGGCTATGGGTTGAAAATTCTGAAAGTAGACTGGGCACAGTGGCTCACGCCTGTAATCCCAGCACTTTGGGAGGCTGAGGTGGGTGGATCGCTTGACCCCAGGAGTTTGAGACCAGCTTGGGCAACATGTGGAATCCCATCTCTACAAAAAAAATGAAAATTAGCTGGGTGTGGTGGCAAATGCATGTGGTCCCAGCTACTTGGGAGGCTAAGGTGGAAGGATCACTTGAGCCTGGGGAGGTGGAGGCTGCAGTGAGCCAGGACTGTGCAACTGCACTCCAGCCTGGGTGATAGAGTGAGGCTCTGTCTCAAAAAAAGAAAAAAAAATCTGAAAGCGTTATAAAGAAGTAAGGGGGCAATGCTAGCATGAAGCCTAGAGTATTGGACTTATTTTGGAGACATCAGCATGAACTCGTTTAATTTAATTGGTAGATAGGTTGGTAGATAGATGGTAGATGGCAGATAGATAGATGATAGAGAATAGACAGATAAAGAGGCCAGCCTGGGTAACACGGCAAAACCCCATCTCTACAAAAAATAGAAATGTTAGCCAGGCATGGTGCTGACCCCCTGTAATCTCAGCTACTTGGGAGACTAAGGTGGGAGGATCACCTGAGCTCGCAAAGTCGAGGCTTCAGTGAGCCAAGATTGCGCCACTGCACTCCAGCCTGGGTGATAGAGGAGACCCTGTCTAACACAAACAAAACAGAATATGAAGACGAAAATTTGAAACTGCAGTGAGGAAGCCTGGCAGACAACACGTGAACCAAGTGATCAAGATTAACATGCTATGTGGATGTCAGGCACCCCTTATGTGATGGGATGACAAGGGCACTTCACTTCTGTGTGTTCTTCCTAAAAGCCCCTAACACCAGTCTAATCATGAGAAAACATCAGACAAACCCAAAGTAAGGGACATCCTATGAAATGCCTAGTTGTGAAGGTCATGAAAAACAGGAAAAGTTGAAACTGTCACAGACCAGAGGAAACTAAGGAGACACACTGAGTAAATGCCACATGGGATCCAGGAACACTGGTGAAATCCAGCCAATGTCTGGAGCTTAGCTGATAGATTGTGTCATTAGTGGTTAAATCCCTGGTTCTGGTCATTGTACCATTGTTACGTAGGATTTTAGCATTAAGGGAGAGTGGGCAAGGGGGGTACATGGAGCTTTCTATACTATGTTGACACCTACTCTATGCATCTAAAAATGTTCAAATAAAACTTATTATGAAGAAAAGAACATGGAATTTACTGAAAGAATCAGATATGCTCAGCTGGGCACGGTGGCTCACGCCTGTAATCCCAGCACTTTGGGAGGCCGAGGTGGGTGGATCACCTGAGGTCAAGAGTTTGAGACCGGCCTGGCCAACATGACGAAACCCCATCTCTTCTGAAAATACAAAAATTAGACAGGCATGGTGGCACGTGCCTGTAGTCCCAGCTACTCAGGAGGCTGAGGCAGAAGAATCACTTGAACCCGGGAGGCAAAGGTTGCAGTGAGCCGAGATCGCGCCACTGCACTCCAGCCTGGGAAACAGAGTGAGACTCTGTTTCAGAAAAAGAAGAAACAGATATACTCAGACTGAGTTAAACTGGGTATATCTGAGTTATCAAAGCTTTTTAAAGGCTAATGAAGCAACAATATCCACAAATGAATATATTTTTGAAATGTTCTGAAATGAGCACTTAGCAATGACTCCTAAGGAAGTTACAAGAACTTGAATGTGGCAAATCTTTCCTCTAAAGGCTAATGTTCTCTGTTAAGTCACCTGATTGTTGTTATTTTGATTGAACTGTGGGAGATCAATGTGAACTAACAACACTGTAAAACAAATGCAGGATCTTGTGGCCACTTGTCAAAACACAGCCGTCTGAGGGCTGCTGGCATTTCTCAACTTCCAGCATCACATTGGAATTCACTGATGGCAATTTCATGATGGGTTATTTAAGAAAAATTAAGATGTCTATATCATAGAGTAAAAGCTATGTGGGCTGGGCGCAGTGGCTCACGCCTGTAATCCCAGCACTTTGGGAGGCCGAGGTAGGTGGATCACCTGAAGTCAGGAGTTCAAGACCAGCCTGACCAACATAGAGAAACCCTGTCTCTACTAAAAATACAAAATTAGCCAGGCATGGTGGCACGTGCCTGTAATCCCAGCTACTTGGGAGGCTGAGGCAGGAAGATCGCTTGAACCCTGGAGGTGGAGGTTGCGGTGAGCCGAGATCATGCCATTGCACTCCAGCTTGGGCAACAAGAGCGAAACTTTATCTCAAAAAAAAAAAAAAAAAAAAAAAAAAAGCTATACCCCCACTAATTGAAACCATCGCCAGAAACATAAAATCAACACTAGAGTTCAATAAAATAAGGAACCCTTACTGTTTATCAGGCTTTCTATAATACTAGGTGTTGTTGGGGATGTAAAGATAAAAAACTCATCATTCCTGACTGTGGCAGTTTACAATCTTGTTGGGACTCAAACAAGTAGGACCTACCAGTGGAACCTTAGTGTCATAGGACTTAACAGACCAGGACACCAGAATGAATGGTCCAAGGCAGAACAGGACTCCTTATTCAATGGATGGGGTGGAGGACTGCAGTTGCTTTGGAGGTCTTCTCAGAAAAAGACAGATTTGAGCACAACCTGATGAATGGACAGATTCAAGTTGATGGAAAGGAGGCATGGTGTGCTTAAAACACAAGGCAAGAGTGCCAGGGGCACTCCCCAGAGTCAGCAAGTACTGGTTTTCCTGGAGGCAGGGCTCATGGGATGTGATGGGAGAAGTTGGAAACAGGGTCTGGGATTTCTGTGAAGGAGGCTGGATGAGGGTTTGTGAATCTGGATTTCTCTGTCTAGTTAGTGTGAAGTCACCAAAGGCCTTGGAGAAAGGAGGAGTGATCAAAGCAGGTTTTCAGGAAGATGAAGCTCATTTTATCACAGCAGATAGAGAGACTAGAGGAGAAACATTGGGGAGGCAGCAAGGCTCTAACCTGGTAAGGCACAGCACTCCTGTTGCCCAGGCTGGGAGTGCAGTGGTGCAATCTCAGCTCACTGAAGCCTGGACTTCCCACGCTCATGTGATCCTCCCTCCTCAGCCTCCCAAGTAGTTGGGACTACAGGTGGTCGCCACCATGCCCAGCTAATTTTTGTATTTTTCGTAGAAACAGGGTTTTGCCATGTTACACAGGCTGGACTCAAACTCCTGGCTTCAAGTGATTTGCCCACCTCAGGCTCCCAAAGTGCTGGAATTACAGGCACGTGCCACTGTGCCCAGCCCTTGGGAGGCATTTCTTTCTTTTTTTTTTTTCTTGCAATGGAGTTTCACTCTTGTTGCCCAGGCTAGAGTGCAGTGACACAATCCCGGCTCACCACAACGTCCACGTCCCAGGTTCAAGCGATTCTCCTGCTTCCCGAGTAGCTGGGATTACAGGCATACACCACCATGCCCAACTAGTTTTGTATTTTTAGTAGAGACGGGGTTTCTCCATGTTGGTCAGGCTGTTCTCGAAATCCCGACCTCAGGTGATACACCTACCTTGACCTCCCAAAGTACTGGGATTACAGGTATGAGCCACCGCGCCCGGCGGGAAGCATTTCTAATGTTCATTTCTCTTTGCCTCTTACTTCACCGTTTAGTTTGTAGCTAAATTCTACTACTTCCTTTTACATGTCAGCTGTATCTGCTCCATGGGCCCCTTTTCCCACTAGCTCTGGTCCCTTCCTGCCTGTTTTTCCAGCTGAGTTTCCTGAAGGCATCTTAACCTGCCATTGCCTTCTCTGTCTTCATTATCTGATGTGTCTGGCCCCAGCCACACAGCTCCCACTTCTCTCCGGCCTCTAAGACCTTCTGAAGGGTTTAGAACAATGCCCCACATCTCAAAAGTGAACAGTGCTGGTTCTCACATTCGGGAAGGAGGCTGAGTTTTATAGGCAGTTAGAACTGTGCAGTTCCCCCAGGACAGCAGCAGGCAAGGAGCAAGATGGGCCTCCTTGGAAACCTGCTTTAAACCACCTGAGGAAAAGGCATTTATTACTGTAAGGCTTAAAATAAAATAAGAGACAGAGTATTCTTTTTTTTCTTAATTATGCATTTTAAATATCAACATGTGCATTTGCTTTTATAGTTATAAATGTTCACATCTGTCTTAGACAACAGCTTGTAATAGTTTTGAATCCATTAAGATGCTGCTTTCAATTTGAAATATTTTGTGTATACATGTATATAAAAAATAACCCAATGTATGACTCATCTGACAGATGCTTAAGATCAATAAAGGCTTATTTATCAACATGCAGTTAGGAAGAGAGGGAAGCAAGCCAACCTCTCTACACTGTCTTTTTGCTGGCTTGTTTTTGCAGTGGTACCAAT
This sequence comes from Macaca fascicularis, assembly GCF_037993035.2. NCBI lineage: Eukaryota > Metazoa > Chordata > Mammalia > Primates > Cercopithecidae > Macaca > Macaca fascicularis. The sequence goes on along the minus strand of NC_088384.1, from coordinate 52,747,347 downwards.
AGTGGTTTCTGGAGGGAACCATGTGCCTTCAGCCTATCTAGTTAAGATCAGATACCACAATCAACAAAGACAGAGCATTCTTTTTTTTTTCTCTCTCCTTTTTTTGAGACAGAGTCTTGTTCTGTCGCCCAGGCTGGAGGGTAGTGGCACAATCATAGCTCACTGTAGCCTCAGACTCTTGGGCTCAAGCGATCCTCCAGCCTCAGCCTCCTAAAGTGCTGGGATTATAGGCGTGAGCCACCGTACCCGGCCTACAATATCTTAAGAATATAATATAGTTCGTGAACAGGAGCTCCAGAACAGACAAAACAACAGCGTGGGATGAAAGGAAAGCTGCGGACCTGAGGAAAGAAACTGAAGACGAAAGCTAGATTATTACAAGAGGAGTCGGTAATTAAAAACAGCAATGCTTAAATGGAAAGTTGAGAGGCAAAAGTAGAAGCAAGAGGAGGCCCAGGACACTATTACACGGACTAAAGGTGGGAGTAAGTGGGTTGGAATGGCCGTGATGGGATGCTGGAAGGATCCGGCACTGACAAGAAAAGGGGAGGGACATTAGTGGGAAAACTGGTAAAACCTGAATAAAGTCTTTAGTTAATAGTAATGTACTGATGTTAAATTCCTGGTTTTGATAACTACACCATTATAAAAAAACATGGCTGGGCAACCCCCTTTGGGTCCCCTCCCTTTGTATGGGAGCCCTGTTTTCACTCTATTGAATCTTGCAACTGCACTCCTCTGGTCCGTGTTTGTTACCGCTGGAGCTGAGCTTTCCCTCACCGTCCACCACTGCTGTTTGCCTCCAGACCTGCCTGACTTCCATCCCTCCGGATCCAGCAGGGTGTCCGCTGTGCTCCTGATCCAGCAAGGCGCCCATTGCCGCTCCCGATTGGGCTAAAGGCTTGCCATTGTTCCTGCATGGCTAAGTGCCTGGGTTCATCCTAATCGAGCTCAACACTAGTCACTGGGTTCCACTGTTCTCTTCCATGACCCACGGCTTCTAATAGAGCTATAACACTCACCCATGGCCCAAGATTCCATTCGTTGGAATCCGTGAGGCCAAGAATCCCAGGTTAGAGAACACCAGGCTTGCCACCATCTTGGAAGGGGACCGCCACCATCCTGGGAGCTCTGTGAGCACGAGCCCCCCAGTAACATTTATACAATGGAAATTTTCTACAGCAGTAAAATGGACTATAGATGCAGGTTCTGAACACATAACCATGGAAATATTTCAGAAACATATTGAGTGGCTACTCCCACTAGAACAACCACCCCTGTTGCCTCTGGAGACCAGAAGCAGCTGCCAGCTCAAGGCAGCCAGGGAAAACAAATCTCTGCTACTTCCAAATCCTCTCGTGGTAAGCAAGGTTTAGATTATGAGGTAGAAAGTTTCCAAACTATAGAAAGGGGGATGAGAAAGAGGACAACTGAAAAGAATATCAAACATGGCTATAGACCCCTACAAAAAGACAGGAGATATAGGAAGAAGATGAGCCAGGAAAGTGGTTAATCTAAATAAGCTGTTCTTAAAAGTAGTAACAATAGAGAATTGAATTCTCCGATAGTATTTTACGGGAGATGAAGAAGAGATAGAGAATTAAAAGCATTCTGCCCTTTGTCCAGTTTTGAAGATTAATATAGATAATGATTAGTTCTAGGCATTGAAAGAAATATATCTAAATATTCCATTAAAATGAAAAGATAGCCACTGCACTCCAGCCTGGGCGACAGCGCGAGACTCCCTCTCAAAAAAAAAAAAAAAAAAAAAAAAAGATAATCTCTTTGGGGCAGTAGTGTTGGAATGGGAGGGAAGAAGGGTTTCAGGGGCACTGGTAATGTTCTTTTGCTGGTTACATCGGTGTGAAAATTTATCAAACTGTACACTTATGTGCACTTTTCTTGTCTACGTTATACTTAATAAAGTATACTTTATTTAAAAGTATTTGTTTTTACTTAAAAAAAAAAAAAAAACATGGCTATGTAAGATGCTGATATTTACAGGACCTGAGTGAGAAGTATATGGAACTTCTCTTTTCTACGTTTCCAGGTTTTATGTAAAGATAACATTAATTCAAAAGAAAAAGTTTTTTTTGTTGTTGTTGTTTCTTTTTTTGTGAGACAGAGTTTCACTCTTGTTGCCCAGGCTTGAGTGCAATGGCACTATCTCTCCTCACTGCAACCTCTGCCTCCCAGGTACAAGCGATTCTCCTGTCTCAGCCTCCCAAGTAGCTCAGATTACAGGCATGCACCACCACGCCCGGCTGTTTTCCTTTTGTATTTAGTAAAGATGGGGTTTCACCATGTTAGTCAGGCTGGTCATGAACTCCTGACCTCAGGTGACTCACCCCCACCTCGGTCTCTCCTGCGCCTGGCCAAGAAAAAGTTTTTAAAAAGAGCGATCAGGATGTGATGATGTCACTGTAGGGTATAAGAGAGAGAGTCAAGATTGACTCAAAGGTTCTTTCCTGAACAATTGTGGTGTTAGGATATCCATTGATTTTCATCCACAGTTACTGGCACATGACTCCCATAGCCCTTGTCCTTTGTTATAGTCCTTTGTTATAATGTTGTGTTGGGCCTCAGGGGTAGGCCCCTGACCTTCTCCTGGCTTTCTGATTGTGGGTCTTTTTTTCTTAATTTTTAGATGGAGTCTCACTCTGTTGCCCAGGCTGGAGTGCAGTGGTGCGACCTTGGCTCACTGTAACCTCTCCACCTCGCGGGTTCAAGCGATTCTCCTGCCTCAGTCTCCCAAGTAGCTGGGACTATAAGCATGTGCCACCACGCCTGGCTAATTTTTGTATTTTTAGTAAATATGGGGTTTCACCATGTTGGCCAGGATGGTCTTGATCTCCTGACCTTGTGATCTGCCCACCTCGGCCTCCGAAAGTGCTGGGATTACAGGAGTGAGCCAACGTGCCCTGCCGTCAATTGCGGGTCTTAAGACTCTCCCATGAGAGGGTCTTACCCTACTCCCTGGGAGAAGTAATGCTGATGTCACGAAGCTTCTATAAAACCCCAAGAGGACAGGGTTCAGTGAACTTCTGGGTAGCTGAACAGTGGAGGTTCCTGGACGGTGGCACCCAGGGAGGTATGGAAGCTCTCCCCCTTCCTCCAAACCTTGCCCTATGCATCTCTTTACCTGTGTCCTTTACAATATCCATTATAATAAACTAGCGGGCCAGGCATGGTGGCTCACGCCTGTAATCTCAGCACTTTGGGAGGCCGAGGCAGGCAGATCACCTGAGGTCAGGAGTTCGAGACCAGCTTGGCCAACATGACGAAACCCTGTTTCTACTAAAAATATAAAATCTAGCCAGGTGTGGTGGTGCATGCCTGTAGTGCCAGCTTCTTGGGAGGCTGAGGCACAACAATCACTTGAACGTGGTAGGCGGAGGTTGCAGTGAGCTGAGATCACACCACTGCACTGCAGCCTGGGCGACAGAGCAACACTCCGTCTCAAAAACAAATAAAAAAAATAAACCAGTGAACATAAGCATTTCTCTGAGTTCTGTGAGCCACTCCAGGAAATTAATCAAAACCAAACAGGGGGTCAGAGGGTCATGGGAACCTCAACTTGAAGCGGATCTGTCAGAAGTTCTGTGGAGGCCCGGACTTGCGACTGGTGTGTGTGAGGAGTCTTGGGGACTGAGTCCTTACCCTGTGGGATCTGACACTCCCTCCAGGTAGTGACAGAATTGAATTAGAGGATGCCCAGCTGGTGTCTGCTGCTTGGTGCGTGGAGAAAACCCCCCCACACTTAGTCATAGGTCTTCTGTGTTGACTGTCGGTGCGGTGTGGGAGTAGAGCATTTTCCCTACACAACAATAAAATTGGAATGTCTGGAGGTAGGATGCAGGCACTGGTATTTTTAATTTTTAAGTAGTCGAAGTGGAGAACTCCTAGTCATTTAAATTCGGTATGCTCAACTGGGCATGGTGCCTCATGCCTGCAATCTCAGTACTTTGGGAGGCCAAGGTGGGAGGATCATTTGAACCCAGGAGTTCAAGACCAGCCTGGGCAACATACATCCCATCTCTACAAAAAATTAGTAAGCTAGCCAGGCGTGGGGGTGCACCTGTAGTGCAGCTGCTTGGGAGGCTGAGGTGGGAAGATCACTTTAGCCCAGGAGATCAAAGCTGCAGTGAGCTGTGATCACACCACCACACTCCAGCCTGGGTAACAGACTGAGATCCTGTCTCAAGAAATAAAATAACAAATAAATTCAGTACACTCCTGTGCAATGGGTAATTTTTACATTTCTATTTTGCAAATGAAACTGAAATTACAGATGTTACATGACTGGGTGATCCACAGTCAAACAGCTAGTAAGTGGCACTATCCGTATCTTCTGACACCAAATTCATTCTCCAGCCAGTGAGTGGGAGCCCATGCAGAGCATCAGGAGCACTGAAGAGAAGACATTTTTCACAATGGCAACCCCCATCGCTCTGAGCACCCCTGGGAATCCAGGGTTATAAACTGGAGTCATCAGGGTCTTGGCTGCGCATCCCACAGGGACCACCTTTGCACGGTGTGCCCTGCCATTGTACCCTACACTGGTTGGGACAGGTCATAGGCATAGCAAAAGGTATCCGGGCACACTCAGCAGGTCAGAGAAACCTCCCAGTCTAGAAGACACTGTGAGTGCCTCCCTGTGCTTGCCTTCAGAGCCTGTCTTTCATCCTGGTTCCTTCTCACCCCAGTAATTTTGCCTCTGATCCTCACATCCTCTAAAGTGGAGTTCCTACAAAATATATGCACCTTTTTCATGCTAGAGTGTACTGTACTAGAGTGTAGAGCTCATTTTGTAATTCTGATATATTTATAACTCTCTGACATATTTATGTTTTTATTTTTTGGAGACAGAGTCTTGATCTGTCACCCAAGCTGGAGTCTAGTGGCAAGATCTCAGCTTACTGCAACCTCTGACTCCTGGGTTCATGCAATTCTTGTGCCTCAGCCTCCTGAGTAGCTGGGACTACAGGCGCGTGTTAACCACAACTGGCTAATTTTTTTGTATTTCAGTAGACACTGGGTTTCACCATGTTGGCCAGACTGGTCTTGAACTCCTGTCCTCAGGCAATCTGCCCACAGTGGCCTCCCAAAGTGCTGGGATTCCAGGCGTGAGTCACCGTGCCTGGCTGTATTTACTTTTTTTTTTTTGAGACAGAGTCTCGCTCTGTCGCCCAAGCTGGAGTACAGTGGTATGATCTCGGCTCACTACAACCTCTGCCTCCCAGGTTCAAGCGATTCTCTTGCCTCAGTCTCCTGAGTAGCTGGGATTACAGGCATGTGCCATCACGCCCGGCTAATTTTGTATTTTTAGTAGAGACGGGTTTTCTCAGTGTTGGTCAGGTTGGTCTCGAACTCCTGGCCTCAGGTGATCTATCTGCCTGCATCCGCATCCCAAAGTGCTGGGATTACAGGCATGAGCCACTATGCCTGGCCGGGTATTTATGTTTTTAAATTGTTTTCTGTGTAAACTCTATAAGGGGCAGGGATTTTTTGCCCCCCTGTTGGCAGCCCCTAGGACGATGCCTGACCCTAGCAGGTGCTCGATAAATGCATACAGGTTGAATATCCCTTAACAGAGATGCTTGGAACCAGCAGCATTTAGGATTTCAGATTTTGGAATATTTGCATTATACCAATTGAACATCCCTAATCTGAAAATCCCAAATTAGAAATGCTCCAATGAGGCCAGGCGCGGTGTCTCATGCCAGTAATCCCAGCACTATGGGAGGCCAAGGTGGGAGGATCATTTGAGGCCAGAAATTCCAGACGAGCCTGGGCAACATGGTGAAGGCTCCTTTCTTACAAAAAATACAAAAATTAGCCAGAGCCTGGGCCTGGTTGTTCATGCCTGCAATCTCAGCACTTTGGGAGGCCAAGGCGGTGGATCCCTTGAGCCTAAGAGTTTGAGACCAGCCTGGGCAACACAGTGAGACTGTGCTAAAAATACAAAAATTAGCGGACATGGTAGCAGGTGCCTGCAGTCCTAGCTACTGGGGGCTGGGACGCTGAGGCGGGAGGATCGCCATAGCCGGAAAAGTCGAGGCTGTAGTGAGCCATGACCGCTCCACTGCATCCCAGCCTGGGCAACAGAAGCGACAGCCTTTCTCAAAAGAAAAGAAAGTTAAAAGAAGAAAAAAGAAATGCTCCAATGTGCATTTCTTTTGAGCATCAGGTCAGCGCTCAGAAACTTTCAGCTTTTGAAGCATTTCGGATTTCAGATGCTTGGATTGGGGTGCTCAACCTGTATTGATTTAATATGCGGTGGAAACGTGACGATCTAGGTTTTAAATCGCGGTTTCCTCAGTGGTGGGTTTGGGGTATTATCCCTGCCTGGCCGGCCTCCGGGCTTGTTACAGAAGATGCTACCCCCAGAGCTGCGAACCGCCAAGCTCTGCAGCGCGCAGGGCCCCGACAGGGACCAGCGAGGTCAGCTCCAAGGATCACCCCAGGCTCCAAACTGGCCCGAGCCGCTCTGAGATTTGCGGAGGCCGCCTTGCCCCCACCCCGCCCCGCAATCCCGGACCCGACCCGCCCCCTCTCCCGTTCACCCGCCCCGCCCCGCCCCCCCGTTCGCCCGCCGCGCCAGGACACCGAGGGGGCGGCGCCTCGAGGCCGGGAGGAGTGTTGCGTCGCGGCCTCCAGACACGAAGAGCTGCCGGCTGGACTGGGGTGGTGCCGCGCTCTTGGCCCAGGCGCCTCCCAGGTGAGATGGGCCAGGGCTTCCGGCCGGCCGTTCGGGCGGCGGGTGGGGTCAAAAGTCCGGGGCCGCCCCTGCCTCGCTACCCGCGCCTCAGTCACCGGACCCGGCTCCGGGAGCGCGGCCTTGGGTGCTCCTCGCGGTGCGGGGCGCAGATTCGGCCCATCCGCAGTGGTGCCTGCTCTTCCGGTCGCCCTCGAGGGCTGGGCGGGGGTCACGCCCTAAAATACCGCGCCCGCTGGGCCGAATGCTTGAAAACCTGGTTTCCCGACGGCGGCGGCGCGGGCGCCATGGGAACGAGGGCCGGGTCCGGCACAGCCCCGAGGCTCGGCGGGGGGCGGGCGGCCTTGGCCGGGGCTCCCCGCGGTCCTGAGCGCAGCAGTGCCCACCGTCTGCCCAGCGCCAGCCGTTTCTCCTGGCGCCGGTCGAGGCCCAGGATTTCCTCCCGCCATTGTGGCTGCGGCCCATTACGGAGCGTGTCCCGCATTGTGGCGCTTCGGTCGGTTGATTGAAAGGGTGGAGAAGTCTGTTGCGAGTTTTATCTGTTGTACTCGTTTTGCAGATTTGCTCCTTTCCTCTCGCCTGTGCGCACAAGTCACACACACGACGTGGGAGTTTCTGATCGCGTTGCATTCATACTAATCCATCCTGCCTGGGTACTGATGCTCCATTGTTAGGAGCTCTGTGTAGGGCTGTATGTTTGCACGGGACTCAAGTGAGGAAGGGTGGCCACGTTTCTTTCTGCTCCGTGAGACTTAGGCCAAGCCCTGGAACTAGGAGGTTCAGACCCATGAAGCTGGCGGGGCCTTGGAGAAGGGCAAGTGATTTTCAAGGTCAGTAGTAAGAGGGGTCATGAGTGATGGTAAGTTTCTTCTTAGAGGCGTTTGCTATGACTTCCAGATTTTTCATACCGGACTTAAAATACTTTTAAAAGCAGAGTTGTTGTTGTTGTTCTTGTTGTTGCTGTTTTTGACAACGAAGTTTCACTCTTGTTGCCCAGGCTGGAGTGCAATGGCGTGATCTCGGCTCACTGTAACCCCCGCCTCCCGGATTCAAGCAGTTCTCCTGCCTCAACCTCCCGAGTAGCTGGGATTACAGGCGCCTGTTACCATGCCCAGCTAATGTTTTGTATTTTTAGTGGAGATGGGGGTTTCACCATATTGGTCAGGCTGGTCTCGAACTCCTGACCTTCAGGTGATCCAGCTGCCTCGGCCTCCCAAAGTTCTGGGATTACAGGCTTGAGCCATTGTGCCCGGCCAAGTTTTTGTTTTGTTTTGTTTTTGTTTTTAAATTTTATTTTACTTTAAGTTCTGGGATACATGTGCAGAACGTTCAGGTTTGTTACATGGGTATACATGTGCCATGATATTTTGCTGCACCTATCAACCCGGCATCTAGATTTTAAGGCCCACATGCATTAGGTATTTGTCCTAATGCTCTCCCTCCCCTTCCCCCCACCCACAGGTCCCGGTCTGTGAGGTGTGTGATGTTCTCCTCCCTGTGCCCATGTGTTCTTGTTGTCAGCTCCCACTTATGAGTGAGAGCATACGGTGTTTGGTTTACTGTTCTTGTGTTAGTTTGCTGAGAATGGTGGCTTCCCAGTTCATACATGTTCCTGCAAAGGACATGAACTCATTCTTTTTTATGGCTACATAGTATTCCACAGTGTATATGTACCACATTTTCTTTATTCAGTCTATCATTGATGGCCTTTTGGGTTGGTTCCAGGTCTTTGCTATTGTAAATAGTGCTGCAATAAACATACACGTTTATACGTCTTTATAGTAGAATGATTTATAGTTCTTTGGGTATATACCCAGTAATAGGATCGCCGGGTCAAATGGTATTTCTGGTTCTGGATCCTTGAGGAATCGCCACACTGTCTTCCACAATGGTTGAACTAATTTACACTCCCACCAACAGTGTAAAAGCCTTCCTATTTCTCCCCAGCGTCTCCAGCATCCCTTGTTTCCTGACTTTTTAATAATTACCATTCTAATTGGTGTGAGATGTTATCTCATTGTGGTTTTGATTTGCATTTCTCTAATGACCAGTGATGATGAGGTTTTTTTTTTTTATATGTTTGTTGACTGCGTAAATGTCTTCTTTTGAGAAGTGTCTGTTCATAACCTTTGCCCACTTTTTGATGGGATTGTTTTTTTCTTGTAAATTTGTTTAAGTTCCTTGTAGATTCTGTATATTAGACTTTTGTCAGAAGGGTAGATTGCAAAAGTTTTCTCCCATTCTGTAGGTTGCCTGTTAACTCTGAAGATAGTTTCTTTTGTTGTGGAGAAGCTCTTAGGTTAGATTCCATTTGTCAGTTTTGGCTTTTGTTGCCATTGCTTTTGGTGTTTTAGTCATGAAGTCTTTGCTCATGCCTATGTCCTGAATAGTATTGCCTAGGTTTTCTTTTAGGTTTTTTATGGTTTTGGGTTTTACATTTAAGTCTTTAATCCATCTTGAGTTTATTTTTGCACAAGGTGTAAGGAAGGGGTCCAGTTTCTGTTTTCTGCAGATGGCTAGCCAGTTTTCCCAGCACCATTTATTAAATAGGAAATCCTTTCCCCATTGCTTGTTTTTGTCAGGTTTGTCAAAGATCAGATAGTTGTAGAAAGCAGTTTTGTTTTGTTTTTAAGTAGTTAAAACTCATCTGTTAAACAGAACACTGAATCAGCAGTCTAGCAGTTTTATGAACTGTGTGCAAGAATACCTTTATATTAAAAGGAAAATGCTCAGGTGTTAGAGAAGCAGTCTGCTTTCACGCTTGTCCCTTTCATTTCACTTATACATCATCCATTAGTGGTTTAAATGATGACAGATTGAACCGATCTGTATTGTCAAATAAAAGTGGAATGTGTTCAGGTGCAATAAATATTAGTTCAGGTGCATGAATATGAAGTTCAGGTGCAATAAATATTAGAGGATAACTCTTTTTTTAGAATGAGAAAATAGCAAGCCTTCTCCGAGGAACTTGGACTTCAGATTTTTTTTTTTTTTTAATGTAGAGCCAGGAGTCTTGCCCAGGGTGGTCTCCAACTCCTGGACTGAAGTGATCCACCTGCCTCAGCCTACCGAAGTGCTGGCATTACAGGTATGAGCCACCACACCTGGCCTCAGATAACATTTAACTCCATCAAATTAGAAAGAAAGCACTTTATAGAGGAATAACTAGGACTTAAGCAAAAAGTTTTTTTCCTTTTCTTTTTTGAGATGGAGTCTCGCTCTGTCGCCAGGTGGCATGATCTTGGGTCACTGCTATCTCCATCTCCCAGGTTCAAGCGATTCCCCTGCCTCAGCCTTCTGAGTAGCTGGGATTACAGGTGTGCACCACCAGGCCCGGCTAAATATTTGTATTTTAGTAGAAACGGGGTTTCACCATGTTGGCCAGGATGGTCTCCATCTCCTGACCTCGTGATCCACCTGCTTCAGCCTCCCAAAGTGCTGAGATTACAGGCATGAGCCACCACGCCTGGCCAGACTTAAGCAAAATTTAATTGAGCGGTTTATATTAACTTGGATGGAAACTTTTTTGCTAACTCATACTTACCCCATACGTTGTGATTTATAGGACTGCTCTGAGGTGGGTAAATTGATATGGTCATTTGCTAAGAGCATGTTGTAAGTCTTTTTTTTTTTTTGAGACGGAGTCTCACTCTGTTGCCCGGGCTGGAGTGCAGTGGCATGATCTTGGCTCACTGCACTCTCTGCCTCCCGGGTTCAAGCGATTCTCCTGCCTTAGCCTCCTGAGTGGCTGGGATTATAGGTGCCTGACACCATGCCCAGCTAATTTTTGTATTTTTAGTAGAGACAGTTTCACTATGTTGGCCAGGCTGGTCTCAAACTCCTGACCTCAAATGACCCACCTGCCTTGGCCTCCCAAAGTGGTGGGATTACGGGTGTGCGCCACTGCGCCCAGCCTACTTTTGGATCTTGCCACGAGCAGGTAGCTACTAGATAGCTTTCCTCTTTCCTGGCGCAAGACAGATTTGGAAGCAGGAAGCAAAAACAGAAGCAGTGTCTTGGCCTCACACCTGAACTGGTGTGGCTTCCTAGCTGCAGGTAATAGTGTCCTCTGCCCTGGAAGGCATTTCCAGCGCTGTGGCCACTTTACTGTTCCATTCCTTGGTTATTGCACAAGTAGTTGAGCAGCGGTGATTGTAACTGGAATCTAGGTTTGAGTTTAGCTTAGTCCTTGGCTTCAAGTGCAGATTAGGAATTCAGGCTTAAGGCAAAGACATTTGGTTACTCACAAGCGGAGACCAAAAGTTTGGGTCATAACTCTACCTGAAGCTATTTGGAGGTAGGCTTTCCTTCTCCCACCTTGGGGTAACTTTGAGCCTCCTAGATTATGATTATTGTTGTTTGTGAATTGATGGACAGTTTTCTCTTTTTTTTTTTTTTTTGAGATGGAATCTCGCTCTGTCGCCCAGGCTGGAGTGCAGTGGCCGGATCTCAGCTCACTGCAAGCTCCGCCTCCCAGGTTCACGCCATTCTCCTGCCTCAGCCTTCCGAGTAGCTGGGACTATAGGCGCCCGCCACCTCGCCCGGCTAGTTTTTTGTATTTTTTAGTAGGGACGGGGTTTCACCGTGTTAGCCAGGATGGTCTCGATCTCCTGACCTCGTGATCCGCCCGTCTCGGCCTCCCAAAGTGCTGGGATTACAGGCTTGAGCCACTGTGCCCGGCCTGATGGACAGTTTTCTGGGACAGAGGAGTCTTTTGGAGCATGGCTTGTATTTTCATCCTTTTTTGACCTAGGTTCAAGCATGCATCTGGTGCTGCCTGGTTGTACTCCCCTCTCTGAACCCGGATTGTCTTTCCTCGGGCTTCAGAAAGATAATAGAGCCTTCCATCATCCTCCAAGTGAGGTGACCCATTTTCCCCAAGACTGCTGTATAGTCTCCCTGGAGTAAAAGTCATTTGTTTCTGAAACAGCAGAACTCTCCAGGTACCTCTGAGGCAATCAAGTTTGAGAAGCTCTAGGATATACCAATTTTTGTGCATTGATTGTTACTTTGTATCTCATAAGGGGCAATTGGCACAATTTTTTTTTTTTTTTGAGATGGAGTCTCACTCTGTCACCCAGGCTGGAGTGCCATGGTGCAATCTTGGCTCACCGCAACCTCTGCCTGCTAGGTTCAAGTGATTCTCCTGTCTTAGCGTCCTGAATAGCTGGGATTACAGGCGTCCACCTCCATGCCCAGCTAATTTTTGTATTTTTTAGTAGGGACGGGGTTTCACCACGTTGGCTAGGCTGGTCTCGAACTCCTGACCTCAGGTGATCCGCCTGCCTCGGCCTCCCAAAGTGCTGGGATTACAGGCTTGAGCCACTGTGCCTGGCCCACACATCCTCTTACAACCTTATTTTTGGATCTACTTTGTTGAGTAAAGTAATGATTTTGGTTTGTTGGAGTTTCTAAGAGTGGTCAGAGACCTGAGGGTCAGTCACTCTTCAAAATCTCTCAGTTTTTAAGCCTTTGGTAAAGAATTTTACATTTATAGAGTATATCAGTTAGGATATTTTAGCCACTAGTGATGGAAAACCCAACTCAGTCTGGCTTAAATACACAGGGAGTTCACAGAAGACCTCAGGATGGGCTGCTCCATGGTTGAAGTGGCCCTGAGGGACCCAGATGGCTCCTCTTCTGCACACAGCCTCTCACATCGGTGAGGAGAGGGAGCTTGGCTTCTGTGGCTTCTGTGCCTTTCTGAAGAGGGAGGAGTGACAGCTGGTGCCCCCAGCCAGGGTAGTGGAGTCCTGGACCGTTTGAACCAGTCACCAGCAGGCCTCCCCTGGGCTGTCTCCAGAGGCAGGGTGCCGTGGGGGTGTGGGGACAGGAAGGACAGGCTTTCGGGTGCCTGGTCCATGGGGGCTGTGTGAGCCTCACCATACAGGTAGCGTGTCACCTGTGCCCAGTCCCCGTGCATGACTTGTACACTGGTTGTGGCTGCCAGAAATGGAGCTCAGGTCTCCTGGTGTTTTGTTTTTAAATTTTGAATGAGCATTCAGTAGGTGCCAGGTACTGTTCTCAGTGTTTTTGTTAAATTCTTTCCCGGAGTACTCACAGCAGGAGGCTGAGCCGGGCGTGCTGTTGCCCCCATCTCAAGCACAGAGTGCAAGGGTCAGGGAGGATAATAACATGCTCAAGGTCACATGGAGGTCAGGAGTGCTCAGGTCTGGACAGGCTCTGCAAATTCCATGTCCCCCACTGTGCCTCCCAACACAATGGGGTTTCCAGCATACCTTACTGCCTATGACTGTATCATTTCTTTACCTTAACAAGAAAACGGGGTGTTTTCAGTGCTAGAGAAAAGCTGTAACTTATGTGATCCTGTCTACACATGCTGGTTGAGAAGCAGTATGAGGATTGTTAGCTCAAAGTCCCGTTTTTATTTTATTTATTTATGTTTTAGAGACAGAGTTTCACTGTGTTGCCTGGCTTGACTTGAACTCCTAGGTTCAAGCATTCCCCCACCTCAGCCTCCCAAGTAGCTGGGACTACAGGTATGTGCATGACTCTATTTAATTTAATTTAATTTAATTTAAGTTTGCTTGAGCTATACTGCTTGATTAAATTCCTTTTTTTTTTTTTTTTTTTTTTTGAGATGGAGTCTCGCTCTGTCACCCAGGCTGGAGTGCAGTGGCCGGATCTCAGCTCACTGCAAGCTCCGCCTCCCGGGTTTATGCCATTCTCCTGCCTCAGCCTCCCGAGTAGTTGGGACTACAGGCGTCCGCCACCTTGCCCAGCTAATTTTTTGTATTTTTAGTAGAAACAGGGTTTCACTGTGTTAGCCGAGATGGTCTCGATCTCCTGACCTCATGATCCGCCTGCATCAGCCTCCCAAAGTGCTGGCATTACAGGTGTGAGCCACCAAGTCTGGCCGATCAAATTCCATTTTTAAGCAAGAGTATTGAGGACTTAATGAATTGTGCTTTGCCTTTTGTGGGCTTTGTGTGAGTGTGTGCGCCCATGGAAATAACATTTCTGGGCTGGGTGAGGTGGCTTATACCTGTAATCCCAGCACTTTGGGAGACTGAGGCGGGCAGATCACTTGAGGTCAGGAATTTGAGACCAGCCTGATCAACATGGTGAAACCCCGTCTCTACCAAAAATAGAAAAATTAGCCAGGTGTGATGGGGCATGCCTATAACCCCAGCTACTCCAGAGACTGACGTGGAAGAATCGCTTGATCCTGGGAGGCAGAGGTAGCAGTGAGCCAAGATTTCACCACTGCACTCCAGCCTGGTGACAGAGTGAGATTCCGTCTCCAAAAAAAAAAAAAAATCACGCGTGTAATCCCAGCACTTTGGCAGGCTGAGGCAGGCAGGTCACCTGAGGTTGGGAGTTCGAGACCAGCCTGACCAACACAGAGAAACCCCATCTCTACTACAAATACAAAATTAGCCAGGTGTGGTGGTACATGCCTGTAATGCCAGCTACTCAGTAGGCTGAGGCAGGAGAATCTCTTGAACCAGGGAGGCAGAGGTTGCGGTGAGCTGAGATTGCGCCATTGCATTCCAGCCTGGGCAACAAGAGTGAAACTTCGTCTCAAAAAAAAAAAAAAACAAAAAGGAAAAGAAAGTATTTCAGAAAAATGAGTCTGTTCCTGGGACTGGGAAATAACAAGGCCCGATCTTCTGCTGGCCCCACACAAAGTAGGGTGGTGGGCTTCCCCTGCCAGGATGGACCTCACAGGAGCTCCATTCACACTGAGGGCCTCCAGGTTCCCCTTAGAGTCACGGGTGGTATCAGACCCTAAACATGAGAACCAGCGTCAGTCAATATAGTGAAATATTCACTGACTTGGAGTTTTCATTTCAAGGGCATAGGAATGTAGTAAACAGCTTATTATTTAAAAATCAACAGGGAGAGTCTGCTCGGTGCAGATTTTGAGCGGTTGTCCCAACCCCAGGGTGAGCTCCTTGTATCTGGAAGGCCTCTGCCTGTCCTGTACTCAGGTGACCTGAGGAAGGATGTGCTGGACTGTCCAGCCACGTGGCCTTGGGGCTTCAGCTGTGCTCGGGATGAGGACAAAACCAGGCAGGCAGAAGTGGGTAGCGTGACAGATCTCCAACACAGGAGAGGGGGCAGGGCCTTGAACAGACTTGGGGACGCATATCTCCATGTGGACCGGTGAGTAAAACTGAGTACCCACAGTCCTGCGATGACCAGCAGGGACTCCGGAGGGCGGGCTGCAGCCCAGCCAGTTAGCTTCCTGCTTCAGGTGACGGTGTCACTGCTCTCCAAGGCCCCAAATGAAAGTAAGTGACAGGCTGAGATTTTCCCCGACTCTGGTTAGGGACAGAAACGTGGATGCCCAATTTCGGAACCCTAGAATCTACATTAATGACCGTTACTGATTTCTGGTAGGGTTCCTCAGGAAACTGTGTCAAGCAGGACGTTTGCAGGGGCGGGTCCGAAGTGGACACAGTCCACAGCCTGCATAGTTCAAGACCAGCCAGGCCTTGCTCTGTGGCAAAAGTTTTAAACTGTAGTTGATAGTGTACACTGTTGCACAGCTTTAAAACTAAGCAATTCTTGATACATTTTAAATTCTTATTGAGTTTTTATTATTTCCAACTGTGCACATAAAGTAAGTCTCTTAGAATTGTAGATTTTTACCACTTAAAATTCTCAGGCTGGGCACGGTGGCTCACGCCTGTCATCCCAGAACTTTGGGAGTCTGAGGTGAGAGGATCCCTTGACCTCAGGAGTTCGAGACCAACCTGGGCAATGTACTGAAACCCCATCTCTACAAAAAAAAAAAAAAAAAAAAAAGGAAAAATTAGCTAGGCGCAAAGGCATGTGCCTGTGGCTGTGGTCCAAGCTACTTGAGAAGCTGAGGTAGGAGGATCACTTGAGCATGGGAAGTGGAGGCTATAGTGAGTGGAGATGCACCACTGCACTCCAACCTGGGTAACAGAGCAAGATCTTGTCTCAAAAAAGTGAAATAAAATAAAAATGAATAAACTTCTCATAATTCAAACTCACATAAAGGTGACTACCCTGCTGGAGTCACCATGCTTACCAAGAAATTGCAGTTACTGTCACCAGTAATGAGACATCTGTGCCCCCCATGAGATGTGCCAAGGACACACCTGATCCAGGTGTTCCTGCCACCCCTGAATCTAATTGTGGAGACACCAGACAGACTCTGTGGGACATTCTACAAAACGCCCTGCCTGTGTGTACTCAAAAATTTCAAAGTTAGGAAACACAGAGACTGAGAAAATGGTCTGGTTTAAAGGAACAGGAAAACTGTGTACAGTGCTTGACTCTGAATTGGAACCTGGACTGGGGTGAAAAAGACAGCTGTGAAGGACATTGTTGGCACCATGGACAGAATTTGAATCTGAATGGTGGATTGTATAAATGTCAAATTTCCCTCGTTTGTTGTACCGTGACTGTCTCCTTGAGCTTAGTGAATACATTTTGAACTATTTAGGGACACAGGGACACAAAGTCTGATACCCAGTTTCAAATGGAGAAGGAGAGGAGCGGGGGTAGATAGATGATATGGAGGGAGGGAGGAAATGAGAGAGAGAAAATGACAAAATGGTCATGATAAAGGGGGAAAGTGGAAACAGGTGTTGAAGCCAGCCGGGTGAGGGAGTATTAGATAATTTTTTGTACTATTCTAACAATTTTTTTTTTTTTGACACGGACTCTTGCTCTGTCACCCAGGCTGGATGGTGCAATCTCAGCTCACTGCAACCTTTGCCTCCTGGGTTCCAACGATTCTCCTGCCTCAGGCTCTCGAGTAACTGGGATTACAGGTGCACACCACCACACCCAGCTAATTTTTTATTTTTTAGTAGAGACAGGGTTTCACCATGTTGGCCAAGCTGGTCTCGAATTCCTGACCTCATGATCCACCCGCCTCAGCCTCCCAAAGTGCTGGGATTACAGGCATGAGCCACCATGCCGGGCCTATTCTTTCTTTCTTTTCTTTTTTTTTTTAAGATGGAGTCTCGCTGTGTCGCCCAGGCTGGAGTGCAGTGGCGCGATCTCGGCTCACAGCAAGCTCCGCCTCCTGGGTTCATGCCATTCTCCTGCCTCAGCGTCGGGAGTAGCTGGGACTACAGGCACCCGCCACCACACCCGGCTAATTTTTGTATTTTTAGTAGAGATAGGGTTTCACCGTGTTATCCAGGATGGTCTCGATCTCCTGACCTCGTGATCCGCCCACCTCGGCCTCCCAAAGTGCTGGGATTACAGGTGTGAGCCATCGAGCCCAGCCTATTCTTTTAAATTTTCTATACGTTTGAAATTTTTTCAGAATAACAAGTTAAAAAGTCAGTCCAGTCTTCACTGCCATCTAGAGACCTACCAGTAAAAAGTTTACTATATTTCATCTATTCTAAGATAAACCTATTTTTTTCTTTACATGATAATATGTTTGATTTGGGGGTACATTAAAAACTGATGCCATCTTAGCACTGGGTCACATTTTGACAGCAGTCTTTCGTTATCATTTGTCTTAGAATTAGTGGCATCTCAAATTTGATGAAATGCTGTATTTTTTTCTGGCTCTGTTATGTGAAGAGGTGGGAAAAAAGAAGACTCCTAGGAGCTTTGCATGTGACGTTTTTTCAGACCCTCATGCCCACATCTGCACTCCAGGATTCCACTCCCATGCCATGTAGCTACAGTAAACTCAACATATTCCAGACTGGATTTCTATCTGCACCTCTATCTACCATGCCAATCTGTGCTTCCTCTGTTTCCTCCCTCAAGGAACAGAAACCTGATTTTTAGCCACTGATGGCCCCAGAAGGTCCAACGGGAGGAGCTCCATGACTTGTCTAGGAGGGGAGATGCGAACACTTCCTGTAAAGTGGGGCATGCATGAGGAGGAGATGGCCTAGATCCTTCCTTTTCTGGGTAAAGGGTGGAAGTGGTGTGGCTTCTTTACTCTGAGTGTTCTGATAGCCATGTGTCACTATGTACTTGTTCTTTGTGTCTCACATCTCCTCTTATTGCATTTTAAAGCATTTTAATGGCATTTTTATGCCTAATAAAGCATTCTCGTAGAAAAAAAAAAAAGATGGTGGCGGGCACAAGGCCCTTGCCCAGCCATGCCATGGCACAGACACTAGCTTTGTTTCTTGAAATGACTTTGGGATCCAGATGTCTGTGCTTCATTTTCTCCATGGTCAAGTGAGAGTAGTTTCCCCGAGTTAGTTAAGATAATGGACAAGGGAATTAAAGGTGCCATAAAGCTCTAAAATTCTGTGATTTAAAATAGGGGACTTTTGAAACAGTCATTTATACTAGAATCATTCAAATAACAGATACACTTTAGGCAAACAGCTCTGAGCACAGACGTCAGTGAAAGGCAGGTGTGTGGCTGGTTTCTCTGCTTCCTGGCTCCCCACACTCCTTCCCAGGTTACTTTCCCTTACTGGTTCCTGTTTCTGGGTGAGTTTTACACTGGATGTTCGCAGGGAATTCATTTCCGACCACCAGGAACAGGTGTGCTATGGAACAGGCTATGTGGCCTGACGCCCTGGGCTCTTGTCTGCTCCAGGGTCCCTAGTCACCACCATGTTGGAAACTTTTCACGTCTCTTCAGACCTTGAACTCCATGTGTGTCAGACTTAGAAACGGTTCCATGCAAAGTCTTTTTAGTTGACTCAGGGGAAACTTTGCATCAGCCCAGGATTTTAGCATTTTATTTTAGTTTGTTTGGCATGGACTTCAAGTAGTTGCAATAGCAAAATATGGTAATTTTCCCATCAGTGGGCTCCTCAGAATACTGTGTTTTATCTACATTTAGGGGGATGGGCAATTCTGAATCCTCTTTTAGGGCCTTTGAATTGTTGGTATTGACACTGACCTTCACAGCAGGCTCATTCTTTAGAAATAGAAGCCCCAAATATTCAGACCTTTGTCAGATTCTGTGCACTTTAGGATACGTTTAGAGGGTGTAGAAGAGCATCAGTGTTGTGTGCTATGCCTCTAGGCTCCTAATTGCATGGCTGGAATTTCAGATATGAAAGTTGGAATAATCATGAGAAAAGGGGTAGACTGTTCTTAGGATTTTTCAACATAGATTTTATAGGCTGTGTTATTTTATTCTTTAATTTTTTTTTTTTTTTTTTTGAGATGGAGTTTTGCTTTTGGTGCCCAGGCGGGAGTGCAAATGGCATGATCTCAGCTCACTGCAGCCTCCACCTCCCGGGTTCCCAGGTTCAGGCAATTCTCCTGCCTCAGCCTCCCGGGTAGCTGGCACTACAGGCGTGTGCCACCATGCCCAGCTAATTTTTGTATTTTTAGTAGAGACAGTGTTTCACCATGTTGGCCAGGCTGGTCTGGAACTTCAGACCTCAGGTGATCCGCCCGCCTCAGCCTCCTAAAGTGCTGGGATTACAGGCGTGAGCCACCGCACCTGGCCTATTCTTTTATTTCTGTATAGTCAACATGAAACTAGAAAGGTTACACCCAGGTTCTGGGGAAGTGAAAGTGTCTCAGTTTTATAACAGATGGATAGAATGAATCAGGACATGGAATGTTTGGTTGAAGTATTGCTTTTTTGTTCTGGGGAGGAAGCAAATTAATACTCTTTCCTTATAATTCGGTTTACTAATACAGATTCTTAGATGACACTAGGACTTTTCAGGTTGATTTAGAGCTGGAAGGGACATTTTCTGTGTATTCTGGATATCAAATTCCTGTACTTATTTCATGGAAAAACTTCCAGAAAACTATTCAAAACTATCTTATATGCTTGTGTGCTGTTAGTAGGTATGGGGCAGTATGTAAAGGTTTGTGTTCCAACTCTGGAGTTATAACTCACTGTGAGTTCACTTACCAGATCTGTGACCTTGGGCAAATTGCATAGCTTCTTCTGTGGCTCAATTTCCTCACCTGTAAAATGGGTAATAATAGTCCCTCCTTCAAAAGGATAAATTCCAAAGTGCTTAGGAATGTGTCCAGTACATGATGAGCACTCAAGAAATATGTTATTTGTATCATCAAAAGATAATTACAAGAGCAAGCACCCTAGTGAGGGGTCAGTGGTAGACACCTCTCCAGCGGCTCTGACAGCTCAGAGAGTGGTCCCCAGGACTGCACTCCCAGGGAGTGAGTGTTAAAATCTCCTGGGGTCCTTTTTTATCCCCTCAACCTTTAAGGTCACTTGACTGAAACAAAAATAAATTGCAACAATTTTCTCATTAAAAAAAAAAAAAACTACTCAGAATGGCAAAATGTGCAAACACTTCAAACAAGTATAAACTTAGGCAACTTAAAGGAACAGACTGTATTACTAAGACCCTGTGGTGACCCTGCAGGTTCTGCCCTCATGTCCTCCGGTGTCTGCATGTGCATTCTGCAGAGTTGAAAGCTGTGTGTGCTAGGCTTCTGCTGAGTTCTCTTGATTAGTGTTTTTATAGACAGGTGTTTGCATGTTGACACAGTACATGGCCTGTTAGCTTCAGTGCTGTTGAAAATATATACCGTGATGTTCTGTGTTTCCCTTTTGTTAGGATTTTGATTTTTTGCTGAGCTAAAGCAAATCCTTTTTTTTTTTTTTTTTTTTTTTTTTTTTTGACAGAGTCTTAATCTGTTGACCAGGCTGTAGTGCAGTGGCGTGATCTTGGTTCACTGCAACCTTTGCCTCCCAGGGTTCAAGTGATTCTCCTGCCTTAGCCTCCTGAGTAACTGGGATTACAGGCGTGTGCCACCAAGCCCGGCTAATTTTGTATTTTTAGTAGAGACGGAGTTTCACCATGTTGGCCACGCTGGTCTGAAACTCCTGACCTCAAGTGATCCACCCGCCTCAACCTCCCAAAGTGCTGGGATTACAGGCGTGAGCCACCACACCCAGCCTAAAGCAACTTTTAAAGAGCATTCCATGAAGAGTTTCCAAGTCTTCCTGTTTTCCTTCTCTCTGGACTGAAATGTCTCCACCTTCCTTCCTCCCTGCAGTCCCGTCACTGGGTACTCAGGCTGCTGCTGGGGCAGGTGTGCACTGAGTTCTCTTATCAGAACCTCCCAGCAGGCTCCTTCGAGGACTGCTGGAGGGTCTGGGCTGGCCAGGCTCACACATGCCCACTCCTTGACCCTGGCGTGCCAGACACATGGAGTCATCTCATCTTGCCCCTGGTGAAAAAGGGAGGGAAACCCTTTCTTAAGTTGTTTTAATTTATGTTTACTTAATGATGAGCAGTACTGTGCTTATGAAACATGCTTATTATAATGAAAAGCAAGATTATGCCCTTACATGATCAGCCTTCCTTTTTCTGGATATTTTAACATGGTTCTTATAGGAGTAAAGACATCATAGTCATAGCAAGCCGTAGCATCCTCACCCAACCAGCCGTCGGGGCTTACTCATTAATGAGTGAAAACGGGGAGCTTTCATGGTAACAATACCTACTTACAGAGCAGTCATCAGTGTTTTTCAGAATAATAACATCTACTTGCCCAGGATTTGGCTGGGCGTGGTGGCTCACACCTGTAATCCCAGCACTTTGGGAGGCCGAGGTGGATGGATCACTTGAGGCCAGGAGTTCAAGACCAGCCTGGACAAGATGGTGAAACCCTGTATTTGCAAAAAATACAAAAATTAGCCAGGCATGGTGGCACATGTCTGCAGTCCTAGCTACTTGGGAGGCTGAGGAGGAGAATTGCATGAGCCTGGGAGGTGGAGGTTGCAGTGAGCTGAGATTGCGCCACTGCACTCCAGCCTGTGTGACAGAGTGAGACTTCTTTTCAAACAAACAAAATCTACTTGCCCAGGATCTCTGACATTTTGGAAAAGGAAAAAAAAAAAAAAAAAAAAAGTGTGTGTATTAGTTCGTTCTCGCACCGCTATGAATAAATACCTTAGACTGGGTAATTTATAAAGAAGAGAGGTTTAATTGGCTCAGGGTTCTGCAAGCTGTATAGGAAGCATAGCAGCTTCTGCTGCTGGGGAGGCCTCAGGGAGCTTCCAATCATGGCAGAAGGCGAAGGGGGAGCGAGGTGGCTCACACAGTGGGAGCAGGAGCATGAGAGAGCAAGCGAGGAGGTGCCACACCCCTTTAAACAACCAAATCTCACGAGAACTCACTATCCTGACAACAGCACCAGGGGAATTGTGCTTACCCATGAGAAACCGCCCCCACAATCCAGTTGCCTCCCACCAGGCCCCACCTCCGGCATTGAGGATTACAGTTGAACATGAGATTTGGTCAAGGACACAGATCCAAACCATATCGGTGTCTATATGAATTCTTCTCTGCAATTCCTAGCTTTTGTTTGAGACGAAGTTTTGCTCTGTCACCCAGGCTGGAATGCAATGGCCCAATCTCATTTAACTGCAACCTCTGCCTCCTGCATTAGAATGATTCTCCTGCCTCAGCCTCCCAAGTAGCTGGGACTACAGGTGCCCACCATGCCCAGCTAATTTTTTTTTTTTTTTTTTTTTTTTTTTTTTTTTTTTTTTTTTTAGTGGAGACAGGGTTTTGCCATGTTAGCCAGGCTGGCCTCCATCTTCTAAGTGATCCTCCTACCTTGGCCTCCCAAAGTGCTGGGATTACAAGTGTGAGCCACTGTGCCCGGCTGCAGTACCTAGCTTTGATGGAGAATCAGATGTGCCAGGGAGGCTCCTGAAAAAGCTCTGGGTGGTTCCATGACAGTCGTGACATTTCCATAGTGACAAGGGTAGTGGGGCTCAGTTGTGGCCCTGCTGCATTCAGGAGGGACTGCTCTTCCTGTGGCTGCTTCCCCCGCCTCCATGCTTGCTCCGCACCAGGCCGTGCCTTCTACCTCAGAGGGAATCTGGGTTACCAGTCCTCGGCCTCTCAGGTGTTGCTCAGAACATATCTGCGCCCACATCTCTCCTGCCTCCTGCAGGGCCTCCCAGGAGGGGGTGACCTGCTCACTTCCGTTCATCGCTGTCTTGCCCTCCGGGCTCTGAGACGCGGGCTGCTGGCTGCTGTGGAAGAGCTGCAGGCACGCAGTGGCTTCTGCACCAGCATCCCACCCCGCTGCTGCTCCGACCCAGCACTGTGGAGCTCCCTTGGGAAGCATTATCACAGATCCTCCCAGGTAAATGTAAATTATCTTGTTTAATAAAAACAGGTATAAACTCCTTAGCATGTATACCCCTGCAGCAGGATAAGTTATTCAAACTTATTTGGTTTTCAAGTGTATGGAGATTTTCCTGTTGTATCTTTCTATTACTAATTTAATTTATATAATTTATTTCTAATTAATTTTTTTTTTTTTTTTTGAGACAGAGTCTCACTCTGTCACCCAGGCTGGAGTATAATGGTGCCATCCTGGCTCACTGCAACCTCTGCCTCCTGGGTTCAAGTGATTCTCCCATCTCAGCCCCCCTAGTAGCTGGGATTACAGGCATGCACCACCATGCCCTGCTAATATTTTTTTGGTAGAAATGGGGTTTCACCATGTTGGCCAGGCTGGTCTCGAACTCCTGACCTCAAGTGATCTGCCCACCTGGGCCTTCCAAAGTGCTGGGATTACAGGCGTGAGCCACTACACCCAGCAGGAAAAAAAAAAAAATTATTCTATAGAGACAGGGGGGGTCTCAACGTGTTGCCCAGGCTGGTCTCAAACTCCTGGCCTCCAGTGATCCTCCTGCCTCAGCCTCCCAAAGCACTGGGATTATAGGGATGAGCCACTACACTCAATTCCAAATTCAATTTCTTTCTTCAATTTCAGGGCTGCTATTCAGATCATCTGTTTCATCTTGGGAAAGCTCTGATTGTGATTTTTAAGAAATTGGTGGCAGGGTGTGATGGTTAACTCCTGTAATCCCAGAACTTTGGGAGGCAGAGGCGGCAGGATCACTCGAGCACAGGAGTTTGAGACCAGTCTGGGAAACATAGCGAGATGCTGTCTTTACAAAAAATTTAAAAAATAAGCCAGGTGTGGTGGCCTGTGACTGTAGTCACAGCTACTCAGGAGGCTGAGGTAGGAGGATCACTTGAGCTGAAGAGGTTGAGGCTGCTATGAGCCATGATCATGCCAGTACTCTTTCAGACCGGGTGACAGAATACCCTGTCTTTAAAAAAAAAGTAAGAAAGAAATTGGTCCTTTTAATCTAAACTGTTGAATTTATGTGTGTGGAGTTTATAGTATTCCTTTATTATCCTATTATGTCTACAGAATCTGTAAAGAACAATTCTCTCTTTTATTGACAATAATGGCAGTTTGCCTTTTTTTTTTTTTTTTTTTTTTTTTTTGGGACAGAGTCTCGCTCTGTCGCCCAGGCTGGAGTGCAGTGGCCGGAGCTCACTGCAAGCTCTGCCTCCCGGGTTTACGCCATTCTGCTGCCTCAGCCTCCTGAGTAGCTGGGACTACAGGCGCCTGCCACCACGCCCGGCTAGTTTTTTGTATTTTTTAGTAGAGACAGGGTTTCACCGTGTTAGCCAGGATAGTCTCGATATCCTGACCTCGTATTCCGCCTCTCTCAGCCTCCCAAAGTGCTGGGATTACAGGCGTGAGCCACCGCGCCTGGCCGTCTTCGTTGTTTTTTTTTTTTTTTTTTTTTTTTTTTTGGGATATCTGACAAATGAAAATTTGTGTCTTCTTTCTCTTTTTTTCCCTTCGTTAGTTTTGCTAGAGGTTTATCAATTTTATTGAACTTCAAAAATCAGCTTTGGGTTTTATCGATTTTTTTTTTCTGTTACTTTTCTGCATTCAGTTTTATTGATTTCCCTTCTGTTATTTTCATTCTTCTGCTTGCTTCAGTTTATTTTGCTCTTTTTTTCTAGTTACTTGAGCTGAGATTATTGATTTGAGCCCTTCTTTTCTAATACAAGCATTTAATAATAAATTTTCGTCTGAGAACTGCTTTATTTGTATCCCACAGATTTTTGTATGTTGCATTTTCATTTCATTCAGTTTAATATATTTGAATTTTTTTCCTGCAATGTCATCTTTGACCCATGAATTATTGAGAAATGTGTTCGTTTTCAAGTGTATGGAGATTTTCAGTTGCATCTTTCTGTTACTGAATTCTGATTTAATTTTTTTATGGTCTGATAGCATATTTTATATTGTTTCTATTCTTTTAAATGTATTGGTACATGTTTTATGGCCCAAAATATAGAATATCTTTTTCTTGGCTTCATGGTATCTGAGAAGTCTGATGTAATACTTAACTTTGCTCCTAAGATTTTTTTTTTCTTCTGGCTTCTTTCAGGATTTCTCTTTATTTGGGTTCCTGCAGTTTGAATATGATAGGCCTAGGTCTTTGTTTTGGTTTTCTCCAATTGGAATATGATAGGCCTCGGCCTCCATTTTTTGGTATTATCCTGTGTGGTGCTCTCTGAGCTTCCTGAGTCTATGGTGTGGGGAAATTCTCAGCCATTATTGCTTCAAACATTTCTTCTGTTTCTCCCTCTCTTTCTACTTCTAATGTTCCCATTATGCACGTGTTACACCTTTGATAATTGTCTCATAGCTGTTGAAGATTCTGTTTTTCCCCTACTCCACCACCCCTATTATTTGTTCTCTCTGCTTTTCAGTTTGTGAAGTTTCTATTGAAATATTTTCAAGCTCGTTGATTCTTTCCTCTACCATAAGCAGTCTACTGATGAGCCCATCAAAGGTATTCTTTTTTTAAAAAAAATTTTTTTTGAGACAGGGTCTCACTCTGCTGCCCAGGTTGGAGTGTAGTGGTGAGGTCATAGTTCACTGCAGCCTCAAACTCATACTTACTCCTGGGACTGTAGGTATGCACCACCATGCCTGGCTAATTTTTAGATTTCTTTTGTCTTACTGTGTCACCCAGGCTGGTCTCAAACTCCTGGCCTCAAGTGACCCTCTTGCCTCAACCTCCCAAAGTGGTAGGATTACAGGTGTGAGCCACTGCACCCAGCCAGCATTCTTCATTTCTGTTACAATTGTGTTTGCTTTGTTTTCATTTTTTTGGTTGTTGTTGTTTGTTTTTTTTAGAGATGGGTCTTGCTGTGTCACCTAGGTTGGAGTGCAGTGGTATAATAATAGCTCACTGCAGCCTCAAACTCCTGGGCTCCAGCAAGCCTCCTGCCTTGGGCCTCCCAAAGCACTGGGATTATAGGCATTGAGCTACCATGCCAGGCCTGTTACAATGGTTTTGATCTCTAGCATTTTCTTCTGATTCTTTCTCAGAGTTTGCATATTTTTATGAACCTTACTCATCTTTTTGTATGTTGTCCACTTTTTCCCATTACAGCCCCTAGAATGTTAATCATAGTTATCTGAAAGTCTCAGTCTGATAATTGCAAAATCTTTGTCAGATGTGAGGTGGGTTCTGATGCTTGCTCTGTGTATTTAGACTTTTTTTTTCTTGACTTTAATATATCTTATAATTGTTTGTTGAAAGCTGGACATGATATATTGATTGGGCTATAGGAACTTAAGTAAATGGATCTTTAGTGTGAGGTTTTGTGTTTCTCTGGCGGGCAGTTAGGCCGTGTTTAATGTTTGCTGTAGCTGTAGCTGGCAGAGGCTTCACATTCCTCCTGTGCCCATTTTTGTTTCCCAACTGTCTTTAGGTTTTTCTAGAAACTCCTTCTTAAGTGGTGTATGAGGGTTCTCCAGACAGACCAACAGGTTATATCTGTCTGTGTATCTATGGATAATAGGTGTGTGAGAAGGGATGTGTTAGGAGAACTGGCTCATGTGACTATGGAGGCTGAGACGTCCAGTGCCCAGCTGGCTGCCAACTGGAGGTCCGAGGATGCTAATAGCATGGCTGAGGCCAGGTCTGAAGGCCTCAGAGCCAGGGAAGCCAATGGTGTAACTCTCAATTTGAAGCCAAAGCTTGGAAAGCCTCAGGGGGCCGCCAGTGTAAGTCCTGGAGTCCAAATGCTGGGAGTCTGGAGTTGTTGTCCCAGGGCAGGAGAGGAAGAGTGCACGGCAGCTCAGTAGATAGCTTTGCCTTTTCTCTATTTTTGTTCTCTCTAGGCCCCCAGCAGATTAGACGGTGCCTGCCCACAATGAGGGTAAATCTTCCCCACCTCGTCCACTCAGACTCCCTTGCTAATCTGCCCTGGAAACACCTTCACAGACACACCCCAAAATAATGCTCTAGTGGGTTTCTGGATATTTCTTAATTCAGTCAAGTTGACACCTAAAATTAACCATTACAAGTGGAGTCTTTATCTTGCCCCTCCATTGTAATTCATGTGATTATACTACAGCCCTGTTGATGTGGTAGTAAGGTATTGGGGAAGGAAAATGTCCTGTAATCCTGTGATTCAGTCTCAAGTTTTTAGTAAATCTGAGTCCCTGGACTGTGAACTTCAGAAGTTTCTTTGCGTCCCTGCCTGTCTTCCTCCCTCCCTCCCTGCCTCTCTTCCCTCTCCCTCCTCCTCCTCGTCCCTCCTTTCTTTCTGTCTTCTTCCCCTGACCCACCCACCCCATTAAGTTATCCAGAAAGCTACTGGAGGTTTCATTTTTCAAGTTTTCCTTTCCCTTGGCCAGACAAGGTTCTGATAAAGTAGTTTTCCTTGATGGAAGGCCTTTGTTATGGAAAACAGAATGTTCTCGGCATTTTTCAAAATGGTTACTTTTCTTTGAGTGCATTTCAAAATGGTTATTTTTTTTTTTCTCTCCCCCTGTCCGAAGAGTGGGGGATTTATTTTTTCCTCCAATCTTCATCATGAGCATCTTGTGAGGCTTTTGGAGATATAACAAAACTTATGAAAGTATGTCACTTCCTGCCCCTACCCTGAAAGATTGGGCCTCAGGATTTTTGAACTCATACTTGTCTATAATCAGCTTCCAGCAATCATCAATTGCCATGTGTTTCTACCAATTATGGCTTACCTGGCTTTTGCTTCAGTAAAACTGTGATCTCTGTATTTGCCCGCTATCTCTTCAGTTTTTAGGTAGGAGTTTACCTTGTGACCTCATTCTCTGATGGATATGAGAAGTTTTATTTCATTCAGCTCTTTTTTTTTTTTTTTAAATTGTGAGGAGAACTTAAATGGCACCTTTCAAGTTCTTTACATGTTAGAACAGAAATGGGGCAGTGGCTTACACCTGTAATCCCAGAACTTTGGGAGGCTGAGGCGGGTGGGTCACTTGAGGTCAGGAGTTCAAGACCAGCCTGGCCGACATGGTGAAACCCCATGTCTACTAAAAATACAAAAATTGGACAGGTGCAGTGGCTCACGCCTGTAATCCCTGCACTTTGGGAGGCTGAGGCGGACAGATCACCTGAGGTCAGGACACAAGACCAGCCTGACCAACATGGTGAAACCCTGTCTCTACTAAAAATACAAAAATTAGTTGGGCCTGGTGGCAAGTACCTGTAATCTCAGCTACACAGGAGGCTGAGGCAGGAGAATGGGTTGAACCCAGGAGGCAGAGGTTGCAGTGAGCTGAGATCGTGCCATTGCACTCCAGCCTGGGCAAAAAGAGCAAAACTCTGTCTCCAAAAAAAAAAAATAATAATTAGCTGGGCATGGTAGCATGCACCTGTAATCTCAGCTACTTGGGAGGCTGAGGCAGGAGAATTGCTTGAACCTGGGAGGCAGAGGTTGCAGTGAGCTGATATTGCACCGCTGCACTCCAGCCTGGGTGACAGAGCAAGACTCTGTCTCCAAAAAAAAAGAAGAAGGAAAGGCCACCTCAGCCTCCCAAGTAGCTGAGACCACAGGTATATGCCACCATACCCAGCTACCATGACAGGCTAATATTTTGATTTTTTTGTAGAGATGAGGTCTTGCTTTGTTGCCCAGATTGTTCTCCTGGGTTCAAGCAATCCTCTTGCCTTGGTCTCCCAAAGAGCTGGAATTACAGGCGTGAGCCACCACACACAGCCAGTTCTGTCCATTTTTGCTTTATGTATTTTGTTGGTCTAATTATTTGTTTCTTCTTCTCCTCTTTTTTCATTTCTTGACACTAAGGACAAGTATACATTTAGGATTTCTGTGTCTTCTTGGCAAATGGACTTATAAAAATCATTATTTAATGTCGTGCTTTATTTCTGGTAATTTTCTTTACTCCATAGTCTCTCTCTTTTCCTATTAATATGGCTATCTCACATTAAAAAATATTATTTGCGTGGTATATTTTCTCCATCCTTCTACTTGTATTTGAAGAAGATTTCTTGTAGGTAGCATATATTTGGGTCTGTTTTAAAGAACATTCAATCTGATAGTCCTTCTCTTTAATTGGTGTGTTTAGACCATTTATATTTAACGTAACTATTAATATGTCTCAATATAGATGTATCATTTTGTTATTTTCTTTTTGTTCATTAGGTTTTATTTCTCTCTCTGGGATTTCTTGAATGTTTCTCGGTATTCCATTTAATCAGTTTATTGAGGTTTAGACTATATATCTTTGTATAGATATTTTAGTGGTGACTGCAGGGATTATAGTATTCATATTTAACTTTGTTTACTTAGAAATAATATTGTGCCACTTGAAGTGGAATGTAGAAACCATACTACCATACAAGTTCCTTTACCCACCACATTATGTTGTAGATCTGTGTGTGTTGAAAATTGCTTCAGTGTTACAAATTTTGCCTTCAGCTAGCATAAGAAGAGGAAAATAGTCTATTTATATAGCTCTTTGTCATTTTGAGATGGAGTCTTGCTCTATCACCGAGGCTGGAGTGCAGTGGCGCCATCTCGGCTCACTTCAAGCTCCGCCTCCCAGGTTCAGGCCATTCTCCTGCCTCAGCCTCCCGAGTAGCTGGGACTACAGGTGCCTGCTACCACGCCGGGCTAATTTTTTGTATTTTTAGTAGAGATGGGATTTCACTGTGTTAGCCAGGATAGTCTCGATCTCCTGACCTCGTGATCCACCTGCTTCAGCCTCCCAAAGTGCTGGAATTACAGGCTTGAGCCACCATGCCTGGCCTGCTCTTTGTCATTTCTGGTGCTGTTCCTTTATTCCTGAAACTCCAGTTTTCCCTCTGGTATTACTTCCCTTCTATCTGAAGATCTTTGTTTAGCATTTCTTTTAAAACAGGTCTGTTGGTGGCAAATTTTCTTGGTTTTTCTTCATCTGAGAATGTCTTTCTTTCACCTTAATTTGTGAAAGATATTTTTACTGTCTTTGTTGTTGTTGTTGTCATTTACTTCTCAGAGCCCTCAGATCCTGCCTCCTTCCTTGTCTTTCATCGTAGGGCTCTTAGGTTCCTTTGAGGGGTCATGGTTAGAGAGAGGAGACAGTGAATACCTTGAAGGAGACATTAAACTCTATGAGAGAGATCCTCCCAAACCAGCAAAGGTACAGGGGGCTATAAATTCCTGGAGAAAAAGAGATCTTCCGCCCACTCCTTGAAGATCCTGAGGAGGTGACAGAAACTCAAGTGAGGCGGTTACTGGCTGATGCAGCACTCAGGGCTGCTGGGCTCCAGGCCTGTGCTCATCGCAGCACTGATATATTAGGGTCACCTGACTTCTAGGATAACGTGTGCTTACTGACCTCAGCCAGTTTGATCATTTACAAATTTTAGGTTCCTTTTGTTAGAGGAGATTAGCCACGTAGGAAGTTGGAAATGAATGAAAGGTAGTGCTCCCCCTCATTATAACCTTGCTCTCTGGTTATGATGAAAGGGAGTCTCAGACCAACTTCTGTCAATTACATACATAGGCATTAAACAGTATTTAATAGGCCAGACGTGGTGGCTTATATCTGTAATCCCAGCACTTTGGGAGGCTAAGGTGAAGAATTGCCTAAGACCAAGAGTTGGAGATCAGCCTGGGCAACAAGGCAAGACCTGTCTATAAAAATTTTAAAAAGTAGCTGAGTATTGTGACACATGGCTGTAGTCCCAGCTACTTAGGAGTCTGAGGTGGAAGATCGCTTGAGCCCAGGAGGTTGAGGCTGTGGTGAGTCATGTTCACACCACTACACTCCAGCCTGGCTGACAGAGCAAGACCCTGTTTCAATCAATCAGTCAATCAGTGTAAACCATTGGCATCAAAGCACCATGCAAGGCCAGGCATGCTGGCTCACGCCTGTAATCCCAACAATTTGGGAGCCTAAAGGGGGAAGATTGCGTGAGGCCAGGAGTTTGAGACCAACATGGGCAACACAGTGAGATCCCATCTTTACAAGAAATGAAAAAAAAAATTAATTGGGCGTGGTGGTATGTGCCTGTTGTTGCAGCTGCTTGGGAGGCTGCATCAGGAGGATTGCTTGAGCTCAGGAGTTTGAGGCTGCAATTAGCTGTGATCGGGCCACTGCACTCCAGCCTGGGTGACAGACTATAAGATTCTGTCTCAAAACCAAAACAAAACACCTGGCAGGATAGAAAATAGATTAGTGGTGACCAAGCAGATGGAAGATGAAATGGACCTTCCTGGCTGGGTGTGGTGGCTCACACCTGTAATCCCAGCACTTTGGGAGGCCAAGGCCGGAAGATTATGAGGTCAAGAAATCTAGACCATCCTGGCCAAAATGGTGAAACCCCATCTCTAATAAAAATACAAAAATTAGCTGGGTGTGGTGGCACACACCTGCAGTCCCAGCTATTTGGGAGGCTGGGGCAGGAGAATCACTTGAACCCGGGAGGTGGAGGTTGCAGCGAGCCGAGATCACACCACTGCACTCCAGCCTGGTGACGGAGTGAGACTCCATCTCAAAGAAAAAAGAAAAAGGCCTTCCTCTGCTTCTCCAGCTGAGCACACTGCCTCATCCCAAGCCAATGACGGCTTCATTTACAGGAAGGAGGCTTTCTGGGTGAGCAGATACCTTACCTTACGTGGCCCTATTTTTAGGCTCTGTGCAGGTCATCACGTGATAATCACATAGGTTAAGCAAAGTTGTGCAAGTAAGTCTCTTGAGACTGAAGCTCACAGGTAACTGCTGAAAAGTAAAGTGTTACAAAACATGTGAAACTCTGGAGAATATCACAAGATCTTGGAAGCAAAGCAACCTGGCTCGGAAAAGCAGGAGGTGCAAGCGTGTGTCTCACTTCTGCAGCTTGATACTGGGAAATGAACAGTTGAATCTGCAAGTGTCTGTTGCTGTGGGTATGAAATGGGACAGGCCGTCTCCACTTTTTACTACTCTGTGTTTGCAGTTCTCAGAATATACCTATTCTCAGATACTCTGTGCCTCTGCCTACCTACTTGCTCTTGGCCTAAACACAATCTGAAGGGAACCAGGACCTCTTGTCCCTTGGTGCTAGGGAGTAAGAATATTAAAACGTAAGAGCAAAGAACAACCTGACTGCACGTTGAGGACAATGGAATGTATTTGAATGAGTCTTCATACTCAGAAAATTTGGTCAAGAAGGAAAAAGGCATCATTGCAAATTACCTTGGTCAGTTTCATTGGGAAGACAAGACCATTTGAAAAATCATTATAAGTTCCAAGGAGATTAAATAAATTATTATTAAATGAAGGGTTGGGCCAGGCGCGATGGCTCATGCCA
This sequence comes from Macaca fascicularis, assembly GCF_037993035.2. Lineage (NCBI taxonomy): Eukaryota > Metazoa > Chordata > Mammalia > Primates > Cercopithecidae > Macaca > Macaca fascicularis. Next base: position 52,715,284 of record NC_088384.1, on the reverse strand, counting down.
GCACTTTGGGAGGCTGAGGTGGGCGAATCACCTAAGGTCAGGAGTTTGAGACTAGCCTGGCCAACATGGCGAAACCCTGTCTCTACTGAAAATACAAAAAATTAGCCGATGTGGTGGTGGGTGTGTGTCATCCCAGCTACTTGGGTGGCTGAGGCAGGAGAATCACTTGAATCCAGGAGACAGAGGTGGCAGTGAGCTGAGATCACACCACTGCACTCTGGCCTGGGCTACAGAGCAAGACTCCGTCTCAAAACAAATAAATAAGTAAATAAATGAAGGCTTAATTACTGCCTATTCTACTCAGCAAGTTTATCTTTGTTTTTTGTTTGTTTTTGGGATAGTCTAGCTCTTTCACCCAGGTTATAGTGTAATGGCATGATCTCGGCTTACTGCAGCCTCCGCCTCTTGTCTTCAAGTGATTCTTATGCTTCAGCCTCCCGAGTAGCTGTGATTACAGACACATGCCACCATACCTGGTTCCTTTTTTTTTTTTTTTTTTTCTTGTATTTTTAGTAGAGACAGGGTTTCACCATGTCGGCCAGGCTGGTCTCGAGCCCTTGGCCTCAAGTGATCTGCCCGCCTCGGCCTCCCAAAGTGCCAGGATTACAGGTGTGAGCCACCACACCTGACCAATACTGTACCTCTTGGAGTCTATTAATATGGTCTCTCCAGTATGCTTGTTTACAGTATGCATGGTAGAGGTTATAGCCACTTTTCAAAAATAATGGCTTTAATTGAGATATAATTCAAATACCATATAATTTACCTGTTTAAAGTATGCAGTTCAGTGTACAATAAAATACACGAACAGAGTTGTGCAACACAGTTTCATCACACCCAGAAGAAACCTTGTACCCGTTAGCAATCACTCCCCACTTCCTTCCAACTGAGAGTGGGAGCTGTGGAGGTGGGAAACTCCCCTGGTGCCCATAGCTCCCTTCCAGAGTCCTCCTGTTTTGGGTTGCTCTCAGGTATCTGCCCTTAATAGTTGTGTTCTGTATTATATCCAAAGTTTATCATTTGTATTTGGGGAAAGGTCAGTTTGGTAGGATTATTGGCCCTTATATATGTATCCATGCATGAGACAGAGTCTCGCCATCACCCAGGCTGAAGTGCGATCTCAGCTCCCTGCAGCCTCGATCTCATAGGCCCAAGTGATCCTCCCACCTCAACCTCCTGAGTAGTTGGGATCATAGGCACATACCACCATGCCTAATTTTTTTAATTTAATTACTAATTAATTTATTTAGAGACAGAATCTCACCCTGTCGCCTAGACTGGAGTACAGTGGCATGATCATCGCTCACTGCAACCTTGACCTCCCAGACTCAAGTGATCCTCCCACCTCAGTCTCCCAAGTAGCTGGGAATACAGTTGCACATGACCATGCCTGGCTAATTTTGGTATTTTTCTTTAGAAACAGGGTTTCATTATATTGCCCAGGCTGGTCTCAAACTCGTAGGCTCAAGTGATCCTCCCACTTTGGCTTCACAAAGTGCTAGGATTACAGGCATGATCCACTGTACCTGGCCTTGATTTTAAATAGATAAAAGTTTTTTGTGTTACATGAAACTTTTTTTTTTTTTTTTTTTTTTTTGAGACAGGGTCTTGGAGACAGGGTCTTGCTCTGTCACCCAGGCTGGAGTGCAGTGGCATAATCATGGCTCGCTGTAGCCTTGACCTGCTAGGCCCAAGCAGTCCTCCCACCTCACCCTCCTGAATATCTGGTATTACAAGCATCTGCCACCTCGCTTGGCTAATTTTTTGCTTTTTGGTGGAAATGAAGTCTCACTATGTTTGCCCAAGGTGGTCTTGAACTTCTGGGCTCAAGCAATCCCCTTGCCTTGGCATCCCAAAGTGTTGGGATTATAGGCATGAGGCACCATGTCCAACCTGTTTTTGTTTTGTTTTGTTTTTAATTGAAAATAAGCTGGACGTGGTGTCTCATGCCTATAATCCCAGCACTTTGGGAGGCCGAGGTGGGTGGATCACCTGAGGTCAGGAGTTCGAGACCAGCCTGGCCAACATGGTGAAACCCCGTCTCTACTAAAAATACAAAAATTACCCAAGTGTGGTGGCGCATGTAATCTTACCTACTTGGGAGGCTGAGGCAGGAGAATCGCTTGAAACCGGGAGGTGGAAGTTGTAGTGAGCCGAGATTGCACCATTGTACACCAGCCTGGGCAACAGGGAAAATAGAGACGGAGGCCTCAATGTGTTGCCCAGGCTGGTCTCAAACTCCTGGACTCAAGCGATCCTCCTACCTTGGCCTTCCAAAGTGCTGGGATTGCAGGCAGAAGCCACCACATCTGGCCTGATGTGTCTTTCTTGTTCTGAATGGTAGTTACATGAGTGTGTTCTCTTTGTAAGTATTCTTTGAGCCATATGCTCATGATTTGTGTACATTTACTTTTGAATATTTATTTTTCAGTACAAATTTTACTTAGAGTAAATGTGTTACAATTCTCATTTATCTACCTGGAACATTATCCATGATGTATTGTGTAAATAGATACAGCCTCTATGGAGAGCAATTTGGCTATATCCATCAAAATAGCGAGTAGGAAGAGGTAGGAGCCTCGGCAGGTGTGTGTGGCATGGGCGGCTCTGCTGTGGGGCCTGTCTGTACATTCCGGAAGAGGTGCCTGAGAGTCACATCTGACGGTGTCACAGGGTTGGGTAGACACAAGTTGATGTCCAGGCCCCACCAAGGTAGACGCCTGATAGACTGCCTACATTTTGGGTCAGGACCATGAGGAAGATTATTCCCTAGGAACAGGAGTGAACTGGGAGCAAACTGGCCTTCTCAGAAACCAAACACTGTTTGTATTCATCTCAGCCTGTGATCTCGACTCAGGTTGTTACAGGGGTGCTGATGGCCATTGCTCTGTAGAGGAAAAAAAATATCATCCCAGGGCACATATTTTTTCTAGTTTTAAATATATTGGCACACAATGAAGATATTCAGGCCTGTGGAGCTATGATGATATGAATGAAAGACCTGAGTGGCACATACTGCCAAAGCGGGCTCCCCAGGGTCCCTGATGCTGCAGTTACCAGACACAGGTTGTTTGTTTGTTTTTAAGATGGTTTTGCTTTATCCCCCAAGCTGGAGTGCAAAGGTGCAATCACAGCTTACTTCAGCCTTGACCTCCTGGGCCCAAGTGACCCTCCTGCCTCAGCCTCCTGAATAGCTAGGACTACAGACCCCCATCGCCACACCTAGCTAATTTTTTTTTTTTTTTTTTTTTTTTGTAAAGAATGGGAGTCTCACTGTGTTTCTCAGGCTGGTCTTGAACTCCTGGTCTCAAGCAGTCCACCCACTCTGGCCTCCCAAAGTGCTGGGATTACAGGCGTGAGTCACCATGCCTGGCTAGAGCCATAGGTGTTGTATAAATTGTGATCCTGAAACTCCAGTGTGCAGATTGCCATTCTGTTGTCTGAGATGCACTGTGTTCTCCTCCATGAGCCCATACCCTTCCAGGTGGCAGAAAGTTCATTTTTATCCATCCAGAGGTCACCCAGGGCTATGTCTCTACCTGGCAGGTGTTCCATGTTCTTTCCACTCTGGCACTCACTGGGCTGTCCTTCTCTGTCTTTGGGCCTTGGTTCCCATGGGTCCCCTGTACACAGACCTTTCTCCTGACCCCGTGCTCTGCAGAGTGCAGCACTCCTGCTGTGTGGCTCCTTGTTTAGCTTTTGCTGCTTGTTGCCTGTACACACCTCGCTGCCCTTCCTTGGCTGGGCTCCTGCCCCTTCCTAAATGTTGCCTGAAAGAGTGAATTCACTCTCACTTCCCCCACATCTACCTGCAGGTTAGGTTAGAAGGCCTTGTCCTTCTGCCCTGATCCGTGCCCTGCCTGCCAGGCCCAGCCATAGCTGCCTGGAAGGCTTGCATGTTTATTATTTGTAACTGTTGGCTGCTGTCTGGGAACTGAGCGTCTGAACCTCAGACACCAAGAAGAGCCTCCCAGTTTGTGTTGTTCTGCTCTGTCTCCCTCCTGGAGGCAGCAAGTGCAGAATATCCTCCTGCTGCCTGAGTGGGGCAGAGTGATCAGGGAGCAGGAAACGGGGTCACCTCCATGGGCCACTGTTTCAGAACCTCTTCCCATCGTGCCTGTTGACCTGAGATGCTCTTTCCTTCCTCTTTAGCTTCCCTGGGGAGAAAGACACGTGAAGGACACTCTTTTTCGACTCAAGTTCATGTAGTTGTGTGCGTGTTTAAAGGAATGAGATTTTATTTGGGCTTTACTTGTGACACGTGTTCATGCTAACCTAACTGTATTTATTTCAGCCTACTATGCATCTGCGTTACACATTGGAGGAAAATACCTTTTCCATGGGAATGATAATTATTTTTCTTAAAATTGTTTTTAATGTTAAAGAAAATCAGAAAGTATCTTTCTCAATGTGGCCCACAAGCCATTGGTTAGAGAAGTGGAAACACCGGGGCCAGTATTGTGTGTGTCCTCAGCACTGGCGGGGACCAGGGAGTGGCTCTGTTTAAAATACCATTTCCCCAACCTTTGGATTTTTGTTTTTGTTTTCATTTTCTTTTTTTTTTTTTTTTTTTTTTGAGGCAGGGTCTCATGCTGTCACCCAGGCTGGAGTCTCAAATCACTGCAACCCCATTTTCTGGGCTCATTTAATTCTCCCACCTCAGCCTCCCGGGTAGCTGGGACCACAGGCATGTGCCACCACACCTGTCTAATTGTTTTTTGTATTTTTGGTAGAGATGGGGTTTCACCATGTTGCTCAGGCTGGTCTCAAACTCCTGAGCTCAAGCAGTCTGCCCACCTCCACGTCCCAAAGTGCTGCAGTTACAGGCATGAGCCACCGAGCTTCCCAACCTTTGCCTTAGATCACACATTTCTTTTGTAACAGTGTGTCTGAGGCCAATTATGATTCCAGTAAGCTGCACATGGTGGCAGGTACCTGTAGTCCCACCTACTTGGGCAGCTGAGGTGGGAGGATCATGAGCACAGGAGTGTGAGGCTGCATTGAGCTATGATTGCACCTGTGAATAGCAGTCTGGGCCACATAGCAAGACCCCATCTCCAAAAAAAAAAAAAAAAACCCAAAACCCAACAAGGGTGAGAAATAACGTCCAGGCATAGTGGGGTCTGGAGTGGAGGGCCACAGTGAGCAAGGCCTCTGCACCAGTGCCCTTGTGTGGGGAAGCAAAAGGTGAGGTGAGATCCCCGCTCCATGAGTGTTTCACCAGACCAGCGCTTTCCCTGGGTGTCTCACTCAGCCTTTTTTTGACTCTAGCCAGACCCCGATTCTCCAGAGAGGCCTGAGTAACCCGGTGTGTTTACTGACCTTCGCAGATAGGCTCAGCTCTTCCCAAACTTGTCCTCCAAGCTGTAAGAGCCACCTGGAGCTACTCTGAATTACTTTCTGTGTCTCCTTTCTTCTCCTGTCCCTGCTCAGCACCTCTGTTTTTCTCTCTTGGATGTAGCCCAGGATGTGGTTCTTTCCAGGACCTCTCAGTCTTGCAAGGGGGTGTGTCTAGTCCTGACTGAGTTGACTTCAGATTTGAGGGCCTGACCAAATGCTGGTGGCTTGTGGCCCCTCTGTGATTTAGACAGAAGGGTGGGCAAGCATGCCTCTGTCTGTACAGTGCCAGCATGGCTTGGAACAAAAGCTCTGGAATCCACTTCACTGTTTGATTAATAGGATAAACATGCAATTGGCCTTACAAATCCAGAGGATTAGGTTACTTTTTTTTTTTTTTTTTTAGTAGATTTACTTTTTTCTTTCACAGCTCTTTTAGACAAGTGGTTTAACCTATTTATATGGTTAGTTTATCGGGGTTCTTTTGGAGGTGGAGAGGGTCTGGCTATGTTGCTCAGGCTAGTCTTGAACTCCTGGGCTCAAATGGTCCTCCTACCTTAGCCTCCTATGTAGCTGGGATTACAGCCACACACCACCATGCCTAGCTCTTTTAGTAGATTTTTAACTTGAGTTGGAAGAACAAAAATGGTAAAAGGCTTGAGGGAAATAGCTTCTGTAAAAGAAAATGAAATTTTGGTACCTCCCCATCCCCACCCCACCAACTAGTTATGCCAAAGGGAGAGTTAAGCCTGGGAATGGAGTCATGCAACTGCCATTCTTTTTCCCTAAACAGAACTGTCACTTCACAACCCTGGGTCATAGTGTTAGACATAAGCCAGGTCCCAGGATGGCAAAAGGGCGTGTACCTCCTGATGGCCTCCCTCACAAATTGCTTACAAGGACATTTTTGCTAGCTCCTGAACCTTTCAGGATACATATCTCCTATAAAACCAGTACATGCCAATTGTCACCTTGGGTCCACAAGCGAAGTTTAACTCCTCAAACTGAGTTCTGTTAAATCTCACACTGACAATGTTGATGACAAGCTTCCTTTCCAACTGCAGAACACGCACAAGACAGGATCAGTCACTCTTCCTGCTTGACTCTCCTCCGTTCCCTCTTTTCAAACATTTACCTTATCTGGTATAAAACATACAGGTGCTGAGCAGTTGTTAGAGCCTCATAAGAATAACCATTTGCCTCCCTGCCCCCGCCCTTGTTTCCCTCCTGCCTGCCCCCACCTCACACGCTCACTAAGTTCCCAGCATCCTCTTTGGAAAAGCACAGGTCACAGATGCTTCACTGGCTTGTGTTTTTCCTGGGTGAGTCCTCAGACTTGGCTTAATAAACCTCTGCTGATCAAGACACTTGCCTCAGTGACCATTTTTGTTGAACACCCTACCTTCTTTTTTCTACATCTGTTAGGGGCAGTTTCATATTTCTTTTCTTTCTTTCTTTTCTTTTTTTAAAAATTTATTTGAGACAGAGTCTCGCCCTTGTTGCCCAGGCTGGAATGTGTGGGGGAAAGAAAGAGAGATCAGACTGTTACTGTGTCTGTGTAGAAAAAGGAAGACATAAGAAACTCTGTTTTGATCTGAACTAAGAAAAACTCTTCTGCCTTGAGATGCTGTTAATCTGTAACCCTAGCCCCAACCCTGTGCTCGCAGAAACATGTGCTGTATTGACTCCAGGTTTAATGGATTTAGGGCTGTGCAGGATGTGCTTTGTTAAAAATGTGTTTGCAGGCAGTATGCTTTGTAAAAGTCATCGCCATTCTCCATTCTCAAGTACCCAGGGACACAATGCACTGCGGAAGGCTTCAGGGACCTCTGCCCAAGAAAGCCTGGGTATTGTCCAAGGTTTCCCCACACTGAGAAAACCTGAGATGCAGCCTTGTGGGAAGGGAAAGAACTTACCGTTCCCCAGCCCGACACCCGTAAAGGGTCTGTGCTGAGGAGGATTAGTGAAAGAGGAAGGCCTCTTTGCAGTTGAGATAAGAGGAAGGTATCTGTCTCCTGCTCGTCCCTGGGAATGGAATGTCTAGTATAAAATCCGATCATACATTCTATTTACTGAGATAGGAAAAAACCACCTTATGGTTGGAGGTGAGACATGCTGGCAGCAGTACTGCTCTTTACTGCACTGAGATGTTTGTATAAAGTCAAACACAAATCTGGCCTATGTGCACATCCAGGTGCAGCACCTTTCCTTAAACTTATTTGTGACACACAGTCCTTTGCTCACATGTTTTCCTGCTGACCCTCTCCCTATAGTCCTGCCACATCCCCCTCGCTGAGATAGTAGAGATAGTGATCAATAAATACTGAGGGAACTCAGAGACCAGTGCCGGTGCAGGTCCTCGCTTGCTGAGCGCTGGTCCCTGGACCCACTTTTCCTCTGTGTCTTATTTCTTTTCTCAGTCTCTCGTCTCCACCTTGCAAGAAATACTCACAGGTGTGGAGGGGCAGGCCCCCTTCATCATGCAGTGGTACAGTCACAGGTCACCACAGCCTTAACCTCTCAGGCTCAAGTGGTCCTCCCATCTCAGCCTCCCAAGTAGGTGGGAATACAGGCACGTGCCACCATGCCCGGCTAATTTTTCTGTTTTCTAGACAGTCTCACTATGTTGCTCAGGCTGTTCCTGAACTCCTGGCCTCAAGTGATCTTCCTACCACAGCGTCCCAAAGTCCTGGGATTACAGGCATGAGCCACTGTATCCACCCCCTTTTTTCTTTAAGTAAACATGATGTGAGCCACTGTTTGGAGAGACAAATTCCTTTTGATAAATAGATGCCAAGTGTTTCATGTGTTCTTTTCACTGCCCTGTCAGTGTTGAATTTACTTCTGATCCACTTTATTTCATTCTTTTGGCTCTAAAAGTTTTCCTCTTTTAGAAGCATGTTGGCAGACATGTGTATGGCAAGCTTAGCTAGAACCTTGTAAATATTATAGCTGGAGTTCTGCAATTTTCCTAACTTTTGACTTTTCCTGTGTGGAAACATTTTTTAAAAAACATGTTAGGGACATTGTGGAGTTGGTTGGAAAGAGTGGCCCAGACGGCTCAATGGGCGTGCTGGGGCTCCGAGGTCCGAGTGGGCTTCCCCACTAAGGTTGCTTACCTGCTCACCGTGTGCTGCACGACCTCAGGCCACGAAACTGATTTGCTTCCACTCATGCATGATGAGCGGCCAGCTTTTGTTTGGATGTAAAAGAAAAACTCACATTGCCTTTTTCCTAGCACAGAGCAGGAGAGGGAGAGAGGAATTGAGACTCAGCAGACCTCGATGGAGGGTTCATTAAGAGCCAGGTCCATGCTGAGCAATGGCCAAAGAGACAGTGTCCAGGGCGAGCTTGGATTCTGGATGAGGCTGGGAGTGGGAGCTGTGGCCATGGTGCTGGGGTCAGCCCTGGGTGAGTCTGGGTGTGGGAGTTGTGGCCGTGGGTGCTCGGGGTCAGCCCTGGGTGAGGCTGGGTGTGGGAGCTGTGGCCATGGTGCTGGGGTCAGGCCTGGGTGAGGCTGGGTGTGGGAGCTGTGGCCATGGTGCTGGGGTCAGGCCTGGGTGAGGCTGGGTGTGGGAGCTGTGGCCATGGTGCTGGGGTCAGGCCTGGGTGAGGCTGGGTGTGGGAGCTGTGGCCATGGTGCTGGGGTCAGGCCTGGGTGAGGCTGGGTGTGGGAGCTGTGGCCATGGTGCTGGGGTCAGGCCTGGGTGAGGCTGGGTGTGGGAGCTGTGGCCATGGTGCTGGGGTCAGGCCTGGGTGAGGCTGGGTGTGGGAGCTGTGGCCATGGTGCTGGGGTCAGGCCTGGGTGAGGCTGGGTGTGGGAGCTGTGGCCATGGTGCTGGGGTCAGGCCTGGGTGAGGCTGGGTGTGGGAGCTGTGGCCATGGTGCTGGGGTCAGCCCTGGGTGAGTCTGGGTGTGGGAGCTGTGGCCGTGGGTGCTCGGGGTCAGGCCTGGGTGAGGCTGGGTGTGGGAGCTGTGGCCATGGTGCTGGGGTCAGGCCTGGGTGAGGCTGGGTGTGGGAGCTGTGGCCATGGTGCTGGGGTCAGGCCTGGGTGAGGCTGGGTGTGGGAGCTGTGGCCGTGGGTGCCCAGGGCCAGCCCATAATCTGGCACGCTCAGGTAATGGCCATCTCCAGAACACCCTGTCCAAGACCAGGCTGCTTGGTGTCCTCTGATTTCCCCCTCAGGACTCGTGGAGCTCAGCGGTGAGGGGAGCCCAGGAGGCATTGTGCTGGGCCCAAGAGAATGAGAATTTTGGAGCACAAAGGGGCCTGGGGTCAGGTTTGGCTTCCTCATTTGGTATCTCAGAAAGCTCAGGCCCAGAAAGCATAAGCAGCTTGACTCAGGCCACACAGCTGCCCAGGAGTGCAGCAGAACTCCCCAGACCAAGCTGCACTAGACTGGCATGAGTGGCAGTGGCCTTCCTTAAATGTGCCCCCATGGCAAGGAGGGACAGGGCAGGAACCTTGGGGAAGACCAGCATTGCAGTGCATCTGCCCAGTCGATCCCAGGAGCATAGCTATCCCAGGCAGTGTGCAGCATTATCTCATTAGTTTGATTTGCATTTCCCTAATGACTTATACTGTTGAGCATCTTTCTGTGCACTTATTGCCCATTAATGCATCTTCTTTTGTGAAATGCACGTTAAAATTTTGATGCTGACAAGTTGCTGTCCGTAGAGGTTGCCCCGGTTTATTTCCCATCAGTGTGTATGAGGCCCTAACCTCCAGTACCTCAGAATGTGATTGTATTTGGAGACACGTTCTTTAAAGAGGTAATCGAGTGAAAAGTAAAATGGAAAACATGGTTTCTCTACTCAACAGAACACTTCTAACACCAAACGTGTGGTCTTTCCACACCACGCAGTTCTCCAGTTCTCTTCAGAGCCCACTGGATGTCCTAGAATGTAACCCAGTTCTACACTACCTGGAGTTAGTACAGACCCCATAGGTTAAGGGCTCAGTTCCATTTGGCTTCCCCCAGTTCAGAAGCCAGTCACAAGTCCCAGGTTGTGACCTGTGCATCTGAATGACTGACTTTAAATCAGGAGTCCCCAAGACCATCTCTGGGGATTGATCATCTGATTGGGTGGCTTGCAAAGCTCAAGGAAACATTTACAAATGTTTACCGGTTTGTTATGAAGCTGTGACCAAGAATGTGGATGAATAGCAGATGAAGAGGCGGATGGGGTTTAGCTGCAGCCCCGCCCACCCTGGAGGCTGCGGGTGGGATTATCCTAATCCCAGTGTTGGTCCATCTGGTAACCAGCTGTTTCCTCCTAGAGTCACTGCAGTAGTATAAACACTGGTGTAGTTGAAAGGGGCTTATTATGAATAACAGAAGATGCCCCTCTCACCCATATTAGTCAGGAAATTCCGAGGGTTTTGGGAGCTGTATGTCAGGAATTTAGAACCAAGACTAAACATACACTTCTTACTACACCACAGTATCACATGAGGCCATAAGGGTGGCCCTGGTTCTGTACGACTGGTGTCCTTATGAGAAGAGATGAGGACACAGGCACATGCAGGGGACACATCTGGAAGCCGAGGAGAGGTCAAAGAAGAAGCCATGCCTGCTTCTTGATGAGACGCCTCATCTGGGAGTTCCAGGCTCTGGAACAGAGGGAAATACGTTCTGTTTCAGCCACCCGGCCACGGTGCCTTGTCACAGCAGCCCAGCCGACCCGAGGCACAGTCTGACAGGCGAAAAGTCCTCTCAGTGGGCTTGGTATCTCTCCCGATGAGCACAGTGGAGCAGCTCTCCACAGGCTCAAGAGCCGTTTGTTTTTCCCTCTTTGTAATCTAGATCCTTTGCTTTTGGAGGGTGGGGGCAGGGTAAGTTGTTTCAGTACTGATTTTAGGAGCTCTTTATTAAGGGGATTAACCTTTGGCCTGTGATTTACATTAAAATTATCTTCTCATTTGTCATTTATCTTCTGATTTTATTTTTTCCTATTTAGAAATTTTGACTTTTATGTAGTCAAATTTCCCACTCTTTTAGGGGTGAAGCAAAAGCTGCATTTTATTCTAGATCTTTTTTGGGTTAAATTTTTCTTAGTTCTGAGTACCTTCTGACTCTGATGTTCTGATTGAGGGGCACAGGCAGGTAAGAAAGCACTTACCCAGGAAAGCTTGGATTGAATAACAGGGATAGAGAAATGACTCAGAAACTGTTCAGTCAGAATCCACCTGGGGGAAACCTGCTGGACCTGCTCAAATTTAAAAACTCAAGTTTATGCTGTGAAGGTGTTAATGGAAAACCCAAACTGTAAAATGTCTTAAGGAGGTTTATTCTGAACCAATACGATTGACCGTGGCCTGGGGAAAACACAAACCCAGGAAGCCTTGATAAGTGGTCCCGAGGCAGTTAGGGCACGACTCTGTCTTACACATTTTAGGGAAGCAAAAGTCACAGGCAAAGTCATACGTCAGTATGTGGAGGCCAGACATTAGTTTGGCCCCAAAAGGTGGGATATATCTTGAAGTGGGGGGCTTGCAGGTCATGAGTGGATTTAGAGATTCTTTAATTTGCCGTTGGTTAAAGGAGTGAAGCATTGTCTAAAGTTTTGGACTCAGCAGAAGGGAAAGCTGGAATTAAGAAAGTCGCTACCTAGGACATGGGGTCAGGGCGACCTGCAGGGGTGCATGACGTAAACTTTGTCTGGCATGGCCTTGCGTCCTGTTTATAACTTGATATCTTCTTGTCACAGAAGGTCTGTTCTGTCAGTCTTAGGATCTGTTGTTTAACATTAATGCTGGTCAGTTGTGCCTGAACTCCAAAAGGAGCCAGATATAATGTCTGACTTTCCCATCATGGCTGGAAATTCAGTTTTTAAGTTTTTTCTGGAGTCCCCTTGGTTCACTGAGTGGGGGCTTAAGATTTTATTTTTAGTTTTTAAAGGCCAATTAGAAATCTCAGGACTCCAAAACTTCTTATGCAAAAGGGAAGGTTAAGCCCAGAGGCTGAGTCATGTGAGGTGCTGTTTCCAAATGAACAACTATTACTAAGGAAAGGTCACGGACCTCGGGTATCTGTAAAGGTCTGCCCCCACAGATTTTTCACTGGTCAATTCTTTGCTGGTCTCTGTTGTTAAAAAGAGTCAAACTCTGAAAAATACTTGAAGAGATTTATTCTGAGCCAAATACAAGAGCCTCAGGAGATCCCAAGAACATGTGCCCAAGGCGGTCAGGTGAGAGGCTGGTTTTATACGTTTTAGGGAGACATAAAACATCAATCAGTGTATGTAAAATGTACATTGGTCCATCCAGAAAGGTGGGACAATTCAAAGCGGTAGGGTGGGGGCTTCCAGGTCATAGGTAGATTCAAAGATGTTCCAATTGGCAATTGGTTGAAAAAGTTAAGTTATTGTCTAAAAACAGAGAATCAATGGAAGGGAATGTCTAGGTTAAGATAAGGGGCTGTGGGGCCAGGCACACAGGTGGCTCACGCCTGTAATCCCAGCACTTTGGGAGGCCAAGGTGGGCAGATCACCTGAGGCCAGGAGTTCAAGACCAGCCTGGCCAACATGGTGAAACCCTGTCTCTACTAAAAATACAAACAGTTAGCCAGGTGTGGCAGGTGTGGTGGCATGCACCTGTGGTCCCAGCTACTCAGGAGGCTGAGGCAGGAGAATTGCTTGAACCTGGGAGGTGGAGGTTGCCTTGAGCTGAGATTGCACCACTGCACTCCAGCCTGGGCAACAGAGTGAGACTCTATCTCAAAAAACAAAAAAACAACAAAGAAAAGGGGTTATGGAGACCAGGGCTCCCATTATACTTAGGGAGCCTCCAGGTAGCAGGCTTCAGAGAGAATCCATTGTAAATGTGTCTTATCAGAGCTGATTCTCTCCTGGATCAGGAAGAAGGCCTGGAAAAGGAAGGAGATTCTCTTCAGAATGTAGATTTTCCCCACAAGAGACAGCTTTGCAGGACTACTTCAAGATATGGCAAAGCAATGTAGTGTGTAATAAAGTACTTCCAGGGCTTGCTATCTGTCTTGTGACACTGTACTAGAGTCAAGCTGGTATCTGGTATCTTATTGCTATAGGAGTCGGCTTTGTCAGTCTTGAGATCTGTTTTAATGTTAATGCTGATCAGTTGGGCCCGAATTCTCCTAAAGAGAGGAGGGTATAATGGGACAGTCCAACCCCCCATCCCATCATGCCTGAACTGGTTCTTTAGGTTAACTTTGGAATGCCCTTGGCTGAGAGGAGGGGATGATTGGGGGGGCTCAGATTCAGATGATTGGGGGGGCTCAGAATTTTATTTTTGGTTTTCACCTCCCATACATGAGGACATGCCAATGTATGGAAAAGGGGAGACTTTAGGTCTACAGTCTAAGTCTGGCTCCTGAAACTCCACACTGATAATGTTGATTACAATCTTATCTTCCCATGTGCAGAGCAAAGACAAGACTCCCTTCTCTACCTACCTGGGAGATGTCTGTGGAACTGACTTCTTTAGTCCTTCCTCCTCGTCAGACATTCACCTTATCTTATGTAAAATATAGATTTACTGGGCACCAGCTCAAGGCCCATGGGAATAGAACCGTTCGCCTTACTGCCTACCTGTCCCTCTTCCCACATGCCTTCCCCACTTTAAAGGAATATGTAAATACTAAACCTCCAGAAAACCTCTTCAGGAAAACAGCCACCTATGTAGCTGTCGCTCCGGGTTTTCCTGGATGCTCCCTAAAGCTGCTTAATAGGCCCTGAGGGTTGAGACGTCTGCCTCAGTCCCTCATCTCGCTTGTCATTACTTACTGAGATAAAGAGCTCTGTTCCTCCTCCACTCAGTTAAATCTCCATCTGCTGTTTTAACAAATGCAGTGAGCTGAGATCCGGCCACTGCACTCCAGCCCGGGAGACAGAGCGAGACTCCGTCTCAAAAACAAACAAACAAACAAACAAATGCAGCTTGAAGACAGATTTGTTTATTTAAGAATCCATCCTGTCAAGGGAGATTGGCCAGCAATGATTAGACCAAGTAAAAGTTGTTTGGGGTGCTCAGGAACCAGAAGTTTGTTTTAGCAAATGTCTTTTCCCCGCACCCAGCTTGGTTCCTGCCAGAGAAAAACCTTTTTGTGGCTGCTTGTTTCATGCTAGTGCTAGCTTTTGGAGAGAGTTGAGTTTAGGAATCGTAATGTGAAAAATACAGACTCCAGCGTTGTGGGGCTCAGAGCAGCCAGACTTCTCACAAGGACCCATGCATCTGAAACAAAGATTTGGCCCCTGGGACTGAACTTCTGAAGTTTCCAAAGATTCCACTTCCTATTCTCCTAAGCACCTCAAATATTTTATGCCAGAGTGGCCTTTCAGCATAGTCAGGTCACGTGCAAATCTGTTTTTTAATCTGTCTGCATCCTGCTCATTCCTTGAAAGTAATTCATACTTTTACTACAAGTTGAGAAATAGGAGATGCAGGGTAGAACTAACGAAAGATCCCTTCCTGTGCCTTCACTGTCTTTGGTCTAAAGATAGATGGTTCTGTGGGCCCATCAGCCCTGTGCGCCTCCTTTATCCTGTTATATGGGTGCTGGTGAGGCCAGAGCCAGGAGTTGCCTGGGGCCACTCAGCGTCACTGTTTTCCCGTCCAGATTCCACGTGTCAAATTGTGGGCAGTGAACAGAGGTGAAAATATGTGTGAGTGAGGCTAGTTGAGTGTGGGTTCGTCACCACTACTGGACAAGGTTCCTCTTACACCTTCCATTCTAACACTTGCCTGTTGTGGTGTCTGGAACCAAATTATGGTTCCAGGCTGGGGCAAGGGCAGCAGTGTCGTAAAGCTCCAGCACTGAATGCAGCCTCGTGCCCAGAGTCAGGAGGGTGGGGACACAGTGCCATTGTCACACCCTGCTGGCCAACATGGGTTATTTGCAAAGAACCCAGATTTAAAATGAGTTCGACTATGTTCTATTCAATATAGAATTTCACAAATGGAAGGGATCTTGGGATTCATCTGATTTCATGGCCCGATTTTACATAAGAAGAAACTGAGGCCCAGCAGGTGTTAATGGAGACAGCCTGAGGTGCTTGCTACTGCGTCCCATCTCCCTTTTGACCAGACATGCTGCTTCATGTTCCTAACTGGTGTCGTGTGCATATTCCGTCAGTCACACCTGACTTTGGGCTTGCGAGCTGAGAACGTTTCTTTTATATCTTTTGTAATCCATCAGATTATCTAAGATTTACCTAGAGCAGACATTGAGTAATTGCTTATTCCTTCAAAAAGCTGTTTTTCAATGAAACCTATAGGAAGATGTGATTTTTTTTTAACCTATCAGATTGTAAAAAATATCTGAAAGTTGGATAATGTGCTGTGTTGCCAAGGGACAGAGAGGCAGTCTCATCTGTTGCTCATGGGACTGTGCATTGGTGTAACTTCTGTGGAAGACATTTTAGCGATAGCTTTCCATATGGAAAAGATGCACACTCATGACCCAAGGGCTCCACTTCTAGGAATTTATCCCTCAGAGGTTATTTATTACAGCATTGTTTATATTAGCAAAAGATTGTGTGTTAGGCTGCTCTTGCATTGCTATAAAGAAATATCTGAGACTGGGTAATTTATAAAGGAAAGAGGTTTAATTGGCTCACAGTTCTGCAGGCTGTATAAGCATGGCACAGTCATCTGCCCTGCTTCTGATGAGGCCTCAGGAAGCTTCCAGTCATGGTGAAAGGTGAAGGGAGAGCAGGTACTGAGAGCGGGACCGAGGGAGGCAGGGAGATGCCACACATTTTTAAACTACCAGATCTCTCATGGACTCAGAGCAAGAGCTCAGTCATTATTGTGAGGACAGCATCAAGCCATTCATGCCCGGTTTGCCCCCGGGACCTAAACACCTCCCATCAGGCCTTACCTCCAACATGGGATCACATTTCAACATGAGATTTGGAGGGGACGGACATCCAAACCACCGCAGATTGGAAATAACCTAAGTGTCTATTGATAGGAGGCTGGTTAAGCTGCCACACACTCATCGCTGGGGTCCTGTGTGCCCACAGCGGGTGGCGTGGCAGGATCAGGACTGAGCGAGGCTGGGATCTCACAGATGTTGTGGCAGAGGGACCAGAGGGCTCAACCCTGAGAGCAGGAGAGCAGTCACTAGACTGATTCCAGACTCCACATGGGTGTCGATGGATTTCTTGTATCGGCAGAGCCTGGCAGGGCAACCCAGCTGTGGTGAAGATGACAGGCTTCCCAGTCAGGCTGACTTGGGCTTCACGTCAGCTCCAGTATCTGCATCTGAGACCTCAACTTCCCCAATGTTAAAACAAAATTGCTTATTCCTCCAAAAAGCTGTTTGTCAATGAAACCTATAGGAAGATGTGATTTTTTATTTAACCTATCAGATTGTAAAAAATATCTGAAAGTTGGATAATGTGCTGTGGATGAAACCAACGTATATGTATATCTCATAATATCACAATAGTATACAAAAACTTTCCTTCTGGATAGCTCTGTTCCTCCCCTCTTTATGCTGTTATTATCACAAATTACATCTTTAAACATTTTATACTCATCAAGATAGATATATAATTATCGTATTGTGCAAATTATGTATAATTGGTCTTTTATACCAAATGAAGGGGAATGAAGTTAAATACAAAAATTGATTAATATTAACTTTTGTATTTACTGATATGGTTACCATTATTGGTACTTTTTATTTCTTCATATTGATTTTAGTCTAGCATCCTTTTGTTTTAGCCTGAAGGACTCTCTTTAGTATTTCTTGTTGGTTAGCTCTGCTACTGAAGAACTCTCCCAGTTTTTGTTTACTTGAAAATGTCTTAATTTCCCCTTTACTTAAAAAGATGACTTTATTGGCCAGGCGCGGTGGCTCACGCCTGTAATCCCAGCACTTTGGGAGGCTGAGGCGGGCAGATCACAAGGTCAGGAGATTGAGACCATCCTGGCCAACATGGTGAAACCCCGCCTCTACTAAAAAAAATACAAAAAATTAGCCGGACGTGGTAGTGGGCACCTGTAGACCCAGCTACTCGGGAGGCTGAGGCAGGAGAATGGTGTGAAGCTGGGAGGCGGAGCTTGCAGTGAGCCGAGATCATACCACTGCACTCTAGCCTGGGCGACAGAGTAAGACTATGTCTCAAAAGAAAAAAAAAGACTTTATTTTCTAGATCCGGTTTTGGTTCATGGCAATATTGAGCAGGATAGAAGAGAGATCCCACACGCCCTCTGCTTCTGCCGTGCACAGCCTCCTTCACCATCAGTGTCCTGCCCCAGCTTGGTGCTTTCATTGTACTTGTTGAACCCACATCGACACATCATCCCCCTCCAGAGACCAAGGTTTATATTAGGGTTTATTCTTGGTGTTGTACATTCTGTGGGTTTTAACAAATGTAAAATGACATGCATGCGCTATTATAGCATATTACGGAAAAGTTCTACTAACCTGAAATTCCTCTGTACTCCCCCTGTTCATCCCTCCTTTCCCTCCATTCCTGGCAACCACTGATCTTTTTACCATCTCCACACTTTTCGCTTTTACAAAGTCATATAGTTCGAATTGTATAGAATGTAGCCTCTCACATTGCCTTCTGTCACTTAGCAATATGCATCTAAGATTCCTTCATGTATTTTCATGCCTTCATAGTTCAGAAATTTTCTTTCTTTTTCTTCTTTTCGTGTCAGATGAGCAATGCACCCATCATCATAACAAGGTTTCAGGGTAGCACATCTCACACATGCATGTGAACACCCAGCTATCACACTTACGAACTACAAGAGGATCACTCATTTCTTCTTAGTGCTGAATAATAGTCCATTATCTGATGTACCAGTTTATCTATTCAACTACTGAAAGACATCTTAGTTGCACCCAAGTTTTGGCAGTTCTGAATGAAGCTGCGATAAATATCCAGGTACAGTTTTTGTGTGGACATAAGTTTTCAACTTATTTAAGGAAATACCAAGGAGTACAATTGTTGGATTGCATTGTAAGAATATGTTTGGTTTTGTAAGAAACTGCCAAACTGTCTTCCAGAGAGGCTGTCCCATTTACATTCCCAGCAGCAGTGAACATGAGTTTCAGTTGCTCCTGATTCTTGTCAGTATTTGGTGGCATTAGGATTTTGCATTTTGGCTATGCTAATGGGTGTGTCATGGTATCTCTTTGTTTTGTTTGTGGTTCCCGTGGGGCATATAATGTTGAGCATCTTCATATGCATATTTGCCATTTGTATATGTTCTTAGGTGAGATGTTCACATCTTCTGCCCATTGTTCAATTGAGGTTTTTTTCTTACTGTTGAGTTTTTGTTGTTGTTGTTTTTTGAGACAGAGTCTTGCTCTTGTTGCCCAGGCTGGAGTGCAATGGCGCGATCTCGGCTCACTGCAACCTTGCCTCCTGGGTTCAAATGATTCTTCTGCCTCAGCCTCCCGAGTAGCTGGGATTACAGCCATGTGCCACCACGCCTGGCTAGTTTTGTATTTTTAGTAGAGATGAAGTTTCAGCATGTTGGCCAGGCTGGTCTTGAACTACTCACCTCAGGTGATCCACCCACCTTGGCCTCCCAAAGTACTGGCGTTATAGGTGTGAGCCACCATGCCCCGGCCTTGTTGAGTTTTAAGAGTTCTTTGGGCCAGTTGCTCACACCTATAATCCCAGCACTATGGGAGGCTGAGGCAGATGGATCACATGAGGTCAAGAGTTTGAGACCAGCCCAGCCTGGCCAATGTGGTGAAACCCTGTCTCTACTAAAAATGCAAAAATTAGCTGGGCGTGATGGTGCATGCCTGTAATCCCAGCTACTTGGGAGGGTGAGGCAGGAGAATTGCTTTAATCTGGGAGGTGGAGGTTGCAGTGAGTTGAGATGGTGCCATTGCACTCTAGCCTGGGCATGAGAGCGAGACTCCGTCTCAGGAAAAAAAAAAAAAAAGAAAAAAAGAAAAAGAAAATCAATGGACTGTAAATCCAAGGGTTTATTTCTGGACTCTCAATGCTATTCCATTTGTCTGTGTGTCTGTCTTTATGCTAGTACCATACTGCACTGTACCTTTGTAGTAAGTTTTGCAATTGAGTGGGAATATCTAGCTCTTCTTTTCCAGGATTGTTTTGGTGATTCTTGGTTCCTTGAATTTCCATCTGAATTTTAAGGTCAATTTGTTAATTTCTCTAAAGAAGCCAGCTGGGATTTTGGTAGAGAATGCATCAACTCTGTGATGGGTGAGGGAGTTACAGCTGTCTTAACAACACTGAGACTTGGGATGTTGTATTAGTTCCTAGGGCTGCTGTACCAAATTACAACAAATTGAGTTACGGTTAAACAACAGAAATCTATCCTGTGACAGTCATGGAGGCCAGAAGTCTAAACACAAGGTGTTGGCAGGGCTGCTTGCTCTCTCTAGATTCCAGGGAAGAATTTGTGCCTTGGCTTGTTCAGCTTCTGGGGGCTATAGGCATTCCTTGGCTTGTGGCTGCATCACTCCAGCCTCTGCGTCTGGTCACACTGCCCTCTCCTCTTCTCTCTCAAAATTCTTTCTGCCTTTCATGAGGCTATATGTAATTGTATCAGGTCCCACCTGGATAATCTTGGATAAACTCCTCCTCCCAATATTCTTAATCTACTTAACTTTCTTTGCTATTAATATATAAGAAACTATTCACAGGTTCCAGACATTAAGAAGTGAATATATCTTTTTTATTATTATTATACTTTAAGTTCTAGGGTACATGTGCATAACGTGCAGGTTTGTTACATATGTATACTTGTGCCATGTTGGTGTGCCACACCCATCAACTCGTCAGCACCCATCAACTCGTCATTTACATCAGGTATAACTCCCAATTCAATCCCTACCCCCTCCCCCCTCCCCATGATAGGCCCCGGTGTGTGATGTTCCCCTTCCCGAGTCCAAGTGATCTCATTGTTCAGTTCCCATCTATGAGTGAGAACATGCGGTGTTTGGTTTTCTGTTCTTGTGATAGTTTGCTAAGAATGATGATTTCCAGCTGCATCCATGTCCCTACAAAGGACACAAACTCATCCTTTTTTATGGCTGCATAGTATTCCATGGTGTATATGTGCCACATTTTCTTTTTTTTTTTTTTTCTTTTTTTTTCTTTTATTTATTTATTTTTTTTTTTGAGACAGAGTCTCGCTGTGTCCCCAGGCTGGAGTGCAGTGGCCACATCTCAGCTCACTGCAAGCTCTGCCTCCCGGGTCTACGCCATTCTCCTGCCTCAGCCTCCCGAGTAGCTGGGACTACAGGTGCCCGCCACCTCACCCGGCTAGTTTTTTGTATTTTTTAGTAGAGACGGGGTTTCACCGTATTAGCCAGGCTGGTCTCGATCTCCTGACCTTGTGATCCGCCCGTCTCGGCCTCCCAAAGTGCTGGGATTACAGGCTTGAGCCACCGCGCCCGGCCTGTGCCACATTTTCTTTATCCAGTCTGTCACTGATGGACATTTGGATTGATTCCAAGTCTTTGTTATTGCATAGCACCTTATTCTTAAAGTGTGGGCTATGAAGATGAAAAAAGGCCTCCAATTGCTCTGGATTCCTCCTGCTGACAGGAGGTTTGGTAGGGTAGGTGTTGACCCCAAGGTGAGAGAAGCAGAACTGCTTTGCAGCTATCTGAGCTGTTTGAGTGTACACATGCCGGCCGGGCTGACGTTCCAAGACTTTCATGACAAAGGCATTCATATTCTTATCTACAGTTTTAGTACAACATTTAAGAAAACAGTGTACAATAAGATAAATAATGAGTTCTAGGACAAGGAGTGCAATTCACAGTTTTAAAAGTAAAGATTTAAAAGCATTAGTTTGGGCACTTGTAGCCTCCCAAAATTTAGGTTTCAGTTTAAATGGCAGAAAAAAAAAAAAAAAAAAACTCAAAAACAACTAATAACACGTGTACTATAGTTTTTGAAACATAATTTTTTCTTCAGTCCTTATTTTTATTAAAAACAAATCCTGATAGGACCAATTTGTTTGTGAAATAAACTTTAGTTTTATTACACTTGGCATGATTATCTGCATAGAGCACAACAAGAATAATTATTTTTCATATAGGCCTTTTAAATTGGCTTTGTTGGAACTCTGTATAAAGAGCCTTAGATAATACTTTTTTAAAGCCCATCCCAGCCATGGGTTTGTACTCTCAAATGCCTATGAATTGGGTACATTACTCTCTTCTTGAGATGCCAGGTTAACTTAAGATTCCTGTGCCTGTTGGAAAGTGATATTCTTTACATACCATAGGTTAGAAACCCTGTACAGGGACTGCATAGACAAGGTATGAGGCCAGTTTTCCCTAGGGGTTTTTATTGGCTCTAGAAGTCAAATTTGATTCCTTAAACAAAAGCATGCCATTCCAGTCAAAACCTTGGTAAAATAAACAGTTTCTCCAATTGTGTCCTGTTGCAAAAGAAAACATTCTTATTGCACTTATGCAAATAATTATGTAGCCATAAATTAAGAATACTTGCAAATAGCTTCCAGATTCTGGACAAATCAGGTAGAGAGAAACAAATATGCTCCCAATTTTGTTCACAGGAATATATTTTATTCAGTTGTTAAAAGCTGTAAGTAGCTCAAAAGAAGTTTTCTTGGCTCTCTGAAAAACAAAAAGATCAGCCATGTTTTAAGCAAAAAAAAAAAAAGCAAAGGAAAAGATTAGTTCAGTTTTCTATTAGTTCATCCCATTCAGTAAGCCCCTATTCTGCTTAATATTCATGAACATTTCAGCTCTCCATGAGAGTCCTGAAGGTTTTTTCCTTTATTCTAATGTTGCAATCTCCAAAGCTATCAGAAATTTGCATTCAAGAGCACCTGTCCAAGTTTTATTACTGATTATAAAACCATCTTCTAAAGAGTATCAGAACAAGACAACAATTGTCTGTGGATGAGAAGACATTTCAGGACAGCCAAAGTCAAACACAATTGACAAGAACATTATAATTGTTATGTTAAATTACTGTGTGCCACAGAGGTACAAATGTTCTTGTCAAATGTGTGCTAAGGCATATCAAAATTATAGGAATCGTATACAATTTTGAAATACTTGCTAATAATGTATTTATATAAATATAGCCCAAAGAAAGCTAAGCACCATTTTATATTTGGCCATGTTTTCTGCATGATTTTAATACATTAAATAAGCAGACTGTGTCTTTTTGGACTTTAGGGGACCTATTTTTTTATCTTTGAATTTGATCTTGGCAGGTTTGTCAAATATCAAAGGTTTAAAACACTGGATATCACAAAATAGAACCCTAGGTTACCATAAGTCATTTGTTTATCCAAAATGATAACTCACAAAGTTTTAAAAAGGACAAAACCTTTAGTCTGATAGAAAACAGACTCATTTTCTCAAACTACAAGACCCAGTGAAGACAGCATGAAGCCTGTTGAATTGGTCTCTTCCCTCTCCCCTCCCTTGAAAGGCGAACAAAATTTTTTCATTGCCTCTCAGTATTACTTAAGAATCTTTATCAAAAGAGAAAACCAAAGTTCATGTTTGCATTATTGCATCTTTAATGTTAAAGCTAGTTTTTATTAAAATTCTATAAATCTATCCAGTGTTAATTAGTTTAACTGTAAGTTAATGTTTCTATAAACTTTTAATAGCCCTTTACAATTTAGTTGTTGTTCTTACAGAGCCTAACCATGTTTTAAGAAAACTCTGTTATGCTTTTATTCCTATGTTCAACTTATGGAAACATTGACTAATACCCCTTTAACTTTAGCCAATATGTTTACGCACAAAATCTCTTTTAAAATTAATTTTTTATAAACCTTCCACAACTTGCTTAAACCTTTAGATTTTTCCTATCTCCCTTAAAGCAATACTTTAACCCTCTAAACTTGGGCAAGAAATCCATATTCCCATGTCTTCTTACAATCTTTTACCAAAAGTACATTCTACTTTTCTTACATGCCTTTGCATGTGGAACTGTTTCTTCAGTAGCCTCAAATACATGTTACATTGTTAACTCTGTGCAACTTCTATTTTTGATGAAAAACCTGGTTAGTAGGCCATTTTAATTATGTACCAGGTGTGGAGCTTAGGACAGACACAGGACAGAAGTGCAGATCAAGTCTGTTCTTACTTTTCTTTAAACCAATTAATTAGAACTCTTTTATGTAAACGTCACACACATATCACATATAAATACAAAGACAGACAGAAAATCCAGTCGTTGTAAGATTTTTCATTTGCCATTTCTTAAGTTACCCAATGGGATTACTGGAATCGAGCTAGAGCCCTTTGAGAAGCAGGGCTAGGAAAGCATACAGTTTCTAGGCCCTGATAAGCAGGCATAGCTGGAAGGCAAAAACAGATCCCCAAAATTAAGGGTGCCATTTTATATGGAATCATGGACTCCCCCCACAGGGAAATACTACAGAAGAAGCTACTGCAGTGCTTCTACCCCACATTTTATTGCAAAAAAAAAAAAAAAAAAAAAAAACCAAAGCCAATCAGCACATTTTGTAATCAGCCCATCCCCCATGGATTCTCGTCTCTCAGTGGGGTTAGGGATGTTTCCATACCTTCTAGGTGGTCAAGAGCATGCTTCTCTGATCCAAGCATGCAAAGAGCCAAGTATTCCTCCTAATTGCCATTAACAGTCCCTTATAGTGTATTTCTCATCTGCTTATTACAAACTATGGCTAAAAGCTCTCTCATAATGTGAAGGAATTTCTGATATACCCCCCCCAAAAAAAAATCAGGTAACAAAATGTAAAACTGAAAATTAAACCAAGACTTAGATTTCGAGGGAGATCAGTTCCTGAGGTTCCACGAGGAAAACAGGTTTTTCTCAGAATGGGGTCTGTGGCACCTCCTCTGTTTTTCCCCTGAGTCCCAGGCTGTTAGAATTTATCTAGGTTCTCTCATGTGAGCCTCAAGAGTGGCAAGAAGAAAAAATGGAGGAAAACAATTCAGAAGAAAAAAACTTTTTCCAGAAAGACATGAATCAAGAAGAGGAAAAGATAAAGGTCTTATAAATAGATATAGTTTGGATACTTTATTTATTTATTAATTTGTTTGTTTATTTTTGTAATGTGGTCTGACTTTGTTTTCCAGGCTTGTCTCAAACTCCTGAGCTCAAGAAATCGTCCTCCTTTGGCCTCCTGAACTACTGGCATTACAGGCATGAAAATAGATATCCAGTGTTACCCCATTCAACTCTGGATATCTGTTTTTAATTAAACCACTTTTAATTATAGAGTTCTTTTGTTCAAAACTATTTTAAAATCTCTTATTACCAGGCTCTGGTGAGCACAGCCAACATTTCTGACTTTTGAATTCCATACCAGATAACCTCTCACATGAAATGAATATGTATTAACTAAGGTTATAACTTAACCATGAACTCATGAAGTGTTTCAAAGAGATGGTAAACCAGTTTTTTAAAAAAAAGTTTAGAATTTCCCCATGATATTTCAGAGAAAGGAAAATTCAAGAGAGGAAATCAGAAGCTATCCATGGGGTGGGGAACCCTCAAAAAATGGCAAAGTTACACAAATAACAAACCAGAAAGGAATCAATCCCAAAGCCATGAATTGAACCTGGGGGCAGCCACTGTCCAAAGACCAAAGCCTTGGTTACTGAGCTACAGCATTCAGCAGGTTCTGTTGCTCTTCCCAGAAAGAGCCTAGAGGAGTCAGTTTCAAGCTTGCAAAGGCTTTTAACTGCCCAAGATAATGTTTAGGGCTGTAAATGAATCCCCAAATTCCTGTCTGCTGGATGGCAGAGACCAAGAGAAAGTATCAAGGTTTCTTTCTCACATGGTCACAAGGTTAAGCTCTCAAGTATATAAAACAAAAAGAAAGAAACTTCATATAGAACTAGTCTCAGGGACCCCCAGCAACTTTGTAAATGACCAGCTGCCAGGCTGGCTTGAAAAGCAGGCTTATAGTGGTCCTAAGCCCATCTTCTCTCCTGTGATACCTCTCTCTCCATTAAAGAACAAAACAGAAAGACAAATTCTTAGCAAAAATTGCTCCAGATTTGCTACAGCCTAAGACTAGTCTCACAAATCTTTTTTCTATTAAACATTTGCAGAGGAGACAATCAGGTTCACATTTGCACTCACACACATACACACACACACACACACACAAACAGTGGGAGGAGGAGGGAGAGAGACAGAGAGAGAGAGAAAAAAAAGATGAGAAACTTGGTTGGTAAGAATTTCTTGCCTTTTTTTTTTTTTTTTTTTTTTTTTTTTTTGCCAGGAAACCAAGTTTCTGGGTTCCCTTTCTCTGCAGCTTTCAGAAGAACAGAGCAACTTTGATGTCCCCGTTCACTGTATCATAGATATGGGAGCCAAGCCCCATTACTAAATAAAATTATCATTTTCTGTTTGATGGAACCATAAGCAAAGCTTCTCAATTTTACAAGATGCTGCCCAACAGGCTGCATGGGGAATCAAATTAATATTTTCTTTCCCAGCCAATGTAAAACACATGTAACAAAATAGACACAAGTGACTTTGTTCAGCACCAATATTGAACTAGCAAGGCTCAAACTTTCTCCTTTTGGCCCCTGTTACCTTTGATCCACACCAGGTGTGTGTGAGGGGGATGATCTCCAAATGGTAATTCAATGTGTAATCTCTAGGCAAGAAGACAAACCTGACAAAAACAAGCAATGGGGAAAGAACTTCCTATTTAATAAATGGTGTTGTGAAAACTGGCTAGCTAGGCACAGAACATTTAAACTGGATCTTTTCCTTACACCCTATACAGAAACTAACTCCAGATAAATTAAAGTCTTAAGTGTAAAAGACAAAACTATAAAAACCCTAGAAAAAAATCTAGGCAATACCATTCAGGTCATAGGCATGGGCAAATATTTTATGTTCAAATCACCAAAAGCAATTGTAACAAAAGCAAAAATTGACAAATGGGATCTAATTAGACTAAAGAGATTCTGCACAGCAAAAGAAACTATCATCATAATGAACAGATAACCCACAGAATGGGAGAAAACTTTTGCAATCTGTCTGACAAAGTCCAATATCCAGAATCTACAGGGAATTTAAGGAAGTTTACAAGAAGAAAACAAACCCATTAAAAAGTGGGCAAAAGACGTGAACAAACACTTCTTAAAAGAAGATATAGATGTGGCCAACACACATATGGAAAAAAGCTCAACATCACTGATTGCCAAAACCAGCTCGGTTGGGGAGACCTTAACCCAGTGGCGCAAGAGGAATTAAAGACACACACACAGAAATACAGAGGTGTGAAGTGGGAAATCAGGGGTCTCACAGCCTTCAGAGCTGAGACCCCCGAACAGAGATTTACCCAAAGACTTAATAACAGCAAACCAATCATTAGCAATGTTTCTATAGATATTAAATTAACTAAAAGTATCCCTTATGGGAAACGAAGGGATGGGCTGAATTAAAGGAATAGGTTAGGCTAGTTAACTGCAGCAGGAAGACGTCCTTAAGACACAGATCGCTCCTGCTCTTGTTTTGGCTTAAGAATGCCTTTAAGTGGTTTGCCGCCCTGGGTGGGCCAGGTTTTCCTTGCCCTCATTCCTATAAACCCACAACCTTCCAGCTTGGGCATTAGGGCCTTTATGAACATGTCACAGTGCTGCAGAGATTTTGTTTATGACCAGTCTTGGGGCCAGTTTATGCTGGATTTTGGTGGGCTTGCTCCCAACACGGATCGTTAGAGAAATGGAAATCAAAACCAAAATGAGATACCATCACATGCCCAGCAGAATGGCAATTATTAAAAAGTCAAGAAACAACTGATGCTGGTGAGTTTGAGGAGAAACAAACGCTTTTACACTGTTGGCAGGAATGTAAATTAGTTCAGCCATCGTGGAAGACACTGTGGTGATTCCTCAAAGATTTAGAATCGGAAATACCATTTGACCCAGCAATCCCATTACTGTGTATATACCCAAAGGAATATAAATTGTTATTTCATAAAGATGAATGCACCTATGTATTCATTGCAGCACTATTCACAGTAGCAAAGACATGGAATCAACCCAAATGCCCATCATTGATAGACTGGATAAAGAAAATGTAGTGCATATAAGTCGTGGAACAATATGTGGCCACAAAAAAGAATAAGATTATGTCCTTTGCAGGGACATGGATGAAGCTGGAAGCCATTATCCTCAGCAAACTAACATAGGAACAGAAAACCAAACACCACATGTTCTCACTTATAAGTGGAAGCCGACCAAAGGGAAAGCATGCACACAGGCAGGGATACAACACACTCTAGGGCCTGTCAGAAGCAGGAGAGATCATCAGGAAAAATGGTTAATGCATACCGGGCTTAATACCTACATGATGGGTTGATAGGTACAGCAAACCACCATGGCACACATTTACCTATGTAACAAACCTGCGCATCCTGCTCATGTACCCCAGAAGTTAAAATAATTTTTAAAAGATACATAAAACATCTGAACAGACATTTCTCAAAAGAAGACATATGAATGGCAAACAGGTATATGAAAAGGTGCTCAACATCACTGATATCAGAGAAAGACAATCAAAACTACAATGAGATCTCATTTCACCCCAGTTAAAATGGCTTTTTCTCTAAAAGACAGGCAATAACAAATGCTCACGAGGATGTAAAGGGAACCCTCATACACTTTTGGTGGAAATGTGAGTCAGTACAGCTTCTATGGAGGACAGTTAGGAGGTTCCTCAAAAACTAAAACTAGAGCTAACATATGATCCACTGCTGGGTACATACCCAGAAGAAAGGAAATCAGTAGATTGAAGGGATACATGCACTCCCATGTTCCTTCTAGCACTGTTCACAATAGCCAAGGTTTTGAATCAACCTAGTGAGTGTTCGTCAACAGACAACAGGATAAAAAAAAGGTGGTATATATATATATGCAGTGGAGCACCCTTCAGCCATAGGAAAACAAGGAGAGCCTCTTATTTGCAATAGCATGGATGGAACTGGAGGTCATTAAGTGAAATTAGGCAAAGAAAGACAAACAGACATCACATGTTCTCTCTTATTTGTGAGAGCTAAAAATCAAACAGTCAAACTCATGGAGATACAGAGTAGAAGGATGGTTACTAGAGGCTGGGAAGGCGCAGTGGCAGAGAGGTGGGGATGGTTAATGGATAAAAAAAGTAATTAGAAAGAATGAATAAAATTGAGTATTTATAGTATTTGACAGCAATAGAATGCCTATAGCCAACAAAAATGTAATTGCACATTTAAAAAATGAAGAGGATAATTGGGTGGTTTGTAACACAAAGGAAAACGGCTGGAGGTGATGGACACCTCATTTACCATGCTGCGATGATTACACACTGCATGCCTGTATGAAAGTATCTCATGTGCTCCATTAAAATATACACCTACTGCGTGCCCACAAAAATAAATATTAAACATTTTTAAAACTATGAAAATTGTAATCAAAATTCACAATGATCAATAAATACAAATAATATAAGTTCTATGTCTGAGTTGATGCAGGGTAAGAACATATTAAGGCGGAAAGCTAGAACTGCAAACAAATGAGATCCTGAGAGCAAGAAACTGGAGAAATAACAGAAACTCCAGGGAGAAGTCTAGATCTTAAAGACATGGGAAATTGAGGGACTGACCGAGATCTCCACAAAACCAGGTCACATCTGTGTTCCAGGAAACAGAATAGAAAATGCACCCAGGGCTGTCTCTGACAGGGTGAGCAACTGGAGAGGGAAGAAAAGATCTGGGGGACCCAGGAGGGTGGAGGGACTGGAACTGGGACCTGAGGGCGGGGCTGTGCTTCAACCTCCTCCTCCCACTGCCCTTGCCCTGCCGTCAGGAGCCCTTGGTGAGGAGGAGGTCCCCAGCTCTGTGATGCAGGCCTGGGGCCCAGTCTCTAGTCCCAAAAGTGATGCCCAGGTCTCAGTTGCTTGAAGGTGACATTGCACTTCAGATGGAAAAAATGCTCTTTCCTCTGAAGAGCCCTAGTGCCACATGGCTGGGCCCCAGCTCCAATCCCTGGATTGTGGATTTCATCCTCACCTGAGTGTGGAGCTGGGGGTTTCTCTTCCTATTACTCTCCTACCTTCCGCTTGGAAGGAAGAGGAGCAGCAGGAAGGTAAGGAGCCCGCAGCCCAGCCCCACAGAGAAAGACTCTCTTCTTTTTCTCCCCTCATTGCCACTTTTCCTAAGCAACGAGAGACCCTTCTGCGATGGGAAATCTCATCATCTCTCTAGGGAAGGGCAGGGCAGGCAGGGGTGGGAGTGGGCGGAGGATTCCATCCCCAGCTCCCAGACCATCTGTGACATGTCGGCATCAGGGCAAACGCCTACGCTGGTCTCAGCCGCGAGGACCAGATCAGGAGAGGGGTGAGGTCTCTGTGGGAGGACAGGCCCCAGCTCTGGCTCATCAGCCTCTTTCCGAGGCTGGTACCTGGGGGCCCAGACGCTTCTATGTGGGGTGATCTGGGAGCTGTGCTGAGACCCTGAGAGCCTCCCGCCAGAGCCTGGATTCATGTCTGGCCTCCTTCGAAGCAGAATCCTACTGGCAGCTCAGAGGTGCCTGTAGGCCTGAGCCTGGGTCTGCCTTCAGCAGAGGAGCAGGGACTGGGGATATCCAGGATGGTCACACACAAAACCCCCACTTGCATTTCCCTAAGAAGGAAAACAGAAAACATTTCATCAATGAAACATGAGTAAAAGAAACGCATACAGAGCTCCCTGAGCTAGAGGCAGAAAGCCGTGTTACTCATGAGCACTGCATGTATGCAGCTGGCCTGGGGAGAGGAGACGGAGAACTGGTCCCAGCCCCTCACTCTTGCTTGCCTCTTACCATCAAAGGAAGAGATTGGGAGACCCAGGAGCAGGAAGAAGATCCTAGCTCTGAAAGGTGAGGCTCTACTGCTCCCCAGGACTCCCCAGAGGTGACTGAGCATCGCCTGTCCCTGAGGAAGTCATTTGCAGAGGCCTGAGAGGAAGCTCCTGGGAGGGAAATCAGAACCCGGGGCCGCCTCAGATTATCTGTGGGAATGAAGCCATGGGCCTGGGAACCGGTATTGCCCATAAGGGGGCGCTGTGGGGAAGGCACCAAGACCTGCCAGGATATGGGGGGAGGTCAGGGAGGCTCCAGGTCCATGCGGACGGCTGTTCTTCTTGGCCATGGCTGACTCTTCTTAGAGACCACCCCTGTCCGCTCTCCCCACTAGATGGTTGTGACACCCATGAGGGGGTGTACATGGAAGCACTTTTTGCAAATGACAGAAGTTCTGCACAGTGCACACCTTGCTGTCACCATTGGGGCCATGTGGCCTTGGACACAGATGCCTGGGTTTCAGGGTCTAGTTCCCCGTGGTGTCCCCTAAAGAGACAGCCACTCAGCCTCCTGTGAAGTTTGCTGGCACTGCCCTCCCCACCATAACCCCGTCTCCTGACTTCCAGCTTGCAGAATCCTCCTGAGGGAACCGGGGGACACTGGGGGCCTGACCAACCCTCTAGAAAGAGAGGAGACTCCCCCTTCTCTCCATGTCCTCCTTTATACCTGGGCCTCTGATGCAACCCTCGGGCCTGGTGGTGACCTGGGAGGGGGAGTTCCTGGAAAGGGAACAGGAATTGACTGAAGCTCTGAGGCTGACATAGATAGAACTTTGTGAATTCAGCAGTGGGGGAGGTGGAGGAGCTGTGGGCATCAGGTGCCCAGCCTTCCCGACCTCCCAGCCCCACCTGCCCCTAGCTGCAGCTTGTGCCTCATGTCTACTGCAGCCACCTGAGAAAGCTCACTGGGGAGGGTGGCTCTCACCTACCTTTAGCTGGAGACCCCCTGGGTGACATGTACCAACCAGCGCCTGCTAAGGCCCACCAACTGTATGGGAAATGCATGCAATGTCCATCTCCCACCAGCTTGTCCCCAAGGGCTCTCCCAGCTACTCTGGCCTCCACCCTGTCACTAGGCGCAACGACCACCTTAGAGCCTTTTTGACCACACTCAAGCCTGAGTACCTCCAGGTCACCAGAGCCCTCATTACCCCTAAAACACCCTGCACCTCAGCCACATGTGCTTTTTCCTCCTTCACCACAGCCCCCTGTTCCCACGGCCTCCTCTCCACCTCCACCCAGCTCCGGCCTGGCTGAGTTTCCGTGTGGCTCCACAATATGCCCCGTCCCTCAGAGCTGCCTTTTCCACAACCAGGGGCTGACTTCTCCAACCAGGGTGATCTCCGGCTTTGGGTGCTCCAGCGATCCCATCTGGGACCTCTCTTGCTGGAGGGAGGCTGCCACCACCTGCGGCCTCTCCACCTGCTCACATGGCAAGTCCCAGCAACCGTATCTTCCTGACCACTCCCTAGAGGCTTCCTTCTGGGGAGACCCCACACCCAGGCAGATGGAGGTAGGTGCCTGCACATTCATCCACCCCGACATGCAGAAGCTGCTGGAAACTCTCATCACCAAGAGAGCAGTGATGAAGATGTGGCAGGAGAAAGAAAGGGGGCAGGCAGACTACCTGCAGATGACATCACTGGGGAAGGAGTGGGACATCATGACTCTAAATCCCTTCTGGAATGTGACAACCCAACCACAGCAGCTGCCTGGTCCTCAGCAGGTCTCTGATGCCACGTCCATGGGGGACCACTTACAGTGGAAATGCAGCCAGCTCTTCTGAGACCTCTTCTCCCCTCTTTCAATAGGGAGTCCCTGGTGGTCACGGCCTGGGTGTCTAGGAACCCTTCCTCACAGAATGTGTACTCTGTACCATTGGATAAAGCCTCCACTTCTCTTCAAGGTGAACCTGAGGTTGAGGCATCCTCACAGCTTTCCCAGGCACAGTCCCAGCCCCACACATGGCCCAGCTCCAACCGTTCACTTCAACCTGGCCCCAGTCCCAGCCCCCACCTCTGGCTGGGATCCAGAAGCAGTCCCACTGCTCACCCCCTGTCCCAAGCCTACCGTGCTCTTTTCCACCCCAGATCAGGTTCTGTGGGGCATCTTGCCCTACATCCAATGAGAGGGCACAGTCTGTCATCCCGAGTCGAGTGGAGTATCTTGAATGGCCCTTGCAGAAGTGACTAAAGTGGAAGAGGGATTTTTCCTTTCTCCTAAAAAATTCTCAGGCTGTCCTGAGCCAGCCCACTGTCCACCTTCCCCAGAAGAGGCCGGCTTTTCAGAGCCCCAAGTCAGCCTCCATTCTTTCTGGGGTTGCCTCCAGCACTGAGATCCCAGAGCACCGGTGGCAAGGAAGTAGTGCCATGTGCCAGGAGCAGTCCCATGGCCCTCCCAGCAGATTCCATCTGGAGACCTCTGCAACCTGAGGGGGAATTCCCAGGTAGGTCCCAGGGTCAGGCAGAAGACACACAGGGGGTCCTCTTGCCCTCCCAGGCTTCTGAATTTGCAGGAAAGGGCAGGAAGAATATGCAGAAGACAGGACTCAGGAGCTCTGGAAGGTTATCTAGGAAGAGGTGCTTAGGGTCCAAACTAGAGGCACAACCAAGCCAGGATCAAGGCACAGGAAGGAATTCAGTGAAGGTTCTGGAGAAAGACAAGGAGGAGGCAGACGGTGACTTCAGGAAGTCCTGGAAGTACCAATCAGTAAGTTCCACACCCAGGGACCCAGACAGGAAGCATTTGGAAAACAAGCTGCAGGTCCATATGGATAGGAAGGTGGGGGAGATCAAGGAGGGCTGGATCCCTGTATCTGTGTATTGCTCCTGGTTCATGGCCAAACGTGCTGTTCCCAAGTCTGACACCCACAGGAAACTGGGGAAGCTGGCATCCTGGAGGGGTGGGAAAGCCCACATGAACACCTCCCAGGAGCTTTCCTTCCTTCATCCCTGCACCCGGCAGATGCTGGAAGCACATCTTTTCAGGTTCTGTGTGAGGCACAGGTGGGGTCCAGACCTCCAGTCCCTGTAGCCCATAAATGTCCAGTCAGGTAAGGCTCAGCCCCCACCCCTCCCATACTCCACATTTCCCCTCTGGGCCTCCTGGGAATCTCGGGTTGAATCTGTAGCCAAGTTTGTCATTTTATTGGAAAAACCTCCCCAGAATGGTCCAGGAGACAACAGAACAACAGGCAAGTCAGCCCCACTGTGAGTTGCCCTGTCCCTGCCCCACCACCTGAGCAGGAGGAAGGCCAGAGGGCTCCAAGATGGTCCCAGTCAGCTGACACCCATAAGCAATTAGAGGCCTCTCCGACTGGACAGAAGGACAGGGCGTCTTCTCAGTCCCCCATGTGCAGCCTTGTAGGCAGAACCTGGCAGAGCAGGACTGTCCTGGGGTCTGGGAAATCCAACCTTGAGGGGTTCAGAAATGGCTGGGAATGAGGCATGGCTTGAGATTGAAAGCATGTCCCCAGGAAACTCCTGTCATAACAGAGCCCTGCAAGAGTTCTGCATAAGGTCCCAGTGGGCAAGGGCCAAAGACACCCTGGAAGCACTGGAGGCTGAGGAGGAGAAACCCCCTGCTTCAGAAGCCACCTTGGGAGCCAGTGTGAGGGCAAGTTCAGGAAGTGTTTAGGTGGACCTGAGGAGCACAGAGGCTGTGGGGACCACTAGTGTCTACACTATAGTGTAAACTGGTGTCTGTAGACCTCAGTGTCTACAATCTGTGTTGCTCAGGATCCAGGGCATCTGTGTCTGAAAGCACAGGCAGTCAATGAGATTGCGCTCACAGTGCAGGTGGACTCAGAGGAGCAGGTGCCAGGCCGTGTCTCCAGCATCCTCCTCCAGGAGGGCCCCACAGACCTGTGCCTTCCAGGCCACAAAGTGGACATGCTCCCAGCCATAGACTGGCCACTCACTAATGCCCCACTGTCCACCTCCCAGACTGTGTTCAGTAGGAGGAACATGGCAGCTTTCCAGGGGCCATGTGCCCTCCTGTGGAAGGGAGGGGACAGACTGGGGCAGCAGGAGCCTGTGAGCCCAAAAGTGAAGGCCCCACAGAAGAGTCAGAAGATGCTGGGCTCTGTGAACAAGGGCGAGGCCTGCAGGAGGCCCAGACCAGGGTAGCAGGGACATAGGTGCAAGGGACCCAGGACCTCCGAAGCCAGCTGGAGGAGCCACCCTGCCCATGCCAGGGAAATAGGAGACAAACAATAAAGGAAATATGACAAGCCTCAGCTAGAGAAGGGACAGGCACCACCAGAGTGCAACTTCTGGAGAAAGATCAATCACCATTCACAGGGCATACTATCAGAGGAACCAGCTCCCAATATTTCAACATAGGTTCTTTTCTATTTTCCCTACGTGTTGGCTGGTCTGAGAAATAAAAAGAAAGAGTCCAAAAGAGAGAAATTTTACAGCTAGGTGTCCGGGGGTGACATCACATGTTGGCAGGTTCCGTGATCCCCCCGAGCTACAAAACCAGCAAGTTTGTATTATGCATTTCAAAGGGGAGGGAGTGTAAGAATAGGGTGTGGGTCACAGAGATCACATGCTTCAAAAGGCAATAAAATATCACAAGGCAAATAGGGGCAGAGCAAGATCAGAAGGCCAGGGTAAAATTAGAATTGCTCAGGAGGTTTCATGTCCCACTATGTATGCATTGTCATTGATAAACATCTTAACAGGAAACAGCGTTTGAGAGCAGATAACTGGTGTGACAAGAATTTTCTAGGCTGGTATTTCCTAATCCTAGCAAGCCTGGGGGTGCTGCAGGAGACCAGGGTGTATTTCATCCCTTATCTACAACTGCATAAGACAGACGCTCCCAGAGCGGCCATTTTAGAGAACTTCCCCTGGGAATGTATTCATTTTCCCAGGGTTATTCCTTGATGAGAAAAGAAATCAGCAATATTTCTCCTATGTGCTTTCTGAAAGAAGAGAAATATGACTCCATTCTACCTGGCCCCACAGGCAGTCAGACTTTATGGTTATCTCCCTTGTTCCCTGAAAATCGCTGTTATCTTGTTCTTTTCAAGGTGCCCAGATTTCATATTGTTCAAACACACAGGCTTTACAAACAATTTGTGCAGATAACACAGTCACCACAGGGTCCTGAGGCAACATACATCCTCAGTTTATGAAGATGACAGGATTAAGACATTGAAGTAAAGACAGGCATAGGAAATTACAAGAGTATAGTCTGGGGAAGTGATCAATGTCCATGAAATCTTCATGATTTATGTTCAGAGATTGCAGTAAAGACACACATAAGAAATTATAAAAGTATTAATTTAGGGAACTAATAAATGTCCATGAAATCTTCACAATTTATGTTCTTTGGCCATGGTTTCAGCCGGTCCCTCCATTCAGGGTCCTTGACTTCCCCCAACAGTCTACACCTCAGGAAAAGAGGTGCAGGGCAGGAAGACGTACTTCAGAAAGGCAAGCCCAGGGCAGATGCTGTCCAGAGCTAGGAGTCTGATCCAGCAAGGTTGTTTATGGATAGCATGACTAAAGAAGCCCAGGCCATCATCAGAGTTGTGGGTCAAATCCTGGTGGACAAATTGGGCATTCAGCAGGGATGTGGTCCCTCAGAGATCAACTGCCACAAAGGCGACCTCCAAGCCCAGAAGAATGTGCCTTCCTGCTGCCACAGGAGTCACTACCACCAGGAACACAGCAGAGAGATGAGAGCCCTGGCCTGCAGCCCCAAAGCCACCCCCAAGGGCCACAACTGTCCTGTCAAAAACAAGGGCATCAGAGACAGAGACAGCAGTTGGGCTCCCACCTCCCAGGGAGCCTGTGTCCCCAGCTGGTCCCCACCACCACAGGCCACGAGTGGCAAGCACCTCCCGTGGCCCCATCCACAGCCACAGGAACTGAGGTCTACACAGATGGGTCTTGCTTCCTGAACCAGCTCAGGCTTCTCACACCTCTCCTGGGAGAGTCAGGGGGTTCTACTCAAATAACACTGGACACCTACATAACAAACCTGTCCTGCATGGATCATCACAGTTCCCATGTGTTCCTGACTTCCACGGAGAAGTTCCCAATGCACCTGCTTTCCCTGCAGAGGTGGAAGCTTCTGTCTGTGTCATGCTAGGGCACAGGAAAGGGCTCAGTGTCAGCTCCTCCTGAGTGTGGCTCCCAGAATGACTGGGCCAGGAGGAGGCTGACAGGGACCTGGAAGACCCCATGTTCTCCCTGTCCCCACACTGTGTCTGGTTTCCAAACTGGATCATGACTCAGAGCCTTCAGGACATGTAAGGATAGCAAACCCTTTGGAGATTCCACCTGGGCTCTGGCTCACTGCAACCCCCATTCTCACTAAGGTGACTTCTGTGCTACTGTAGGAGCTGGGTCTGCAGGGGCCTCATGGACTGAGGGGGTGGTAGGCTCCAGGAGTGATGGATCCCAGAAACCCCCCTGCCCCACAGTACTCTGGGAATGTGGGGGTGTCCTGTGCTGGCCCTGGGTCAGAGGCAGGACTGCTCTTTCCAGGATCTCCTGGTGGGGAAGAGATGACACCCTCCCCAGACACTTTCCTGTCTGCTGAGTTCCGGGATGGACTTGGGCCCTGCCAACACTTGGTTCAGCCTTGATAACACCCTTGGGTTCATGTCTGCCATCCCCGGCCTCACTCCCCAGAGCAGTCTCCCAGCCCACTAGTGTGGGGTGTCCGTTTCAGGAGGCACCCAGGGCTGCTGCCTGCCCCTCTGGTAGGACTCTGTGGTCAGGAACCACAGGAGAGGACCTTAGGTTCAGGGTGGGAGGTGGGAAAAGAATCAGGGAAGATGAGCCTAAGATTGCAAGTGCAGGATCCAAAAGCTGCCTGCAGCTGTAACCAGGGTCCTCGCAGTCTGGTGACCATTACAAGCAAAAGTGGTCAGTGCCACTCCCGGGGGAGGGGAACCCAGAAGGCAAGGGTTGGCCTGGGTCACACAGCACATCTATGGTTCCAGGCCCATGTGCTTGCAGGGGACAGATTGGGGCTCAGAGAATCTGGTCACATGGTTGGCAGGGACAGTCCCCACATGGCCCAGTCCTGTGCTCCCTCCGTCCTGGTGCTGGGTCCTTCCTGGCCATCCCCAGGGAAGGCAGGAGCAAGGTCAGGGCAGGCAGGAGCCAATTCCTCAGAGGGATCTGCCCAGGGGCCTTCTGCCCCAGGAGACCTCTGCACTTGCAGGGGTTGTGGAGGCTGAGGACAAGGGGACAGGCCTGTACCCAGGCCT
This sequence comes from Macaca fascicularis, assembly GCF_037993035.2. Taxonomy (NCBI): domain Eukaryota; kingdom Metazoa; phylum Chordata; class Mammalia; order Primates; family Cercopithecidae; genus Macaca; species Macaca fascicularis. The sequence goes on along the minus strand of NC_088384.1, from coordinate 52,677,896 downwards.
GGTAGGACCCAAGTTGGGGACCTGTTTTGAACATGCCCTGGTGTCACTTTGGGTGTCCCAACTACTGCTGGAGCCAAGTCCTGTCTGGGGTGGTGACCTGGGCAACTCCAGTGTGGGCCTAACATCTATGGGACCCAGGATCCTGGGACCTGCAGCAGAGGAACTCCACAGGGACCCCCAGTAGACCCCAACACTCAAAGATTCCCACAGAGACCCCACATTCATCAATATTTCAGAGATTCCCCACAGTGATCCCCAGAGACCCCAACAGAGAATCTGACTGAGATCCCCCCACAAAGACCCCCTAGAAGGACCCCCCCCCCAGAAATCCCCGAGAGAGACTCACACAGAGACTCTTCAAAAACAACACAGAGATCCCCAGGGAGACACCCACAGTGAGTCTAACAGAGACCAGCACAAACAAAATATATCAAGGTCACTTTGCCACACCATAAAATCCCTAGCACTGCACTCACTTGGTGAAAATGAGCGGCATCTACCTTATTACCAGCAGCGGTTTTCTTCTGGCGGCCTCTGCCCTCTTCTAGATAAGATTCCTTGAGATATCAAACAATATAAAAGCCTCCTCTATCAGACAGCGTCCAATTTCGAGCAAGCCCCTGACCCGCTGACAGACCCTTCCCAGGATCACCCAGTCACAACCCCCATGCTGATATCAAACTGTAACGTTCTTGATAGAAACGGTGAGAGTTCCTCTGATGCCATCCTTCTGAGATCGTCCTCAGTTCCTCAGGCCATGCTCCCCCTCACTGCCAAGGGAATCCCCCCGGCTGGTCTAGGTCGGCCTTGCTCACGGGGCTCCTCCTGCAGGCCTTGTGCTGGAGCACATGGAACAGGAAGGATCTCGGCTTGGACAAAGCTTCCTCAGAAAACCTTCTCCGATTCCCCTATGAGGCCAGGCCTCCTGTGCTGGGTTTCCCACCCTGGCCCTTCTTCCCTTGTGACATCCTCTGCACACCTGCGCATGTTTCTCCTAGAACCCTGAACGCTTCCGGTGGGCCCAGTGAGGAGGGAGGCGTGCCTGACCACACTCCCGGTACTGACTGTGGCCCTTGTTAAAAATTGTTTCATAAAATCTCCTTAGTTAATGGGCACAGGAATCAATGCCTCCTCTACCTCATATATAAGTTGCATCACAAAAATCATATTTTCATGAAGGGTCTTAACTCTTTCCAGTAGCCAATATCATGTTTCAAAGAAAATCTGTAAAAATAAAATGGCATTGAAACTTCAAATTTCGTGGTAAAAAGAAATTTTCAAATTCAAATTTTTCCATCTAAGTTATTTATTTTAGAGGCCAAATATGAATATCCTTGTAAGTTTTGAAATCCTTCAAAGTAAAATTCTGATGTTTAGAGAATACAAACTAAAAAGCAATTTTGCTTAAAAACATTCTTTCTAATGTGCCACAAATTTAGTTTTAAAAACGATTACCAAAGAATATGCTATTTTTAAGTAATTTAAATATACAACTTGCACACACATACTGTAAATCCACTCTTGTAAAAATGAGGAGCAGCTATATGTTTACTTTAACATCTAAGATGCTGAAATCTCTATACAATACATTGCTTATTTACAACCACATGTAAAATAGGGGATTGATAAATAATTCAGCCTGCATATTTGTTCTGTTTGATTTTTTAAAATTATTGAAAATAATTGAAAATCTTACAAAACATCATCTGTTTGAAGGATGTTAGAAAAGAGAGGGTCGAAAAATAGGACTGCACATTTATTGCTTAATGGTTTAACTTCAGTTATAAATACACACATATTATACATATCTGTGTGTGTATATGTGCACAGGTCTGTATACGCATGTGTGTGTGTATATATACGTGTGTGTGTTGTAACATCATTGGATTATTCTCACCCATTCTATTGTTGGTTGGAATACACTGCTCTTTTCTGTTATTCTGCAGAGCAGGGTGCATCACAAGTGATCTCTGGACTTGCCGAAGCAACTATTCTCTCTCCAGCAATTTCTGCCACTGCTTGGGTTTGGAAATTTCCTCCCTGCTCACCTCCACTGACAGCACGTTCACCTCACCTAAGGCCCTCTGGTTCTCCTCTTAATACTCCAAAAATGTGATAAGTGTAAAGAGAATTTTCCTCTGAGGAAAACAATAATGGCTAGATCAGTGATACACTATGGGTTCATAAAGAAAGTGAGTCTATTTGATTTGTCTATTAACCTGGAAGAGCACATTGAATATTTTTTCTTTTTTAGAATAAGTACAGGCACACATTGATCTTTTACTGAAAAAGAAAACATTTAAAGCTACATATAAATAAGAACAAAATACTTTTATTTAGCCCTAGATCCCAATAATTTTTTTAGAACTCTTTTCCTAAAAGGTTTACAGTACAACCTTTTATATTTAAGTTTGCAAACCATTTCAAGTTAGTTAGTGTATAAAGTACGAAGTTTACACTGAGATTTTGAGCCAATAAATGTTTGTTTTCTCTAGTAACATTTTTTAAGAAGACTATTCTTTCTCCTTCAATTGCTTTTTTACCATTGTCAAAAATGAGTTGAGTATATTTACTTGTGTCAATTTCTGAGTTCTCTTTTCTGTTCTGCTGACTTATGTCTCCATCTCTCCACCAATATCATGTGCCTTTTCCTATAAACTTAAAATAGGTTTATCTATATGCATAAAAAGATATGTAGCTGGAGTTTTTATATGACTGTCGTTAAGTCTACCCATCAATTTGAGGAGAGTTGACATCTTTGCTATCTTGAGTCTTCCAAACCATTAATAATGTATGTTTGAATTTATTTAATTCTTCTCTCAATTCTTTCATGCACATTTTGTCATTTTTGCCATCTTGATTCTGCATGTCTTGTCAGATTTTTGCCTAAGTATTTTCTTTAGAGCAATTGTAAAGGTGCTTTCAGTTTCCACACATTCATTGTTAGTTCATAGAAATATGATGAATTTTGGAGGATGGATCATTTATCCTGTGAACTTGCTAAGTATTATTATTTCTACAAGAATATTTTTAGTTTCGCTGAGACTTTACAAATACAATAGTGTAATGTGCAATAGATGCCACTTTCCTTCTTTCTTTTTTTTTCTATCAGTGTGCTTTGCTTGTTTTTTGCCCAATTGTGCTGCTTAGAACTTTTAGCGCTCAGTCAGATAGCGTTGTTGAGAGCAGAAGTCTCTGCCTTGTTTCCACCCTGAGGGGAAAACCATTCATTCTTTTTTTTTTTTTTTTTTTGAGACTGAGTCTTCCTCTGTCGCCCAGGCTGGAGTGCAGTGGCCGGATCTCGGCTCACTGCAAGCTCTGCCTCCCAGGTTCACGCCATTCTCCTGCCTCAGCCTCCCGACATCATTAAGCATGACATAGCTGTTTGTTTTTGATAAATAGTCTTGATAAAGTTCAGGAAATTTCTTTGTATGTCTAGGCTTCTGAATGTTTTTATCATAAAACTGTGCTATATTTTGGCAAATGCTCTTTCTGCATCAATTGAGATCAGTAGCATATGTATTTTTGAATCATGTTTCTTTGTCCAGGTTGATATTCCCTATGTTTTAATTGACACATGTACACAATTTATATTTAAGATAACTCTAATACATATGTCAAGGCCTAGGTGTTCTACTTTATAATTTATTTTCTGCTTGTTCATTCTCTTTTTGTTTCCTCTGTTCTCCTTCCTAACCTTACTGTGAGTTATTGAAGTAGTTTTAGGATTATATAATGATTTATTTATACTGTTTTTTAGTACAACTCTATATAATTTTCTTACTGTCTTTACCTTATTATTGTTATACATGTGTAACTGATGCCAAAGTCAACTGGCATTGATGTTATACCACTGTATAAAAGGACCACAAGTCCTTTTAGCCTCCTTGCTTTTAAAAATAGAATCGCACTGAGTAACACATCCAATACACTGGATGCTGCAACAGGCAGTGTGATAATTTTAGTGTAAACACCAAATATAATTTTAAAAACTTCTGAGATGATGAATAACCTATGACATCTATTTACATTTTCCCATTCTCTTATTCTTTTCTTTCTGAAGTTCCAAGCAGTTTTCGGATATCATTTGGTTTCTGTTTAGAGGACTTACTTTTCAGCTTTTTAAGAGGAGTTTTGGTAAAACACAAATTGTGTCAGTTTTCCTTCACATAAGGATGCCTTTATTTCTCCTTTCTTTTTTAATGTTATTTTTGCTGGACATAGAATTTGCACTTGACAGTTTTTTTTTCCTTCAGGACATACATGTTGGGACACATCCTTGTGTCCTACACTGTTTCAGATGAGAACTCTGTTGTCATTTGAATTTTATTTTTATAAGTCCATATAGTTTTTTGGGGGTAGGCTTTCAAGAATTTTTATTTGTCTTCTGTTTTCAGAAATTTTTATATGACATGTTTTAATATGAGTTCTTTTAGGTTTATCTTATTTAGTATTTACTCAGCTACTTCGTTCTCTATGTTTGTGTCTTTGTCAAAATTAAGATGTTTTTAGATATCAATTTATTGACTCTTTTTCCAGCGCCACTATTTCTTTCCACTCTCTTTCTTGGTCTCTGATGATACATAGACTCAGTATTATGATGCTGCCTGCCAGGTCCCCAAGGGTGTTCTCTGTTGTTTCATTTTGTATCTGTTTTTGCTCTCTTGTTCAGAATAGAATCAGTAAATCCTACTGATTTGTCCTCAAGTTTACTGATTCTATCTTCTCTTTTCTCTTCTTTACTATTAAGCTTATCCAGTAAAGTTTTATTTCAGTTATCTTTTTTTTAAAATTCTTTAATTTCCATTTGGTTAATTCTTATAACTTTCATTTTTTGGTGGAGATTTTCAAGATTTACATTTGCTTCAAAAGGACTCCTAATTGCCTGCTGGTGCCACCTCACTCAGTCTCATTGCAGCTGTGTCAGTGTGGAGGTTTGGTTCACCCCAGGGTCCTACCGACACCAGAAGTGGGGTTGGGGGAAATTGGAGATGATGCCACCTTGTCAGTGTGGTGGCACTAGGTGCAGCAGAGGCTCAGCTTCCTTCTTGACTTCAGTGACAAGGGTTAGGAAGGTGACACTAGTGTACCTCACCCTGCCTCAGTCTCAATGTTGCTCCATGAATTTGAGGCTAAGCTTACCTCTGGCACCTCCAGACACTACTTTGGCAAGGGTTTTGTAGAACTGTCTGCTTTTGCCAGACAGAAAATGGAAGAACAGCTTCTTTCTTGGTCTGTTGACATGACCTTGATAGAAATACCAGAATGCCACCTTCTTTTGCAATGTGGGAGAGAGAAGATTTATCTCCGTTCCTGTCCCCACTGACACCATCAGGCAAGGGAATCAGAGCACTGCTGCTTTCTTCCACTCCGTGGAAGTGAAGTGGATCATCAGCTCCACACTGGACTCCACTGAACTATGATGTTTGGGGGTTTTTCCACTGATGTTTGGCTACAGTCAGGTGGGTATTCCCTGCTATGCCATTATTTTCCAGGTTCTTTGGCTGAGAAAGCTGGTGTTTTGTTAGGATTGGTTTTGTTGGGTGTGGTTTCTGGTTGGCGGCTTCTGCAGCACTCTCTCCAGGGCAGATGAGAAATATAGGAGACACACACCACTGTGTAACTCCCCAGGGAGACTGACTTCCTTACTATACTTTTCCAACACTTTGCATGCTCATTTGTTGCTGTATGTGCAGACTTTCATTTAGAACACAAAGGATGTGATAGTAATGAGGCTTCTCCAACTGGGCTGAAAACAGGTGTGTTTTTGTCTTAAAATCATAAGAGCAAGTATTTAAAAAAATACTTGAATAGGTTGGTGAGAATCCTGGGGAGAACTAACACATGACTGGGGAAAAAAAACACATTTTCAACACTACAAGAAGAAGTCATTTCATAACAGTAAAAATTCCAGTTCATGTTATCTACAACTTACTCATTTATTCTAGCCTGGTGTCAGAATTATCATTTGTCCCTGTGATAAACAAAATTACTAGACAAAGTGGAGTGTTTCTATGCAGCTTGTTTGGTCTTAACCTTAGAGTAGCCAATCAAAATACAATTTTCCAAAGTGTCTTTGATCAGTTTCTTTTTCTTCCTGGAAACCTCAGACTTCCTAGTGGATTTTTTTTTTTTTTAATTTGCAGAAAATAAGGATGAGATCTTGTAGTGTAGGATTTAGTAGGTTTTGAGAAGCCCACAGAGACATGTGTCCATCATCCAGCACTACAGAGAACAGCTGAATCACCCTAAAATTCTCTGTGTGATGCCTTTGTGATCAACCCTTCCCTTTCTTCCAATTGTGGGAAACCTCTGATCTGTTTTTTTGACCTATAATTTTGCTTTCTCCAGAATGCTATACAAATGAAATCATACAATATGTAGACATTTGGGGCTGACTTCTTTCACATACATAATACATGTAAGTTCATCTCTACTAGTGTGTAAGTCAATAGTCTGTTCCTTTTTATTGTTCATGGTATTGACGCAATAGTCTCTCTATTCACCTGTAGAAAGATGTCTTGGTTAGGCTGGGTGCAGTGGCTGACATCTGTGATCCTGGCACTTTGGAAACTGAGACGGGCAGATCATGAAGTCAGGAGTTTGAGACCAGCCTGGCCAACATAGTGAAACCCCGTCTCTATTAAAAATACAAAACAATTAGCTGGGTGTGGTGGTGGGTACCTGTATTCCCAGCTACTTGGGAAGCTGAGGCAGAATAATTCCTTGAACCTGGGAGGCAGAGGTTGCAGTGAGCCGAGATCGCGACATTACACTCCTACACTCCAGCCCCGGTGACAGTGTGAGACTCCATTTCAAAAAAGAAAAATAAATAAAAAATAAAGACGTCCTGGTTGTTTCCAGGTTTTAGAGATTATGAGTAAAGCTGCTAAAACATTTGCCCAGCCTACAGGCTTTTATGTGAATTTGTTTTCATTATACATTGATAAATATATAGGAATGGAATGGTTGAACCTCACACTGGACATATGTTTTACTTAATATAAAGTTGCTAAATTATCTCCTAAAGTGACCATGTCATTTTACATTCCCAACAGTAATGAAAGAGAATCTTTGTTGCTACACATCTTCAGGAGCATTTGATATTTCAATTTTTTATTTCCATTCTAATGGCAGGTAGTAGTATCCCATTGTAGTTACGATTTGCATTCCCCTATTAATTAATAACAATAAACATGTTTTCATATGTTTATTTGCCACATGTCTGTCTTCTTTTGAGATGTATGTGCTCAAAATTTTTGCTCATTTTAAATTGGACTGTTTGTTTTGTATTGTTGAGTTTTAAGGGTTCTTTATTTATTCTGGATGAAAGCTTGTACAAGATATGTGACTGATATGGTTTGGCGGTGTCCCTGCCCAAATCTCATTTTGAATTGTAGTTCTCATAATCCCTATGTGTTGTGGGAGGGACCCAGCAGAAGGTAATAGAATCATGGAGGCAAGTTACCCCGCTGCTGCTGTTCTCATGATAGTGAGTGGGTTCTCATAAAATCTGATGGTTTTATATAGGGCTTTTCTTCCTTTGCTTGGCACTTCTCTCTCCTGCCACCATGTGAAGAACAACATGTTTGCTTGCCTTCTGCCCTGATTGTAAGTTTCCTGAGGCCTCCCCCAGCCATCTGGAACTGTGAGTCAATTAAACCGCTTTCCTTTGTAAATTACCCAGTCTCAGGCAGTTCTTCATAGCAGCAGCTGAACAGACTAACACAGTGACTTAAAAATATTTTTCCCTGATTGTTTTAGCTTTTTGCTCTTGTAATGGTTCTTTCACAGAATGAGCATTTTCAAATATGATAAAGTGTATTTTTTCATTTTCTCTTTTATGGATCATGTGTAGGGTATTTTATCTAGAAACTCATCAATGACCCCAAAGTCATATCTAATATCCCCTGTTTTATGATAGTATTTTATTGCTGTATACTTTACACTTTTATATAGTCCACTTCAGTCCACATTTGTAAAAGTTGTAAAATATGCATTAAGGTTCCCCCCCCCTTTTTTTTTTAACATGGGGAAATCCCATTATTACATTCCCATTTAGAGAATAGATTATACTTTCCCCTTTTCCTCTGTGCCTTTTTCAAAATGCAATGGAATATATTTGTGTGGGTCTATTTCTGGGGTCTCTATTCATTCCATTGGTCTATGTGTCTAGTGTTTTAACAATATTTAAACAAAACCACAATATTTTGAGAACTGTAGCATAATAGTAAACCTTGTAATCAGTAGTGTTTATCCTGTAACTTTGTTTTTTTTTCAGAAGTGCTTTGACTATTCTAGTTCTTTTGCTTTCCAACTACCAATAAAAAGCATGCAGAAATGTTCACTGTTAATGCAGGAACTCTACAAATAGAAATGGAAAAGACTGGCAGCTTAACTATATTGAGACTATGAATTCATAAATATTTAATTCCCCTCTTTTACTTAAATTTTCTCTTATTTATTGCATTTATATTTTATAATTTTCAGCATATAGATCCTGCACTTACATTGTTACATTAATACCTAAGTACTTCATTTTTGCTTCTATTTTAAACAGTAATTTAGTTTTTTCAACTGTTAATGCCTAACACATAGGAAAATTATTGACATTCTATATTGACCTTTGATAATAAAACACTATTCATTTCACGTATTTTTATAGAAGCTTTTTGTAAATACTGTAGGATTGTGTATATAAACATTTGTTTTATGAGCAAATACAGGCAGTTTTACTTCTTCCTTTTCAATATGTATGTTATTAATTTCTTATTCTTGTCTTGTTGCACTTTGCAAATCTTGTAATACAATATTGAATAGGACTTGTTCCCACTCTTAAGGAAAAACCATTTCATAATCATCATACAGTGTACAGATTTAAACATATATCCTAAGTTCTTTTATTCCTAATTTTATGAAAGTTTTGGTCAGAAATAGATGTTGGATTTCATCGAATGCTCTTTCTCCATCTCTTGAGAAGAAATGTTTTAAAAATAGTCTTTGTATAGCAGATTACTTGGATTGGATTTTAATAGTGAATCAGCTTTGTTTTTACTGGACATAATGAATCATCCTACATGGGTAGATGTTCAATTTGATATCACAATATTTTGTTGTTATTTTTCATATATGTCCATGACTGATACTTGTCTATAGTTTTCTTTTCTCTCAATATCATTTTTTGGTTTTGGTGTTATTGTAATGCTGGCCTTATAAAATGAGTTGGGAGTGCTCCCATCTCATCTATTTTCTCTAAAAGTTTGTGTACTGTCAAAATCATGTACTCTTCAAATATTTGATAGAAATCAGTGAAAGAACATGTGAATAGATTTTTTGGTAGATTTTATTTACAAATGCAATTTCTTAATTAATACAGGACTATTTGTTACCGTTTCTTCTTCAGTGAGGTTTGGCAGTATGTGTTGTGTCTCTAGAGGAATTTCTCTTTTTCATCTCATCTATTATATTTGTGTGTGTAAAATTATTTGTAGCTTACTTATTTATGCTATAATGTGTATTGATAGCTTGTCTTTCAGTCCTGCTGTTAGTAATCTGTACTCTCTCTTCTCTTTCCCTTTCTCTCTCTTTGGTTTTCAATTTCACTTATTTCTGCCCTAATTGTTATTAGTTCCTTTCTTTAGTTTCTTAGATTTAAGCTGTTCTTCTTTCTCTATGTTCCTAAAGAAGAATCTTAGGCTACTGAGGTGAAATTATTATTCTTTTCAAAGAACCAAATTTTAGCTATGTTTATTTCTTCTACTGCTTTTCAACCTTCTACTTCACTGATTTATACTCTAATCTTTATTATTTCTCTACTTCCGCTAGCTTCATATTTTGTTTTCTCTGGCTTTTAAACTGCCTTTAGGTATAGAGTGAAGTTACTGATTTGCGATTTTTTTAATGTAGTTGTTTATATCTATACATTTTCCTTCAAACTCTACTTTCACTGCATTCATAAGTTTTGGTATGTTTTGTTTTTATTTTGTCTCAAGATATTTTCTAATTTCACTTGTGATTTATTCTTTCACTGGTAGTTTAAGAGTATATTGTTTAATTTCTGCTTATTTGTGAATTTTTCAGTTTTCACTTATCTGTTGTTTCCTCCATTGTGGTTGTAAATTATATTTTGTAAGATTTAGAACTTTTAAAAATGTTTAGGACATATTTTTGTGGACAAAGATATGGCCTATCCCAGAGAAAGTGCCACATCCACTCAAAAAGAATGTATATTTTGCTGTTGTTGGGTGGACTGTTCTGTACATGCTCTAAATGGTTTATACTGTTGTTCAAGTCTTCTATTTCTCATGAAGTTTCTGTCTCGTTTTTCTGCCCATTAATTAAAATGAGGTATTGAAGTGTCCAACTACTATTATAGAACTGTGTGTTTATCCTTTCAATCCTGTTAATTTTTTTCAGCTTTACTGAGGTATATTTGAGAAATAAATATTGTACATATTCAAGTTTACAATCTGATGTGTCTATATGTATGCACATTCTGAAATGATTACCAAAATGAAGTCAATTAATATACTAATTACCTCATATAATAGTTACCTTTTTTGTGTGCATGCATGAGATAAGAATACTTACCCCATCCCTAGAGACCGCAGAGCGGCCATTCCAGCTGCTCCAGGCTCCCGCAGAGGAGGAGCGGGGCGGGTGGCACCGCCAGGGGGGGCCCTCAGGCCTGGCGGGCACGCATTCCAGAGGCTGCCCAGGCCAAGGTGCAGTTGTCCTCTGCCCTGTGTGTGCAGGCAGCAGCCGCCTGTCGTCTCCCAAGCCCGCTCGCGCCGCGGGCATCGCAGAGCCTGGGCCAGACATCCTGGAGGCTGCACAGGAACAAGAACTGAGAACCTGCTGCTCAAACCCATCCCAGGTGACTGCGGACTGCCCATGCCAGCGGCTCCTGTCTCCCTGAGGTGGAGGAGTCGAGCGGGATGCACGACTTGGGGGCCCTCAGGCCGGGCGCGCTGGCCATCCCCAGGCCTCCCAGGCCATGCCCCTCCAGCCCGCCTGGGCTCCCCAGCTGCAGCCACCCTCTGTGTGCAGGTAGCAGCCTATGGGAAACCTCTAAGCCAGCCTGCACTCTTAACACCTCAGAACCGGCGGCAGATGTCCCGGTGACTGCAGCCAAGCCAGATGGTCTGCCCCATAGTGGCTGCACAGGAGCGGGAACCTGCCGCTCAATGCTATCCCCGGTGGCTGCAGAGGGCCCCTGGCCAGCGGTCCCGAGCTCTGGCAGAGGAGGGGGCAGGGCCTGGCGGGCTCTCAGGCTCGGTGCACTGGTGATCCAGAGGCCTCTCAGGCCATGCTCCCCCGCCTGGACGCCCAAGCTGCTGCCGCCCTCCGGCAGCAGCAGCTGTCTGGGAACTCCTGCGGGCAGCAGCTGTCTGGGAACTCCTAAGCTCGCTCGCGCTCCCTGGATCGCAGAACCCGGGCCAAATGTCACCGTGGCTGTGGGCAAGCCAGGTGGTCTGCCTGGCGGCGGCTGCAGAGGGGCGAGAACTGACAACTTGCCGCTCAGCCCCATCTCTGTTGGCCGCGGAGTGGGGGCTGGGCTCCCTTGGACAGCCTGGCCAGCGGTCCCGAGCTCCGGCAGAGAAGCCGAAGGGGAGGCCCGGCGAAGGGGATGGACTCTCAGGCCGCGCGCGCGCTCGCAATCCCACGGCCTCCTAGGCCATGCCCCGCCAGCCCTCCTGGTTGCCCAAGCTGCAGCCGCTTTTATTGTTTGTGTGTGTGCAGGCAGAAGCCGCCAGGCAACCTCCAAGCTCGCCAGCGACCCCAACCTCGCAGAACCTGGGCCAGATGCCGCCGTGACTGCGGCCAAGCCAGGCGGTCTGCCTGGCGGCGGCCGCACTACAAGCAAAAACTGACTCAGCCCCATCCCCGGTGGCTGCGGAGGGCCCCGGCCAGCTACCCTCCCTCTCTCTCCAGAGGAGCAGGGCGGCCAGCGCTGCCAGGCGGGCTGTGCGCCTGCGATCCTGGGGCATCCTGGGCGGGCCCAGAGAACCCGCGAGCCAGCGGCGCCTGAGCCCGAGCTGTAGCCGCCCCCTGCTGGCGCGCGCTGCCTGGGAGCGGCTTCCGGAGTCCCGGCGGGCTCTGAGCTGCAGGCGGGTGCCTAAAGGCTCTGCTTTAGAAAGAACTTCCTTAATTTTTTGAAGAGACTATTCTGTATCCATTTTATAATTTTGTGGCCACCCAGAAAGATATGTCCAATCATAGACACAGTGAATACAGAAAGTGGTAGTTTAAAGTGTTGACTTTTGGTCGGGTGCAGTGGCTCACACATGTAATCCCAGCAGTTTGGGAGCCCAAGGCGGGTGGATCACCTGAGGTCCGGAGTGCGACACCAGCCTGACCAATACGGTGAAACCCCCTCTGTACTAAAAATACAAAAATCATACAGGCGTGGAGGTGCATGTCTGTAATCCCAGCTACTTGGGAGGCTGAGGGAGGAGAATCGCTTGAACCCTTGCAGTGAGCCAAGATTGTGCCACTGCACTCCAGCCTGGGTGACACAGCGAAACTCCCTCTCAAAAATAAATAATAAAAAGAAATGTTGAATTTTTACGAGTCATTGTTTCCATTCTAATTTTTGAATGCAACCACAGCCTCTTACAAAACAGCCTTGTTAAACTAATTCCCTGATAATAAATTCTTGACTAAAAGGGGAATCGATCGAGCAGTTTCTGCCATAATTTGAATATTAATTAAAATCTTCTCTAGAACGTAGGAAGAGAAGATAGAAACACCATTTCCCTTTTGTCCAATATTTTTAGAACGGACAACAAATTATCTTGAAATTCTTAAGAACTAGCATACCTCTCAGCTAAGAAAAAAATAGAAAGAAAGAACTAGATGGAGCAAAGGAGCACTTTGCTCCATTTGAAAAAAGAATTTTGAGCGAAAACTGCTTATTTCAGGGAGTTGGCGATCTCCATGATTTTGTTTCCCAGCAACCTGGAGATCTGTCAATTGGATGGAGGCTGCAAATAAACCATTCCATCAGCCTTCAACCATCCACCACCAACACCTGCCCCCTCCAAATGACTCAGCCTTCCCTTAACTCCTGCCCACAGTGCAACATGTTTTTCACTAATTCAAGGAGGCGAGTTGTGGGGGAAATATTAGGTCGGTGCAAAAGTTACTGCAGTCTTTGCCATTGAAAGTAATCGCAAAAGCCACAATTACTTTTGCACCAACCTAATACTTCCAGCCCACAATACATGGGAGTCCTTGAATACCATATTTACTTTTGAGTAAAGAAACAACCCAACTGAAAAATTGAACTAGGAAAAAAATCATAACAGGTTCCAACTATTATTTGTTTGTTCATTCATTTTTCCATGCAGGATTTTAGCTAGTGGCATTAAATTAACTGTTTCCTAGAAAATAAAACCACTACAAAGAAACACCATTGAGAGCATACTTTAGGTTTAAAATTTTCATTAATACCTGAGGACTATTTGAAATGTGAAGTCATGAACCAAAGAGAAGTGAAAGGACTTTTTAAAAAAAGCTGATCAGAGACACTGTTTGAATCTTTGCCTGGTGATTGGGATAGGAGGTTAAAGATTTTAAAGGTTCTCAAACCCCTCCTCTTCCTCAGCCTACTTCTAAGGGGAAAACGGAATTCCTAGGCAGCTTGGCATGAAACAATCACATTTCTTTTTTCCCCTGCTATGAAGATTATAAAGCCCTAAGAGATTAACAAAACTCTCTACTCAGATTAAAGATCAAAACTTGATACCCTGAACACCAGGGTGCGTGGAGTGGGATGCGAGGAGCAGTGTATTTCCTAATTTGGTAACATATAAACTGAGAAGGTTAGGATGGAACACAAGGGTCTTAAAAATTCAATTCTAGTGGGTCCCATTCAGAGACAATATTTAGTATATGGTATTGCACAGGCAGCAGCCCATCAGAAATAGCACTGGCCAGGGCACTAGGTCAGGACCTAGAGGCTCCCTGCTAAGCCATGCATTGACCTTTGGTTTCCAGATTATAAGCAGGGTAGTAGAACACTGAAAAAGCTCCAGTCATCAGATATTTACCACCAAGCAGTATTTTAACAATTTATACAGCTCTCCTGGAGCATACCAGCTGCATGTCAGCCCCAGTCTGACCTTTCCAGGCACTAATGATTAGCCAGGCCCATGACCATTATGCCCCCAGCCTTGCTTTCCGACATCATCCAATTTCAGACAGTCACTTAGCTCTTGCCACTTTATACCAAGGGCCATCCAATTCTAGAGAAAGCATTCAGGAAGACAGAAATCCTCTTCCTAGACTATTCACCATAGTCACACTAGACACATCAGATGGGGAACAGGAGTTTTGATTTAGCATTTGGCATTCCCACATTCACTCAGGAGTAAACAGAAATATGAAGCAATAGGATTTGAAAGGAAACTCACAAAATTTAAATGTTTAATACCACTTTCATCATGTCCTTCTCTGACTACACCTTGGTCTCCCCTGGACAGGTAAATTAGATTGGAATATGTTCTATATCTTCAAGCTGCACATTTAAATCAGTGTCATTTTAATTCTTGTGAATATGTGTGAATAAGACTATAAAATTATTAAGAGGGAAAAATACTTAACCAAAAAGAAAAGTTCACTGGTGACATCAACCATAATGACCAGGATATAGGGGCTTAATTATTACTAGAAAAAGCAGATTATCTTTAATAGTGTTTCATATTTCATGTTTTCCAATATACAGTAAGTCCTTCTCCTTCTTTTTTCCTTATGGGCTTTGAGTTTTAATACAAGTCTTATTTGAAGATCTTGGAAAAGCAGAGCAGCTGAAGAAATGTGTTTTACTTCCTGCTCTATTATTAATATTATTAATGGGTCCATTCCTTATGTTACCCCCTTTGCTTTGTCTTAAATATCCTTTTTTTTCTGAATGAGTTTCTGTTCACTCATCTTTCTAAATTAAGGTAAAATTCACACTCATATAAAAACTCACACACTTATGTGAAATTCACTAAAGTGTTTAGTGAATTTAGAAAATGTTTTTAAAAGTCACATACACAGAGATAGAGAATAAAACTCAAGGGGGTAGGAGGAGGAGATGTGAAGATGCAGGTCAGAGCACACAAAGTCACAAATATGTAAGATGAACAAGTCTAGAGACCTAACGTACAACATGAGGACAATAGTTAATAAAACATACTGTATTCTGGAAGTTTGCTAAATGAGTAAATTTTAATTGTTCCTGCAACACAAAAAACAAAACGGGTAACTATGTGACATGGTAGATACTTTAATTTGCTTCACTATAGTAAGCATTTTACTATCTACATGTATCCCTTACCATCGTGTTGTATACCTGAAATATACATAAAATTTATTTTTAAAATGTACAATTCAGTGACATTTAGTGCATTTACTATGTGATGCAAACCTCATCACTATCTAATTCCAAAACGTTTTTGTAACCACACAAAAAAATTCTGTGCCCATTAAGCAACCATTCCCTGTTTCCTCTCTCCCTCTCAGGCCCTAAAAACAACTAATCTCCTTTTTGCCTCTATAGATTTGCCTATTCTGGGTATTTCATGGAAATGAGCTTGATCAAGATGTGGCTTTATGTGTCTAGCTTATTTCACTTAGCATGTTTCCAATGTCCATCTGTATAGAAGTACCTTTTATGACTGATTTATATTCCATTGTATGGGCATACCATTGTTTTTTATCTATCAGTTGCTGGACATTTGGGTTGCTTTTGAATAATATTAATAATGCTATTATGAACACTCATATAGATGTTTCTGTTTGGACACCTGTTTTCAGTTCTCTTGTACATATCTAGAAGTGGAATTGCTAGATCATATGACAATTCTATTTTAATTTTTGAGGAATGGCCAATTTTGTGCAGTTGCTGCATCATTTCACATTCACACCAGCAACATACAAGGGTTTCAAATTCTCAATATCCTCACCAACATTTGTTTTCCATTTTCTGTATTACAGCCATCATTGTAGGTATGAAGGGGAATTCATTGTAGTTTGATTTGCATTTCTCTAATGACTAATGATGCTGATCGACTTTTCATGTACTTATTAGTATACCTTCTTTGGAGAAATGTTTATTCAAATCTACTGTCCATCTTTCTCATTTGGTCCTTTGCCTTTCTATTGTTGAGTTGTACATTTCAACTTTATTTTAAGTTCAAATGTTTGGCATTGGCTTTTCGAACAAATGACAAAGTTGCAAAATGGACAAAGTGATAAAAATAAAGCAAACCTAGATCACTTGCCACACCTACTAAACAAACACATACAGTAACTTTAGTTTTAGATTTTTGAGTTTCAATATTCCCAGCAAGACAACAGGTAGGTAAGGTATTACTAGATTAAATGATTTTTTTTTCAAATTGACAGAGGGGAAAATAATTTATTCATGTACATGCCTACTCAACAAATATTTATTGATCACTCTGTTAGGCATTAGGATGATTGAAAACATTGGTGAAACGGTGTTGGTGTTTATATTGTCCATCCATCCAGGAAGATGCATTATAAATGAAGTTTGTTTATAGAAAATATGTGAGGACAAGTAATTGTGGAAAATCTGAGTTTTAA
Source organism: Macaca fascicularis (assembly GCF_037993035.2). NCBI lineage: Eukaryota > Metazoa > Chordata > Mammalia > Primates > Cercopithecidae > Macaca > Macaca fascicularis. The sequence goes on along the minus strand of NC_088384.1, from coordinate 52,661,300 downwards.
TTTACTCAGAGTTTAGAAAAATAATGAACTTTCCAAACAGCCTAGAGATAGATAATCCATTTTATCTTCCCTCAGAAAAGATACTATGTTAAAGAGGAACCACATCTCTCACACCATACACAGGGATATATCACCCAAACTCATCAATACAATGCCTTTGAATAGGTAATTATTAATGAGGAGGTAGCAAATGTGTATTGTTCCTTTGGATTGTTAAGGATAGCTCAATGAGGAGCTTGTGGAAACCTTGAATATCAAGGAAATTTTGAACTCAGATGAAAAAAAGATGATTCCAAGTTGGCATTTTTGGATGAAAAATTAAACAAAAAATCTATCAAGCAAAGCATGAATTTTAAATAGGTGAAAACTGTATATTTTGATTCTCAATGCCTGCATCTGTGGAAAACTGAGACATTGAATTACTGAAGTATACCAATGTCTGGAACTTCATAAACAAGATGTAGAATATAAACATAAAAATAGTATGGGCTGGGCACTATGGCTCACATCTGTGATTCCAGTGCACTGGTAGGCAGTGGCAGGAGGATTGCTTGAGACCAGGAGTTTAAGACCAGTGAGATCCTGTTTCTACAAAAACAAAAACAATTTGAATTACTCTGGTGTGGTGGCATTCACCTGTAGTACCAGCTACTAGGGAGGATGAGGTGGGCAGATCACTTGAATCCAGGAGTTCAAGATTGCTGGTGAGCTATAATTGCACCACTGCACTCCAGCCTTGGCAACAGAGCAAGACCTGGTCTCTAAAAGACAATAATAAAATTAAATTTTAATTTTAAAGTAAAATTTATTAGCATGGAATATACAGGCTTTGAAATCAGACAAACCTAAATTTTAGAATCAACTTTGCGTTTTAAAGTATGTCACTCAGTGAAAATTATTTATAGTTCCTAACTCTTGATTTCCTGAATTGTAAAATAAGGACTAAAATATCTCATTCGTTAATGCTTAGCACAATAACTGTAATACATTGATAATTTTTATAATTGTGTTGGAATATGATATAAATGGTGAATGGAGACAGAAGAATGCATAAATAGAGAGGAAAGGAAATCTGAACAAATTATTTTTAAATGGATTTGTTACAGATACAAACTCCATTTTCCAGGAGAAAAGATAATTTTTATAATTGCTACTCTCCATCATTTTTATAACCATTTATTCAGAATAATAGGTGTACAATCTCAACATTGACTCAAATGCAAACTCATTTACCTTGTTCAAGAATTATTAACTCAGCCAACTTTGGCCCATGACATATCTAATTATGCATGTTTAGTTAAAATATTTGAAAAATATAAATCAATTTTTATTTTATATTAATTCTGTGAGATATGATTTGTATCAAGGTACTAGTGGGAAACTGCAACTGGAGGTCCATAGGTTAAAGAATCAGCTCCATAGAACATTGTAATGGGCTGAATGGTGGATTTTAGGAGCTGCTGATAATCCTGAAGGACACAATTCCCAAACACCATAATCTCAAATGTCAAAAATCTGAAAGATCACAAGTCCAAAAATATAATTCTGGGAAAAATAATTTTAAAATTATTTAAAAGATATTTGCATTTTGGCCGGGCGCGGTGGCTCACGCCTGTAATCCCAGCACTTTGGGAGGCCGAGGCGGGCGGATCACAAGGTCAGGAGATCGAGACCACGGTGAAACCCCGTCTCTACTAAAAATACAAAAAATTAGCCGGGCGCGGTTGTGGGTGCCTGTAGTCCCAGCTACTCGGGAGGCTGAGGCAGGAGAATGGTGTGAACCCGGGAGGCGGAGCTTGCAGTGAGCCGAGATCGCGCCACTGCACTCCAGCCTGGGCGACAGAGCGAGACTCCGTCTCAAAAAAAAAAAAAAAAAAAAGATATTTGCATTTTAAAGGGGATTTGAGAAACATATAAAAACATGACAAAACACTTCATAGATCACTTTACACAATAAAGTAGTCAAAATAACATACATATTTTTGCAAGCATAAGCACTCAGGTATACCAATGTCACATGGGTATGACTGTTATGAGCAGGTGAACTGTACTCACAAAGAAATGAGTCAAAAATTGAAATGTATAAACACGTATCACTATAGTTGGTAGTGTGTATACCCAGCTTTAGAGTTACAGTCATCTGAAATACCATGACTAAAAACCCAAGTCTTCTGATCGGATGGAGTAAAAGTTGTGATGAATCACCGCCACATATGCAGTTGTCTGAAGAGCCAAGATTTTGAGAAATTGTATCTTACACAAATGCAGATGTATGGACATATCTTTATTTATTGAGAAAGTTCCAACATTTTTACATACATACACAAAGCTTGCAAACAAAGTTACATTGTGATAAAGCACTTTCATGAAGTCAAATTTGCAAAAAAAAAAAAAAAAAATGCATAAAACAAATTAGAACTCTCTAAAAGTCCTTACATAATTTATATTTCCAGTATTGAAAATAATGCAAGATAAAATATGTAGCATAGCAAATTGTAAGATATATTTTGAAAATTTAAAATAGTGAGAAAAAGGAAAAACTAAAAAGGAAATCTGACATATGAAATAGTGTATTACAGGGAAAAATTATGGGCAATTGCAGGGAGATAGTTCACTAAGGGATGGCTGGATTTCATGATCATTAAATATACATTGAAGTCTTGTATCACAATGAACAACTGCTTTTTTTCTTTTAGGACTTGGCCTTCCTCAGAGAATATTCATTTTCTACATGGTGCTGCTCTTTTCAAAATTCTTCTATGATTCCATATACACCAAAACAGGCATTCCCTATTAAATCTTCCTACCTTCAGTGTCATGCTTCTATGTTGTTTTGGGTATGTAGAAATCAATTCTACATGCATTTATACATAGACCAATTTGGCAGAAATAATACTAGTGATCAAATAGTAACACCACTGTATAAGTGTCTTCTTATCCTACCATGCATATAATTATTTTTGAACCAGCCAGTAGCTTTGCTGGCTTCCTCAACAAATGTGGCTTTAATTTATTAAAAGTTCCTGAAATGTCATGTGCTGAAAGGAATGTCAATGCGGGCAAATGATGCATTTTTAAACTGAAGTTTTTGTCATTGCTGTACATCATGGTCAATCAACTCGTCTGAATTTTCTGCCAAATGCTTTGGGCTCAATGGAAAAAACACACCTTACTGGTAATACTTTCACATTCTCTTTTAGCAGCCTTGGTCATTCCTAGTTCCAAATCTGTCATTATGGCTTGGGGATTCAATTGAAATCTATTTTCTTCTGTGTAAGGACAGTAACAAGGTAATAGCTCCGCCTAACATGATGCAACTGTCTTGTGACTGTGATTATCAGGATTTTAGACACCAGGAATTTTAAACTTTAGAGATTTTGATCTTTGGGATTTCAACATTTGGGAATATAGCCTGTAGGACTGTGTCTTTCAATATTATGATCAATCTCAGGCTCTGTGAACCACCTTTCTGCTTTGCCCTCTGCTCCCCGTTAAATTCTGCCAGAGGAAAAGAAAGATGTTCACTGAGGTCTGTTTCCTTTCAGTATTCCGTTACTATAAGCATCATCTTAACAATGACTTCAGAAGCAGTTGTTGTTCCAGTAGCAGAATTTGAATTCAGTTAAATCTAGCTTGCAGTTAACTGCTTCAGTTCAATCAGAAGCAGTTGTTGTTCCAATAGCAGAATTTGAATTCAGTTAAATCTAGCTTGCATTCACTAAGGGGCATCAGCGCCAATTGTCTGTTTCCATCCCCTCAAGTTCATGGGTCCCAACCCCAGAGATACCCTCCTCCAAACTTCTAAATTGTGATAATTCCATTATTTGCCTTTGTTTCTCAACCCAGGAGCTGGTAGTTAATTCCTGCTGTTGTACCCTTCTATAATACTTTAATTCTCTCTGTTTATCTTTCAATTATTCTATACCCTTTGGCAACTGTTTATATTAAATTCTTTCTGTTAAAATGATTGCAGTGGTTTCTGTTTCCTGCCTGGACCCTGACTGATACAGGTCCCAGGCTAGTTGGTTTCTGGTACTATTTCTCATCAACAAGACTGGGAGCTCCCAGAGCAGCTGCAAAGAAGCTCATTTCCATCACCAGGAAGCCAACAGCAATTACTGTGTCAGTACTACCAACAAATCTGGTCTCATGCATTCTTCCAACCAATGTGAATCCAAGTGAATAAAGCCTCCAGAAAAATTAACCTCTGAAAAAGGTAAATCTAAAAAGACATAAAATAGATTAGTGTTATCCTGGGGCTGGATGTGAGAACAGGTACTGACTGCAAATAGGTACAAGGAAGATTTTGGGAGTGGTAGAAATGTTCTAACACTGATTTCAATGATAGTTTTATAAATATGCTAAAAATAATTGAATCATTTTTTAAAGTGGGTGACTTTTGTGAAATAAATGATGCCTCGATAGAGGTATTTTTTTAAAAATCCACCTTTGAAATGTAACAAAGGACCCTGTGATCAGGGCCTATCATGGAAAGTGCAAGAGTGTCAGTTAAGTCAGGATTCTCATGCAAATCTGGACTTCTAATGTTTTCTCCAAATGTGATGTTACATACATACACCAACAGGACTGAAAGAACATGTTCATCACCAATAATTGTTAAAACACAAACACAGATTTTGTAACCTGAGGCCTCTTCACCTCTGAGATATTTATCTTCACTATCCAGTACATACATATTAATAACATAGGACTTCTCTCTTTAGCATCTCAGCTAATCTCCAAGGCCAAAGACAGAGGAGGAAGAGGAGAGTTCACACTTAACTAAGCAACTACTATGGAAGAGGCATCATACTCTTGGCTTTATACCATCATTCAATCTCACTTTTATAATAGCCCTTTGTGATGGGCATTTCAACCCAAAATTCTACAGAGAAAAAAGGTGAAGCATTTAAAAGTAAAGTAACTTGCCCAATATCTTGTACTTAGTAAGTAGGATAGTTAGATTTAAAATTCAATTTTCTTACGGGAAATGGCATTTCCATTAAAACCTTGAAGTCTCTTCAGGGCAGCATTTCTAAGGGCCAAAAGAGAATTCAACAGGGCATCTTTGAATGAAAAAGGATAGCAGTCAAATCAATTTACGTAGCACATCAGTGTTTAATATCATATAAATTATGAAGGTGGAATCTTTAAGAACTCTCAAAGGGTAGGCATTCTCCACATTGTATTTTACATAAGCAGATATTTTCCCCCTGATTACTTTAGGTTATTTTTTATTGAAATACTTGGCAACATTTTGCTTTATGTTGTTTTAAAGCATTCTGTGCTGACAAGTGGTGAGCTCAGAAAATTCTGTCCATTTTTCCCAAACCTATGGAAGTAATATTGTACATGATTACTTTGGTAGTCCCTATGATTATGACCACACATTTAAAGTTGATGTTCCACTATGATTACCCAAACCAAGACTATTAACTTAAAACACACATCTGAAGATCGAAATTATCTTCTCAATTGAGAAAAACAACAAAAAGAAATAGTATGTAAATTTGTTAAATCAATTTTTAAGTTATTAAGGGAAATCATCGGAATTGTATTGTCTTTTGCATGGAAATAAACTTTGTCATTGTTTAGAATAGAAGGACAAAAGTAGCTAAAATAATTTGTTTCAAGTCTAACCATGCTAACATTTCAAACAGAAATTTGAATATCTAGGTCCCCAATTCCAATATCTTACTCATAATGGGAATTGTTTAAACATTTGAACGAAATAAGTGTCATCTGCCTTGTTGAGATAGATATTTCTAATATGATCGAAAACTGATGTTAAAATTACATCCCTATCCTGAGGCAATAGCGTAGAGACCAAGTCTACTTGGTGCTTTGGTTCATATAAAGGTCATTGTGATAAAAATCTCAATGACATGCAATTAAAAAATTCACATTGTCTATGTTGGGTGAGGAAAGTAAAGGCACAACTGTAGTTGTGAAGCTTAACTGAGGTTGGCGAGGACTATTTCCACTGAAACAAACAGCTTTTTATATAAAAATACTGTTAATGGTTACCGTAGATAATTTGATTAAGAAATTGGGGAGGTAGATAAATTTTTTCTTTTTATATTATATTATTCTGTGCTTAAACTTTAATGAAAATGCTGGAACTTTTATCATGGGTATGCATTTCTTTGTTAATGGAAGAAGTAATTACTTAAAAATTATTTTAAAATAAGAAGGAAAAATGACTTCTAAAAAGTCACATAATTTTTAAAAATAATTTTCATTACAGAGAGGTAATCCAATGCCAGGACACACGTGCTCCCTGGGATAAAACTGAAATATCTACAAAAACAAAATAAGAAGAAGCCATTTTAATGCCTAGAGGAAGAAAATACAGAATATGTGGACTGTGTGTGACCTTTGAGTAAGCCAGTGATGCTCCAAGTACCCATTCACAATGAGATCAGGAACCTGTGATGGAATAGAAACTAACACACTACTTTCTTCTATGAGCAAGTCTTGCTACCAAAATAAATAAACAAATACATAAATCAGATGAATTGAAAAGCATGCTTAATGGCTAAATTAATTTACACCCTGATGCAAACTGGTTGCAAACAGTAGGCCAACCAGAGACCACACAATGGGTAGCACTGAAATTGGCATACACCAAAAATAAATGGAAGGAGGAAGGTTTACAGAGTGAGTCAGTCAGGGTTCAATGTAGGAAACAGAACTCACTGTAGACATTTAAAGCAGAAAAAGATTTAAAACAGGGAATTTAGTGCAGACAGAAATGGTGGAAGGAAGAATAATGTGCAACAAGTCCAGAAGCCGCCACTTAGCCAATTTGAAGAACTTCCATCATAACTACAATCCAGAGATCAGAGAGTTAGAATTGCTGTCACGACCACCACTACCCTTTTAACATTTATGGATCTAGTGACTAGACAGAGGAACACTGAGTCTGGTCAATTCAATGGCTTCTAAAACTTCATGAGCTTGCTTGCCAGCTGAAAATGACCTCCACCTCTGCCCTCCCTATATGCCCATATTTGTTTGGTACATCTCCTTAAAGGGTATTCATTGGGATCCACACCTTTGGGTTGAAATAAGTTCTGCTTTGTGTATGTTCATTCTGGAGTCCAGAATGAAAAAGTGGTGGCTGTTCATGGAATGTCCGAGTCGTGGTGATGAAGCCAAACACAAGCACATATAAGGCTCCTGCTCACATCATATCTTCTAGCATCTCAATGTCCAATGCAAGTCACATGGCAAAGCCCATTTTCAAAGATCTACATTCTATCCCCAATAGAAAAGCCCGATAATACTACACAGCAAATGGTATCAATATACTGTCACAAGAAATGAAGAATTGGTACCAATATCCCAATCTTCAACAACTTTCAAAGTCTTTTTCAATGCTACAGTTTCATATTCTATAATTCTCTGATACATATTCATAACAATGTATGAACTCCCTCAATACCTAGTTATCCACTTTCTGTCCCCCATCAACTCCCCCAAAAGGCCATAGATAACCAATCTCTACCAAACTTATCCATTTTTAGCCCCTTCAATCTCAAAGGAAGTGCTGTTACTCTCTCTAACGATGGCCCATTCCCAGGCTGTGTTCTAAAATTTCCCCCAAAGTCTCAGAGACTTTAATTCTACTCTATTACTTCTTTTCTCCTAAATCTTCACCCTGGCTTCTTTCCCAATCAAACATCTATAACAAATGCTACAATCAAACATGTGACCTTTGATCTTAAAAATAAATGGTTTCCTATGACATTACATCTCCCTTAGCAAGCCTCTTCTTCCACATATGCATCTTTCACTAAAATACAAAATTAAGGTAAAATTAAAAAAAACTTTGAAATAAATGAAAACAGAGACACAATATACCAAAATCTCTAGGATGAAGCAAAGGCAGTACAAAGAGGAAACTGTATACCACTAAACACTTACATCAAGAAGTCAGAAAGATTTCAAATTAGTGATCTAACCTCACACCTAAGCAAAAAACTAGGAAAACAAGAACAAACCAACAACCAACAAAGTCCAAAGCTAGCACAAGAAAAGAAGGAAAATCAGAGCAGAGCTAAATGAAACTGTAACCCAAAAATCCATACAAAGGATCAATAGAAACAAAAGTTAGTTCCTTTGAAAAGATAAACAAGATCAATAGAATGCTAGCTAGATTAACAAAGAAAAACAAAGAGAAAAGATCCAAATAAACATAAACAAAAATGACAAAAGTGGCATTATAACCAAACCCAAGAAAAACAAAACATCCGCAGAGACTATTATGAACACCTCCATGCACAAAAACTAGAAAACCTAGAGGAAATCAATAAATTCTGGGAAACAAACAACCTCCCACGATTAAATCAGAATGAACTTGAAATCCTGAACAGACAAATAACAAGTTCTAAAACTGAATCAGTAGTAAAAAACCTACCAATGAATAAGCCCTGGACCAGATGGATTCACAATGAATTCTACCAGATGTACAAGGAGCTGTAACAATTCTACTGAAACTATTCCAAAAAAATTGAAGAGGAGGGATACCTCCCTAACTCATTCTATGGAGCCAGCATCATCCTAATGCCAAAATCTAGCAAAGATACAACAACAAAAAAAAGACAACTACAGACCAATATCTCTGATGAATATAGATGCAAAAATTCTCAACAAAATAATAGCAAACTGAATTCAGCAGCACATCAAAAAGTTCATTTACCACAATCAAGAAGGCTTCATTCCTGGGATTCAAAGTTGGTTCAACATGCAAATCAATATATATAATTCAACACATAAACAGAATTAAAAATGAAAATTATATGATAATTTCAGTCAATGCAGAAAAGGCTTTCAATAAAATCCAATCTTCCTTTATGATAAATACCCTCAACAAACTAAGCATCAAAGAGAATGTACCTCAAAATAATAAGAACCATCTATGACAAAACCACAGTTAACACAATACCGAATGGGCAAAAACTGGAAGCACTTCCCTTAAGAACAGGAACAATATGAGGATTCTCTCTATATATACTTCTATTCAAGAGAGTACTGAAAGTTCTAGCCAAAGTAATCAGGCAAGAGAAAGAAATAAAAGGCTTCCAAATATGAAAAGAAGTCGTCAAATTTCTCTCTTTGCTGGTAATATGGTTTTATAACTGGAAAACCCCATAGTTTCTTCCCAAAGACTCCCAGAACTCATAAATGAATTCAGTAAAGTTTCAGGATACAAAGTCAATGTACAAAAATTAGTAGTATTTCTATATACCAATAACATTCAAGCTGCTCTAGAGCTCTGCATGAAAGAACCCTCTAATCTTCAGAACCATCCTGTGAGGCAGGTGCTACTGTTACTGTTTTCACAAGTAAAGAAACGAAGCACAGCAGATCCAAAGCCATGGTGTAGGATGTTGTGTAGAATGGCTCCTGGGACACTGGGAAAGTTCTTCTGCATCCCAGTATCTTCTTAACTGGTTCATTAATGTCTGATATCCCTGCATGAGAAAGCACAGCATAGACAGAAAGTTTAATATGTATATACACGCACTGAGAGATAAGGCATTGATCTAACATCTCATTATAGGTATTAGAAATGCCATCTCAAGAGCAGGTTCTCATGGGGTGACAGGCAGGGTATTCTAGGGGAAGGAATAGCCCAAGAAAGGAAGCATTACAAAGGAAGAGGAGAAAGACAGTTGTAAATGAGGAGACAGTGGTTTTCTTCCATTGCATATTTTCCCAAGGCTGGCCCCTTTTCTATCACATTCTTACCCAGGAACTCATACTTTCCCTAGAGCTCTTGCAAGCAAGAACTATTGAGAAAGTAGCCCATCTGAAAGTATATTTTCTGCTGTTTTTCTGCTTCTAGAACTGGCTGAAGTTTACTTTTGGTACTCCAGAGACCTAGCTTCTTCTTGCCTTCTTCCAATGTGGCCTATTTAATCTCCTGTCATGTGGGAAGTTATGTTCAAAATCTCCATGATCCTCAGTCTATAGTAAGTTAGGCATGTAGTGACAAGCACATGCCACTGCAATATGTTGCTGCTGGTTGTTGATCAAGATAGGCTGGAAGAAAAACATTATTTTCAGGTGTGAAAAACCGTCACCTTTATCAGTAATTCTTCTTGCATTTTTCCCAAGACATTGTAGCCTATTTAAACTTGGGAGGTTAAGTTTTGTAGCACTCATTATGACTGAAAATTTAGTTCATACCATCATGACGCTCTCTTTATTAGGTGTTACCATTAAACAATATTAAAATAAACACAATGTGGCTGGTCTTTTGAAAGTTACATGGCATGTTTACTTCTTTGTCTGGTTTCTTAATTACACTTCTTCATCTTTCTGAATACCAGTGTCGCTGTCACCCACAATATTTGCTGTTTTGAGTACGTGGTTTACATTTTGTTTTGCCCAATAATAGAATATGATGGGGACATATGGTGGCTCACACCTCTAAACCCATGAGGCTGAGGTGGGTGGATAACTTGAGGTCAGGAGTTCAAGATCAGCCTGGCCAACATGGTGAAACCCTGTCTCTACTGAAAATACAAAAATTAGCCGGGTATGGCGATGGACTCCTATAATCCTATCTACTCCGATAGCCGAGATTACACCAGCCTGGGCGATGGCCTGGGCAACAGACATACACATACAAAAAAAAAGAAACTCAGGTTGTACCCTTGTACCCACTAGTTGCAGAGTGATTTTATTTTTATTTATTTATTTTGAGACGGAGTCTCTCTCTGTCACCCAGGCTGGAGTAGAGCAGCAGGATCTCAGCTCACTGCAACCTCCACCTCCCAGGTTCAAGCGATTCTCCTGCTTCAGCCTCCTGAGTACCTGGGATTACAGGTACTCACCACCATGCCCAGCTAATTTTTTGTGTTTTTAGTAGAGATGGGGTTTCATCATGTTGGCCAGGCTCGTCTCAAATTCTTGACCTCAGGTGATCCACCCGCTTTGGCCTCCCAAAGTGCTGGGATTACTGGTGTGAGCCACCACACCTGGCAGTGATTTTATATTTAAATGTGTATTTTATAGAATGCCTCATTTTCTGGTCACAGGGTCACAACGAAGCAAGTAGTTTATTGCCATTTTTCAATGGGAAAGCAGACATACACGAGGGCAAATGACTTCCCTTTGGTCATTCAGTCTGTAAGTGGGAATTGAGAGCGGGATCTTAGGTCCTCTGACCATCAGCCCTGTGTTCTGTCTTTCACTTAGCTTTCCATTTTCTTTAAGCCAAGTAATGGAAGTGATTTGAAAGCTGCATTCTCAGCCTATTGGAAAGTGATTCACCAGAGGTGTTTTTTCACCACTCTCAGTCTTTAATGTCACCTGACACCAAAGATCTCATGATGGGAAATACTGAATGTGGATTTGGCCAGTCTGCTGACACCATCCTGTCACGCATCCCAAAATTACCCAAGCTCACCCCTCTGATCGGAAGCATTTGGGTGGTGGAAGGTAGGGCCTTAGTGGATATCCCTACTACCCCCCATGCACTGAGGCATGGCTGGCCAGTGATCCTCACTGACATCTGGGGATTGTGTGTAGGATTATGAGCATCCACTGTGAGTGCTGAGACCTGAGAAAATGCACCAAGTCAGGCAGAAGTGTGTTGCATCAGTGCCTTGACAACACAGTCTATTCTCACATGTTCAAGGCCTGAGCCACCACTGATCACCATCACGCTGATCCTAAGTGCCTACGATTTCAGCAAGAGGGGAATGGCAGTCACCTATATGCTTTTTGACTGTATTCTACTGGGCTTCCTAATAAAAGATGTTAATTCAGAGAGAAAGGGACAGGAGAGTGAGGTGGCACACAAACTGCTATCCCCAGACTTTGCCCAGATTTCAGAGTTAAGATCTTCTTTGAAGGCTCTGAAATCTGGGACAGTCCTTACCATGACTGAAACCTGGAGAGGAGATGTGGACAGAGGGTCATTTTTGTGTTGAGTCCCTAGGTGACCCTCTTTTCTTCTGTGTAACAATGTGTGTTGTGCCTGGGCCCTTGTTAAGTCCTCTTTGTATTATCTCTGGCTGTCACTAGCATAGCATGTGCTCTCCTCCCACTTTCAGCCTGAAAGATCCAACTTCTGAGCCCTGAGTGACAAATCAGCTTTGTAATGGGAAGCTGACACCAGGCTGTCTTCAAGGGTTATGACTGGGCAGTTGCAGAGAGCCCTGGTCTCAGAGGGGTTGTGCACTTGGTTTACAATGCTCTGCTGTTGCATCTTGAAATTCTTAATTTTTGAACAAGGAGCCATGTATTTTCATTTTTCACTGGGTCCATAATCTATGTAGCTCATGCTGCCAACATCATTGGCATTGTTGAGTATCAGAGTTCAGAAGAAACTTAAAGGCTACTGTCTGATTTGATCCTTGGAGCTTACAAAAAGGAACGTGGGGAGCAGTCACTGTGCGACTAGCCTGAGGTTACTCAGGAAGTTAGAGGCAGAGCTGCAGTCAGGGTAACCTCTCTTTACTGCTACCTGTGTGCTCTTTCTACTGCACCCTGACCATAAAATATCTCGCAACCCAGGAACAAGGGCTATCTCATAGGTGGGCACAGCAGCGTGATCACTCTCTCAGTCATCTGTACTCCTCCTTTGCTTTGACCAAAGAGACAGGAAGGGACCTTTTGCCCTACATAAAATACCGCTCAAAGGCTTGGCAACAACAACAGATAAAAGAGAGTGTTGGCCTAAGACCAATGTTTCAACCATGATGTCAAAACAATATTTTGTTTCAACAAAGAAAAGCTGTGTCACAAGTAGATTCTTATTATTAATAATCAGACTGGGGTTCTTGCCAATGATTTGGTTTCATACTACACTCGGACAACTGTGCACACTGAGTATCACTGACCTTGTGAGAACATCATTCTCACTGAGATTATGTGCTTTCTTGTGTGAGAACTGTACATAATATTGTGTGTACCATTGGAAGGGTGTCCTGCCTGTGATGCTGTCTAAAAGGAGAAGAAGTATGGTTAAGAACTGAGGATATATTAAATATTTACTCTATCAGATTTTTCAAGGTTTATGTTAAGCCAGACCAGAAGAAAGTCATCTATTTGGACTGTATCACTCTAACCTGTTAAGTTGAACTGTCTATGCAGAATTAAAATTTCACAGTATGTCCCGATTTCTTACCGAGAGCCAATCTGAGACACCAACAAGACTAGTAAAACATCTTTGTGCTTTGGGTCACATAGCTATCAAATACCTTGTACATTATGTCATTCAAGAATCTTTATGTTAAGATTCTTATGGAAAATCCTTTCCAAAGTTTAACCCTATGATAAGCTTCTTTTTTTTTTTTTTTTTTTTTTTTTTTTTTAGATGGAGTCTCGCTTTGTTGCCCAGTCTAGAGTGCAGTGGCATGATCTCAGCTCACTGCAACCTCCACCTCCCGGGTTCAAGCAATTCTCCCTGCCTCAGCCTCCTGAGTAGCTGGGATCATAGGTGCCTGCCACTACATCTAGCTACATTGTTTTTTCTTTTTTGTAATACATTTTTTTAAACACATTTTTTAGCCAGGCATGGTGGCTCACACTTGTAATCCCAGCACTTTGGGAGGCCAAGCAGGCGGATCACCTGAGGGTGGGAGTTCAAGACCAGCTTTACCAACATGGAGAAACCCCATCTCTACTATAAATACAAAATTAGCCGGGCACGGTGGCACATGCCAGCAATCCCAGCTATTAGGGATTACATGCAGGTCCACTGCAGGGCCAGGGTTCAGACCAGGGCCAGAGCTGGGGCAGTGCCAGGGCCAGGACCAGGAAAGGGCAATGTCAAGACAAGGGCCATGGCAGGACCAGCAATGGGGCTAGGGCCAGGACAGGGACAGGGCTAGGGCCAGGGCCAGAATAGCAGGGTCAGGGTAGGGCCAGGGCAAATTAGGGCCAAGACAGCATCAGGACCAGGGCTGGGCCAGGGTATGGCCTTAACTAGCAAAGGGCCAGGGCAAGGGCCAGGGTCCATGCCAGTGCCAGCGCCAGTCCAGGGCAGGGGCAGGGCCATGGCCAGGTCTAGGACAAGGCTGGGGCAGGGCCAAGGTCTGGGTAAGGGTCAGCACAGGACTAGGGCAGAGCCAGTGGAGGGGCAGGGCCATGATAGGGCCAGGGCGGGGACAGGCCAAGGCAGAGCCAGGTTAAATCAGGGAGACCGAGGCAGGAGAACTGCTTGAACCTCGAAGGCAGATGTTGCATTGAGCCAAGATCACGCCATTGCACTCTAGCCTGAACAGCAAGAACTCTGTCTCCAAAAAAAAAAAAAAAAAAAAAAACACCCCAAAAACAAAAAAAAACTAAATCCAGAAAGATTAAAAAATCTAAACTTTAAAATCTAGAAAACATCAGACAAAAATTAAAAAGTATACTTCAAAAATCTTGGTACATGCCAGACAAAAAGGCATGTGAATGTTTCCATTTATACGAAATGTCTAGTTGAGAGTAAGTAAATCCACAGAGACAAAAAATTACAATAGTGGTTGCCAAGGGCTGCGAGAGAGGGACGGGGAGTGACTACTAACAGGTTTCTTTTTGGGAAGATGAAAATGTTCTGCACAGAATCAGTGGTGATTGATGATTGTACAGCTTTGTTAATCCAGGGCCTGGGCCAGGGAAAGGCCAGTGCAAGGGCAGGGCCAGGACAGGGCAGGGACAGGGTAGCACAGGGCCAAGACAGGGCCAGGAGGGGGCCAGGGCAGGGCTGGGACAGGCCAGGTAGTGGTAGGGCAGGTCCAGGGCAGGGGCAGGGCAGGGCCAGGCCAAATGCCAAGGCCATGCCCAGGGCAGGGCCAAGGCAGAGGCAGGGCCATGGCATGGCAGGGCCAGGGTAGCACAAGGTCAAGGAAAGGCCAGGGAAAGTGGGAGCCTTGGCAGGGCCAGGGCCAAGGTAGTGCCAGGGCAGGGCCAGAAGCAGGGCAGGACCAGAGCAAGATGAGGACCAGGGCCAAGTCAGGGTCAGGGATATGGCAGGACCAGTGGCAGGGTAAGGACAATGGCAGGACCAGGGGCAGGGCCATGGGCATGGCTAAGGCAGGGCCCCGGCATGGGCAGCGTTGGGCAGGGCAGGGCCAAGGTAGTGCAGTGACCAGTCAGGGCTGGGCCAGGGCAGGACCAGAACTGGGACAGGGCCAGGACTAGGACAGAACGGGGACAGGGTCACGGCCAAAGAAAAACCAGGGGCAGGGTCACAGCCAGCGACAAGTCAGGACCAAGGCCAGGGCCCAAAGCACAGCAGAACCAGGGCCGGGGCAGGGACATGTCAGGGCCAGGCCCACGGCAGGGCCAGGGCCAGCAGAGGGTCAGGGAAGGGCAAGGGTAGCACATGGCCAAGGCAGGCCAGGTTCAGTGTAGAGCAAGGAATGGGTCAGGGTATGGCAGGGCAGGGACAGGTAAGTCCAGGACCAGAGCCAGGTCTGGGACATGGACAGGGCAGGCCAGAAACACAGCAGGACCAAAAAGGGGCCAGGGCCAGGGCAAGGCCAGAGAAGGACCAGGGAAAAACCATGGCCAGGGAAGGTCCAGGGCAAGGGCAGGGCCAGGGCAGAACCAGAGCCAGGGCATGCCAAAGGCAAGGTCATGGCAGGGCAAGGCCAGGGTAGGGCAGGGCCAGGGTAGGGTGAGGGTAGGGCCAGGGCAGGACTAAGATAGCACAGGGCCAGGGCAGGACAAGGCCAGGGAACGGTAAGGCCAGGGTAGAAAAAGCCAGGGTAGAAAAAGCCAGGGTGGAAAAGGCCAGGGTGGAAAAGGCCATGGTGGAAAAGGCCAGGGTGGAAAAGGCCAGGGTAGGGCCAGGCCAGGATAAGAGAAGGCCGGGGTAGGGCCAGGGCCAATGCAGGGCAGGGCTATGGTAACACAGGGCATGGCCAAAAACAGGGCAGGGCTATAGTAGTAGCAGGACTGGCAACAGGGCCAGGGCAAGGGCTGGACCAGAGCATGGTGGGGACAATACAGGACCAGGACAGAGAATGGCAAGGCAGGTCCAGGGCCATGTCATGAACATGGCAGGCCCAGGGTCAGGCCAGGGCAGGGCAAGGACAAGGCTGGGGAGAAGGCAGGGTCAGGGTCAAGGCAGTGTCAGGGCTGAGCAGCACCAGTGCAGGGCCAGTGCAGGGTGAGGGCAAGGCCAGGACATGGAAGGGCAGAGCAGGACCAAGGAAGGGCCAGAAGAGGG
The DNA here is from genome assembly GCF_037993035.2 of Macaca fascicularis. Classification (NCBI taxonomy): domain Eukaryota; kingdom Metazoa; phylum Chordata; class Mammalia; order Primates; family Cercopithecidae; genus Macaca; species Macaca fascicularis. The sequence continues at coordinate 52,645,120 of NC_088384.1, read as the reverse complement.
CCAGGGCAGGGTCAGGGTCAGAACAAGGGTACAGCCAGGCCAGGAACACGGTAGGACCAAGGCTGGACCCAGGTTGGGACATGCAGGTCAGAGCATGTATAAGGCAGGGCCAGAGCCAGGCCATAGAGAGGAGAGGACCAGCACCAAGGCAGAGTCAGGGTAGTTCCAGGGCTGAGCAGGGTCAGGGCAGGTCGAGGGTTGAGGCAGAGCTAGGGCCAAGGCAGGGCCACGGCAGCACCAGGACAGGGGGCAAGGCGATGGCAGGACTGGGCCATGGCAACGCCTGGTCAACTCCAGGACAGGGCCAGAAGCAGGACAGGGCCAGGGCCAATGATCAGGCCAGGGACAGGGCATGGCAGGAAGTGCCAGAGCAGGGCTGGGCCAACGTTGGGGCAGGGCAAATCAGGGCCAGGACACCTCCAAGTCTAGCTCTGGCCCTGCCTTGGCCCTGGCCCCTTCCTGGCCTGACCTTGTCCCCGGCCCTGCCCAAACCATGCCCTGTGTATTTGACCAGTGTTTTGTAACCACAATGATACAAAAAACTTTAATAAGCTATTTTTGTACATTTTTAGTAGAGATGGGGTTTCATAGTGTTGTCCAGGCTGGTCCCAATCTCCTGAGCTCGAGCCATCCCCCTGCCTTGGCCTCCCAAAGTGCTGGGAGTAATCTGGCCAAGGACTTAACCTCTTTAAGTCTGTTTCCTATGTAAGGAAAATGGGGATGCCATAAGTACCCAGCACATAGAGTAATTGTGAGAATCGATGCCTCACAAATACACGTATTTATAAAATTATACTCGGCCGGGCGCGGTGGCTCAAGCCTGTAATCCCAGCACTTTGAGAGGCCAAGGCGGGTGGATCACGAGGTCAGGAGATCGAGACTATCTTGGCTAACATGGTGAAACCCCGTCTCTACTAAAAATATAAAAAACTAGCCGGGCGTGGTGGCGGGCGCCTGTAGTCTCAGCTACTTGGGAGGCTGAGGTGGGAGAATGGCGTGAACCCGGGAGGCGGAGCTTGCAGTGAGCCGAGATCACGCCACTGCACTCCAGCCTGGGAGACACAGCGAGACTCCGTCTCAAAAAAAAAAAAAAAAAAAATTATACTCATAGAACACTACCGAAAGCAAAGAAAGTATAAGTTAAAATTTAGTAATGATTTACTACAAATACTATTGCTATTACAAACAACATAATACAGATATTATTATTACTACTATAGTTACCTTAAAAATATAAAACAAAATTTGTAAATAATAGCCTAATGTAACCTCTCCTGCTCTGCCCTGGCTGAGCCCCAGCGCTGGCTCTGCCCCTAGTCTCACCATATCCCTGGCCCTGACCCTTCCCTGGCCCTGCCGCTGCCCTGGCCCTTCCCATCTTCAGGCCTTACCAAGGCCCTACCCTGGTCCTGACCCTGCCCTGGCCTGATCCTGACCCTGTCCCTACCCAGAGAATTGGAAGGGCAGAGCCAGGGAAGGGCCGGGGCAAATAAGGGACTGGACACATCCAAATCCAAGAAAAAGCCAGGGACATGACAGAGCCAGGGCGAGTCCCTGGCAAGGCCAGGAAAGGGTCAAGACAGGGTCAATGTATGGCTAAGGTACAGGTCAAAACCAGGGCAGTGGCAGGGTCAGGCCTGCATAAGGGCAGGACCAGGGCCAGGGATACGGCAGGGGAGGGCCAGGGCTGTGCCAGGACAGAACAAGAGCAGAGCAGGGCAGGACCAGAGCTAGGCATTAGAGAGAGTAGGGCAAATGCCAAGGCAAGGCCAGGGGAGTGCCAGGGCTGAGTCAGTGCTAGAGCCAAGACAAGAGCAAAGGCCAGGGCAGATCTAGGGCACAAGCAAGGCAGGCTAGGGCAGGGCAATAGCAAGAACAGGCAACCGCAGGGCCAGCCCAGGATAGAACAGGGTACAGGCAGGGCAGGGCCAGGGCCATGGCTGGGGAAGGAAAAGGACCAGGATCAGTGTCCAGGCCAGGGAAAGAGTATGGCCAGGGCAGAGGTAGGGCCAGAGGCAGGGTCTACGCAGGACCAAGGCAGGTACACTGCAGGGCCGGGGTTCAGACCAGGGCCAGAGCAGGGCCAGGGCGGGCCAGGACCAGGAACAGGAAAGGGCAAGTCAAGAACACGGCCATGGCAGGACCAGCACCTTGGTTAGAGCCAGCACAGAGACAGGGTCAGGGGTTGGGCCAGAATAGCATGCCAGGGTAGGGCCAGGGCAAATTAGGGCCAGGACAGGGTCAGTAGGACAGGGCTGGGCCAGGGTATGGCCTTAAGTAGCCAAGAGCCAGGTCCAGGGTCCATGCCAGTGCCAGAGCCAGCCCAGGGCAGGGGCAGGGCCATGGCCAGGTCTAGGACAAGCCAGGGACAGGGCCAAGGTCTTCATCAGGGTAAGCACAAGACCAGGGCAGAGCCAGGGAAGGGGCAGGGCCATGGTAGGGCCAGGAGAGGGACAGGCAAAGGCAGAGCAAGATTAAATCAGGGACAGGATACCTTCAAATCCACTTCAGGGCCAGGGTCAGGCCAGAGCCAGGGCCAGGACAGGGCCAAGACAGGGCCAGGGCCAGGACTATTAGGATCACTGGCAGGGCCAGGACCATGGCACGACCAGGGTCAGGAGCAGTGGTCAATGCCGGGCCAAGGCCAGAGCAAGGACCAGGTTTGCACTAGGGCCAGTGAGAGGACCAAGGCGGGGTCAGGGCAGGGCCAAAGGCAGGGCAGAGCCAGGGCAGGGTGGAGCAGGCCCAGGGTAGCACTGGGTAAAGGCAGGGCATGACCAACCAGGGCAGGTCTATGGCTGCGGCAGGGCCAGGTCCAGGGCCAGGGCCAAGGCAGGGCCAAGACAGTGACAGCTCCAGGGCAGGGCCGGGGTTAGGACCACGGACATGTCCAAGGCCAGTGCCAGGGCAAGGGCAGGGTCAGAGCCGGGGTCATCTAAGAACCAAGGACAAAGCCAGGCCCAGAGCAGGGCCAGGACAGGTACCTGGCAGGGCTAGGGTCTGGGCCAGGGCCATGGCAGAGTCGGGCCAAGTCCTTAACAGGACCAGGTTCCAGGCCAGGGCCAGGGCAGAGGCAGGGGCAGGGTCTGGATAAGGGCAAGGCCAGGGATACGGTAGGACCAGAGCTAGGGCCAGGGCCCGGGCTAAGCCAGAACAAGGCAAGGGCCAGGCCATAGTGAGGACAGGGCAAAGGCCAAGGCAGGGTCAGAGCAGGTCCAGGGAGAGGCCAGTGCCAGGCAGGGCCAGGGCACAACCAGGGCAGTGTAAGGCAGGTCAATGGCACCACTGAGCCATGACAGGGCAAAGTCAGTGCCAGGAGAGGGCACAACAGGCAGGGCCACGGCAGGGATGGGCCAAGGCAGGGCCAGAACAAATCTGGGCCAGGACACGTCCAAGGCCAGGTCAAGGCCAGAACAGGAGCAGGACCATGACCACTAGCAGGGCCAGTGCCACGACAGGACCAGGGTCAGGACAAGAGGCAGGGCCAGAGCCAAGGCCGGGCCAGCACAGGTTCAGGGAAAGGCCAGTGCAAAGGCAAAACCAGGATGGGATCGGAGCAGGGCAGGGCCGAGACAGTCCAGGTAACAGTAGGGCAGGGCCAGGGCAACGCAGGGCAGTACAGGGCCAGGTCCACGGCAGTGGCAGGGCAAAGCCAGGCCCATTGCCAATGCAACAGCCCACCCTACAAGGCTTCTACCACCTGGCCACTGCCGCAGCCCGGCCATCGCTGTAAGCCTCACCCCCAACCCTGGCTGCAGCCGCCTGACCTCCTAGCGTGGTCACTCTCCTACCGTTCCAGCACGCTGCAGTCTCCGTCACTGCCACCCACCCTCAGCGAGGCAAGCCGTGGTGTCACAGGCTCCAGGTGTCTCCTCCTCCTCCTGGCACAGAGCAGCTGGGCGGGCAAAGCCAGAAAAGCCTAGAGGAAGATGCGAGGGGTGGTAGCATTAAGAGCCTCAACTTAACACCCTTCCCTGGCCCTGCCACTGCCCTGGCCCTTCCCATCTTCAGGTCTTACCAAGGCCCTACCCTGGTCCTGACCCTGCCCTGGCCTGGTCCTGACCCTGTCCCCCTACCCCAGAGAAGTGGAAGGGCAGAGCCAGGGAAGGGCCGGGGCAAATAAGGGACAGGGCACATCCAAATCCAAGAAAACGCCAGGGCCATGACAGAGCCAGGGCGAGTCCTTGGCAAGGCCACGTTCCAGGCCAGGGCCAGGAAAGGGTCAAGGCAGGGTCACTGTATGGCCAAGGTCCAGGTCAAGGCCAGAGCAGTGGCAGGGGCAGGCCTGCATAAGGGCAGGACCAGGGCCAGGGCCAGGGCTGTGCCAGGACAGAACAAGAGCAGTGCCAGGCAGGACCAGAGCCAGGCATTAGAGAGAGTAGGGCAAATGCCAAGGCAAGGCCAGGGCAGTGCCAGGGCTGAGGCAAGGTCAGGGAAGGTCCAGGGCCGACTCAGTGCTAGAACCAAGACAAGAGCAAAGGCCGGGGCAGATCTAGGGCACAAGCAAGGCAGACTAGGGCAGGGCAATAGCAAGACCAGGCAATAGCAGGGCCAGCCCAGGATAGAACAGGGTACAGGCAGGGCAGGGCCAGGGCCACAGCTGGGGCAGGACAAGGACCAGGATCAGAGTCCAGGCCAGGGCAAGGGTATGGCCAGGGCAGAGGTACAGCCAGAGGCAGGGTATAGGCAGGGCCAAGGCAGGTCCATTGCAGGGCCGGGGTTCAGACCAGGGCCGGGGCAGGGCCGGGGCAGGGCCAGGGCCAGGGCCAGGACCAGGAAAGGGCAATGTCAGGAACACGGCCATGGCCAACTTAGCTAGAGCCAGGACAGAGACAGGGTCAGGGGTGTGTGGGGCCAGAATAGCAGGCCAGGGTAGGGCCAGGGCAAATTAGGGCCAGGACAGGGTCAGGAGGAGGACTGGGCCAGGGTATGGCCTTAAGTAGCCAAGAGCCAGGTCCAGGGTCCATGCCAGTGCCAGCGCCGGCCCAGGGCAGGGGCAGGGCCATGGCCAGGTCTGGGACAAGGCTGGGGCAGGGTCAAGTTCTCGCTCAGGGTAAGCACAAGACCAGGGCAGAGCCAGGGAAGGGGCAGGGCCATGGTAGGGCCAGGAGAGGGACGCGCGAAGGCAGAGCAAGATTAAACCAGGGACAGGATACCTTCAAATCCACTTCAGGGCCAGGGTCAGGCCAGGGCCAGGGCCAGGGCCAGGGCCAGGGCCAGGGCCAGGACAGGGCCAAGACAGGGCCAGGGCCAGGACTGTTAGGATCATTGGCAGGGCCAGGGCCATGGCACGACCAGGGTCAGGAGCAGTGATCAATGCCGGGCCAAGGCCAGAGCAAGGACCAGGTTTGCACTAGGGCCAGTGTGAGGGCGAAGGGGTCAGGGCGGGGACAAAGGCAGGGCAGAGCCAGGGCAGGGTGGAGCAGGCCCAGGGTAGCACTGGGTAAAGGCAGGGCATGACCAACCAGGGCAGGTCTATGGCTGTGGCAGGGCCAGGGCCAGGGCCAGGGCCAGGGCCAGGGCCAAGGCAGGGCCAAGACAGTGACAGCTCCAGGGCAGGGCCGGGGTTAGGACCACGGACATGTCCAAGGCCAGTGCCAGGGCAAGGGCAGTGGCAGCGGCAGGGCCAGGGTCATCTAAGAACCAAGGACAAAGCCAGGCCCAGAGCAGGGCCAGGACAGGTACCTGGCAGGGCTAGGGTCTGGGACAGGGCCATGGCAGGGCCAGGGCCACAACCAGGTCCGTGCTATGGCCAGGTCCAGCACAGTGCCCAGGCAAGGCTAGGGTGAAGGCCAAAGTAGGGCCAGCGCAGGGTCAAAGCTAGAGTACGGCCAAGGCAGGACCAGGGCAGGCAAAGCAGGGCCAGGATAGCATAGGGCCAAGGCAGGGCAGGGCCAGGACAGTGCCAAGACCTGAGCAGGGCCAGGGAACAGCCAGGGCAGGGACAGGGCCATGGCCATGGCCTGGGCAGGACCAGGTTCGGGACAGGAGCAAAACAAGGGCAACAACAGTGCAGGTTCTTGGCACAGCCAGGGTCCAGGACAGTGTCAGGGCAGGGCCAAGGCAGGGTCTGGGCCATGGGAAGAAGAGCAACAGGGCTGGGGCTTTTCCAGTGACAGGACTAGAGCCAGGGCAAGGGCCAGGGCAGTGCAAGGCCAGGGTAGGGTCAGGCATTTCACGGTCACGGCCAGGGGAGAACCAGGGCAAGGTCTGAAGCACGGCAGGGCCAGGGCCAAGACAGGTCCAGGGCAGGTCCATGACAGGGCCAGGGGCTGCGTAAGGGCAAGGGCAGGGCCAGAGCAAGGTAAGGGTCAGGGCCAAGGCCAGGATAGGGACAGGGCAAGAAATATGGCAGGACCAAGGGCAATGCCAAGGCCAGGGCTGAGTCAGGGCAGGGCAGGGCATGGAATGGCCAGCGCAGGACACGACAAAAGGCGGTCCATAGAAACTGCAGGGCTGATGCCAGGAAAGGACCAGGCTAGTGCCAAGACTGAGGTAGTGTCATGGCATGCACAGGGCGGGGCCAGGGCCGGAATCGAGCCAGGGCACAGCCAAGGCAGGGTAGGGCAGGGCAATGCCACAGCCGGATCGGTACTAGGACAGGGCAGAACAGGGTAGAACAGGGCAAGGTGATGGTAGGGGCAGGACAAGGACAGGCCAAGGGAGAGCCAGGTCACTCCAGGGCCAGGACACCTCCAAGTCCACTTCAGGGCCAGGGCTATGAAGGACAAAGGCCAGGGCCAGGGTCAGGGCCAGGTCTGGGCTAGGGCCAGGTCCAGAGCAGGGCCTAGCGAAGACGAGGGTGACGGACTAGGTAGGGCCAGGGCAGGCTGATGACACATCCAGTGCATGGCAGGGTAGGGTGGTGGCAAGACCAGGGGCAGACCACTGCCAACTCAGGGCCAGGGAAAGGCCATGGCCAGGGCACAGCCAGGAAAGGGTCTGGGCCAGGGCCATGGCAGAGTCGGGCCAAGTCCTTGACAGGACCAGGTTCCAGGCCAGGGCCAGGGCAGAGGCAGGGGCAGGGTCTGGATAAGGGCAAGGCCAGGGATACGGTAGGACCAGGGCTAGGGCCAGGGCCCGGGCTAAGCCAGAACAAGGCAAGGGCCAGGCCATAGTGAGGACAGGGCAAAGGCCAAGGCAGGGTCAGAGCAGGTCCAGGGAGAGGCCAGTGCCAGGCAGGGCCAGGGCACAACCAGGGCAGTGTAAGGCAGGTCAATGGCACCACTGAGCCATGACAGGGCAAAGTCAGTGCCAGGAGAGGGCACAACAGGCAGGGCCACGGTGGGGCCAGGGCAGGGATGGGCCAAGGCAGGGCCAGAACAAATCTGGGCCAGGACACGTCCAAGGCCAGGTCAAGGCCAGAACAGGAGCAGGACCATGACCACTAGCAGGGCCAGTGCCACGACAGGACCAGGGTCAGGACAAGAGGCAGGGCCAGAGCCAAGGCCGGGCCAGCACAGGTTCAGGGAAAGGCCAGTGCAAAGGCAAAACCAGGATGGGATCGGAGCAGGGCAGGGCCGAGACAGTCCAGGTAACAGTAGGGCAGGGCCAGGGCAACGCAGGGCAGTACAGGGCCAGGTCCACGGCAGTGGCAGGGCAAAGCCAGGCCCATTGCCAATGCAACAGCCCACCCTACAAGGCTTCTACCACCTGGCCACTGCCGCAGCCCGGCCATCGCTGTAAGCCTCACCCCCAACCCTGGCTGCAGCCGCCTGACCTCCTAGCGTGGTCACTCTCCTACCGTTCCAGCACGCTGCAGTCTCCGTCACTGCCACCCACCCTCAGCGAGGCAAGCCGTGGTGTCACAGGCTCCAGGTGTCTCCTCCTCCTCCTGGCACAGAGCAGCTGGGCGGGCAAAGCCAGAAAAGCCTAGAGGAAGATGCGAGGGGTGGTAGCATTAAGAGCCTCAACTTAACACCCTTCCCTGGCCCTGCCACTGCCCTGGCCCTTCCCATCTTCAGGTCTTACCAAGGCCCTACCCTGGTCCTGACCCTGCCCTGGCCTGGTCCTGACCCTGTCCCCCTACCCCAGAGAAGTGGAAGGGCAGAGCCAGGGAAGGGCCGGGGCAAATAAGGGACAGGGCACATCCAAATCCAAGAAAACGCCAGGGCCATGACAGAGCCAGGGCGAGTCCTTGGCAAGGCCACGTTCCAGGCCAGGGCCAGGAAAGGGTCAAGGCAGGGTCACTGTATGGCCAAGGTCCAGGTCAAGGCCAGAGCAGTGGCAGGGGCAGGCCTGCATAAGGGCAGGACCAGGGCCAGGGCCAGGGCTGTGCCAGGACAGAACAAGAGCAGTGCCAGGCAGGACCAGAGCCAGGCATTAGAGAGAGTAGGGCAAATGCCAAGGCAAGGCCAGGGCAGTGCCAGGGCTGAGGCAAGGTCAGGGAAGGTCCAGGGCCGACTCAGTGCTAGAACCAAGACAAGAGCAAAGGCCGGGGCAGATCTAGGGCACAAGCAAGGCAGACTAGGGCAGGGCAATAGCAAGACCAGGCAATAGCAGGGCCAGCCCAGGATAGAACAGGGTACAGGCAGGGCAGGGCCAGGGCCACAGCTGGGGCAGGACAAGGACCAGGATCAGAGTCCAGGCCAGGGCAAGGGTATGGCCAGGGCAGAGGTACAGCCAGAGGCAGGGTATAGGCAGGGCCAAGGCAGGTCCATTGCAGGGCCGGGGTTCAGACCAGGGCCGGGGCAGGGCCGGGGCAGGGCCAGGGCCAGGGCCAGGACCAGGAAAGGGCAATGTCAGGAACACGGCCATGGCCAACTTAGCTAGAGCCAGGACAGAGACAGGGTCAGGGGTGTGTGGGGCCAGAATAGCAGGCCAGGGTAGGGCCAGGGCAAATTAGGGCCAGGACAGGGTCAGGAGGAGGACTGGGCCAGGGTATGGCCTTAAGTAGCCAAGAGCCAGGTCCAGGGTCCATGCCAGTGCCAGCGCCGGCCCAGGGCAGGGGCAGGGCCATGGCCAGGTCTGGGACAAGGCTGGGGCAGGGTCAAGTTCTCGCTCAGGGTAAGCACAAGACCAGGGCAGAGCCAGGGAAGGGGCAGGGCCATGGTAGGGCCAGGAGAGGGACGCGCGAAGGCAGAGCAAGATTAAACCAGGGACAGGATACCTTCAAATCCACTTCAGGGCCAGGGTCAGGCCAGGGCCAGGGCCAGGGCCAGGGCCAGGGCCAGGGCCAGGACAGGGCCAAGACAGGGCCAGGGCCAGGACTGTTAGGATCATTGGCAGGGCCAGGGCCATGGCACGACCAGGGTCAGGAGCAGTGATCAATGCCGGGCCAAGGCCAGAGCAAGGACCAGGTTTGCACTAGGGCCAGTGTGAGGGCGAAGGGGTCAGGGCGGGGACAAAGGCAGGGCAGAGCCAGGGCAGGGTGGAGCAGGCCCAGGGTAGCACTGGGTAAAGGCAGGGCATGACCAACCAGGGCAGGTCTATGGCTGTGGCAGGGCCAGGGCCAGGGCCAGGGCCAAGGCAGGGCCAAGACAGTGACAGCTCCAGGGCAGGGCCGGGGTTAGGACCACGGACATGTCCAAGGCCAGTGCCAGGGCAAGGGCAGTGGCAGCGGCAGGGCCAGGGTCATCTAAGAACCAAGGACAAAGCCAGGCCCAGAGCAGGGCCAGGACAGGTACCTGGCAGGGCTAGGGTCTGGGACAGGGCCATGGCAGGGCCAGGGCCACAACCAGGTCCGTGCTATGGCCAGGTCCAGCACAGTGCCCAGGCAAGGCTAGGGTGAAGGCCAAAGTAGGGCCAGCGCAGGGTCAAAGCTAGAGTACGGCCAAGGCAGGACCAGGGCAGGCAAAGCAGGGCCAGGATAGCATAGGGCCAAGGCAGGGCAGGGCCAGGACAGTGCCAAGACCTGAGCAGGGCCAGGGAACAGCCAGGGCAGGGACAGGGCCATGGCCATGGCCTGGGCAGGACCAGGTTCGGGACAGGAGCAAAACAAGGGCAACAACAGTGCAGGTTCTTGGCACAGCCAGGGTCCAGGACAGTGTCAGGGCAGGGCCAAGGCAGGGTCTGGGCCATGGGAAGAAGAGCAACAGGGCTGGGGCTTTTCCAGTGACAGGACTAGAGCCAGGGCAAGGGCCAGGGCAGTGCAAGGCCAGGGTAGGGTCAGGCATTTCACGGTCACGGCCAAGGGAGAACCAGGGCAAGGTCTGAAGCACGGCAGGGCCAGGGCCAAGACAGGTCCAGGGCAGGTCCATGACAGGGCCAGGGGCTGGGTAAGGGCAATGGCAGGGCCAGAGCAAGGTAAGGGTCAGGGCCAAGGCCAGGATAGGGACAGGGCAAGAAATATGGCAGGACCAAGGGCAATGCCAAGGCCAGGGCTGAGTCAGGGCAGGGCAGGGCATGGAATGGCCAGCGCAGGACACGACAAAAGGCGGTCCATAGAAACTGCAGGGCTGATGCCAGGAAAGGACCAGGCTAGTGCCAAGACTGAGGTAGTGTCATGGCATGCACAGGGCGGGGCCAGGGCCGGAATCGAGCCAGGGCACAGCCAAGGCAGGGTAGGGCAGGGCAATGCCACAGCCGGATCGGTACTAGGACAGGGCAGAACAGGGTAGAACAGGGCAAGGTGATGGTAGGGGCAGGACAAGGACAGGCCAAGGGAGAGCCAGGTCACTCCAGGGCCAGGACACCTCCAAGTCCACTTCAGGGCCAGGGCTATGAAGGACAAAGGCCAGGGCCAGGGTCAGGGCCAGGTCTGGGCTAGGGCCAGGTCCAGAGCAGGGCCTAGCGAAGACGAGGGTGACGGACTAGGTAGGACCAGGGCAGGCTGATGACACATCCAGTGCATGGCAGGGTAGGGTGGTGGCAAGACCAGGGGCAGACCACTGCCAACTCAGGGCCAGGGAAAGGCCATGGCCAGGACACAGCCAGGAAAGGGTCTGGGTCAGCGCCAGGACCAAGGCAGAGCAGGGCCAGGGCCATGGCAGAGTCAGGCCAAGTCCTTGACAGGACCAGGTTCCAGGCCAGGGCCAGGGCAGAGGCAGGGGCAGGGTCTGGATAAGGGCAAGGCCAGGGATACGGTAGGACCAGGGCTAGGGCCAGGGCCCGGGCTAAGCCAGAACAAGGCAAGGGCCAGGCCATAGTGAGGACAGGGCAAAGGCCAAGGCAGGGTCAGAGCATGTCCAGGGAGAGGCCAGTGCCAGGCAGGGCCAGGGCACAACCAGGGCAGTGTAAGGCAGGTCAATGGCACCACTGAGCCATGACAGGGCAAAGTCAGTGCCAGGAGAGGGCACAACAGGCAGGGCCACGGTGGGGCCAGGGCAGGGATGGGCCAAGGCAGGGCCAGAACAAATCTGGGCCAGGACACGTCCAAGGCCAGGTCAAGGCCAGAACAGGAGCAGGACCATGACCACTAGCAGGGCCAGTGCCACGACAGGACCAGGGTCAGGACAAGAGGCAGGGCCAGAGCCAAGGCCGGGCCAGCACAGGTTCAGGGAAAGGCCAGTGCAAAGGCAAAACCAGGATGGGATCGGAGCAGGGCAGGGCCGAGACAGTCCAGGTAACAGTAGGGTAGGGCAGGGCCAGAGCAAGGCAGGGCAGTACAGGGCCAGGTCCACGGCAGTGGCAGGGCATAGCCAGGCCCATTGCCAATGCAACAGCCCACCCTACAAGGCTTCTACCACCTGGCCACTGCCGCAGCCCGGCCATCGCTGTAAGCCTCACCCCCAACCCTGGCTGCAGCCGCCTGACCTCCTAGCGTGGTCACTCTCCTACCGTTCCAGCACGTTGCAGTCTCCGTCACTGCCACCCACCCTCAGCGAGGCAAGCCGTGGTGTCACAGGCTCCAGGTGTCTCCTCCTCCTCCTGGCACAGAGCAGCTGGTCGGGCAAAGCCACAAAAGCCTAGAGGAAGATGCGAGGGGAGGTAGCATTAAGAGCCTCAACTTAACACCCTCCCTGGCCCTGCCACTGCCCTGGCTCTTCCCATCTTCAGGCCTTACCAAGGCCCTACCCTGGTCCTGACCCTGCCCTGGACTGGTCCTGACCCTGTCCCCCTACCCCAGAGAAGTGCAAGGGGAGAACCAGGGAAGGGCCGGGGCAAATAAGGGACAGGGCACATCCAAATCCAAGAAAACGCCAGGGCCATGACAGAGCCAGGGTGAGTCCTTGGCAAGGCCACGTTCCAGGCCAGGGCCAGGAAAGGGTCAAGGCAGGGTCACTGTATGGCCAAGGTCCAAGTCAAAGCCAGAGCAGTGGCAGGGGCAGGCCTGCATAAGGGCAGGACCAGGGCCAGGGCCAGGGCTGTGCCACGACAGAACAAGAGCAGAGCAAGGCAGGACCAGAGCCAGGCATTAGAGAGAGTTGGGCAAATGCCAAGGCAAGGCCAGGGCAGTGCCAGGGCTGAGGCAAGGTCAGGGAAGGTCCACGGCTGAGTCAGTGCTAGAACCAAGACAAGAGCAAAGGCCGGGGCAGATCTAGGGCACAAGCAAGGCAGGCTAGGGCAGAGCAACAGCAAGACCAATCAACGGCAGGGCCAGCCCAGGATAGAACAGGGTACAGGCAGGGCAGGGCCAGGGCCACAGCTGGGGCAGGACAAGGACCAGGATCAGAGTCCAGGCCAGAGCAAGGGTATGGCCAGGGCAGAGGTAGGGCCAGAGGCAGGGTATAGGCAGGGCCAAGGCAGGTCCATTGCAGGGCCCGGGTTCAGACCAGGGCCGGGGCAGGGCCGGGGCAGGGCCAGGGCCAGTACCAGGACAGGGCAATGTCAGGAACACGGCCATGGCCAACTTAGCTAGGGCCAGGACAGAGACAGGGTCAGGGGTGGGGCCAGAATAGCATGCCAGGATAGGGTCAGCGCAAATTAGGGCCAGGGCAGGGTCAGGAGGAGGGCTGGGCCAGGGTATGGCCTTAAGTAGCCAAGAGCCAGGTCCAGGGTCCATGCCAGTGCCAGCGCCGGCCCAGGGCAGGGCAGGACCATGGCCAGGTCTGGGACAAGGCTGGGGCAGGGTCAAGTTCTCGCTCAGGGTAAGCACAAGACCAGGGCAGAGCCAGGGAAGGGGCAGGGCCATGGTAGGGCCAGGAGAGGGTCGCGCGAAGGCAGAGCAAGATTAAACCAGGGACAGGATACCTTCAAATCCACTTCAGGGCCAGGGTCAGTCCAGGGCCAGGGCCAGGGCCAGGGCCAGGACAGGGCCAAGACAGGGCCAGGGCCAGGACTGTTAGGATCATTGGCAGGGCCAGGGCCATGGCACGACCAGGGTCAGGAGCAGTGGTCAATGCCGGGCCAAGGCCAGAGCAAGGACCAGGTTTGCACTAGGGCCAGTGTGAGGGCCAAGGCGGGTTGAGGGCAGGGCCAAAGGCAGGGCAGAGCCAGGGCAGGGTGGAGCAGGCCCAGGGTAGCACTGGGTAAAGGCAGGGCATGACCAACCAGGGCAGGTCTATGGCTGTGGCAGTTCCAGGGCCAGGGCCAAGGCAGGGCCAAGACAGTGACAGCTCCAAGGCAGGGCCTGGGTTAGGACCACGGACATGTCCAAGGCCAGTGCCAGGGCAAGGGCAGGGGCAGGGCCAGGGTCATCTAAGAACCAAGGACAAAGCCAGGCCCAGAGCAGGGCCAGGACAGGTACCTGGCAGGGCTAGGGTCTGGGACAGGGCCATGGCAGGGCCAGGGCCACAACCAGGTCTGTGCTATGGCCAGGTCCAGCACAGTGCCCAGGCGAGACTAGGGTGAAGGCCAAAGTAGGGCCAGCGCAGGGTCAAAGCTAGAGTAGGGCCAAGGCAGGACCAGGGCAGGCAAGGCAGGGCCAGGAAAGCATAGGGCCAAGGCAGGGCAGGGCTAGGACCGTGCTAATATGACCCAGCCATCCCATAACTGGGTATATACCCAAAGGATTATAGATCATGCTGCTATAAAGACACATGCACACGTATGTTTTTTGCAGCATTATTCACAATAGCAAAGACTTGGAATCAACCCAAATGTCCATCAGTGACTGACTGGATTAAGAAAATGTGGCACATATACACCATGGAATAATATGCAGCCATAAAAAAGGATGAGTTTGTGTCCTTTCTAGGGACATGGATGCAGCTGGAAACCATCATTCTCAGCAAACTATTGCAAGAACAGAAAACCAAATACCGCATGTTCTCACTCATAGGTGGGAACTGAACAAGGAGATCACTTGGACTCTGGAAGGGGAACATCACACACCGGGGCCTATTATGGGGAGGGGGGAGAGGGGAGGGATTGCATTGGGAGTTATACCTGATGTAAATGGCGAGTTGATGGGTGCTGACGAGTTGATGGGTGCAGCACATCAACATGCACATGTATACATATGTAACAAACCTGCACGTTGTGCACCTGTACCCTAAAACTTAAAGTATAATAAAAAAAAACAGAAAAAAAGAACATGAAAATAAATAAAATATTATATAACCCACTTAAACAAAAAAAATGAATTATGTTTATACAACTTATGTAGTTTTTTTTAGTGATGTAAATATCACCTTGTTTTATTATGACAAATTTTTAGACTTAGTACTTTCAGTTATACTAAGTGTTAAATGACATTTGTTAGCCTATTTTAGTGCAGGCAGTTTAAAATTTCAGCCAAACAGATGTTCCACTATAAACACGAATAAAAATGAGGGATAGTAAGACTAAATATAGGATATTTTATTATGTTAATATTAATATTACTTAAAATTCAGTAGTGGTAACATTGTATATAATTAATGAAGATGACAAGAAAGACTCCCTTTTATAATTTACAAAAAAAGTTGTAATTGGTTTAGTTATTAAGTTAAAAAGTAATTTATTAATTTTGAACGTCAAGAATATACAAAGTAGACATGACTCACAGTGTTATCGTGATCATTTCTGATTTTGCTTCTAATGTTATTCTGACCCTGCTAAATCTCAGTACCATCTCATATTCAATACTGAAGTAGATACTATAAATTGATTATATAGATGTATTTACATATGTGTGTATAGGTGATGTATAATAAAAAGTTGGAGGAAGGAAGACCTATGCTCTCTAGGAAAGAAAAACATAAATGTCATTTTCCCACAGTTTTTTCTTCATAAGTGAAGGAGAAATAAAACCCTTTACAGACAAGCAAATGCTGAAGATACTGTCACCAGCAGGTATGACTTAAAGAGCTCCTGAAGGAAGCACTAAATATGGGAAGGCAAAACCAGTACCAGCCCCTGCCAAAACATATCAAATTGTAAAGACCATCAACACTATGAAGAAACTGAATCATCACATGGGCCAAATTAGCAGCTAGCACCATAATGACAGGCTCGAATTCACACATATCAATATTAATCTTAAATGCAAATGGGCTAAATACCCCAATTAAAAGACACAGATTGGCAAATTGGATAGAGTCAAGATCATTTGGTGTGCTGTATGCAGGAGACCCATCTCATGTGGAAAGACACAAGTAGCCTCAAAATAAAGGGATGGAGGAAAATTTTCCAAGCAAAAGGAAAGCAAAACACACAGGGGTGCATTCCTAGTCTCTGAAAAAAACAGCCTTTAAACAAACAAAGATTAAAAAAAGACAAAGAAGGGAACTACATAATGGTAAAGGGATCAATGCATCAAGAGCTAACTATCATAAATATATATGCATTCAATACAGGAGCACCCAGATTCATGAAGCAAGTTCATAGAGACCTACAAAGAGACTTAGACTCCCACACAATAAGAGTGGGAGAATTTAACACCCCACTGTCAATATTAGACAGATCAATGACAGAAAATCAGCAAGGATATTCAGGACTTGAACTCAGCTCTGCACCAAGGGGATCTAATAGACATCTACATAATTATCCACCCCAAATCAATAGAATATACATTCTTCTTAGCACCACATCACATTTATTCTAAAATTGAGCACATAATTGGAAGTAAAACACTCCTCAGCAAATGCAAAAGAACGGAAATCATAACAAACAGTCTCTCAGACCACAGTGCAATCAAATAAGAACTCAGGATTAAGAAACTCACTCAGTAATACACAACTACATGGAAACTGAACAACCTGCTCCTGAATGACTACTGGGTAAATAACAAAATCATGGCAGAAATAAATAAGTTTTTTGAAACCAGTGAGAAGAAAGACACAACTTACCACAATTTCTGGGACACAGCTAAAGCAGTGTTTAGAGGGAAATTTACAGTTCTGAATGCCTACAGGAGAAAGCAGGAAAGATCCAAAATTGACATCACAATTAAAAGAAGTAGAGAAGCAAGAGCAAATTCAAAACCTAACAGAAGACAAGGAATAGCTAAGATCAGAGCAGAACTGAAGGAGATAGAGACACGAAAAACCTTTCAAAAAATCAACGAATCCAGGGGCTGATTTTTGGATAAGATTAAAAAAATAGACCATTAGCCAGACTAATAAAGAAGAAAGAGAAAATAATCAAATAAGACACAATAAAAAAATGATAAAGGGGATAAAACCACTGATTCCACAGAAATACAAACTATCATCAGAGAATACTATAAATATCTCTACACAAATAAATTAGAAAATCTACAAGAAATGGATAAATTCTTGGACACATACACCCTCCCAAGACTAAACCAGGAAGAAGTCGAATCCCTGAATAGAACAATAACAAGTTCTGAAATTGAGGCAGTAATTTATAGCCTACCAACCAAAAAAAACCCAGCACCAGCTGGATTCACAGCCGAATTCTACCAGAGGTACAAATGGGAACTGATACCATCCCTTCTGAAATTATTCCAAACAATGGAAAAACAGGGACTCCTCACTAACTCATTTTATGAGGCCAGCATGATCCCGATATGAAAACCTAGCAGAGATACAACAAAAAAAGAAAACTTCAGGCCAACATTCCTGATGAACACTGATGAAAAAATCCTCAATAAAATACTGCAAACCAAATCCAGCAGCACATCAAAAAGCTTATCCACCACAATCAAGTCAGTTTTATCCCTGGGATGCAAGGCTGCTTCAACATACACAAATCAATAAAGGTAATCTATCACATAAACAGAAACAATCACAAAAACCACATGATTATCACAATAGATGCAGAAAAGACCTCTGATAAAATCTGACACCTCTTTACGCTAAAAACTCTCAGTAAATTCGGTATTGATGAAACATATCTCAAAATAATAAGAGCTATTTATGACAAACCCACAGCCAATATCATACTGAATGGGCAAAAACTGGAAGCATTCCCTTTGAAAACTGGTACAAGACAAGGATGACCTCTCTCACTATTCCTATTTAACATAGTATTGGAAGTTCTGGCTAGGGCAATCAGGCAAGAGAAAGAAATAAAGCATATTCAAATAGGAAGAGAGGAAGTCAAATTGTCTCTCTTTGGAGATGACATGATTGTATATTTAGAAAATCCCATCATCTCAGCCTAAAGTCTCCTTAAGCTGATAAGCAACTTCAGCAAAGTCTCAGGATACAAAATCAATGTACAAAAATCACAAGCATTCTTATACACCAATAACAGACAAATAGAGAGCCAAATCATGAATGAACTCCCATTCACAATTGCTTCAAAGAGAATAAAATACCTAGGAATCCAACGTACAAGGGATGTGAAGGACCTCTTCAAGGAGAACTACAAACCATGCTCAATGAAATACAAGAGGACACAAGCAAACCGAAGAACGTTCCATGCTCATGGATAGGAAGAATCAATATCGTGAAAATGGCCATATTGCCCAAGGTAATTTATAGATTCAATGCCATCCCCATCAAGCTACCAATGACTTTCTTCACAGAATTGGAAAAACCTACTT
This sequence comes from Macaca fascicularis, assembly GCF_037993035.2. NCBI lineage: Eukaryota > Metazoa > Chordata > Mammalia > Primates > Cercopithecidae > Macaca > Macaca fascicularis. The sequence goes on along the minus strand of NC_088384.1, from coordinate 52,627,365 downwards.
TAAAGTTCATATGGCACCATAAAAGAGCCCACATCGCCAAGACAATCCTAAGTCAAAAGAACAAAGCTGGAGGGATCATGCTACCTGACTTCAAACTATACTACAAGGCTACTATAACCAAAACAGCATGGTACTGGTACCAAAACAGAGATACAGACCAACAGAACAGAACAGAGCCCTCAGAAATCATACCACTCATCCACCACCATCTGAGCTTTGAAAAACCTGACAGAAACAAGAAATGGGGAAAGGATTCCCAATTAAATAAATGGTGCTGGGAAAAGTGGCTAGCCATAAGTAGAAAACTGAAACTGGATCCCTTCCTTACACCCTGTACAAAAGTTAATTCAAGATGGATTAGAGACTTAAATGTTAGACCAAAAACCATAAAAACCCTAGGAGAAAACCTAGGTAATACCATTCAGGACATAGGCATGGGCAAGGACTTCATGTCTAAAACACCAAAAGCAATGGCAACAAAAGCCAAAATTGACAAATGGGATCTAATTAAACTAAAGAGCTTCTGCACAGCAAAAGAAACTACCATCAGAATGAACAGGCCACCTACAGAATGGGAGAAATTTTCTGCAATCTACTCATCTGACGAAGGGCTACTACCTAGAACCTACAAAGAACTCAAACAAATTTACAAGAAAAAAACAAACAATCCCATCAAAAAGTGGGCAAAGGATATGAACAGACATTTCTCAAGACATTTATACACGCAACAGACACATGAAAAAATGCTCATCATCACTATCCATCAGAGAAATGCAAATCAAAACCACAATGAGATACCATCTCACACCAGTTAGAATGGCGGTCATTAAAAAGTCAGGAAATGACAGGTGCTGGAGAGGATGTGGAGAAATAGGAACACTTTCACACTATTGGTGGGACTGTAAACAAGTTCAACCATTGTGGAAGACAGTGTGGCGATTCCTCAAGGATGAAGAAGTAGAAATACCATTTGACCCAGCAATCCCATTACTGGGTACATACTCAAAGGATTATAAATCATGCTGCTATAAAGACACATACACACATATGTTTACTGCAGCACAATTCACAATAGCAAAGACTTGGAACCAACCCAAATATCCATCAATGACAGACTGGATTAAGAAAATGTGGCACATATACACCATGGAATACTATGCAACCATAAAAAAGGATGAGCTCATGTCCTTTGTAGGGACATGGATGCAACTGGAAACCATCATTCTCAGCAAAATATCACAAGAACAGAAAACCAAACACCGCATGTTCTCACTCATAGGTGGGAATTGAACAATGAGAACACTTGGACACAGGAAGGGGAACATCACACACCGGGGCCTTTTGTGGAGGGGGGGGGGAAGAGGGGAGGGATAGCATTAGGAGATATACCTAATGTAAATGATGAGTTAATGGGTACAGCACACCAACATGGCACATGTATACATATGTAACAAACCTGCATTTTGTGCACATGTACCCTAGAACATAAAGTATAATAATAATAATAAAAAAAAGACCAAGATCATTTATATGACCTATAAAACTTTGATCATGCTGATTGTTTCCTGCAACCTCTCTAAGCTCATTGCCATTCTTCTCTTTTCTTTCCTTAGCCATGCTGGTCTTCAGTTTATCCAAATGGCCAATATTCCTCCAGCTCACGCCTTTGTTCATGCTGTTCCCTCTTTCCGGCAGGCCTCCCTCACTCCGATTCCTACCCTCTCTTCTTCATCTGGCTAACTCAAATGCATCCTTCAGAATGACCCAAGGAAGGACTTCCTTGACTCTCCCCCAGGCTAGATGAGGACTCACTGTCATAAATTCTCATAACACTTAGCATTTTTCCTTGTAACTTATTCAGATTTTCCATTTATATTTATTTTTCTGGTTGTTTCATTAATGTGTCTCTACTACACTAGATAGAATGCCCTAAGAGACTTTTCTTTCCTCACCATTGATAATCCACTGCCTGGTGCAGAGTCGATCCTCAATAAATATTTTGCAAATGAAAAATAAAGTCAATTCAGCTCATCCGGCCACTGCACTCCAGCCTGGGTGACAGTGGCTCATGCCTGTAATCCTAGCACTTTGGAAAGCTGAGTTGGGTGGGCTGTCTGAGCTCAGGAATTCAAGACTACCCTGAGCAACATGGTGAAACCTTGTCTCCACTAAAATACAAAAAATTACCCCGGTGTGTTGGCAGGTGCCTATAGTCCCAATTACTCCAAAGGCTGAGGTATGAGAATCGCTTGAACCCAAGAGACGGAGGTTGCAGTGAGTCGAGATCGCACCACTGCACCCCAGCCTGGACAACAGAGTGACAGACTGTCTCAAAAACAAACAAACATTTTTCTCTACAACTGTTGCCTTCTGAATGTCTCTTGAATCCACATACTTTCCTCCATCTGTACTGTTACTGACCAAGTCCAGGTACCCTGCATCTCTCATCTCCATTTCCAGAAGAGCCTCCAGATTTTCTCCCTGTGTCTCCTCCCAATCTTCCCACACCTTTATTCTCTACAAGCAGGACTCCATTTTCACCATGCAAATCTGTCTTCTCATTGCTCTTGAAACCAAATTCTTAATATGCATATGAGGCCCTTGCTATGTGGCCTTGGTCTGGTTCACAGTGTCTTCTCCCACAGCATCCTCCCTCACCCCACCCCCTCCAGCTTCTGGAAAGCACTTAAATATTCTTTCAGTGGGAGCACAAATGGGGACAATATGGGGCATAGGAGATAAAAACGGATACAATTATGGGGAATTGAGACTCAGTCAGATCAGGTGGATCTCATAGATCTTGTAAAGGCTGCCTATCTCTGCTCTAACAGCACAAGATGTGTTGGCCTTTGACAGGGAGACAGACATCATCCAGAGCAGACAAAATCCCTGCCCTCAGGGAGCTTATGTTCTAGTGGAGAAGACAGACAACAAATGAGTAAATGGACTTATAAAGTCAAATATCAATGAGTGCTGATTAGACAATAAAACAGGGAAATGTGACAGAGAGTAACCAGCCAGATGGGGTAGGATAGGGGTCAGGATCAGACAGGGTGGTCAGGAAGAGAACCCAAGGAGGTCATGTTTCAGCTTGGACATAGGTGATAGTAACAAGTCACAGGACAGTATTCCTGGCAGTGGAAAATGCCAGTGCAAAGGCCTGGGCCAAAACAAGCAAAGAGCTTAGAATGTTCTGGGAACAGGAAAAAAAAGGTCAATGTGGCATTGCCAGTCATTTGACCCAGAGCAACTCCATCTTGAATGGGGACTAGCTAAAATGAGGCTGAGACCTCCTGGGCTGCATTCCCAGATGGTTTAGGTATTCTTAGTCACAGGATGAGACAGGAGGTCGGTACACGATACAGGTAATAAATACTTTACTAATAAAATAGGTTGAAGTAAAGAAGCTGCCCAAAATCCACTGAAACCAAGACGGCGATGAGAGTGACCTCTGGTTGTCCTCACTACTACACTCCCACCAGTGCCATAGCAGTTTACAAATGTCAACCCTAGTGTAGCATATAATCAAGAAATAACCATAAACTTGGGCAACCAGCACCCATCGGGGCTGCTCTACGGAGTACCCATTCTTCATTCCTTTACTTTCCTAATAAACTTGCTTTCACTTTAGTCTATGGACTGGCCCTGGAATTCTTTCTTGTGTGAGATCCGAGAACCCTCTCTTGGGGTCTGGATCAGGACCCCTTTCCAATAACAGCTTCAGCACCATGAGAGAGAGGGACCAGAGTGACGAGATCAGAGACTGTCAAAGACGAGGTCAGAGGTCCAGTAAGGAACTTGGGTTCAGTCTCAACAAAATGGGAGGCCATTAAAGGATGGTAAGCTAAAAAGTGACATGGTAATAATTTTTAAAAGGTCATTCTGGTTGCAGAGAAAAAGCAAAACTGCAGTCCCCTAGTGTCAGATCTTTCAGCTCATTAATTCATCAGAAGATTAAAGACCCCACTGTGTGCTACACTTCTAGGTGCTGGGGAGATTCAAAAACAAAGCGAACATATTAAAACCATTCTCATGTACTTTCAATAAATATTGGCCACCTTCTATTGGCTGGGCACTGGAACAGAGGTAAACAAGATAAGAGGTATGATCTGTTGGAACAGTACTAATTCAACTGTTAATCACTGGCTGTAAAATGAATCGCAAGCAATAAATGGCATTTAGGAAACTCACTAGGGTGACTGCAATTTACAACCTCATCTTCTGATGCAAGCCAAAGTAAATTACAGGAAGATTAAAGAGTTTAAAAAACAAAACAAAACAAAACAAAAACCTAGAAGAAAAAATGGCTAAGCATTGACTAACTATAAAATAGGAGAAATAGAAAGCAATCAGGTTGCAATCGATTTCATTACATCAAAAATCTTGAAGTGTAAAATTGGAAAAGATCCCAGGAAATACATTTAACAAGAGGAATTATTCCTGTGATTGGAATCATCTTCCTTGAACATAATGTGGTGAGAGGCAGCAGGAACATTATATATGTTACACTCTAGTGATTTCCTTTAAGTTTCAAAGTTGTCAACTGTTTTATTTGATCTCAGAATTGTGTTTTCAAAAGAAAAAAAAGCTTTGCCATTATCACACTTCTTATAAAGATGAAGAGAAAAATGAATCAAAAACTTCTATAGTTTAGGTACTGGTAACTACATTAAATATAGGAACAGCACTTAGGGGAAACTGATTTGTTTCTAATGGTGATAAAGATAATAAAAAGCACACTGACTGTAAAGCTCATTGCTTCACATATACACTTCCTAATTCTTACTACACTAACTCAGAGCTATGATTCTGAGTTCCATTTTGCTCTGAGCACCAACTGCTCAGAACTCCATCTTTCTCAGAGCTCCAATCACTCCAAACTCCTTCTTGCTCTGAGCATCCTCTGTGCAGAGCTCCATGTGCTTGGAGCTCCATCTTGCTGAGATCTCCAATCACTTCCAGCTCCATTGTGCTCTGAGCCCCATCTGCTTGAAGCTCCATCATACTGTGAGCAGCATGTTCTCTCAGCTCCATCTGGCTCTGAGCACCATCTGCTCTGAGTCCATCTGAAACCAAGCAACATTTGCTCCAAGTTCCAACTCGCTTAGAGCTCCTTCTTGCTCAGAACTTCATCTGCTCCAAGCTCCATCTTGCTCAGAGAACCATCTGCTCTGAGCTCCATCTTGCTGAGTACTCCAATTGCTTTCAACTTCATTTTGCTCTAAGCGCCATCTGCTCAAACTCCATCTTACTGTGAGGAACATGTTTTCTAAGCTACATCTTGCTCGGAGCTGCATCTGCTCCAAGCCCCATTGTGCTCAAAGCTCCATTTATTCCGAAGTCGATCTTGCTTCTGAGCATCATCTGCTCAGAGCTCCAATCCTACAGAGCAATGTTTTTAACTTCCAATCACTCTGAGCTCCATGTTGCTCTGAGCACCGAGCACCGTCTGCTCCAAGTTCCATCTTGCTTGGAGCTCTTATCGCTCTGAGATCCATCTTGCTCTGAGCACCAAATGCTCGGAGCTCCATTTTACTCTGAGCACCATCTACTCTGAGCTCCAGCTTGCTCAGAGCTCCATCCACTCTGAGCTCCAGCTTGCTCAGAGCTGCATCTTCTCTGAGCTCCAGCTTGCTCAGAGCTCCATCTACTCTGAGCTCCATCTTGCTATGGCACAATCTGCTCAGAGCTCCATCTGCTCTGAGCTTCATCTTGCTCAAAGTTCTAATCACTCTGAACTCCATCTTGCTCTGAGCACCATCTGCTCTAAGCCCCATGTGTCAGAGTTCCATTTGCTCTAAGATCCTTCTTGCTCAGAGCTCCAATTACTCCAAGCTCCATCTTGCTCTGAGCACCATCTGCTCAAACCTTCTTCTTGCCTGGAGCTCCAGTCACTCTGAGCTCCATCTTGCTCTGAGCACCATCTGCTCGGAGCTCCATTTTGCTTTGAGCTCCATCTTGCTCTGAGACCATACGCTTGGAGCTCCATCTTACTCTGAGCAACATCTGCTCTGAGCTTCATATTGCTCAGAGCTCCATCTTGCCTGAACCCCATCATGTTTCAAGCTCATCATGCTCAGAGTTTCCTCTTGCTTTGAGCACTATCTGCTCCACGGATGTTTACTGCAGCACTCTTCGCAATAGGAAAGACATGGAACCAACCCATATGTGCATCAATGATAGAGTAGAAAAAGAAAATGTGCTAGATATCCACCACGGAATACTATGGAGCCATAAAAAAGTATAAGATCAAGTCCTCTGCAGGGATATGGATGAAGCTGGAAGCCATCATTCTCAGCAAACTAACACAGAAACAGAAAACCAAACACTGCATGTTCTCACTCATAAGTGGGAGCTGAACAATGAGAACACATTTTAATACTATTACAACCTCTGAAGATGGTCTCTATTTCTCTTAACAAAGGATATTTATACTTTGCAATTTTTCTCTCTAAAGGATTGTGGCTTCTCCTGTCTGTGCCAGTTTAGGGTACAGGTTGACCACCTCACCTTGAAATGACCCACTCCATGTCTGCACGTGGTTGGTCCCTCCTGTGAACTGTTTGTTCACAGCCTCTTATCACTTGTGGGTCATTTGAGAAGAGGTTTCTCACATAGTGCTACACCAGGCGAATCACCAACTGAAAGAATTACCAAAACAATGTGTGGACCTGGTTATTTCAAAGAATAAATAGGAGTCGGTTGAAGGTGATAAAGTCAGTAATACCTTAAGATGATAAGATGTAACATCTTAGATGACCAAGACTAATCCTGTGGGTCCCAAGAACATGTAACAATATGGAGTATGCCAGCAAAAAGCTCACCCACCAGACAACAGCAAATGACGCCCTGGCTCAAAGGTTAAATGTCCTCTCTCCATGTGTGAAAGCACATGACCAGCAGGAGGCAAAACCAACAGGGAGACAAAGGCTTTGCTGCATATCTGTGGACTTCAGTCTCCAATGAGACACTCAGAGCCTACATCTCCTCTGTTACCACTGCTGCTTTTATTTTACAGAACATTTCCATATATGTTTCATTCTATTCTCTGAATTCTGTGCTTCATTTTTCTCTCAGTCTAGTTATGAATCAACATCACACTTTCGATTTCCAAGTATTTAAAATACATGAAAAGTTATTTTTGATATTCAGATTTTTATGGATATTTTTGTTTATTCTTCTTTGCAATCAGTTTTATCTCTATGCACAGTCAGATAGTAGCTACATAGAAGTCAAGCTCAATTTATCAAATGATTAAAGAATCACTGACCTCTTCATACTGTTACACATAATTTTCTAAAATTGTGGTCTTATTATATCTTCTCTGTACAAATCCATTTCATATTTTATACATTTTTAAAGCAATTCTGATTTTGTGAAATTTTAAAAATATACCATGCTGTAGAATCCTGACAGTGTCTTTTCACATACACGATCATGAACACATGGCATTCTCATTAACTCTGTGAATGTGCTTAACAGTATTACAGGATTTGCAAATGCTGAATCTCACTTGCACTCCTGCCATAAAGGATATCTGGTCATGACATACTAATGTGTTGACACAATGGCTTCTAATATTTATAACTTTTACTTTTATACCCACATGTCCTATTTGTCTGTAGTATTCTCTGTGTCTCAGTCCAGTTAATGATCTTAAGTAGCCCTCCAAAATTTTGGGGGGGACGTTTAACCACTTTATAACTCTTACACAGTTTAAGTGACATTTGTTTACTAACTTTTTTTGTCTTGTTTTGTTTTGTTCTGTTTGTTTTTTGTTTTGTTATGTTATGTTTTTTAGATAGAATTTCACTCTGTCCCCCAGGCTGGAGTGCAATGGCGTGATCATGGCTCATTGCATCCTCTGCCTCCCAGGTTGAAGCTATTCTCCTGCCTCAGTCTCCTGAGTAGCTGGTAAGACAGCTGCGCACCACCACATCCGGCTAATTTTTGTATTTTTAGTAGAGAGGGGTTTCACCATGTTAACCAGGCTGGTCTCAAACTCCTGACCTCAGGTGATCTGCCCGCTTTGGCCTCCCAAAGTGCTGGGATTACACATGTGAGCCGCCACGCCTGGCCTACTGAACTTTTTATACTGGAACTTACTTGTTTATAAGAGCTCTCTTCTGGTAAATGTCTTTGTTATCTCTATTATTTCACTAAAATTTACCCCTATTGAGAAAGAGATTCTAAATCGATGAACCACCTTATTGGTACTATGTTCATAATACTGTTAATCACAGTAAAAGTAGGTATGCTTTTAGAAAATCAAGGTTGAAAGATCAAAAACAAAAAAAAGAAAAAGAAAAAGAAAAACACACACACAGGAAAACAAAATAAAACTTACATTGTCCCTCTCCATCTATTAGTGGCATAAACACAGAAAGATAACCACATGGACCAAATGAAGGAGGCAGAAAATCAGACAAAAATTATATAGAGTAAACACATTTTTCAGAAACACACCAAAGGTACTCAGGTTGAGAAACCTGGATATTCATGTGCAAAGGACTGAAGAACCTTATGTTGCACAATACAGAAATATTGACACATAATAAAATGAACACTTAAGTCTAATCTTGAAATTAAAACAGCTCCCAGGTAAAAAACACAGGGTGAGTGTCTATTTTGGGGAAACTTGAATCTGTGCACACCAGTTGCAAAAAGAAAAAATTAGGGAGAATATACACATACACAATACAATGGCTTCACCATGTCTTTTTATTTCCCAATGGGACACAGAAATCACTGGCAACAAAAGCAAATATAAGTATGATAGACAAAGGACAACTTTAAAATTTCTAAACAAGAAGAAAACAATGAACCAAAAGGAAAGGCATCCTAAAGATTGGGATAAAATTATAGAAAATTATGTATGTCAAAGGAATCATTATCTAACACACACAAGAAACTAAAGGTACTAAGTGGGCAAAAAGATGAAACAACTAAAACCTATATTGATCCAAACAATCTGCTACTGGCAGAAAAAGAGCCTACCCAATGGACAGAATGACGGAGTCCCCTGTGCCACCCAAATGTATATACACAGTGAACACAGTTTTCAAACGAACACGAAATGACACAATGGGAAAAGAAAAGTCAGCTCAATAAACGAGTTTGAGGAAACTGGATAACCACTTGAAAAACAGTGAAATAGGACAGAATCCATGTAAATTACACTGAAGACTTAAACTCAGTTTTGAAACCACTTACTTCCCTTAGGAAACATAGGGTGAGCATATATTTTAGAAGACTAATCTATGCACACAATTTGCAAAATGTAAAATATAAAAAGAAAAAGAAAAGAAAAATTAGAAGGAAAAAACCCATAGACAATGCCATGGCTTGCAACCATTTTCCACTGTTTTTAATTGTACACAAAAGCCACCACTAATATATAAACATGTGGGACTACAGAAAACATTGGATCTTATGTAGGGAAAAGAAAACAATGAACCAGAAGAGAAGGCACCTCAAAGACTGAAAGAAAATTATGGAAAATCCTGTCTTTGAAAGGGGTTCTTACAAAATATGTGCAAGAAACTAACACTATGATGTGGGAGAAAACAAAAACAGAAACAAAAACAAATACCCAAGCTAAGTCTGGGCCAAGGACCTGAACAGACATGTCTGAAAAGTAGATGAGCAATTCACTCATAGGTAAAAGAAAAAGTTTCCCAACAGCTCTAATCCTCACGAGAATGTCAAGGGAAACCACAGTGAGATACCACTTCCATACACATAGAATGAATGTTACTGAAAACAAAAATACAAGTTTGAAAACGAAACAACTGGTATAGACTTGCAGAAGGGGAAACTCTTCTCCTACACTCTTGGTGGGAATATCAATTGGTACACACTCTAGCAAAAATAGCTAGAAGTTCCTCAAACAAAGTAAAAACTCCATTTCATCTAGCCTTCCCACCACCGGCTGTACATTTACAGTCAATGAAATTCCTAAGTGGAAGAGATACCTCCCTTGCCCTGTGTACTATAGTACTCACAATACCCAAGATAGGAAATATGCCTACCCATTCATTCACAGATGAAGGGATGAGGAAACCGCAACATGCATCCAGAACGGAGTATTCTTCAACCATAGAAATGGGTGACATCTAGTCATTTGCAGCCATGTGGAAAAACCTGAGGGACATTATGTTAAATGAAATGAGCCAGGCAGAGAAAGACATATACTGCATAATCTCGCCTATGTGGAATCTAAAACACCTGACCTCATAGAAGTAGGAAGTTCAACAGTGGTTACCAGAGGCAGGGGAGAAGAGGGGCCTGGGTAGGAATTGGTAATGGTTACCAAGTTACACTTAGAAAACTGAACTCAATCCTACCCTTCTCTTCTATAGCAGGGTGATTAAGGTTAATATTGTAGTGAATTTTCCAAATAGCTGGAAAGGATTCTGAATATCCTCTCCACAGACAAATAAAATACCTAGAGGACTTCACAGATGCAAAATATTGTGATTTCATCAATATGCTAGGGGTACCTATATCAAAATGGCCCCTGCATCCTCTAGTTATATACATATACTTTAGGGCAATTTCTTTAAAAAAAAAAAAAAAAAAAAAAAAAAAAAGGATGCCAACGATGCTAAAATTCACATGGAACCATGAAATGCCCTAAATTTCAAAAGCATTTCTAGAAATAGAAAGTATGTGGGACGCATCACTGTCTTCCATTTGAAATTATATTGAAAAGCTAGTTATCTAAACAACAGATGACTGGCATTAACCAAGACACCCAGGCCAACAGACAGAATGAGGGAGCTCAATCACAAACCCAAACTCCTTGGTAGTATACGCATTTTGTAAAAGAACACCAAAAGACACAATGAAGAAGGGGGAATCTGTTTAATAAATTGTTTTAAAAATTGGATATCCCCATATAAAATGACAAAATAGAACCCCTATTGTGTAAAAGGCACAACAATCAACTCAAAATGAATTAGAGACTAATACACAAAACTTGAAACCATCAAGCTCCCTCAAAGAGAAGACATACAGTGTGGGTATATTTAGGTCAATGTGGATCTGTGTTCACACTGTGCCAAAACCAAACAAACAATACAGGGGGAAAACTCATGGGTGATGGATTAGTTCGGACATGATTTTATTTTTCTTCATCAGTCACCTACGTCACAGGGAACCAAGAAAACAGACACACATGGGAACGCATCCCATTCTAGAGTTTGTGCCCAAGCAGATTAAAAAAGAAAAAAAAAACTATGAAAAAAATTAAAAAGTCATCCTGAAGTTTGCAAGAAAGGTTTCGGCAAACATACATCTGATAAAAGGTTGTCTTCAAAATGTCTAAGCCACTAACACTACTTACTAGCAAAAACACAAATGAGAAACTAATAACCAAACAAAATGGGTCAAAAGAACCTGAACAGACATTTCTGCAAAGAAGACATAACATTGAAAACAAGTTTAAGAACTTGGATAGCATCACAAATCATGAGAAAGATCAAAACAACACATACATCATCTCACTATAATTCAAATGGATGTTATCAAAATTATAACATACATTAAAACAGACACAAATGTGGGTGTAAATTTCCAGAGAGCAACTCGTTTGGTAAGAACGTTAATTAGTATACAAACTACAGAAACCAGTGAGAGGTTCCTCCAAAAATTAAACCTACAACTACCACTTCATCTGACAATTCTACCATTAAGTATACTTTCAGGGCAAAAGAAATCAGTCCATGCAAGAGATATTTGCCATCCTATGTGGACTGCAGCACTACTGACAACTGCCAAGATACAGAATAAACTTACCTGTCCAGCCACAGATGAAGGGATAATGTAACTGTGATAGATGTACACAAATAGAATAGTCTTCAGCCAGAAAAACAGAATGAAATGTCATCATTTGGAGCCATACTGTTGAATCTGGAGGACATTATGGTAAATGACCTAAACCAGGCAGAGAAAGAAAAACACTGCCACATCTCACTCATGTAGAATCCAAAATAAAAGGCTTTATTGCATAAATCTAGAGAGCACAATACTGGTTACCAGAGGTTGGAGGGAAGAGGGGGGATGGGCAGGGATCAGAAATAGGTACAAAGTTACACTTAGATGAGAGGCATGAATTGTTCCTCTCTATTCCACAGCACAGTGACTAGAGTAAATTAACACTTCATCACACCTTTTTCACAAAATCTGGAAAAGATTTCCCATATTTTCACCATAAAGAAATTAACAACTGTTTGTGATAATAGAGAGTCTTGTAAATGCAAAATTCCAAATGTTTCCATCACAAAGAAATTAACAACAGTTTGTGATAACAGAGATTCTAAATATCCTGATTTTAACATTTCTCTGTATCTGCATTAACCAAAATGCCCCGCTCTAACTTCCCCCATTGTATGCCATTACTGTATGGACAACCTTTTAAAAAATATGTAAACACGCAATGCTAAAGTTCATGTGGACCACAAAACACCCTGAATTTCCAAAGCAACGCTGAGAAATACAAACTACACCGGTTGTGTCACACTTCCTGATTTTACATTCCATTGAAAAGTTAGGGACCCCGTTCCACACAGACCAGTGGAATAGATTAGAGAACCCAGACGTAAACCCGCACCCCTAACACCATCTGATCTTCAACAAAATCCACAAAACTAAGCTTTGAAGAAAGGATTCCCTCCTCTCGATAGATGGTGCTGGGATAAATGGCTAGCCAGTTGCAGAAGAAAGGCAGTGGGCCCCTGTGTCTCACTGTGTACCGAAACTAACTCAAGATGAATGAAAGATGTAATGCAAGACTGCAAACTATGAAAAGCCTGCAGGAGAACCTAGGAAATACCCTTCTTGACAGAGGATTTGGCACAGCACGGATATGCCTATGTCCCTGCTTTGTGTATCAGTCTCTAATTCATTTTGAGTTGGTTCTTGTGCCTTTTACACAATAGGGATTCTATTTTATTATTTTATATAGGGATATCCAATTTTTAAAACAATTTATTAAGCAGATTCCCCCTTCTTCGTTGTGTCTTTTGGTGTTCTTTTACAAAATGTGTAAAAAGCAAGTGCAACTAAAACAATTATTGACAAGTGGGGCCTAATGTACAAAAGGGCTGCTGTACAGCAGAAGAAATTACCAACAGAGTAAACGGACAGCCTACGCAGTGGCAGAAAATGTTTCCACGTATGCATCTGATGAAGTCTAATATCCAGGATCTACCTCAAAGACCTTAAGCAAATAAATCAGCAAAACAAAAACTCAATGAAGGAAGGGCAAGGGGCATGAAAACAAGCATCTCAGAAGAAGGTTTACAGCAACCAACAGACAGGACAACATTTCTCTACCTCAGTAATCATCAGAGAAATGTAAAGCAAAAAACCCATGAGATAGTATTTCACACTGGTCAGAATGACGATTGTGACACAGTCCACAAGAATAAATGGCAGTGAGGCACAGGAGGAAAGGGATGCTGGTCGGCTGTTGGTGGAAATGAAAACTAGTTTGGACACCATGGAGAGCAACGTGGGGATTTCTCAAATAACTTTATTGACATCACTAATCCTCACAAAAATGTCCATGAAAACCACACTATGATTCCGTCTCATTCCACTCAGAATGAATACTACCCAAAACAAACAAAACACAGATTTTTGGAAAGTGACATCCAGTATAGACTTATAGAATGGTAACCTCTTAAACACTATTGGTGGGGATGTAAATTAGTATACACACTCTGAAAAACAGCTAGAGATTCCTGAACAAATTCACAGTACATCTACCACGTCAGCTAGCAGCCACACCAGTGGTTCCACATTTAAAGCAGTTGAAATCCTAGGTTGAAGAGAGCTATCTGCCTTCCCAGGGGTACTAAAGCACTTGTAACTGTGGCCAAGGTACAGAACCAACCTAACTGTGCATACGGAGCTGCAGGGATGAGGAAACTGCTGTATAGATACACCACAGAATATGTTTCAGCCACAAAGCTTTGGAAAATCCTGCCATCTGCAGCCACATGACGAAACCTGGAGAACATCCAATGAATGAGCCTGGTCGAGAAAGACTGATGCCATGTTATCTCAGGGATGTAGACTGAAAAGAACTTTACATCCTAGAAGTAACAAGTTCAATAGGGGTCACCAGAGTCTGCAGGGGAGGTAGAGGTGGTCTGGGAAGGAATCAGTGATGGGTACAAAGTCACTCTCAGATGAGAGTGATCAAATCTGGTCTTCTATTCCATAGCAGGGTGATTAGCCTTAACACAAATGTGTCATATGTTTCAAAGTAGCTAGAAGGAAAGATTCTGAATGTTGTTACCACTCAAAAAATAAAAACTATATGAGGTGAAGAGATGCTAAATAACCCGATTTTATCATTACTCAACATATACATGTATCAAAATCTTCCTTGTACCCTCTGATCATATACATTTAGTATATGGCAAATAGTGTTTTAAGAAATAGAAATAATGCCACAATGTATGTGAAAATGTGAAACATGCTGAATTTCCAAAGCTATCCTGAGAAATACAAACCACATGGGATGCATCACATTCTCTGAGTTCTAATTATTAGAAAATCCCTGGTTAACCAACCCATATGTTACTAGCATACACAGAGAAACACAGACCAGTGAGAAAAATGAGGATGCTCAAGAATCAACACAAAATTCTACAGAGTGAACACATGTTTCAAAACACCAGCAAAATGACACAATGGGGAAGGTTTCCAAAACTAGATATCCATATGGAATACAATACAGGACTCTTATGGTACTAGATACACAATAATCAACTCAAAAGGATTAAAGATTATACACCAAATTTGCAACCATAAGGCTCCTATAAAGACAACCTCTGGTGTGTGTATATTTAGGGCAACTTGGATGTATGCTCATGGTTTTCAAAAAGTAACAAAAATACAAGGAAAAAAATCATTGACAATGGACTGCTTTGGTAGCAATTTTGTTTTTTCCTGATTAGTAACCAACCGCACAGCTAACCAAGAAATTCTACACGTGTGGGACCATGTCACTGAAGAGTTTGTGCCCAACAAAGAAAACAATGAACAAAATGAAAAAGCATACTGAAAATTATAAGAAAAGTTTGGGCAAACATACAGTGGATAAGGGGTTGTTTTTGAAAATGTACAAGCTAGTAACACTGCCAGCTGGCAAAAAAAACAAAACAACAGAAAAAAACACAGATCAAAATTGGGCAAATGACCTGAGTAGATATTTCTGCAAAGAACACAGGAAACTGACCCAATGTTTACAAAAATGGGGTTAACATTACTACTCATGAGAAAAATGTAGATCAAAACCACACTCAGAATTTATCTCACTCCAACTAGAATGAACATTACAAAAAAAATAAAGTATTTAAAAAGACAATTCCTAGGCTGGGCGCAGTGGCTCATGCCTATAATCCTAGCACTTTGGGAGGCCGAGGCGGGTGGATCACGCGGGCAGGAGATCAAGACCATCCTGGCTCACACAGTGAAACCCCGTCTTTACTAAAAATACAAAAAATTACCCTGGCGTGGTAGCGGCTGCCTGTAGTCCCAGCTACTCGGGAGGCTGAGGCAGGAAAATGGCATGAACCCGGGAGGTGGGGCTTGCACTGAGCCAAAATCGGCCACTCCACTCCAGCCCGGGTGACAGAGCTAGACTCTGTCTCAGAGAAAAAATAAAAAAAAAAATCCTGGTATGAATTTCCAGAAAGGGGAACTGTTTGTGGAAATGTAAATTATTATTAACGCTATAAAAAACAGTTGAGGGGTCCTGCAAACAGGAAAAAAAAGAAACACCAAACCATCTAGCAGTCCCACTACTGGGTATCATTCAACCCACCTGTTCATCCACAGATACAGAGATCAAGAAACTCTCATATACATACACTAGGGAATATTCTTCAGCCATCAAAACAATGAAACACTGTCACTTAGAGCAAGCAGATGAACCTGGAAAACATTATGCTAAATGTAATGAGCTAGGCCTAGAAAGACAAACACTGCATGATACCACTCACGTGAAATCTTAAGATGTTTATCTTAAAGAAGTAGAAAGCACAATATTGATTACCACAGTCTGGGAGCTAGAGGGGGAATGGGGAAGGATTGGTTATGGAAACAAAGTTATCTTAACATTAAAGGAATACATCTGAATGTTCTCCTCAGCCCCGGTGACTGGAGTTAACAATATTATATTTTTCTAAAGAGCAAGAAGGGATAATTTTGAATGTTCTCTCCACACAAAAATATAACCTGTGTGAGGGAATAGAGCTCCCAAGTACCCTGATTTGATCATTACCCCATCTATATGTATGAAAATGTACCCCTAATTATAGACCTTTGTGTTGTGAAATAAAGTTAACAGCAATAAATACATATTGCTAAAAATCACAGAGAGCCACAAAGGCAATGAATATTTAAAGGAACCCTCAGAAATACAATCAAAGTGAGAACCCACAATCCTCAATATCAAATTACACTGCCAAGTTGTAGTCATGCGGCAGAAATATGGTACTTGCATAAATAAAAATACCTAGAACTGTGGAAAAAAACAGGGAGAGCAAAAACATGATCAACACAAATATGGACATAGTCAACTGACTTTCATAAAGAACACCACAATGTGGAAGGCAGAGTCTGCTCAATGAATACATTTGAGAAAAATGATATCCGGATGCAGAAGCAAGAAATAGGACCCTTATTTTACACGACCTATGAAAAACAAAACCCCCTCCCCCAAACTGAAGGCCAAAAGACCATAAACCACAAAAAGTTTTTAAAACACAGGATGAACATGTATTTTTGGTTACTTGAATCTCTGCTCATCCTTGCAAAGAGGAAAACAAACACCTTTGAAAAAAAACCTCACTAACAACTAAATGCTTTGTCACTGATATATATTTTCTTATATGGGTGACCAAAATTACATGCATGAAATGCAAAAACAAACATATGGGACTATACCAACCTGAAAAGTTTCTGTATCTCAAAACAAATTACTTTACAAATAATAAAAGCATCCTATAGATTAGCCAAAAATTTCAGGCAATCTTGTAATTCACGAGTTGTCATCTAATGTGTACACAGAAAACACCATAAAGCAGCAAAAGAATCCAATCAACTATTTCGCCAAGAACCTGAACAGACAATTCTGTACAGTCATAAAAAAGAACAACAGATACGATATAAGATCCTCAAAATTAACTATTCATCAGAAAACTGTAATTCAAAACCACATGCACATAATCTCACACTTATTGAATATTCCTAAAAAAAAACTTTTAAAAATAGGAGGGGCAGGGAGCTGTGGCTCAGGCCTGTAATCCCAGTATTTTGGGAGGCTAAGGCGGGTGGATCACCTGAGGTCAGGAGGTTGAGACCAGCCTGCCCAATGTCGTGAGACCCCGACTCTACTAAAAATACAAAAATTAGCTGGGTGTGGTGGCTGGTGCCCAGAGTCCCAGCTACTCTGGAGGCTGAGCCAGGAGAATTGCTTGAACCCAGGAGACAACGGTTTCAGTGAGCCGCGATCACGCCACTGCACCCCAGCATGGGCAACAGAGCAAGACTGTGTCTCAGAAAACAAAACAAACGAAAAGAAAAACATAGGAATGCGAGTGTGGTTTTCGAGAAAGGGGAACTCATACACTGTAGGTGGAACTGAAAATTAGGATACACACCATGGAAAACAGCTAAATAGCCGGACACTCCTCAAAGAATTGAAACTACACATGTCCCCTGCTCTGGCCAGGTCTCTTGCTAAAGGTCTTGAGGCATCAAAAATAACCCTAGACCCCAGCTCAGAAGCCCATGGGGCTCGCAGAGACCCTGGACCAGCGTGTCACCGCCGGGGCTCTGGGCCAAGGGGCGGCAGGAGGGCGGACGCTGCCAAGGCCAGGACCCCACAACCGCCTCCATGCGGACGACTTGGGCCCAGATGCCCAGAATAAGTCAGGGCCCGAAAGCAGGGAGTGACCGGGAAGGAGAAGGGAGGTCCAGAGGGTTCCCAGTGGGGTCCATGCCCCGGACACTTACCGAGACTCGCCTCCTCCTCCACTGTCACGCGAAACCCACCACGGCTTCTCCGAAGCTCTCTCCAACCACCAGGCTGCTCCGCCGCCGCTGCCGAGGCCTCACAGGAAGTGTAGTCTCGGCTTCCGTAGGGGCGGCACATGCACGCGGGCACGTGCACGCAGGCACATGCACGCTGGCAGCGTCCCTCCCGCCAGGTTGAAGCACCACCCCCTCTTAAAGGGCCCGTGGCTCGGACGGGCCAGACACAGCTTAGGGTTGTGGCACAGGAGCGCTCCCTGTGACCCCAGCCAAGAGATAGGCTCCCTTTGTTTGGTGAGCCCCCAGGACCTGCCCCTGCCCTCCTCTGAACCTCAGCTTCACCCCGCAAAGGAAGCGGCCTGGCTGAAGCTCTGGGGTCCCTCAAGCTCGGCACCTCGGTATCCAGGGTGGATCCCCTGCCCCTCTGCAGAGGGTGCCCAGAGAATCACAGAAAGCTGGGGGCTGGAGGGACAGTCCCGAGGGTAGCAGGACCTCCCCAGCCCCAATGTCCGCATCTGTCCTGTGGGAGCCCGGGGACCTCGCTAGGGCTGCCTGGGTCACCGGGCTTCCCAGGAGGCAGGCATGGGCCCTGGGCTCCAGCGCTGCCCCCACCTCAACTCCATCCTGCATCAGCGCCTGCGAGGCGCCCTGTGGACTGGACCCAGGCTCGCCCATTCCCGGGGAGAGGGACCCGCATTGGTCTCTGTGACACCCACAGCAAGGGCGGTGCTGAACTCTCCTGGGGATCTGGGGGTGAGACGGGGGAATCCCGGCAACTTCTTGAAGCAAACTCAGTTAAGGAGGGACTCCTCCTGAACTATTTTGTGAAGCCAGTGTCAACCTGATATCAAAACCTAGCAAAGACACGCACACACACCCACCCACACACACACACACACAAAACCCACAGGCCAATATCCCTGATAAACATATACCCAAGATTCTCAACAAAATACTAGCAAACTTAGTGTAGCAGCGCATCCAAAAGATAATTCATCATCACCCTGTAGATTTCTTTTCTGTAATCAAGGTTGTTTCAACATGTGAAAATTAAAAAATGTGATTTACCCCATAAACATAATTAAAAACACAACTCAATAGATGTGAAAAAAAGCTTTTGATAGCATTCAACATCCCTTTGTGTTAAAAAAAAAAAAAAAGAAAAAAAACCCATAAAGTAGGCATCAAAGGAACATACCTCACAATAATAAGAGCTATCTATGACAAACACACAGTTGACATTATACTGAATGGGCAAAAGCTGGAAGCAGTCCCCTTGAGAACTAGAACAAAAAATGATTCCCATTCTCACCACTCCTGTTGGATGTAGTACTGGAAGTTCTAGCCAGGGCAGTCAGGCAAGAGAAAGAAATGAAAGACATCCAGATCGAAAAAGAGAAAGTCAAACTATTTCTCTTCACTGATGATGTAATTCTATACCCAAACCCTGAAAGACTCCACCAAAGGGCTTCTAGAAGTAATAACTTCATTAACATTTCAGAATAGAAATCAATGTATGAAAATCGGTAGCATTTCTATACAGCAATAATGTTAGAGCTGAAAGCCCAATCAGGAATTCAATCTCATTAGCAGTAGCCACAAAAAGAATAAATCCCTAAGAATATATGTAACCAAGGAGGTGAAAGATCTCTACAAGGAGAACTACAAAACACTGCTGAAAGAAATCACAGACGGCAAACAAATGAAAAAAAAAAAATTCCATGGCCATGGATTGGAAGAATCAAAATTATTAAAATAGTCATACTGCCCAAAGTAATCTAGAAATCTTATCCTACCAAACTACCCATGCTATTTTTCACAGAATTAGAAAACACTGTTCTAAAATGTGTGTGGAACCAAAAAAGAGCCCAAAGAGCCAAAGCAAACTTAAGTAAAAAGAGCCAAGCCGGGGTCATCGTATTACCCAACTTCGAACTACACAGCAAGGTTACTGTAGTAACCAACACAACAGCTACCGGTGTAAAAACGGACACAGAGTCCAATGGACCAGAATAGAGAACACAGAAATAAAGTCACATACTTACCAGTATCTAAACTTGACGAAGTTTAAAAAAAAACAAAAAGCAATGGAGAATGGCTCTTGAATCCCACCTGTTGGCTTAGAATGTAAAGAGGCCTGGCATAATTTGTGCAGTAGCAGAAAAGTCAAATGAACACTCAATTGGCCTTTTCCACTCCTGCAGTGATTTTAGGCAGCCTCAGGCCTGTATGAGAGCCAGCCTCCAGGTCTAACAGTCGTCCAGGTCACTGGGTTCAGCAGTTTAGAAATAGAACTTCAGTAACCTGGTAGTACTGACTTCACAAAGACAGTTCCTGCAGGGTCAGCATAGGGCACATTTTGTTTTAGCTGGGAATATTGTATTGTCAATAACAGAACACAGGTTAGTTTCAGCAGAGACAGGAACGGATCCACTGACCCAGCACTGCAGGGTCAGGGCTTCAACTCTGTCTCTTCTGCAAGTGGCTGCTTTCTTATTTCCTGGAAAACCAGCCCCTAGGAACCCATAGCGCTGGCCCAGTGCTATGGCTCCACCTTGAGCCTCCCGGTGTGGACTTCCGAAGTGGATGCACCCAGACCCACGTCCCAACCCCAATCCCTGGAAGAAGGGGCCTGGGAAGCAGGCAGGTGCCCCATTTGGAATTCGGACTTTCATTCAGAGTGTCTGGACAGGGGCACCCAGGAGAGCCTCGGTTCTGAATTTGTTTTGCTGTAAACACTCATGGGGGTTTTGACGTAAGGAGGAAGAGAAAGTTCTCAGATGCTGTGACCTTCAGTTATACGTCAGCTTGACTTGGCCACGGGGAGCCCGGTGTGGTCAGGCCTTACTCTCAATGGTATTTCTGGATGAGGTTAATGTTTAAATCAGCAGAGGGAATAAAGCAGTTTGCCCTTCCCAGCGTGGGGGCCTCACCCCATCAGGCTGAAGCCCACAGGGAACAAGAGGCCTGCCCTTCCCCAAACAGAGAGAATTCCTCCTGCCTGTGAGTCCTTGGAACAGAACCACACAGGGCTTTCCTGGGCCTCCAGCTGCCCCCTCATCCTGCAGATCTGGGGCTGGTCGGCATTGCGAATAACAAGTTCACTCCTTATAATAAATTTCCCTCTGCATCTACACTCACATCCTGTTGGTTTTGTTTCTCTGGCTAACCCTGACTAACGCAGATGCCGTGCACTGCTGGAGAAGAAAGAGCTGCAGGCAGAAGATGCTGACCAGATCCACGTGCCCACATGCCCAATGCCACAGGCCTCTGACTGGACCGTTCATCCTGCCCTTACAACAGGAACGCACACTGAGCTCCCCCTGTGCTCAGGGTCTGCATCTCATGGGGTTATTATTAAATAACCATAAGAAGCTCACAACATCCACAAGACCATTTTCTATGAAGTCCCTCGACAGTATGTAATGGTAAATAGAGGGTTCCCTGGACTGATGGGCAGTGTGCTGTCTGGGACAGCAGTCTGGGACTGGTCATGTTGTCTGGGGTGATGGCCCTGGCACCGGCCTCTGTGGCTGACAGGATTGTGCCACGAGGCACTTTGGTCTTGTGAGACACTGCTTGTCCCAAGCCAGAGCAGCCACTGGACATTCCTCAAGGAGCACCTCGAGATTCAGACAGGATGTAACCTCTTGCTTCCCCTTTCAAAGTTGCGGGACAGAATGCAGTGCCGCTGTTTAGTGTGGGAAGTGTGAGGATCAAAATATCGGAAACTATATGCTTCACAACAACCGAGTTCTCCATCAGAAAAAGTGACAACGGACACCCCTGCAAGTGTAGCTGTGACAGATTTGAAAATTCCTCCTCTGAGAGGCAGGTGCCTGTAGTCACAGAATCACTGCATGGGAAGCACCGTGATCCCTCAGGCAGAGTCAGGAGTTCCAGCTCTTAGGATTCTGCCACCTGCAAGTTCCTATATAACCTGCAAGGTGAGACAGAGGAATTCACTGAGCCTGAAGACTGACATCATATGTTAATACCTGCGCTAGACCTTGTGACCAACTAAAAAGGACCGAAAGCAAAAAACAAAGCAAAAATGGTGTGTAAAGACCTTTTCATATTCAAGTTTTTTTTCTTTCACTTTATTTTCTTTCATTTTAACTTTCACAAAATTCACTATTTATTATTCTCCACATACATATACCTTCTCCGGACTCAAGCTGGCAACCTGTGGAGACTCTGGGCATTCACAATTCCAGGAAAACAGCAGCGCTTGGCAGAGCAGCTGGCTGTGAATGGAGCTGATGCTGTGGGAGTGCTGTGCTCAGATGAGCCAATGGAAGATTCTATCATCTTGAGCATTCACCTTGTGAACTGTGAAGTGCCTGGATCTGTGGGAACTGGGTTCTCACAGCCACCAGGTGAGATAGGCCTAGAAGTCACCCTTGGTAAGAGGCAGAGTCCAGAGCTGGACCTGGGTAGGTGCCAAGGCAGCACTCCCTACTCCACACATGGGTTTCTCTCAAGTAAATCACCACCCAGGTGAGGTGCATACAGCATCTAGGGAGACAGAACACTGTGTTGTCCCCTCCTTCAGCCAGGAGGCCCCACACTGAGTGCCACTGTCTCCACTGTCTGATGCCACAGGAGAGACATCGCCTGCTGGGTAAGGAAGTAGAAACTGCAGATATTTTCCATCTTCTTGGAAATCACTCTTTGACACTTTTGCTTCATCTTCACTAGTGCACACTGACTCTACCAGCAATAGTGTAAAAATAAACACAGCCTAAAGAAATAGGAACCCTGTATTCCTGGGACTTAGAAGCTTGACTTTCTCCAGTAAGACAATTACCAGTGCCCACGGCGGGAAGAGCTCTGATGCCGGGGTTGACAGCACACTGGAAAACAGGAGGGGTGTCTACATTTCTGGGGCCTCAAGTAATGAGAGTTTCTTCCAAGTACACTGACAAGGGTATTTGTGGCCCTGTTTTAGAATTATTACTCTGAAGATCAGGGAATTTCAGTCGGTTAAACTCATGCCACAGCACCTGTGCTTTTCCAGTAGGGGAGGGATGGAGTCCAGTGCAGGAGTCCCCCGTCACGGGGGAAAGCTCCCTGATGGGATGTCTGTGGAGGAATTAGAACCCGACGGCAGACAGGATAGGTGGGGAGTCTGTATATTTTTATTTGGATGCTTTCATGGAGTAAAGTTCCCAACCAAGTATCAGGCTGAGTGCAATCCAGGCTGTGGTGCTGTGCTGTGAGGCAGGAAGTCTAGGCAGGTCCTGTGTTCACTGTTTCACTTCCACAGACTGAAGCCCCTCGAGGGGACATCTGCACAGAGGCTGGCAAGTGACTTCAGGATGCTGACGGTGACCTCAAGGTGAGAGCCAGACAAAATCCCCTCAACTCTGCTAACCAAGGGCCTCAATGGCCACGCGTGTGGTTTTCTCCTGCAAAGAACAAACCAGTTTGCAAACCATGCTTTTGAGTCTAGAAAAATGGCTCTATTCACCAGAGTGTCTGCTGAAGGCTGGGGCCCCTGAAAGTTGATTCAAATACTGTATTCTGGTAGAAAATATGGTAGCATATAAACCTGAAAAATGGCCTGGGGGTAATCTTATCAAACCTCTGCTGTGGTTATTTTGTAACTGAGTATATTGAAGGCTGGGGAACACAGCCATCTGGTGCCAGCATCCTAGGTGCTCTCTCTCTTCCATGGGCTTGCCTGGGTTGGGGGCCTTTCCAGCAAAATTAGGCTGGAGAAATGAGATTCTAGTTGAACAAGGCCCACTGTTGCTTTAAGACAAAATGTCAAAGCTTTAAAAAATGTATCAACTTGCTCTTTTGGCCAAGAAATCAATAGATGTGCTTCCTTTCCACTGTGCAGGCACTGAGCTGACAGAGGAGTAAGAGCTTGAATCATTTCCATGGCCTGAGTGACCACATGCTTCACTCGGAGCCCTGCTCCACAGCACACAATTCTGAGTCATCCCAGCTAACGGCCATGCACAGCATGCTGATGCTCTGGTCAGGCTGAGGGGCGTGTGGTGTGGTGGCTAGGCTGTCTCAGAGAACACCTCAGGCTGGGTGGACAAGGCTGACCCAGAAGAGGGCAACAGGCCGTTGACAGGGACTAGCTGGCTACAATCTGCCTCTTCTGCAGTTTGGGACAGTTAGGGTCATGGGTGAAAGTGTTTTTCCACATATGGTGGCCCGAAAGGAAAGGAAACTCATGCAAGTGTTCAGAACGTGTGCGGGTTTCTCAGGGGACGCTACTGCAGCGGCTGATGTCTAATCCAAGGAGCTCTGAAGGCTTGCCATAGAGATCTGTAGTTTTAATACCAAAGCCCCAAACATTCTGAGTTCCTCATGAAGACTGACTTAACATGAGCTATGCAGCCAGCTAAGGTATCCACTGAAGGAAATTGCCGGTGTTTCCTTCTCATTTTCCTCTGAGGTCATCTGAAAACAATCGCTTTGAGGACAGAGTTTGTGCAGCCCTTATGGTGGTGTGTTCCCAGCTCTGAGCATGCACTAAATATTTAATTCATTTGAATATAAATAAGTTAATGAACATGAATACATTAATAAATTAATTGGAATATATTTAGTCCTATTGCAGTTTCAAACTCACGAATTTATCCAACTTCTTTCCAATGAGTTCTCATTCAAGGGAAGTATTTCAGTCTTATCACTAGTACTTCTGACATAATAATAGTAACAACCAATATTTATTTAGACCTTTAGTTTACCAAGCACTCTAGATTTTATTTTTACATTCTGTCTTTACAAACCCCCACGAGGCAAGCATTCTCCTTACACGCAGTGTTAATTGGTGACACGGAGGCTCAGGGGTTTAAATGGTTTCACTGCAAGCAATGTAATCTAGTAGGATGTTGCTTTCCTATGTTTCCTAATACTCCCATATTTAGATATGGGTGGCTGAGTGAGAGTATATGATCTCCTGTATATGTGTAGGTGTAACCCACACTCATAGACGGAAAGTTCTGCAGGTTGAGAAGTGAAGCCCTTTACTGAACAACCACCAACAACATTCTAGGACCCCCACACCCTTGGTTCTGCAGGCTACACCCCTCCCATCTGCTTAGAACCAGAAAGAAAACTCTGCGGTTACTTTTGCCTTTGGCAATGACACGCAGTTCTCTTCCACATTCTCCTGGGGACTTGGGTCAATGTTCTCCCACGCAAATGTTAGCCAGGCCCAGGGTTATTGTTTTCCCTACCCCTGCAGATTGATCACAGCACACAGCTGCCCCACACTGGATTTCAGTCACCCCCATCAGCATCCCATCTTCTGCTTGTGCCTCTGGCCAGCTTCTTGCATGGTCCTGACACGGTGCTGTCACTCTCACATTATCTGCACACATTGTTTACCTATAGCTGGACACATTGTTCATAGGAGCCCAGCTGGAAAAGCAAAATATTCGAAGACTGTGCTGATAAGCTACTTCTTCCCTGCATCCTGGGCTGGTGAGAAGCTAGAGAGGAGCGAATGCTCTGCCTGTGAAGAGACCGCACTGCAGAGAGGAGGAGGCAGAGATGCAGTCATCACAGCCCCAAGACCCTGCCTGGACCTGGTTTTGCAGGTCAAGGGAAGAGTTTTGCACAAATTCTCACTGGGAGCATTGTCAGGGCTGCAGCGCATCACTCTTTTTTGACCTGCGTCCTTTTAATGTTAGCTATGATGTCGAAAAAGATGAAATTGAAGTTGCCAACATTGGGTG
The DNA here is from genome assembly GCF_037993035.2 of Macaca fascicularis. NCBI lineage: Eukaryota > Metazoa > Chordata > Mammalia > Primates > Cercopithecidae > Macaca > Macaca fascicularis. Next base: position 52,601,605 of record NC_088384.1, on the reverse strand, counting down.
GAAGGCAAAAACCAGAGGAGTTTCTACCCAGGGAGAGTTCCTCGGCAGGGCCCCTGCACCTGGTGGCCTGGAGTTGGGGAGGCCTCTGAAGCAACTCAGGGGATGGAATTCTGGGTTTTTTTTTCCATTATATTATTTTCCTATTCTGGCATCTTTGAAAAAAAGCCTCAGTCTCATGGTGTATGGGTCTTCTGATTGCTTTTGTCTTGATTTTATTCTGACTGAGGGACAATGGCGACTGTGGGCTCCTCATCCAGGATGAAGAGGGCCCATCCGTGGCCTGGGTCCATCCATGCTGTTCATAGCGGCCTCATGGATCATCATACAGAGGATGATCTCAGTGATGAGCTTGAGCTTACACAAAACTAAATTATATGGGTTTACAAGATTCCTGCCTCAGGATCAGTGACATCAGGCCTGTCCCTGCTGCTAACAAGGGCGACTTTATTATGTGCTGTCATGGTGGCGAAGGCTCACCCACTTGATGGAGATCTCAAAGACTAGCTCTACTCAAGGGAGATTTAAGCTAAGTTGCCTGGGAGTCCCTGGTGCTTTTTCAGGGTTCTACTGAAGACACTGCCATCATCCAAGTATCTCTGAATGCCTAAGTAGCACTTGCCTCAGGAGCTCTGAGACCTTCTGTTATGTATTTTTGAATTGGCCAAGTCTCCCCCTCCCCCCAGCCAGGAAAGGGAGGCTCTTCCCATCTTTGTCAGCATTCGTGTCTTGTATTCCACTCCACAGCCTCCTGGCAAGCATCTCAGTGTCTGCAGGTGAGCGTGGCTGAGTTCAGTCTTGCTTACCGCAACTGTAGACACGATGTCTGTGGAACTAAGAATCCTTCCATTTGTGAAGTGGCATTTTGTTTAAGTCCCAGGTCACTAATCTCTGGCAAGACAATCCTCTTTGTGTTTTCTGGTGATGGACTTGAGTGATTTCAATTTAAACAGTGGCTCCACCTGGGAGTGTATCCCCTTCCCACGGTGAGGGCGTGCATAGCCCCTGCCAGGTTTCTGCTGTCCTCTCATCCTGCCACTGGGCTTTTCCCCTGCAGAGGGCCTGGTGCCCACACTGCCTGCAAATAGCCACTCTTCCTTGTTCCAACCCCAACTCCACTGCAGCTTCCCAGAGCCCTAGAAGTGCTGGGCCCTGGCTGAGCACTATTCCTAGGCCTTGGATGGCAGGTGTGGAACTATGTCCTTGTCAAGGTTATTTCCTCTTCTATTTTCATCATGTGAGGTAAATCTCTTTCTCATCATAAAATCCCCTGGAGAGAACAGATGCATGGCTGTGGAGTCTTGTTCTGCGATATATCAGGTACGGGCTCAGGTATGTGGAGGCCACAGGGGGTGGACATGACTGGTCTTTCTCTGTGTGAATCGCATGTTTTGTGTCAGCCCAAGGGTTCTGTGGAGGAGAATCAGCTGTTCACCTGGCTGAGTCTAACTCTGGGATGGTGACAACCGAAACCCCAGCTCCATTTCCTGACCTTCTCTAGGCTGCTGCATGGGTTCCCTGGCACTCTCACTGGGCTAATGCATTCTATCTCCTCCTGGGGTGAGGCCAGCCTTTACTCATAGTTTCTGCCCATTCCACATCATTGTGCCTCCCACCCTTGGCTTTTTCAAAGATCTGAGCCAAGCATGTGCCAGGGGGTTAGAAACATGCTGTCCACAGGGAGCAAAAATACACGGAGATGAGAAACCAGCAGCACATGCTTTGGAGCTGTCACACCTTCTGGGAACTGAGAATCAAACTCTCAGAGATGCCTGGAAACCTTGGGAACACACAAGGCCTCTGTATATATTTCGGTTGCAGAAGAGTTTATAGCCAAAGTAAAAAGCACACGAAGGGCATTCACGTTTCCAGGAACATAAGCATCCTGTCTGGTTTTTCAGAGGTGAAAGGAGCAGTCTGAAGGGGCCATGGCATAAGTGTGTCTACAATCAAAGCTCACAGCTGAGGCCCTGGGGGAGGATCAGGTGTGCAACAGCGGGTGTGCCCCAGCCAGCACTGCACTGACAGGGGCCTTGTCTTTATTAAATTCTAGGCTTTTTCCTGGGTGCTAGTTACAAAATGTGAGTTCAATGAACCCTTTTTCTTGTGGCTGCCACCCATCTCAAGGTCGCACAGGTAATGATCACCACCCCCTCCACCTTCTGCTGAGGGTCCAGGTGACCCCCTGGTGGTGTAACCCAGGCCCTCTCTCCTAAGGTGCCCTGAGCCTTGCTCACCACAGAGTCCTTGGTCTAGAGCTCCCGCACTTGTCCACATGCCATCAAATGCTGTGTACTGAGAGGCACTTGCGTGGAGCCCCTCCTTCCCCAGGCAGCACAGTCCTGCTCCAGCTGACACCACGGTCCAGGTGGTACTCATTTTTCTGCCCGCAGGTCCCATGGAGGAGCAGCCTGAGGACAAAGCAGCACCCAGAGCTTGTTTTTTCAGAGAACCTGGACCTGCCCTGGCTAGAAGCCCCACAGCTGTGGAAACCAGGACCTGCTTTTCAGAGCCTAGATGTGCAGGATATAGATGCACCTCAGAGGTCCTGGGTGTGATGTGGAAGGTTGGGGGACACTGGACTTCCTGCTGCTATGCTCCCATTGCCATATCTTCTACCTGGTGAAACAAGGCAGCTAGCAAAGGTGAGAGATTCACCCAGACACAGTGTCCTCCCACATCCTGACCTGGCACCTGAGCCACACTGCTGGGTCTGAAGCTCTCAGGAGCGTGTGTGTGCTGTGACCAGCAGACCTATGGCATGTGCCCTCTTCCTCCCTCTGTGGCGTGAAATCAGTTCATCTGATGGTGTCATGTGAAGTCTTCTCCTGATGGGTAGAACTTTCTATAAATCATCTCATGGCCCCGGGAAAGGCAAGTTCATCCTGGCAGGTTTAGCTCTTTCTGTCAAACACAACCCTGTCCTTCCCAGGGCATCAGGGCCTGGTGCAGTTGTCCCAGCCTGGCAGGAAGTCCCCTTGAGGGTAGCGTGGAGGGCACAGTCTGGGCCTGACTCATGACCCTGGCAAAGGGCAGCTGAGCCCTGGGGCTGACCACCTGCACTTTCTGTTTGGTGGTGGGAGATGTGGGGCAATATTTATTGCCTTTCCTGTAGAGAGCATCTCCCAGCCTGCCCAGACCACTAGACCCCTACAAGTGTGACTTGTAGGCAAGTCCTGGCTCTCTGTGGTGCTTTTCTCTCCTGTCCAAGCACCTGTGACTCCCAGGCCTCCAGTCCACCAGCTTCCCCCATCTAAGCTCCTGATGCAGGGTGAGGACTGTATTGTGGCAGACAGCAGGCCGGTTTACACAGTTCTGGGACAAAATTAGAGGTATACCTTATTTTATGTCCCAAGTAAACGAATCCCATGTATGGATACATTTTTTGACACAGAGGGAAGAAATACATTGGTGAGATCCACGGGCCAGAGCTCAGGCCTGTGCTCAGGCTCTGGCAGCAGTTGTGCGGCTCTGGAGCTGTTGTGGGGGTGGGGAGGTGCTGTGTCTTTGCTCACTGAGTTAAAGGCTTCATTTGTGTCTTTGTTCACTTTGTTTTCTATGACCCCTGTTCAGCAATATTGAAAATCAAGCCTAGGAAGTGGAGACTTTGCTTTGGAGCAGGGGCGAGGCATTGGGTGGAAATGGGAAATAGGTAGACAGTGGGAATTTCATTTTCTGGAGCTCACGTGCAGCCTCTTGATGGCCTCATCACAAGTTCACCTGATGACCTGAGTGGCCACTGTCCTTCTCCTGAGTGGGTTACGAGCTTGCCAGGCACATGAACAGGGCACGCTCACATTTTTCAAGTGAAGGAACTAAGGAGGGGTTGTCAGCAGATTGTCAGCCTGAAGTATGCCAGTGTTTGGTCCACAGTAAACCACATGTGGAGAGCTTAAAAAAATTACCCTCAAATCTGGCAAAAAAAAAAATGACAGTAATAAATTAAATTATTACTGTGATACACATTTCTTTAGTTACAATTATATATTTTATATATATATATATATATATATATATATATATATATATATAACTAGCAATTTTGCAGAAGTTTCTCATCTACCAGTATTTTTTTGTTTTTGCATAAGTTTGCAAGGAATCCTAATGATAGGGACTGTCTCTTTTAAAATTAAATTTTATAAATAACTCCCAGAGCCATGATGGTAAGAAACAAAACAAAACAAAAAGAACTAGAAACTTGAACAAACATTGGATTTCTGCTGGAAAAAGGGTGTAAAGCAGGCCTGCCTGCTGCACTTCCCCAGGGCTAATCCTTGAGCTGAAAGAGCTTCCTGGTGAAGCCTCACATGCTCTGTACCAGGGCATGGGGGCACCCAGACATGGGGGCACCCAGACATGCGGGCTCCAGATCTGACCATCTTTACCTAGTTGTGGGGTTTCAATCATGTCTTTTAAATTCTTTGAGCTGCAGTTTTCACATATGTAAAGTGAAAATATTTTTAAATTTTTAATTTGTGTTATAACCTTGTATAAAGATAAAATAGTACATTTGAAAGCGTTTTAGTTGAAGTTAAACATTCATATGTATGCATGCAATGGCTCCTTAATTATTTTTAGGGCTTAACCTGGTTTTGCTAGTACTGCTACTAGCACTGCTACTTCTCCATGTCTCTGAAGACTATGAAATGTTAGAACTTAAGCAACAAGAAGCACCTGTCAAAGGGTTCTATGACCGATGACGGATTTGACACAACTGGCTATGATAATGTGTTAGATGGTGCCTAGAGCACTGCTGAGCAGAGACTTCATGCTGTTCAAAGTCGAAAGTGTCCCTAGAATGATGAACCTGCTGAAGCAGCCTTCAGAACTGAAGTTGAGAAAAATGCATTTTCAGTTAAAGAAAGTCTGAGAGACTGTGTTGCCATCACACCCAAACCATAATAAATGCAAAAGAAACTTGTTCAGGGTGAAGAAAAATGATAATAATTGGAAATTCTAGTTCACAGAAAAGATTAAAGTGTGCCAAAAATAGTAAATATGTGAAGGGGAAATTACTATTTTAATGACATCCTCCAGGAATTACAACATGTGCAGAAGAAAAATCCAAGACATCAAGGCACAAAAGATGAGAGGAGGGTAAGGTAAGGTTTTCGTATTTTATATAAGTGTTATGATATTTAATATATGTTAAGTATTTATATTTTAATTTCTAAAGAAGTCACCAAACATAAATAAATGAAACGAGGAGTCATAGTTTAAAAAAAAAATCAAAGTACAAAATCCATACAAAAAAAAAAGAAAGAAAGAAAACCCATAAAACAAACAAACAAACAAACAAACAAACGAACCAAAACTACAATAATCCAGAAGAAGACCAGGAAGGTGGAACAGAGACTGTCAAAGTAGCTAAAAAGGAAACCTCAATATCTGCTTTTAAAAAGAAATACACTCATGAGATAAAGATACAAATATATTAGCACTGAAAAGATAGACAAATATACACCATGCAAATCTTTGTTATCAAAAACTGGGGCCAGTGTATTAATGGCAGATATGACAGACTACAAGAAAGACAAGCATCACCAGGGATAAAGAAGGATGTTTTATACTAATAAGTCCATTTGCTTAGAACACCTAATAATCATAAGCATGCATGCACCAAAGAAAAATAAAAAGATACATGAAGCAAAAATTATTGAATTAAAAGGATAAATGCATAAATCCACAATTTGACAATTTTAATTCTTATCTCAGAAATTAATAGAAAAAATAACTACAACAATAAGACTAAAAGGTATTAATAGGGTAGATTATAACCAGAGCACCGGGAGATAAACAGCAATATCCAATATACTTACAACTATTGGTTGACAAGTCAAAAGTTCCCAAAAGAATTTTTGACACTAGATAAAGGTAAATAGCCTGGAAAACCTACAAGCCAGCATAGGAAGGAAGTGGAAAATGAAATGTTGATTGAAAATAAATCTGGAAGTCCGGGCACAGTGGTTCATGCCTGTAATCCCAGCACTTTGGGAGGCCAAGGTCGGTGGAACACCTGAGGTCGGGAGTTTGAGACCAGCCTGACCAACATGGAGTAACTCTGTCTGTACTAAAATTACAAAATTAGCCGGCTGTGGTGGTGCATGCCTGTAATCCCAGCTACTTGGAGGTTGTGGCAGAAGAATCACTTGAACCTGAGAGGCAGAGATTGTGGTGAGCCAAGATCTCCCCATTGCACTCCAGCCTGGCCAACAAGAGCAAAACTCTGTCCCCCCAAAAAATAAGGAAAGAAAAGAAATCTGAAACAAGGAAAAGAGAATTGAGGATAAAACTTTGCAAACACAAAATCCAAAAATCAAATGATAGAAATACGTTCAAATATATCACTTTTTCCTACCAAACATAGAGGGATTAACCTTATATATTAAAATAAAAAAATTATCAATAATAAAGCAACACTTTCAAATTAAAGAAAGAAAAAAATAAAATAAATATTGTATAAAATTTTTAAGTAAATATTCACAGAAAGCAAGCTGCTATCACAAAATTAATTTTAGTTCAAATAAAATGTAAGGAAGAAATTATAAAAACAGGAGAGACACTGCACACGGACGGACAAGAGAATCATGTAGGTGAAGCAACATCAAGTCCAATGCTGGCCTCGCCTCCAGGACATACAAAGAAACTAACAGGATAGAGCAGGTCTAGAGAGGGATGCTGGAACCCATACTTCTGAATTTAAATGGGAAATAGACAAAGATGTTATGTGTTTATAAAAGGTTTTAAAATCACAACAAATGCTGAACATACATCATTTTCTAGTATATGTAATACTTACCAAATGGGACCCGTATTTGGCTGCAAAAGAAATTACAAAAAATGGAGCTAGGGACCAAAGGACTAACAGAAGTCAGAACAAAAAACACACCCCATAGATATTAGGAAAAAAACGGCACAGTGATTTAATGATAAATCACTATAAACATGAAGGGATTCACCCAGAATAGAGATGAGGTGCAGAGTTCAAGATGACAACATGTGTCAGCCTGACTTTCTGAATGACTGCACAGGAAAGGCTGCCATCCAAGGAAGTGCAGAAAAGGACACTCCTTAGGTGGATAGAGGAGGAAGACCCCCAATGCCAGATGGAGAAGAGTGCCCCCAGTCCTAGATGAGAAGGATGCCCCCCTCAGTCATGGATGGAGAAGGATGCCCCCTAGTTACTGGATGATAAAGGATGTCCCCCTAGTTACTGGATGGAGAAGGATATCCCCCAAGTCCTGGATGGAGAAGGATATCCCCCAATTCCGGGATGGAGAAGGATGCCCCCCAGTCCTGGATGGAGAAGGATGCCCCCTAGTCCTGGATGAAGAAGGATGCTCCCTAGTTTACTGGATGATAAAGTATGTCCCCCAAGTCCTGAATGGAGAACGACACCCCCCAATTCCAGGATGGAGAAGGATGCCCTCCAGTTCTGGGATGGAGAAGGATTCCCCCTAGTCCTGGATGGAGAAGGATGCCCCCTAGTTACTGGATGGAAAATGATGTCCCCTGAGTCCTGGATGGAGAAAGGTGGCCCCCCAAGTCCTGATGGAGAAAGACAGTCCTCCAAGTCCTGGATGGAGAAGGATGCCCCCCAATTCCTGAGTGGAAAAGGATGCCCCCCAAGTCCTGGATGGAGAAGGATGCCCCTTAGTTGTTGGATGGAAAAAGATGTCCCCGAAATCATGGATAGAGAAGGATGCTCCCCAATTCCTGAATGGAAAAAGATGCCCCCTAGTTCTACATGGAGAAGGACAACCTCCAGTCCTGGATGGAGCAAGATAACCTCCAGTACTGGATGGAGCAGGATGTCCCCCAAGTCCTATATGGAGAAGGACAAACCCCAGTCCTGGATGGAGAAGGATGCCCCCCATATCCATATGAAGAAGAATTTCCCCTACTCCTGAATGGAATCGGATCCCCTTCAAGTCCTGGGTGGATAAGACACCTCCCAAGTCCAGTGTGGAGAAGGACATCCCTCAGGTCCTGGATGGAGAAAGGATGCCCCCTAGGTCCTGGATGGAGAAAGATGTTCCCCAAGTCCCGCTTGGAGAAGATGGCTCTGGGGACCACATAGGCAAGGGTGCCCCTTTTTCAGCCTCCCCATTCATACTTATCCTGACCTGTTAATGTAGAACAAAGAGATTTGGAGGAAGAAACATGGGACTAAACTTTACTCAGAATGTTTTCCTTTTCATCAACATTTTATAAATTCTAATTTTTATTTGATAAAAATAAGTGAAATGTATGATATAAACACAGTATAACAACCGATTAGACCTATTTTTCCAGATCTGAGTCCTGGCTACGGGCACTATTGGTCATTCTACTTTTCTGTATTTGTAAAGCTTCTCAAAATTAAAGATAAAAGAGTTTATTGCTAATAACATGTATAAATAGACATTGAATAAAATGTGAGTCTTTAAAAATTAGTTTATTCTATGGGCTTCTTTTGAAGGGTTACGGTGTACTAAAATTACTGGTGGATCTTTATTACAAACTCATTAGTAAAAATTGACAATGAGAAAACATACGAATTTGTTATAAATTAGTGTTGCATGAGTATTAATCAAAACTTTAAAACCAAAATACATGGACATAAGAATGAATTATTCGACTTAATTATCCACTGACTTTAAAATCTAATTGCTAAATTTACTTTTTGCCCATTTCACCTCCTTCAAATCTCCAAGTAACTCTTCATTTTTCTCTCCTGTCAATACTTTATTCTCCCTTATTTTTTTTTTCAATTTCCTGATTTTTTGAAAAACTCTAAGAGAGTTGTGTTTTTCTTGTGTTAGAATGATGTCATTACACCAACCCATTAGGCAACTAGACCCTCACCAAGGTGAGCACTAGGAGACTTCAGACCACGGAGCCTCTCCAGATTTTTGACTCAGGCTACCTGGCAACTGTGTTTAAATTGTGAATTGTTTAATTTTTTAGATCCCCTAGAGATAAAGAAGGATTTTAATAACCATCAATTTAAAATGCACTGGGACACTTTATGACTGACATTTCTTGCAGTTTCTGTGCTGTGGCCTTATGAGTAACTATCTGTAAGGAACATCAAGTTCCTCATTCTGCCATTGATCCTTGGGGAAAAACCAGAAAATCTGTGGATATAAAACACAGAAACATTCATTCTTTAAAGAAAAAGGCTGTAAAGTAGGGACAAGAACAGAGAAAGGATGTTATCGAATACATGCAAATGGACAAAATATGAATGATTACGTTCTCATGTTCAACCCAACTTTTAAAAGTGGATATATGAGCAGTGCCAGCATTTAGTCAGGCCATGGAGAGCCCGTGGGCTAGAACAAGAGGCCACACTCAAGGTCAGATGGCACTCACGACACAGGGCCTCTGCTCCTTTATGACTCCCTCTCTTCAGTGACCCAGAGCACCCTCCTATCACAACCTGCAGGGGAGAGGAAGGTGTTAGGGCACGTTGAATGACAGTGGAGCGTGTGTCTACATGCTCTCCTCACATGCCACAAATCCTCATCGCTTTCCAATATTCCAAAAGATTCTGAGTAAGGAACATTGCTGCAGAACCAGTAAAAGCTGCCCTCACAGATGATGCTAAATTTGGTTTTACAAAGTATTGTGAGAGATCTTGGGAGAGGGGCAGCTATCTGCTCATAGATTTTTTCATAATCAACATTTAAACACCTCCGTTAGGCAGAAAAGCAGTGTTACCGGAATTAGTTAGCAGCTCTTTCCCACTGGACATCTCTCGGCCTCCAGACCCTACAGAGAAGAGGCCGCAACCTAAAAGCTATTTAAAAGCTTGAAAAAATAGAAGCTAAGGATTAAGTGAATATTGAAATTTGGAAAAGGAGGGAAGACTTTATTTCTTGTAGAGGGTTACAGACTGCAAGATGGCTACCCCACAGGCTGGGAAGAACAGCCTCCTGCCAAGACCAGAGATGGGCACTTCCAGGAGGAGGGGTTGGGGCAGGAGCTTTGGGGTGAAGATACACATTCATCAGGTAACAGGCATAACAACATAAAATCAGCTGTAGGTAACACAGAATGATTCTGATATTGATGTTCAATTCCACACACTAACAGACGTGAGAACATCATTCACTGCACCTGGAGAAGGCACTGTATCTGCTCTGTGCTGGTCCAGATGACTTATGTTTATCATTGCCTGGGTCTGCATTTTCTCTTCTCTAGATTTTGCTTCTCCTGCAAAGTTTGTGCTGGGACATCATTTCTAGGATCAAGGTTAAGCTGAGCCTCAGAGGTTTCACTGCAGCTATGGTGGATATGGCTTGGTCCCCTGCAGTACTCTCTGGAAAGTACCTTCCTCCATTTGAAATCCCTGAAGTGGTACCTCCTACAGCCTGCACAGCCCTGGCCTCTCGCCATGGGTCTCATGGCCTCTGCTGCTAAAACTAGACAGGAGGTTCATCCTCTGCTTCTTTGTAGAGAAGAGCCACCTGCTGACTGAGCTGAAAAGGGACTCCCCACAGACCAGGCTCACAAGTGGCCTGACAGCTGGGCAGAGCATGGGGACAGGGAATTCTGGGCAGACCCTCATCAGAAATCGAGTCTCAAGGGGCCTTGGGGAACTTGGTCAACAGATGGCAAGACTTCACCTGTGAGCCGGCGGGCCAGCTCAGAGGGACTCCTGGCTTTGGAGCTGAGACTTAAGTCTCTACTCTGTACCAAGACAGAGACGGGGGCCGGGAAACAAGACACAACCATTTTCCATCATCCAGGGGCAAGGCGGTACTTGGCATGAGGCAGAACTGGGCTCTGTCAATGCCACACGTCAGGAGGAAACTCTTTTCTGTTTCAACCCCTCCTGCTCATTTGCAGTAGCCATTAGAGCGGCCTGACATAGTTTTGTTCTCCACGATCTGAGGACGTGATAGGATTTCATTCCCGTCCCACCTTGTGGATGGATGGAATCATGTGCCCAGCTCTGGTCAAGACCAAGAAACTGAGGTATCATTTTTGTTTCTGTGGGACCAGGAAAGGAGCTCTAATTTGGCTTCAAGTGTGTGTGTTTGTGCATGTGTGTGAGAGCGGACAGGTGAATGTGTGTAATGGAGAGTGTATAGGTGAGTGTGTACATGTGTGAGAGTGTGTATGTGAGTTATTGAGTGAATGTGGAGAAATGTGTGTTTGAACATGGGAGTATGAGTGTGTATGTGGAATATAACTGCATGTGAATGTGTGAATATGAGTGTGTATGTGTATTAGTGCATGTGTGTGTGTGAATAAGCCATGTGAGTGTGGTGTGTGAGCTTGAGCCTATGAGTGTGTGTGTGTGCTTGTGTGTGAGCATGACAGAATGTGAGTTTGGGGTGAGTGCAGGCCACAGCCAGTCCCGCCTGGGGCACTAGAACTCTCCAACCCAAGCACCTCAAGTTGTTTTCTTTCCTCACTCCATCCTGAGTTTCTCAGCCCACCACCTTTCCTCTAAACCCCCACAGAGTCCCCGGGACCAGGGGCTCTGAGCATGGCACACTGCCATGCCTCCTCCCTCGCCGCCTCCTGAGAACCTGGGTGTAGCACAAAACAGTCAAATATATTCGTCTTCTGTCATCACTAACTAGAACTCCACAAGTTCCCAGATCGTCCTGTTAGCTCTTTGCCATAATTATCTAATTTTTGATATCATACTAAGACTCCATAATTATTCCCTCAGAAACAAAGCAAATCCGTGGGATGCAGAGGGTACGCAGATGACTTCTGCTGGGGAGAGAAGCCCAAACACAAGTCCTAGGCAGAGCCCAGAGACCTGGACTGTGGCCGCCAGTAGGCATCCAGCTGAGGGAGAAGCAGGTGGGCCTCAGTGGTGGCTGCCAGGTCCCTTGATGCCGATGGCCACCGGCCTTGCCTCTCCTCTGCCTCAGAAGCACTGGGGGCTTTGGGGATCTGGTGGTCCTCTGGCCCTAAAAGTGGACCTGGTGTGACAAAGTGAAGTTTGCCATCTCCATCCTCCTCAAGCTGCCTGTGCACCCCAGTAGCAGCCACCCTCTCTGTGCTCCTGTCTGCACCCCATGTCCTGGGGTCCTTCTTTGTGCTGCACCTTATGACAGTAACCAGTGTCTCGACTGTGACTTGCTCCTCCCCTCAGGGACACACAAGCACTTTCACATCGAGGCTGCTTGATTTTTATGAATGTTTTATAGTTTTCATTTTAGACATCTTTCTTTGCTTAGTTTATTCCCAGCCATTTTTTTATAGCTGTTTTAAATGCGATTGTTTTCTTGATTCCTTTTTCAGATAGTTTGCTGTTGGGTGTAGAAATGCGACTGATTTTTCTATGCTGATTTTGTTTTCTAAAACTACTGTATTCATTTACTGTTTCTGTTTTAGGGTTTTTTTTATACATAAGATCATGTCATCTGCAGACAGGGACAATTTGGCTTTCGTTTTGTTTTTCAATTTGGATGTCTTTTCTTTCTCTTGCCTAATTGTTCTGGCTAGGACTTCCAGTACTGTGTTGAAGAGAAGTTAGTAAAGTGAACATCCGTGTCTCCTTCCAGATCTTAGAGACACAGTTTTCAACTTTTCCTTATTCAGTATCATGTTGGCTGTGGGTTATCATATATGGCCTTCATTTTATTGAGTTATGTTCTTTTTATAACTAATTTGTTAAGAGATCTTATGTTTACAAAAAGCATTGAATATTGTCAAAGGCTTCTTCTGTATCTATTTAAATGATTATATTATTTTTATCTTCCCTTATCAAATGTGGTGTATCACATTTATTGACTGACATATCATAAGGCCTCCTTGCCTCCCTGGAACAAATACAACCTGATTATGGTGAATGATCTTTTTAATGTGCTTTCAAATTACGATTGCTAGCATTGCTGGTTTTGAATTTTTGCATTCACGTTCATCAGTGACATTGGCCTGTGGTTTAGTTTTTCACTGTTCATGTCTCATTTTGGAATAAGGTAATTGTGTCTCCATAGAATGAGTTTGGAAGAGTTTCCTCCTTTTCACTTTTTTTGGAAGAGTTTGTAAATAATTAGTATAAGTTCCTCTTTAAATGTGTTGAAGAATTCAGCAGTATAAGCTTCAGGTCCTGAACTGTTATTCTTTCTTTCTTTCTTTCTTTCTTTCTTTCTTTCTTTCTTTCTTTCTTTCTTTCTTTCTTTCTTTCTTTCTTTTTTTCTTTCTCTCTTTCTTTCTTTCTTTCTTTCCTTCCTTCCTTCCTTCCTTCCTTCCTTCCTTCCTTCCTTCCTTCCTTCCTTCCTTCCTTCCTTCCTTCCTTCCTTCCTCCTTTGTTCTTCTTCTTATTAAATATTTTTGTTTAGAGACAGGGTCTTTCTCTGTCACTCAGGCTGGAGTACAATGGTGCAGTCATACCTCACTGCAGCCTCAAATTCCTGGTCTTAAGTGATCCTCCTGCCCCAGCCTCCCAAGTTGTTAGGACTACAAGTGCACAGCACTACACCTGGCTAATTTTTATTTTTACTTTTGTAAAGACTGGGTCTCACTATGTTCCCCAGGCTAATCTGGAACTTCTGGCTTCAAGTAATCCTCCTGCCTTGGCCTCCCAAAGTGTGATTTTACATGTGTCAGATACTGTGCCAAGCCCTCCTGATTTTCTTGTATTGACAAACAATGCTTCAATCTCATCGTTTGTTACTGGTCTGTTCGCATTTCTTCATTCTTCAATTTTGATACGTTACATGTGTTCAGGAAATTGTTTATTTCTTCTAGGTTTTCTAATTTATTGGCATATAATTGTAGTACTTTCTCATGATTCTTTGTATTTCTGTAGTAACTACTTTAGTGTCTTTTTTCATCTCTGATTTTATTTATGTGACTCTTCTCTCTTTTTTTCTTAATCTGACTAAAGATACATCGATTGTGTTTATCTTTTCAAAAAATAACGTTTTATTTCATTGATCTTTCATATTTTTGTCTCCATTTTGTTTATTTGTGCTCTGGTCTTCATTATTTATATTCTTTCACCAATTTGGGGCTTAGTTTGTTCACATTTCTATAATTCCTTGAAATACATTCTTAAATTGTTAATGAGAGTTTTCTGTTTTTCATATACAAATTTATTTCTACAAACTTCCCTCTGAGGACTTTTTTGCTGTATTTCACAAATTTTTATATGTTCTGATTTCATTTTCATTTGTCTTAAGAATTTTTAAAATGAAACAATTTATTTTTTAACCCATTGGTTGTTTAGGGACATGTTTAATTTGTATTTATTTGCACAATATCTGAAGTTCTTGTTGTTTCTTTCTGGTTTTATTCTATATTGTCAGAAAAGACATGTAATATAATTTTGATTTTTTTAATTTGCTCATTTTGTGGCCTAATATATGACCCATCATGGAAAACGTTCCACGCACAGTTGGGAAGACTGTGAGTTATGCAATTGTTGGATAGAATGTTCCATAAATGACTGCTAAGTTATTCTGGTCCAGAGTTCAGTTTCAATATGCCGTTTCTTTGTTGATTTTCTGGCTTGATAATCTGTTTATTGCTGAAAGTGGAATGTTAAGGTTTCTTACTATTATTTTCTTGCTTGCTATTTCTCCTGTTAGATCTATTAACATTTGCTTTATATCTTTAGGTGCTTCAATATAGAGTGCATATACAATTACAATTATCATATTATCTTGTGATATTGACCCCTTTATAGTTATATAATGGCCGTATTTGTCTGTTTTTATAGATTTTTGCTTGAAGTATATGTTATCTGATATAAATATATCTATACCCAGCTTTCTTTCGGTTTCCATACGTATAAACCATATTTTTCCATCTGATCACTTTCAATTTATGTATATATTTACAAATGAAGTGAATTTCCTGTAGAAAGTTTATAGCTAGGTCTTGTTTTTAATCAGTGTAGCCATTATATGTCTTAAATGGGATAATCTAGTTACATACAAGGTAATTATTGATAGACAAGGACTTGGTACTGCCACATTATTACTTGTTTTCATGTTTTTCTTAAAATTTATACTTTCATTGATTGATTGATTGATTGATTTCACTATCTTCCTTTGTGATTAAGGTTTCTCTATCAGTGTGTTTTGGTTTCTTGTTTTTTTTTTTTTTTTTTTAATTTTTAGAGTATCTATTAAAAGTTTTTGCTTTGTGGTTACCGCAAGGCATGCAAAGAACATCTTATGCTTACAATAAGTTATTTTAAAGAGATAGCAACTTAATTTTGATTCAAACAAGGGGAAAAGAAACCACTCTACACTTCAACTCCATCAATCCCTCACATTTTGCATTTCTGATGTCTTAATTTACATCTTTGTATATTGCTTATTCCTTAACAAATTATTGTAATTGTTATTATTTGTATTGTATTTTAACCTTCCTACTAAGGATATATAAGTGGTTTACATCCAATTATTACCATATTAGTGCATTCCAAATTTGTCTGAATCCTCACTTCTACCTGTGGGTTTATACCTTCAGATATTTTATGTTACATATTGCTGCTGTTTTCTTTCAGTTTGAAGAACAATATTTAGCATTTCTTTTAATGCTGGCTTGATTACAATGAATTCATTCACTTTTTGTTTGTCTGAGAATGTTTCAATCTCTTCTTTATTTCTAAATGATAGCTGTGCTGGATATTGTATTCATGGTTGACAGGTTTTTTTATTCAGCACTTGAATCTATTATCCTACTCTCTCCTGGCCTGTAGTGTTTCTGATGATAAGTCTGCTGCCAGGCATATGGAAATTCTCTTATGTGTTATTTGTTTCCCTTTTCTTAGTCCTTTCAGGGTCTTCTCCTTGTCTTTTACCTTTGAGAGTTTAATTGTAATATGTCCTTGGTTGCCTTATTCAGATTAAATATGATTGGTGACTTTGACCATCCTAAACATTTTAATCTTTCACCAGGTTTAAAAAGTTTTCTGTTATCTATTTGAATAAACTATCACTTTTTCATTCTTAGTTCCCCTTTAATGTCAATGATATGTAGATTTGCTCTTTTGTTGTTGTCCCACAAATCTCATAAACTTTCTTTGTTTCTTCTCATTCTCTTTTATTTTCATTCTCCTCTGACTATGTATTTTCAAAGAGCCTGTCTTTGAGCTCACTGTTTCTTCTGCTTGATCAGTTCTACTATTAATGCCTTCCATTGGATTTTCAATGTGTTCAATGAACTTTCCAGCTCCATGATTTCCATTTGATTTTGTCCCATTATTTTGATGTATTTGTTGAATTTCTCTGCTAGATTTCTGAATTGTGTTTCTACTTTCTCAGTGTTCACAGGTTCTTCCTAAAACAGCCATTTTGAATTCTTTGCCTGCCAGATCATTCATCTGTATGTCTTTAAGTTCGGTTGCTGGCACCTTGCTTTTTCCATTTGGTGAGGCAACTTTCCTAAGCTATTATTAATATTTTTAGATATACATCTCCATCTACACATTGATGAATTAGATATTTGAGTCTTCTCAGTCTGGGTTTCTTTGTGACTACTTTTCAGTGGACTTATTAAGAAATTTTGAGTGGACTCACAATTGTATTCCATTGTAGCATTAGAGATAGCCCAGATCCCGCATTAGACATAAGTCTTGCGATGGCTCCACCACTGATGCACCATTTGCTGAATGGGCCCATGAGTGACCCACAGAGTCCCCTGGCTATGGGGTGAACACGTAAGGCCATCAAGCCTGTAGAGTCTGTGTGTTGTTTCACATGAGGCTGTTGCTAGCCTCACCTCCTCTTATGTCCTTAGCATCCTCACATGGTTCATCCCTTTTGGCACTCATGATGCCACTTGTGGGCTGATACAGGAGTGAGTCTACTGTGAAGGCACTCAGTATAGTGAAAAAACCAAACATCAACCTCTTGCTGACTTTTTTCAATGTAAAACTATAAGCCCTGTGGGAGTTTCTGCAGATGGTACCATAATGACCTGAGGGAGGAGTATCACCGTCACAGAGTTGGTTCGCTCACTGTCTAAGCCATGGTTTTACTCATCTTCACAGTCCAAACGTGCTTCATAACCTTGTTCATGCATTGAGGTTCTGTTCTCGTAATGGTAATTTCACATGTAGACAGTTGCTCATATTGATGTTTCTATAGGGGTGTGATAGCAGGAGAGGTCTGCACCACTGTCTTGCTCGGCCTCGATCATTTTTTTCTAACAAGAATTTGTCTCCCCCTCGTTTTTCTTTTCCTCTTAACTGACCAACTTTAATCTTTTAATCCTTCTCCCTCCTCTGCTTCTAATGTCATTGTTTCTTTGTACACCTATCATATCTACTATGCTACATGACCTTCAGTTGATTAGATATGATATCTAAGACTTAATGTCCTATAAAATAGAGGTAATAATAGTGTCTAGTTGATAGGAAGGTTAAGAATATTAAATGACACCATTGATGTTAAATGGAAGTAACTTTCTGAAATGTATTAATGAGATGTGATTCTTTGTTCTAGTCTCTTTATAGACTAGACTGCTTTATTCGAGTTTTCTCTTTCCAGTCACAGAAAGCAAAACCATTGTAATAGTAAAAATTAAATAAAATTTAATTTGAAATTGTGTTCTACTCTTCTCCTTGTTCAGCCATGGAAAGCAATAAAATTGTGATAGCAGAAATTAAAAGTGAGCAGAGACTTATTTAAAAATTGGCATTCTCCTTTTCAATGCCAAAATAAGACCTAGACAGTTTTAATAAGGCAATAGTCTCAAGAAACAATTTATTGAAGAGAATGTGGGCTTCTAAATCCTAAAGAGATTTTTTACGTATGTGAGTCAAGTTTGGCTGCCTTGAATCCTACTATGACTTTAATGGAAGTTCTAGTTAGGGTGGAAATTGTCAAAGAAAAAAATTGCACCAGACAAGGTTAAACACATAAAAAAGCTATTATTGAAGGTTATCGCAAAAGGGTAAAGAAGCCAGTACTTAGTCTGAACTCAGCTCCACTGAAACAAACAGCAGTAGGGATTTTAAGAGTTGGGATGAGGGGGAGATCATAGACCACCTTTCTTTGCTAGTTGTCTTTTTCCAAAGGAATGCTAAACTATCTTTTTATCTTTATGACAGAAGGTAATTTTACAAATTAGATCAATATGCCCATCAAAATTTTGCTCTTACTCTATCATGGAGTCTGGGAGATAATGGTGTTATCTTTCTTGAGAATTATATTTCAAAGGAATGGCACTGAGGTTCTTGAAATGGACATTTCTGAAGTGTAAAACTGGCAAGTGAGCTCTTACAAAGATGTCTATGTCAAAGAGGCAGAGAAAGAATTTACAATGATAACATTTCTAGGATATTAGAAAAAAAAGAAAAGAAAAGGAGCCTAGAATCAGAAATAATCCTGTCTAAAATTTTATCAAGCTGAAGGGATTGTTTTAGTCAAAGGTTTAATGTAAGGGGAATTTCTATGAACAAGAGGAAGAGAAGAGCTTTGAACTACACAGGAAGGAGAAAGTTCCCAGGAGATGTGAACTTTCTCAGTGACTATGGCTCTGCCTGTGTCTCTGATCAGGTATTCAGCCCCAGCATCCTCCTGGGACTCGCTCAAAGAGATAGATAAGAAAAAATAGACCAAGAAAGATGAGAAAATATGGAGGCTGGTGTCTTCTCTAATGCACATAGGGTGGGCCAGGAATGACAGAGTGGCAGGACAGCGGGAGGTGCCTTAGAGATCAATTCCCTTACTCTCAGCTTGTGAGTGCTGCCTGAAAATCCAGTCTCTCCAAGCTTAGTGGGAGGGGGACTCATAAATGGGTTGACTGGACCAGTGGAGGCCCCCGGTGGGACATGCTGGCCTCAGAATGTGACGTCTAGGAGGCTAGAGGGAAATGGCATTGGGTGACCAGAAACTGCATCAGTGGGTGCCAATACATGCAAAATCAAAGAGAAGATGAGCCACGTCAGCAGATATCAGTGAAGAATGTCCAGAGAAGACTCCACTGACCATACACAGCACAGACCAGCCTGTTCCGGAGGACAGTGCAAATGGCGCCCAGCAGCAAGGGAGGCTGCTTTGACCCTGCCCACGCCACCAGCCGCTCGGACCGTAGGGTCAGATGCCACTACAGGGCCTAATTCCAGTAGTCAGTTCACTTCTCAGGAAGACGGGAGCCTGCACTCAGCACCATCCCCGTGGCTGCACAGGGCCAAGTACCCGTGACCGGGCGGTCTGGGTGCAAGCCAAGAAACAGCGGAACCTAGGGTGGCTTTTTGGTGAACTCGGTGACACTCTGACCATCTAGGAACAGCCTCAACAGCTTCAGCTGTGGGCTCAGCTGCAACTGCCACCTGTCGACAGCGCATGGGAGCAGTAGTGGCAACCCTTGACCCTGTCCCCGCCACCAGCAGTGTGGACAGCAGGGCCAGAGTGTGCCTCCGCACCTAAGACCTTAGGCCACGCAGCTGCAGGAGGACGTGAAACTGCCGCTGACACAGCTCCCAGAGGCTATGCAATGCCCAGCGAGGCGACCCTGCACTCTGGGCACAGGCCAAAGATCAGATACTACCATGAAAGGACGGTGAACTTGGTGACCCTAAGGCTCACAATGGGTTTAGCAGCAGCTGCCACCTGGAACCAACCCTGACCCTGACCGCATCACCAGCAGCAGGAACCCCAGGGCCAGATGCCCCCTCAGCGGCTAATTCAGGTGTTCCTCCTCCAGCTGCAGCAGGGCGGAAATCCGCTGCTGAGCCCCATCTTGGCGGCTGCACAGAGCCCAGCGCCCGCACAAAGCGCTCTGGATAAGAGCAAAGGAAGAGCGGATCTAGGGTGGGAAGACCCTGCACTCTCAGATCCTCAGGCCATCTGGGGCCAGCCCTGCCAGCCTCGGTCTAATGCTCCGCTGCAGCTGCTACCTGCTCGTGGCGCCCAGCAGTGGCAAACCCGGCCTCTGCCCGCCGCACCAGCGGCCCCGAAACCTTAGAGCCAGATGCCACGTAGTGGCAAAGTCATGCAGGAGAGTGGGAACCTGCCCTTCGGGGGATTCTTGGAGGCTGCACAGTGCCCAGCGCCCGCCACCCGGTGCTCTGGGTGCAGGCAAATGACCCTCAGGCCATCTGGGACCGGACCAGCCCTGCAGCCTCAGCGGTGGGGTCAGGGGCGGCTGCCAAGTGCACACAGTGAACTATAGCAGCTGTGGCAGCCGCGGACCCTGTGCAAGCCACCGGCAGTGCAGACCCCATGACCAAAAGCCTCTGAGGCACCTGACTCAGGCGGTCGGGTCCCCAGCAGCGGAAACCTTTCCCCAGAGGGCGGAAACCTTCCCCCAGAGGGCGGAAACCTGCAGCTCAGCCCCATCCCATCGCCTGCACTGTGCTCAGCGCCTGCCAACAGCAGTGAGGATTCCATGGCTGGAGGCTTTCCAGGGCAGGAACCTGCCGCTCTGCCTATTCTAGGCAGCCGCACAGGGCCCAGCGCCTGAAACCCCGAGCTCTGGGCGCGGGCCAAGGAAGAGTGGACCCTAGGCTGGGACAGCGGTGCACTGGGCGATCCTCACGCTTTATGGGACCAACCCTGCCAGCCTCTCCTGAGAGCTCAGCTGCAGCTGCCACCTGTACAAGGGCACGGCAGCAGCAGAGCAACCCGGCACTTTTTTTTTTTGAGACGGAGTCTCGCTCTGTCGCCCAGGCTGGAGTGCAGTGGCCGGATCTCAGCTCACTGCAAGCTCCGCCTCCCGGGTTTACGCCATTCTCCTGCCTCAACCTCCCGAGTAGCTGGGACTAAAGGCGCCCGCCACCTCGCCCGCAACCGGGCACTTTGCCTGCACCACCAAGAGCCCTGACACCGGGGCCAACGCCATCTCAGCACCGAATTCAGGAAGTCAGCCCTGCAGCTGCCGAAGGGCAGAAACCTTTGCCCTCGGCCCAGTCCCCCTGGCTGCACAGTTCCCAGTGCCCGCGACCCGGAACTCTGGGCGCAGGCAAAGGAACCGCGAACCCTAGGCTGGGATAGTGGTCCACTCCATGACCCTGAGGCTGTCTGGGAAACGTCTTGCTAGCCTCCGTCATGGGCTCAGCTGCAGCAGCCACTGCACATGGGTGCAACAGCCTTGGTGGCGACCCAAGACCATGCTCTTACAGCAGCCAGGCGGACCCCAGGGCCAGACGCCGCCCAGCGGCTAATTCGGGTGGTCAGGCCTCAGCTGCAGGAGGGTGGGAACCGGCTGCTCAACCATTTCCTGGAGGCTGCCCTATGCCCAGCGCATGAACACCCTGCTCTGGGTGCCTGCAAGAAAGAGCTGACTCTATGGTGAAAGGGCCATGCCCTCAGTGATCCTCAGGCGGTCTGGGAACACCCTGCGTGCCTCTGCTGTAGGTTCAGCTGCAGTGGCAACCTGCAGCAGCTGTGGCAAACTCCGACCGTGCCAGCGCCACCAGCAGTGCGGTACCTTGGGCCAGAAGCCTCCAGGGCACCGAAGTCAGGGTGTTGGTCCTCAGCTGCAGGGGAAGGGAACTGGCGCTCAGCCCCACCTCAGAGGCCGCATGGTTCCCAGAGCCAGGGCCCAGCTCTTCTAGCGCAGGTTGTGGAGGGGCCAGGGGCAACCCAGGCTGGAGGGCAGTGTCATGATCACAGCTCACTGAAGCCTCAACCTCCTAGATTCAAGCTATGCTCTCACCTCAGCCTCCTGATTAGCTGGTAGCTGGACTACAGGCAGGTGCCATAATGCCTGGCTATTATGTTTTATACATATTTTGGAAAGACAGGGTCTCACCATGTTGCCCGGGCAGGTCTTGAACGCCTGCAGTTCAAGCGATCCTCCCAACTGGACCTTCCTCAGTGCTGGGATTGTATGTGTGAGCCACTGGGCCCTACCTGCCGCTTTTATTATAAGGATACTTGTCATTGGATTTCGGGCCCATCCTAATCCAAGATGAGATGCCCTCATCTGAAGGTGCTGGATTTTATTACATCTGCAGAGTGTTTCCCAAATAAAGGCACATTCACAAGTTCCAGTTAGACATAGCTTTTAATCGACCACCATGCAATCCACTCGAGGAGTATTAAAATGCCAGTGTGGACTGAGGCTCCAAAGAATGACATTATTATATCAAACACATTGCCTTCTTTGTAGTGACCTGTGGGCTTGGAAACAGAACCATTTGCAGCTGTCAGGGAAGTGCACAGAGCCTGACCTTTCCCGCAGCCTCTTCCCCACTGGCCTTCCATGAGAGGATCACCCTTTGAGAGTGTGAGAGACTCCTCTTAAATGCTAAAGACCACAGGAGCATTTGGGAGGGGGAAGATGTTTAGGGAGCAACTTAGTTGCCCTGAGGTGCCCATCACCCTTCACTGTTTCAGCAAGGATCTGGGAATGGGAACCAGGCACAAGACAGATACATGTGGGTGAGAAGAGGCCAGCGTCTTTCTCTGTGTAGGCACCACCCAGCCCAAGATGAGCATTGCTCCAGAAACACATGCACTCACGATGTTAAACCCAATGTATTGAGTACTTAATGCGAACTGGGAATTTTTTTAAGCACTTAAGCTGTCATTTATATCTCCCCTACCAGTGTTGCACATGGTATTAAGCATTTGACAAAGTGTATTGTATTAACTCCTGCAGAAAACCTAAAAAGGGGAAGGGCAGTATAATTAATAGAATTTTCCATATGAAAAGACGGGGACTTGAGTTGAGGTCACAATTTATATATGGTATTATATTGTACTTCACACACGTAACATAGTAAGTGTCCTGGAGAATCTTGGTCTCTTAGTCTATATAATAACATAAGCAACTTTTTTTTTTTTTTTTTGAGGCGGAGTCTCGCTCTGTTGCCCAGGCTGGAGTGCAGTGGTGCGATCTCGGCTCACTGCAAGCTCCGCCTCCCAGGTTCCCGCCATTCTCCTGCCTCAGCCTCCCGAGTAGCTGGGACTACAGGCGCCGCCACCACGCCCGGCTAATTTTTTTGTATTTTTAGTAGAGACGGGGTTTCATTGTGTTAGCCAGGATGGTCTCGATCTCCTGACCTCGTGATCCGCCCGTCTCGGCCTCCCAAAGTGCTGGGATTACAGGCTTGAGCCACCGCGCCCGGCCACATAAGCAACTTTAGTGAGATTAATTGTTTTCCTGAACCATGCCTGGAATATTTGCATAACATTCCAGTGTTTACATATGTTGTTTATTGCCAGGTGTGGTGGCTCACACCTGTAATCCCATCATTTTGGGACTCCAAGGTAGGTGGATTGCCTGAGCTTAGGAGTTCAAGACCAGCCTTAGCAACACAGGGAAACCCCATCTCTACTAAAATACAAAAACATAGCCAGGCGTGGTGGGGTGTGCCTGTATTCCCAGCTACTTGGGAGACCGGACAGGAGAATTTCTTGCACATGGGAGATGGATGTTGCAGTGAGCTGTGATCGTGCCACTGAACCACCTGGGCAACAGAGCGAGACCTCATCTCAAAAAAAAAAAAAAAAAAAAAAAAGTTGTTTATCAAACCATTTTCATCTTCGAAACATTTCAGGCCTCCTCCAACTAACCAGCTTATGTTAAATTTTGTTTTATTTGAATTAAATTTAATTTTAATAGTCACCTGTGGCTACTGGCTACTGCAGTGGATAGCACAGAGATGAGAAATAATAGAAACCTTTTCTTTTGTTTGTTTCAATGGCGAACATTGTCAAAAGTTCAGTTCCTGTTTTATGTAAGATTTTGGTTTATATTTTCTCAAAGAAGTGAAGTACAAAAAAGAAAAAAAAGAAAACAAAATGATGATCAAGCAGAACTTTGGTAAGGAAGGGTGAAGAAGAGACACTTAACTCAGAGTGGAGACAACAGCAATGACCTTGTTTGAAATGCAGCTCCTGTCTGTGTGGCTCTCTGTGCTCTGTTGGGGCATCAGTTCCTTTACTTCTTAGTTAAATCAGTTATTTCGATGGTACAATGCTTTTTTGTTCAATATTGTGATATTTTGCACAGCTGGTTTATTTCTAGTGTGGAAGCTGTCTGCTCAATCATCTTGATTTCTCTGGGCTTGTTCCCACTCTGCAGATGTAAACATGGCACCTGTATATCTCTCTCCAGGTTCTGATCTAGTGTGACAGTGTCTATGACTTGCCCACCTAGAGAAATACACACATTGCAACTTGAGGAAGAGAAAAAGAGGGCCTTGCAAAAGGTATCTACAGGCCCCACGTGCTGTTTACTCTTCTTGTTTATTTGTGAAGTGAGTCCTCATCCATTTATTGGGCAGTTGTAAGCAAAGGAATTAACTGACTATGACAATTCATCTTGATGTACAAAACTTTAGTCTGTTTTGAGTTTCCACTGTTGGGAAATACCTAGTTATACTAATAGTTATACTAATTAAGAACAGTTACAGATAGTATAGTGATAGCCTTTTTTTTTTTTTTTTTTTTTTTTTGAGACAAGCTCTTGCTCTGTTACCCAGGTTAGAGTAGAGTGGCATGATCGTGGCTCACTGCAGTCTCAACCTCCCTGGGCTCAGTGATTCTCCAACTTCAGTCTCCTGAGTAAGGGGGAATACAAGCACGTGCCACCGTGCCTACATATTTTTTGTATTTTGTTTTGTTTTGTTTTGTAGAGATGAGACTTGGCCATGTCACCTAGGCTGGTATTGAATTTCTGGTCTCAACTGATCCTTTCTCCTCAGGCTCCCAAAGTACTGGGATTACAGGTGTGGACCAGCATGCCACGCCTATAGTGATATCTTTAAGTAAGCCTCTCCTTGCTTCTTTTGAGCAATTTTTCAAAGCAACAGACACCTTATTAAATGAGAAAGTTGATCGGTTTTCCTAATGCCTGCTAATAAAGAACTAAGGAGCCTCTTTGATTTCAATGAAGTCCCTACAGATGTTATGGGCTACTTGTTACTGACAAGTATGGTAGGAACTATAGGTCAAGCTGTGATCGGCAAATAGATCTTGCTGAAGAGGAAGAATGATTGGCTAAGATAATCCCCCATGACAGCTGGCATACGTTTAGATAAAGCTGAATTGAATGCTTTCAGAGGAGAAGTGTGTTAGTCTGTTCTCACAGGGCTATAAAGACATACCTGAGACTGGGTAATTCAAAAAGAAAAGAGATTGAATTGGCTCACAGTTCTGTGGGCTGTACAGACTTATGTTTATAGGGAGGCCTCAGGAAACTTACAATCATGGCAGAAGGCGAAAAGGAAGTAAGCACATATTCATACGGCTGAAACGAGTCAGGGGAGGTGCTACACACTTTGTAAAGAAGCAGATCTCAGGAGAACTTTGTCTTCAGAGAGCACTAGGGGGATGAGGCTAAACCACTAGAAACCACCTCCATGATCCAATCACTTTACACCAAGCCCCTCCTCCAACACTGGCCATTACAATTCCACATGAGATTGGGAGTGGAGGGTGCACAAATCCAAACCATATCAAGAAGCATTTTAAAAGTTGAGGGAAGTCCTAATAGATGGCAAGTCAGGATAGGGCATTCCATCAGCATAATACTCCTCTCAATCCACGCCAAAGTGGGAGAAAGGGAAAAGTGCAAGGATGAAGACAGGACACAGCAAAATGACAGGATGACTCACAAGATGGCCCCTGTGGAAAGCATTTACTGACTCAAAATCCAAACAATGAAGACAGTAAGAGCAAATTTGCTGAGTTTCTATGCTCTTTATGTTTATTAGGGAAGGGCAAAAGCCAGCCCCTTGACATTGTTATTGTTAATTAACATCATCACCGCCTGCTCTTAAGTGTCTAGATACTTTCTAGAATCTAGTATTATTTTCACTCAAATGATTTTTGGATATGCCCTGTCATGCACGTGATATTGCAGAAACATTCTACGTTAACCACAGCAAGATGGCTATGTAATATATGGGATCACTTCAGGGGAGTGTATTTCTACCCTATTTTGAGATGGAAAATGAAGTAGAGATGTCCATTTGTCAATTTCTTCTACATTACGTCAAATATTCAAAGAGATTATTTTATTTATTTCAAAGATGCATTCATGTTGAAATTAAAATTTAAATTAAGAAAATTTATAAACTGAGTCCAAAGAAAAGAAAGTGAGGCAGTTGGTTAACGTGTCAGTTAATGCCACCATACTTCTGCATGCCCTGGAAGCGTCAGGCATAAATGACTCTAAAGTATTCAGCATGTGGCCAGGTGTGGTAGCTCATGCTGTCATTCCAGGATGTGGAGAGGCTGAGGCAGGTGGATTGCTTGAGACCAAGCAAGGCAACATGGTGAAACCCCATCTCTATGAAAAACACGAAAATTAGCCAAGCATGGGGGTGCCTGCCTTTTAGTAACAGCTACTGGAAAGGCTAAGGTGAGAGGATCATTTGAGCCCAGGAGGTCGAGGCTGCAGTAAGCTCTGGTTGCACCACTGCACTCCAGCCTGGGTGAAAGAGGGAGACCCTCTGATCAGGACTCTTGGGATAGGTCTATACCCATAGGGATTACCCGCAGTAACTTCACATTTGAGTGGAAGTGGAGATCATATGTACCTATGCCAATATGTAGCAAAAAAGAAAAACATAAGAAATCATGGCAGAAATGGCCCAAAGAATGAAAGAGGGTGGAGGTAATTGAGAGAGGCTTTCTGGTGATACAATTTGAACTGATTTCTGGAGAATGGGTTGAATTCCAATAGGGGGAGATGGACCAAAGTTAATTTTGATGAGGGAAATATCTTGAGCAAAATCTCAAAAAGGAAAACAGGCCCATGTAATGTGTTAATGAGCGGTCCGGTTGGGGTGCGGTGCAGGAAGGGAGTTCCAAGTGGAAAGGTAGTTGGTCTGATAGGTCAGGGTCTTGCAGGCAGAGGCAGATACTATCATTATTCCATTTTTCAGATTGGAAAACAGACACAGAGGGTCCAAGGTCATAAAGCCGGGAAGCGAATCTGGGCAGTCTAGGGGTAGCACCCTCTTCTTAAATGATCCATTAAAGGTTCTCTTCTGCAGGCATTCCAAAACTCTTCTCCATCTTTAGCTTCCACAGAGTCCCATGGGGCTCCCTGTCTAACTCACAGGACAGGGCCTCAGAAAAGCAACAGATCCCAACTCATACTAACTTTTAAATTAAAAAAAAAGTATAATCTTGCAAAACAAGAAATGCAGAGGTTGGGCGAGAGCCAGCATTGGTTAGTTCAGCAGCTCAACAATCAATCCAAGGACCTGGGTATTGGTGCACCTCTCCACACCACCATCCTCATGGGCCAGCTTCTACTTCCTCCTGAATGCTGTGTCTTTCCCTAGTTTTCTCCCTGATTTTAGCTCAAGTGCTGCTTCCTTCCTGGGGCCAGCCTTTCCTGCCTCCCTCTTGGGGCCAGTCCATCTTCCCAGGCTCTTGCAGCACACCTAGGTCTGCTGCACTTCCCCTTATTACACAATTCCGTGAATAATATCACCTCTTTCTGTTGGACTCAAAGCTCCACTAGGGAAGAAATTCTGTGCATTTTGCTCACTATTGAACCCTGGAGTCGACCACCCCAATATTTGTCAAATGAATAAATGGTAGCTCTACAGGGCCAAGGAACCCAAGAAACACAAGAAACATGCAAACTACCAAAATACTCTTTACAACTCACTCCCCTCTGGAGAGTTTTCCCTGAGGCACATTCCTGTTGGTTTCTTCCCCTCAAGAAGCATTCTCCTTTCTCCTTCCGATAAAAGCCAGTTTTTTTCTCAGATAGCCACAACATGCCCCATGCAAACAGATTTGGATTGTTCTATCATTTGGACATAGTCTATGCACCCTATGCAGGTCCACAGGGTGCTGGTTGCCCCAGCTGCTGCTGGTGGTCTTCATGTAGCCAAGGTATCGCTAGTGCATATGGAGAAAACAGACCAACTGGAGAGAAACCAAGGAAGTAAAAGTGGGCAGGGCTTGGTGATGTTTGGGGATATGAGGGATAAGACAGAGGATGATCTTAGGAAAATCTCCTGTTTTTTCCTTTTGGAGAATGATATAGGTGAATAAAAGTTCCAATCACGGGGATAGAAAACACTGGAAAATATGAGATTCATTCAAGCAAGTCTTTCATACACGATTCCATCATCAGTTTCATAAGGGAAAGGGAGTCAGATCTCATCTCCACCTTGTTTGCTTCTATCATACTGTGTTCTACCTTGTTGGATCTAGTTGATAACTAGATGATAGCTTTGTACTGGTAGTGGACTTACCTACTAGTGTTTGCACCTCCTCCTTGCCAGCCTAGAAGCTCTGAGACAGCAGGAGCAGTGTGTGTGCACGCATGTGTGTGTGTAACTGGATTCCCCACAGCACATTATTGTTTCATCCATAGTAAATGGTGGAGGAATATTTGCAGGCCTTAGCTGGACTGCAGCATTGTGAAGGTCAGATAACCACATTTGATAGACAGGTTGGATTCTAACCTTGAAGCAGACAAAATGCCCATCTTATCAGCCTCACTTACACCGGCTGTGCCTTTCCTTTGTGGTTGTACGTTTGAAAAGCTCATGCCAAAAGCTTATTGGGCTCACTGCATTAGTTACTTAAGACGTGTATCACAGAATAAACACATTTAGCCTTACTAGACATTGCCAAATTGCTCTTCAAAGTAGATGTGAATTGTTGTGAATTACATGAGTGTGGAATGGTGTTTTATTATGACTTTAGTTTGCATTTTCCTCAATTACTCGTTAAATCCTTCATTCTAATGGACATTTTATTTTACTGTGAAGAACCTGTTCCTATATATCCTGTGCCCAACTTTCTACTGAATTATTTCTCTTTCTCTGAATAATTTTTAGGAGTTCTTTATTGTAGATATCAATCATTTGTCAGTTTTATATGTTGCAAATATCTTCTAGTCTATCTTGTGACTTTTCTTTTTACTTTATGGTATTTTGTTGAATAAAGTTTTAATGTAGTCACATAAAAAAAAGGGGGGGGGATTGGACATTCACCAGCCTCAGGCTGCATGGAAGGGTGACTGTGTCTTTGAATATCCCAGCTGGAGGCTGGTCATCCTTTTGTCTTTGGGTGAATAGACTACTCAGGAAGGCAGGGATGCGTGCAACCTCCTTTCTTGTTAATGAGTTTGCATTTTATTTTGGCAGATCTAAAATAATATTTCAAAGGCAGTGTAGAAGCAGATAGGGACATTACTTGTAATCATTTAATATTGTTATGACATGACATTTGCCTACAGAAAGAGGGACAAGCCACCATCTTCAAGGGAGGGCCAGAAGTGTTAAGTGCATCATGTTGAATACAATTTTGTTTGGTGATCAGGCAGCCCTGGGGTCAAATCCTGTCTCTATTGCTACCAATTAAGCCACTTAACTCCATCTGAGCCTCAGGCTGCCCATCTGTGTAATAAGCAGTAATAGCAGCTCTCCTGCAGGACTATGGTGAGAATTACAGCTCAGGCAACGATCATCATACTTCCTGGCACAGAGGTGTTCACTACCCAGGCAGTGTTATTATTATGTCTAAAGTCACAAAGGGAGTTTTTAAGAAAGATGGAAAGAAAACTTGTTTCTCTCAATTCTGAGCTTATTAGAGCACACTGGTGTGCTTGAATAAAGCAGCCCTGGAGTCTCTCAGGGGAGGGTGTTTGTAACATCTGCTCAGACACGGTTTCATTTACCATATACCCAGCGAGTAGCCCTGTACAAGTTGTGGGGAGATACTCATGTGAGTTGGCGGATTTTTGGTCAAATATTTTCCCTAAGCCCAGGTCTCTATGGCATTCTACAGAACACTCTGCATGCTTCTAAGGGACACTGGAAGAGCAAATGGATTGTACAGTGAGTTACAAATAAAATGGCCAATCTCAGCATGAAAGACTGAGGGTGTTACCTAATGAGGACGCAAACCACTCCATCTACATACAAGCCCATCTACATACAAGCAAACCACGAGCCTGCCAGAAAGAAAGAACATGCTATGTAAAGGTTTAATAACAGTGATGAATATTTGAACTTCAGCTCCAGAGCAGTTCAGTGGCCTCCCTTCCAGGAACAGAAGCCAAAACACATCAGGATTCTTGAAGGCCCTGAAAGGTAAATGAGAATCCTAGTGTATGGCAAAACATTCCCACAAAAGAAGGGCTCCGTGTGTAGAGACTTAGAAAGGATTCCCAACTTCAGTCCCTTCAGAACCAGAAGCAAAGGTGGGGGACAGCCCATTTAAGTGGCCCTAGAGATTTGCCAGGAACTAGAGCCTTCCGGAGAAATCCAGTTTTCCTATGCAGGGAGAGGACTGGGAGTTCTCTGGTCACAAGCATCGTGCCTTTGTTTTCATGAAGACTTTTAGAGTCCCCCAGCATTGGAGGAACGTTGCCTTACTGCGGACTCAAGCACAGTCTCTTACCTGGTAAGAAAAATGGAGCTGCATGCAGCTGCTGAAAACTTTAACCGGAAACCCAAAGATGTTGGCACAAAGAAAGGAGGGCTGAAGAAAAGTGACCATGGAAACACATTTAGCTCTTAATCTGACCCATTTCTTCTGGGACAGGCCTAGTGCCTAGAATGGGGTGATGAATGAGGCCTGAGCTGAGATCGTGAGGATGAGAGGGAGTCTACCCTGTGGGGATCTGGGATGATGAAAGGGCTCCGCAGATGGGGGACCCCCTGGCAAGAAGTTCTGCTGAGGGGAAAGGGCTTGGAGTAACTGAGGTCAGCTGGATTCCTTAAACACTGCTCAGAGCCCTTGAAGCCATCTAAGGGCACACTTCTCAGGCCTGCTCCAAGCCACGCTCAACTGGGAATCTTTTAAGGACAGCTGCTCTGTTAGGCTTGCCTGAGATGGTGTAGTTTTCCCCCGCCGCGGTAGTGGCACAGACAGTAAGAGTTCAGGAGCCGGGCCTCACAATGCCGTGGACTAGGGCAAAGGAGGACCCTGTCCTCTCCCAGCCCTAGGCTAAAAGACAGGAGGACACCGCCCGGTGGCTCCATGGACCCCTGCAATGCCAAGAGCTAGGTTATGCTGCTGAAGGACCTCTCCGCCCTGGACTAAGGCACCGGAGGATCCCCGCCCTGCCGCGCCCTGCGGTGTCCTGGACTGTGCCACTACAGAACCCCCGCCCCTCCACACCCTGGACTCTGGCTCTGGAGGACTCCGGCCCTGGCTCGCCCTGAACTACTACTGCCCCTCAGCGCGCTGGACTGTGTTTCCAGAGGACCTGGTCCTGCGGCAACTTGGGCTACCTCCTGGACTCCAGGACCCCAGTCCTGCCGGGCACTAAACCAAGACCCAGGAGGACCCGACACCCCCTGTACTAGGGCACCAGAGGACCCATACCTTGCCGTGCCCTGGACTACAGCTCGGAAGGACCCCCAATTCGTTGAGCACTGGACTCCAGCACAGAGGGACCCCCGCCATGGAGATATGGACCACTCCTGCCCCACCGCACCCTGGACTACCGCACGCCAAGACCCTCTCCTGAATGCTTCCTACACTCTGGCATGGGAAATCCGGCCTCGCAGAGCCCTGGACTCTGGCATTGGTGGACTCCCACTCGGCTACGTCCTGGACTCCTGCACCAGAGGACTCCTGTCCCCCCCGCACCCTGGACACCTACACTAGAAAACCCTGTCCCATCTCCCCCTAGACTATGGCAGGGGAGGACCCTGCAAACCGACTCTGGCACAGTAATACCCCTGACCCGTCATGGGCTGTATTCCAGCACTGGAGGACCCCCTGCCAGGGCGCTCTCTGGACTACCCCTGCTCCACTGCGTCCTGCCCTACAGCACAGCAGAACAGCCGTCCCCCGGCGCACTCGACTGAGGCACAGCAGGACTGGGGCCTCGTGTGTGGCGGACTATAGAACGAGGTGACCCCCGCCCCTCCGCACCTCGGACTATGGCACAGGAGGACCGCCACTGGCGCATGCTCTGGACCACCTCAGGACAGGTCCCCACTCCGCCGCGCCCGGAATACAGCACTGGAGGACCCCAATCCCGTCGCTCCACGGACTCCACCACCGAAGACCCTCGCCCCCCTGTGCCCTGGACAAAGGCAGGGGAGGACCCAGCCTCACCGCCCCGTGGGCTATCGCATAGGAAAACCCCCAGCCCCACCGTGCCAGAGACTCTGACAAGAGAGGACTCCTGCCCCCTGCTCCCCCGACTACAACAAGGCAGGAACCGCACTCCTCGGAGGTCCTCACTGTGGCAACTGTGGACCCCCGCACTGGTATGCCCTGAACTAAGTCAGGCAATGACCCCGATCCCACCACGCCGTAAACTCCAGTATTGAAGGACCATTGCATTACTGTGGACTCAAGCACTGGACTACCTCAGGGCAGGATCCCTGGCCCGCCAAGCCCTACTCTATGGCACGAGAGTACCCAGCCTCACTGCGCTCTAGACTCCAGCACCCCAGGACTCCTACACGGAGGACTCCCGCTCCTTCACAGTCCCGTCCTGGACTCCTGCACAAGAGAACCCCCGCTTAGCTACACCCTGGATATAGCAAGGCAGGAATTCCGCCCTGTGGGCTCTGCACTGTGGCACCTGAGGATCCACAGTCCAGTGCGCCCTGGACTACTGCGCCACAGGACTCCTGTTCCGTCGCGCCCTGGACTATGGCATCAGAGAACCCAGCTCCCCGCGCCCTGGACAATGGCACCGGAGGACCCAGCACCCGGCGTCCTGGACTAAGCCACAGTAGGACTCCGGCCACATTGTGTACTCCCGCACAGGAGGACCCTTGCAGGGCAGCGCACTGGACTGAGCTACTGAAGGAGCCCCACCCCTGCCTCACCCTGGACTAAGGCACTGGAGAACTCTTCCTCCACAGAGCCGCGGACTCTTGCAGGAGAGAACCTCCACCCAGCCTGCCCTGGACTGTGGCCCAGTAGGGCCCACACCACGTCATGGACTCCTGTACTGGGGGAAGAGTAGTGATAAATGTCCAGGTTTACAAGTTGAAAAGCAGCAATCAATGTGTTACAATGAATGGATTTGATGTAAAATTACAAATGCTGAAAACATTATGTGTAATTGCCTAGCCAGAAAAATTACACAAGACAAAGAAATAAAATAAATCCATATAGGGAAGGAAGAGGTAAGATTGTTTCTGTTTTCTGAAAATATAATCTTAAGATAGAGAACATCTTAAAGACTCCACCAAAATAAATGGTTAAAGCTGATAAAGAAATTCAATGAAGTTAATAGTTACAAAATCAATATACAAATACCATTTTTGTTTCTATACGCTAATGACAAACCATTACCTGAAAAATAAATTGATAAGGCAATTTCATTTATAATAGAATCAAAACAGATATATAAATATATGACAGGAGTAAATTTAATCAAGAACGTGAAAGATTTGCACGCTGAAAACTATAGCACATTGATGACAAAATTAAAATAGCATAAATAAATGGAGAGACATCCTTTATTGATGAATTCAAAAATTAGCATTTTAAAAGTGTCAATGCTACCCAAAGCAATCTACAGATTAAATGTAAGCACTATGAAATTCCAATGTCATTCTTCACAGAAATAGAAAAATTACTCCTGAAATTTGTATGGAACCACAAAAGACCCCAACTAACCAAAGCAATCTTGAACAAAAAGAATAAAGCTGGAGGCATCAGACGACCCAATTACAAACTATATGACCAAGCTGTAGTAATTGAAACAGCATAGCAGTGGCATAAAAAGAGACACATAGAACAGTGAAAAGGGATATAGAACCCATAAATAAATCCACATGTCTGTGGTCAATCGGTTTTTTGATAAAATAACTAAAAAATACACAAAGAAGAAAGAAAATTATTTTCAATAAATGGTATAGAAAAAACTGACTATCCACATACAGAAGAATAAAATTTGACTTTATTTTTCTCTTTATACAAGCATCAAATCAAAATTTAAAACTGAAATGTAAAACTACCACAAGGAGATAGAGAAGAAGACTGTCTGACATTGGCCTGAGCTATGATTTTCTGTAGATTATTCTGAAAGCACAAGCAACAAAAGCAAAAACACACAAATGAGATTGCATAAAACTAAAAAGCTTTTCCACAGGAAAAAAGCAATAATAGAATGAAGAGAACCCACAAATGGGATGACATTTTTAAACCATACATCAGATAAGGGGGCTTATATAATAATATATAAGTAACTCAACCTACTCAAAAATAAGAAAAAAATTATGCTTATTAAAAAAAATAAGCAAAGAACCTGAGTAGGCATTTCCTAAGGCATACAAAAAAGCTAACAGGTACATGAAAAAATCACAAACATTCCTAATTATCAGAGAAATGCAAATCAAAGCCACACTGAGATATCACCTCACACATTTTACTAGGGCTATCATAAAAAGAGATGGAAGATAAGTGTTGATGAGGACGTAGAGAAAAAGAAACCCTGTACACTGCTGGTAGGAATGGAAATTAGTACAACCATCTTGGAAAACAGTATGAAGCTTCCTCAAGAAATTATAAATATATTTACCCTATGATCCATCAATCCCACTTCTGGATATATGTCCAAAGGAATTTCAATCAGGATGTCAAAAAGAGACATCTGCAATTTCATGTTCATTGCAGCATTATTCCTAATAGCCATGAATTAGAAACAACCTAAGTGCTTCTCAACTGAAGAATGGATAAAAATATGTGGAAAAATTGGAACCCTTCTACACCACTGGTGAGCTTTCAAAATGTAAAACAGTCTGGCAGTTCTTCAAAATGTTACACATAGACTTAGCACATGAGGCAGCAATTCCACTCCTGTGTATTTACCAAAAAGAAAACAAAACAAATGCTACACACAGTAGTACACAAATGTTTATAGCAACAAAAAGTAGAAAACAACAGAAATGTTCATCAACTGAGGAGTGGATAAATCAAATGAATCCATAAAATAGAATCTTATTTAGCAATAAAAGGGAAAAAAGTGTTAATGCATGCTCCAGAATGGATGAACATTAAAAATATGTGAAGTGAAAGAAGTGAGTAAAAAATGACTATGTGTTATAATGATTCCACTTATGTGAAATGTCCAGAATAGGCAAATTCATATTCAGAAAGTAGACGAGTGGTCGCCTAGACTAGGAGGGCTTTAGGAAAGGCTGGAGAAAATGGGGAAAGTTTGCTAATGGGCGCAAGTCTCTTTAAGGCACATTAAAATGTTCTAAAATTATACTATGATGATTATTTCTCCACCCAGTTAATATACTAAAAGAATTTGAAGTTTGTACTTTAAATGAGTGAATCACACAAAGTATGAATAATATCTCAATAAAGCTGTGGGAAGTTGAAAGCATATGTAGGATGCATACAAAAATCCTACTTATCTTTATACATGAATGAAATTCTGTCATTTGTAAAAACATGGATGAATTTAGAGGATATTATACTAAGTAAAATAAGCCAGACGCAGAAAGACAAATATCTCATAATATCACTTATATGTGAAATCCACAAATGTGCACTCACAGATGTTAGGAGTAGAATGGTAGTTTATCAGAGGCTGAGCGGGGCTTGGGGGGGGAAGTTGGGAGTAGAATGGTGGTTTATCAGAGGCTGAGCGGGGCTTGGGGGGGGAAGTTGGGAGTAGAATGGTGGTTTATCAGAGGCTGAGCGGGGCTTGGGGGGGGAAGTTGGGAGTAGAATGGTGGTTTATCAGAGGCTGAGCGGGGCGGGGGGGGGGGTAAATTGGGAGTAGAATGGTGGTTTATCAGAGGCTGAGCGGGGCGGGGGGGGGGTAAATTGGGAGTAGAATGGTGGTTTATCAGAGGCTGAGTGGGGTGGGGGGTGTAAATTGGGAGTAGAATGGTGGTTTATCAGAGGCCGAGCGGGGTGTAGGGGGGAAGTTGGGAGTAGAATGGTGGTTTATCAGAGGCTGAGCGGGGTCGGGGGGAAGTGGGGAGTAGAATGGTGGTTTATCAGAGGCTAAGCAGGGCCGGGGTGCAGGTAAGTTGGGAGTAGAATGGTGGTTTATCAGAGGCTGAGCAGGGCGGGGGTGAAGTTAGGATTAGAATGGCGGTTTATCACAGGCTGATCAGGGCGGAGTGGGGGGTGGGAAAAGGGGAACTATTCAATGGGATAATGCTTCAGCAAGGAGAGATACATTCTGGTGATATGGTGCACAGCAAAGTGACAGCAGTTACTCATAATGAAGTGCGTATCTTAAAACTGCTAAAATACTACGTTTCAAATGTTTCACCATAATGTAATAAATATGTGAGGTGGAGGATATGTTATTTAACCTAATTTGTCCATTTCACATTATTTACATGTATTGTACCACATTGTATCCATATATATTTATTTATCAATAAAAACAAAATTTTAAAAAGCGAGCAAAACAGTTGTGGCAGATCTTCATCTAAAGACATTTCTGAGAAAAATGTATCCGTTTTCTTTCAGAATAAATTTACAGTTAATAGATATTATGTTACCTAAAGTAAAGCGGATAATTTTGGCCATCAGCTTATACTGTGGGATAATCTCTTTTTGCTGACCTTGTAAAAGCTGCGGCGGATTAACAACAAGTAGGAAAGATTTTTATCATGATCAGGTAAAGGTTCTGCATGCTTCTATTTTGAATAATATTGTCCCCCTAGAATCGCAAAGTGTGAATGCCTTTTGTTTCAGAGGTCTAGCCCTAAATGGTTTAGTCAATTACATCTTGCATTCTAAAACAAGTCCTGGTGGGTTTGTGATGGTACTATATATAATTGTGTTTTTAATTTAACTATCATATATGTCTACTTTTCTGTTAAAAGTCTATATTTTACAGAGGCCCCCCATACATGTAAGTGCTTTTATGATAGTCTATCCACTAAATTTCAAACATAAGTTAAGGAACAGTTTTGCTTTTATTTTTTATTATTGTTATTTTATTTTAAGGCTAGTCAAGTGAAGCAGTGGGAGTGGAGAAGGAACTGCTTTAATTTTTATATGTTGGTGTTACAGGCTGTATGTGACAGGCTATATATTTGTCGGCTGAATTTTAGAAACAAAGTGAAATATTTATTTCGTATTTCATTAGATATAGGGATGATGATTACTTCAAGGGATTGTCGCTAGACTGAAAGCATCACATCATCAATCACTTGGAAACAATATTTTGCCTATGTGTTCTGTTATGTTGACAAAAACTTTTATTGTGCAATATACCTCACAACTGAAATATGTGAAAAATATACAGAAAAAAAGACAATATTTGTTATTAAGGGATATTTAGGCCTGAGCTGCAAGATGCAAATATTTAAAACATACACTTTTTAAAAATTATATTTAAAATGTAAATTGAAGCAAGGCATTTAGAAAAAGACATAATATCTACTATAAAATCCTAGGTTAGAGAAGTTAAAATACTAAATGAGAAAATAATGCTTCTTGGGTAGCTTAAAATCAAATATGAGGCAAAAAATTACTCAGAACTTTTTGTAAAATTAAGAACATCTATACAGTTTCTTTGATATAAAATGAAATAAATGTCTGAATATAACTTTAATAGAATAGGCAAACAAGGGCAAAGGAGAGGGTGTATGCAGAATAAAGTGAACGTATTATTCTAACAATGAGAGGGACAGAATTGAATGATTGCCTTTGGAGACAAGGGATTTTAATGTCTGAGTCAATGACAAAACTTTTGTTTGCAAGTTAAAAAATGTACCTTAAACCTGGTGAAGGAAGAAAGGGTGGTGGAGGGGATGATTCTTTGTACACTAAACTGGTTTTAATGACTATTGAATTAATCATAAGTTCAAATGATTTTATGGAGGCCGTTTCTTTTTTGTTTGATACTTCTGGACTGCTTTTCTCTTTGTATTTGCTCCATTTTTACCTGCTTGAACAATTTTTCCCCGCAAAGTTTAGGAAACACTGTAACCACATGCTCCAGCATGATGTGATCCCTGAAAGCATTTGCAGCTGGGAGAGGAGGCAAAGGGGCTTCTCTTTCAACAAATGCATATTAATCTCAGTGAAAACTCAGAAGTTTAAACATGGTCCTCCTTGGGTCATGTGGCTACCCCGGGACCAGTCATTGCACCAGACATAGGAGATAGTCTCAAAAGCCAGGCTGGAGTCAAGCTTCTCTGGTGGAGTTTCCACTTTAGAAATGGGTTTTGTCAGGCTTTGTGTTTTCGTGTTACAGACATGATAGCCATATATCTATCTATTCCACTTCCAGTGGAGATGAAAACCTAATGCATATGCCCATTCAATGGATTTTACATGAATCTTCATAGCAGCTTTACTTGCAACAGCCAAAACCTGAAAACAGTCCAAATGTCCATGGGCAGGTGAATTTGTGACTGAAAAATTTACTGTGGTATATGTATATAATGAAATAATACTCCCTAGTAAGAATAGAACAATTGATAGATGTAGCAACATGAATAAATCTCCAAAATAGTGATGCTGAGTGATGAAAAAGTATACCCACCATATGATTTCATGTATTTGGAAATAAAAACCCACAGGGACTGCAGGTGGATCAGTGGTTGCCTGTGGATGGGATGGGGATAGGCAAGAGAAAGTAAGTAGAAAAAACACAAGAAAACTTTGGTGGTAAAGGTAATGGATATGCTTTTTATTTGAATATGTTGTTGGTTTTATAGAGCTACCAATACCAAGAATAATCAAAATGTACAATTGAAGTATGTGCAGTTTATTGCATGTAAATAAACCTTTTAAAAATTAACTGATACAAATTGACTTACATGACCAGAAATCTGTTGAAAACTCTCATGTTTTCTTCCCCATTTTTATTCTTGTGTGCTCTTACAGACCGTGTGAACACATTTCTCATCTTACTGTTCTTTTATGTCTACATTTCTCCAGGTCAATATAACTATCACCATAATTTCTTGCTTTCTCTTTAGTTCATTAGTAATTATGAGTTATGTATTGAAATGTTAAAGATATGTTTATGCATTCAGAATCCTCTGCTCTCTGATCCACATAATAGTGAATTAAGCTGTCAACAATTACACAGAATATTGCTCCTTTGTTTGTTTGTTTGTTTTTTGATGAAGTCTCACCTGGTTACCCAGGCTGGAATGCAGTGGCACATTCTGGGCTCACTGCAACCTCCACCTCCCGGGTTCCAGCAATTTTCCTGCCACAGCCTCCTGAGCAGCTGGGATTACAGGCATCTGCCATCATCCTTAACTAATTTTTGTGTTTTTATTAGAGACAGTGTTTCACCACATTGGCCAGGCCGGTCTTGAACCCGTGACCTCAGGTGATCTGCCCACCTTGGCCTCCCAAACAGCTGGGATTACAGGCATAAGCCACCATGCCTAGCCAGAGTATTGCTACTTTTGCAAATAGCTACAATTAACCCTGATCTGGACACCTTGAGTTGATCATAGCTTTGTAAAAGAGGATAGCATTGTAAAACTATAAAAGTAGACTAATAATAAATAACAGAATGCTTTCAGTATAAGAAATAACACTATCCTAAGCAAAAATAAATAAATAAATAAATAAATAAATAAAGCTGTAGGAATTCTATTATCTGACTTCATATTATACTACAGAATTATAGTAACCAAAAGAATATGGTACTGGCATAAAAACAGACCCATAGATCAATGGAACAGAATAAAGAACCCAGTAGCAAATCTAATAGCTACAGTGGACTCATTTTTGACAAAGGTGCCAAGAACATACACTGGTGGCAAATGGTGTTGAAAAAACTGGATATTCATATGCAAAGGAGTAAAAACAGACTAGTATCTCTCATAATATATGAAAGTAAAATCAAAGTTGATTAAAACTCCAACAATAAAACTAGTACAAAAAAAATTTGAGGAAAATCTCCAGAACATTGGTCTGGGCAAAAATATTTTGAGCAATACCCACAAGCACAGGCAACCAAAACACAAATGGACAAATGGATCACACTAAGTTAAAAAGCTTCTGCCCAGAAAATGATACAATCAACAAAATTAAGAGACAATCCACAGAATGGGAGAAAATATTTGCAAACTACTCTTCTGACAAGGGATTAATAATCAGAATATATAAAAAGTTCAAACAACTCTTTAAGAAACAATCTAATAACCTGGTTTATAACAGGGGGTTAAAGATTTGAATAGATATTTCTCAAAAAGAGACCTACAAATGGCAAACAGGTATAAGAAACGGTGCTCAGTATCACTGATCATCAGAGAAATGCAAATTAAAACTACAATGAGATATCATCTCACCACAGTTTAAATGACTTGTAAGCAAGCCACGGAAAGTCTACTTTGATTGACTTATGGCCCTAGTCACCTGGCAGTTCCTTCAGATGTGGCTTCCCAGGTTTGTGTATCCGTGTGACAATGTGCCTGTGTGTCCTTGTGTCCACGTGGCAGTGTCTGTGTGGTGGTATCTGACAGTGTGGAGGTGTGTCCATGTCACAGTGTGGCGGTGTGTCTGTGTGTGTGGCAGTGTCCATGTGGCAGTGTGTCTGTGTGTTCGTGTGAGAGTGATGGTGTGTCCCTGTGACAGTGTGGTGATGTGTCTGTGTGTCTGTGTGTCCCTGTGGTATGTGGTCGTGTGTCCTTATGGTGATGTCTCCATGTGTCTGTGTCCGTGTGACAGTCTGGTGCTGTGCCTGTGTGGTGACGTCTCCGTATGTCTGTCTGTCCGTCCATGTGACAGTGTGGCAGTGTGTCCGTGTCGTACTGTCTCCATGTGTCTGTACATGTGACAGTGTGGTGGTGTGTCTGTGTGTCCGTATGGTGACATCTCCATGTGTGTGTCTGTCCATGTGGCCATGTGGTGGTGTGCCCATGTGGTGGTGTCTTCGTGTGGCGGTGTGTCAGTGTGACAGTGTAGCGGTGTTCCTTCTCCAGCGTGCAGAGCTGGCACCCTGCCCTCTCAGCCCAGGACGCCCCAGAAGGCCCCAGCTTGGCGGGCAGGAGGTGGCTCCTGTGGAGGGAGGTGCAGGGAGCCCCGAGAGCCGAGCTTGTGGGGTCCCCTGTATTGGGTGGGAGTGAGGAGAAAGGCACCCAGGCAGCCAGGAGAAGGCTGGGCCTGCCCTAAGGAGGTGACCCGCTCTGGGCCTGCATTTCCTGGGCTGAGTACCCCAGCTCAGTCATCTTGTCCTGAGTCCTTTGTGGGCCTTGGAGATTGCTGAGTTTTGAAGAAGGGAAGGTCATCTTTGTTGCGGAAAGCCTGATGTGTTTCTCTATTGCTGTCACTTTTCACGCTCACTGCTGGTGAAACATCAAACATGGGACACCTTCTGCCAAGAAAACTCCTGGAAGTAAATGTGGGGACTGGCAGTATCCAACCAGAGGAGTCACACGCGGATTTCTGTTTGTTTGGAGATCTGAGTTTTTCCCTGTGGGTGGTGGAAGCCGAGCAGCTCTGCGGCGGGAAGGAAGGTGGGTTCTGTGCTACAGGAAGGTCCTGGCCTGGGGCGGAGGCGCCAGAGGGGATGGGCGGTCAGGGTCTGTGCAGGCCACCGGGCAGAGTGCATTCCCCCGGCTGCTCGCCCAGGAGGAGGACAGGTCCCGGCCTGGCGGGATCAGAGGCAGCGAGGCTGCGGTCCGCAAACCAGGCGTGATGGCTGGCAGAGCGGTAGGCCATGGCGGAGGGGGACTCCCGGGCACCTGCTGTGCATCCTCATGACCAGGACACACGCCGGCCTCTGGAGGCCAGGCAGAGCAAGCAAGGGGCGCCAGGCAAGGTTTGGGGTTCCCGCGGCGGGAGGTGGGTCCCTGGATCCTGGTGTCCTGCTGCTGTCCGGAACATGGGCCGCCTTCCCTCAGGTGCACCGCTCCAGGGTCGCCTATCTGCGACCTCAGCACAGCTCCTGGCTGGTGGGAGGATGCCGCGGAGGCCTCAGGGCCCAGCTGGGTCTGCAGTTTCTGCCACTGGCGGTGGCGCAGGGGCCAGCTCAAGCTGTGCCCAGGCAGGAAACTCTCCGACCTTGCCAGCTTCCGCGCCAGCTTTGGTGACTCTCTCCAGCTCAGCTTCAACACCGTTCAACAGTTCTGTGTTCTCTATTATCACAAGAATTCTTTCTGTATTTGCTATCCTTTATCAAATAAGAATTTAAAGATGCATGTGGAGTGAGATCACAGTTGAAACATTAAAAATATATAATTTCAAGTGTTGTTTAATTTTAATTTTCTAACAAGTAAAATTATGACTCTAGTGCTAATATAAGATAAACACGTATCAACAATGTTATTCAACTCAGTAAGCAATGAAGTTTCCAGTAAAAGGTTCAAATCTTTGCAAGGAACATTAAAGTAGCTTTACAGCCAATGTTAAGGTCAGATCGTTGGTTAGTTACAATACTAGATAGTATCCAACATAGTCAGAAGCTGTCATCTTTGTGAGTTATCTCTTCCGTGGCACAGAAATTATGCGTTTCTCTACTGTACAAAATATTTATCTTTTCTACTACTTCTGCACATAAAAATATTGCTAGTCACAAAAGACCAGGATTGCACTGAAAAAAAAAAAAATCTGAGTACTATCTCTCACCTGTCTTCATACTTCTTTTCTTCCTTTATGAAATATCTTTGAACTGCATTTTCTATCTGAAGGTCTCTGGAGAGAGAGAGTAAAATGAATAGAAGTATAGTAAGTGAATATTTTGATAACATTTACAGCTTTATTCATGTCGAATGAACATAAAATACACTACCAATATTTAAAGCATAATGAGATGAATTTGATGTATACATGTGCCCATTAAACAATCACCATGAAGGGGTCAGTGAGCATATCCAATACTCTCAAAGTTTCTCAGTTCCCCTTGGTAATGCACGCTCATACCTCTCAGGTGTGAAGTACTGAGCTACACACACACACACACATGCA
Organism: Macaca fascicularis; assembly: GCF_037993035.2. NCBI lineage: Eukaryota > Metazoa > Chordata > Mammalia > Primates > Cercopithecidae > Macaca > Macaca fascicularis. The sequence continues at coordinate 52,558,925 of NC_088384.1, read as the reverse complement.
CACACACACACACACACAGGGATATCTAATTGTTTCAGAAGCATTTGTTGAAAATGTTATGTCTATGAATGCTCTAAGAATTTTATTAAAAACTAGCTGAAAGCTGATACACATGTGTATATCTATATTTGTACCACATTGTCTTAAGTACTGTAACTTGATAAGTCTTGAAACCAGGTGCTGTTAATTCTCCAACAGCACCTGGTTTCAAAGTAATTGTTTCCTTTCAAAGTAATTTGCCTTTATAGGTCCTCTACCCATCGACATACATTTCAGAATTTTAGTTTCTCAATTTCTAAAATAAGGAATACAGCTGTGATTTGATTGGAATTCTTATAGATCAATGTGGGAAGAATAAACATTTTAACAGTATTGAGATTTATGACTCATACATTCCATTGATTGAGGTCTCTTATTTATTTTAACAATATTTTGTAGTTTCATAGTTTTCAAACGTTTCTTTTTTTTGCAGGTTTATCCCTAAGTACTACACGCTTTGATATTTGCAATAATATCAAAATTATGGTAATATTAATGTAAATGTTTCATTTTTTCCTCCAGTAATTGTCAGGTAGCTTTAAATCATAATTTAATTGTATGATACAACGGGGTTTTGAGAAACGTGTACACATTGTATATATACATTTCTTTCAGTTTGGCAGATTGACTCCACTATCATATCATAATTTAAAATTGCACTAATTACCACCAGCCTGCTCTCAAGGACAATACATCAAAATATGTATCATGTTTCAGTTTATTTAGCATCATGAAACTCTCACATTGCACTTACTTTTGGAAACCTGGAATAAAACAATAATGTAAATATCAGCTCACAGGCAACATATGGGTACATGTGACAATTTTCTAAATATCGACCTTTCACTATTTAATTCTCTGTTTATATTGTCGATTTTTTCCCTCCTCTTGAAACTCTCTTACACTGCTTATTAAATTTTGGTTCAATTCTCTCCCTACTTTTTCCAATAATCTACTTTCTAATATTTTACTGATGCTATGCTCCTTTTCATTTGGACACTTCAAAAAAGCTGCATAATTTCTCCTTTGTATTAAAATGCAAATCCATATCCAAAATAAATGAGTGCAGGGACCAAACAGATGTTTGTGCAGTGTGTCCATGAGCAATATTATCCACAATAATCAAAGGGAAGGAGCAGCCCATGTGAATATTGATGGATGAGTAGTTAAAAAAATGTGGTATATACGGCAACGTCATAATATTCGGCCTTAAAATATATTCTGAACATGCTATGAAATAGATGAAACTTGAAGATATGCCAAGTGAAATAAGCCGGTTCGAGAAATTCAAACATTCTATATCATGCCATTTCTGTGAGATACTTTGTGAAATTTGTAGAGACAGAAAGTAGAATGGTGATTGCTACGGGGAGGGGTAGGGAGAGGAATAGGAAGTTGGTGTTCAATGAGTACAGAGTTTTAGTTGGAGAAGACAAGTTTTGGAAGTCTATGGTGGTGACTGTTGCACAACAGTGCAAATATACTTAATGCCACAAAACCGTGCACTTAAAGTGATTAAAAACGTAAATCTTTTGTTCTGTATATCTTTCCAGAATTATAAACCTGCAATCACAGTATAGAAATAGAACATGTTATATAGCTTTAGGTGATGATATTTTACACATTTGCACATATAAAATGCTAAATTTTATTAACTATAAACTAAGTTTTTATAAACTAAGTTTATAAACTAAGTTTATTAACTTTATTAAATATAAATTAAACATGGAATGAAGATTTGTCCTTAAATATAATTTACAAGAAGACTTTGATATTTGTTTTTCACAAGTGAAGCATTCTTATAAACTGTCATGACCTTTTGGGGGAACCTCTGGAAAAAATGGAGAAACTCTGAAGCTACATTCTCCCTAACCTCTCTTTACAGGGAGCTCCTGCAGCTCCTACAGAAATGAGTGGCTGAGATTCTTGATTGCATAGCAGAACTTCTCATCCAAACCCTTTCCCTTTTTAGTGTCTGTGTATCAGTATAAAAGTTCTGTAAACTGTAGTTCCTTATTTTAATCCCAAAGCACAGTAACAATATATTTCATCCTAGCATTGGCAGTTTCTGTGAGCGTTTTGTTTAATTCTTAAAACTCTATCTTTGGGATTCCAAAGATCCTAAAAAGTAAAATATTTTAAAAAGGGGAAAGAGACAAAGAGAAAGAAACTAAAATCAATAGCCCATTCTGTCACTGTTATTAAACACCAGAATACCTTTCTGTTAATCTAATTAAAATTAGTGACATCATTTAGCATTTATGTCTTGAACAAAAGTTTGGAATCCTGAAAAAGAAATTTAATTTGCTAATAAATATATTTGAGTGGAATTGAAATCCTTATATATTACTTCAAATAAGAACACAAGATGAATTATGATATAGAAAATTCTATCTCTCATTGTCCAAAATCTAATAGTTAAATTGAACTTATCGAATAATATTATTTGCCAGGCATGTGGCTTACATCTGGAATCCCAATACTTTAGGAGGCAAAGGCAGGTGGATTGTTTGAGCTGAGGAGTTGCAGACCAGGTTTGGCAGTACAGTGAAACCCAATCTTGAAAAAAAAAAAAAAAGCCAGGTGTGGTGGCTTGCCTGTAGTCCCAGATACTCAGGAGGATGAGGTGGGAGGATCACGTGAGCCTGGGGAAGCTGGGACTGCAGTGCACCATGATTGTGTCACTGCACTCCAGCTTGGGCAACAGACTGAGACCCTATCTCAAAGAAAGAAAGAGAAAGAGAACAAAAGAACAAGAGAAAGAAAGCAAGAAAGCAGGAAGGAAGGAGGGAAGGAAAGAAGGAAGGAAGGAAGGAAGGAAGGAAGGAAGGAAGGAAGGAAGGAGAAAGAAAGGAAGGAAGGAAGGAAGGAAAAATAATGTTTTTGGTGCCAATAATCTTTGTGAAATTATACATGGAATTTTGCTTTAATAAAATAGATTTCACTAAGTTGTGACATGATTTAAGTGTACTGACCCTAGCAATCAGAGACCTCCGAATCTGCACAATGACTTGACAGTTACATTTGACAAGAATTGATTCTCCTATCATACATACAGCATAGTCAGAATTTCAGAACTCCAACTTTCCCTATGCTATTTGTGCACATTGCTTAACATCTCTAAGACTCGATATTTTTACTCTTAAAATACTGCTAATAATAGTACCTAGTTTTTATAACGTGTATCAAAAGCATTATACTTTAAGGCAGATAGTAATTTCTCAGTAAATATTTGCTAATGTGTGTTTTAGTACAAACAGGAAAATTGGATTATGATATTTATGACACTGTTGATTCTCCTTCTAGAAACATTTAATTGTTTCTAAAACTTGTTTTCAAGTAGAGCAGTATTTTGTGTTCAAATTGAAAATACTATGTGTTCATACTTTTTTTTAAAAGTATTCCTTGAATATTTTCATAAAAAAAATTCCTAAATGAGCTTGAGCAAGGAGGACAGGAGAGATCAGTAAAATAAGGCTTTGTGGCATAGGAGACATTTGGTGGAGAGCTTTCAGCTCAAATAAGATTTGGAAAAAAAAAAAAAGAGAGAATTTTTATAACAAACGTAAAGGCAGGATTTACCCTGATGAGCTTGTGAAGAAAATACAGAGTATAACGAAATCCAAAAGAGACTAATCAGTCAAAGTAGTTTTGAAGGAAATATCTCAAAGAGAGAGAACATAAAATGAAGATCAGGTATGTAATTATTTTAATAATCTACCCATGAGATAGAAAGCACTGGGTTTTTTTAGTTGATCACAAAGGGAAAATAGTTTCAAGAACCATTCTTTGTTCAGCCTAAAGCAGATTTTACATTTTTAAACAATGACATATTGTGCTAAGTAGATAATATCCACATTTGTGTGTACAGGAACAATTCTGTTCTCAATGAAAACACTTTATTCACACAAGTGATGATTATCTGCATTTGATTTAGTGCTGAAAGGCCAAAGGGGGACTAATAAAATTTTAGAAATGCAAGCGGCTTAACTGGAAAATCATGATCATATTCAACTCATCATGACTGAAATAAGAAAACAAAGCAAAAAATAAATAAGAAAAAAATTGACTACATGAACATTTGCTTCTCTCCTAAGAATCAAAACGCTTAATTTGCTGTGGCTTAAAAGCATCTAGGTCCACAAGCCATGCAAAAGTCTACTGTTTCTGGGAGATAAGAAGAAGCAAAACACATCAGCTTTCAGAGAAGTTTAAGAAACCTCTCACACCCTACTCCACCCCACCTGAGACCAGGCAAAGGATCACTGCTTCTAGGGCATGGATGGAGGAAAAATACTTCTCCATCAGGAGAGGAACAAGGATTGTTTTGGGGCCCAGGATTTTGCACTAATGCAGAGTCGTGCTACTGTGGTAAAGGGTTGGAAAATCTCCATCCAGTGACCACAGACAAAGGTGCATTGTTCCTATGGAAGGAGAAAGAAAAGAGCCCTTATTGTGGGTTTGAAAACTTTTAATGATATAAATCAAAGGTTTTCTACCACTGAGGTGGGAGGAGGCAAGATATTATTTCTTCCTCAAAAACCAACACAGATAAGGGACAGTTTGACTCCCACTGGAATAAGAGTCACGAAGTGCTAAAAATATCCCTTCTCTGAGACTCCGATGATGAAACTGGCTCCAAAATAACATGAATCATCCCTCTGCTCCCAACCTCAATTTTCTGCATAGTCACACACACACAAGAAATGATGTTCTACAGTTAGAGAGGAACAAGAAAGTGGAGAGAGACCCTCTCTGTGACATAGGTGGTAAGGACTACCGGAAGGTAACTGTGGAACAGGAGCATTGGCATATGCCCTGCAGAGCCTAAGGCCCCACACAAGGCACAAGGTATTGCAGCCTACTGCTGGAAAAATTGAAGTTACATGGTTCACTGAATGTTTCAGACACCACAGCAAAAACCAGCCTTTGTTCCTGCCCACACTAATAGCAGGACACAAACCAAAATGAAACAGAAACATAAAACAATCTTGACATAAGTAATTATCTCACGAGCTACTGTTTTTGTACATCTGATGATTTGCATTTTTTTTAGAAACTGGGAGACACATAAAAGCAAGTTAGAAATTTGAGTTATGAGTTATAATATTTTCAAAAGATAAAAAGTCAACAGAATCAAATTCAGAGATAATTCAGATGTTGGAACTAAATGCAAGTAATTTAAAATAATAATGATCAAAATGTTAAAGGATCTAGTTAAAAAAAAGACATGCATGGAAAAATGAGGAATTTCAGCAGAGATGGGAACAGTAAAAGGCAAAAGCTAGAAATAAGTGAAAGCTTGAGAACAGAGATGAAGAATTACATCAGCAAGCTGATTAGCAGACTGGTCATCAGAGTTAAGAAAGAAGCAGCAAATTTTATACTAGGCCAACACAAATTATTTGAATGGCAGCACAAAGGGAAGAAAGAGGAAAACAAAATAAACCAATGAACCAAGCAAATAAAATACTCCGGTGAGTCCAAGAATTCTCTGCCAATACGAAATTAACTAAAATACAATTAATTGGAATTCCAGAAGGAGATTAAAAACAGAGTGTGAGAGAAGAAAAATTGGAAAAAGATGACTGAGGACCCAAAGCAACCTCAAAAAGCTCCAAGAAAGATTAATAAAAAATTTAAAGAATGCTAGAATAATCACACTAGTCTAACTGATGAAAACCAACGATTAGCATAAATCTTGAATTCAGTTACAGAAAAATAGGAACATTGTGTACAGAGATAAACAAAAACAAACATTACAGTGAACTGCTTGTCAGCAACTCTACAAGTCACAAACCAATGATACAAAATTTTTAAATAACTAAAAAAAAATCAGTCCCCAATCTTATATCCATTAACTATATAACTAAAATAACAATTAAATGAAGACATTTTCAGATTAACACTGGAAGAGTCCCTTGCTAACAGGTCTGCACTAAAATAAACGTCAAAACGATTTCTTGAGGCAAAAGGAATATGGAAGCAGATGAATGTTGAAACTACTCAAAGAAATAAAGAGTGCCAGGGAAGATATAAAGATATGTAGCCCAATTATTTTACATTGCTCTAAAGATCATGGATTGTCTAAATTTTTTTTTTAAAAAAGAGTAACTTCACATCATGGAATTCATAATATTTGAGACTATAGTGCATGACATAAATAGTGTAAAGGAGGGAGGAAACAGAAATATACAATTTAAAGTTTTTATGCCATAGTTGATATAATATAAACTGTAGGTTACTGTAATAAGCTAGAATAGGTATTGAACTCTCTAGAGAAACAATGAACATTTTTAAAAGATTATATGTGCATTAATGTTTTCATAGAACTTCTAGCTTTTATTTGTTTTTATTTTATTTATTTATTTATTTATTTATTTATTTATTTATTTATTTATTTATTTATTTTTGAGACGCAGTCTCGACCTGGAGTGCAATGGCGTGATCTCAGCTCACTACAACCTCCGCCTCCCGGATTCCAATGATTCTCCTGCCTCAGCCCCCCGAGTAGCTGGGATTACAGGTGCATAGTGTGTGGATATTTTCTTCCATTCTGTAGGCTGTCTGTTCAATCCCATGATAGTTTCTCATGCTGTGCAGAAGAAGCTATTTAGTTTAAATAAATCCCACTTGTCAGTTTTCATTTTTCTGGCAATTGCTTTTGAGTACTTACCCACAAATTCATTGCGAAGTGCAATGTCCAGAAGAATATTTCCTAGTTTTTCTTCCAGGATTTTTGTAGTCAGAGGATGTAATCTTATGCCAATGGGTCTTATTAATCAAATGACTCCACAGTGAGAATCATTACTCTGAAAAATCAATTTTGTTATAATGATGGAAATTTAAATACTTGAAAGTAAAAACAGATGCCACCTTATTGCTAGAATTCTACAAGGCAAATTGCTATTAGAGAGGCAGAGGAAATATATATATATCTCCAAAATATAATTTGCAGTGAAATAAATAGAAGCACATTATAAATAAACTTACCTGATTTTACAAACTAACCTGTAAAGGGATTTCTACTCATTTTTCTATTGCCTGCATTGCGCTTTCTTCTAGATCCAATTTATAATTTTGTACATCACCAATTTGTCTTCACCAGTGTGTTCTTTCCATAAGCATCTTAAGATTTAATATTTCTTCTTCCAACATATTTTTATCCTCCTCAAATTTTTTACATTCCTGTTGTACTTTTTTCATAGATAGTAACTCCCATTGAATAACTTGATTTTATTTAGTCAAATAGACATATTTTGAAGATACAGCTCCCAGCTGTGTTGTAAGATCATCAAACTACATTAATAAAATAATACAGCTTGATAATGAAGGAGGCTGAGAATAATCTCATACAAAACCAGTAACAAAATTTGAAATATATTTACTTGCAATAAAATGTTATCTATAACATACATTCTTTAAATGTTAACCCTTAAATTACTCAGAAATTCAAGAACAAAGTAAAAGCCACCATGAGTCACAATCATATATTCTTTACTATCATCTTTGCCACAGAACTTCTGCACTTGATCTTTCTTTTATTTTTCTGATAATTTGTGTTTGTTCCTCCTTAAATGGCTCCAAGTTAACTCTTATTAGAAAGTTTTGAACCTCCTTCTCTCATCATCATGCCCCAAAATTTGTCAAAAAAAAGTTTCTGAGATATTATATTGAGTTATTTAGGCCAAAGTCAATAAATGGATCTTAGAATAAGACTTTGAAAATAATGTACTACTCTATGCTAGGCATGGTGGCTCATGCCTGTAATTCCAGCACTTTAGGAGGCTGTGGCAGAAAGATCACATTAGGCTGGGAATTTGAGACCAGCCAGAGCAACATAATGATACTATACTCTCAACAACAACAAAACCACATTTAAAAAACTAGCCAGGCATGGTGCCTTATGCTTGCAGCTCCAACTAATTGGGAGACCAAGGCAAAAGGATGGATTGGACTCAGAGTTCATGGCGGTGGTGAATTATGACAAAATTACTTCACTTCTGCCTGGATGAGAGACAAAGACCATATCTCAAAAAAACACAAAATACTCATATAAATAAGGATTCTAATGCCATAAGCCTTTTCCTAGGCTGTAAATGTTTTATGCTCATTTGAATTGCATTTTAAAACATAAACTCCTCCTCAAGATGGCTTGTGGAGGTAACCAAGAAGCCCGCAGTGCCATACAAGCCCTGAGGCATGGACTGGAGCCCTAAAGCAAGTACACACCCTGCCACTGAGCCTGCTGCTCATTTCCTCTGTCTGGCTCCATTTGCAGCACAATTGTTGCACTGAGGCTTGTGCATACCTGGCAAGGCCAAGCTGGATCAAAGAGCAATGAGCCAAATCTGCAAGGGTGTGCCAGGAGCCGGTGGACCAGCACACCAACCTCACTCACTGCCGTTCAGCATACATCATTTCTTCTATCCTAGAGGTAGGGCTTCAGTGCCATCTGCTTTCCTCAGGCCTCTGCTCCAGCAGCCATCAGGTGGCAGGCACTCAGGCTTTGGGAACCTGACCATCCCTGCTTCCTTCAGTGTGTGAGGTTGGTGACTGGTCCAACTGCTACACGCACACCCTTGCCAAGGTGGCAGGCTGTTCTTTGAACCAGCTTGGCCTTGCCTGTCATACACAGGCCCCAGCTACCCACGTACCGCTCTGAGTGAGTTGTCCTGCCTGAGGCCAAATTCTAAGTCTGGAAAGGGTCACAGAAAGCCTAGACCCCTGGATTGCAATCCTGGCTGCTTTCTTCACTTGAATATAAAGTTCTCCTTCAGACGGCCTGTGGTCTGCTTCTTGACAACAAAGAAGCCCGCAGTGCCATCTGAGCCCTGGGGAATTGACTGGAGCCCTAAAGGCAGCGCACACCCTGCTCCTGAGCCTGCTGCTCCTTTCCTCTATATGGCCCTATTTGTAACACAATTGTTGCACTGAGGTATGTGCATGCCAGGCAAGACCGAGCTGGCTCAAAGAGCAACCAGCCAACTCTGCAAGGGTGTGCCAGGAGCCCGTGGACCAGCCACCAACCTCACTCGCTGCCGGTCAAGGTACATAATTTCTTCTACCCTAGTGGCAAGGCCTCAGTGTCATCTGCTTTTCCTCGGGCCTCTGCTCCATCAGCCATCGGGTGGCAGCCACTCAGGCTGTTGGAATCTGGCCATCCCTGCTTCCTTCAGTAGGTGAGGTTGCTGGCTGGTCCACCGGTTCCAGGTGCACCATTGCAGTGGTGGCTGGTTGTTCTTTGAGCCAGCTTGGCCTCACCTGGCATGCAGAGGCCCCAGCTACTGAAATGCTCCTCTGAGTGAGCTTGTCCTGCCTTGGGCCAAATTCTAAGTCTGGTCAAGGCCACTGAAGGCCGAGTCCCCTGGGTGGTAATCCTGGCTGCTTTCTGTTTTGGAACACGAAGTCCTCAAGAAGGCCTGTGGTCTGCCTCTTTAAAACCAGAAGCCCGCAGTGCCATATGAGCCCTGAGGCATGGACTGGAGCCCCAAAGGCACTGCACACCCTGCTCCTAAGCCTGCTGCTCATTTCCTCTATATGGCTCCATTTGTAGCACAGTTATTGCACTGAGGCTTGTGCATGCGGGGCAAGGCCAAGCTGACTCTAAGAGAAACCAGCCACTTCTCCAAGGGTGTGCCAGGAGCTGGTGAACCAGCCACCAACCCCACTGACTGCCGGTCGGGTACATCAGTTCCTCTACCCTAGAGGTAGGGCCCCAGTGTCTTCCGATTTTCCTCAGGCCTCAGCTCCATCAGCCATCAGGTGGCAGACAGTCCGGCTGTTGGAACCTGGCCGTCCTTACTTCCTTGAGTGGGTGAGGTAGGTGGCTACTGCAACTGATCCAGGTGCACCCTTGCAGAAGTGACTGGTTGCTCTTTGAGCCAGCTTGGTTTTCCCTGGAATGCACAGACCCCAGGCACCAACATGCTGCTCTGAGTGAGCTGGTCCTGCCTGGGGCCAAATTCTAAGTCTTGCCAGGGCCACAGAAGACCTAGGCCCCTGGGTGGAAATCCTGGCTGCTTTCTGCACTTGAACATAAAGTCTTCCTCAAGATGGCCTGTCGTCTGAGCCTTGGCAGGAAAGAAGCCCAGAATGCCATCTGAGCCCTGAGGAATTGAGTGGAGCCCTAAAGGCAGGGTACACCGTGCTCCTGAGCCTGCTGCTCATTTCCTCTATATGGCTCCATTTATAAGACAATTGTCACAATGAGGCTTGTGCATGCAGGACAAGGCCAAGCTGGCTCATGGAGCAACCAACCACCTCTGCAAGGGTGTGCCAGGAGCCCATGGACCAGCCACCAATCTCACTGCCAGTCAGGGTACATCATTTGTTCTACCCCAGGGGTAAGGCCTCAGTGCCATCTGCTTTTCCTCAGGTCTCTGCTCCATCAGCCGTCAGGTGGCAGTCACTGAGGCTGTTGGAATCCGGCCATCCCTGCTTCCTTGAGTGGGTGAGGTTGATGGCTGCTCCACCTGTTCCGGGTGCACCCTTGCAGAGATGGCTGGTGGCCCTTTGAGCCAGCTTGGCCTTGCCTGGCATGCACAGACTGCAGGTACCAAAGTGCTGCTCTGAGAGAGCTTGTCCTGCCTGGGGCCAAATTCTAAGTCTGGCCAGGGCCACAGAAGGCCGAGTCCCTTGGGTGGAAATCCTGGCTGCTTTCTGCACTTGAACATAAAGTCCTCCTCAAGATGGCCTGTGGTCTCCCTCTTTGCAACCAAGAAGCCCGCAGTGCCATCTGAGCCCTGAGGAATTGACTGGAGCCCTAAAAGCAGTGCACACCCTGCTCCTGAGCCTGCTACTCCTCTCCACTATACGGCTCCATTTGTAAGACAATTGTTGCACTGAGGCTTGTGCATGCCACACAAGGCCAAGCTGGCTCAAAGAGCAACCAGCCACCTCTGCAAGGGTGTGCCAGGAGCCAGTGGACCAGCCACAAACCTCACTCACTGCCGCTCATGGTACATCAGTTCTACCCTAGAGGTAGGGCCCCAGTGCCATCTGCTTTTCCTCAGGCTTCTGCTCCATCAGCCATCGGGTGGCAGCCACTCAGGCTGTTGGAAACTGGTCATCCCTGCTTCCTTGAGTGGGTGAGGTTGGCAGCTGCTCCACCTGCTCCAGGTGAGCTTGTCCTGCCTGAGGCCAAACTCTAAGTCTGGTCAGGGCCACAGAAGACCTAGGCCCCTGGGTGGAAATTCTTTCTGCTTTCTGCACTTGAATATAATAAAGTCCTCCTCAAGATGGCCTGTGGTCTGCCTCTTGGCAAAGAAGAAGCCCGCCGTGCCATCTGAGCACTGAGGCATTGACTGGAGCCCTAAAGGCAGCTCATACCCTGCTCCTGAGCCTGCTGCTCTTTTCCTCAATATGGCTCCATTTGTAAGACAATTGTTGCACTGAGGCTTGTGCATGCCAGGCAAGGCCAAGCTGGCTCAAAGAGCAACCAGCTACCTCTGCAAGGGTGTGCCAGGAGCAGGTGGACCAGCCACCAACCTCACCCACTGCTGCTCGTGTACCTCATTTCTTCTACCCTAGAGGTAAGGCCTCAGTGCCATCTGCTTTTCCTCAGGCCTTTACTCCGACAGCCATCAAGTGGCAGCCAGTCCGGCTTTTGGGACCTGGCCATCCCTACTTCCTTGAGTGGGTGGGGTTGGCGGCTGGTGCAACTGCTCCTGGCACACCCTTGCAGAGGTGGCTGGTTGCTCTTTGAGCCAGGATGGCCTTGCCTTTCATGCACATGCCCCAGCTGCTCCGAGTGATCTTGTGCTGCCTGGGGCCAACTTTTAAATCTGCCCAGGGCCACAGAAGGCAGAGACCTCAGGCCTCTACTCCATCAGCACCTGCTCCAGGCGCACCCTTGCAGAGTTGGCTGGTTGCTTTTTGAGCCAGCTTGGCCTTGCCTGGCATGCACAGACCACAGACACCGATGTGCTGCTCTGAGTCAGCTTGTCTTGCCTGGGGTCAAATTCTAAGTCTGGCCAGGGCCACGGAATGCCTAGTCCCCTGGATTGCAATCCTGGCTGCTTTCTGCACTTGAACATAAAGTCCTCCTGAAGATGCCCTGTGGTCTGACTCTTGGCAACGAAGAAGCCCGCAGTGCCATCTGAGCCCTGAGGAATTGACTGGAGTCTTAAATGCAGCGCACACCCTGCTCCAGAGCTTGCTGCTCCTTTACTCTATATGGTTCCCTTTGTAAGACAATTGTTGCACTGAGGCTTGTGCATGCCAGGCAAGGCCAAGCTGACTCAAAGAGCAACCAACCACCTCTGCAAGAGTGTGCCAGGAGAAGGTGGACCAGCCACCATCCTCACTCACTGCCAGACATGGTAAATCCTTTCTTCTATCCTAAACGTAGGGCGACAGTGCCAACTGCTTTTCCTGAGCGCTCTGCTCCATCAGCCATCAGGCGGCAGTCACTCAGGCTGTCGGAACCTGGCCATCCCTGCTTTCTTGAGAGGGTGAAGTTAGCGGCTGAACCACCTTCTCCAGGTGCCCCCTTGCAGAAGTGACTGGTTGCTCTTTGCGCCAGCCTGGACTTGTCTGGCATGCACAGGCCCCAGAAACTGACACTGCTCTGTGTAAGCTTGTCCTACCTGGGGCTAAATTCTAAGTCTGGCCAGGGCCACAGAAGGCCTAGGCCCCTGGGTGGAAATCCTGGCTGCTTTCTGCACTTGAATATAAAGTCCTCCTCAAGACGGCCTGTGGTCTACCTCTTCACAATGAAGAAGCCCGCAGTGCCATCTGAGCCCTGAGGAACTGACTGGAGCCCTAAAGGCAGCACACACCCTGCTCCTGAGCCTGCTGCTCATTTCCTCTATAGGACTCCAGTTGTAAGACAGTTGTTGCACTGAGGCTTGTGCATGCCAGGCAAGGCCAAGCTGGCTTGCAACCAGCCAACTCTGCAAGGGTGTGCCAGGAGCCGGTGGACCAGCCACCAACCTCACTCACTGATGGTCAGTGTACCTCATTTCTTCTACCCTAGAGGTAAGGCCTCAGTGCCACCTACTTTTCCTCAAGCCTCTGCTCTGTCAGCCATCAGGTGGCAGCCAGTCCAACTGTTGGGACCTGGCTATCCCTACTTCCTTGAGTGGGTGAGGTTGGTGGCTGGTGCAACTGCTCCAGGTGCAACCTTGCAGAGGTGGCTGGTTGGTCTTTGAGCCAGGATGGCCTTGCCTTGCATGCACGGGTCCCAGCTGCTCCAAGTGATCTTGTCCTTCCTAGGCCCAAATTCTAACTCTGACCAGGGCCACAGAAGGCTGAGTCCCTTGGGTTTAAATCCAAGCGCTTTCTGCGCTTGAACATAAAGTCCTCCTCAAGATGGCCTGTGGTCTCCTCATTTGCAACAAGAAGCCCGCAGTGCCATCTGAGCCCTGAGGAATTGACTGGAGCCCTAAAGGGAGTACACACCCTGCTCCTGAGCCTGCTACTCCTTTCCTCTTTATGGCTCCATGTGTAAGACAATTGTTGCACTGAGGCTTGTGTATGCCAGGCAAGGCCAAGCTGGCTCAAAGAGCAACCAGCCACCTGTACAAGGGTGTGCCAGGAGCCGGTGGAGCAGCCACCAACTTCACTCGCTGCCCCTCATGGTACATCAGTTCTACCCTAGAGGTAGAGCCCCAGTGCCATCTGCTTTTCCTCAGGCCTCTGATCCTTCAGCCATCAGGTGGCAGTCACTCAGTCTGTTGGAATCTGGCCATCCCTGCTTCCTTGAGTGGGTGAGGTTGGTGGCTGTTCCTGCTGCTCTGGGCGCACCCTTGCAGAGGTGGCTGGCTGCTCTTTGAGCCAGCTTGGCCTTGCCTGGTATGCACAGAATGCAGGTACCAAAGTGCTGCTCTCAGTGAGCTTGTCCTGCCTGAGGCCAAATCCTAAGTCTGCCCAGAGCCACAGAAGGCCTAGGCCCCTGGGTGGAAATCCTTTCTGCTTTCTGCACTTGAACATAAAGTCCTCCTCAGGATGACCTCTGGTCTGCCTCTTGGCAATGAAGAAGCCCGCAGTGCCATCTGAGCCCTGAGGAACTGACTGGAGCCCAAAAGCAGCCCACACATGGCTCCTGAGCCTGCTGCTCTTTTCCTCAATATGGCTCCATTTGTAAGACAATTGTTGCACTGAGGCTTGTTCATGCCAGGCAAGCCAAGCTGGCTCAAAGAGCAACCAGCCACCTCTTCAAGTGTGTGCCAGGAGCCAGTGGACCAGCCACCAACCTCACTTACTGCCGCTCATGGTACATCAGTTCTACCCTAGAGGTAGGGCCCCAGTACCATCTACTTTTCCTCAGGCCTCTGCCCCACCAGTCATCAGGTGGCAGTCACTCAGTCTGTTGGAATCTGGCCATCTCTGCTTCCTTGAGTGGGTGAGGTTGGTGGCTGCTCCACCTGCTATGGGCGCACCCTTGCAGAGGTGGCTGGTTGCTCTTTGAGGCAGCGTGGCCATGCCTGGCATGCACAGACTCCAGGTATGGACATTCTGCTCTGAGTGAACTTGTCCTGCCTGGGTCCAAATTTTACGCCTGGCCAGGGCCACAGAAATCCTAGGAACTTGGGTGAAAATCCTGGCTGCTTTCTGCACTTGAACATAAAGTCCTCCTCAAGACGGCCTGTGATCTGCCTCTTGGCAATGAAGAAGCCCGCAGTGCCATCTGAGCCCTGAGGAATTGACTGGAGCCCTAAAGGCAGCCCACACCCTACTCCTGAGCCTCCTGCTCCTTTTCTCTGTGTGGCTCCATTTGTAAGACAATTGTTGCACTGAGGCTTGTTCATGCCAGGCAAGGCCAAGCTGGCTCAAAGAGCAACCAGCCAACTCTGCAAGGGTGTGCCAGGAGCCGGTGGATCAGCCACCAACCTCACTCGCTGCCGGTCAAGGTACTTAATTTCTTCTACCCTAGTGGCAAGGCCTCAGTGTCATCTGCTTTTCCTCGGGCCTCTGTTCCATCTGACATCAGGTGGCAGCCACTCAGTCTGTTGGAATCTGGCCATCCCTGCTTCCTTGAGTGGGTGAGGTTGGTGGCTGCTCCACCTGCTCCAGGGGCACCCTTGCAGAGGTGGCTAGTTGCTCTTTGAGACAGCTTGGCCTTGCCTGGCATGCATAGAATGTAGGTACCAAAGTGCTGCTCTGAGTGAGCTTGTCCTTCCTGAGGCCAAATTCTAAGTCTGGCCAGGGACACAGAAGGCCTAGGCCCCTGGGTGGAAATCCTGGCTGCTTTCTGCACTTGAATATAAAGTCCTCCTCAAGACGGCCTGTGGTCTACCTCTTCACAATGAAGAAGCCTGCAGTGCCATCTGAGCCCTGAGGAACTGACTGGAGCCCTAAAGGCAGCTCATACCCTGCTCCTGAGCCTGCTGCTCATTTCCTCTATATGACTCCATTTGTAAGACAGTTGTTGCACTGAGGCTTGTGCATGCGGGGCAAGGCCAAACTGGCTTGCAACCAGCCAACTCTGCAAGGGTGTGCCAGGAGCCAGTGGACCAGGCTCCAACCTCACTCACTGTCGCTCGTGTACCTCATTTCTTCTACACTAGAGGTAAGGCCTCAGTGCCGTCTGCTTTTCCACAGGCCTCTGCTCCATCAGCTATCAGGTGGCAGCCAGTCCGGCTTTTGGGACCTGGCCATCCCTACTTCCCTGAGCGGGTGAAGTTGTATGCTGGTGCAACTGCTCCAGGTGCACCGTTGCAGAGGTGGCTGGTTGCTCTTTGAGCCACCATGGCCTTGCCTTGCATGAACATGCCCCAGCTGCTCCGAGTGATCTTGTCCTGCCTGGGGCCAAATTTTAAATCTACCCAGGACCACAGAAGGCAGGGTCCTCAGGCTTCTGCTCCATCAGCACCTGCTCCAGGCGCACCCTTGCAGAGGTGGCTGGTTGCTCTTTGAGCCAACTTGGCCTTGCCTGGCATGCACAGACCCCAGGTACCGATGTGCTGCTCTGAGTGAGCTTGTCCTGCCTGTGGCCACATTCAAAGTCTGGCCAGGGCCACAGAATGCCTAGTCCCTGGATTGCAATCCTGGCTGCTTTCTGCACTTGAATATAAAGTCCTCCTCAAGACAGCCCGTGGTCTGCCTCTTGGCAACGAAGAAGCCCGCAGTACCATCTGAGCCCTGAGGAATTGACTGGTGTTTTAAAGGCAGCACACACCCTGCTCCTGAGATTGCTGCTCATTTCCTCTATATGTCTCCATTTGTAAGACAATTATTGCACTGAGGCTTGTGCACGCTGGGCAAGGCCAAGCTGGCTCAAAGAGCAACCAGCCACCTCTGCAAGAGTGTGCCAGGAGCAGGTAGACCAGCCACCAACCTCACTCACTGCCACTCCTGTACCTCATTTCTTCTACCCTACAGGTAAAGCCTCAGTGCCATCTGTTTTTCCTCAAGCCTCTGCTAAATCAGTCATCAGGTGGCAGTCACTCAGGCTGTTGGGATCCGGCCATCCCTACTCCTTGAGTGGGTGAGGTTGGTGGCTGGTGCAACTACTCCAGGTGCACCCTTGCAGAGGTGGCTGGTTGCTCTTTGAGCCAGCATGGCCTTGCATTGCATGCACATGTCCCAGCTGCTCCAAGTGATCTTGTCCTGCCTGGGGCCAAATTTTAAATCTGCCCAGGGCCACAGAAGGCAGAGTCCTCAAGCCTCTGCTCCATCAGCACCTGCTCCGGGCGCACCGTTGCAGAGGTGGGTGGATGCTCTTCGAGCCAGCTTGGTCTTGCCTGGCATGCACAGACCGTAGGTACCAACGTGCTGCTCTGAGTCAGCTTGTCCTGCCTGTGGCCATATTCACAGTCTGGTCAGGGCCACAGAATTCCTAGTCCCCTGGATTGCTATCCTGGCTGCTTTCTGCACTTGAACATAAAGTCCTCCTCAAAATGGCCTGTGGACTGCCTCTTGGCAACAAAGAAGCCCACAGTGCCATCTGAGCCCTGAGGAATTCACTGGAGTCTTAAAGGCAGCACACACCCCACTCTACAGCTTGCTGCTCATTTCCTCTAAATGGCTCCATTTGTAAGACAGTTGTTGCACTGACGCTTGTCTATGTCTGGCAAGGACAATCTGGCTCAAAAGCAACCAGCCAACTCTACAAGGGTGTGCCAGGAGCCTCAGGCCTCTGCTCCATCAGACATCAGGTGGCAGCCACTCAGTCTGTTGAAATCTGGCCTTCCCTGCTTTCTTGAGTGGGTGCGGTTGGTGGCTGCTCCACCTGCTCCAGGGGCGCCCTTGCAGAGGTGGCTGGTTGCTCTTTGAGCCAGCTTGGACTTCCCTGGCAGGCACAGGCACAAGAATCCAACACTGATCCATGTGAGCTTGTCCTGCATGGGGCCAAATTCTAAGTCTGGCCATCCCTGCTTCCTTCAGTGGGTGAGGTTGAAGGCTGGTCCAACTGCTACAGGAGCTCCATTGCAGAGGTGGCAGGTTGCCCTTTGAGCCAGCTTGGCCTTGCCTGGCATGCACAGATTCGAGGTACCGACATGTTGCTCCGAGTGAGGTTGACCTGCCTTGGGCCAAATTCTAAGTCTGGCCAGGGCCACAGAAGGCCGAGTCTCTTGGGTATAAATCCTGGCTGCTTTCTGCACTTGAACATAAAGTCCTCCTTAAGACGGCCTGTAGTCTGCCTCTTGGCAACAAAGAAGTGCCATCTGAGCCTTGAGGAATTGACTGGAACCCTAAAGGCAGTGCAAACCCCGCTCCTGAGCCTGCTGCTCATTTCCTCTATGTGGCTCCATGTGTAAGACAGTTGTTGCACTGAGGCTTGTGCATGCCAGGCAAGGCCAAGCTGGCTCAAAGAGCAACCACCCACCTCTGCAAGTGTGTGCCAGGAGCCGGTGGACGAGCCACCAATCTCACTCACTGCTGGTCAGGGTACATCATATCTTCTACACTAGAGATAAGGCCTCAGTGCCATCCGCTTTTCCTCAGGCCTATGCTACATCAGCCATCAGGAGGCAGCCATTCAGGCTGCAGGAACCTGGCCATCCCTGTTTCCTTCAGTGGATGACGTTGTCGGCTGGTCCAACTGCTACAGGCGCACCATTGCAGAGGTGATTGTTTGCCCTTTGAGCCAGCTTGGTCTTGCCTGGCATGCACAGACCCCAGCTACTGACATTCTGCTCTGAGTGAGCTAGTCCTGCATGGGGCCAAATTGTAAGTCTGGCCAGGGCCACAGAAAGCCGAGTCCCCTGGGTGGAAATCCTGGCAGCTTTCTTCACTTCAACATAAAGTCCTCCTCAAGAGGGCCTGCGGTCTCCCTATTTGCAATCAAGAAGCCTGCAGTGCCATCTGAGCCCTGAGGAATTGACTGGAGCCCTAAAGGCAGCCCACATCCTGCTCCTGAGCTTGCTACTCGTTTGCTCTATATGGCTCCATTTGTAAGCCAATTGTTGCACGGAGGTTTGTGCATACCAGGCAAGGCCAAGCTGGGTCAAAGAGTAACCAGCCACCTCTGCAAGGCTGTGCCAGGAGACAGTGGATGAGCAACCAACCTCATTCACTGCTGCTCATGATACATCAGTTCTACCCTAGATGTAGGGCCCCAGTGCCATCTGCTTTTCCTCAGGCCTCTGCTCCATCAGCCATCAGGTGGCAGCCACACAGTCTGTTGGAATCTGGCCATCCCTGCTTCCTTGAGTGAGTGAGGTTGGTGGCTGCTCCACCTGCTCCAGGGGCACCCTTGCAGAGGTGGCTGGTTGCTCTTTGAGCCAACTTGGCCTTGCCTGGCATGCACAGACCTCAGGTACCAAAGTGCTGCTCTGAGTGAGTTTGTCCTGCCTGAGGCCAAATTCTGAGCCTGGCCAGGGCCACAGAAGGCCTAGGCCCCTGGGCGCAAATCCTGGCTGCTTTCTGCACTTGAACATAAAGTCCTCCTCAAGACGGCCTCTGGTCTGCCTCTTGGCAATGAAGAAACCCGCAGTGCCATCTGAGCCCTGAGGAATTGACTGGAGCCTAAAGGCAGCCTACACGTGGCTCCTGAGCCTGCTGCTCTTTTCCTCAATATGACGCCATTTGTAAGACAATTGTAGCACTGAGGCTTGTGCATGCCAGGCAAGGCCAAGCTGGCTCAAAGAGCAACCAGCCACCTCTGCAAGAGTGCCTCTGGAGCAGTTGGAGCAGCCACCAACTTCACTCGCTATCGCTCATGGTACATCAGTTCTACCCTAGAGGTAGGGCCCCAGTGCCATCTATGTTTGCTCAGGCCTCTGCTCCATCAGCCATCAGGTGGCAGCCACTCAGTATGTTGGAATCTGGCCGTCCGTGCTTCCTTGAGTGGGTGAGATTGGTGGCTGCTCCACCTGCTCTGAGCGCACCCTTGCAGAGGTGGCTGGCTGCTCTTTGAGCCAGCTTGGCTTTGCCTGGCATGCACAAGCCCCAGAAACAGACACTGCTGCATGTGAGCTTGTCCTGCGTGGGGCCAATTTCTAAGTCTGGCCATCCCTCCTTCCTTAAATGGGTGACGTTGAAGGCTGGTCCAACTGCTACAGGCGCACCCTTGCAGAGGTGGCTGGTTGCTCTTTGAGCCAGCTTGGCCTTGCCTGGCATGCACAGACCCCAGCTACAGACATTCTGCTCCGAGTGAGCTTGTCCTGCCTTGGGCCAAATTCTAAGTCTGGCTAGGGCCACAGAAGACCGAGTCCCTTGGGTTCAAATCCTGGCTGCTTTCTGCACTTGAACATAAAGTCCTCCTCAAGATGGCCTGTGGTCTCCCTCTTTGCAACCAAGAAGCCCGCAGTGACATCTGTGCCATGAGGAATTGACTGGAACCCTAAAGGCAGCGCACACCCTGTTCCTGAGCCTGCTGCTCATTTCCTCTATATGGCTCCATGTGTAAGACAATTGTTGCACTGAGGCTTGTGCATGCCAGGCAAGGCCAAACTTGCTGAAAGAGCAACCAGCCACCACTTCAAGGGTGTGCCAGGAGCCGGTGGACCAGCCACCAACCTTACTCGATGCCGCTCATGGTACATCAGTTCTACCCTAGAGGTAGGGCCCCATTGCCATCTGCTTTTCCTCATGCCTCTGTTCCACCAGACATCAGGTGGCAGTCACTCAGTCTGTTGGAAACTGGCCATCCCTGCTTCCTTGAGTGGGTGAGGTTGGTGGCTGCTACACCTGCTCCAGGGGCACCCTTGCAGAGGTGGCTGGTTGCTCTTTGAGCCAGCTTGGCCTTGTCTTGCATGCACAGACCACAGGTACCAAAGTACTGCTCCGAGTGAGCTTGTCCTGCTTAGGGCCAAATTCTACGTCTGGCCAGGGTAACAGAAGGCCTAGGCCCCTGGGTGGAAATCCTGGCTGCTTTCTGAACTTGAGAAGAAAGTCCTCCTCAAGACAGCCTGTGGTCTCTCTCTTGGCAACAAAGAAGCCCACAGTGCCATATTAGCCCTGAGGAATTGACTGGATCTCTAAAGGCAGCGCACACCCTGCTCCTGAGCCTGCTGCTCCTTTCCTCTATGTGGCTCCATGTGTAAGACAGTTGTTGCACTGAGGCTTGTGCATGCCAGGCAAGGCCAAGCTGGCTCAAAAAGCAACCAACCACCTCTGCAAGGGTTTGCCAGGAGCTGGTGGACCAGCCACCAACCTCACTCTCTGCCGCTCATGGTACATCAGTTCTACCCTAGAGGTAGGGCCCCAGTGCCATCTGCTTCTCCTCAGGCCTCAGCTCCATCAGCCATCAGGTGGCAGCCAGTCTGGCTGTTGAAACCATCTCTGCTTCCTTGAGTGGGTGAGGTCAGTGGCTGTTCCACCTGTTCCAGCCACACCTTTGCAGACGTAGCTGCTTGCTCCTGGAGCTAGCTTGTCCTTGCCTGGCATGCATAGACCCCAGCTACCACCATGCTACTCTGAGTGAGCTTGTCCTGCCTCGGGTCAAATTCTAAATCTGGCCAGGGGCACAGAAGGCCGAGTCCACTGGGTGGAACTCCTGGCTGCTTTCTGCACTTGAACATAAAGTCCTCCTCAAGATGGCCTGTGGTCTCCCTCTTTGCAACGAAGAAGCCCACAGTGCCATCTGAGCCCTGAGGAATGGACTGGAACTCTGAAGGCAGCACACACCCTGCTCCTGATCCTGCTGCTACTTTTCTCTGTGTGGCTCCATTTGAAGCACAGTTGTTGCACTACAGCTTGTGCATGCCAGGCAAGGCCAAGCTGGCTCAAAGAGCAACCAGCCATGTCTGCAGGGATCCGCCAGGAGCAGGTGGACCACTCGTCAACCTGACCCACTCAGGGAAGCCGGGAATGCGTGTTTGTACCATGCATTTCACTGCAAGTACCTTTCTCTGCAGTTGGTGACCTAGGTTTTCTTCTATAGGTTTTTTATGGTTTTAGGTCTTGCATTTAACTCTTTAATCCATCTTAATATAATTTTTGTATTAAGTGTAAGGGAATGGCCCAGTTTCAGTTTTCTGCATACGGCTAGCCAGTTTTCCCAACACCATTTATTGATAGGGAATCCTTTCCCCATTGCTTGTTTTTGTCAGGTTTGTTAAAGATCAGACAGTTTTAGTTGCATGGTGTCATTTCTGCGGTCTCTGTTCTGTTCCATTGGTCCATATATCTGGATTGATATGAGTACTACGCTCTTTTGGTTACTGCAGCCTTGTAGAATAGTTTGAAGTCAGGTACTGTGATGCCTCCAACTTTGTGCTTTTTGCTTAGGATTCTCTTGGCTGTGTGGGCTCTTTTCTGGTTCCATATGAAATTTAAAGCAGTTTTTCTAATTCTTTGAAGAAAGTCAGTGGTAGCGTGATGGGAATAGCACTGAATCTATAAATTACTTTAGGTGGTATGGCACTCAGGCACAGAAATGTCCTTGAGTAGGGCAATACCATTCAGGACATAGGCATGGACAAAGTCTTCATCACTAGAACACCAAAAGCAATGGCAACCAAAGCCAAAATTGACAAATGGGATCTAATTAAACTACTGTGTCTGCAGAGCAAAAGAAACAATCATCAGAGTGAACAGGCAACCCACAGGATGAGAGAAATTTATTGCAATCTCTCCATCTGACCAAGGGCTAATATACATAATCTACAAAGAACTTAAACAAATTTACAAGAGAAAAACAAAGTACCCCATCAAAAAGTGGGCAAAGATATCAACAGACACTTCCCAAAGAAGACATTTATGCAACCAACAAACATGTGAAGCAAAGCACATCACCACTGGTCGTTAGAGAAATGGAAAGCAAAATCACAATGAGATACAATCTCATGCCAGTTGGAATGGCCATCATTAAAAAATCGGGAAACAATAGATGTTGGAGAGGATGTGGAGAAAGAGGAACACTTTTACACTGTTGGTGGGAGTATAAATTAGTTCAACAATTGTGGAAGACAGTGTGATGATTCCTCAAGGATCTATAACTAGAAATAGCATTTGACCCAGCAATCCCATTACTGGGTATATACCCCCCAAAATATAAATCATTCTAATATAAAGACACATGCACACATATGTTTATTGAGGCACTGTTGACAACAGCACAGACTGGAACCAACCCAAATGCCCATCAAGGATAGACTTGATAAAGAAAATGTGGCATATATGCACCATGGTGTACTATGCAGCCACAATAATGGATGAGTTCATATCCTTTGCAGGGACATGGATGAAGCTGGAAACCATCATTCTCAGCAAACTAACACAAAAACTGAAAACCAAACATCACGCCTTCTCACTCATAAGTGGGAGTTGAACAATGGGAACACATGGACACAGGAAGGGGAACACCACACACCAGGGCCTGTCAGGGTGGGGAGCTAGGAGAGGGATAGCATTACCAGAAATTCATAATGTAGATCACGGACTGATGGATGCAGCAAGCCAGCATGGCATGTGTATACCCATAAAACAATCCTGCATGTTCTGCACATACACCACAGAACTTAAAGTATAATTTTAAAAAAAGGAAATTTGCTTTTGAGTAAACTTTTAATCATAGAACTTTAAAAAAAAATCCTTTTGAATCTTTTACTACCACATCATAGCTTGGACAAACTGCTGATATTTTAAAAGTAACACAAACATCAAACAGAAAGAACTAGACTTAAGAACCAAACTCAGGTTTCTGTAGTTAACAGGCAGAATCTTAACACTGGGTCACCAAGACTACTCCTTCAGCCTGGCCTTGGCTAGCAAAAGATGACCTTGTTATGTAGGTGAGCCCGCTAATGTACAAACAAAAAAAATAAAAATAAAAAATATTTTCTGATAACTGGAATTTTTTTTTTCATTTTTGCAGCCACAGGGCTTTTAGCCAATTCAGATGCCTTGCTCCCCACAATTTGGAACATTCCCTTGGATTTGACCAAGTCAGGAAGAGATGGGAGAAAAGTGAAACAACAACAATAAAACCCCAAACACAAACACACAGAAAGAATTGAGCAAAACAAACAAATGCACCATTTATATGATTACTGAGTGTTCTCATGGTAAGGAGAAATTAAAAGTAGCTGGTGGATAATCTTAAATTATAGTCATTAGAAAAAAATTTAAGACAAAAGTCTAATTCAGTTACTTACCTGGAAATAAGGCTCAGGCTGGTGATCGTTCTCTGCCGTCTTAGAAGCTGGAAAAAACTGACACTCACCTTTCCTGTCAGAAGCAAGCCAAAACTCAGGAAAGGAGGTGCCTGCTCTCCATTGCCATGGAAGCAGGAAAATTTGCCTTCGTTGTTGGAAATGAGTAAAACTTCAGAAAAGGACCTGTACAGCAAAATCAACTTTAGATCTCAACCAAATTTTGGGAGATCAGGAACTCTCTGCAGGGGAGAAGCTCCCCAACCTCAGCAAATTATCCTATTGGTTTGGGCAATAAGGATAGCCCAGGTTGGTATCAATCAATAATGAGATTTATCAAAGGTCAGGACCACCTTTGTAATCTCCTTCTTTTTTTTCTTTTCTTTGAGATGGAGTCTCCCTCAGTCACCCAGGATGGAGTGCAGTGGCACGATCCCAGCTCACTGCAAGCTCCAACTCCCAGGCTCAGGCCATTCTCCTGCCTCTGCCTCCCGAGTAGCTGGGACTACAGGCACCCGCCACCGTGCCCGGCTAGTTTTTTGTATTTTTAGTAGAGACGGGTTTTCATCGTCTTAGCCAGGATGGTCTTGATCTCCTGACCTCGAGATCTGCCCACCTCGGCCTCCCAAAGTGCTGGGATTACAGGCGTGAGCCACCGCGCCCGGCCCTCTTTCTTTTTTTATCTTTATTGCTATAGTTCATTTGGTCAGGAACTAGGAGTGCAACACTTGCTTTTTTCTGTTTTCCATTTGATTGAAATATTTTTCTCCATTCTTTTATTTTGAGCTTATGTATGGCACTGTATGCAAGATGGGTTTCTTGAAGACAGCATACTCAAATGGGTCTTGGTTCTTTATCCAGCTTGCCCCCGTGTCTTTCAATTGGAGCATTTAGCCCATTTCCATTTAAGGTTAATCATGGTATGTGTGGATTTGATCCTGTCGTCATGCTGTCAGCTGGTTATTTTGCAGACTTGTGTATGTGGTTGGTTTTTGGCATCACTGGACTGTGTACTTCAGTGCGTTTTTGTACTGGATGGTGATGGTTTTTTCTTTCCATATTTAGTGCTTCCTTCAGGAGCTCTTGTAAGATAGATCTGGTGATAATGAATTCCCTTAGCATTTGTTTGTCTGAAAAGGATCTTATTTCTCCTTCACTTATGATGCTTCATTTTGCTGGACATGAAATTCTGGGTTAAAATTTCTTTTCTTTAAGAAGTTGAATATCTTTTCTGGTTTGTCGGGTTTCAGCTGAGAGGTCTGCTAAGTCTGATGGAATTCCCTTTGTAGGTGACCTTGCCTTTCTCCCCAGCTGCCTTTAACATACTTTTTTTTTCATTTTGACCTTGGAAAATCTGATGACTGTGTGTCTTGGGGATGATCTTCTCATGACATATCTTACTGAGGTTCTCTGGATTTCCTGAATTTGATTGTTGGCTGTCTGGTTAGGTTGGGGATATTCTCATGAATGATATTCTGAAGTACGTTTTCCAAGTTGGTTCCATTCTCCTCATCCCTTTCAGGTACATTAATTCGTCACAGATTTGGTCATTTATATCATCCCATATTTCTCGGATATTTTGTTCATTGCTTTTCATTCTTTTTTTTCCCCATTCTTGTCTGCCTATTTTATTTCAGAAAGCCAGTTTTCAAGATCTGAGATTCTTTCCTCTGCTTCATCTGTTCTGCTGGGTGGTTTTGCACATGAGATGGAGCTGGTGAGACCTCTGCCGTCCTTACTCTGTTTGCCTCTCCCAGGGCTCCAGCTTGGGCACACCTGCTTACAGGGCACTCTCGGGTGCCCACACACACTACAATAATTTTCATAATGCCATCACACACAATCACCATGTGACTGCATTATGAAAATTCTTGTAGTGTGGTTTACAGCTCTATCAGGTCAGTTATGTTTTTCTCTGTACTGCCTATTTTGTCTGTCATCTCCTGCAGTGTTGTACAATGATTTTTAGCTTCCTTGTATTGGATGACAACGTACTTCTTTCACTCAGTGAACTTTATTCCTACCCATATCCTGAACTCTGCTTGTATCATTTCAGACATCTCAGCCTCAGCCCAGTTCTGAACACTTGCTGGAGAGCTGATGCGGTCATTTGGAGGGAAGGAGGCATGCTGACTTTCTGAGTTCTCAGTATTCTTGCACAGATCCTTTCTCATCTTTATGGGCTTATCCTCCTTCAGTCGTTGAGGTTGCTGACCTTTGGACAGGATATTTTTCTTTTATTATATCTGATGACCTTGAGGATTTGATTGTGGTGTAAGGCGGACTCAGCCAACTGGTTTTGTTTTTGGAGGATTTTAGGGGGCCAACATGCAGCTCCCAATTCCTGAACTGTGTGCTTTAACTCTGGGGAACGTGTATTGGGCCCCATCTTTGTTCTCTGGCTCCTTGAGGTTTGGAGTCCACTGCACTGAGGGGATCCAAGTGCGGCAGCTGCAGCGGAATGCTAGCGGATGCAGGAGTCCCTGCCTCCCTGAGAGCGTTGACAAGGGGGTGGAGGCAAGACAGCTGGGGTGTGGGCCAGGGGGCCCCTGCTGACTCTGTGTGCTGTTACACTGGAGGCAGTGCTGGTTTGGGGTGGACTGCTGGCCAGTGCACCTCTGGGTGCCTTCTCTGAGCCCCCCCTCCCCCAAAGCAGCAGTGGTCGCTCAGGATATAAGAAGGTCCCTTTTTCTCTGCACAGCATTACCTCAAGAGTGAGATGTTGACAGGGATGGGGTTTTTGGCTCTGTTCCAACCACAGCTTCGTCTTCAGTGGCAGTTGGTGTGGGTTGGGGTGTGTGCTGCACTCCCATGTGCTATCAGGGCAAGTACAGAAAAACCCACCTGTGTAAACACACACAGCAAAGGGATGTGAGAAGTTTCCATATAAAGAGCTGCAGTATGGAGAGGTGATGTGCAGGCTGGTGCATGGCTGTAGGGGCCACCTTGCTGCAGCTCTCCACTAATCAGGCACGGTCCACTGGTACAGAAGCTATAGTGTGTGCACCCGAGAGTGTCCTGTAAGCAGGTGTGGCCTGGCTGGGGTCCTGGGAGAGGCAAGCTGACTAAGGGGTGCTGAGGTCAGACCTGCCTCACCTGATGTGCAAAACTGCCTAGCAGAGATCAGGTCTCAGAGAACTCTCTCAAAAGTGAACCCCAGCACAGCACAACTGCTCTACACAAACATGGCCAGACTTCTTTTTTAAGCAACTCCCCTTTTTAAAGAAGGTAACTCTTAGACCTGATCTGTGCTGGGCAGTCTTTCACATGAGACAGGGCTGGTCTGACCACAGCACTCCTTAAGTGCTGGGATAAAGTGTCTCATAAGAGCAAGCAGAGCTAGAGAGATAGCTGTCCCTGCCCTCTGAGCTGCATATCATCTGACTTGTTGCTCTACAACTTTGTCTCCTGGAGGCTCCACCCGAGAGAGATGTAAGTTAGCAGTTACTTAATATAATCACCCCAGGATGGAGGGTCTGTGCTGTGAGCCCAAGTCAGGGTTCCCTGTCTGGTGATGAACAGTGCAGGGTGTGTTGTACCTGTGGGAAATGGACTGGTGTGTTCCTTGGGTCAACTGCAGCTTGTTGGAGGTGTCAATATGGCACTTAGGGTCTTTGCTCCCTTGATATTCTGAGGGAAGCAAGGGCAGTTCCACTGCAGAGGCAGCGGCAGAGAGAATTTCAGTTGCTCCTGGAAGCTCAGTCCAGGGAATTGCCAAGTTGCTACAGGCTTGATAGTTCCAGTGGGGGGCTGGCTGGAGACCCTGCCAGGAGGGCCTACACATTGAGGAGATATGGAAATGGGCACCCACATAACAGTCTGGCCACTTTTCTGTGGGGCTGCTGTGGTATGCTGGGGGTCCACTCCAGTCCCCAATGGCCTCCTATTTTCCAGTGCCTGAAGGTATCAGCAGTGAAGTCTGCAAAAAGGCAAAGATGATAGCCTGCCCCTTCCTCTGGGAGCTCTGCACCTCGGAGGTATGAACCAGTTGCCAATCTGTACACACCTGTAGGATGTGGCTGGAGGCAAGTTGAGAAGTCCTGAACAGTCAGGAGGAACAGGAACAGGGACTTGCTTAAAAAAGAAGTCTGGTCACATTTTTGTAGAGTGGCTATGCTGTGCTGGGGGTTCACTTCAGCCCCTGGTTGCCTCAGACACTCTGAAACTTGAAGACTGAAATGGGTAAGTTGTCCAAACGGCAAAGATGACAGTCTGGTCCTTCCCCTGGAGCTCTGACTCAGGGAGGTCTGAAACCTCTGTCAGCCAGAGAACAGCAGTGAAGGTGGCTGGAGACCCTGGTTGAAAGCCTGCACCCAGTGTTTACAAATGTGGTCGGAGACTGACTTAAACAAGAGTCTGGCCACGTTTTTGGAGGGTGGCTGTGCTGCACTGAGACACCACTTCCACCCCTGGTCAGCTTGGGCTCTCCAAAGCCCATGGGCCAGAACGGCTAGGTGCCCAAACAGCAAAGGTGGTGGCCCTCCCCTCTCTCTGGGAACTCTGTCCCAGGAAGGTTTCAAATCTCCGTTGGCCAGGGAACACTGGTGGGGGTAGCTAGAGGCCTCAGGTGGGAGGTCCTGTCCAGTGATGAGGAACAGGATCAGGGCCTGCTTACAGAAGCAGTCTGGCCATGATTTGGTAAAGCAGCTGTGCCGTGCCACAGGATCTCTTCTGCCCTTGATGGGTTTGTAGTCTCCAAAGCCCACACACTAGAATGACTAAGTTGTCTGAACAGGAAAGATGGGGGCCTGCCCCATCTTGTCTCTCAGAATTTATCCTGTGTGATGCAGCTTAATGTTTAGGCTGTTAATTTTGCTGTCAACATTAGAGTTGTTCAGAAAGAATCTCACTGTTATCTTTTAGGTTAGATATATGAGAATTCATTTTTTCCTGTAAATAAACCTGTTCATGTTTGTTCTCTGTAAAGAAGTCTGTTTCATCTATTTGACATTGATCACAGTCATGTAGGGCAGTAGTCAGTCTAAAACGACATGATAGGATTTCCATTTCCAGTGTTTCCTAGCTGTGTCTTACATTCTGCAGTTCAGAACTGAGAATTCTCAGCGGTCAAAATGCTAAGCTGTCCACTCTACTGAAATACTGATTTTTGCTAATGCTTCCTCATTCAATTTTACAGCCTTAAGAAGTTTATCATTATTCTCAGTTGTCAAAATGCTAAGCTGTCCACTGTACTTAAATGCTGATTTTTGTTAATGATCCTCCCTTAATTTTACAGCCTTTAGAAGTTTATCTTTCTTTGCTTTCACACTTTCAATTTCCTCCAAAAGTTTCTTTTCCCTTAGCTGGCTCTGCTGTTTTATTCTGTCTACTTCCAGTCTCAGCATGGCAATTTCTTCCTGCAACATGCGATTTTCATGCAAGAGATCTTTTTCTTTCTTATTGGTAAGAGAAACCTAAGTAAACAAAGGGAACTTTTAATTAGCACTCAAGAGAATGACATATCATGATTTCTTCTGAAATTAAAGTATGACATTTATATTTGTATAAGGAAAGAATTCCCATAGTGGATATTTAACTGGAAAAAAGTTGGACAAAACTTCAAATCTAAAAATGTGTAAATTCCAAAAAGTTGAAATACTTATTTAAAGACCATGAAAAATAAGTCACTAGAGGATTTTTAGAATTTCAGAATTGGAAAAGTCTTTCTCTGAATTATAAAAAACCCAAATGCATAAAATATAAGATTAATATGCTTGAGTATATTTTTTAAATTGGGTTTATTCTCTGATATCTAATCTATCAACTACACCATTGTAAGAACCTTAGCTATGCATATATTTGGACAGAAGCAATTTCTTAAAGTTCTTTAAGTTCCTTTTTCTGAAGAAAGTTTTATCAATATACTACTTTTCTAATATTTTTACAGTCAGTTATAAGAATTGCATTTATTCATAACTGCTTAAGCATTGTACCCTTCCACAATGTACACGTAGGCATCTAAACATTGCACTTCTGTTTTAAAAATCCTGTGTACTTTCCAAAATACATAAAGTTGTCTTTTAAATAAATACACATATTAAAACGTTTGAAAATGACTAAAGAAAATACCTCAGAATTCATTTTCTTTTCAGCCACTTCCATCTGCTCTTGTTTACCAGTCAGAATCTCTTCTTGTGATATTCCAGCATTCTGTTCTTCCAAAACTTGCTTCTGGGTATCATTTTGTTCATCACTAGAAGAAATTTTGATTTTCATGAAATACTGGAGGTGTCCCTAAAATGATCTACAGGGCAACATGGTGCCATCAGATGTCATTCACACAATGCATATCTGCACATTAATCCAAGACAAGGCAAAGGGGTCTCACATCTCTTAACCCAGCTCTCCCCAACCATGTTGGCACCAGGGACTGGTTTTGTGGAAGGTAATTTTTCTGTAGACCTGAGTTGGGGGATGGTTGCAGGATGACTCAAGCACATAACATTCATTGTGCATATTATTTCTATTATTACTTATATATAATGAAATAATTACATAGCTCACCATAATGTAGAATCAGTGGGAGCCTCAGCTTGTTTTCCTGCAACTAGATGGTCCCATCTGGGGGTGACAGTAGATGGTGACAGATCATAAAGCATTAGATTCTCATAAGGAGTGAACAACCTAGATACCCTGTGTAAGCAGCTTACAACAGGGTTTGAGTCACACTTCTATGACAATCCAATGCCACCACCGATCTGACAGGAAGAGAAGCTCAGGCAGTAATGTGAGTGACAGAGAGTGGCTTTAAACAGATGTAACTTTGCTTGCTCACCTGCCACTAGCCTCCTGCTCTGTGGTCCAGGTCCTAACAGTCCAGGGACTGGTACTGGTCCATGGCCTGGGGATTGGGAAGCCCTGTGTTAACCCATACTTTTTATATTTATTTTTGGGAAACACTTTCCACTTATATTCTTGATTCCTCTGTATTTTATAGACAACTTAGAAATTCCTTTTGGAACAAGACAGGGTCTAATATTGTGTTTTTAACATACAACTTTGAATTAATTTTATCTGTGTATGCGACAGAGATGTGAAATAAAGTAATCATTAATCACTTTTGATTTTACTTTTATTTCATGCATGTTAAGAATAAAACTGGGAAGTCCTAGGCAGAGCAATTGGGCAAGAGAAATAAAGGACATCCAAATTGGAAAAAAGAAAGTCAAATTATCTCTTCACCAATGATATGATCTTATCCCTAGAAAACCCTAAAGACTCCTACAAAACACTCCTAGACTTGATAAATGAATTCAGTAAAGTCTCAGAGGCTACAAAATGTACAAATACCAATGAGTAGTACCACTATACACTACCTACAACCAAGTTGCGAGTCACGTCAAGAACCCAGTCCCTTTGACAATGGCTGCAAAAGAGTAAAATACCTAGGAAAATACGTAACGAAGGAGGTGAGTCAACTATAAAAGGATAACTGGAAAACACCACTGAAGAAAATCAGAGATGACACAAATAAATGAACATACATCCTATGTTCCTGGACTGAAAGCACTGATATTGTGAAAATGATCATAGTGCCCAAAGAAGTCTACAGATCCAATACAATTTCTATCCAAGTACCAATGTCATTCTTCACAGAGTTATTTTAAAAAGCTGCCATTCATGCAGAACCACAACAGAGCCTGAATAGCAGCACACACACCAAGCAAAAGGAACAAACATGTTGGCATCACATGACCTGAAAACTGTAATTATTTTTAATGCGGTAAAAATGCATAAGAATATTACTGTTATTGTACAGAGAAGACAGTGAACAAGAAAAGGAATTTAAAAAGAGAATATCACTACCATATACATATATTAACTGACAAAGAGACTAAAACCTCCTACTGGAGTTTATGTTAGGACTTGAACAAAAGCTTCTAGAAATACCAATAACAGAAACAAAGCAATTAATTTTAAGGAATAAATTATGCAAAGAAATATGTATTTTAAAAAATGTAAATAGATCTTCCTGAGAGCTATTATTAACCAATTCATCGTGACCACAATTTTAAAATGAGGTCTAAAATTCTGGAATATAAAATAGTTTCATTTTGAACATAGTTAATTGAAGGCAACTTTTAAACAGAAAATGTTCAGTTAAAGTTGAGTCTAACTTAGGAAAGAAATGACCTGTACCAATGGTAACAAGAAGCCACCCAGAGCCAGTTTGAAATCTAATCAACAAATCAATGACCACTGGTCTTGCTCACCAACCAATACAGATGTGAGCAGCTTGCTTCTGAAATACAGCCAAGCAGCAGCACCTGCTCCATCAGAATAGCCAGTGCCGGACCAGTATTCCTCTTACTATAGGAAGCAAAAAATTTCCAACTCTGTCTTTTTATTTCAAATACCAAAGGTTCATAATCCCTTGAAAAGAATTTGTAAGTCCATTAAATGTGCCACCCCATTTTTTTTTTTTTAAAGCAGGTGGCCAGGTGCAGTGGCTCATGCCTGTAATCCTAGCACTTTGAAGGGCCAAAGTGGGTGGATCACCTGAGGTAAAGAGTTCGAGACCAGCCTGCCCAACAAAGTGAAATTAGTAGTCTCTACTAAAAATACAGAAATTAGCCAGGTGTGGTGGCATGCCGCTGTAATCCCAGCTCCTCAGGAGACTAAGGCAGGAGAAATACATGAACCCAGGAGGCGGAGGGTGCAGTGAACTGAGACCGCACCACTGCACTCCAGCATGGGCGATAGAGTGAGACTCTATCTCAAAAATCAAATCAAATAAAATACTAGTAAAGTTTGCAATTCCTCTGACTCAGTTTACCATAATTACAATTATGATTACAAATAAAAGAATAAATAATGAATAACCACAATATTGGGCTTTTCTCCCTAAATAAAAAAATTAATATAAAGAATGTAGCTTATTATAAAAAGCCAAAACAATAATTAAAATGCATATAATTACCAGACAAAACTAATAGAATGACCCATGTCAAAATTTTAAAGTGAGAATCAATTAAACAACATACCCAGGATAAACTCCATCCACTCGTTTAATAAGGATTTATTAGGTAGCTACATCCAATACGCTAGGCCTTTTTCTAGGCAGTGAGGATATAGTAGTGAAAAATAAAATCCTTATTCATGAGAGTGAGATAAACACACAATAACAACAGACAGAGAAGACAAAATATACAGTACGTTAGAGGAGAAAAAACTAAAGCAGGAAAATGAAATGTTTATGTGTTTGATGGGGAGGGTGGTGGGAAAGTTGGGATGGTCAGAAAAGTCTCTGCTGAGAAAGAGGATTTCTTTCTTTCTAATACAAAAAAACCTTTTATTTGTATATCAAAGACTCTAAGAAATGATGATATAAGGTTAAGAGTGTTGATGTCAAGATACAAATGGATTTGAAGTTAGAGATGATAAATCACTTTGTTTCATTGAACCTTCCCTTGGTTATGTTAGAGACCCTCCCTGGTACACTCCCAGTTGAATCTTAAGCATGATGCATCTGGGTAGTACATGGTTCTTCCTCAGAAAGTGGTTGTTCCATAATGTGTTTCTTTTTACCCTTTTTCTACTTCTTAGCAGAAAGGAGGTTTTAAATAAAGAACTGAAGGAATGGAAAGAGTAAGCTAGGAGGATATCTGGGGAAAAAGCATTCCAGACACAGGGAACTGCCAAGTACAGAGGTGTGCTTGGAGTCTTTAAGCACTAGGGGTAGATAAGGGATGGCAAGAAGTTCAGTGTGGCTAAAGCAGAGCAAGGGAGATAATTAGGAGGAAATTTGACACATACTCAGAGTGAAATGGGAGGCAATCAGAAGGGCTGGGGCAGAGGACTGACACAATTTGACTTATATTTTAAGTACATCCACTGAGTTAAGAATTGATGAAAAGGGAAGTTTTTAAAAGCCAGGACTATCAATTACCAGTCTATGACACTCATGTAGACTGCAGATGAGGGTGGCTCAGATGTAGAAGATATGACTGGCTTCTGGACATATTCTTCAGATAGACCTGACAAGATTTACTGAGAGAATAGATGTAAGGTGTCAGAGATGGAGAGAGAGATGAGTCAAGAATGACAATGAGATTTTTGGCAGAGCAACTGGAAGAGTTGCCCTTAACCAAAGTAGGAAAGACTACATGAGGGGTAAATTTCAGGAAGGCCATCAGTAGCCCAATTTTGGGTCTGACAAGTGTGTGATCCCCAATAGCTAACCAAATAGAGATATCAAGTAGGCAGGCTCATATGGAAATCTGGAATTAGGGAGAGAGATCTGAGCCAGAGACATACATTTGGAAATCACTAGCATATACACGGTAGAAAAAGTCACGAGGGGCTGGGTGCAGTGGCTCATGCCTGCAACCCCAACACTTTGTGAGGCCAAGGCAGAGAGATCACCTGAGGTCAGGAGTTTGAGACCAGGCTGGCCAACATAGGGAAATGCTGTGTCTACTAAAAATACAAAAATTAGCCGAGCATGGTGGCACCAACCTGTAATGCCAGCTACTCAGGGGACTGAGGCAGGAGAATCACTTGAACCCAGGAGGTGGAGGTTGCAGTGAGCCGAGATCACACCACTGAACTCCAGCCTGGGTGACAGAGTGAAACTCTGTCTCAAAAAAAGAAAAAGTCACGAGAGAGAAGATTGAGGACTGAGCCCTCGGAAAAAACAATGTCCAAATGGAGAAAGATGAGGAGGAGCAAGCAAAAGAGGCCATGATGAATGGATTAGAAAGGCAGGAGGAAAAGCCTGAGGGACTGAGGTCCTGGAAGCCAAGTTGAAGATGCTGTTAGAGAGGAGATGTCCTCCATTGGCTCAAATTCTGCTAACAGATTAAATAAAATGAAATGTACGAAAAATGCCTAGATTTATTACAGAAAAAAATTAGTGATAATCTTGAGGAAAAACAACGTTGGAGGAGTACTGAAACTGAAGACTTACTGGTGTGAGATCAAGAGTGAATGAAAAGATAATTGAGTTCATGAGTTCTTTTAAGGACATCATACTTAGACAGTTCTCTTAAGGACATCATACTTAGAAGTCATGGCTGAGAATGTTGTAATTTTCTTCCACAGTCATGGAAAATAATAGACAATTAATTTCTAATTTTATATAACAGGTGTAGTCTTCAAATTTTACATAACAATTATATATTTTAAAAGTTATAAAATTATACACATGTGGCATTAAAAATGCCAGACTGAGGTGTTAAATTCTTAAAACTATAGAACTAAAAGTCACCTTAAACAATTCTAGATTCCATAAGCTGAATATCACTTTGTTCATGCTTATACATAAAGACCAAGAAACACTAAACGTTTCAAGGAGAGTATTTCTGGCTTGATAAAAATCAGCCAATTCTAGAACAGTTGATACTCATCAAATATACAAAGTAATTGATCACAGTCAACTACTGAGTTCTATTAACAGGAATAAAGTGGCAGAAATGCAGAAAATAGTCTTATGTTATAAATGAAATTTTAAAAATTATATGAAGTCACTGTGGAAAAATGTGGTGTGGTGAATACTGAAATATATCCTTTTCTAAAAGGAAGGATAATGTCACACATGCAGGACACTTTTATGAATAAGAGTTACTGCATTAGCAGCACCTTCCTTTTAGCACAAGGCCAGCACATTAGCACCTGTGGGCCAAATCCCACTGCCTGTTTTTGTAAGTCAAGTATCTTGGAACCCAGCCACGCTTATTCACTCTACAGTTCACAGAGTCAATTAGCTGGGTGTGATGTTGCACACCTGTGGTCCCAGCTAGCAGAGAGGCTGAGGTCGGAGGATCACTAGAGCCCAGAAAGTTGAGGCTGCAGTGAGCCATGATCACAAAACCGCACTCCAGCCTGGGCAACAGAGACCCTGTCTCAAAATTATATATACAGTCTGCAAAGCCTAAAATATTTACTAACTGACTCTTTGCAGAAAAATCTGACCAAATCCTGGTTTAGTAGATGAAAGATCCTTTGATACATTTTAATAAAAGTTTTACCCAATATACTGAAATGTTTATATTAAATATAGATCCCCATACAATCCCTTGGCAATATTCAGATTGAAGATCCAATATTTCAGCACTCAGGCACTGACAACAAAAATTTAATAACTAGCAATCAAGGTACAGTGTCAATGGAGCATGCAGCTTCCATTTGCAACACAGCAGATATTACAAGAATTCTAACAAAATTATCTTAAGATGTGTTATCAAAGTAAAGGTTTTAAATACATTTTAATTGTGAAATAATCCGTATACTCTAGATCTAACCTCATTTGTAAAAAATGGTTCCATACTACATTATTTTCTGGGAATGAAAATTGAGCTATTTCCTATTGGTAAGGATTTACTTTTAATATGATAAATTCCTACTGATAAGGATCCATCTTTTGATATAATGATGCTGTAATAAATGTTCTTATGTGTAAGTATATACGTAACAAATCTATACAAGTATCCTTAATATACATATATATCCTTACTATGTTATGTGTGTGTGAATATGCTACTCAATTAATGTTCGAAATGCATTTACCAACAGTGTACGACATGTCTTTTTCAATGAGACCATTTCCTTTGCAGCAACACAGATGGAGCTGGCGGCCACTATTCTAAGCAAACTAATGCAGAAACAGAAAATCAAATGCCACATATTCTTACTCATTTAGTGGAAACTAAACAATGAGAACTCATGGACACAAAGAGGAGAATAACAGGCAAAAGGGTCTACTTGAGGGTGGAGCATGGCTGGAGAGAGATGACCAAAAAACTACCTTTTGGGTATTTTGCTTATTATGTGGCTGATGAAATAATCTGTAGCCCAAACTTCCATGATACAGTTTACCTATATAACAAACTGCACATGTACCTCTGAAGCTAAAATAAAAGTTCACTAAAACGTAAAGAAATTCCTTTCCCCTCACATTTGCCAATACTCGTTGTTTTTCAAATAAATTACTGACTGGAAAAAATGGTAACTCAGTTTTTGCTGATTTTCATTTTTCTGATTACCAGGCAAGGCTGAATATCCTAGGAAAAATATAAAATTTTTAATCATGAATATTAGCCCAAATTAGGATCAGTTTGACAGCATATGGCTGTCTCCTATTAAATGTTGCCATAGGCTTACCTGTGATACTCTTCATTCTCAGTGTCAGGAAATTGCTGACTTTCAGGTGTTCTGCTCTTGCTTTGTGGAATTAATCCATCATCACCATTGCCAGCAGCGGCATCATTAGTCAGGTTTTCTGGTAATCCCATATTATTACTTCCATGCTTCTTCATGTCTTCTTCAGCCTTGAGTGGAAGTTTGATATTAAGGATATTAAGGATATTCACTTTATTGAATAAAAAGAACCTTTTTAATTGATTTTATCAATTGACTCAGTTTGTCATTATTGTAGTCATTAAAAATATTTCACACTTAAGTTTGATCATATATACAGAACAATTACCCTCTAATTTTAAGATGTAATTATCATGTCATTGTAAAGTTTGCTTCATTTCTGTTTGACTGAATAAAATAGAATTTTTCAAAATTCAAAAAGGGCCCTCCTTCATTTTGTGCTTTTATTCCCAACGACTCTTCAGAATCTTATATATATATTTATCCCATTTGACTCGTGGGAACACACAAATAAAAAGACAAAGATGCAAAATGTGTCTTCTTCTGTCTTTACCACCTAGATCTCACATTAAGCAGTCAGATTTAGAGGATGAGACACTGTGAGGCTTCAGGAATAGAAAGGAAGATTGCCCTTTTCTGCACTGAGATATTGTTCTCCCCCACTGCCTTTGATCATTTTTTTTATTTGGTCCCTGGGATATCAAAAACATGATGGTTCTCACTGAAACATGGGAACCAAAGTTCGCCACAACACAAGGAGCAGAGTGAAACTGCTGAGGTACAAGCGTGGATGCCCAGAAAATAAGATGCTCCCCAAATTTCACATTCCATAGCCATACGATTTTCTAGCTGGAAGATACACAGAATAAGAAATTATCTTCTTTAGCCACATTAACTATTGATAATCAGACTAAAACCAAGAAAGATAAAATGGTTGATCCAAAGCTCCTAAAGTCGCATGACCTAGCACTTTACGGCACCATTCAGGATTATTCCATAATAATGAAAGAATATTTCTGGGGTTTGTATCTCTTTAAAACTCAATCTACAGAATTCTTTCTGAGTTAAATATTAAATTTTTCACTGATGATTTATGCTACTTACATGATAGGATCATGTATGCCTATACTTACAACACTTTATTAAACAACATAATGTAAACATCTAATTCAACAGAAACGTTTGAATATAAAGGTATACCTCTCTATCACAATCCTTGTTTATTTCTGGTTCTTGAGACATTTCCTGCAAATGCAAAAATAGAAGGTTAATTTGTTGTATTTCTGTGATGTTTCCTCTTTTGGAATGCATGTTTTAAAAATAAGTTTATTTTAAGTAATCAAGTATAGACAATGAAAAATTAGAAAATAATTAAAATTAAAATTTAACTGTTAAAATAAATAATTAATTAAAATTAAAAATTAACTTTTTAATCTACGTTCAGCTACTGCCACATCACTGGCTTCTGACTAACATGGGAAAAATAATTCACCTTAGTCAACGGGAGAAGATCAACATGAACCAGCAAACTTAACTTTGTCACCATTTGTTTGGACTCCACTTAATTTGTTACGTGTTAAATCTGCCAAAAATGCATCAGCGGATGATTTGTAGTGTTGCAAAGTCTTCCTCACTTTAAAAGAGTTTACCTCACCAAACCCTAACCAGTGAGCCTCTACAGATTACTAACTGGATTGTAGGCATGCTTTCAATTATTAGGAGCTGAAATCAACACCAAACAGAAAGAAATGCAAATTCTTAAATTTTAATTGAGATTATATGTTGTAATATGATAGTGTTATGTATCTAGTTTATCTGCTTAAGTCCAGTTCTAATATATTCTAATGTGTACTAACGACAGTGGATAAAAATTTTAATAATCTGTACTGATTTTCTGCAACTGCAGTAAGTTCAAATGTTATTGTGTTTCTGCACTAACACCAAAGGTCCCATTCTGCAAGATACGATTCTTGTAATAGGCATTTGGGTTGCTTTTATGACCTGGTTCCCTCCCTGAAGAGAAACGCTGAGGTCAATGAGAGATCACAAGGCAGAATATATCTTTCACCTTGCTATCAGTGACTGCAATATAAAACTGCAGATTTTCAATCACTGGCCATGATTACTCTTCAACCACGAATCCAGCTCAGGACCATCAGTGTTACATTGCTCATAATTCTATTGCTTAATAACATAATCCAATAATTGATGTTACTTTCTTTATCATGTCAGGGTGTTGTAAGAATAAAAGAACAAAGTTCTGGAATTTCTTTTGCCTCTATTCCAAAAGGAAAGATTACCTATAAGCTAATCAAAAAGGCAGATAAGAATATTTTAAATAAGAATATTGTAAAGTAAGAGTATTTTAAAGTTTATAGTGGTTATGTTTTTTAAGTTAAGTTTCAAATGCTAACTTAGAATCTATTGATTCTTCTGTTAATGAGATTGCTGAATTTATTAAATTTTATGAATCTATTAAAAAGTTCTTAGAAAAAAGAATCTATTGATTCTCAAAACCTAGTCTGAAAGATAATTTCATTTGGACTGCCTAATATTATTAAAGCAAAGAAAACAACATTAAATCAAACATTTAAATGTAAAATTTTCCATGCCTCTGGCTGGCTATTTTCACTGCCTTTAAGCCTTTGTGATTCTTCCTCTGATGTCAGCTTTAAGTCTTGTTCTGTTGAGAAATCCATATATTCAGTTAAAATGAACCACTTAGAACAGTTAAAAACTATTGCCTTTATAAAAATAGATTTAAGACAACATTTTTTTTATCTCATAAATTGAATGTTTAGTGTTTCATGAAATAGTTACTTAGGAAATCATTCTCTAAGACTTCAACAAACCACTTGGGGAGACGCCTGATGAGATTCACTCACAAATTCATCCACCCAACATAAATGAACAAAACCACCAGAAACACAACTTTAAAATACAGTAGAAACATATAAGGTAACACAGTATGTTGTTCTCCACTTCCTAATCATGAAGCAGTAAACGTAATGAAAAGGAAATTTAGTTTTAAAGAGAAACAAGTTTTCCTGCACTTAGCTACTCTGACTCTAAGGATAGTAACAGGCAGGGCCCAGGTAAGGTCATGTTGACCCTGTCCAAGAAGCCAGAGCCCACAGGTATGGGTCCAGACATCCCAGAGCAAGGTTAAGAAAACAAATTCCTTTACCGTCTCCCCTTCCCCTCAGCATTTACTCATAGCTCTTTGTACAAATGTTTATATTTTGCAAGTTCCTCTTTTCCTTCAATGTAGTTGCAAAGTCACAAGCTATGCTGAGGTTGCAAAACTGTCACTATATGATTAACTGCCTTTGTTCTGCTTCTGTAAGCTTGCCTTTATAAGCCAGGCTCTGTCTTTGTTCAGGACTCAGCATTTGGATGCAAATCCACTGAACTGGTGTGCACCTAAATAAAATCCTCCTGTTTCACCCACTGGGTCTCTCCTGCCTCCTGTTTTCTGCAACTATAGTACCTTATAAATGATTTCCAAAAATACTACTGACACCTTTATTAGTGCACAATGTCTTCCTAATATCTAAAATGTTTCCCTCTACTATTCTGACAAATTTATTTTTTTTTCTTTTTTTTTTCTTCTTTTTTTTTTTTTTTTTTTTTGAGCCAGGGTCTTTCTCTGTCACCAGGCTGGAGTGCAGTGGCACAATCTCAGCTCACTGCAACCTCTGACTCCCTGGTTCAAGCGATTCTCCTGTCTCAGTCTCCCAAGAAGCTGGGATTACAGGCATGCACCATCATGCCCAGCTAATTTTCATATTTGTAGTAGAGATGATGTTTCATGATTGGCCAGGATGTTCTTGATCTTTTGACCTTGTGATCCACCTCCTCCAGCCCCCCAAAATGCTCGGATTACAGTTGTGAGACACAACAACTGGCCTTATTTTCATCTTTTAAAACAATGATATGTGAAGTCTTCCTTGATTCTGCATGTCTTTCCCCAGATAAAAAGGTACCTCCTTCTTGAGGCAGCCTTGTGACTTCACTGATTTTTCTACCTCATCTTTACCACCTGAACTGTACATTATTCCCCCACATGTCTGTCCCCTCTGCTCCAAGACTGCAGAGAACAGTCTTGCACATCATCTTTGTAAAAACAGTCTTTATTTTACTCAGAAATTTCTTATTGAGTCCTGCTACATACATGCTAGGCATTAGGGTTTAAAAACAATGAAAATAAAGCATATCAGGGATGGCTTTTCTAGAACACATGCCCAAGCACAGACTGAAATATTGAGGCTAGCCAGATTAAAAGCGGTAGAGGGAAGGAAAGGGTAACAGCATTCCACACAGCAGCAAGAGCAGGAGTGTGGCCTGAAAGAGTGAACGAGTGAGGAGGACATTACCAGCAGCTCAGTAATGCCAGAGAAAGGGCACACAGGGAAAAGGGCTAAAGATGGAGAGTGGGGCAGAAGTCAGATTATGAAACCTGATGTGTAATTTTAAGATGCTTGGACATTAATGTTCAAGAGTGATCCCTGGTCCTATCTGCATTTAGAAAAATATCATTTTAATGCCAAAACCAATATTCCTAGTGAGCCAATAGTCATTAAGACAAGGTGACAGATAGCTCTTGTGGACACAGCTGAGATGTTACTATGTAGCAAATTCTCAATAATTCTCATGAGCACTTGGAAAGTCAATTCTATAATAAGTCAAAGAAATTACAATAAATCACTTAATATTTGGTTTGGGAAGGTGCTTTCTAAAGTTATAGTGCATACGAATATAATTCCTAGTTGCGAATTCAGAGATGTGACAATAAAGCAATGAAACTACACTGTGTTTGAGTCAGTAATCTTCAGATTTCTATCTCGTCTTCCTACCCGGTCTGTAAATTCTAAGTATAATCTTGGTACTCACTCTCAAGTTTATGTTAAATACTAGCCTATAAAAAAACACTCTTTCTCTTACTTCTTTTTGTTATTTATATGTTGCTGTTATTAAAGGAAGAACACAAAAATGCCCCACTGAAGGGATTCTGTTTGGTTGCAGGCTACAAGAAGGGAAAAACAGAAAGCATATTTTGCAGAAAATAGTATTTTAGAAATCAGAACTATGACATGAAGTCAAGCAGGGAACTCTAGGACTGAATTTGCTGTGCTTCTTTAATACACTCCTTGTTCTCTTTCTTTTCTGGCAGCCGTGACTCACACAGGTCATGGAGACTATCATTCCCTAAGAGGAACACAATTCTGATATTCATCTTTATTTATTAAGTTCACCTATCCCAATTCTGTGTTCTGTGGATGCCGACTTTCGGTCACTGATGGTGATACACATGGATGATGAAAATGATGACATTTTCATCAACTTTCAGATTCTTTGATCTTTGATAAGTCTTGTTACTGAGAGTCAAAGTAGTAGGACGTGAGTTATAAATGCTGGTTATCCAATTACCTACTCAAAATATACTACATGAATATTCCATTAAACATGCATAGGAAAAAAATGGTCATTTCTGCTGACCTGCAGCTCTTTGCTCTTCTGTATTCACCAGAAAATTTCCTACTCCTTCCTCATGTCCAGGTTAAATACTAGTGTACGACCTGGAAACCTGTAAATCATCTGACATTTCTCTCGGTCCCCCAAGCCTTTCTCATTCAATTATCACTAAATCATATGGACTATACCTCTCTTCTGCCTCTGCTTTATATTTCCACTGCCACTGGGAACATAAACTTTACAAAATGGCTTCTATTTAAAAGAAAACCGTCAACTACTAATGTTAGTTCTTACATGAAAAAATTAAGCAAAACAAATAAAAAGGCATAACACCATAAAAACAAAGACCAACATATTAAAATGAGTAACTGAGATTCCTAATTTTCTTCCACCATGGATGGGTGAAAACCTTATAATACATTGATACTAGTCCAAGGATGTGTGACGGAAACTATAGCTGACTATTGCAAAAGCTTCCTTTGTCTCCTGGTTTCTTTCCATGGTAACCTTCCACCAATCCCAGGAAACTATAGGCCACAGTCCAAATTAAATCTGCCTTATGGTTTGTAAATAAAGTTTTAAAGGAGCTCAGTCATGCCTGTTTGCTTACATAGAATCATGGTGGCTTTCACTCTACAACAGCAGACAACAGCAGGGGTAAGTAGTTATGACAGAGACCACATAGTCTAAAATATTTCCCGCCTGGTCCTTTACAGGAAAAGCTTGCTAACCCATTTTACACCACAACCAGAATGCCTTAATACTCAAATTTAATCTTGTG
Source organism: Macaca fascicularis (assembly GCF_037993035.2). Taxonomy (NCBI): domain Eukaryota; kingdom Metazoa; phylum Chordata; class Mammalia; order Primates; family Cercopithecidae; genus Macaca; species Macaca fascicularis. Next base: position 52,516,046 of record NC_088384.1, on the reverse strand, counting down.
ACTCCCCTGCTCCCATGTCTCCAATGAGCCCCTGCAGCAAACATTGTCGACTCCCTACCAATAGCCATTCCTTATTCTTTCTTGCAGAAGAAACACAAGTCTATTGGGATGTTTATTATCCCAATCTCCCTCCTGAGCCTCAGAAAGAGAAACTTAATTCTAAGCTAATCACGTATTTGCATTCCCAGTGCCTGGTTTGGGAATGAGCAGGTAGTGTAACACAGCCAATTAAATGTTACAGGAAGCCCCTTGTGTGCTTCAAAGTTTTCTCCCTGTTTAGAAAACACAGGTGAAGAAAAGAAGCCCTTGAGATGTTGTGTTGTGAGAACAAGATGTTTGGAGCTGTTGCAGATTACCCGACCATGAAAGGAGACATGAATAAAACACTGTCGACAGCACAGAAAGAGGGACAAGAGGGATCCCTAGGATATCACTGAACAAACAAAACAACTCTGGTTCCTACTGTTTTCACCACTGTTCATCAGTATTTGCAGTCCAAAGCATTCTACCTGGTAAACTTCCCATGGCCCACAGGACGAAACCTACTCATTTCTGTAGTATTAAAAAGTCTGTCATAAACTTGCCTTACCCAAGTATTCACCTCATTCCCAACCTCTGGTATCTCACACTTTTGGTGCTAGCAAAAGTGAACTGCTCAGAAACCCTGCAAAGTTCACTCAAGCATCTTGTCTTTTGCACTTGCTGCCCTTCCTGCCAAACAGGCAATCTCCTTAGATGTTCCTTCTGGCCAACACACAATCTTGTTGCATGTTCCTTCTGTCAAACATTATTCTTCTGCTTTTTTACCTAGAAAAATTCTTCTCACTCTGCATGCTTCCCTTGAATCATACCTACTTTTTTTTTTTTAACCAAAACTTTCATTCCTCATCACATATGTCTGGCACATAATCAATATATAATAAATTAAAAGCTTCCAGTGGGCATCTAGCACACAGTAAGAACTGAATAAAGTAGTGAAATAAAAAAATAATGACAATGATAATAACAAACTCCTGTCTGTACTTTTAATTGTGTTCTGTTGCATTAGAAAAATGGTTAGTATCTAAAAGACATTCAATAGTTATTTGTTAAGTGAAGTGAAAACATAAATGGAAATATTTTCTTTGTAAATTCTATTGAAAAAGCACAGAAATGAAATAGAGACAGCTCTATTATGAGCACCTTAAGGATCAAAACTACATCTGCTCCGTCTTTATCTCCTGCAACTTATAAAACCAAACTTATAAAAGTTCTTTGATAAATTGATGGCTAAATTAAAGGTGTCCTCATACCGTTTGGGTTATACAATGTATTAGGTGTCCACAACCAGGTAGCATACTAGCATTTTTGTTATTGTGAAACATTTTTCTAATTTTATTATAATCTCCTGAGCCTAGAGTTGAGAAATTTGTATATTTATTATGACAATCTTTTGGCAAATGGTAGCAGAGCATTTGTTCTAACAAAATTGCTGTTATCATGACAACTAACCAGCAGGTAGAAGAGCACATCTTCCTCCAACAAAGTAAATGTGTCTCTTTCCAACTTCAAATGAGGAGGAATGAAGTCAGTAATAGTGAGACCTTTCTGGGACAAGCATATGTAACATAACTTTGCTTCAGCATTCTTTTGAGATCAAAAGTTCCTTACTTTTACTTTTTTATCTATGGTAGGACCACCCAGAGCAGGGGTCCTCAACTCCCATGCTACAGACCGGTAGCAGTCCATGGATTATTATGAACCACACTACACAGGAAGAGGTGAGCAGTAAGCAAACCAGGGAAGCTTCACCTGTACTTACAGCCAACCAATAATAATGGCTCATATTATTGCCTGAACTCTGCCCCTTCCTAGATCAGTGATAGCACTAGGTACTCATTGGAGCATGAACCCTGTTGTGAACTGCCCACCCAAGGGATCTAGGTTGTGTGCTTCCTATGAGAATCTAATGCCTGATGATCTGTCACTGTCTCATGTTGCCCCCAGATGAGACCATCTAGTTGCAGAAAAACAAGCTCAGAGCTTCCACAGATTCTACATGATGGTAAGTTGTATAATTATTTCATTATATATTACAATGTAATAATAATATAAATAAAGTAGCACAATAAATGTAACATGACTGAATAATCCTGAAACTATCCCCACCTTCCCCCAGCCCATAGAAAGACTGTCTTCCACAAAACCGGTCCCTGGTACCAAAAAGATCGGGGACAACTGACCTAAAGTAATTCACTATCACAAGTGTTACCTGGATTGCTGTTTTCAGAAGAGATTTTTGGCATCCGTTTTTCTTTGTAGTCAGAAAGTAATTGGCAAATTCTATGTATAAAAATGTAATAAACCAAATTACTATTTTAATACTGATGTAAAACACTTACCAAATATAAAATTCTTAGAGTATTTCAAACAATATCATAATATCAGAACTTAACAGTATTATCCCATCCACTTATGAGTACATTCTACAAACTTCTCTTGAAGCTTCTAAGAAGACAAAAATGTAGGGTGAAATGCTCATAAATTGAGAGCAGTGTGACCCAGTAAATTAGCTTGCATTAGCATGACATAATAGAAAGTGTTCCAACTCTGCTTAAGTCCTAGCTCCATAATGAACAGCTGCTATTTGTTCTTGGATGACTTGCTTATCTTCTTCAACAAAGTGAGGACTTTGCTGCCTTCTTTCACTAGGTTGTTACAAAGATTTAACAAGATAACATTTTTTAAATGCTCGGAGAAATAGTAAAGCAAAGGAATAATCTGTTCCTAAACATTATAACTAGAATTATCTTGGAATCCCAAATAAAACCCAATGCATATTTTGTTCATAGGTTCTAATATGCAAATGTTATGGTTTTCAGCAAATGTTATTAAGTCTTAATTTTGCTTCTTAGTTTTCCTGCTCCTTAGGGCTTATAATTCTGGGCATCTCAACTACGTCTTAGTTTGTAACTAAATTTACTCATAAATATCTCATTAAAGTAGATAATGTGAGTGTCCACTATTACGGAGTTGACCAATCACACCAAGGGCAGAAAAACCAATGGATGTTAAGACCTGGCTTGGACCAGTGATCCTTCTCTACCGACTCCAACTCTGAGCCAGCAGATGTTTCTTAGGATAATAGTTGATATTGATGTTCAATTCCAGCTGACATGGAGACCAAAACTCTACCTATGTGTTTTTTAGTTTCCATGAAGAAGTTGTAAGTTGACATTCTCTAATTTTTGACATACACACTAACAACATATTTTGCACCAAACACATTATTCAGCTCTGAATCACCTCATAGACCATCTTACATGACTATTTTTTTAGAGCAAATCACAATTTCAATATTTTGGTGGCACCCATTTTTTGCTTTGATTCACACTGTTTCCTTAGAGCTAGTCAGCAAATAGTCAAATGACCTCCCAGTGACTGACCAAACTATGGAATGCTTCAAAAATTTGTGCTGCTTCCTTATGCAGAAGCCATGCTAATTTTCTCTGTATTGTTCCCATTTTAGGATATGTGCTGCGGAAGCAAGCACAAAGCCCTACTTTTACACATGATTAGTGATGAGTCATGCACAGGGCTTGGTTCTGTTAAGTCCAAATAACCTACTTGAGATTCTGAGAATTCTCTTCAATGGCTCCCTGTGAGGTAGAATTTGAAAATATTTTAAAATCTTGAGTTACAGATGAAAGTAGCTTGGACGATTTTCATTATCATGTAAAACAGATCACTCAAGGGCCGACCACAACTGGGAGTCACTGCTCGGAGAAGGTTCATATGGGACTTTCTACTGCCTAAGGTTCTATAGAGAATATAAAGGTGCCTCACAGTACAGATCTGATAGCAAAGAAGAAGAAACAAACACTGATCTCTTTCTGTCACATTATTTGAACCCCTCTGACCCTTTAGAACAAGCCTAATTAATATCTGCCAGAGAAAAGACCAACAACGGCCTCAAAGGATTTTGTACCATGAAGGTCTCAGCTAATTCTTGGCTAAGATGTGGTTTCTACATTAGGTTCTGAATATGGGGGCAAGTGTCAATTTGCTCACTTTGTCTGCAGATCAAGTCAGGATACCCAGCTGCCAGAGCAGGGTGCTGGTGCTTTGGGAACAATGGCTGAGCATAGAAGCATAGATATGGGAACTTAAAGACTTGAGGGATCTGAATCAGTAAGGGCATCTTGGTGTCAAAGGTCAACCATTACCAGGCAACAGGACCAGTTTGAGTGGCAACAACGCAGCAACAGAAACAAGGGAAACATCAAAATGACTGGAATGTCCTTTTTATTCTGCTCCTTTTGACTTGAAAAAAGGGACTGTCTTCCTTGGATTTAGTGAATCCCTTCAGTTATTGAAAAATTCAAGGAGTATGTAGGAAATAGTCTCCAGAAGACAGTACAAGGTTTTTTGTTAAGCTGGACATTTCAAGACCCAAATAACTAATCAGAAAAATGAAAGATATGACACTGTTTTTTAATCCCATCCATAGGTGTTATACTTGGATGAAATGAACAATGTTGGGATCTCTAAGTATCAAGGTCTTAAAAGTCCTGAGATAAAGAATCCTGTATCCATTGGTACTTCTAAATTGTCTTGCTTTTTTTCTGATTTATGGCTGATGCAGGGGACTAACTGACTGCCAGTCTAAAACTAGCTGAACGGCACTATGACATCTCACCTGATATGTAAGATGTTATTGTTATAATTATTTTAAACCTCAATTTAGCATTAACTCGCCTTTTAATGTAAACACTTACACATTATGATGACTAGAAACAGCATAGTCTCTGGCCGTCTGTTCAGATAGATCTTTAGAAGAGACATCAATATTTTGCTCGAGTAGAAGGCTGACTATACTTGCTGATCCACAACGTACAGCAAGTATCAGAGCATTTCTAAAATGACAGAGATAATTTCTCCCTTAGGAACTGTAATAAACTTATTTTAAAAGCTAATTTGATATACTTTATCAACTTAACATCTTGCCTGTCCATGCAGAATTAAAGATTTACATGCACTAAAACACACAAGCACTTGGGTGCTTAAGTGTTCATCTTTGTAAAATACCAACAAGGTTTAAAGGAAGGGACAACAAGGAAACCTCTTATCTCGGTGAGGTATTGGAAAGTAGAAGACATTAATTTAAAGTCTTTCAATGGGCAAGAAACAATGCTAGGGCCACTTATCTGAAGTGGACAAAGTTATAAGTGAAGATTTCCTTACAGCTTCCCTAGACTGATATGCTGTAATAGAAAATCAGCTAGAGGGTAAGATAAGTAAGAGCTCTCTGCTTGCTGAAAGCAGTAATATTAATAATAATGGTAAGAATAGTCATAACAGTTTCAGTTAATGATGCCAATAAGCATGTGCTAGGCACTGAATTAAATGCCATATATATCTTCCTTACTTATGCACGATCAATTTGAAGGATATATTCTCCTACTTTTCATATATGACAACACATTTGGTGGTAAATAAGATTCCCAAGGTCACACACTTACCAAGTAAGAAAGCTAGGGATTAAACCCAGTCTTGTGTGAATCCAAAGCCTAGCTCTTTTCTCTTTATCACCCACCTACGGCTTGCCTTCATTAAAGGAAAAGTGTATCCACTTAAAACTATCTTCACTCCCTCTCTCCATACCAATTAAAAATAAAACCATCAAAATACACTGGAAATAGAAAAGGAAAAGCTGTTGGACCCACAGTATGTGGGAATAGCAATTAATTGTCAAGTAGGGATAAGCTAACATTAATATTCTTCAAACAAGGCAACTTAAAGCAGAGTCATTGAATAGAAAAAAGGATTTTCAACTCCTATTTAGGTTTCATGCAGCATATTTAGCAGAAAAGCATATAAGACACAGAGGTTAAAAACTACTAGAAAAGGTTAAGAAGTTCAATACTGGGTCATAAAGTAAACTAAACCTAAAGTTCACATTTCATAAAATTAACATGAAATCCCTTTAGCTAACATAATATCATCTAACCAAAAACACCATACAACAAATAACATCAGTCAATACAATAAGAGAAGATGAATCCTACTAAAACTGTTCTTCATGTTGCCCAGTCCAAATAATTGTTTTTCTACTTAACTGATTTGTGTTGATACTCATCACTATGTCCCAATAAGTATAATTTAATCTTACTAATTTATTATTTATGACTTGAGTGACTGCTATCAATCTCGAACAACACACAGATTAAAAGAAATAACTATACCTTCCACATCTGTCACGTGCACTTAAATTAGCTTTTTTCTTGATTAAAAATTTCACCACTTGCTGTTTTTGTCCATGTACACCAAGCAAAAGTGGTGTGAGGCCATGCTGTAAAACAATATAAAACAAAAACAATATGTAATTCAAAAAATTACCTATTTCTCAGCTGAACTGGAAACTTTATATAAGATCCCATGGACTTACACTCATAGAAAGTAAATCAAATGTAGCTGCTTCCATCTCACTCTTCTGTGCTTTCCCACATGCTGCTGCTTCCCTTGGAAACACCCCTTCGCTGCCTGACCACATCAACTCTGATCATCTCAAAAACTCACTTTCAACGTTTACTGCTTCTAAGACTCTTTGCTTCTAACCCAGCATTTGGCATGGCACTTTTGGATGATGATTTTTTTTTCCATTTAAACAAAGAGCTTCTTGAGGGCAGGGGATGTATCTTTTATCTCTATATTATCCAACCCTAAGACAAAATTCTTGTGTATAAAGCAAGAATTTGAATGTAAAATATTTCTTTAGTTTCACATGTTTTACCAAAAGTTCAAGCTCCAATGTGCAATAAAAATTGCTATTAATACTCCTACTGCCCATTTGAAGAATTTTTCCATTCATTCATTTAAAATCTATTTGTATTTACTTTTTCCAGATTGTTAACTAAATCATCAGTTCGTAGGATTACTGAAACTAACAGAATTCCCGTCTGTATTCTTAATAACTCCATGGTTTTTAGTGTTTAAACCTGCCATCTTGATTATGTCAAAGCTCTGCAAACATAAGAGACATAATGGATAGTCCACAATACAGCTTCAATTGATTAAAAAAAAGGTTTAGAATTTGCTACAATTCTAATTGAGAAAACTCTGCTCTTAACAATGACTTACTGACCTAAGCACTTGAATAAGTGAACAAAGAGACACAAAATCCTGAGAGGGTCATTTTCTACTTAATGAAAGACTACTCACTGCAAATTTCTAAAGACCTTCTGAATGGCAGGGAATAACTGAAGGTATAAAGGAAAAGGTATTATTCCGTAAGCTGATAGTGCCAATAATATTCATTTTAATGTCTCATCCACATATAAAAGTCAGACTTGGCCAGGAATGGTGGCTCACACCTGTAATCCTAGCATTTTGGGAGGCTGAGGTGGGTGATTCACTTGAGTCCAGGAGTTCAAGGTCAGCCTGAAAAACATGGCATTAACCTCATCTCTACTAAAAACAAAACAAAACAAAACAAAAACTAAAACAAAAAACTGAGATTGGAGAACCACCTGAGCTTGGGGAGGTCAAGGCTGTGGTAAGCTGTGATCACACCACTGCACTACAGCCTGGGGAACAGATTGAGACCCCATCTCAAAAACCAACCAAAAAAAAGTTAGATTAATGTTATTGGAAAGGAAAAATTTAAAGGAATTAGCACATATCCAACTCCAACTCTTCTAGAAATATCTTAAGATTCTGAGACATAAGAATTTACATATTACACTTATGTATTCATGGTTCTTGAGCAGAAGTGTATCCAGATTTTGGGAAATTTGTTGTTGTTGTTGTTGTTGTTGTTAGAGACAGGGTCTCATTATGTTGACCAGGCTAGACTCGAACTCCTGAGCTCAAGCAATCCTCCCACCTCAGACTCCCCAGCAGCTGGGACTACAGCCATGCAACACCATGCCTGGCTTCAAGGAAACATTTTTAAATGTACATACTAGATTTACTCTATTAAAATCTTCAGGGGGAAAGCCTAGACTTGTGGATTATTTAAAAATTTTCCTGAGGTAACTGGAATGCACAACTCTAGCTGGAAGCTAGTGCAATAGATGATTACTTCAGTCTCAGCGCTCATCCACATAACCAATTCCCTTTATCATTTGAGGATTTGGCCAAAAAGAGGAAAGAGTAGGAGAGAGACTCATTTGCTGAAAACATCACATAATTTTCCCCGGTAAGAGTAGAACAAGGTCTAGTAAACTCAAAATCCAACCTGATCTTGCTCCTTATAAGCCCCTTATCACCCACCTTCCCATCAAGATATTCTAGAGTTGAAAGCAGAGTTGAGACTCCAATTGGCCATTTTTACCAGAATAGGACACTAAGTCAGTTAATTACTTGTTGTTCCCTCTGCTCAAGTGTTTCCCACTACATTACCACCTATTCACTGCCTATCTGGATCCTCAGAGGCTTCCTGAAATTGATCTCTAAGCAGTTTACAACCCACTAACTCCCTCTCCCAAACTGAAAACTGTCATTCTCTAAAATTGAAAATAACCTTGTCTCACCATACAAAGGAAACAAATGAATGATCAACAGCAACACACACACACACAGAAAACCTCTTCATGGTCTTTCCCTCCATTACCTAATTTCTAAATTGGTCTTGATATTTCTGATTGCTGTCTTTTTCCCTTTCCGCTTCTGCCTCATGTGTAATCAGAAATATCTTAAGACTTGTCACTGAGAAAAAGACTTGTCACTGAGAAATCCATCACCTCATATCTATTACTGTTTTTTGTTTTTTTTTTTGGGGGGGGGGGAACTTGCCAAAGGGGCAGGATTACTATTCACTGAACTGTGTTTGAGTTTTCTTGGAGTTTTAATGTAAAACCTATTTCCAGGGCAAATTTTGTCATTTTACATTTATTAGGGGAAAAAAAAAACCTGGCATGAAAAAAAACAAAGTATTACCTTTTACAAATACAGTGTTTTTTAAAAAAACATAAACCACAAGAGCATTAAAAAAAAAAAAAACTGTACCCTCGAATGCTTCTTTAAAAGTAACAATATTTAAAATAAAGTCTTAGATAATAAACTCATTTCAAAATATTTTCATTCAGGTTATGCTTGAGCTTCCAAATATGGAAAACTGGCTCCTACCCAGGTCAATGTTAAAATGAATGCATTTCAGTATTTTGAAGATGAAATTGGTAGACCTATACCTTGTTTTTTGATTCAATATCAGCACCGTATAAGAGCAGTGCTTTTGCCATTAATTTATCTTCATTGTAGATAGCATAGTGTAGAGCAGTATTTCCATACTCATCTGGAATATTTGGATCAGTGCCATGTTCCAGCAACATTAATGCACATTCATCTTCTTGGCATTGTACAGCCTGTCAGTATTAGACCAAAAATAAATTATAAGTCCTGAGAATTAAAACTAACATTCCACTGCTTTCACCAACTAGTTCCATTTAAATGAGAAAACTCATTTTTATGCTGTGTATTGAAATCAAAGCCATCTCATACTGATATAGTTGACTACTGCATACCTTGATCAGAGCTGTCCTCTTTTTGTTGTCAAGGATATCAAGTTGACATCGTCTGTCCAGCAGGAGTTTTACTATTTCTGAATTCCCATTGGCAGAGGCCAGATGTAGAGCAGTCCTATGAGAGTGAGAAGTTTTAGGAAATTGTAGTGCACGATCTACAGCTACATCAATGATTCATGCAATAGCAAACACAGAATAGCCTGCTATTACTCTGCCTTCAAAACAAACTTAATTTCCCTTTGAAGAAAGCACACTATTATTACCTCATGACTCACTGTATGAATGAAAGAGCAGCCTATTTGAATAGGAAGAGCAGAGCCCTTGAATGGCATTCAACCTGGGCTGGAATCCTACTTGAAGCTCTGATGCTTCCCAGCTGTTGCTTACCTTTTTTGGCTCTCAATTTCCTCATCAATAAAATGGGAATGAAAAGAGTCGATTTCTCAGAGGAAACCACAGTATTGCTTAAATAAGACTCTACACGAAAGATATAGAATAGTTCCTAACACAAATAACAGCTCAGTAATTGTAAGATATTTTAATTTTTACTAATACCACTAAAGACAACATTTGAATTCAGTAAGATGATACAATTATACCTACACTTTCAGGTATGTTTTAAAGATTACAGGTAACGATGTATTTTATTGATTCTAAGATGATCATTGTCTCTATGTTTCACCATTTCTCACACTGAAATACCACTTATAATTCATGATTTACTATAACTGTAATTGGCAGCATTTAAATAATTCTCTTATTGAGACATACAATAATGGGGCATCATACAATCCCTGGTGCCTTACATTAAGTAGAATATGTTACAATATAACACGTCTGGGGCGGTTCCAGTCAGATGACTAGCATTTAGATAAATTTTAGTTCTTAAAAGAAGTATGGAATAAGAGGGCTGAGGTGAAAACACAAACAAATTTCTAAAATAATCTATTTCTTACTTTGGTTTTCAAAAACTTTAAGCCAAAGAAAGCTTGAAATTCAAATGAATGGCATGGGCTCATTTTTATCAATACTTAGATTTATACAATGTATGTACATTAGATATTTCCAATCATTCATATTAGGATTTAAGACTATTATAATTCTTCTCCTTTTAAAATGAATTTATGAAACTATTTGTGGAGCTTTTTTTCAACGTTTACTTTCAGGGGTACAGGTGCAGGATGTGCAGGTTTGTTACATAGGTAAAAACGTGTCAAGGGGGTTGGTTGTACAAATTATTTCATTACCTAGGTGTTAAGCCCAGTACCCATTAGTTCTATTTGCTGCTTCTTTCCCTCCTCCCACCCTCCACCCTCTGATAGGCCCCAGTGTGTGTCGCTTCCCTCTAGGTGTCTGTGTGTTCTCATCATTTAGCTCCCACCTATAAGTGAGACCGTGCGGTATTTGGTTTTCTGTTCCCGTATTAGTTTGCTAAGGGTAATGGCCTTCAACACTATCCATGTCCCTGCAAAGGACATGCTCTCGTTCTTTCTTTTATGACTGCATAGTATTCCATGCTGTTTGTGTACCACATTTTAGTTCTTAAAAGTACTAAAACAGTCTTTACCCAAGACTTATACATTTTCAGAAGGGTAGTTGAGGGTTATCTTTTACTGTTGTCTACCTTCAGAAATGCTTTTGTTTGAAAGGAGGGAAGAAAAGTTTCAATTGAGATTACCTCCTAATGCCCCAATTTTAAATCTCTCAACTTGCTCAGGCCCAGCAGGTAAATATGAAGTTTTCAAAGATGGAAGGATCCTGAGAGATGGTAGAATATGCCTTCCACATAATAGGTGTCTGGCTTATGTTTGATGACTAAACGGATTGAAAGAATGCATAAACACAGCTTGGGAGTTCAATATTTTTAAAGAATGCTCCTGTTGAGTAGAGCAATACATTTACAATAGTAATGGTCATTTATATTTGCTATTTTAGTTTTCATAAATATATAACTAAAATAAAATAATTAATTCATACCTTTTTACACATGTTTATATATATAATGAAAAGATAATTTTATAATAAAATGTATATACAATAAAATCTACAGGAACAGGTAAACAGAAACCCTCTACTTCTCAACAGGGTAAAAGTTCACAGAAGATAGCTATCCACAGGAATAAAAATAAATAATAAAATGTGAGAAATTATTTGTATCTATGCAAGTAGCACATTCCTTCTCTTCCCAAGGATTATTTCATTACTAGTGAAATTTAACTAAAACTTTTCAGATATTCATTGCAGAAATCACAGATAAGAGAAAGGGAAGAACTTCACTTACAAATCCCCAGAAGTAAGTTTGATTATGTTTTCTACACGTTTTCAGGTAACACAAGAGCAGATTCTGTTTGTGTAGGTGTATAACAAACTGATTTTTTCCTCACTTGATATAGCAAAGCACATCTTTGCACGACAACATATCTCTGTATCTACTGATACCTTCAATGGTTACATGTTATTCCATCCTATGGATGCACTGAAAGTTTTTCATAAAATCTTTATGTGAGCTCTTCTTAATACACTGCTATTTTAAGCAATACTAAGAAAAACATATGTCTCTATTTCATATAGATATTTCAGTATAATAGAGTTGATAGGTAAAAGGCATACACATTTTTAACATGTGGTTCTTATCATCAAAGTGTGTTAGAAAAGTTGCAGCAGCTTAAACTTTCAGCAACTACATAAGTACCACTGTTCTTCACCCTCACAAACTTTGTGGATAGAAGACAGTATTTCATTCCTTTATTTATTTATTTTTATTATTAATTAGTTTATTTACTTTTGAGATGAAGTCTCATTCCATCATCCAGGCTGGAGTGTAGTGGTGCAATCTCAGTTCACTGCAACCTCCACCTCCCTGGTTCAAGCAATTCTCCTGCCTCAGCCTCCTGAGTAGCTGGGATTACAGGTGCATGCCACCATGCCTGGCTAATTTTTTGTATTTTTTAGTAGAGACGGGGTTTCACCATGCTGGCCAGGCTAGTCTCAAATTCTTGACCTCGTTATCCACCTGCCTTGGCCTCCCAAAGTGCTGGGATTACAGGCGTCAGCCACCGCGGCCGGCCTTTCATTCCTCTTCTAACTTCAATAGAAAACAGTATTTCCTTCCTCTTCTAACTTAAATTCCTTCTCTTACCAGGAACACTACGTTTTCCTATGTGCACAGGTCACTGGTAGATATGCAAAAAAGTACCTTGCCCAATCTTAAATTGAGCTTATTTTATTATATCTGCATATATATGCTTGGTTCAGTGGCTCAGGCTTGTAATCTCAGCACTTTGGGAGGCTGAGGCGGGTAGATCACAAGGATAGGAGTTCAAGACCAACCTGGCCAAGATGGTGAAATTCTGCCTCTATTGAAAATACAAAAAATTAGCCGGGTGTGGTGGCGGGCACCTGTAATCCTAGCTACTCAATAGGCTGAGGCAGAGAATTGCTCGAACCCGGGAGGCGGAGGTTGTAGTGAGCTGATACTGCGCCACTGAACTCCAGCCTGGGCAACAGAGTGAGATTCTGTCCCAGAAAAATAAATAAATAAATAAATAAATAGTTGCATATATAAATAGGCTTTTGTGTTTTCTTCTGGTATTTTTCTCCTTTTGTATATTTAAAAATTTTAATCTATACTCCAGGAACTTACTTTTGTGACATAAAAATCTAGCTAGTTTTCTCCAAACAGCATGCATTTCATTTATTAATGATTAATCTTGCTTTATCAATATGAAACATCGCCATTTTCAAGTGCTAAATTCTTACATATATTTGGGTATTTCTGGATTTCCTATTCTGTTCTATTCATTGATATTTTTTCAGTTGTTAGTAAACAATTTGTGGAAATAGCACATTCACATTTTGATATCTGGAAAAGCAAGTCTTTTTCCGTTCTGTTACAAAAAATTAACTTATTACAGCAATAAAATACAGGATGTGCAGTGTAAAAATGCTAAAACTTTGCTATTTTTATTTGGCTTACGTAAAAGTGATAAACAGAGAAAAAGCTCACATCTTAAGAAAAACGAATCTTCCTATTCAAGGACACAAACCATCTTCCCATTTCAGTTTCCTTGTAAGGTTCCTCAGTAAAGGACATATTTACATAGGGTACATTGATATCAAATCCATATTGGATTTTATTTGAAAAATATTTAGCCCAGAAATTGATATATTATGGGACTTAGTTCTCAATATACACCTTTCTATAATGTATAGAACATTGTTTTAAAATGTGTACATTAAAAATAATCTGCTGCATCGACTTGATTTTGCGAGTTAAGTTACTTTCATACAGTCTATTAGTGTTCTATAAGGGAAATTATAATCGGATAGGAAATCAGCTAAAGTTTTGTTTCTGTGTTGTTGTTCATAAAGGGCCTGTGCCCTGACCTCTCTGAGGTTTCCACACCCAGGGTGGTGTGGGGCCTGCGGAGGAACAGAAAGCCAGGACCCGGATCCCTCCAGGAGGGTATGCCCCCATCATCCCCCCACGTCCCGCCTCCTCCCAGCCCAGGCCCGGTTACCTCTTTTGTTTGTCCGTCTTGTTCACGTCAGTGTCCCTGAGCATGACGATGAGATCCTTTCTGGGGACTTTACCCCACCAGGCAGCTCTGTGGAGCTTGTCCAGATCTTCTCCACGGACGTGGTACCTGGGCTCCATGAAGGCGCTGTCATCGTAGTCTTCCCAAGCTTCCACGTTGCTCTCCCCGCGCCCCTTGTAGCTGGGGACGTGGTACCTGGGCTCCATGAAGGCGCTGTCATCATAGTCTTCCCAAGCTTCCACGTTGCTCTCCCCGCGCCCCTTGCAGCTGGGGACGTGGTACCTGGGCTCCATGAAGGCACTATCGTGGTAGTCTTCCCAAGCTTCCACGTTGCTCTCCCCGCGCCCCTTGCAGCGGGGGACGTGGTACCTGGGCTCCATGAAGGCGCTGTCGTCGTAGTCTTCCCAAGCTTCCACGTTGCTCTCCCCGCGCCCCTTGCAGCGGGGGAAGCAGTGGCAGCACCACTTGGCCATCTTGCTCCTAAGTGTCTTCATAGCAGAGGCATGGTGGTCCCCAGAAGTGCCCACGTTGCTCTTGCCGCTCCTCCTGCAGCAGGGGAAGCAGTGACAGCACCACTTGGCCATCTTGCTTCTAAGTGTCTTCATAGCGGAGTCGTCCTGGTCTCCAGAAGCACCCACGTTGCTCTTGCCGCTCGCCCTGCAGCAGGGGAAGCAGTGGTGGCACCACTTGCCCATCTTGCTCCTGAGACCAAATGGCTTCTTCACAGGGGAGGCAGCGGGTATTGAAGAAACCTCAGCCACCATCTGTTTTGAACAGCCAGGGGAGGCCGGTAGTCGCGAGCACATCGCGTCTACCAACCAGTTTCACCAACTAGCAGGAAATTCTGGGTTTCCGATCTGTTTGAAGAGAAAGGTCAATCCCAGCCAAAACCTGCCAACCCCAGCAGGGTAGCCCAGCCCACCCCACCCGGGAAAACCCACACCCAGCCGGGGAAAGCCCACGCCCAGCCGGGGTGATCCCACGCCCCCCCCCCCCCCCCCCAGGAAGGGCCAACCCCCGGCCCGCCCCGCCCAAAGGAAACACCCAACCCAGCCAAGGGAATGCCAAGCCCAGCAGCGAAAAGGTCAAGCCCAGCAAAGGAACGCGATGGAGGAAACGTCAATCCAAGCGAGAAACACTGGGCAAAGCGATTAACGCCGAGCCAAGCGAGGAACGCCAAGCCAAGCCAGGAACGCAGAGCCAGGCCTAGCCGTTACAGGCAAGCCAAGCCGTTACGGGGGTGCGCGTGCGGTGTGCGCGCCTCAGGCGGCGTCATTGCACGTGGCACAGACAGTGGCCAATGTGTGCAACCTGCGCACAAGTCTTGGTGCCACGAATATCTGTGACAGCCTTGCGTTCCCGGCAAACTTCGTGGGAATTGGCCGAGCCTTCAGGCTATGGAGGAGAGGCCTCTGGTTGGAAAAAGCCTCTTGAGGCAGGACAGGGGCTAGAGCGCCTGGAACTGGAGGATGCTGACAGGCTCCTCTGAGGAAAGCCCGCAAGAGACTCGTGGCGTGCTGTTGCCGGTGGCCACGGCTGCTGCTCAGAGCTCGGGCTTCTTTCTTATATTTGTTTTGGTTTTATTTTGCTACTATTTTCTACTTTCTTGATGTGATAGCTGAAATTTTATTTGAGAAATTTCTACTTTTCCGTCATACACATTTAGTGAAACACATTTTCCTGCCAGCACTGGCTTTACCTGTGTTGAATCAAGCGTGATATGTCGTATTTTTATTCAGTTTAATATATTTAATAGTTTCCCTTGAGACGTTTCCCTTAGGAGTGTGCTTGCTGTTTAGTGCTATTCACAATAGCAAAGACATGGAATCAATCCAAATGTCCATCAATGATAGACTGGATGAAGAAAATGTGGTACACATACAACATGAAATACTATGCAGCCATAAAAAAAGAATGAGATCATGTCCTTTGCAGGGACATGGATGGAACAGGAAGCCATTATCCTCAGGAAACTAATGCAGAAACAGAAAGCGAAACACCTAACGTTCTCACTTATAAGTAGGACCTGAACAATGAGAACACATGGACACAGGGAAGGAAACAACACACAATGGGGCCCCTGGATGGGGGCGGGAGAGGGAGAGCATCAGGAAAAATAGTTAATGCATGCTGGGTTTAATGCCAAGGCAATGGGTTGATATGTATAGCAAACCACCATGGCACAAATTTACCTGTGTAACAAACCTGCACATCCTGCACATGTACCCCAGAACTTAAAATAAAATAAATAAAAATGTAAAAAAGAAAAAAACCAACAAAACTAAAATGTGTGCTGTTTATCTTTCAAGTATTTAAGATTTTGCTGTTATCTTACTTTTTTATTTTGAATTGGATGCCATTTTGGCTGGAGGATACATTCTACATGATTTCAGTTCTTTTAAAACTCTAATGTTTGTTAAAATGCAGGACACAGACCATCTTGGTTTATGTTCTGTGGGTACCTAAATGTTCTGCTGTATTCTGATGCTAGGGGGTGGAGGAGCAGGGGGTTTTGTTGTTTCGTTTAGTTTTGTTTTTTTGAGGCAGAGTGTCGCTCATTTTGCCCAGGGTGGAATGCAATGGCCTGATCTCGGCTCACTGTAACCTTCGCCTCCCGGGTTCAAGCGATTTTCCTGCCTAAACCTCCCCAGTAGCTGGGATTACAAGCACCCGCCACCACACCCGGCTAATTCTAGTATTTTTAGTAGAGGCAGGGTTTTGCCGTATTGGCCAGGCTGGTCTCCAACTCCTGACCTCAGGTGATGCACCCGCCTTGGCCTCCCAAAGTGGTGGGATTACAGGCGTGAGCCTCCGCACCCAGCCAAGGGTGGAGTACTTTATAAGTGCCAGTGTGCGGCAGCCGCCAACATCAGCAGCTGCTGACACTGCTAGCGACTGGGGCGGACAGCGGCCAGAGCCGGAACCCAGGCTTCCTGCCACCTGTGCGTGCGGCGCACACCTGGAAGCTGTCCTCCCACAGCCTACACCGGGGGGCACAGCAAAGCTGGGACTCATGTTTGAAGGAAGGAAAAAAATCGAACGAGTAACCCAGCACTGTTCTTTCCAGATCCATCCCGCTGGCCCTCTTGTTTCCCACGTTTTTGAAAACTGGCTACTCTGACCTCAGATCCCTAAATCGCAGCCACTGAGACCTGGCTCTCAGAAGCCAAAGCCCTGGCACTTTCCAGGCTGAGCAGGAGGAGGTGAAGGCAGACTGGAGGCTGGTCCAAGACAGCTGAGGGCTGACCATAGGGGGTCGTGCAGAGGCCACCACTGGGGCCGCTACACGTGACATGGGATTTGGGCCATTGGGTAGAAGGCGTGGAGATGGGGCACTGCCAGCGGAGCCAGGGAGGAAAGAGAACACTCTCCAAATTGTCTTCCAGGGTTTCCATGAGCATTTTATTAACTCAGAATCTGTCAGGAATAATACTAGGGAGTTACCTTTCCCTGACGATGGCTCTTGTCAGAGTAGTGAGATAGGTGTGTGGGGGGGTGGGGGTGACGAAGAGGAATGTGAGGCTCAGTTTACACATATTAAGATCAGCAATGGTGTGCCGCTGGCAGGAGCAGAGCGAGCCTGGAGATTTGGGTGGCTGCAGTTGGTAAGTGGTTGCAATCCAGAGAGTGGGACTGAGATCCTCTCTTGTCATGTTAGCATCCCGTTTCCTGGGCGCGGCTCTGACATCCTGCAGGTGGTCATTTCACTCATGGAGGCTCTGTCTCTCTTCCATCACCCCAGACTCAGCTTCACACTCCAGGGCTGCACACCACCAGCCACCGTCATGTTAACCCCTTCCCAGGTCAATGTGTCCCTCACCTGGAGCCCAATCTGCTGGACAGCCTGGGACCGTCCATTTTCGGGGTGGTGGGCAACCTGGTGGCCATCGTGCTGCTGTGCAAGTCGCGCGAGGAGCAGAAGGAGACCGCCTTCTACACACTGGTATGCGGCTGGCCACCAACGACCTGTTGTTCACTTTGCTGGTGAGCCAGGTGACCATCGCCATGTACATGAAGGGCTGGTGACCTGGGGCCAGCCCCTGTGCCAGTACAGCATCTTCATCCTGCTCTTCTTCAGCCAGCCCGGCCTCAGCATCATCTGCACCCTGATATCTATACAGGTAATTTGTGTTCGACATTCTCAGAGGAGTTTCATAAGCTTTATGTTTTATCTGGGTTATAAACAGAGTCCTCAAATGCGTAAAAAAGAAATCATACCAGGATTGAATTTCAGCAGGAATAAGTTTATTTTACCTATTCAAAATTAAAATACTTTTGTTTTGTTTGATAATGTTTTTGTTAAAGATACATTTTTGAAAAAAATTTAGGTAAATATTTAATAATGTCCCCTTTTCTATCCCAAGAAGTAATTTCATAGTTTATTTAAATTTTTTTAACAAAAATGTAGCATAGATTTTTAAAAAAAATAATGCATATTTTAACTCAATAAATCCAAAATACTGTGGCAACATGTAATCAATGTAAAAATTACTAGAGATAGTTTGCATTCTTTTTTCTTATGAAATCTTTGAAATCCATTGTGTATTTTACATTTTAGTACGTCTCAACTCAAATGTGAAATTTTCATCGAGAATATCTGAACTGTATTTAGATTAATAAAAACGGCAGTTAAAAAATTTAACATAGATTTAGTACGGGGTGTGCAGCCAGCTTGCAAATCAGATCTCGGCTGAGCGGCCAGGCAGCCAACCCCCGAGTAGCGGCCTGCTGGCTCTGCAGTGCCCAGAAGTTGAGGATGTTCTACAGATCCATCATGCCTGCCCCCAGCAGCACCCCCGGCTCCAGCACCCCTGGGCCGGGCACCCCGGTCCCTACAGGAAGCGTCCTGTCGCCGTCGGGTTCAGTGCCAGGAGCCGCTGTCCCTTTCAGACCGCTGTTTAACGACTTTGGACCGCCTTCCATGGGCTGCGTGCAGGCCATGAAACCACCTGGCACCCAGGGCTGCCAGAGCACCCACACGGAACTGCTGTCGGTCACAGGGGAGATGGGCAAAGGGATCCGGACCACCTTCGCTGGCAGCAAGAGCACCACGGAGCGCCTGAAGAGAGGGATCATCCATCCCTAGTCAGAGTGCCTGGCGGAGACACAGAGGAACCCACACACTTAACAGGAAGCTCCTAAGCCTCTGTGTCTGGACTTTTCCCGGCCACTCCAGAGCACCTGCTTCTCCCTGGCCCTCATCCCTAGTTGCACTAACCATCCTGGGCTTCCTGGGTCCTGTGTCCCTTGATGGTGCCCTCAGGAACCAAGGGGTGGCTCTCACTCCAGGTGGCAGCACTAACGATCCTCCCTTCCCCCCATCCCACTCCGCCAAAGCAACAAGAGTTAGCAGCGAGGTCCCCGTGAGTCCCACCCATGACCTGCCCACAGTGTTGCCCACTGGAACTTTCTGTGGGCCCCACCACTCAGCCCTTCCCAGCACTTCTCCCACGTGTCCCCAGCCTCCTTCTCCCTCAGCACGGGCTCAGGCCTCAGGCCTGACACTTCCCTGCCTTGTGTCTTTTGCTAAATATGACCTTTCTACATTAATAAAAGATGATTTGGAGTTGTGCTCTCTAAAAAAAGTTTAATATAAAAGAGAAATAAAAGAAAATTTAGCAAAGGAATATATCGATGAATATTTAAATATTTAGATGACATTACTACCAGACATCATAAGATCATCAGATATTTCATTTACTTATGATTAATATGTTTGTATTTATTTTTTTATTTTATTTACATATTTATTTTTAGTATACTTTAAGTTCTAGGCTACATGTGCACAACGTGCAGGTTTGTTACATATGTATACATGTGCCCTGTTAGTTTGCTGCACCCATTAACTCCTCATTTACATTAGGTATTTCTCCTAATGCTATCCCTCCTCACGCCCCCCACCCCATGACAGGCCCCTGTGTGTGATGTTCCCCGCCCTGTGTCCAAGTGTTCTCATTGTTTAATTCCCACCTGTGAGTGAGAACATGCAGTGTTTGGTTTTCTGACCTTGTGATAGTTTAAACAAACTAGCAAGTTCAGAAGTCACTTTATAAGAGAAATAATGAAAAATAAAGTATTATTGACATTGGTAACAGAATAAAAGTTAGAGTTAGACAAAGTATTAACAAATAAGCTTATTTATTTATAAGAGAAGGGAAAATATTAAAAAGGATTAAATGATGTCTTGTCAACATGAAGAAAAACTGTATTATATATAATTCATTTGTTAACTTATTATTGTGTTTCCTTGTATAATTTTCACTTGGTTTTGTCAGTTTTACTACTTGCTTCATTAGTTCAAAAACTACATCTTCATAGATCATTTCAGCTTTTGCTGTGTGGGCAGAATTATAAAACCCAGTTTCAAAATTTCAACTGAACATTGTCAGCATTTTTCTTTGGGCTTTTTATTAAAAACAAAACAAAACAAAAAACCCCCAAGTAATTGTGTGTGTGTGTATTTTAGCATTATCATGAATGTAATAACAATAAAATCAAACAGAAGCAAATGGATAAGCAATATGTTGGACTAGCATCTCAAGTATGAAAATGGCATTGCCAACAGTGATATGATTTTTTCAAAATGGTCAACTTTTTAAAGTATAATCTTATTTCAACCTAAAATCTTACTATCGGAAAGTGTAGTGTACATTAAAATGTTCTGAAATGCCTTTATTCACATATATTAAATGGTCGTACTCATTCAGTTATCTACAAATTGGTTTTTCACTTCTGTAATTGTCTTATAGAATGTTCAGAAGTTATGCAGAATGTGAGATAATTTTCTATTGAATATGATCATTTTATCATTGCAAGACATCAAACATCCCTGTTGCAAGACATTAAACACCCCTGTTTCCTACCAAATAAATGTACAATAGTGATAAATGTAAAGATGTTTTTCAAAAAAGACACATTTTCGAGTTATAAAACAAGGATTTTAAAACTTGAATTGTTACAGTGAATATGTCTTAATATAGGCTACGGTCACTTTAGATAAAAAAATTACCTCACGTCTATTTTCAGTATTACTTAAAGGTATTTATGTAGTGGCAATGATTTTTTTTTTTTTTTTTTGCCTAGAGGCAGATATTTTTCCACATGGCTATTTATGGTATGAAACTGTATTTAAATGCATGTACACATATAAAAGCTGCCACTGTGGCTGTAAACTATTAAAAGTTATAAAGATTAAAAAATAAATAAAAAATAATTGTTTTTCTATGAAATGTCTTTATTCAAGTCCAAATTTAGAGTTTTAAATGCTTGAAATGAATAAAAGTGAGTGTTTCACATATTTCAGTCGGAATGGCCTTTGTCCTAGTTTTATTAGTGAAGCAGCAGACTGCATTTTTTTTGCTCTCACACACCTTCAAAAAGTGGACAGAAAAATTTGATAAAACTTCTAGGACATTATGTGATGAAACACATTAAACACTGAAGGAGAAATACAACCTCACTGTTTATAAAAAACATATAAGAAGGAATCCTGCATACATATATCTATCAGTTTCAGATTTTCAAAAAGTATTTGCCTTAAAATGAGCTTCATTAGAATATGTGTTCTCCCAGAAAGCCAAGGAAAGTACGTTAGACACAGGATCTGGAAGTCTATATGTGTGATGTAACTTCATTGAATACATTTCACAAATAAGGCAGAAATGTATCCGTGTGACCCAAAATGTTCTCTAAATTTTCTCAAAGCAATGTGGCCACATCTATTATCTTTTACCATGACTAGTGTTCATTCCAGGGGTTGGATATTACCTCGCCCATTTGCAGCCTCCTATCTCTGCGATTAATTATGGCTAACATTCTCAGCAGTCAAACATCTTGCAAGTGACAGCTTGAAAAGGCCTACCAGCATGATGTTCACTCTGCCACCTGACTAGCTTGTCTTCCATCTACACACTGCAGTATTTAGAAGAGCGCTTTAGTATTGTAAATTTGATCCAACATGTGTTCAACGAGATGAAATCTTCAATATTGCACTACCTGTGAATCGGGAGAATGTTAATTTGCTTCTGTAGTTTTAAGTGTATTCTCAGAGGTAGAGGAAGCCATATTATATCATTGGATTCAAGAAGTAAAGTAAATAGAAGAAAAAAAGATGTTATTCTAGTTTGGTTATGTTTATATCTTAAGTTTTCTTTTCCAGATATATGAGAACCTACTAAATACACTGAATAAAATGTGGTAGCCATGGGTTAAATATCATACTTTATGTTTTGCTAATTAATTCCAAGATACAGTAGAAAAATAAGCTCTCTTATATAATACAAAAATGATATGGGGGAAAGAAGTAAAAAATTAACTTAGAGACATCATTAATTAATTTCTTTTCTAAATGAAACACTAAATAATTTCTATTTGTTTTGACAAATAGATAATATATTTAGAATCAATGCTTTATTACTTGGAAAGTGGAGTAAAATTTTAAATGTATTATTCAGATTGTATTATTACTATTTACTACAGATCACATACATTTGTCTTTTCTTTGTATTAGACATTAATTAATGGCAAACGTCCCTTCGAGGCCTATTTAATATGAGTAGTAAAGTATCTGGAATTTCTGAAATAATAAAAGTGACCTAAATCACCATGTTTGGTAAATTCACAACATTCAAATGGCAGGAGGGGAGTAGTGGATGTAGGGAAGGGAATGCTCATGTTCTCATTATTCCCAAACGGATTCTTACAAGTCTTCTCACTGGGCACATGGATGCATCTCAGTAATACACAATGTCTTACTTAGACAGCCACAACTGTCTGCAGTTTTTAACAAGGTACAATTCAACATTATTATTCCTTGCCACCTCAATATCAGATATTTTCTCATGTCATCTTTTACTTCTGAAGAGCTGAATTATTGATTCATAAACTGAATCCATAGCTACATATCTGTGGATGTTTTTAAATTATGTGAAAATTTTGTATATGCTTTCTTCTGGGGAAAGTATCGAACCTGGTGATTGTAACAAAAACAATCACTCGTGTTAATATTTAAGTCTTCATTAATGCAGAAAACTTTGCACACACCTTAAGGTCAGATATTATTTTGTACCCTACATATAAAAACTTTTTTTTTTTTTTTTGAGATGGAGTCTCACTCTGTTGCCCAGGTTGGAGTGCAATGGAGTGATCTCTGCTCACTGCAAACTCCGCCTCCCATAACATTAATGATCACTGATCAAAGATCACCATAACAAATATAATAATAATGAAATATTTAAAAAATTGTGAGGATTACCAAAATGTGAAACCAAGACACAAAGTGAGCACAGGCTGTTTATTAAATGGTACCAATAGACTTGTTTCACCTGGGTTGTCACAAACATTTCATTAGTAAATAAAAGAAAAAAAGGCCATATCTGTGAATAAAGAGAAGTGCAATAAAACATGTTTGTATTAATTTGGTTAACTTTATTCCAACTTAATGTAAACTAGTTTGTTTGTTTATTTATTTATTTATTTATTTATTTATTTATTTATTTATTGAGACGGAGTCTGGATCTTGCCCAGGCTGGAGTGCAGTGGCGCATCTCGGCTCACTGCAGGCTCTGCCTCTGGTGTTCACACCATTCTCCTGCCTCAGCCTCCTGAGTTGCTGGGACCACAGGCGCCTGCCACCACGCCCTGCTAATTGTTTGTAATTTTTAGTAGAGACAGGGTTTCACCGTGTTAGCCAGGATGGTCTTGATCTGATCTCGTGATCCTCCCACCTCGGCCTCCCAAAGTGCTGGGATTACAGGCGTGAGCCACCGCTCCTGGCCATAAACTAGTTTTAAAACAGTTTATAAAACTCTAAAATGAACCTGGCAAATTTAGAACAATAATAAAATGATTTAAATTAGAGAAGTATTTTTTAAAAAGGTTAAATAACAAATGTCTCATTGGAATTATTCAAGTTGTTTCAAGCTCAGCTCTGAGGTTCTTAGAAACTAAAGTAAAAAGTATGACCAGTTTCTGAAGTCAAGACAAAATCATACAATCTTTAACTTAGAAAATTATCTTCTGTATTGTGTCCTAAGCATGAAACAAATGTAAGGACTTGCCCTGACACTCTGTAAGTCGTTCCACTCCCATACGCACTGCAGAAATGTTTCCTGGCAAGAACAGCAAGTCAGAAGCCTCTTCAGCACAATAAGGAGGGATACGCTACATATAAAAAAATAGATGAGGAGGGAAAATAGCACCTTAGAGAAGTGAGAAGTCTCAAAAGAGACATGTATAAGGAGAGAAGTTGCAATTATAAAGAGCAAAATATGGAATGATGAAAAAAGACACTGCAAAAAAAGTTTTCCTCAGTACTTTGCAATACTCTTGCCACCTTCTGAAGAAAGCTGACTCCTCCTGGAAATAGGGTATTTGGACCCAGGCTTTGGAATGGAGTGACCGTCTGCATCGAACTACCTTAAACTCAACTTTGTGAGCATAGGGTAAGAATAATTGGGTTACATAAAAGTCATTTTTAATCTAAAATGTCGTTCGTTAGTTTGACCAACTTTCTTTACCACTGGCCACTTGATTATATACACAGTATATAATGCATACAATGTATGAAGTATGTGTGTATGTGTTAATTGCCTATTTATGTTATCAGTAAGGTTTCCAGTCAGCAGTAGGCTATTAGTAGTTAATTTTGGGGGAATCAAAAGTTATGCATGTATTCTGAACTGTGTGGAGTGTCAATGCCCCTAATATCCGCATTATTCAAGGGTCAACTGTATATATCTTACTCAGCATAAAAGCCTTTATGAGGAAATGAAGACCCAAAGAGGCGGTTAAGAGTCCAACTCGTTATTTATTGAATTAAACATGAGTGGTTGTGAAATGTGGTGAGTCCAAGGGGCTTGGGTTACAGTAATTTATTGGTTAGAGAAGTGACTAGGAAGAAAAAGGTTAGTTTAACAAGATTTATTTCTGCAGATTTTCCTCAGCTTTACCTTCCAATCATTAATGGCAAGAACGCTACTACTTTTGGTATAGAGAATATGTATTACACATGGTAATTTCATCTCTTGTTTTTTTTTTTTTTTTTTTTGAGACGGAGTCTCGCTCTGTCGCCCAGGCTGGAGTGCAGTGGCCAGATCTCAGCTCACTACAAGCTCCGCCTCCCGGGTTTACGCCATTCTCCTGCCTCAGCCTCCTGAGTAGCTGGGACTACAGGCGCCCGCCACCGCGCCCAGCTAGTTTTTTGTATTTTTTAGTAGAGACGGGGTTTCATCGTGTTAGCCAGGATGGTCTCGATCTCCTGACCTCGTGATCCGCCCGTCTCGGCCTCCCAAAGTGCTGGGATTACAGGCTTGAGCCACCGCGCCCGGCCTCATCTCTTGTTTTTAAAAAAAAAACAGAGTTAAAATAAGAGTGATCTTGAACCTGCCTTGGGTTTTTTTGTTTGCTTGTTTTTTGTTTGTTTGTGGGTTTTTTTGGTTTTGTTTTTTTGGGGGGGGGCTTTGTTTTTATTGAAAATAGTCAATATGCCAGAGTAGCATATTTTGTGGTGGAATCTTTTCAACTCCTTCACTGACTTAGCAAGATTCTTGTTCAAACTGGGTTCTACAAGGACAGAGAAAAGTCTGAGGTCAGGACTAGTCAAGAAGGACTCAAATACCTGACTAAAAGTTTACTCAAAGGAAAGTCTTTGTCACAGGTAGGTCAAGAGAAACTGTATTAGTAAAAATCCTCTCTATTCCTTTATTTCTTCCTAGATTAATCATTTATGTAGCAAGGATATGTTAGGAATACATTATTTTTCAACCATAAAAAGTATGTTACACTCAGGGCCATCATTAAGACACAAATTTAGATTTATAGTTTACAAGGACTGTGCAGTCTGTCTGTGTATATATTTTTTCTGTCTTTATATTAACAATATTAGATTTGGCTGAAAGTTTCATATTGTAGTTTTATAAACATTAAAGAATTTAAGCATTTTAAATGACAAGTATTGCAAATATATCCAAAGTGATGCAACTATTTAGATACTTCCTTCCTTACCCTCCAAATACATAGAAAGTATGATATATAATGTGATGTATTATAGTTTCTAAACCTGCTCCTATATGTGAAGAGGGAAATATAGTATCTTTATATGAAGAACTTCCATACTTTTTATCATATAGTAAATATCTGCTTTCCAAAAATATACCCTATGTCACCAGTAACCAGGTTTTGTTTTTGTTTTATTAATAGATTATATGTTCTAAGATTTCAGGACAGTAGTAGTCTCCACTTATCCATGGAGAATATGTTACAAGACCCTCTGTGGATGCCTGAAACCATGGATAGTACTGAAAGCTAATATATACCTGTACTATGATTTTTCTTATATGTACCTATGATAAAGTTTATAGATTAGCCACAGAAAGAGATTAACAACATTATTTAATATAAAATTTACCAATTATAACAATATATTCCAATAAAAGTTATGTGAATATGGTCCCTCTCTCTTAACATTTCTTTTTCTTTTTTTTTTTTTTCTTTCTTTTTTGAAATGGAATCTTGCTCTGTCACCCAGGCTGGAGTGCACTGGTGCGATCTTGGCTCACTGCAACCTTCACTTCCTGGGTTCAGGTGAATCTCCTGCCTCAGTCTCTTGAGTACCTGGGACTATAGGTGGGTGCCAACACGCATGGCTAATTTTTTGTACTTTTAGTAGAGATGCGGTTTCACCATGTTAGCCACGATGGTCTCGATCTCCTGACCTCATGATCCACCCTCCTTGGCCTCCCAAAGTGCTGGGAGTAAGTGGGTGTGAGCCACCATGCCCGGCCTCTCTTAACATTTTCTAATGTACTATAGATCTTAGCAACCTCAGAGTATATATATTTTTTTCTTTCCCTACTGAGAATTTTGACCTTTTCACTTTAAGGAAGCACTTTACAACTTCTCTTTGACATATCCAAATTGCTGCACATCACTGCTCTTGCACTTATGAAATACAATAAGGGTGACTTGAACACAAGCACTGTGATACCAACAGTTGATCTGATAACCCAGCTAGCTCCTTAGTGATTCACCCACAGGAAGCGCAGACAGCATGCATTTGTGGGACAAAGGGATGATTCACATTCAGTTCCACCTGGGATGGGATAAAAATCTCATCGTGCTATTCAGAACTGTGTGCAATTCACAACTTAGAAACTGTTTATTCTTGGAATTTTCCATTGAATAATTTCAAACTGCAGTTGACGACTGGTAATTGAAAACTGTGGAAAGTGAAACTGGGATAAGGAGGGCTACTGTACTATTGTTTTTCTGTACATTTTCAACTCATTTTATTTCAGAAGTAATTCTATTGTAAATTTATTCCGATTTTGTTTTTGCTTTGGTAGAACACCTTAGGAAAACTGAGAATGGTGGTCAAAAGTATAATGGTTTTAGTTGGTTACTGGGACAGCCAAAAACAATCAACCACTTACTCCTAAAGATCCTTCTACTATATAAAAGTCCCCACAGTTCAAATCACAGATATTCAGTTTACAAAACTTTGGTTGACATTATGATTAAGAGTATAAAAAGTATAAAATACTATGTTAACATTTGAACACTAATGTTCCAACAGGCTATGAAAAGGAAATGGAACATTCATACAGACAGATAAATCTTAATTTTAGTCATTGAAAATTTATAGCTAATCAATTATCAATCATGTTGGAGACAATTATGAAAAGATATACTTAAAACACCTGTTTTTTTCTTTTCCATTGGTATAGAAGGCTCCATTTTTAAAATATTGAAATAAATCATTAATTTATATGGATTATGAATTATATGTATTTGCATTCCAAAAGTAATTTTAAAATTAGGTAACTTTCAAATTTTTTAAAAATTTTCTAATTTAAAATAGACATTAATTTCAGTTTTTCCAACTTCTCTTTGGCATAAATAAGTTTTATACACTGTCATTTGACTCTTTTCTATGTACTAATTTATTATTATTTAATGTTTATTATATTTTAAGCTCATTACATTAGTGCATTTTTTATAAAGAATACTAGACTAAGTAACTAGTATATTTGCTTATAAACCCAATATAAACTAAAATACTTTTCAGAAAATATGATCAACTTTACACACTAATTTTGAGATTTCAGTTGTAGCCTGAAATTAAGTTTCATAAAAACTTTAAAAGTATTTTTTAGGGCCAGGCATGGTGGCTCATGCTTGTAATTGCAGCACTTACGGCGGCAAAGTTGGGAGGATCCCTTGAGCCCAGTAGTTGAAGACCAGCTTGGGCAACATAAGAAGACTTTGTTTTTAGAAAAATTAAAATAAAATAACAAAAAATTAGCCAGATGTGGTGGCACACGCCTGTAGTCCCAGCTACTCAGGAGGCTGAAGGAGGAGGATTGCTCGAGCCCAGAAGGTCTAGGCTGCAGTCAACCATAATAACATCACTGCACTCCAGTCTAGGCAATAGAGCAAGACTTTGTCTCAGGAAAAAAAGTCTGTTTTCCTTTACTGATCCATGTAACATAATTGTTATTAAAATGTAAAACAATGTGTGTTATATTAAAATGACATCTTATTTACAACATATTGTTCATGTGTTATAATGACAGAAAACTCTAAAAATGCCCTGCCAAAAAATAAAAGCAGAAGTATAGAAATACTTTATTTTGTTGACCAGAAAAACTTCAAATAATTTTTTATTTCTAAGCAAGAATGTCAGTATTAAAAAGGGTACTTGCTTTAGACTTTAACATTTAAAAAAAAAAAAGTAAAACTTTATAGGATAAAGTTAATTTCTGAAGTGAGATCGTCTGAGTTCAAGTCTTATCTGTGTCAATTATTGTGTGAACTTAAATAAATTATTATGCTATTTGTGCCTCAATTACTCATTGAAAAAATTAGTATAGCAAATGTTCTTACATAGAGGTTTTGTGAAATAAGATGATGATTTGTACAGCTCAAGACATACATTAAACACCTATAAATGTTTCTTAACATGATATTTACATCTTAAGTCATTCAAATAGCTAGAAAATGTATCTACCCAATATGTATTTTTTTAATGACCAACTTAATATTAATAATATATTGATATTAAGAAAGAACATAGAAAAAATATGAGTGTGAAACCCTGTTTGAACTATAATAAGAACTGGTAGTGTTAAGTGATACTTTATAATATCTATGTAGCTATATTCCTAATTTTCTAACCATCATCAGGGTATGTATCTATATTCTGTCTCCTAGATTGCAAAAATTTTAAATAGAAGAAAAGAAATGATAGAGAAAAATAAATTTTTAATTGATTGATAGGGAGGATGAAGAGTAATCAATAAGTTGTAACTTGCTTGGCTTAGTATTGTTCAGTCTCTGTTTTTGTTTCAAGAAAGATCCTTCAAGATGAAGAACACATTTTGGACACACAATGCTATTCTGTAATAAGAAAATTAAAGGAACTGTAGACACATGCTAAAAAATGTATCCTTTATGTATCTTTCAAATTTTTTGTTGCCATGCCTAGAAGATTTAGATTCCAGGATTTATCTTTTCTTGAGCATTTATTCAGTAATAGCTGTAGGAAATATGCAATGGTTTGTTTTGTTATAAACACTTTTTTTAGAAATTTATGAAAATCAGTTTAATATGAATAACTGAGACAATAAAACCCATATACCATAATTTATATTACGCTAAATCTTAAAAATCTGTCTTCTCTTTTATTGTACTTCCTATATGTGCTTCAAATGAAAAATGAAGCTTTATATGTAAATCAGAAATGGCTTTGATTATAAGTAATGGAAAATCCCAACAGATGGCCAAAAAGCAAATTTAAAGGAAATTCATTTGTGTCACATAATAAAATAACTAGAGCAAAGCCATTTTCTCTGAAACATTCTTAGCATTTTTCTCATTGTAACAAGATGTCTGTCATCACTTCAGTCTTTAAAGTCTAGGCAATATCAGGAAAGAAGCTTTGCCAACCACTTTTATCAAGGAAAACATAATGTTCTCAAAGGTTTCCAAGAGACCTTTCCTTACTTCTCACATGATGAGTTCTAATTTACAGGAATCCTGAGATATTGAGAATTGGCATTTTCAAATTGATATGTACATACAAAAAGAAGAAGGAGGATAAATTAATAATTCATCAAACATCGTCTAAACAAGGATATTCTGTACGTTTTCAAAATTCATAGATTTAGCTAGTAGCACATTAAGAAAAAAAAAAGCATGTGTCTTGGAACTTCAATATAACTATTTTGTTAGTCTGCTAATATAATAATTTGCCTCAAGTTACCACTACTGGAATCAACAGAAAGTGGTTGGTGTATTGAAAAATAAAATCTTACAAATTAAAAAAAAATGCAGAAAAAATTTAACATGGTTGCTTAACTTTATTTTCTTGACATTAATATAGATGATTTATTAAGTATTAAAATTATACTACCCTGAATTGTAGTAGATAAAAGAACCTGAAAAAAACTAGTGAAAATCAATGATTTTGCCCAATACGCGATGCTTTTATTTTCTTGTAGCATTACTTTTTAGTTTATTATCATTTCAAAACATCCTTAAGCTTTTTCATAACTGTTTTGTTAGCATAGAATGATATTGATTGCTCTATATTTCCAAAGAGTGTAGCTTTCTATAACTATACCTAAAGTGACAGAAAATATTGATCCAAAATATAGAATATATATCTAAAATCAAGAAGAATGCATTCAATTGAGTATTCAAATATTTGATATTACTATATTTTAAAATGTGCTATTCTTCAATAATGCAGATATGTTCACATGTACATAAATCTCATAAATGACTCTTGATTCATGATCTTTCATAAGTAAATGTTGATGAAAGTGATTACCTCTTTTCTACTCCTGATGTTACCTTACTTTTTGGCAGAATCTCACTGCCTGAGAATCCTGGCTTCTACTTTGTCCTCACTCATGATGTAATAGTTGATATATAAACATTTACCTAATTGGTGAATTTTCAATAAGATACTGACCGTGAGTAGTTCAATCTTGCCTTGGATGTTGTTTTCATTTTCTTTCCTCCCACTACAGGACCTTATTTCCGAGGCAACATGCACTATGCTTTGTTTCTTCATGCCTTAAGTTTGATACATTTATACCACAGTATAACTATATGCCATTGTCAATTTCATCACAGTTCTTTGATCTTCAATAACTAAATCCTGTGATAATTTTAACTCTTTAAAAAGCAAAGCTAGAGGCATTACAATAAATGATTTTAAAATATGTTACAAAATTATAGTAATCAAAATAGCATGATACTGGCATAAAAACCGACATATCAGCCAACAGAACAGGGTAGACAACCCAGAAATAAATCCATGCATTTAAGGTCAACTAATTTTCCTCAAACAAAGGCAAGAGCACACAATAGGAAAAACATAGTCTCTTCAATAAATGGTGTTGGAAAAACTGAATGTCTACATGCAGAGGATTAAAAGTATACGCTTATCTTACTCTATACAAAAAAATTAAGTCAAACAGGAATAAAAACTTAAATGTAGAACCTGAAACAGTAAAACTGCTGGATGAAAACATAGGGAAAAAAGCTTTACGACACTAGACCAAGTAATGACTTTTTTCTTTCACTATGTCCCCAAAACCACAGGTAACCAAATTAAAAAAAAAAGGATAAAGGAGATTGCATCAAACTGAGAAGCTTCTGTACATCAAAAAGTTCAATTGACATAATAGACAATCCACAGATTCCCCTTCTAGAAAAGCATTTGCAAAATATGCATCTAAGAAGGAGGTAATACCCAAAGTATAAAAGGAACTCAACTCAATAGCAAAAAAAAAAAAAAAAAAAGAAAGAAAGAATCAAATTAAGTTCTAGCAAGCAAAATGGAAAAATGTCCCCTTCTAGGAAAATAGCATCATTACATTCTACTCCTGACCAGATATATTAGGCCAATTTTGAATTGCTGTAAAGAAAAACTTGAGACTGGCCAATTTATTAAAAAAGAAGAAAAAGAGGCTTAATTGGCTCAAAGCTCTGCAGGCTAAACAGGAAGCACAGTGTCAGCATCTACTTCTGGAAAAGTCCTCTAATGATGGGAGAGGGAAATGGGAAAGCCAGCACGTCACATAGTGAGAGTCGGAACAAGGAAGAGAGGGAGGAGGTGCCACACAATTTCAAACCACCAGATCTCACAAGAACTCACTTTCTCCCTGACAACACCAAGGGGGATGGTGTTAAACCATGAGAAACTGCCCCATGATCCAATCACTTCCCATCAAGCCACCTCCAAAACTGGATATTCCATTCCAACATAAGATTTGGAGGGCAAAAATATCCAAACCATAGCATACCATATTATGAATATCCATACACATTAATATAAATTAATAAAATCATATTTTAAATTTGTATAATTATTATATTATAGATGACTTACAATATTACAAAATGATTTCTCTATTAATGGTAATTCAGAATTTTTCTGCATTTTTATTACTAAAAATACAGTAGAATAGCCAGCTATATTGTTATGCATTAAATTATGTCCCCTCAAAGTTTATGTGTTGGAGTTCTTACCCTCACTACCTCAAGATGTGACTGTAGTTGGAGAAAGAGCTTTTCAAAGAGTAATTAAGTTAAATGAAGTCATTCGAGTGAGTTCTAATTTAATGACTGGTGTCCTGATACAAAGGAAAGATTAGGACACAGTTGTGTACACAGGGCAGACCACGTAAAATGAGAGCCATCTACCAGCCAAGGACAGAAGTCTCAAAAAGAAACCAGCTCTGCTGACATCTTCATCTTGTAGCCTCCTGAACTGTGAGAAAATAAAAGGCCATTCTTTTTATTTTTTATTCATTTTTAAATTATTTATTATTTTATTTTGAGACGTTGTCTTGCTCTGTCACCCGGCTGTAGTGCAGTGGCGTGATCTCAGCTCACTGCAGCCCTGCCTCCCAGGTTCAGGAAATTCTTCTGCCTCAGCCTCCCTGAGTAGCTAGGACTACAGGCACACGCCACCACGCCCAGCTAATTTTTCTGTATTTTTAGTAGAGATGGAATTTCAACATATTGGCCAGCATGGTCTTGATCTCCTGACCTCATGATCTGCCCACCTTGGCCTCCCAAAGTGCTGGGATTACACGCGTGAGACACCGCTATCGGCTAAAAGACCATTCTTTAAGCCACTCAGTCTGTGATATTTGTTATGGCAGCCCTAGCAACTTATGTACCTGAATCCTGTTTTTTAACAAGACACATTTATTATTTTGCTATATGGATATTTCTACACAGATGAGCTTTAATAGTGGAGTTGTTGGGTTAGTATGTTTATAGACTTTTATTTAAATAGACACTGGCAGATTTCTTTCTATAATGTTTGTAACAATATGTACTATAAATGTTTATTTGCCAAGGCTTTCTCTTCTTAAGATTTCTACTAGTTTAATTATTAAAAGTTGATATATACATCTATGAATATATACATTTATGCATATATATAATACACACACATATACATATATGTCAATTTTATTTCCCAATAACTACTAGCAAATTTGACACTTTTTATGTTTGCTAGCCATTTAGGTTTGCTTGTTTCAGCCAATTTTTTTCATATCATTTTCACAATTTTTTTTTTGGCTAGCAGTAATTTTGCTTGTTGGTTGTGTATTTTTCCAACCTTTAATTTTAATGTTTTTAGTCTTTAAGTTTTCTGGGAGTAACTTATAAATTTCACATAGCTGCAATGTATTTGGATTCCCTAAGCTGATATTCTCTCACTTTATTTTTTATTATAAATAAAACAATTTCATGAGACAATTTTACAAAGTCTAAACTTTTATCTCTCCCCTCTCCTATGACTTTACCCACTCATTATCCTCTCTCTCTTTCTCTCCCTTTCGCTATTGTTTTCTCCTCAAATGATGAAACAATATGAGTACCTAAATATCTGCATGATAGTAAATACCAAGATGTTATTACAAAAAGATCTCACAGTTTTGGCTTATGTGTGGTAATCTGTTTCCACACTGGCCCAGGCTAATAGGAAAGCTCTGTTCTATTTGGTTATGCAGGGACCTTGGTCCCTATTTTCTTGTTGCTGTGTTATCCCCTAGGACATTGATCTCATTTTTACTCTAATTTCTGCATTCAAGGTGAAAGGTACTCACTACCGCAAACACACTGCAGACCATAGAAAGGGAGCAAAGAAGAACTCATGAGCAAGCAGCTTTTCTTTAATTTCCAGATACTCTGAAAAGTGACCACATCAG
This sequence comes from Macaca fascicularis, assembly GCF_037993035.2. Classification (NCBI taxonomy): domain Eukaryota; kingdom Metazoa; phylum Chordata; class Mammalia; order Primates; family Cercopithecidae; genus Macaca; species Macaca fascicularis. Next base: position 52,481,768 of record NC_088384.1, on the reverse strand, counting down.
ATATGCTTACGTCGAATTAAACTGAAATCTAATCACATAAACACCCATGACTGAAACAGAGGCTGAGAAATCTACATTTTAGATATGTTTTATCTACAGATGTACTAATTTGCATTTGCTGGGGTGCTGTAAAATCTCTGAGTGAATTATCTTTCTTATGCTCCCTGAATTGAGCATTTCTGCCCATTTGCAATTCCAGAAAATGGTCGTTGTTCATTTGAATATTGTGTTCCCAAAGCAGTATCATTTTCTGGGAAATCTGAAATATGTTGACCTGTATCATTTTGGATTCTATTTTGAATTACCTCTGTTTTATATATTGCAGCTGTTTAATCACTTGGTGCTTTATTATGAATGACTTCTTCATATCTTTCTTTTTACAAATTATTTATAGATTAACCTAACTTTCTACTTTATATAGCCATTTCATTTTAATCTCAATGGCTAATCTACTCAACATAAATATATACGGATATAAAATTATGTTATTAAAGTTCTATTTTTCTTATTTCTAAATGTTTCAATGCTTTTGTTTATAATGTGGCCCCCATAATGGATTTTTTATGTATGCATATATATTTATTTTTTAACCTGTCTAAACTACTTTAATTTGAAATGTGTTGCTGTGAATAATTTGGCTGTTGATTGTGTTGGCAGTCTTATTTACTGAGGATAAGCTTTTCCTGTGTTCTGACTTGGGATGATTTATTTATCTTTAGAGCACTATTATCCGTGCTAACTGAGTGAGGTTTGACATGAATTTTGCGGTTGTGCTGTGGAAGGGAGCTTCACTTGCTCCAGAGTGTGAGAGTCAAATGGGTCCAACTCTTGCTCACTTGCCTGTGGAGCCTCACACCCCTCTGGGTTGGCACTTGCTTCTGTTATCGCAGGTTCCAAGTGCAGGCTTGTCTGGCTTAGCCCTGCCAGCTTCATTGATTCCCACCCTTGCCCTACACTTCACAGACTGAGCACAGGACCTCTGAACCACTGAGTATTCCATGGGTCAACCTATCACCTGGGACACCCAAGTACCCCACCTGGTTAACAAAGGTCAAGCATAAACTCACTGTCACTGCTGCAGTTGGCTGTCACCTGCAAGTGCTACCTACAGGCCTGGAAGTGAGCCTGCACAGTCCATCACATCTGTTGACAGAAGTGCACAGTGCCTGGGAAAAAGACAAGCTTCTTACTACCTCTGCTCCCTGCTACTACCATCACCCACATCATCCCAGCTACACAGGAGGCTGTGAGCCCACTCACCTGCCCAGTACACGACTACTACAACTGGCATTTGAGAATGCCGTGGCCCTAAGGCTATTTATCATCAAGAAAACCACACTGAATATTCGCCACTGAAGCACCCCAGAGGCGAAGCCAAATGACCTCCATCAACATACGTCCTAATCACAGCCTGAAAAAAAAAGTCCTGCCCCAATGAAAGTAAATTGAAAAATAAGAAGTGACTGCTTCTTCAGGTGTGAAGAAATCAGTGTAATAATACTAGAACTATGAAAAAGCAAAATGTTATGACATCTTCAAAAGAAACACAGTAATTCTCTAGCAATGGATCCTAAAAAAAAATGAATTTTTGAAATGATACGAGACATTGTCTCTATATTCTACGTTTATTTTTGTTTCAATTCTACTAGGTGAACCAGAGATATTATCAGTTCATACACATATTCTAGGTTGAAGCTGCTGAATCAAAGATATAATGTGAGTGTAAATTGCTAAGTTTGCTTAAACATAGGGTTTTGCCACAAATGTTTAGTTGAGTTTCTTTCTTTTTTTCTTTTTTTTCCCCTCTTGTCCCTATCCAAACTTTTAAAGCAAGGAACTAGACAGTAAGAAAATACACACACACACACACACACACACACACACACACAAAAACAAAGAAAACAAACAAAAAACACCCCATTGTCCTCTCTGTGGTAGTTGTAAACATACGTTTGGCCTTTTGGTGGCATTTATTTTTAAGCTTCATCTTTCTTATCTAGGATCACGGCCTCATCTGATGAATTTCTGTAAGCATGAAGCCTTAGGTTTTCTATTATTTGTACAGGAATAGGCATGTTTACTCACACTTAACACTATGTTTTTAAATAATTTTTAAATTGAACTTCAATATGCTCCTTATTTTTTAATTCAGTCTTGGGCACTTCACCCTTGTGAATGGGAAGGTTCTTAGGAAAGAGGCTTCACTCTGCACTCAGCTTTCTTGTCCTTCTATCTCTGCTTTGTGGGGACACAGTACCCTTTCTCTACAAAGAACGCACCAATCAAGCATCTTGGGATCAGACAGCAGCCCTGACCAGACAACCAAACATGCCAGTGCCTTGACTTTGATCTTTGCAGCCTCCAGAACTGTAAGAAAACTAATTTCTGCTTTTTATAAATTATCCGGTCTCAGATATTTTGTTGTAACAGCACAAACAGGACACCTTTGTAATCTCTCTGTATCCGTAGAGACTGTATGGTCTGCTTTCTCTGAATGGCTGCATCCTATGCTAATGTTCTCCATTGAGGCTTTCTTGTGGAAGAAAAATTAAGGACTAGCCTTGTTCACATAGGAGTAATAATTAAATAATATTATTAGAGGGTAGATACTGAGCCACAGGCTGGTACTTTCACTAGATTAGCCATTCTTGTGTGGATTTCCATGCAATGGAGGTTTAGCCCCATTGCTTTCTTTTTTGAGGGGAGGAAATCAGGACCAAAAGTTGTAAAACTTTTACAAAAGAGGCCTCAGTGGAGAGCACCAGCATAATAAGTAAATCTTGTCTTTTTTTTTTTTTTTTTTTTTTTTCCAGAATAGGGACAAAAGCAGAAATCAGGTTATCTTTACAAACAAGTTACAATATATGTTAATCAAATATTTTTGTGGATTTTTTATTCCTTTGTTTGTAAAATGAGCCAAAAAGGACTTTAAAAGTACCTTTTTCCTTTCAGTTTCTCTGAATCATAGCAACTTGAGTTTTTGTGGTAGATTAGTTTTGTGCGGTCATCCTATGTAGGTAATTTAATATCAAACCTATTTAGTAACACAGTATAATTTTCAGACCAATAACTACAGTGTTATTTATGTAGGCTTAATATGAAAAATGGTTGTGTTTTGAATTATGACCTAGAAAAATTAAGCTACAATCTAATGGTTTTCACTGACATTTAATTCCACAATAACTGATTACAGTATTATTTTTCCATTGTATATTTGAGCCCAATATAACTTTATAGTGTTATCAATAATTTAGCTCTCTTTCTTAGTGTTTACTTTGGTATATCAATATTCTATAGTATTCATGCATTGCACTTATATTTTTTATGTTAACATAATATATCTCATTTTACATTTTAATCACCTTCTTATATTCTTTAAAATTCAACTAGCATATTAATTTAACTTTATTGGCATAATTTATCTACATTATATTCTCTTTAATTTGCAGAAGTGGAAAGAAACATTTAATGTATTCATGTTACAAATTGATGTCCAACAAATCTATGCTTATAGAAACAATAAATAAAAAACTAATTCCTAAAAATTATGGCAGTAGTTTAATTTCATCTTAAAGTGAAATTTTAAAAATAATATTCTTGATGTTTTAATAATTTGTCACTGATTTTTACTGAACTCTGGTCTAATTTCAATTACACATGTAAAGTTTATACATTCAATGAAGAACAATTCCATGCTAATTTGAAAATAATCTGTCATAAAATTTCTAGGTAATTTCCATGAAAACATATTTACCTAAATTTTGAATTAAGAATACAATTTATAAGGTTAAAAACTAAAATGACTACTCTTAAATTAATGCAGCAATTATTAGATGGTCCAACAACATCCTGATAACATATGTAACAAATTGTGTTTTATCTTCAACAGTTGTTGCTTAAAGCAAATACTTTTAAAAAATATTTTGATATTATAATTAATGTAAATTTTTTTTTTTTTTTTTTTTTTTTTTTTAGACGGAGTCTCGCTCTGCCACCCAGGCTGGAGTGCAGTGGCCGGATCTCAGCTCACTGCAAGCTCCGCCTCCCGGGTTCACGCCATTCTCCTGCCTCAGCCTCCCAAGTAGCTGGGACTACAGGCACCCGCCACCTCGCCCGGCTAGTTTTTTGTATTTTTTAGTAGAGACGGGGTTTCACCGTGTCAGCCAGGATGGTCTCGATCTCCTGACCTCGTGATCCGCCCATCTCGGCCTCCCAAAGGGCTGGGATTACAGGCTTGAGCCACCGCGCCCGGCCTGTTGTTTTTAAATATCTCCTTGTTTGCTATAGTAGTAAACACTGTACTGTTCTTTATGTCTATCTAAGAATGCCCTGATTTAGTTTATTTGTAACACTGAGATATATAATTTAGAATGAAAATGTGTTTACTATTCAGTTGTTTCCAAAATATTTATTTAATAATAGAAAATGGTGTAATAGTTAATATATATTCAATATATATTTACTTTGGGAAAACTGAAAAAGTTTGTATATATATTATAAAATATGTATAAATAAGAAGTTGTAAAGTTATCAGTAATAAAATTAATAAAGTAAATGAAAAGAATATATATTGATAACTCAATGTTATAAATGAGAAAAACATGTTTTAGGTGTCAATGTAAAAAATAAAAAGAAAAATTAAATAATTCATGTTCTCTGATACCAGTGTTGTAAGGCTCATTAAACATGGGCAAATACAAAATCCATAACCACTTGAAAAAAAAGCCAATAAATAATACCTCAAATTGACAATTAAAATAAAAAGATTCTCTAAAATCCTTGTAAACATGTCTTCTACTGGTAACATATAGAGTGGGAAATATTGTAAAAATGGACAACTGATAAACTATTTACTTTTTTGTTTGTTTGTTTATTTTTTTGAGATGAAGTCTTGCTCTGTCACCCAGACTGGAGTGCAGTGGCACAATCTCGCCTCACTGCAACCACTACCTCCTGGGTTCAAGTGATTCTCCTGCCTCAGCCTCCTGAGTAGCTGGGATTACAGGCAGGTGCCACCATGCCCGGCTAATTTTTGTATTTTTAGTAGAGACGGTGTTTCACCATGTTGGTCAGGCTGGTCTCGACTCGAACTCCTGACCTCATGATCTGTCCTCCTCGGCCTCCCTAAGTGCTGGGATTATAGGCATGAGCCACTGAGCCTGGCCAACATTTTTAATAGTAAGCAAAAATATACTTACTAATGATTTATTTGGAGAAAAGGAAAACAGAATATGATAATAGGTTAGAGATACAGACTAACTTACTAATATATATTGTGGCTGATAGAAATAAAAACAAGAGGAAATAAAAAAATCATGGATTTATAGAAGACATTGATGATATATATACTTTCAGAAAATTTAACATAATAATACTAAAACTATTAATATTTATTTTTTATTTTTAGCTGGAGATTATATGTACAAACTCTAAGTGTGTATTTACATATCCTAATCAGATGCAAAAAAAAGTTCAAATTAAACCCTCTTCATACTAGCATGAAAAAAATTCATTTCAGAATTTTAGAACATAGGTTCAGTTTGGAGAAAAAAAACAACAACAAGTAAGCAAGAACTGAGAGAATAAAACAGTAATAAGCATCAACAGGTCTTTCCAATCCTGGGCTATCTGAACTATAAAAGTTGAGCCAAAAAAATAAAAACATATTTTAGTACTTGTATTTAGAGATTAAGGGCCTGTATTAACCACAAATTTATGTATATATTAATTGAGGCTCTGATAAACAAAACACTATTCAGATGATTCTTCTCAAATATCTCAGAAAAATACTGCAAATGCCAGAAATATTGAGAGGTTGAGATGGCATGATGGAAGCCCATTGTAATAATTTCAGGCATCAAAAGTGAAACTTATTATTAGGGTTTAAGTAAAACAAATATGATGATAATGCAGTTTGGAATTTAGAATATATTGTATGCTTCATTCTTTATAGTTCCAGAGAATTAGGCAGTAAGTAGAGCATACATAAAACCTTCTTAGACCTGGATATTGGACTAGAAAATCTTCTCTCTGGGAGTGAGACCATTGCACATAAAAATTTATTGGATGTGTACAGTAATATTTTATAGGAAGAACATTTTTAATAAGTTAATTATTTTACTACTTATTCTCTAAATATTAAGAATAAATTGCTATAAGTTGAAAACCAAAAAGCAAATAAAGAACAGTATTATTGCAAAATGTTTGTTATGCCAAGTCTAAGTTTTATTTAAAAAGACAAAGTATCAAAGTTCAATGATCTAGCAAAATTTTTAAAAAGTACTCGGTATTGATGGGACGTATCTCAAAATAACAAGAGCTATTTATGACAAACCCACAGCCAATATCATACTGAATGGGCAAAAACTGGAAAAATTCCCTTTGAAAACTGGCACAAGACAGGGATGCCCTCTCTCACCACTCCTATTCAACATAGTGTTGGAAGTTCTGGCTAGGGCAATCAGGCAAGAGAAAGAAATAAAGCATATTCAAATAGGAACAGAGGAAGTCAAACTGTCCCTGTTTGCAGATGACATGATTGTATATTTAGAAAACCCCATTGTCTCAGCCCAAAATCTCCTTAAGCTGATAAGAAACTTCAGCAAAGTCTCAGGATACAAAATAAATGTGCAAAAATCACAAGCATTCTTATACACCAGTAACAGACAAACAGAGAGCCAAATCAGGAATGAACTTCCATTCACAATTGCTTCAAAGAGAATCAAATACCTAGGAATCCAACTTACAAGGGATGTAAACGACCTCTTCAAGGAGAACTACAAACCACTGCTCAGTGAAATAAAAGAGGACACAAACAAATGGAAGAACATTCCATGCTCATGGATAGGAAGAATCAATATCATGAAAATGGCCATACTGCCCAAGGTAATTTACAGATTCAATGCCATCCCCATCAAGCTACCAATGAGTTTCATCACAGAATTGGAAAAAACTGCTTTAAAGTTCATATGGAACCAAAAAAGAGCCCGCATTGCCAAGACAATCCTAAGTCAAAAGAACAAAGCTGGAGGCATCACGCTACCTGACTTCAAACTATACTACAAGGCTACAGTAACCAAAACAGCATGGTACTGGTACCAAAACAGAGATATAGACCAATGGAACAGAACAGAGTCCTCAGAAATAATACCACACATCTACAGCCATCTGATCTTTGACAAACCTGAGAAAAACAAGAAATGGGGAAAGGATTCCCTATTTAATAAATGGTGCTGGGAAAATTGGCTAGCCATAAGTAGAAAGCTGAAACTGGATACTTTCCTTACTCCATATAGGAAAATTAATTCAAGATGGATTAGAGACTTAAATGTTAGAACAAATACCATAAAGCCCTAGAAGAAAACCGAGGTAATGCCATTCAGGACATAGGCATGGGCAAGGACTTCATGTCTAAAACACCAAAAGCAACGGCAGGAAAAGCCAAAATTGACAAATGGGATCTAATTAAACTAAAGAGCTTCTGCACAGCAAAAGAAACTACCATGAGAGTGAACAGGCAACCTACAGAATGGGAGAAAATTTTTGTAATCTACTCATCTGACAAAGGGCTAATATCCAGAACCTACAAAGAACTCAAACAAATTTACAAGAAAAAAACAAACAACCCCATCAAAAAGTGGGCAAAGGATATGAACAGACACTTCTCAAAAGAAGACATTCATACAGCCAACAGACACATGAAAAAATGCTCATCATCACTGGCCATCAGAGAAATGCAAATCAAAACCACAATGAGATACTACCTCACACCAGTTAGAATGGCAATCATTAGAAAGTCAGGAAACAACAAGTGCTGGAGAGGATGTGGAGAAATAGGAACACTTTTACACTGTTGGTGGGATTGTAAACTAGTTCAACCATTATGGAAAACAGTATGGCAATTCCTCAAGGATCTAGAACTAGAAGTACCATATGACCCAGGCATCCCATTACTGGGTATATACCCAAAGGATTATAAATCATGCTGCTATAAAGACACATGCACATGTATGTTCATTACGGCACTATTCACAATCGCAAAGACTGGGAATCAACCCAAATGTCCATCAGTGACAGACTGGATTAAGAAAATGTGGCACATATACACCATGGAATACTATGCAGCCATCAAAAAGGATGAGTTTGTGTCCTTTGTAGGGACATGGATGCAGCTGGAAACCATCATTCTTAGCAAACTATCGCAAGAACAGAAAACCAAACACTGCATGTTCTCACTCATAGGTGGGAACTGAACAATGAGATCACTTGGACTCGGAAAGGGGAACATCACACACCGGGGGCCTATCATGGGGAGGGGGGAGGGGGGAGGGATTGCATTGGGAGTTATACCTGATGTAAATGACGAGTTGATGGGTGCAGCACACCAACATGGCACAAGTATACATATGTAACAAACCTGCACGTTATGCACATGTACCTTAGAACTTAAAGTATAATAATAAAAAAAAAATTAGGGGGTAAAATAGAATAGAAAGTAAACATCTTACTTCTAATTTCTCTGAATGCTTTCTTCACCTTGCATTGTAATGTTACATATTAAAAAGTCATTGGGGCTGGGGACGGTGGCTCACGCCTATAGTCCCTGTACTTTGGGAGGCCAAGGCGGGTGGATCATGAGGTCAGGAGATCGAGACCATCTTGGCTAACACAGTGAAACCCCGTCTCTAATAAATATATAAAAAAATTAGCTGGGCATGGTGGCGGATGCCTGTAATCCCAGCTACTCAGGAGACTGAGGCAGGAGAATAGCATGAACCTGGGAGGTAGAGCTTGCAGTGAGCCAAGATTGTGCCACTGCACTCCAGCCTGGGTGACAGAGCCCGACGCCGTCTAGAAAAAAAAAAAAAAATCATTGGTTGGCTAATCTGAAATGTATACTATATCAAAGAGAAGAAATATTTTCTCAAACTTTTTAAAGATAAAGTGTTGTGTTCCTACGCTTAGCTCAAAATTTGAAATTAGTAAGTGGTAGGGAACTAATCAATGTTGTTTCATAAAGAAGCTTGATATCACCACCAAATTGCAATTTCTGCTTTAAAGTCATATAAAGCATAATAATTTTTTAACTATATGGATCCATGAATATTGCCTTTGATGAGTTAAAGCGAAATAGGCAAATATTTTTAATAGAACACAAATAACTGTTATTTCTACAGGAAAAACATGAATAGTGAACTATATTCAGATTAAGAATTGGTTTGCCTTAAAGACACCATTAAAAGAGAGGAGATATTTGTAACATATACATTTGATAAATGTATACAACATATACAAAAGAAGTTTTACCAATCTAGAAGAGGAAAAAAAATCATATAAAAATTGGTAAAAAATTTGAAATGAGCCTTTATAAACAGGGCTTCAAAAAGCTCAATAGAAACATGAAAAGTTACTCAACTCCATTAGCCACTAGGAAAAAATAAATTAAACCTTATATGTGGTACCTATCGTAACTCATGCTGCAAAACATCTATAATGAAAAATAAGACAATGGAACTAAGTGTTTAAGAGAATGTCTAACAAGCGTAGATGTTATATTCTGCTGTTGGTAATGCAGAATGAAGTAATCAGTGTGGAAAATTTTTTGTAAGTACCTACAAACTTATACAAACACTATGAGTCAGAAATTTAACTGTTTAGTTTATATCAAGAAAAATATCCGGCCGTGCACGGTGGCTCACGCTTATAATCCCAGCATTTTGGGAGGCTGCGAGGGGCGGATCACGAGGTCAGGAGACCGAGACCATCCTGGCTAACACGGTGAAACCCCGTCTCTACTAAAAATACAAAACAAAACAAAACAAAACAAATTACCTGGACGCGGTGGCGGGCGCCTGTAGTCCCAGCTACTTGGGAGGCTGAGAAAGGAGAATGGCGGGAACCAGAGAATGGGAGTTTGCAGTGAGCCAAGATTGCGCCACTGCACTCCAGCCTGGGCTACAGAGTGAGACTCTGTCTCAAAAAAAAAAAAAAAAAAAAAAAAAAGAAAGAAAGGAAAAACATCCAAAAGAATGTATTCACATATTCAGCAAAAGACAAGTCAAAAATATTAATGGAACCATTTTTCATACTCACAATTAGGAGAAAACTCAGTACCCACAACCAGCAGAATGGTTACATTAATGATGATATATGTATTGAAATATTATATGACAATTAAAATAAGTGAATTATTACTAACTAAAACAATTTAACAACGACTTAATCTTAAAAAGTTTAGCTAAATAAACCAGACACAAAATAGTGACACCACACACACACACACACACACACACACAGAGTTAAAAAAACAGGCAAAAGATAAATCTATGGTGTTGGAATTTAAAGTGTTTATGACCATGTGTGGTGGCTCACACCTATAACCCAGTGCTTTGGGAGCCCTAAGTGGAAGAGGCTCACTTGAAATCAGGAGTTGAAGAACAACATGGGTAACATAGTGGTACTGCAGCTCTCCAATTAAAAATAAAAATAAAAATTAGCTAGGCATGGTGGCACACATCTGTAGCCCTAGCTACTCAGGAGGCTGAGGTGGGAGGATCCCTTAAGCCCAAGAGTGAGCTTTGCTTGCACCACACTACAGTACAGCTTGGGCAATAGAAAGGGATCCTGTCTCTACTTTTTTTAAAAAAAATAGTGTTTACTTTTGGAATAGGCTGATGATTAAAATGGTGCACAAGGGGGCTTTCTGGAAAGCCGGTAATATTTATTTCTTAATATGGAAGATTTCAATATATAATTTGATTGCATATAAAATGTAATCAAGGTTCATAGCTACATAAATGCATGAATACGCATCAGAAAGTTAATATCTTTTGACAAGTGGAAGTAAATGTACATGGTCAAAATGCAGAAAATACAAGTAAGAGTGAAATGAGGTACCCTAAACAAATCCATATTGGAAATAAAAACAACGTCCTTCTTCAAATTTCAGGAAAGGCTTGCATGAAAATAGAGGACAGAACTATGATTATTGAGGTAAATGACAGAAGGCAGATTTGTTTCAAAATAAGCAATTCTAGCTACCAGAGCTGTCCAGAAATTGAATAAAATATCACCTTGATACATGAGCCACCAAAATTATCAAACTTATTAAAAATAGTTAATTTTCATTTTTCTGAGTTTTTATCCAGTCATTTATTTTTATTTTGTTTTATTTCATTTCCCTGCAACAATTACTTACTGAGAATTCATTGGTGCTACATATTTTTCTAAGAGTATCCTGTATACTGGATTTTTTTTTATTGGCACAAATGTAGACTAAGTAATATTTTTTATTATTTGTTTTAACTCGAGAATAGATGGTTGTATTAATAAAATATATTCGATTATACTTGAATATGTATTAAATATAATTAAATATTCCATTATCCTAGTAAAGGAAGGCAGATTTTCTTTAGGATCAACAAAGACCACTCTAAAGGGGTCCTGCAGAGGAGGATAGAGATTGGGTTTAACTCTGAATACAGCTTGGGTAGGTAGGAATTTATAGCCAAGGAGCGGATTGGGATTCAGTAGAGGGAAAATTGCAGAGAGAAAATATCGAGGGCAAGGGGTTTCCGGCTAAACTGACTTATAGAATTCTTGTTGAAAACCAGCCAGGGGATCAGACAGTGCCTAGAGGACAGCGGAGGATGATGAACCTGATCAGATATTCAGATGATCAGATATTAAAGGTGGGGAGTTCTTGTTAAACCGACTTGGTGAGGTCTTTGTTAAAACTAGATTTTATAAGGCAGCGCACAGATGGGTCTAGAAGACATCTCAGAAGTTTAAAATTTGGCCAAGAAATGAATTTTTGTCAATAGTCAAACTAAGGTGTGACATATTAGAGTGTTAAATGTATGTGTTGTGGTTTCAGTCTCTCAGAATTTGAAATCTCTGTCTCCACAGTGTACTGGCCTAGTGACCTGGTAAGTTTAATCCAACATTCTATTTCTCAGTTTCCTCAACTGTCAAATATGGATAAAATGGTAACTACTGCATAATGTTTTTCTAAAAATTAAACATTTTATAAATAAAACCATTGAGATATTCCTGGCTACTTCAAAAGCATCAGATATGTTAACACTGTAAATAATATTAATGTTTCTTATTTTGTTTAGGCAGGTGATTAAATACACAGACAGGTCACATATTTAAAAATTCCAAGAAAACTTATTTTCATATTCATAATGCTACACAGGTAAATGTATATTTGTTCTAGTTCAGATGAAAGTGTGTGTAAAAATTTAAAATAAGTTCATAAAAATAAATTATTATTTTATAAGAATCTTAGTGACAAACATTTTCATTTTAATTATACTACTCTTATGTAAAAATTAGACCATACTTTTTGGATTGATTCATGCATCTTGGATGTCCCACCTCCCTCACTGCACTGCACCGTTATATGTTTCAAAGTTCTGTGATACCCAGGAGACAACTTTTGTCCTTTGCCATCCGAAGTTATTCAGCTATGTTTCTTATTTCATGGGTCAGTTGCTTTCTTTGTTCTCCATCCATGAAGGATAAACCCAACATTTCTTACTGGATTGGAGGTAAGCAGTGGGATTCTTAACTGTATTGTGGATCTTGGCTTGTCACAGATGAATCGCTTCTCTTTGATACAACCTGAGCAATCTATCTAGTATGTGGAAAAATGTCATCTCTGTGGAAGAAGAAACACAATTCAGACCAAAGAGAAGCTTCTCTTATTTAAAATGAATGGTGACTATTGATGGATGACAAATCCCCAGTTAGTTTAAAGCTGCTAGCTGATTGTCTGTTGAATGATAAACACGGCTGAAAAACTAAGACAGTGTAGATGCACCATGGGTAATTCCTCTTACAATAAGTTAAACTACTAAATGTTGATAATATAATAGAAGCATGAAACTGTATTTTTGTTTTCTTTTATAAATGAGGTAAGAGGAAAATGGAAATTCATATTTTTCTAAGTGTGCCAAAAAGAATGGTTTAGTAAACATAGACTTACAAATGTGTTTGGAAAAAGCTGGGCTGAGGGTAATTAAGGTAAGGACGTTTCTCTCTCTTTTGTTCTTTATCTTGTTCTCTCTCTCCAGGAAAAAGTCCTACTTTATTTCTCTAATGTCATGATGTGATCAAATTACAGAATTCCTTTCAGTGTTGGTAAAATCATTAATAATGTATCAGTAACATTCATTGAGATTTATATAATAACAGTTAATTTAGTCATTAGGAATTTAATAAAATAAATGATAGGTTTTGTGGCTGAAAATTACTTTAAGAATAATTTGTTATTTCCAGCATGTTAGAAATATGATGTAAATAGAAATTTATATTTTTAATAAACTGATTTGTTTCAAGATAAACTAGATGTTACTCATAACTGTATGTCTCAATGTATTTTTAAAGACTCATGTGTGACTGCAAGAAATAAACATGTATATACACTTTCCTTAGACTTAAGAGTTGCCTGAAATATTAAAACGTATGAAACAATTTCTTGTTAAAGCGCAGCTCTGTGTCAGTGAAACTTTATACAACAAATACTAAGTAAATTTTTATGAACACAGATATTGTATATGTTTCTAAAAAAAAAAGCTCGTGATTACGTTTTTCAAAACAATGAGATAAATTATGCTATTTAAAAACATATCCAAAAATTGGAAAAAAACCCCTGCAAAATAAAAGAAATACATACATATCTACAGCAATTGTATTAGTATAAATATTTTATAGAATTAATAATACATTATGCATTTTGAGGTTTGCTTTTAAATGTTATGCTATGCATAAAATTGAAATGTAGTGAATGGAGAGTATTACAAAAAATTAGTATTTAAAATAGACATTTTATATTATATTTATAATATTCTCTACAATGTCAGATATTATTTTAATTTAAGAGAAAAAAGGGATTTCATAATGCCTGTTGGTTCATAGCATTGGTCAGAGTATGAAATGTGATGTTGTATTGAAATATACAATGAATTATTTAAAGAAGATGTTTTAAAATTACTATTTGTCTTTTGAAATGATGTTAAATACAACCATTGAGCTGCACTTATATATTATATAAAATCATACTTTATGAATTCACATATTTTGAATATATATGTATATAACTTAATAACTTATATGGCAATATTTGTCTGCAATATTGAAAGTCTATTGCACAATATTTATATGCCTTTTATCTTAGAGGAAGACTCTTAAAGAAATCACACAAAGAGCTTAAGTTCTTTTTGTTTGGTTGTTTCTCTAGTTAACATCTTTATAAAATTTCATGGTACACTCTCCCCTTGCTATATGCAGATAAATGGTTTGAGAACCACTCATGGATACAACAATTCATAGATGCTCAAGTCCCTCATGTAAAATGGCATAGTATTTGCATGTAACCTACATATATCCTCCTGTATACTTTAATACTTTTCTAGATTATATGTAATACCTAATACAATGTAAAATGGTTTGTAAATAATTATTATACTGAAATTTATTTTGTATTTTTTGTTGTAGTATTTTTATTGTCATATTATATTTTATTATGTCTTTCTAAGGATTTCTAATAAAAAACAACAGGAATAGATGTCATATTCTTAAAATAAATATAATGAAAGTGTGGATTCTGCTACTCAGGAGAGAATCACTCTGGAAGCTAACATTGGGAGTGGGAGAGTGACTCAAGGCTGCCCAGGTTCCTCAGTGACTAATAATTATCAAATTTCTATGCAGACAATGACCAATTTTCAAAGAAAGTGAGTAAGGTGAGCATGTATTTAAATGTCACTAACTCAGTCTTCCTCATAGGCTAAATACAGGAACTACTATTTAAAAATATAAAAGCATTGTATCACTTTTAACTGCAAATAGTTCTGTTTTAACATGTGGTAATTAATCATACAGATAAGACTGAAAAGAGAATTGTGAACTTGAAATGTCTATTTATGTAAACCCAATGATTTTTTTAAAAACTTTAACCAACAGAAGTTATAGTGGTACACAAAGGAACATTTCTCAAATATATTTTATATTTACCACAAAATAGGAGCCACCCAAGGATATTAAAGTATTTATTATGTTTTATCAAAAGCTTTCATTAATGGAAATACATATAGAGCAATTTATTTATCTAACTTGTGTTTTAGAATGAATTTATGAAAGTGACTTGTCAAAGTTGATCATGTCTCTTTTACCTAAATGTGTCTGTATAAATTTGAAAATGATTGATTTCATTATTTACATGGCTCCTACATTCACTGAATTGAAATGGTATCAAGGCAAAGTTATCCAAGTATTAAAACTTGTTTTAAAACTTTGTTTAAAGGTATAGCTTCTGAACCGGTAAAAAATTGGTGTGTGGGTTTTCTAGTTTCTAGCCCAGCATGTAATTAGATTGGAAGTCACGATTCATTTCTAACCACAAGTATAAAGCTGAACAAATTAAAAAATAAATGTCTCTTCTTAGGTCCTTCAGAGAAGTGAAGTTATAGGGCAAACCACTGTCCTCTCCTGAGTTGACAGGCAGACAGGCAGACACAGAATAAATCACACTTTACAAAGGCAGAAAATTCCCAGCAGAAACCTCCATGGTAGCTCAGTAATGCAGTAGAAAAAGCTCAGCTGTCATCAAGGAACTGTGGGATGTTCTTTGTGGACAAGTCTGCACAAAAAAAAAAAAAAAAAAAAAAAGCAGAAGTTTCCCCCAGTTTTGTAAATTTAATCTCCTAAGGCTCTACTAGATTCTCACAGTGAAATTGAGATGAAAAATCTCCTCATTCTTTCCACAAAGGGACAGGGAAAACAACCATTTAGAAAGATGCTGGAACATTCTGATTTTTGTTTCTAACCAGATCTGCCCTCAAGATAAATTATATTACCAGAGTCTAATTTATTGGGGTTGTTTCAACCTAACAGACACGTGGGAAAAGAAATACCCAACCCTAGATGATGCTAGCCTGCCACACAAGGGAAGGAAATACCTAATATCAGCCCACACCAGTCTATCTGTCCCACCTAAGGTGGGAGAAACACACAGAGACACTTATGAGGTTCACAGCCAAGGGAACAAATGCACTAAAAGACTTAGACCTATTCATAGGACTATAAAATGCTTCCTGTCCTCTCATATTTTACCACATTATAAAAGGCCTACTTATCACAGTTCCTTATCATTTCCGACTACTAAGAAAAAATTACAAGGCATTGGAAAACAGGCACACACACACACACACACACACACACACACACACACACACACACAGAGTTTGAAGAGACACAGCAAGTATCAGATTTAGACTTGAATATGACAGTTATGGAAATTATCAGACTGGAAATTAAAAACAGCTATAATTTATCTATTAAGGGTGCTAAAGAATGATATAGACAGCATATAAGAACAAATGGGCAAGGTACATGAAGAAAATAAAAATAGAAGAAAGAATAACAAAATTTCTAGAGATCAAAAACATTGTAACGAAAGGAAGAGTATCTATGATGGATTCATTAATAGACCGTACATGACTGAAGAATCTTTGAGATTCAGGTTATAAGAATAGAAACAAACCTACACATTCTGCACTTGTATCCTGTAACTTAAGGTAAAAAGAAAAAAACAAGAAAAGAAAAAAAGAAAAATAAAGAAGAGAATGGAAACATTCAAAACTAAAAAGCAAAGAGAAAAAAGTAAGCAAATACATATCCAAGAATGGTGGAATAACAACACAATGCATAACATACGTAATAAAATACCAGAAGAAGAAGAAGAAAGAGAAAGGAACAGAAGAAATATGTGAATCAATACTGACTGAGAATTCCCTAATTAATGCAAGACAGCAAACCACAGATACAGGCATCTCAGGGAACATCAAGCAGAATAAATGTAAAAACAAACAAACAGAAAACAACAACAAAGCCACTTGAACACATACTCCTATTCAAACTGCAGAGACTCAAAGGTAAAATATATATATATATGTATATATACACACACATTTAAAGAAGCCAAAGGGGTGAATTAATCTTACCTATAAGGAGCAAAGTAAGGATTAGCTCTGACTTTTCCTTAGAAAACATGTGAACAACACAAAATGAAACGAAGCATTTAATGTTAAGAGGAAAAAAAATCAACCCAGAATTCTGTGTCCTGTGAAATTATCTTTCAAAAGTGAAGGAGAAATAAAGACTTCCTCAGACCCCCCAAAATGAGAGAATTTGTTGCCAGTAATCATGGCTCAAAAGAATTATTAAAAGAAGTTCTTGAGAGAGTAGGAAATTGATATAGGTCAAAACATACATCTACATGAAGAAAGAATAATAATCTGGAAAAGAAATAGATGGAAATAAATAAAACACTTTTATTTGTATGATTCTTAATTAATAAAGTTGTTAACAGTTTGTTCAAACTAATGATAGCAATACCGTTTTTGATTTTGTATGCTTATGTGTAAAAATGCATACATATATCTATAAAATAATATTTATGGATACTTTAGTGTAAGTAAAATTAATAACAGCAATAGTAAAAGAGAACAGAGGGGAAATTAGGAATATTTTGCTATTACAGGGTACTCACACTACCCACGAAACAGTGTAGTGTTATTTAAAAGAAGATTTAGATTAATTGCACATATTTTGCTGTAGAAATAACACAGAAACTGAAAAGTAAATATTGCATGTTCTCACTTATAAGTGGGGGCAAAATAATGTGTATATATGGACATAGAGTGTGGAGTGATAGACACTGGAAACTTGAAAGGGTGGGGAGTTCAAAGGTAGGTAGGTAATGAGAAATTACTTAATGAATATGATGTATACTATTAAGGTGATGGATACACTAAAATCTCAGACTTCATTACTATGCAGTATATACATGTAACAAAATTGCACTTGTACCTTTTAAATTTATTCAAAATAAATAAATACATAAATGAGGTAGGATAAATGATATGCTAAAAAGGAAAAAGTGTAATTATATTTTAAAATGCTTAATAAACCACCAATGGCAAAAATAAGTGGAAAACAAACAAAAATATGAGCAAACAACAAAAGCAATAAATAGAAAAATAACAAATATAATAGCATCCTACTATATCCATAATCACATTAAACCCCAATGATCTAAATATATCAACTAGAAACCAATAACTGTAAAAGTAAGTCAATAGAGAATACCAACAAAACCAAACAATGGCAATTTACAAAGATCACTAATCTCAATTAGCCTCTAGCCATACTGAGAGAAAGCTGAGATCACACATATTACTAATATCAGTAATAAAAAGGTACAATTAAGATCTCATGGACATCACAAGAGTAATAATACTTTAAACAACTTTATGCCCATATATTTAATAATTTAGATCAAGTGGACCAATTCCTTGAAAGACAATCTGCCAAAATATACATAACAAGAAATAAAAAACCTGAATAGGCCTATATCTGTTGCAGCAATTGAATCTGTAATTGATAACTGCCCAAGCGAGCATGAGGCTGTTTCACTGGTGAATTCTAATCAACATTTAAGTAAGAAGTAATATCAATTCTCTACCATGTCTTTCAGAAGATAGAAGCAGAGGCAATATTTCCTAACTCATTCTATAAGACCAACGTAATCCTAATTCCCAAACCAGAGAAATACAAGAAAATAAAAATATACACCAATATTTCTCATAATCATAGAAGCAAAATCCCTGAAAAATATTAACACATGCAATCCAACAATGTATAGAAAGAATTATACATCCCAACCAACTGCGATTTATCCCAAGTGTGCAAGGCAGGTTCAACATTCAAATATCAATCCATGTAATACATCAGATGAACAAGCTAAAGTAAAGAAAAGCTCACAATCATATCAGTCGTTGCAGAAAAAGCATGTGACAATATCTAATACGTATTCATGACAAACTGTTAGCAAACTAGGAATAGAGGAGAACTTTTTCAACTGATGAATATTTACAAAAAACAAACAAATAAAAAAGAACACATCACACTTAATGATGAGAAACTAGAAACTTTCCTGCTAAGATCAGGAAAAAAGCAAGGATGTCCCCTCTCACTACTCCTTTCAACACAATGCTGGATGTCCTGGCTAATGCAATAAGAAATGTAAAATAAATAAAATGTATATAAATTGGGAAGAAAGAAAACTTTTACCAGTTTCAGATAACATGGTCACCTATGTAGAAAATCTGAAAGAACTGACCAAAAAAAAAAATAAATAAAAAACCCCCAAACTTCTGAATCTAATAAGGGGTTATAACAAGTTTTCAGGATAGAAGGTTAATATATAATTGTCAATGGCTTTCCTTTATGCCAGCCATAAAGAAATTGAATTTGAAATTAAAAACATACTACTATTTATTTTAGCATCCCTCAAAATTAAATACATATGTATAAATCTAACAAAATTGGCATAAGATTTGTATGAGAAAATCTACAAAACTGTGACAAATGAAATTAAAAGGAACTAAATACCGGGAGAGATATTCTGCATTTATGGAAAGACTCAATATTGTCAAGATGTCAGTTCCTTCCAACATGATCTACAGATTCAATGTAACACCATTTAAAATTCCATCAGGTTGTTTTTTGGATATTGAGACACTGATTCCAAAGTTTATACAGAGAAGCAGAAGACCCTGATAAAGGACTATTATTCACAATATATAAAGAATGATCAAAACTAAATGGTAAGAAAACAGAAAATCTGACTTAAAAATGAATGAAAGATCACAATAGACATGTCGCCAAAGAAGATTTGCTGATGACAAATAAGCAAATGAAAAAAATGCTTCACATTATATGTCATTCAGGAAAATGTAATTTAAAACAAAGGGATACCACTACAAGTCTATGAGAATCTCCAAAATTCAGAACACCGGCAATACTAAATTTTGGATTAGGCCAATTTTTGAGGCCTCCAATCTCAGCTGATGAGACTGAATTTTTGAGGATGCCCTAACTTATATCCCTGGTAACAAATATCAGACGGTCAACAGGGCTAACTTTGCCTAGTACCTCCCACCATCCATCAGGCTATCACAAAAGCAGCAAGAGAGAACTGATACAATGTGAAACGCTTTTCAAGTCTTTTGCATGTGTCGCATTTGCTCATGAATCATTGGTTAAATCTAGTCATCTAACAAAGCCCTGACAGAAAGGGTAAGAAAACAGACCCCACCTATTCAAGGAAGAAGATGCAAAGTCGCATTGCAAAGGATACTCAGACAGGGATAGCAAAAATTGTGGTCTTTTAAAAGATATATCAAAATTTCAAACTTGTCTTGCAATTTGGACAGATTTGTGATAGATTGCTTCCTTAGTAATTTAAATAAATTTATGATAGGCTCTCTTTTTAAAAATTCTGGTAATAATTGCCTATATAAAGAGTAATATCTATACAAACTTTGTTCTACTGTTATAGCTCATATTTACTTTTATTCTTTTAATGCATTGTTCTTAACAAGTTAATGTTAACTAATAACGATAATAGCATAAATTAATTACTTTGTTAATAATACATATACATACACATGCAAATATCATATTTCAAATGACCAAGCCACTTACTGAGAACATTTTCATTTCAAAAGAATTGACTTATTTTTTATTCATATTTTCTTTGTATGAAAAGGTAAAATTCGTGAAAAAAAGAAATAAAGCTTTACAAACCAAAAAGACAATCATATGAGAAATACAATCACTTCTTTCTTTCTTTTATTTCACACTTTAATGCTTATTTAAATATTTATAATTTTAACAAATTGTTTGTGTTTGACTTCCCAGTTGACAAATTTCATGTTACCAATAAAAATTAATGTATTCTATAAATATCTGACTACTTTATTCAGTTACATAGGGTAATTCTTAAATGTTGTTTTGATCTCTTAACAGCTAATACAAACATTGTCTTAAGAATTACAAACCAAAATTAAAAGTGTTGATTTTCCTCAAAAAAATATATATATTTATGTCAGAATTTCTGCCCTTATTTTAGAAAATTTTTATAAAATACTTGCTCTTTTCAGCACAATTTGTCTTGTTAAAAATGCATGAGCTAACATATCATACAAATAATTCACAATATACATAAAATATCATAATTGAAATAAATGGAATGGGATGTCAGAATGAAAAATTAACAATAAAATTGGTTATTCAGTCCATCATTTATCTAATTAGGGATGCTACTTTGATGAAATACATATAAATATAAATTTTCACAAAATGTTGATATGGTTTAGTTTGATTTATTAGAAAGACATTTTCAAATTATTATTTAGAGAAGATGTTAAATTTGTTTTACCAACTGAACAATAAGTGTAGTACAATAAACTCATGTCTTAAATATCATTATATTGAAATAATTATACAGACCTTGGTTACATGATTTAAGATAGAATAATTTTATACCTAGAAATCATGGAGCTACCAGATTAACCCTCAAGTACTCAGTACTGACCCCGCAAACCCAACTCTGCTATGATACCTAGTATTCTGAGAAATAACCTATATAAAGTCTCAACAGCAGAGAACCTTAGCAGTCAGCATCTCCTGACAATTTATTTTACTTCCAGTACCCCTGATGCTATGGGTATCCTTGTCCAAGCCATGACTCTTCAGTATAAAAACATGAGGAGTAAAAAATTCAGAATGAGGTGACATTTGACTCTTGGTTTTGTCCTGTAGACTGTTTTTTCCATTGAACACGCTGAGTAGTGAGATGTCTGAAAAACAAGTTTGTTTTGTTTTTTTTTCACTTCAATCAATTAAGAAAAAAGAGACAAAAGCTACTCAAGCAAAGTTATCCTCCATTGCTTGACAATAAGTGTGTTAGAACGAAGTTTACATTATTTTTCAGACTCAAAATAATTAATGTAAATGAACTTAAACCATGTTATGAAAGTATCACATGTGCCTCAGCATGAGGGGAAGGAAGAAAAGTGTCTCTAGGATGGCAAAAGATTCAATATTCCAGGGATTAAGCGTATGTCCTAATTGTTCTTATTAGTCTGGCCTAAATGATTTTTTCCTGATCCCTTAGTGTTCTTGCTCAGACCAGTAAGAGGTTACACTGTGTTTGTTTCTATTTACCAATCCAAAGGGTTAAACTAGGTGTCCAACAGGAGGAAGAGTCAAGAACTATGTTGTAGATGGAAAAAAAAAAAAAAAAGGCGGGGGCAGGGAATGAAATATCAAGAGGCTATTTGGCAAGATTCAATCTCAAACACAGATCTGTTTTTTTTTTTTTACTGTATATAGACAAGTTGTAGTTTAGCAATATTGAAATGTCCAGCTATACTTAACATACTGTGATATTGATCTAAAAAATTAAATATATTCCTCCTAACTGAGGCTTTTTACTGTTTGACTATAATCTCCCTATTCTCCCCACCTCCTAGCCTTTGATAACCACCTTCTAGTCCTTGCTTGTATGAGTTCAAGACAGTTTTGACTGTCTTGACTCCAATATCAGGAACAACATGTGGTATTGTTCTTGCTGTGTTTGTCATATTTCACTTAGCAAAATGTTCTCCAACTCCATCCATATTGTTGCAAATGGCAGAATTTTTTCCTTATTTTAAAGGTGATTTATATTCCTTTGGGTATATACCCGGTAATGGGATTTCTGGGTCAAATGGTATTTCTGTCTTTAGGTCTTTGAGGTTTAATAGTATGACATTTTGCATATATACCACATATTTACGCATTTATCCTTTGATGGATGCCTGAGTCCATAATATGGCTACTGTGACTACTGTGCAATAAACATGGGATTTCAGACATGTCTTCCATATATTGATTTCAAATTTTGGGGATAAATTCCCAGACAGAAGTGGGATCAAGGGATCATAAGTACTTCTATTTTTAGTTTTTTTCAGGGATCTCCTTACTCTTTTCCACAATGGTTATATTAATTTACATTTCCAGCAACATTGTACAAGGATTCCCTTTGATCCACTTCCTTGCCAACACTTGTTTTCTTTCCTCTTTCTGATGAGAGTCATTCTAACAGGTATGAGGCACTATCTCACTGTGGTTTTAATTTTTCATTTCCCTAATGATTAATGATGTCAATAATTTTTAATATCTGTTAGCTATTAATTAAAGAAATGGAAGAAGATACAAATAAATAGATATATCTGTTCATTGACTGGAAAAATAAATATTGTTAAAACTTCCATACTACCCAAAGTGAACTACATATTCAATATAATCCCTATAAAAATTCCAATATCTTTTTTAAAGATTAAGGAAAAAATCTAAAAATTCATATGGAACCATAAAAATGCAAATAGCCAAGGCAATCATGAGCAAAAAGAACAAAGCTGAAGGCATTACACTACCATATTTTGAACTATACTACAAAGTGATAGTAGTTGAAACAGCATGCTACTGGCCTAAAAACCAACACATCAACCAATACAACAAAATAAGGAACTCAGAAATAAACCCATAAATCTATAGTCACACATCTTCAGTCAATTGATCTCCCACAAAGGTGCTGGTTATGTGTAAAATTTAAGAAAATACATAATAGTGCCTTAAGTATTATAAATTCTAATAACATATTTTGGGAAATAAAGTTAAAACTATTAATTGCTGAGTTTACAATATATCACTTCAGTGGATGATATTGAAGGAATAGATTATTGTGGAATGTGGGAATATGTATAACAGGCAGAAAGAAATATTTTTCACTGATAGTCTTAATAGTTAAGGGGTAGGCCACTGAAGTCCTGCATCCCACAAAGTCATACATGAGGCTTAGAATCAACTTTCAACCTCCTGTGAATGTTGGTATTCTGACCTTCTCTCATGAATCTCCCTTAATAACTTGCTGCATGAATGTTCTTAATGGCATCTAGTTATTTTTGTTTTTGTTGCCTGGGCTTTGGGAGTCAAGTATTAAAAAAAATTGTCCAGACAAATGTATGGTAGTTTTTCCTTTAGGTTTTCTTCAAATAGTTCTAAAGTTTCAGGTCTTATGTTTAAGTCTTTAATCAATTTTAAGTTAATTTTCTTATGTTGTGTGAGATAAGAGTCCAATTTTATTCTTTTGTGTATGGATATCCAGTTTTTCCAGCACCACTTCTTGAGAAGACTAATCTTTTCCCATTTGTATATTCTTGGCATCTAGAATAATGAATCCTTTACAGGTTTTCAATTTACTTTGCCCAGTTCCATAAGACCAATGCTATCTATGGCAGATATAGCCTTGTAAAATGTAGTTCCTAAATAATAAGACTTGAAAGTTGAAATTACTCCTTGATCCATGGGCTGGAGAACAGATATTGTGCTAGCAGGTGTGAAAACAACATTAATCTCGAACATCTCTATCAGAGCATTTGTATGACCAGCTGCATTGTCAATGAGCAGTAATATTTTGAAATAAATCTTTTGTGTGTGTATGTGTGTGTGAGCAGTATTTCTCAACAGTGGGCTTCAAATATTCAGGAAACCATGCTGTAAACAGATGAGCTATAACCTAGGCTTTGTTCCAACTATAGAGCACAGGCAGAGTAGATTTAGCATATTCCTTAAGGGCCCTAGAACTTTGAGAATGGAAGATGAGCATTGACTTTAATTTAAGAAAGTTACCAGCTGCATTAGTCCCTAAAAAAAGTCAGCTTGTCCTTTGAAGTTTTGAAGCCAGGCACTGACTTTTCCTCTCTAGCTATGAAAGTTCTAGCTGGCATCTTCTTGTGATAGAAGGCTGTTTTGTCTATGAAAATCTGTTTAGTTTAACTACTTTCATTAATTATCTTAGCTAGATCTTGATAACTTGCTGCAGTTTCTTGTGCTTTTACATTATGGCTTTTACAAATGGCTTCTTTCCTTAAACTTCATAAAGCAATCTCTGCTAGCTTCAAACTTTTCTTCTTCAGCTGCCTCACCTCTCTCAGCCTTCACTGAATTAGAGAGCAGAGGGCCTTGCTCTGGATTAGGCTTTGGCTTAAGAGAATGTTGTGGCTGGTTGGATCTTCTAACCCTATCACTGAAACTTTCTCAAATTCACAAATAAGGATGTTTCACTTTCTTATTATTCATGTGTTCACTGGAGTAGCACTTTTAATT
This sequence comes from Macaca fascicularis, assembly GCF_037993035.2. Classification (NCBI taxonomy): domain Eukaryota; kingdom Metazoa; phylum Chordata; class Mammalia; order Primates; family Cercopithecidae; genus Macaca; species Macaca fascicularis. The sequence goes on along the minus strand of NC_088384.1, from coordinate 52,456,703 downwards.
TTCTTCAAGAACTTTTCCTTTGCATTCATAACTCGAATAACTGTTTGGCACAAGAAGCCTATCTTCTAAACTTAGTGATTTCCAGCTTTTGGTTTAAAGTGAGAAATGTATGATTCTTCCTTTCACTTGAACACCTAGAGGTCCACCGTAGAGTTATTAGTTGTCTTAATTTCAATAGTGTTGTGCTTCAGGGAATAGAGAGGCCCAAGGTGAGACAGAGAGATGCGGGAACAGCTGGATAGTGGAGTAGAATATATACAATACAGTGTTTATTGATTAAATTTACTGTATTATATGGGTGCAGTTTGTGGTGCCCCAAAACAATTACAATAGTAATATCAAAGATCACTGATCACAGACAACTGTAACAGATATAATAATGACAAAAAAGCTTAAAATATTACAAGAATAACCAAATGTAACATCAAGACATGAAGTGAACACATGCTGTTGGAAAAATGGCGCCTGTAGACTTGCTCAAGACAGGGTTTCCATAAAACTTCAATTTGTACAGAATGCAATGTCTGCAAAGCATAATAAAGCAAAAGCAATAAAATGAGATGTGCCTGTATATACTACAGGTTCTGTTTCTCTGGAGACGCTGACTAATCCACTTTCTAAGACTCATTGGATGGTTGGATGGAATACATAAGCAGCTGAGCACTACTTTAAACTTGTGAAACCTTATATAAGCACCTAAATAAATCAGCAAGTATTACTGATGTTTCCAGTGGGAACCTGAGAAAATCAGGACAACAGCAGAATTGGCCTGGTGAGTTTTCTCTCTCTCAACTTCCCAAGTCCTCTGATTTAGCAAGTTGTTCTTTGTCCCACGGACACACCCCAGCTATGTCTACTCATTCTCCTCCTTGAGATATTTCTCTGTGTTCTAAGATTTTTGTTCCTCATGTTTCTAGTATTTTTCCTTTCCCTTCAAAACCTCCTCTTTGCCATTCATCAGGAATTTGTTTAGAAAATGAAATGCTGTCATGAATTAAGTTATGCAAAGGCACAGTGGGCCGTGTGGAAAGAGCTGCAGAGACCTGCATTCTCACTTCAGCTATTCCAGTCACGATTATGTGACCCTGGTAAGAAATTACACCTGTTAAGCCTCAGCCTCCTAGTCTGAAAAGATGGGATGATAGTGGTTAATTTCTGTGTATGTGTAGATTAAGTACCTGATCCATGGCTGGAACGCAGAGTGAATTCCATTCTCCCCTCCTCTCCTTTGCTGTCTTTGCCTTTTTGTCAAAGGTGGTGATCTATGTTTCCGACAGAAGAGACCCCAGTGGTGGAAATAACATAACTGGTGGACTGAGAGGTAAATGGGAGAGGCATGAGGGTATCAGGGCAACTGGAGGCCCTGAGCTCACAGCCCACAGGCAACATCACACGGCCAGCTTCTGAAGCCAAAACATGGGGAATGTGTCACAAGCAAAATCCACTTCATAAGCCCTTAAGCTTCATAAGCACCCCGTCCACTTCACCGTGGAGCAGACCTGGCACCTCAGGTTAGGCAGGCGTGGAGCCTGCTGAGCTGAGGCTGCTGTGCAGCAAATCTGCAGGGAGAGTGGGTTGGAGTTTCTGGCACACCCTGGCGCTCATGGGGCAACATTTTTCAAATTTGGAATTGTGCAAATGCCTTTCAAATGGCAAAGGAATTTTTGTTCTTTTTTGGTGTTGACTTATTTTATTGTAATTTATCTAAATCTGTACAGACCTCAAAGTAGATGTAAATCCTTGGTGCTTACGGGCCTTAAACCACTATGAAACCAACCCACATTTATAAATTAAATATAAATAAATCTGAAACAATTTAAATTCAGCGTTGACAGTTTCTTGCAGTGGGCGTGTTTTGCTGAAACAACTTTGTCTCTGACAACATGGAGGTTGTGTCACCACTGCTTTCAGAGTTAATGTGAGCATTTCCACTGCTGTTTGGTGGAGTCATATGATGAGGGTCAAAGTTCTGACACCAAGGGGCTATACTTAGAAACCCATCCTCAGACTCAGTCCTGAAACACTCCAGGCCATGAGGAGTGGATGTGCCCACAGGGTTTCAAAACTGTATAATGGAAACATTGCAGGCATAGCACTATGAGAATCCAAAGACTTCTTGACATTGAAGGCAAAGCTTTTTATATTGTGAGTTATCTTCTAGGGTATGGGATCCCATTGCTTTCATTGGAGTCTGTGCCCCAGTAAATGCTAAGAACCACAGGGCTATGCAGAACTTTGAAACTTTATGTCAAGATACACAAAGAAAAATATATTTATGGGACAAATATTTATGATGACCTGGGGTAATCAACGGCTGTTGCTCTGGCCCCCTGAGGCTGGCTGTCCCGATGCCCCAAGGACCAATGGGGTCCATGCTTGGGCCCACTGTGCCCCATGCCTCACAGGCAGTTTTGGAAGAGGTGCTCCACATCCTTGCTGCTCAGAGTGGGGTCCCTGGACCAGTATGATTGACAGTACCTGGGAGCGTGTTGTCCACACATGGCATGGCCTCATTTTCCCAGGGTTTGACAGGTCAGCAATGCAAAACCTCCACCTCACTAGACCCTCTGAATCAGAATTTGCATTTAGAATATCTCTGGGTAATCCCTGAGTTCATTAAAGGGGGAGACTACTGGGGCATGGGATTGGCCTGTACAGACAGTTCCCAAAAATGTGGTGCAAAGTCTTATTACAATAGCTAAGTGGGGTCTATTTGCACTTGGAGCTATGGGGCACTATGAACATTTAATTATAATCTATAGGATTTTAGACACTTTATGGTTGTGTTTTTCAAACTCATGTCATGGTAAGAATCACTCAAGGGCATTCATTAAAAATCCAAGATATCTGAGCCCTACTGAGAATCTGTGTGCAGAATTTCAAGAGAAGGTTAATTAAATCCCAGAATGGTCCAGTGACCTGCATAGGGTTATAGAGCTGGTTGGCAGATGGGTGAGTTTTGGGGGGCATGCATTTTCTCTTCTCTATTCTTCTTCTTGCTCACTCTTCTCTTTTTCTCTCTCTTTAGAGGATGTCCTTCATGGCACACAGAGGGGTCTCACACACACTGGACCCAGAAAGAGCTAGCTTTCATCCCAGCAACCTTACCATTTACCATGTGACTTTGGGCAAGTTAGGCTGAGCCTAGGTTTCAACACTTTTCAGTGAGATTTACTGCCTCACACCTCACAGGTAGTTATAAAGCTCAGAGGTACCCTGATGGCCAGTACCTGGAGACTGTGCCATCCTCTTCCGTGTCCCTCATGAGGTGTGAGGGCACCTCCATGCCTTACAGCTTCTGGGCCAGATTTCTTGGATGAGGGCAGATGTGCTTCAGCCACCAGATCTGGTGTCCGAATCCAGCGCACCTAACTTCTGAGTGACAGCGCCTATTTATCATAGTCCTTCAACACTACCGACTGTGAATCTAGAAGAGTTACGGAAATAAAAGAAAATAGGATAATTGTGTTAACCACAGGAGGGTTTGCTCCCTGGTGACCTCATCTAAGGGAGGCCTTGGCGTTGGGGCTCTAGATTCTTACTTTTGTATCAGGGCCAGGGGCGGCCAATGCAGCACTTTGTAAACAGTCCACATCGCCAGGCGAAGTGAACTCCATGCTGTGCTGCAGCAGCCCACGCCCTTTGGAGAGTACTTCACACACATCCTGTCTGTCCAGTTCTCATTGCTTGTTCAGGGCAGTTCAGTGCCCTCCTTCTGCAGAGACCTGGCTGCCTTGGGATGACGGTGGGTTCATTCAGGAGACAGATGTGCCAGTTATTTTGGGCCAGTCTCAGCTTTGCTGTGTGCCCATAATCTATCCAGCCATCCTTTCACCCAGCATGGCCCGGAAAGCCCTACCCACCAGGTTGGCCTGTATCAGGGGTGTCTGCAGCATGCTTTGACCTCCTGGGCGGGAGGTGTGGGAGAAAAGAGGAGACTATGACCTGCCAAGCCCTGCAGAAATGCAGCCATGCTGTGGGTTACTAGACATGCTGACCTGCACCCTGACTTTATGCACATTTGTCGAGGCCCCTGGAGTCAAAGGCATTTGACTTTCTGCCTCAAGTTCCACTCAAGATTGTGGTCTCAAGATTGTGGATACACAGATGAGTTCACACTCTGAAATCACAGATCGCTCATGTCACCTGCCTGCTGTGGAGTCCTTCAGACACAATGGTGACAGGTGTTTTGAGTCCCTTGCTAGGTCACAATTGTGAAATCATTTACCTGAAGAAAGGATAGAGGAAACACTTCTCCCTGGGCTTACTGTTGGCTGGCAGTGTCACCTGGCCTGGATTACAAACCATTGGTGGCTATTCTTTTGTACTGCATTATAGTACAAGAATAGGTTACAGCATCTTTTGAAGATGGGTACTTAGGAAACTTGTACCGCTCTGTGTTTTTAATTGTTAGAAATCAGTATTTGCTAAGTACCAAAATCATAAAACTCAGATAACCATTGAGGATATTCAGGAATCCACCTTTCTCTATGTTTGTGTCTCACACAATACCTACCCTTTTGAAACCTGACTTTCCTCTTTAATATTGAGAGGCTTGCTTTCCACATTGGTAATGGTCCAGGTGACATGATATTGAGATATTGAAGAATTATTTTTCCCTCCCTTTCTTAGTTCTCCAGCTGGAGTCTTGCAAATTACATTGAAAAGACACAGATTAACACGAGAAAAACAAAGAGAAGTTTATTAATATGTGCATTGCACATACATATGGGAAATTCAATGACGAATAAGGCTAAGGAGTGGTTAGAACTTGGGCTCATATAGCACCTTAACAAAAAAATCAATAATTGTACAGAAGAGGGATAAGACAAAAGAAAAACTTTCAGGCTTCTGAGGATGGCAAACTCGGGGAAGAAAAAACATTGAGGGAAACTGATGGAGTAAGGTTCGTCTGGGCAGGTCCATTTTGACACTGACTTTCCAGCTCCTTCATGGCACAAACCTGCCCCAGGATAGGGATCTATGACCATCTTCAATTCTCAGAAGTGTCTGCTTTTAGTCAGATAAGGGAAGCTCTGGGAAGGCTTCTTTCTGCATCTGCTGAATCTCAAATACCTTTAGCTCCAAATAATCTTTGTGTTCACATGGCAAGTTTGGGGTGGCGTACTCTGAACCTCTTCAGTTTGCCATTCAAAACTTCAAGAAGTTTCATGTATCAAAAGAGAGATGCACATTAGAAGTTGTGAGAGAGCTGTAAAGGGGCAAACAGAGATTGGAACAAGCAGAAAAGAACAAACCTAAGCACATGGCCCTCTATTTATTGAATCAGCCTCTGAGTCTTGGGAATAAGTCAGTCCAGCTAAGCAGTTGTGTCTCATTTTGGGGGGTTACCCTGAATGCTCCATGGTACCTCCACGGAGATGCTGTATCAGGTAAAGCTGGTGGCACCGAGGGTTTGCAGCCCTAACAGCAAACATTTTCAGAGTGCATGTGTGCATCCTGAGAGCATGAACCTGGGCTGCGTCCCCAGTGGGGGCTCAGGAGCAACACCTCAGGTCTTTGGAATGAAGGCATGATGTCACTCAACCATGCTGTCATTGCAGCAATGTTTTACTACTGGTGTTAAATGTTATTCATTCTTGATACCAGAAAAGCGCATGGTGCTTCAAAGCAACCCATGAATGAACCTCTTATGTGTTCCCGCTTACCTCACCGTCCCTTCTCCAAACAGTTGTTGCAAGGCAGGACTGCTTAGGAAATGCCAGGGAAAGATAACGGGCTTTTCAGGACAGAGGCCCCAGGGCCCAGAGCTATTTATCTCTGGATGTGTGGGGCTCTGTTTTTGTACACATTTTTAGGTTGGTGAGTTTTGTTTTCCTAAATTTCTTGACTGCACTGGCACAAGGTTTGTAGGCCAGGAAATGGCACAGAGCTGAGAAGAATAAACACTGTCCCTATTCCTGCTCTCCCTCCACCCACCATAACCCCACAGCGGGAGACTGTGGAAATGTTTTCCCAATGCTCTCTTAGGAAGAAAATGTAAACACAGAAAGAAAATACAAAAAGCTTTTCTTCCACCCAAACACCACCTCCTAAGTGGCCTCCTAAAGCACAAGGCAGGATGTTAGCGCCACACGAGGCCTCACTTTACCAGCCTTTGTGGGGTGCCATCTCCCCATTCCCAGACACTTCTGTCCATCCCAGACCCCTTCTGACTCCTAGAGCGTCAGGCCCTTCTGCTCTCCTCAGGCTCCAACCCGTCCTTCCTAATGAATGCTTCCCCAGCTCTGAAAGGATTTCCTTTGCTGAAACAGGCTCCCCTAACTTGTTTTCACATACACTACTTTCTTAAAAAGCTTCTGCCCCATCCTCTTATAAATACTTTGGAATGTATTTTGAGCAAAACTGATTTTAAACACAATTGCACAGTGGCCTCCTCTGGGCTGTTTTGCTTCTCATTTACAGTGTGGCCAGCCTTTCTCCCTGCTGTGTCCTGGTGCCCACAACAGTGCCCTGCACAGCATATGTGCCTGTAGCTATATTCGAAGGAGTGGACATGTAGACAGAGCCACTGGCCTAAGGTCACTGGGCTGGTGGATGACTGGAGGTGAGGTTGCAGTGCTGTATTTTTCAGGCCAATGTCTCTGCTTTTCTGTGCAACATACCTGCCTGCTGGGTGTCCAGGGCTGTGCTGGGCCATCCTCACCTTTCTTTAAAGTAGAAAGACTTCTTTTAGTTCAGGTAGGTTTCAAGGCCAAAGTTGCTAAGAAAGCCACAGTCTAAGCTCGGTGAGTTTCTAGCAAGAGACTTGCTGCGGCTGATCATGTGTAACACGTTCCCTTTGACTGAAAAGAAGCTGTCGAGGTTAGATCAATGGTCTCGAGTGACCTACCACTGGCTTGTACACTGGGTCCCTCCATGGAACACAAGTGCATGACATCAAGGGATAGGAAGCTTCCTGCTGGGCCACTCCTGCTATCAGAATATTACAGAGAAACCAATTATAGCTAACAAACCTCTAGAAAATGTGCTTGCCTTAATATGATTGGAAGCACATCATACACCTATTTGGAGGCCTGGCTTTGAAGTGAGCCTGCCACTTTAAACCTCCCTAATGACAATGCAGGCCCCATCCCATCCCATCCCATCCCGTCCTATCTGCAGACCATGGGCAACTGGCAGTGATCTCCTGGGCTCACTTGCTGCCTGGGAGTTGGGGAGGCTGCTGTTGACTGTTCCCAGAGGAAGCTGCCCCGACTCAGAGACATCTCTGGACATCAAGAGGGCCAGTCTGTGTTTGAGCAGGATTCATCCCACTGTTACGGAGTGAGAGCTGCCCTGAGGAGGGCAAAGGCTGGAGTCTCTGGGTAAGAATTGCTTCCTCAAATATGAGAGACTGGACTCTAGAAGCAGGAGGATTAACAAAGAGGATGTGGGCCCTAGCCTCAGCCCCTTCCTCAGGGTATGGCCATTGGTGGTTCAGCTGGAGCCTCACTTCACCTGTTTTCCACAGAGATGCTGAGGCGAATTCATCCAGGCACTGTGACAGCTGATCATTCCAACCCTGGCCCTCCAGGTGTTGGCCACCACGTTCCATCTGCACCACTACCTTGAAGGCTGAAAGCCAGGCCTATTGTAATCACTGTGCTGGGGTTTCAGCAGGCTGCCTGTGGAATGAGTTCTTTCCAGAAATGATGGCCACACTAGCAACCTCAGACTGGGCAGCAATCAACCCAGAGAGAAACCCTGTAAATGCAGGTGCATAATAAAGAAAATACACACCCAGCCAAACGCCCACCCAGGAAGCTTAGGCAGTGGGAGGTGGAGTTTCATTGTGTAAACTAAGCCCAGGGAAGATACTGCACTTTAGAAAAAAAAGCATCTGTGATTTCACCCACAGGAACAAAGGGCATCAGGGTAGGAACCACAGGATGTCTCCAGGAAACTGGTCCAAGTGTGGGGTGTGCACTAACTGGGGTCAAAGACTCAGAAAAGCAGAATTCATGTCCTGGCTTTCTCACTCCCAGGCTTGGTGCACTTGATGAATCATTTAGCATCTTAAAAGGCAGGAGTGGACTACCAGCCCTGCGTCCCACCGGCCCTTCCTCCCACTGGATCTTCCTTTCACTAGTTCTTATTCCAACTTATCCTTCCACCTGCCCTGCCTCCTGCACGCTCTGCCTTCCACCCGCCCTTCCTCCCACCCATCCTACCTCCCACCTTCTCTGTCTCCTACCTCCCAACCCCCTTCCTCCCATCCACTCTTCCTACTACCTGGCTCATAGGTAGGGATGTGACAAGAAAGAGGTGATGCCTGTGAGGCTCCTTCTAGAGCTGACATGTCATGCAGGCTGCAGCAGTGTTTGGCTGTTGAGCAGCCACTGTTTGCCTTCCCACGGCTCCTGACCCACTCTGGAGCAGCTGGGCGGCCCAGTTGGCCAGTTTTCTCACCCTGAGTCTAGGTTTCCTGCCCAAGACTTTCCTGTACCACAGCCTACAAGAGCACTAAGCCAACAGAGTGGTGGATGCACGCTTGGCTTGGCTTCCCATCCTTGGGGCAGACGTCTACAGCCTTGTCTGTGCTCACTGGATGACACTTCTCTTTCCCTATCTCGCTTTCTTTCCCAAATGCCTCACTTGTGCCTCCCAGATTACCTCCTGGATAGATTCCTTGCAATCAAGTCCCTGTCTTGAAGTCTGCTTTTTGAGGAAATCAAATAAAAATCTTATTATAATACAGAAATTCAAACTAGCCTAAGGACAAGTAGGCAAGTGCACAACCACTGCTCTTGAGGGCTGCAGCCAGTAGCATGGGCCTCCCATGCTAGCTGGCCCGGCACAAAAAACCTCAGACCCAGCCAGAACTACTGCATCAAAATCTGCACATTAGCAAGTTCCTCAGGCGTGGGTGTGCTTTAGAGTTTGGGGCATACTACTCCCCACCAAACAGCAGAGCAGGAGAAGCTTGGGGTTTGGCCTCGCTCCTTCTGGGTTCAGGCCTCCTCAGGTGTGGCCTTGGGCAAATGAACTCAGTTCTTGGCATTGCAGGGGCCTAATAGTACCAGCTCCTGCATGGTTACTGTTAGAAATAAAGAAAAATAGGCTAGGCGCGGTGGGTCACTCCCGTAAGCACTTTAGGAGGCTGAGATGGGTGGATCACGTGAGGTCAGGAGATTGAGACCAGCCTGGCTAACATGATGGAACCCTGTCTTTACCTAAAACGTACAAAAATAGCTGGGTGTGATGGTGTGCACTTGTAATCCCAGCTACTCAGGAGGCTGAGGAAGGAGTATCACTTGAATCTGGGTGGCAGAGGTTGCAGTGAGCTGAGATTTCACCACTGCCCTCCAGCCTGGGTAACAGGCTGTCTCAAAAGAAAATGAAAAAATAAATAAATTGAATACTGTCTTTCTGTGCTTTGTAAGCAGGAAAACCCTGCACACTTCTTTTTTGCCCGGTATGTGCTTAGAGTTGAAGTTTCACCATGAAGGCATCCACGGCTCTGGTCAGCCAGTTGTGCTGTTGCCCCAGTCAGGGCGAGAAAGAAAGAAACCCAAATCTTCCAGCTGCTTTCAGGGCAGCATCACCCTCTGATATCAGCTGTATCAGCAACCTGAAGGGTGTGCTGAACACAGACAGCTGCACCCCACCCCATAGTGCCTGACTCAGAGGGTCAGGAGTGGTGCTAAGAATTCATGTGTTTAACAGCTTCCTAGGGGATCTCCATGCTGCTGGTTAGCAGTACCACTTTGAAGCTTTGCCTCCTTGGCAGAGTTCTGTGCTGTGCACACCTCACAGATGTGGATGCTTTCAGGCAGGGACACTGTTTGGTGTGGACATCGCAGGCATGGGTGCTCACAGCTGTGGACACCCACAGGCGAAGATATTCTTAAGTTTAGACTTTGCAGTTGTGGACACTCACAAGGACAGGCCATTAGCAACGAGACTTCTCCAGTTCAAGGGCAAATGCTTATATCTTGGCCTCACAAGCTTGCTGCCCATTTCTTCTTGGTACTTTGAAATCTAGAGAAATTTATAAAGTTCAACTGGCTCTTCAGTTTAGTCCTTAGCTGCCTTTTTAAATCCGAAATTGGGAACCTGGACTAAGAGCACTGTTCTTGTGGAAGCGTGTTTACACGTGGCCAAAGCCCACAGGGAACCCAAATGGTAGTACATATGTAGACAGGCACCAGAGCTGCGGAAAGGAAGGGTCAGCTCAGCAGGAGGGGGTTTCTCACCCCAGGGTGGGAAGTTGAGGCTGTGCAAGCTCTCTGGGGACGCCACAGTTCTATGACAGCCCTGATAGGCCTCAGACCTCTAACCTGGATACCTGGCTCAGCAGTCACCTGTGGGGCCACTTTCTCAGCTCCTGCTCTGTCACCCACACGGGCTGGCCAGCACCTTGTCCACTCAATGCACTTGCCAGATACCCAGTGGCAGGCCATGGTCCCTTGGACCTCCTGAGAGCATATGCCCTGTTTCAGCCAGAGAAAGCCTGAATAAATGAGGCTATGGATGGGCACTGTGGGAGCCTTAGGGGCAGGGACTGAAGACTGGGCAGCATGAGCCTCAGGATCTGTCGTTCCCATCACAGCTTTTGAAACCATCTAAGTCGTCTTGTACACTGTACACATCGGAACAGTTAACCCTAGTGTTAGGGGCTGAATTAGGTCCTCCCAATTTCATATGTTGGAACCCCAATATCTCAGAGTGTGACTGTATTTGGAGACAGGTCCTTTAAAGAGGTGATTACATTAAAATGGGATCATGCAGGAGGGTATTAATCCAATACAACAGGTGTTCTCACTTGAGGCCAGGAGTTCGAGACCAGCCTGGCCAACATAGTGAAATCCCATCTCTACTAAAAATACAAAAATTAGCCAGGCATGGTGGTAGGCACCTGCAGTCTCAGCTGCTCAGGAGGCTGAGGCAGGAAAATCACTTGAACCCGGGAGGCGGAGGTTGCGTTGAGTCAAGATTATGCCACTGCACTCCAGCCTGGGTGACAACAAGACTCTGTCTCAAAAAAAAAAAAAAAAAAAAAAAAGAGAAAGAGAAGATTACGACACAGAGGGGAGAAAATATGCAGACACAGGGAGAAGATAGACAAGTTCATACCAAGAACAGAGGCTTAAGAAGAAACCAACCCTGCCAGCACCTTGACCTCAGAATTTCAGGCTCCAGCACAGTGAGAGAAGAACTTCTGTTGTTTAAGCCACCCAGTACATAGTATTTTGTTATGGTGATCGGAGTTGACTAATGCACCTGTCTTTAGACTCTCAGAAGCAGGAAACTCATTTAAAACTCTTGTATTTCTCGCAGGAAATAGCTCAGTACTGGTTTATGATTTGGCCTCAATAAGCATGTGTGGCTGACAATTGGGGTGACAGGGATTCATTCTTAGCATGTCTGATTAATGTCCTTGTATCAATGTAATACAAATAAGGCAAAGGCAGGCTAGCATAAACTAAGAGGTTTAGTCTGTGTCCTGGCTGTGTCCCAGCTATGTCCAGACCTGCTGCCTTCAGTTCACGAGGCTGCCTAAATAAGCTTATATCTGTGGGCCTGGAATGTCTCATAAAATGAAGGTAATGAAGGCAGTTTTTAAATAAAGTTGTTGTGAAAATTTGCATGAGATCATTTAAATAAAGAAATTAGCACAGTGCCTGGCATGGAATAGAGATGCAATTCGAGTTGGCTGTTATATAGATTTTTAAAAATAATAATTACAATAATAATGGAAAAAGAACATTCATTTAAAACATTTGCCTTGGCACACTGCAGAATTAAATTTAGGCTTAGAAAGAAAAATTTAGTTACAAAGAGGCTTTAAAATTTGTTTGGAACATTTGCCTGCAGAAGTCATGTGTTGGCAACGACCTACCTCTATCTTTTTCTCCTCAGTCCTACAAAGAGATTTTTGCTTCTTGTTCAAAAATGAGAAATGTGTAAAACAATCACTGAAAATTAGAAGACATTAAAAAGCCACTTGAAGCTTCATGAACCTAAAGTTGCAATATTTGTATATATTTCTTGCCTGTCTTTCAAAATGTATAGTACATATACTATTTATTTTTATCAACTTTACCCATGCACATTGTGTAAAAAGTCGAGTCTCTCTGCAAGATGTGCCCTTACCCCTGCAGGGGCAGCTCTCCCTTTTCTTGCCTATATCCTATTTTTTTGCTCCCGAGTAGCAGTAACCCCCTTATCTCCAACTCATTCTTCATATAAAGTTCATCTTCATATCTCAAAATCACACATTTATATTTCTACATCTTGATTTTTCAGTCTTAGACACTGTTTATTAACTTTCATTCTAAAAATGGGGATTAACTCTGCTGCCTTATCAGAACAGCAGTAGTGACAGGTGGGAGCTGACACGCAACTCAGCAGACACAACCAGCTTTAACCCTGAGCAAGGCTGGCTTCTCTCTGTCTCAGGATGCGGGATAGAGAAGGCAGCGTGCCCCGCATCTCCATCCATCTGGAGCCCAGCAGCCCTCACATTCATGTGGGATGTGCACAGCCGTCACAGAGGACAGCCACGGTGAGTGGAGTCGCCTGGACACAGAGAGGCCACAGACTGGTTTCCCCTCAATCTTTTACATTTTTCTGGTTACACAGGCCCAAGGCCAGTAGGCCAGTTCAAAGCCTCCCCACTTCAGGGAAGCCCTAGAGATCAGGGTTTCCAGAGCAAACCAAGTGGACAGCCCCTTCCTCATGGATCTTACCACTGTCATCTCGAAGGAAACCACTGTGTGAAGACAGACTCTTAGGTCTTTTCTCAGGCAGGCCTTGATCAGCCCAGCCCCAGGCCTTGATCAGCCCAGATATTAACCTTTTATGTATACACACACTCTTATTCTCCTTGCCTCCAGCATACACACACACACATGCATGCACACCCACACATACACACACAGGCATGCATGGCTGCACTTCCATCCTCTCTTCTTTTCAGCACAGTCACACTGCAGGTTTTGTGAAGTCCCCCTATTTGGCATTTTTATTTTTTGGTGATTGACAGCTGAGCCTGGTAGTGTACTATGATTGCTCTTCCTGCTTACATGACTTTTTGTTTTTCCTGGGGTTCATAATTGTGTTTTTGTACTTTTCAAATACAAATCACTAATTTATTCTCAAACTCTCCTCCAATTACTTAAGACATCCACACCGGATACTCTTCATTTCTTTTTCTTGAAGAAGTCTCTCCTGGAGCTCCCGACTCCTCCAGTCTGGACTGAAGTCTACATCTGGTGCATCACTGCCATCCTGGCATTTTCACCTGGAGTTCCTCCAGAGAGTCTCCTCTCCTCCTGTGCTAGATTTTCTGCTACTTGGATTCTGTCTCACCATATTCTTTGATTCATTCTCTTAATTTGATGGAGTACAAACTCCAGTAGCTTCTTCAGAGAGAGAAGTGAAGGAACATTTCTGAGATCTCACATATTTGAAAATGTCTACAGTCTACTTTCCTACTTAATTGATTGGCTGATGCTATGATCTGAATGTTGTTTGTCCCCCTAAAATTCTTATGTTGGAACCAAATCCCCAATGCAGTAGTATTAAGAGGTGCAGTCTTTGGGGGGTGATGAGGTCATGAGGGCTCAACCCTCATAAATGGGATTAGTACCCCAGGGAGCTTATCCGTCCCTTCCACCATGTGCATACACAGGGAAGGGTTGGCTGTGTATGAAGCAAAGACTGAGCACTCATCAGACACTGAATCTGCTAACACCTTGGTCTTGGACTTTCCAGCCTCCAGAACTCGTAGAAATAAATTTCTGTTGTTTATAAATTACCCAATCTAAGGCATTATGTTATAGTAGCCTGAATGGAGTAAGACAGCCAGGTATAGAATTCTAGGTTGCAAATTACTTACTTTCACAATTGAGAAAGTTTTTGTTTGTTTGTTTGTTTGTTTGTTTTAAGATGGAGTCCCACTCTATCACCCAGGCTGGAGTGCAGTAGTGCGATCTCGGCTCACTGCAGTCCAGCCTGTGCAGTGGGCTGGGGAGCCTCTGCCTCCCCAGTTCAAGCTAGTCTCATGCCTCAGCCTTCTGAGTAACTGGGATTACAGGAACCTGCCACCATGCCCAGCTAAGAGAAAGTTTTGATTTATGTCTTGTAGCTTCCAGTGTGGCTGTGGAGAAGTCAGATGGCATGCGACCCTTGGTCTTTGGTATAAGCTTTTATGGTTTTGCTCTAGAATGCATAGAGATTTTTGATCTTAGTCTATTTTCTTCCAATGTGCTGGGCTCTGGAAGGGCTCCTTCACCCTGGAAATTTTTGTCCTACAGTCATCTTTAGCCAGATTAGCAGGATATATTCCACAATGGTGTGGCTTATGGTGCAGCTGGTTGGTTCCCCTGGTCTTGGCAGACAGAGTTTTCCCCTTCCCAGCTATGACTGCCTTGGAACCTAGAGGAAGTTGAGTCACTTCCTGATACAAATCACAAACTGTGAAAAATGTTATGCTTGCAACTGAATTTTCCACATATCTGAAGTAATGATGGCTTAACAGGAGCTTTCAAAACACCCAGGCTTCATTGACACTAAACTGTAGAGCTTATAAAGTAATATCCAACCCATTGTCAGCTACTGAAAGATGAATGGGCCATTCAGGCTTCCGCTCTGGACTCGCCCAGGTTAATTCCCTCTTGCTCAGCCTAAGTGGCTTAGGAGTGAGCAGGGGGTTATTGGAAATAGGAGACTGACTATAAAAAAATCCTAGCAATATTGCATTCTGGGTTTATCAGTCATCAGGCACCACGTTTTCTCACCAACAACATTTGCATAAGTTCAGGCCAGCCTCTAATCAATGATACAGTCCTTTCTCCTCTAAAGAAAGCCTTTTGAGTGTTTAATGGCATGATGATGGCTGCTGTTGATAAAGCTCACTCTGCGAGGTATGGCATCGGGCTTTATAAATGCTGCTTTTATGCCTCTGCACTGCGATGCCAGGCAGGGGTGATTATCCTCTCATGACTATGAACGAGCTGTGATTGGAACACTGTAGCACACTGGCCCAGGGCAGCAGAGACCAGATTCACATCTAGGTATTTTTGCTTCAATTCCCCAGCTACTGGGCCACACTTCTCTTGATCCTCAGGTGGAAACATATATATGCTGAATATGAAACATATATATATATATTCAGGAGAAAAGGGACAACAGCCTGTGAGGTGACCCTGTGGGGTGAGCATGAAGGTAGGGCCCTTCTGGGATGGATAAAAACCGCTTCTTAGGTAGCACAGGATTATTGAAGGCCCTGAGCCTGGAGCAGAGCCTGGGATCTGACATTAGCTGTGCCTCCTTGGGAAAGAGCTCTGCACCTAACATTTTTCATTTGTAGACTGGAAATGAAAATGCTGGCCTATTTGTGGTCACAGTGCTCTGTGAGGGCTCAGATGAGTAAGGTGTCTGCTAAGCAGCTGTAGAAACCTGGAAGCCCTGAGTGATTTTTTTTCACCTGCAACTCCCAACTTCTTCAGTATCCTGGATGTGGAGCTGAGGAATCGCTGCCCAAACAGACAGGTCTGCGCGCTTAAGTAGCTCAGTGGGTTTCTGCTCACATAGCACTTTTACTGTGGGAGAGAAAAGTGGCCAGCTTCTCTTTGGCCTGGCACTGGGACACTTGCCTTGAGGTGGGGGTGCGTCTCTTGGAACCCGGTGTGGAAGCGGAGCCTCTTCCTCCTGGGTGGGCGTGGAGCCCCTTAGGCTCCAGCCAGGATGGAGGGCAGGATCTGGAGGAAGTGGGAGGGGCTGGGCTTATCTGCTCCCCAGGGAGTCATCTGTCTCTCTGTCTATTGTGTGTGTGCTCCCGGGGTCAGACACGCCTTCCAGGGTCTTATCAATGATGAGTGACACTGCAGGGCTGGCCGCTGCTGGGGAAGGTGAGCTATTGGAAAGAACAGGTGGGAAGGTGGGAATAAGCCTTCCAGGACTGAACTGCCAAATTACGTTTCCTGAGCTGTTCTTGTTATTAAGGGCAAATGCAAAACGACGTGCATGAGAACGTGTGCTCCCGGGTGTTTTTATACATCATCCTTCCTTTTTCTAACCCTAGATAGGATGATCAGATCCACCATGCATGCATGGAACACTTAAAATGCTCACCACTTCCTAACATCATAAATGACAGCCTCTATTTTAAGATGCAGAAACTGAGGTCTAGAGGGATTAGAGAAATTGGACACAGTTAAATAGTTACTAAGTGGCAGGACTTGGGTCAGAACCTAGGGTCTTTGTTGTTTAGTGTTGTGCTGGGGCACCTGGCCTCCTCCTGCTAAGAACAGCCTGCTTATACATCACCTGTGATGCTTATATATGCCGTACTGGGTTGAAGAGCACCTCCCCACTCCCCACAAAAATCTGTGTGCACACAGAACCTCAAAATGACATCCTCTTAGTGTGTTGCAGATATAATTGTTTACATTGAGATGAGGTCATGCTGGAGTAGTACGGGCACTTAATCCATTATGATTCGTGTCCTTATAGGAAGAAGAGAAGAATCACAGAGACAGAGTCACGCAGGGAAGAACGTCAAGGTGGAGTCTGAGATTGGAGCGATGCAGCCACAGCCATGGAAGGCCTGGAGCCACCAGGAGCTGGAAGAGGTGGGAAGGATCCTGCCCTGGAGACTTTTAGGAGACCGGCCCTTCTGAAACCTTGCCTTTGGACTTCTGGCCTGGGAGAGAACACGTTTCTGTTGCTTTAAGCCACCCAAATGTGAAGTGATTTGTTACCATAGCCCAGGAAGTGAACATACATGCTGAGCATTGTTTGGATTCAGCCTGTGAGCCACCAGGCTTGCTGGGCTCCATCAAACACAGAATTCCCTTCCTCACAGCTGAAGCCCTGCATCAGCTGCTCTGGCCCAGCCTGGAGTTTGTGTTAGGAGTTGTGGGGAATCCCTCCTGCCTTGCCTGCTGGGCTACAGGGTTGTAGATGAGTCCCACCTAAGTGCTCCTGCCTCTCCTCCATGGAGGGAAGGAAGCCTGCTGGCCCGGGACTATCATAGGCACAGAGTCCATCCCAGGGTGCTCCTGCATGCACCAGTGAAGTCAGCAAGCCTTGCAGATGCAGGGCCCTGGAGACCCACACCAAGCAGCTCTCCCCGCAGGGCGGCCCCAGGCCACACCCTCTGGGAGAGAGGGACAGGAGAGCTGCATCTGGAGGCTGTGCCTGCGACATCTGGTGGAGTCTCACACAACCCATCCCAGGCTGGGCTTGACCCAGGTCACCAGCAGCCATGATTTAAAGTCTGAGGGCAACCAGCTGCAAAGAAGGGGTTACCACTGGCCTGGAAAGCCAGCTGGAGAACCCAGTTTAGTTCTGAGCAAACATTCCCTAACACAGTCCAATCTGGCTCCTCCAATATCTCTTCATGATTGTGGTTTTGGGGAGAAAAGCAGAGAAGTTTAGTGTCTTCTCATCGCAGACCGGCCAACACTGGGCATGTTCTCGGGCATCACTGGGTACAGGAGTTAGCCGCCCGCTCCTCCTTTGTAAAGATACCACTTTCCCTCTTCATACGCTGTTCTTTGGAAGCTACTCACTAAGTCTGGCTCCCCTAAAGCGGGAGATGGGAATTAAGCTCCCCCTCCTGGAGGGGGAAATGTCCACATGTGTTATTTTGTGCCCCCTGTTTTAAATTGTGCCATCCCCAACTCCCATCTTGGTTCCCACTTGCAGATGTCATGCTCAGCACTTAGCATCCATGGACAGGCAGCATGTGTGTGGGTTTTTCCCCTGTCTCTCCCCACCAGGGCATCAGCTCCAGCAGGGATGGGGGTGGGATGGGCTGGGGGAGAGCTCAGAGGAGGGAGGGAGAGGCGCTTACTGAAGTCTGTCTTTGCCAACTGTCAGATGTGAAGCACCATGTGAAATCTGTGAAGTATTAATAATCCTGAGCCCCTCCTGAAAAATTGGGATGAGAAGAACTATCTTTTAGGGATATTGTGAGAGATTAATGAGAATGCAAATAAAGTGCTTTGAACTAACCAGATTCTGATCTTTTTAAAAAAACTTTCCTTTTGTTTGTTTAGGGCAAAGCTGCTCTAGCATTATTTCTCAGAATATGAATCCTCTGAAAGAAATTGTTT
The DNA here is from genome assembly GCF_037993035.2 of Macaca fascicularis. NCBI lineage: Eukaryota > Metazoa > Chordata > Mammalia > Primates > Cercopithecidae > Macaca > Macaca fascicularis. The sequence goes on along the minus strand of NC_088384.1, from coordinate 52,438,632 downwards.
CCCTCCCTTCCTTCCTTCCTTCCTTCCTTCCCTTCCTTCCTTCCTTCCTTCCTTCCTCCCTCCCTCCCTCCTTCCCTCCCTCCCTCCTTCCTTTCTTCCTTCCTCCCTCCCTCCCTCCCTCCCTTCCTTCGTCTCCTTTATCCTTCCATCGTCTCCTTTATCCTTCCATCTCTGCCTCCCTCCTGCCTTCCAGCCACCTCCATGCTGGGGCCAGGTCAGTGAGTACATCAAAGCCCTTGCCTTTGTGCATTCTTCATCCTGGTGACCTGCTCTATGATCCTCGCTTCTATTTTAGCTTTCTGTGCTTGCCCACATGAAATTCAAGTTACTTTCTTGCTGTTTGGTTGTTTGCAGACACTCTCCTTCATGGGGTTCTGCAGCACCCCAGAGGTAGACCCCAAAGCCACTGAAGACTATGCAAAGAGAAAGCTGCTTCAGGAGGCAGCCTGGGTACAGGAAAGATGCCCTGCTGAGGCTGGACAGCCTCCACATGGCGTGGGAGGGGGTGGCTCACTGCTTTTTCCAGAGTGGCCTTCTTTCCCTTTATTGTGGAATAATGAAGCCACGGAGTCTCAAAGCTGAAAGATGCTGTTAAGCTCTTCCAGCATCCAGGGTATGTGGGGCGGTGGTGTTCAGGCCCATCCAGGGGTTGCTGGAGCCCGCTCCAACCTGAGAGCCAATTGTTAAACTGTCAGGATTCTCTGTAGCCAGCTTTTACACGCAGCCCTTATGAAAAGGTGAATTATGTACACTTACAAGGAAATAAATAATATTAAAACAAAGGGAATATTTACACAAAACTCATCACTTTCTATTTTATGATTATTCATGATCTATGCCATTAAGGTTAATTTCATCTGCTGTGTCTATGTGGTGGGGATACTCTGTAATGGTGGCTTCTGCATATCCCTTCCCCAGTTCACATTTGTATGACATCATACTGGCAGCCTGAGTGGGCACGCTCTCTCTACGGGAGAATTTCTGTGTTTTCCGGAGAGTCTGTGGTTCAACATTTACCAATACCACTGCATCCATCTCCAAACTATGCATCAGAATTTCTGTGACTGGGCCTGGACTTTTGTACTTTCTCAGGCGATATTGATGTAGCAGCCAGGCAAAGTCTTCAGAGTGGGTTTGGAAAATGCTGACCACCCACTCCTGCAGAGCCGGGGAGATGTTGGTCAAAAGGTACAAACCTTCAGTTACATGTTCTGGGGACCTAATGCACAGCGTGGTGACTGTGCTAATAATACTGTATTGTTGACTTGAAATTTGATAAGACAGCAGATCTTTAAGTGTCTTCACTGCCTCATCCCCCCAACACGATGGTAATTATGGGCAGTGATAGATGTGTTAATTAATTTGATTGTGGTAATCAGTATAACTGTATATATCTACATTAAATCATCACATTGCACATTGAATAGATGCAATTTTTGTCAATAAAATCTTTTAAAATAAAAAAAAGGGTTCTAGCGCTGCATGAGTGGATGGGCTGGCCAGTATCTTCCTATGGTTGCTGAGCAGTAGTGAGTTCCATGTCACTGGAGCTATCCAAACCCTCACTGGTCATCAGTTAGCAGGAATCCCAGCTGTTTGTCCTGTCTTTTCAGTTTGTTGCAAACAATATGGTACAGATTCTGTCAGCCAACTTATTACCTTTTATTCCTCGTTATAGGCCAACTGTCTCATCTAAACACCCATTCAAGTGTTTTAAGGGATGAAACCTTTAAGTGGCCACCTTTCTTGAGACATTCAGAATCAGACAGAATTAGGACATTTTCAGACATGTATTTATTGTGCAAAGCAATGCTTTTCTGCCAAAAGAAGCCTCTATTTTTGCAGAGAACAAGATTTAGTAAGAATCAACCATCAAAATTCTTCCCAGCTGACTATCAATTCAGGATGAAATCTTAAATGAACAATTCCTTAATAAGATCTTTATCATCCCAGATTATGTGTTCCATTGCTCTTGTTTTTTTAAAAAACTTTTTTAGCGTTTACTTTTTTTTGTTTGAGACAGGGTCTCACCCTGTTCCCCAGGCTGGAGTGCAGTGGCACAATCTCTGCTCACCGCTACCTCCATCTCCAGGGCTTAGGTGATCTTCCATCTCAGCCTCTCGAGTAGCTGGGACCACAGGCACTCGCCACCACACCTGGCTAATTTATGTGTGTGTGTGTGTGTGTGTGTGTGTGTGTGTGTGTGTGTGTGTATATATATATATTTTTTTTTTGGTAGGGATGAGGTTTTGCTATGTTGCCCAGGCTGGTCTTGAACTCTTGGGCTCAAGTGATCCACCTGCCTTGGCCTCCCAAAGTACTAGGATTACAGGTGTGAGCCACCGCCCCCATCCTTGCTCCTGCTTTAATTCCTTTGAACACACCTTCCTGGTCTTGGCAGGACATCGTAGTTGACTCTTTTGCCTCCCCGTGGGTTCATCTTCACTAGGGCCTCTCATCTCATTCCCTTGTTGGGGTCATACACCCCATGATCTTGTTCTCTACAGCCACCTCCACCAATCATGCCCACATGGACCCACTCTCCGCTGGCTCCTTTTCCCTAGAGCTCTTGTGCTTTATGTCCCATCCTTAGAAATGCCCGTACGAAGGGCGTGATTCCAAAACCCAAAGGAACTGCAGAATCTTTCCCTGTCAGGGCCAAGAGGATAGAACCTTTGGAACTTTACCATGTTGACTGGAAAGTCCTTGAGTTACTAGGACATGAAATGTGGGTACAGCCACCATGGAGAGGGTAAGCCAGTGCTTGCTGTGTGGCTAAAAGTGTGTGTAGAAATGGTACGCTGCTTAGAATTGATGTCCACACTCTTCCTTTTGCTCAATGTGCCTTTCTTCCTCTTCTTGCAAGTTTACAACCGAGAAGAATTTGTTCAGCATTTGAAAATACTTTTGAGCACGTACTACACACTAAAGATTGCTCTGGGCACTGGGGACTCACCACAAAACACACCAGTATCAATCCCCAGCTCTGCAGCTCGTACAGTGATTCTCTTTTGAGTCGACACCTGCGGGAGGTAGTGGTTAGGGGAAAAACTGTTTCCGACATCATCAGAATCTGTAACATCCCTAACTTATATGTCCCTTCTATTGTGAGAGTTGTCAGTGTTTGAGGATTGGGTCCAAAGCAGGCTGCCATCAGGACTTTTTTGGCAGTTTCTATAGAGGCTGAGGCGTCGCAGGTAGCTGGGCTTGGGTATAAATCCTTGACTTGCTCAAGTTGAGTTACTTAACTTCACAAAGACATGATTTCCCCAGAGTGGTGATGCTTCCTGGAGTGGTTTGGGATTTTAATAATAAAAAGAATGCAACCAGATGATTATGCAGGTGTGACTCGCTGTGGGCACTAAACGCATGATGGACCCACAGAGGGCAGACAGCTTCCCAGGGGGCTGGTGCCTCCTAGTTCCTGAGGCTGGAAGCCTGACAGAGCCAGGGCTAGGGGTTTTAGGCCAAGCTGGGAATTTGGCAGAGGCCAGAAGCAAGCTCCTAATGGTGGAAGTTTAGGCACAGTCATTTGCTCAGGGCTCATTTTAAGACAGAACAGACTTTGGCTTCATCAAAGTCAACTGCAAGGCCTTGGGACAAGTTCAGAGTAACAGCCTACAGGGCTTTGATAAGATTTCAAAGCAAACCTATTAGGCACACAGAAAGCAAGTAGCAGAGGCTGTCCTGGTTGGGTGGTGAGAAGGTCCTCTCTAAAGGTGGTGGGAGCACAGATAGATGGAACTCTTCCGGATCCCAAGTGGGGAGTATCTATGGTCATACGCAATACAGATCATCATATAGGCTGACCCAATAAATCTCCTTCTAAGAATCTATTATAAGAAATAACAGGCCAGATGTGGTGGCTCACACGTGTAATCCCAGCAGTTGGGAGTCGGAGGTGGGGATGAAAACTCAACAAATGGAAATGACTTTCAAGAAAACAGAGCACATGCAATGCAATTTTAGCACATGCATAAATACTACAAGTAATAACTTAGTATATGGTGAGTGTAGCCTTTCAAATACATGGGAAATTTTGTTATGTTCAAAAATGATACTTGGATTCAATTGTGATACTTGGATATACTTTTAGGAAAAAAAAATAGATCCCTCTTTTCTGTCATTAATGTTCTTGGAAGTTCTTTATAAGAAATAAATAAATATAAAAACTAAAACTGTAGTTTATATGTGTATGACATTTGTGAAACTTTTTTTTCCTTAAAAACCTTTGTCTTCCACTTCCTCGCTGAATACAACATAATTTACTATGGAATATGTATTCCTATTGCAATGCTTTCTTCCCAAGTAAGTATCTTTTCTTTTAGAAAATCTCTTTTTTTATTTAGCCTCTGTTTATTATTTAGGTGGACACATTTTTTAAAAACTCACAAAACTTATTAAGGAAAAGTGAAGGTTCTGATTACATAAAAACATTTTAAAAATTATCTGTGACAAAGGTACTATAAACAAAATTAAAAGACATTTTAAGAAACTAGGAGAAAAAATATACAAAGATTTAATGCAGACTATAGAAAGAAGTTCTAGAATCACTTTAGAAGACTCGTTACACAGGGGCAAGGATGTGAGGAGGTTATTCGCAGCAGTGGAGATGCTCCAGCCAATGTAGACATCACCAGTATTCAGGGAAATCCAAACTAAAACAGCCATGAGATAATCCTTTTCACTTATTAGGCTGGCAAACATTAAAGTGTGTAATGATTTCAAATGTTAGCAGGTGTAAGAAAACAGCTGTTCCAATTTCAGGAGAACACATCAGTACAGCTATTTAGAGAACAATCTGGTGTATTTATCAAATTAAAGAGTGTGCCCAAGCTTTGACTCAGCAGTTCCACTTCCCTGTGTCCGCTCCAGAGAAAGAGGTGTGAGCTGGAGCCCTGGGAAGATGTTCACAGCAGCATTGTTCACTGGAGCAGGGAACGGCAGCATCCAGACGGGGATGCATGAGTGTGAGGGCTGATGGGGAAGGGACTCTATTCATTTTTATTTTGTTTGAATCTTTTGCGATGTATTTGAGGATTCCAAAAAACCAATGAAAAGTTGAGAAGAATAGATTGCAAGACGAACTCATTTTTATGAAAATAATTATGTATGTACATATATAAATACATATAATGCATACTGGAAAGAAAAACATCAAAACATGAGTGGTGTAAAGTAGGATCATAGTGAAGAGGAATTATAGGTGTTTTCAATATTTCTTAGCTTTGTTTCTCTTGATTTTCTAATTTTCCTATACAAACATAGAAAATTTCTGTAATATACGTTTTAAAAGGCGTCATGATCACCCAGGGATTGTCCTAATGACCTGGGTTGAGTGTAGAATACCATGACCTTGGGCGCGATGGGTTCTGGGCCCAGCCTGCTCCACAAGGGAAAGGCAAGGACTGGGCTTGAGAGATGGGAGCTTGTGGGGTCCTGCCCATAACCTGACTCAGGATCCCTGTCCCATACTTCTGGGATCTGGCCATCCCCCTCCGTCCTTCACAGGGGGTCTGTGTGGGGAGCAGGGGCCTGTGTGTGATGGGGACTCCCCTTCAGGTTCTGCCAAAGTCCATTGGAGCTTTGCACATGGCTCTAAGGAGTCTGTTAAGGACAGCAAAGGCCAAATGTGTTATCAGTGCCCCTTTCATCCTCCCTGTGAGGCAGGAAACTGAGGCTCAGGACCCAGCTCCTTGCCTAACTGGCCAAGACTGGAGGAAGCACAGGCCTCTCTGACACTAGCCTTCTTGGAGATCAGAAACCACCATTGAAGCATCAATATTCTTTTTTGGGTCTTGAACTTAAAATATGACAAGTGTTATGGCTTCAGAAAACAGCTCGAGACCTTGAGCCCTCCAGGGCTTTTACGAGGACAGGCTGCATTAGACATGTTGGTGCTAAAATAATACATCTGCTTTTGTTTCCAGGATCAAAAATTACTGGAAACCAGAACCACATTCTAAGTGTCTGAGCTGGAACAGGAACTGATATCCCTATTAAACGGGTCACCGGGCATCACTGCTGTGAGAAGTGTTGGCCATGTGTGAAAATCTCTGTGGCTTCAGCAGCTAGGAAAATAAAACCTTTAGGGATAAAAACTATAGAGGGAACATTCTTTGCATGAGCATTAGGGAAAATCAGAAGATACTGTGGCTGAATTAAAGTTGTGCCTGGGCCCTAGAGGTGTGGCTAACTGTGCTAAGTGTTGCTGATGAACATTCGGCCACTGTCAGCTGGAGGGCAGCTGCAGCATCAGCACATCCCACTGAAAAACGCAGGGCTGGGTGGACCAAAGCCCACTTCCGTGGTCCTTTGCCAAAAGGTGGAGCCCCAAAATTCCAGACCAAATGTAATGTCTTGACCTGGGAACTAATTTTGCAAACAGCAGCCAACGTTTCCTAAAAGTGGAGGGTTTGGAAAGAAAGGCAGAGGGCGAGGCTGGGGGTCGGGGAGAGCCAAAGAAGGCAGCCTGTTTAGTGTATGAGCAGTGAATAACGAGTTAAAGGATGGGGTCATTTCTGTAATCTTGATCAAGAGTCGGTCCTCGCCTCAAGTAACCATGGGGGTGGGGTTGCCCTTCCAGCTCCACTCACACTGGTTGCTTAGTCACTGGGTGAGTCACGCCATTTCCTTCAGTTGCTCTGGATAATGGGTTGATAATTTTGTTCCACAGAGAGACTCAGCACGCTGCTCTAGCATCCCATCCTCTCTTCTGTGCATAAGCAGTGGAGACGCTGGGCACACACTTTCCTTCCCACAGAAACCTTTCAGATATTTATATCCAATTTATGCAAATATTTACATCCCCCAATTCATAGTGAGAAGTGACCCAGAAAACAGGAGACATAAGAGCATGGTGCATATGGTACATCTAGTTCTAGATCCTTGAGGAATCGCCATACTGTTTTCCATAATGGTTGAACTAGTTTACAATCCCACCAACAGTGTAAAAGTGTTCCTATTTCTCCACATCCTCTCCAGCACCTGTTGTTTCCTGACTTTTTAATGATCGCCATTCTAACTGGTGTGAGATGGTATCTCATTGTGGTTTTGATTTGCATTTCTCTGATGGCCAGTGATGATGAGCATTTTTTCATGTGTCTGTTGGCTGTATGAATGTCTTCTTTTGAGAAATGTCTGTTCATATCCTTTGCCCACTTTTTGATGGGGTTGTTTGTTTTTTTCTTGTAAATTTGTTTGAGTTCTTTGTAGGTTCTGGATATTAGCCCTTTGTCAGATGAGTAGATTGCAAAAATTTTCTCCCATTCTGTAGGTTGCCTGTTCACTCTGATGGTAGTTTCTTTTGCTGTGCAGAAGCTCTTTAGTTTAATGAGATCCCATTTGTCAATTTTGGCTTTTGCTGCCGTTGCTTTTGGTGTTTTAGACATGAAGTCTTTGCCCATGCCTATGTCCTGACATGAAGTCTTTGCCCATGCCTATGTCCTGAATGGTACTACCTAGGTTTTCCTCTAGGATTTTTATGGCATTAGGTCTAACATTTACGTCTCTAATCCATCTTGAATTAATTTTCGTATAAGGAGTAAGGAAAGGATCCAGTTTCAGCTTTCTACTTACGGCTAGGCAATTTTCCCAGCACCATTTATTAAATAGGGAATCCTTTCCCCATTTCTTGTTTCTCTCAGGTTTGTCAAAGATCAGATGGCTGTAGATGTGTGGTATTATTTCTGAGGACTCTGTTCTGTTCCATTGGTCTATATCTCTGTTTTGGTACCAGTACCATGCTGTTTTGGTTACTGTAGCTTTGTAGTATAGTTTGAAGTCAGGTAGCGTGATGCCTCCAGCTTTTGACCCAGCCATCCCATTACTGGGTATATACCCAAAGGATTATAAATTATGCTGCTATAAAGACACATGCACACGTATGTTTATTGCGGCACTATTCACAATAGCAAAGACTTGGAATCAACCCAAATGTCCATCAGTGACAGATTGGATTAAGAAAATGTGGCACATATACACCATGGAATACTATGCAGCCATCAAAAAGGATGAGTTTGCGTCCTTTGTAGGGACATGGATGCAGCTGGAAACCATCATTCTTAGCAAACTATCACAAGAACAGAAAACCAAACACCGCATGTTCTCACTCATAGGTGGGAACTGAACAATGAGATCACTCGGACTCAGGAAGGGGAACATCACACACCGGGGCCTATCATGGGGAGGGGGGAGGGGGGAGGGGGGAGTGGGGAGGGATTGCATTGGGAGTTATACCTGATGTAAATGACAAGTTGATGGGTGCAGCACACCAACAAGGCACAAGTATACATATGTAACAAACCTGCACGTTATGCACATGTACCCTACAACTTAAAGTATAATAATAATAATTTAAAAAAAAAAAAAAAAAAAAAGAGCATGGTGGTTAGGGACATGGGCCAAACGTTTGCAAGAGATCCGGGCAAGTGACCCAGCCTCACTAGGCCTCTGCTAATCTGTAGAATGGGACTATAGCTGAGGATGAGCACACCGCTGGGGAGATCACCCCTTGCAAAGCTCATGGAGCTGGGCCGTTTTTACAGTAATTATTGCAGACTTTGCTCTTGATACAACTGTTGTACAAATTCCATTAGCCTTGTTTTTGTAAACTTAAGAGCAATTAGGATTCAAGTAGTAATACTAGGATTCCTTCAAGACAAGGCAGTTTCATGGCTGAACAAGGCAGTGTGATAGTAAGCCGTGTAGTCTGCTTATTTTATTTACAACCAGAGTAGTGGGTCAGGATGAAAGAGGGAATGTGGGGAGGGGACATACAAAAGCGCAGGGCAGGAGAGAGATAGCCCCAGAGAACTGGGACTTGGCCGAGTCTCCCCAGCACCCAAGGCTGACCGCTGACAGCCCAGCCGGCAAGAAGGGATGCTCACTGCCTCACAGCAGCAGTGACCAGAGGCTACTGTTCAGACAATAACCTGATAGTCCACCTCCTTCCCTCCCTCCCTCTGTGCCAGCTGCTGAGCTTGACACCAAGGTGCATGTGTACTCCCAGCATCTGGGTTCCCATCAGCGCAAAGTGGCTTATCTGAGAGGCAATGCCAGGAAACAGCCATAAGAGAATGGGGAAGTGAGGCAGGGGAGCAGGGGCAGAGAATCAAGGTGCGCGCTCCAGCAGGGGCCACTGTGGACAACTTCAGCTCAGTCCTGGGAGGAACCCTGGAGAACCACACACACACACAGACACACACACAGAGACACACACAGACACAGACACACATGCAGATACACAGAGAGACACAGACACACATACACAGACACACAGACACAGACTCATACACACACACACAGACACACAGAGACACAGACACACAGATTCACAGACACACAGACACACACAGATACACACACAGAGACACAGACACACACAGAGACGCACACACACACACACATTAGCACTGTTCCTCCTGGGGCGAGGGAGCGCAGGTCTGCACACACACTGGCAGAGTCTCTGGGTGAGGGGTGCTCCCGGCCTGTTGCTTGTGTGCACCCGCGTATACCCTCAGACCTGCTCTTCTGGGAAAGCTGCCAGGCACGGAGAAGCAGGCTCGCTGTGGAGGTGGGCAGGAGCCATCAGGAAAGGCAGGAGGAACAAGGCAGGTGCCTCATCAAGGCCTCACTCTAACCGGCAAGAGGGAGAGGCGAACGCCAGAGGGTGAGTGGAGAGGTTCTAAAGAGACTGATAACGAGTGGGGCCCAAGAGCTTTCCTGAGGGAGGTGACCAGGAGGAGACCGGGGGATGGAGAGGAGTCCGTGAGGGGTGGGGCAGCGCCCGGGGTAGGGGAACTGCAAATGCCTTGAGAAAGGACGAGGACATTCTCATCTTTCTTGAGTTTTTAAGGAGAGGCGTTCACTGTCCCATCCACATTTTAAGATCCCTCTGGTCCCCAAGTGGAGCTCGAGATGGGAGGGGCCATGCAGGGTGTGGGCGGAATCGTGGTCTGGACTGGGATGACGGCTGAGGGGAGGAGCATGGGGTGGACTTGGGATGTATTTAGGAGTGACTTTGGCAGCTGCCTTGGCTGTGGGAGGTGACAAAGAGGAAGGCGTGGAGGGCGACCTCGAGTCCGCCCTAGCGACTGGCAGAAAGGCACACACTGCCCTGAGACCCCCGACCTGTCCTCTTCCCTCCTGGGCCTGCTCCTCGCATTACATACACCCTCCCTCAACCCTCTTCTGCTTTCGGGCCCTCGGGGTGGCCCAGGGCGCCGGCGCCACTCTGTCTCTTTAAGGTGCTGGTTCTGTGCACAGGGTGACCCGGGCTCTGGGCGCCAGTCCTGGTGGGGCCACAAGTTTCTTGCTTCATCCGCAACAAATCCATGAGCTTGTCTTATTTTCGAAAGCAGTAAACAGTGACTCAGTGTCTAAGTAGTCAACGCCAAGCTCAGAAAAATAAAGGCTCAGTAAGATCAGAATTCCAACTTCCTGGAAATGCGTCTTGGAGAAAAATGATCGCCGTGGCTCCATCATTCCTTCCAGCCCTCAAGACAGAGCCTGGTGCCCTGAGTTTATGTTTGCTGCTCACGCAGATCTGCCTGGTTCTGCAGGGACAGAGCCCTCTGCCGTGGGTTCTCTGCCCGCCTGCAGCTCCGCCTTGGGCCGGCTGTGCTTTGTTTTGTGAGCAAAGTTCCCTGAAAAACAAAATTGGGAGGAGAGAGACTTTACCCCAATGAAGAGTTTGCAAACTGGGGAGACACAGCTTTGGTGTAAAAGAAAGTTATCTTCCCGGGGCCAAAGAGAGGGTTTGGGTTTTGTAGCAAAAGTGCCACACAAGATCCCAATCAGGTCGGTTGATGCATATAAAGGATTCAAACTTGCTTAGTTCCGATTGGTCAATGCAGCTGAGTTATGATTGGATACAGGTGAGCTGTGATTGGTCAGCTAAGCTTTCAATGCAAAGGTAGGTGAGCTCTGATTGGTTGGTTCAAGTAAGCTCTGTGCGTCCCAAAGCTAAAAAGGTGCTGGTTTTCAGAGTGCTTGTGTGAGTTACCTGTGTGACCTCGAATCAGCAAATAGCCACTCAGCTATATTTTAAATATAGGGCCAGTCACCCACATGGGATTCATCTTAAAGGATTGACTCTTGCAGTTTCGCGTTTGTTCACAATTTTCACAAAGGTGTCACAGTGGGGGCAGCAGGGACTAGACCAATTGTGTCCAGATACTGATTCTGCCATGAACTATCTGAGGTCTTGGGCAAGGTCCTCATCCTGTCTGTTCTCCAGTTTCCTCCCCTGTGTCTAGCTAATCGGTTGCAGGAATGATCAAATGAGGTGCTGGGAAGCGTCATTAGCTGTTGCTGCTGTGGGAATTTGACTGTTTCAGCTTCAGTTGCTGCAGCTGGTGGAGAGTGAGCTAATTATCCTAAGCAGGGCGGAGTAGATGGTTTTTAAGGGAAAAGTAAACATTTCTGTCTGCTCTTTTTACCCCTTCTTCACAGAGCTGCTTTCACCTGAGCACATGGTTCTTGGGTGGCATCTGTGGTTTTGGCTCCAATAATTATTTGGGTATTTAGGTCAGGGCTTGGCAAATTATGACCCTTAGGACAAATCTGGCTAGCCACCTGTTTTTGTATGACCCGTGGATTTTACATTTTTAGGTGGCTGGGAAGATTAATATTGCACAGCACCCGAAAATTATATGAAATTCAAAGTTCAGTGTATATAATAAAGTTTTACTGGAACACAGTGACACAATTTGTTTATGTATTGCCTATGGCTGCTTTGAAGCTACAACAGCAAGTTAACCAGTTGTGGCAGAGTCTGGATGGCCCCCACAGACTGAAATGTTTGCTGTCTGCTCTTCACATAAGAAGTTTGCTCACCTGGTTCAGACTGTGAACTACCCAGCAAAGATACTAGGTCAAGCCCAAGGTCAAGAAGGGTGCAGGCCGACCCCTGTGTCTATTTCACTACCAGGGCCCTTTTGTGATTTCTCAGACATTTCCGTCCACAACCAGATGTAGGAGAAGGTATGGACACTGGGGAGGGACAGTGCTGAAGAGGAGAGGCTGGGGAGGGAGCACGTGTGTGTGTGAGTAGGCACCACGGAATGAATGATGCCAGCAAATCCTAGGGCTGGTGGCCTGATGGGAACCAAGGCTCCTCTCTGCCCTCTCCAGCCAGGTGCAAATGTTTACCTGGTGGCTCCTAAGGAGTGATAGGGACAAAACTTAAGTCATTGAGCTCTTTCTGACAAGCATAATGCCACATACATCTTGAATTCATCACGATTTTATTTTTAGATATTTTTCTCATTACTTTCACTAAAACCTCAGAGTCAAGAAAAATTCCAGGGGTCCTTTGCTGGTTGGGGAATTGAGAAGTGTCCCTGCAGTGGCATGGTGCCCCGATGATATGAGCCAGGTGGCAAGGGCAGTGAAAGTGTGTCAGTTCTCCCCCAGCTCGGCTGAGGGCAGCGCCCCAGAACTCCCAGGCAGGGGGCCCAGGCTGCCTGGGCTCTGCCTCTCCTCCTCCTACCTCAGACCTTTTGCTTCCCTTGGATTTCCTGTCAGCCTGCAGTCCTGCCGGTCCTCTGAGCAGCCTGCTGTCCTGCCGGTCCTCATGAACCCCACTTCTATCATCCACTTCCTCCCACCAGTGGATCCATCTAGTTGATGGAAAGCACCAGTGCAGGGACTTCATGTACATGAGTGAGCAAGTGCTGCAAACCCTTCAATAATTTGTACTTCAGAAGATGCTTGTTGGCCGGACGTGGTGGCTCAAGTCTATAATTCCAGCATTTTGGGATCCCAATGTGGGCAGATCACTTGAGCCCAGGAGTTCAAGACTAGCCTGGGCAAATGGCTGGTCTCTACAAAAAATCTCTACAAAAAACATCTCTACAAAAAATTGTAAAATTTTTAAAAATTAGCCAGCTGTGAAGGTTCATGTCTATAGTCCTAGCTACTCAGGAGGCTGAGGTGGGGGATCTCTCAAGCCCAGGAGGTGGATGTTGCAGTGAGCTGAGATAGCGCCACTGCACTCCAGCCTGAGTGACACAGGGAGACCCTCCACAAAGAAAAATATAAGATGTGTTGTTTTCCTGAAGGGTTTTTTGTTTTTTGTTTTTGTTTTTGTTTTTTTTTTAATTTAATTATTATGATTATACTTTAAGTTGTAGGGTACATGTGCATAACGTGCAGGTTTGTTACATATGTATACTTGTGCCATGTTGGTGTGCTGCACCCATCAACTCATCATTTACATCAGGTATAACTCCCAATGCAATCCCTCCCCCCTCCCCCCTCCCCATGATAGGCCCCTGTGTGTGATGTTCCCCTTCCTGAGTCCAAGTGATCTTATTGTTCAGTTCCCACCTATGAGTGAGAACATGTGGTGTTTGGTTTTCTGTTCTTGTGATAGTTTGCTAAGAATGATGGTTTCCAGCTGCATCCATGTCCCTACAAAGGACGCAAACTCATCCTTTTTGATGGCTGCATAGTATTCCATGGTGTATATGTGCCACATTTTCTTAATCCAATCTGTCACTGATGGACATTTGGGTTGATTCCAAGTCTTTGCTATTGTGAAGAGTGCTGCAATAAACATACGTGTGCATGTGTCTTTATAGCAGCATAATTTACAATCCTTTGGGTATATACCCAGTAATGGGATGGCTGGGTCATATGGTACATCTAGTTCTAGATCCTTGAGGAATCGCCATACTGTTTTCCATAATGGTTGAACTAGTTTACAATCCCACCAACAGTGTAAAAGTGTTCCTATTTCTCCACATCCTCTCCAGCACCTGTTGTTTCCTGACTTTTTAATGATCGCCATTCTAACTGCTGTGAGATGGTATCTCATTGTGGTTTTGATTTGCATTTCTCTGATGGCCAGTGATGATGAGCATTTTTTCATGTGTCTGTTGGCTGTATAAATGTCTTCTTTTGAGAAATGTCTGTTCATATCCTTTGCCCACTTTTTGATGGGGTTTTTTCTTGTAAATTTGTTTGAGTTCTTTGTAGGTTCTGGATATTAGCCCTTTGTCAGATGAGTAGATTGCAAAAATTTTCTCCCATTCTGTAGGTTGCCTGTTCACTCTGATGGTAGTTTCTTTTGCTGTGCAGAAGCTCTTTAATTTAATGAGATCCCATTTGTCAATTTTGGCTTTTGCTGCCGTTGCTTTTGGTGTTTTAGACATGAAGTCTTTGCCCATGCCTATGTCCTGAATGGTACTACCTAGGTTTTCCTCTAGGATTTTTATGGTATTAGGTCTAACATTTAAGTCTCTAATCCATCTTGAATTAATTTTCGTATAAGGAGTAAGGAAAGGATCCAGTTTCAGCTTTCTACTTATGGCTAGCCAATTTTCCCAGCACCATTTATTAAATAGGGAATCCTTTCCCCATTTCTTGTTTCTCTCAGGTTTGTCAAAGATCACATGGCTGTAGATGTGTGGTATTATTTCTGAGCACTCTGTTCTGTTTCATTGGTCTATATCTCTGTTTTGGTACCAGTACCATGCTGTTTTGGTTACTGTAGCCTTGTAGTATAGTTTGAAGTCAGGTAGTGTGATGCCTCCAGCTTTGTTCTTTTGACTTAGGATTGTCTTGGCAATGCGGGCTCTTTTTTGGTTCCATATGAACTTTAAAGCAGTTTTTTCCAATTCTGTGAAGAAAGTCATTGGTAGCTTGATGGGGATGGCATTGAATCTATAAATTACCCGGGGCAGTATGGCCATTTTCACAATATTGATTCTTCCTATCCATGAGCATGGTATGTTCTTCCATTTGTTTGTGTCCTCTTTTATTTCACTGAGCAGTGGTTTGTAGTTCTCCTTGAAGAGGTCCTTTACATCCCTTGTAAGTTGGATTCCTAGGTATTTGATTCTCTTTGAAGCAATTGTGAATGGAAGTTCATTCCTGATTTGGCTCTCTGTTTGTCTGTTACTGGTGTATAAGAATGCTTGTGATTTTTGCACATTAATTTTGTATCCTGAGACTTTGCTGAAGTTGCTTATCAGCTTAAGGAGATTTTGGGCTGAGACAACGGGGTTTTCTAAATATACAATCATGTCATCTGCAAACAGGGACAGTTTGACTTCTTCTTTTCCTAACTGAATACCCTTGATTTCTTTCTCTTGCCTAATTGCCCTAGCCAGAACTTCCAACACCATGTTGAATAGGAGTGGTGAGAGAGGGCATCCCTGTCTTGTGCCAGTTTTCAAAGGGAATTTTTCCAGTTTTTGCCCATTCAGTATGATATTGGCTTTGGGTTTGTCATAAATAGCTGTTATTATTTTGAGGTACGTTCCATCAATACCGAATTTATTGAGTGTTTTTAGCATGAAGGGCTGTTGAATTTTGTCAAAAGCCTTTTCTGCATCTATTGAGATAATCATGTGGTTCTTGTCTTTGGTTCTGTTTATATGCTGGATTATGTTTATTGATTTGCGAATGTTGAACCAGCCTTGCATCCCAGGGATGAAGCCCACTTGATCATGGTGGATAAGCTTTTGGATGTGTTGCTGAATCCGGTTTGCCAGTATTTTATTGAGGATTTTTGCATCGATGTTCATCAGGGATATTGGTCTAAAATTCTCTTTTTTTGTTGTGTCTCTGCCAGGCTTTGGTATCAGGATGATGTTGGCCTCATAAAATGAGTTAGGGAGGATTCCCTCTTTTTCTATTGATTGGAATAGTTTCAGAAGGAATGGTACCAACTCCTCCTTGTACCTCTGGTAGAATTCGGCTGTGAATCCATCTGGTCCTGGACTTTTTTTGGTTGGTAGGCTGTTAATTATTGCCTCAATTTCAGAGCCTGCTATTGGTCTATTCAGGGATTCAACTTCTTCCTGGTTTAGTCTTGGAAGAGTGTAAGTGTCCAGGAAATTATCCATTTCTTCTAGATTTTCCAGTTTGTTTGCGTAGAGGTGTTTATAGTATTCTCTGATGGTAGTTTCTATTTCTGTGGGGTCGGTGGTGATATCCCCTTTATCACTTTTAATTGCGTCGATTTGATTCTTCTCTCTTTTCTTCTTTATTAGTCTTGCTAGTGGTCTGTCAATTTTGTTGATCTTTTCAAAAAACCAACTCCTGGATTCATTGATTTTTTGGAGGGTTTTTTGTGTCTCTATCTCCTTCAGTTCTGCTCTGATCTTAGTTATTTCTTGCCTTCTGCTAGCTTTTGAATGTGTTTGCTCTTGCTTCTCTAGTTCTTTTAATTGTGATGTTAGAGTGTCAATTTTAGATCTTTCCTGCTTTCTCTTGTGGGCATTTAGTGCTATAAATTTCCCTCTACACACTGCTTTAAATGTGTCCCAGAGATTCTGGTATGTTGTATCTTTGTTCTCATTGGTTTCAAAGAACATCTTTATTTCTGCCTTCATGTCGTTATGTACCCAGTAGTCATTCAGGAGCAGGTTGTTCAGTTTCCATGTAGTTGAGCGGTTTTGATTGAGTTTCTTAGTCCTGAGTTCTAGTTTGATTGCACTGTGGTCTGAGAGACAGTTTGTTATAATTTCTGTTCTTGTACATTTGCTGAGGAGTGCTTTACTTCCAATTACGTGGTCGATTTTGGAGTAAGTACGATGTGGTGCTGAGAAGAATGTATATTCTGTTGATTTGGGGTGGAGAGTTCTATAGATGTCTATTAGGTCTGCTTGCTGCAGAGATGAGTTCAATTCCTGGATATCCTTGTTAACTTTCTGTCTCGTTGATCTGTCTAATGTTGACAGTGGAGTGTTGAAGTCTCCCATTATTATTGTATGGGAGTCTAAGTCTCTTTGTAAGTCTCTAAGGACTTGCTTTATGAATCTGGGTGCTCCTGTATTGGGTGCATATATATTTAGGATAGTTAGCTCTTCCTGTTGAATTGATCCCTTTACCATTATGTAATGGCCTTCTTTGTCTCTTTTGATCTTTGATGGTTTAAAGTCTGTTTTATCAGAGACTAGTATTGCAACCCCCGCTTTTTTTTGTTCTCCATTTGCTTGGTAAATCTTCCTCCATCCCTTTATTTTGAGCCTATGTATGTCTCTGCGTGTGAGATGGGTCTCCTGAATACAGCAGACTGATGGGTCTTGACTCTTTATCCAGTTTGCCAGTCTGTGTCTTTTAATTGGAGCATTTAGTCCATTTACATTTAAGGTTAAGATTGTTATGTGTGAACTTGATCCTGCCATTATGATATTAACTGGTTATTTTGCTCGTTAGTTGATGCAGTTTCTTCCTAGCCTCGATGGTCTTTACATTTTGGCATGTTTTTGCAATGGCTGGTACCGGTTGTTCCTTTCCATGTTTAGTGCTTCCTTCAGGGTCTCTTGTAAGGCAGGCCTAGTGGTGACAAAATCTCTAAGCATTTGCTTATCTGTAAAGGATTTTATTTCTCCTTCACTTATGAAACTTAGTTGGGCTGGATATGAAATTCTGGGTTTAAAATTCTTTTCTTTAAGAATGTTGAATATTGGCCCCCACTCTCTTCTGGCTTGGAGAGTTTCTGCCGAGAGATCTGCTGTTAGTCTGATGGGCTTCCCTTTGTGGGTAACCCGACCTTTCTCTCTGGCTGCCCTTAAGATTTTTTCCTTCATTTCAACTTTGGTGAATCTGGCAATTATGTGTCTTGGAGTTGCTCTTCTCGAGGAGTATCTTTGTGGCGTTCTCTGTATTTCCTGGATTTGAATGTTGGCCTGCCCTACTAGGTTGGGGAAGTTCTCCTGGATGATATCCTGAAGAGTGTTTTCCAACTTGGTTCCATTTTCCCCCTCACTTTCAGGCACCCCAATCAGACGTAGATTTGGTCTTTTTACATAATCCCATACTTCTTGCAGGCTTTGTTCATTTCTTTTTCTTCTTTTTTCTTTTGGTTTCTCTTCTCGCTTCATTTCATTCATTTGATCCTCAATCGCAGATACTCTTTCTTCCAGTTGATCGAGTCGGTTACTGAAGCTTGTGCATTTGTCACGTATTTCTCGTGTCATGGTTTTCATCTCTTTCATTTCGTTTATGACCTTCTCTGCATTAATTACTCTAGCCATCAATTCTTCCACTTTTTTTTCAAGATTTTTAGTTTCTTTGCGCTGGGTACGTAATTCCTCCTTTAGCTCTGAGAAATTTGATGGACTGAAGCCTTCTTCTCTCATCTCGTCAAAGTCATTCTCCGTCCAGCTTTGATCTGTTGCTGGCGATGAGCTGCGCTCCTTTGCCGGGGGAGATGCGCTCTTATTTTTTGAATTTCCAGCTTTTCTGCCCTGCTTTTTCCCCATCTTTGTGGTTTTATCTGCCTCTGGTCTTTGATGATGATGGCGATGTACTGATGGGGTTTTGGTGTAGGTGTCCTTCCTGTTTGATAGTTTTCCTTCTAACAGTCAGGACCCTCAGCTGTAGGTCTGTTGGAGATTGCCTGAGGTCCACTCCAGACCCTGTTTGCCTGGGTATCAGCAGCAGAGGCTGCAGAAGATAGTATATTTCTGAACAGCGAGTGTACCTGTCTGATTCTTGCTTTGGAAGCTTCCTCTCAGGGGTGTACTCCACCCTGTGAGGTGTGGGGTGTCAGACTGCCCCTAGTGGGGGATGTCTCCCAGTTAGGCTACTCAGGGGTCAGGGACCCACTTGAGCAGGGAGTCTGTCCCTTCTCAGATCTCAACCTCCGTGTTGGGAGATCCACTGCTCTCTTCAAAGCTGTCAGACAGAGTCGTTTGCGTCTGCAGAGGTTTCGGCTGTGTTTGTTATTGCCCTGTCCCCAGAGGTGGAGTCTACAGAGACAGGCAGGTTTCCTTGAGCTGCTGTGAGCTCCACCCACTTCGAGCTTCCCAGCAGCTTTGTTTACCTACTTAAGCCTCAGCAATGGCGGGCGCCCCTCCCCCAGCCTCGCTGCTGCCTTGCCGGTAGATCACAGACTGCTGTGCTAGCAATGAGGGAGGCTCCGTGGGTGTGGGACCCTCCCGGCCAGGTGTGGGATATGATCTCCTGGTGTGCCTGTTTGCTTAAAGCGCTGTATTGGGGTGGGAGTTACCCGATTTTCCAGGTGTTGTGTGTCTCAGTTCCCCTGGCTAGGAAAAGGGATTCCCTTCCCCCTTGCGCTTCCCAGGTGAGGCAATGCCTCGCCCTGCTTCAGCTCTCGCTGGTCGGGCTGCAGCAGCTGACCAGCACCGATCGTCCGGCACTCCCCAGTGAGATGAACCCAGTACCTCAGTTGAAAATGCAGAAATCACGGGTCTTCTGTGTCGCTCGCGCTGGGAGTTGGAGACTGGAGCTGTTCCTATTCGGCCATCTTGCTCCGCCCTCTCCTGAAGGGTTTTTTAAAGGCAAAGTCAATGCTCACTTCCACTGATTGATTGAAGTACAGTTGATCCTTGAACAACATGGGTCCATTTTAGACATTTTAAACTGTACAGTTCAGTGGCATTAGGTACGTTCACATTGCTGTGTAACTATCACCACCATCCACTTCCAGAACTTTCTTTCCAAACTGAAACTCTACACACATCAAACAACTCTCTATTCCCCTTTCCCCAAACACCAATTTTTTTTTATTCTTGTTGATAATACATGAATAGCATGTTGACTTTAACCAATGAGTAGCATTCCAGTATATGAATATGTCACACTTTATCTATTTTGCTGTTGGTGGACATTTAGGTCATTTCAGGTTTTACTTGTGCAAATGGTGCTTTTAAAAAAACGCACCATGTATATTTCTTATTGTGCATACATTTCAGAGATTGATGCCTAGATTTTCTAGAATAAAGTTTGCTGAGTCATGGGACAAGCTCAATTTTTAACACTACCTGATATTACCAGCTAGCTCTTCAAAGATATCTCATCAGCAGTGTATATAAATTCACAATTTCCTACCACACTTTCAACACTTGTTAGTGTAGGATTTGTTAGATTTTTCTTTCCTAAGAACTGAACATATGGCAGGGTGTGGTGGCTCATACCTGCAATCCCAATCCTTTGGGAGGCCAAGCCAGGCAGATGAACTGAGATCAGGAGTTCAAGACCAGCCTGGCCAACATGGTGAAACCCCATCTCTATAAAAATACAAAAATTAGCTGGGCATGATGGCAGGTGTCTGTAATCCCAGCTACTGGGGCAGCTGAGGCGGGAGAATCACTTGAACCTGGGAGAAGGAGGTTGCAGTGAGTCGAGATCACGCCATTGCACTCCAGCCTGGGTGACAGAGTGAGACTCTGTCTCAAAAAAAAAAAAAAAAAAAAAAAAAAAAAAGAACATATGATATTGTTACAGTGGATAGCTAGTCAAACAAAACAGGGCAGGAGAGGGCTTCCACTTCCCCACCAGGAATGCCAGGTGACCATCAAGTGATGGTCAGGCGGTTGTAGCACTCCCTCTCTAAAATAATAATTGGTCGCAGCCAGCGCTAGGGAAAGGCAGTTTCCCAATAGATAAAAACACCTGTAGCTGGTGATTGGCAGCTTCCTAATAAGATCTTAGGAACTGGACAAGTGGGCTTAGGCATGTGGATTAAGAGGCAAAATGAAAAACAAAAGCAGGAGCTGCAATCCTAGCCTCTGATTAAATAGACTTTAAACCAACAAAAATCAAAAAAGACAAAGAAGGGCATTTCATAATGGTAAAGGGAACAATTCAACAAGAAGAGCTAACTATTCTAACTATATCTGCATCCAATACAAGAACACCCAGATTCATAAAACAAGTTCTTCGAGACCTACAAAGAGACTTAGACTCCCACACAATAATAGTGGGAGACTTTAACACCCCACTGTCAATATTAAACAGAACAATGAGACAGAAAATTAACAAGGATATTCAGGACTTAAACTCAGCACTCTGGATCAAGTGGACCTAATAGACATCTACAGAGCTCTTCACCCCAAATCAACAGAATATACATTCTTCTCAGTGCCACATGACACTTATTCTAAAATCGGATCACATAATTGGAAATAAAACACTCCTCAACAAATGAAAAAGAACTGATATCAAAACAATCTCTCAGACCACAGTGCAATCAAATTAGAACTCAGGATTAAGAAAGTCACTCAAAACCACACAATTTCATGGAAATTGAACAACCTGCTCCTGAATGACTCCTGGGTAAATAATGAAATTAAGGCAGAAATCAAGAAGTTATTTGAAACCGATGAGAACAAAGAGACAATGTACCAGAATCTCTGGGACACAGCTAAAGCAGTGTGAAGAGGGAAATTCATAGCACTAAATGCCCACATCAGAAAGCTAGAAAGATCTGAAATCGACATCCCAACACCACAATTAAAAGAGCTAGAGAGGCAAGAGGAAACTATTCCAAAATTCTCTGAGCTAACTTAGCTCAGAGAGGAATTGAAGGAGACAGAGACACGAAAAACCCTCCAAAAATCAACGAATCCAGGAGCTATTGTTTTGGGGGGAAAAAATAATGTGGCTCTGCTCATGCCGGTGAACCATTTCCTGAGCTCCAGAACAGCACGGAGCATTTGGGGATTTCATAACAAAGGAGCACTTGCCTTCATGAACCGTCAGACATCAAGAGTGAACTCACTTCTTTGTGGCCTTGTTCTAATTAAGGAAGATCGGAGTGCTCTGCATCACAGAAGCAATTGACAAAACCCTTCTACATAAAACCAAGGTGATGACATCATCCAAATTCACCAGTAGTGCTGTCTTCCTGCTTCTTGCTACATGATGGCCTAGCTGAGATGAAAGCGTTCTTCAAAATAGATTTTAAAATTTAGAGAAAGTGTCCTTTTTCTTCAAGCTGAAAGAACAGCAGGACAACTTTTAAATTCTTTGCATTTCTCCAACGTGTATCATCTGTGCTGTTCCAGAGGCAACAAGGGTCATGTGCTTTCAGAAATATAGTCAGCTCCCTATATTCCTAGGTTCCTCATGCACGGATCCAACCACCCAAGAAAGAAAGATCGTCCACAAAACAAGCAAAACATAATACAAACTTAGAAACACATGATAATGACTATTTCTATAGCATTTATTAGTTGTTAGAAGTAATCTAGAGATGGAAAAGAAGTGGAAAAACTGTGAGTTCTGAAAGTATGAGAGGGGAAAAGTCTGCCTCTGAACACGTGTCCCCACTAGGGAACCTGAAAATCCATATCACGGGAGAAGGATTTAACCTTACCTAGACCTGAAATGGATTTAAGGAGTCAAGCAAAATATAAAAATAGAAGCAGCTGTGGGACGATCCCTGTAGGCACCCCTCATCCCCAGCTTGAGCCCGGGGAAGTCACCCCTGGCTTCATCTTACAGGGGTCCTTGAGGACGGGAGCCAGTGAAATTGGGGAGGGACCACAGGGTGAAGGAAGCATCTAGCTGAACTTTGTAATAATTTTCATTAAGCACAATTTTCCTAAGCAGAATCTGAGGGTGGGAGGCAAACAGGAAGTGCAGATATGAGTACAGAAGCCATAGCTGACAGTGCAGGCAGGTAGGGAGGGGTGAGACCTGAGAGCCCTGCTTG
The DNA here is from genome assembly GCF_037993035.2 of Macaca fascicularis. Classification (NCBI taxonomy): domain Eukaryota; kingdom Metazoa; phylum Chordata; class Mammalia; order Primates; family Cercopithecidae; genus Macaca; species Macaca fascicularis. Next base: position 52,416,212 of record NC_088384.1, on the reverse strand, counting down.
CTTTCTCAGTGGGGAGGCTTGTAGCTTGGGGCAAGATCTCAGCCCTGCTGGCTGGTTGCCTGGATACAAACTTGGTGCTGTTGGTGGGGCAGGGCGGGAGTGAGACTGGCCTTGCTGGCTGCATGGGAGCTGGATGAGGCCCATTACTGCCAGCTTTCCCCCCACTTTCCTGGTGACCTGTATGATGCAGCAGAGGCAGCCATAATTTCCCTGGGAACATAACCACACTGGCCTGAGAACTGCCCCTCATCACCTACAGTGGCTGCAGCAAGCCCTGCTCAAGTAGAATCTGAGCTGAGACCTGTCTAGCCCTGCCCCAACCTGGTGACTTTTCTCTACTGGCCTAGCCGAAGACGAAAGACATAAACTGTTGGGAGCTCTATGGCCCCACCCATTGCCTAAGAAATCCGAGTACTTATAAAATACTGGCCAATTTAGGGCAAGCTTATATCCTCCCTATACTACCATAGTTGATGCTCTCTTGAAAGCACCACCTCCTGGCTGGATGCCAACCAACTCAGGCCTTTACAGCAACTTATAGCAGAACAACTCTGCTCCGAAGAAGGAGAAAACAACAGCTAATTCCACTGCCTATAACACCCTGGCTAAACAGAGATCATGAGTCTGTCCACGTGACAACTTCATTGCTAGCATAACCAGCATTCAAGAAAGCCAAGACACTAAAGAAAACCATAGCCAAGGACTCTCACAGAGCACACTTCACTCCCTTACCACCTCCACTGAAACAGGTGCTGGTGTCCACAGCTGGGAGACCTGAAGATGGATCACATCACAGGACTCTTTTCATTAATTTCCCCAGCACCAGCCTGGGGCCCTGGAGCCCTTGAGAGGCTACACCCAGAAGGGCAACAGCAGTCACTGGAGTCTAGCTCTCAGGAAGCCCTAAGCTTAAGGGAAGGGGAAGAGTACCATATCAAGGGATCACCCCATGGGACAAAAGAATCTGAACTGCAGCCCTTGGGTTCCAGATCTTCCCACTGAAACAGTCTACCCAAATGAGAAGGAACCAGAAAAGTAATTCTGGTACTATACAAAACAGGGTTCTATAACACTCCCAAAAGATCACACTACCTCTCTAGTAATGGATCCAAACCAAGAATAAATCTCTAAATTGCCAAATAAAAAATTCAGAAGATTGATTATTAAGCTACTCAAGGAGATACCAGAGAAAGAAGAAAACCAACTTAAAGAAAAATTTTTAAAATACAGTATATAGATGAAAAAGTCTCCAGATAAATAGATACCATAAAGAAAAGAGACCCACAACTTCTGGAAATGAAAGACATACTTAAAGAAATGCAAAATACACTAGAAAAATTCAATAATAGAATCGAATGAGTAGAAGAAAGAACTTCAGAACCCAAAGAGATGGCTTTTGAATTAACCCAATCCAACAAAGACAAAGAAAAAAGAATTTAAAAAAATGAACAGAGCCTCCAAGAAATTTGGGATTATGTTAAACAACCAAACATAAGAATAAGTGGTGTTCCTGAGGAAGAAGAGAAATCTCAAAGTTTGGAAAACTTATTTGAGGGAAAAATCAAGAAAAATGTCTCTAGTCTTGCTAGAGATCTAGACATCCAAATACAAGAAGCTACAAGAACACCCAGGAAATTTTATCGCAAAAAGATCATTACCTAGGCACATAGTCATCAAATTATCGAAAGTTAAGATGAAGGAAAGAGTCTTAAGAGTTGTGAGGCAAAAGCATCAGATCAGCTATAAAAGAAAACCTATCAGATTAACAGCAGATTTCTCAGCAGAAACCCTATAAGCCAGAAAAGATTGGTATCCTATCTTTAGCCTCCTTAAACAAAATGATTATCAGCCAAGAATTCTGTATCCAGCAAACTAAGCTTCATCAGTGAAGGAGAGAGAAAGTCTTTTGCAGACAAATGCTGAGAGAATTTACCACTACCAAGCTAGCATCATAAGAACTTCTAAACGGAGTTCTAAATCTTGAAAAAAAAAACCCTCAAATACACCAAAATAGAACCTCTTTGAAGCATAAATCTCACAGAGCCTAATAAACAATAACACAGAGAAAATAAAAATCAAGGTATTCATATGACAACTAAAATGATGAATAGAACAGTACCTTGCATCTCAATGCTAATGTTGAATGTAAGTGGCCTAATGTTCTACTTAAAAGATGCAGAATGGATAAAAATCCACCAGCTATATATCTGCTGTCTTTAAGAGACTCACCTAACACATAAGGATTCACATAAACTTAAATGGATGAAGAAAGGTATTCCATACAAATGGAAAGCAAAAGTGAGCAGGAGTAGCTACTCTTATATAGACTATATAGACAAAACATACTTTAAAGCAACAACAATGAAAAAAGACAAAGAGGGACATTATGTAATGATAAAATGATTAGTCCAACAGGAAAATATCACAATCCTAAATATATATGCACCTAACACTGGAACTCTCAAATTTATAAAACATTTACTAGTAGACCTAAGAAATGAGATAGATGGCAACACAACAATAGACGGGGACTTCAATACTCCACAGACAGCACTAGACAGGTCATCAAGACAGAAAGTCAACAAAGAAACAATGAATTTAAACTATACCCTAGAACAAATGGATTTAACAGATGTTTACAGATCATTCTACCCAACAAGTGTAGAATATACGTTCTTTCCATCAGCACATGAGACATTCTCCAAGATCATATGCTAGGCCACAAAACAAGTCACAATAAATTTAAGAAAATCAAAATTATATCAAGTACTCTCTCAGACCAAAGTGAAATAAAATTCAAAGTTAACTCCAAAAGGAACACTCAAAACTATACAAATACATGTAAACTAAATAATCTGCTCCTGAGTGATCTTTGGGTCAACAATGAAATCAAGATGGAAATTTAAAAAATTTTCAAACTGAATGATAATAGTAATACAGCAAAATTAGTGCTAAGAGGAGAGTTCATAGCATTAAATGTCTACATAAAAAATTCTGGAAGAACACAAATAGACAACCTAAGCTCACACCTCAACGAACTAGAGAAACAAGAACAAACCAAACCCAAACCCAGCAGAAGAAAATAAATAACAAAGATCACAGCAAAACTAAATAAAATTGAAACAAACAAAATATAAAAGATAAGTGAAACAAAAAGCTGGTTCTTTGAAAAGATAAAATTGATACATCATTAGTCAGATTAACCAAGAAAAGAGAGAAAATACAAATAAGCTCAATTAGAAACGTAATGGGAGCCATTACAACTGATACCACAGAAATACAAAAGATAATTCAAGACTATTATGAACACCTCCATGCACACAAACTAGAAAACCTAGAAGAGATGGGTAAGTTCTTGGAAATATGCAACCCACCTAGATTAAAACAGTAAGAAATAGAAATTCTGAACAGATCAGTAACAAGTAGCGAGATTGAAACAGTAATAAAAACACTGCCAACAAAAAAAGCCCACGACCAGATGAATTCATAGCTGAATTCTTTCAGACATTCCAAGAAGAATTGGTATCAATCCTACTGAAATTATTCCAAAAGATAGAGAAAGAGGGAATGCTTCTTAAATTATTATATGAAGCCATTATTACCCTAATACCAAAACCAGGAAAAAACATAATAAAAAAAGAAAACTACAGACTAATATCCCTGATTAACATAGATGCAAAAATCCTCAACAAACTACTAGTGAAACAAATCCAACAGTATATTAAAAAGATGTATATTAAGTATATTAAAAACAGTATATTAAGGGATGCAGGATTAGCTTCACATACACAAGTCAATAAATGTAATACACCACATAAACACAATTAAAAACAAAAACCACATGATCATCTTGATAGATGCAGAAAAAGCATTTCACAAAATTCAGCATTGCTTTATGATTAAAGCCCTTAGCAAAATTGGCATAGAAAGGACATATTTTAAAGTTATAAAAGACATCCGTGACAAACCCACAGCCAACATTATACTGAATGGGGAAAAGTTGAAAACATTCCCCCGAGAACTGGAATAAGACAAGGATGCCCACTTTTACCACTTCTATTCAACATAATACTGGAAGTCCTAGCCAGAGTAATCAGACAAGAGAAAGAAAGAAAGGGCGTTCAAATGGGTAAAGAGGACATCAAACTGTCAATCTATAAATTCAATGCAATTCCCATCACTGTTTACTGATGACATGATCATTTACCTAGAAAACCCTAAAGACTCATCCAAGAAGCTCCTAGATCTGATAAATAAATTCAGTAAAGTTTCAGGATACAAAATCAAAGTACACGAATTAGCAGCACTGCTATACGCCAACAGTGACCACACTGAGAATCAAATCAAGAACACAACCCATTTTACAATGCTGCAAAAAATAAAATACTTAGGAAAATATCTAATCAAAGAGGTAAATTATCTCTACAAGGGAACTACAAAACGCCACTGAAAGAAATCATTGACGACACAAACAAATGGAAACACATCCTATGCTCATGGATGGATAGAATCAACATTGTGAAAATGACCATACTGCCAAAAGCAATGTAAAAATTCAATGCAATTCCCATCAAAATACTATCATAATTCTTCACAGAACTAGAAAAAAATTCCTAAAATTCATATGGAACCAAAAAAGAGCCACATAACCAAAGTAAGACTAAGCAAAAAGAACAAATCTGGAGGTATCACATTTGACTTCAGACTATACAAGGCTATAGTTATCAAAGCAGCATGGTACTGGTATAAAAACAGGCATGTAGACCAATAGAATAGAATAGAGAACCCAGAAATAAAGCCCAGTACTTACAGCCAACTGACCTTTGACAAAGCAGACAAAAACATAAAGTGGGGAAAGGACACCCTATTCAACAAATGTTTGTGGGATAATTAGCAAACCACATGTAGAAGAATGAAACTGGATTCTTATCTCTCATCTTACACAAAAATCAAATTAAGATGAATCAGAAACTTAAAACTAAGTCCTGAAACCATAAAAATTCTAGAAGATAACATTAGAAAACTTCGTCTAGACATTGGCTTAGGCAAGACCAAGAACCCAAAAGCAAATGCAACAAAAACAAAGACAAATAGATGGAACTTAATTAAACTAAAACACTTCTACACAGCAAAGTAAATAATCAGCAGAGTAAATAGACAATCCACAGAGTGGGAGAAAGTATTCCCAAACTACGCATCCAACAAAGGACTAATATCTGGAATCTACAAAGAACTTAAAAAAATCAGCAAGAAGAAAACAAATAATCCCACCAAAAAGTGGGCTAAGAACAGAATAGACTATTCTCAAAGAAAGATATACAAATGACAACATACATGTGAAATAATGCTAAACATCACTTTTATCAGGGGAATAAAAATCAAAATTACAATGTGATACCACCTTACTCCTACAAGAATGGCCATAATCGAAAAATCAAAAAATAATAGATATTGGCATGGATGTAGTGAAAAGGGAACACTTTTACACTGCTGGTGGGAATGTAAACCAGTACGATGGCTATGGAAAACAGTATGAAGAATCCTTGAATAACTAAGAGTAAAAATACCATTCGATCTAGTAATTCCACTACTGAGTATCTACCCTGAGGAAAATAAGTCATTATATGTAAAAGACACTTGCACACGCTTGTTTATAGCAGCACAATTTGCAATTGCAAAAATATGGAGCCAACCTGAATGCCCATCATCCAACAAGTAGATAAAGAAAATGTGGGATATATATATATATATATATATACACACACACCATGGAATACTACTAAGCCATAAAAAGGAACAAAATAATGGCATTAATATCAACCTGGATGGAGGTTGGAGTCCATTTTTCTAAGTGAAGTAACTCAGGAATGGAAAACCAAACATCCTCTGTTCTCACTCTTAAGTGGGAACTAAGCGATGAGGACACAAAGGCACAAGAATGACTCTGGGGACTTGAGGGGAAGGGTAGGAGGGGAGTGAGGGATACAAATATGTATCCCCATATGTTACACACAATATGTACAGTGTACACTGCTGAGGTGTTGGGTGCACCAAGATCTCAGAAATCATCACTAAAGAACTTATCTATGTAACCAAACACCGCCTGTTCCCCCCAAAATATTAAAATAATTTAAAAATTAAAAAACACAATAATGTAGTAAACCCCAAAGCTAACTAATTATGAAATCATTTTTCACATACATTCCTTCATTTGGTTTTCTCAATAATATTCTGAGGTAGGTTTCAGATTAAGAAATTGAGAATTAGAGAAGTTAAGTCATATGTTAAAAGTTCTTACAGTTGGTAAGTCCATGCACTGATCCCATTGCTCTTCCCAACTTCCCATAGGTGATCAATCATACTACTGCAATTTCCTTCATTCCAATAGGTGAATGGACGAGGGTTAACTTTCAAAAATCAGAAAAGCAGGTGAAAAATTTTGTCTTGAATTGTTGTCCATCCTATGGCACACTGTAACAGTGAAACTTTGGTGTATGATTTAGGTGATGATGCATTTGAACATGGGAGGGAGGGTAAGGACTGGGTCCTTGATTGTAATTCTCAAATGCTTATGCATAGATGGATCCCCTGGGCGCTCATTAAAGTGCAAACTTGGATTCCATATTTTGAGGTGGGACCTGGGCTTCTGCATTTCTGTAGCTCCCTGCTGATGCTGATGCTGATGCTGCTGGTTTGTGGACCACACTTTGAGCAAGGGAGTAGCTATATTTGTAGAGACATGATCATGTGCTATCTGTTTGCCTCTTCTGAATTTACTGAGTTCATTTTTGATTAAACAATAGGAGCAAAAATCAAGAAAGACTTATAATCATTGATATTCACTGAATACGTTGACGATTTTAGATAATCTGACACTTAATTTTACTTCTCTTAAGCCGTATAATTAGTATAATTTAATTAATTCATATTTATTGTTTTGAAAAATTACTCTTATCTGCAGAAACCCCTTTCTTTCACATATTAAATAACAAAGATGTAAAAATTACTGATTTCATTTTATGATTAAAATATATTAAGCAGTTGGGCAGGGTGGCTCACACCTGTCATCTCAACATTTTTGGAGGCTAAGATGGGAGCATTGCTTGAGGGCAGGAGTTCAAGACCAGCCTGGGCAACATACTGACAAGCCATCCCTGCAAAAACAAAAACAAAAATTAGCTGTGTGTAGTAGCATGCACCTCTAGTCCCAGCTACTCAGGTGGCTGAAGTGGGAGAATTACTTGAGCCCAGAAGTTAGAGGCCACAGAAGCCAAAATATGGACTCAGCCTAAATGTCCATTAACAGAAGAATGAATAAAGAAAATGTGGTATACATACAAAATGGCACACTATACAGCTATGAAAAAGAAAGACATCTTGACATTCATAGCATCATAGATGAGCTTGAAGGACATTGTGTTAAGTCAAATTAGCCAGGAACAGAAGAAAAATGTACCTCATGTTCTCACTCATGCATGGCAGCTAAAAAAGTTGATGTCATCGAAGCAGAGAGTAGAATAATGGTTACTAGAAGCTGGGAAGGATAGGAGGAGAAGGGAATAACCAGAGTTTGGTTAACAGATAGAAAATTACAGCTAAATAGGAAGAATAAGTCCTAGTGTTCTATAGCACTTTGCAATTAATTAACAACAATTTTTTTTGTATATTTTCAAATAGCTAGAAGAGCAGATTTTGAATATTTGCAACACGAAGAAATGACAAATGTTTGAGGTGATGAGTATGCTAACAACTTTGATTTTGATCTTTGCAAGTTGCATGCACGCATAAAAATAGCATACTATACCTCATAAATATATACAATTACTATGTGGTAATTAAAATTAATAATTAATTTTTTTTTCTTTTTTTTTTTTTTTTTTTGAGACGGAGTCTCGCTCTGTCGCCCAGACTGGAGTGCAGTGGCCGGATCTCAGCTCACTGCAAGCTCCGCCTCCCGGGTTTACGCCATTCTCCTGCCTCAGCCTCCCGAGCAGCTGGGACTACAGGCGCCCGCCACCTCGCCCGGCTAGTTTTTTGTATTTTTTAGTAGAGACGGGGTTTCACCGTGTTTGCCAGGATGGTCTCGATCTCCTGACCTCGTGATCCGCCCACCTCGGCCTCCCAAAGTGCTGGGATTACAGGCTTGAGCCACCGCGCCCGGCCAATAATTAAATTTTAAAAAAGTAAATAAAAAATAAAGATGTTATGATGCTAGAAGGAGAGAAAGAGTTTAAGATGCTACAATAATGTTGCCTTTTAGGGTATAGTTAAGGGCCACAAGTCAAGACATAAAGACAACCTCTAGAAGCCGAAAAGTTACAGGAAAGGAATTCTCCCCTGAAACCCCTAAAAGGAACTAGCTCTGGTCACACTTTGACTTTGGACAAATGAGACTAATTTTGTACTTCTGACCTCCAAAGCTGTATTATAATAAATATGTGTGGTTTTCGTAGCTGGATATAGTAGTGCACAGCTGTAGTCCAGCTATTTGTGAAGTTGTGGCAGGAAAATCACTTGATACCACTAGTTCAAGGTTGCAGTGAGCTGTGATTGTGCCACTGCATTCCAGCCTGGGTGAAGGAGTGAGACCCTACCTGTAAACAAACAAACAAGTAAATAAATAAATAAATAAGTTTTATGATACTTTTGGTCATTTGTTACAGCTGTGACAGGAAATTAATGCATCTGGGAATTGAAACTTACATCTTTCTCAAGGCCACAGGAAAATGTGAAAAGTCCACCTCATATTGTGGGATATGAAGGAGGGTCTTTTATTTCCAGTACATCATAAAAACTTCTGTGTCCTTTCTCTAAATATGAAACTCAATGTTTCTTTCTCCTTCCATGTCTTATTTTGAAAAATAAGTACTTGGGTTGGTAATACATCAGTGCCTATGATCTAGCCACCTAGAGAAACTGTAGACTATTTTCTCAGAGATTATGTTACTAACCCAGAGCCTGGATGCAAAACCAGATCCATGTGTCTTCTTTCGATAAAGAATATAATAGAGAAAGAATAGAAGGAATCTATTCAGGTCTCTTGCCCATTTCTCAATTGGATTATTTGTTTTCTTTCTGTAGAGTTGTTTGAGTTCCTTATATATGTTGGATATTAGCCCCTTATTAGATGTATGGCTTGCAAATATTTTCTCCCAATTCGTAAGTTGTCTTTTCACTCAATGAATTGTTTCCTTTGATGAAAGAAGCTTCCTATTTTCATGTAATCCCACTTAGGTAGGTAGGCTTATTATTTTCCATAAGTGGATTGGAGGAGTTTTTTGCAAAAATATAAAATTAAAGATATCACTACTACTGCAATTATTTTGCATTTCTATAATGTCTTTTTATTTAAACACTTATAAATCCCATAAAGCAACTACTGGTACATGTTCTCTGTAAAATAAATGGATATGGTTCATAAGACTGCCAGAGTCCTTTATAACCTCATGATACCTTATAGAGTGGCTGTTACTCTTTCGATAGGAATAGCTATGGTTCATAGGATTTATGGGTAATCTATACCACTGTGGTGTCTTGGGAGTGATAGCTCCTATAGATATTTTATCTTCTATTATAACCCTTACAAATAACACAGTTTATTTTCATGAGGCTTGAAATAGCCATAGCTAATTTCAAAATAATTTACTTCCTGTGGTTGTATACTTTATTATAGAAAGTACTGTACAGAGAAGTTACAGATTGAATGGCAGTTAATTCTCACATATGTATAAAATATATTCTATCTTAATTTATTATTATTTTTCCTTGGCATAGTGTTCCGTACCATGACGGTAGACTAGATAACCACTAAATATTTTAACTTTCTTCCATAGTATTGTGTGTGTGTGTGAATTTGTGTGCAACTAAAATAAATTAATACAGTGATGCATGGAACATTCTGGTCGACATGTGTCTTGTTTTAGATGAATTGAAATTACAAGGGTGATAAAACTGTTTACATTTAGTCTCAAAATATTTTATTCCATTTCCTTTCTATAGACATAATACATTTATCAAAATAAAAAATATTGACAAAATGTTATTCATATACTCGGAAAATGTGAAAACACACATGGCACTTTTGTGGAGCATCATTTTTGCAAAATGAAGTAAAAGCTGATCTTCATGTTTTTGTCATTAATGAAATAATTTATCCAGAAAAGTTTGTATAGAAAAATAATGGGTATATGAAAACCTGCAAAGCAAAGTTATTCAGTAATATAGGCCATGGATATATGGTTGTAAGGCAAGAAATTATACTTATTACTGCCCTACTCTGAAAATACCTCAGGTTGAAATTATTTACAGTATTCTAATTGCTACACCTAGGTTACACTTATCTTACAGAAAGATCCAAATATTTTACATCACATAATTACTCAGCACAAAAATACTAAAGTTCTTGTCTCAAATATATATTTCCTTTTATCTCTTGGGGAAATACTATAGAACAATTTTTAAGTACAATTTCATAAACATGACCTAAAATACTTTTAAGTCCTTATTTTTACTCCCAATATACTTTTTTGTTCTTTTTTCCCTAGATTTATTGATGTATAGTTGAGAACTTAAAAATGCATTTATTTACAGTGTGCAGTGTGATGATGTGCATCATTCCCATAGTTTTCTTTCTGTTGTTGTGAGAACATTTACGATCAATTCTCCTAGCAAATGTCAAGTATACAGTATAGTATAACTTACTATAGTCACCATGCTGACTTTAAAGCTCCAGAACTTGTTCACTCGTTCACTCTGTTTAACTGAATATTTGTGTCCTTTGACCAGCATCCACCCCATTTCCTTCACCCTTCAACCCCTGGCAACCCCCATTCTACTCTGTTTCTGTAAGTTAAAATGTTTTAGATTGCACATATAAGAGAGATGGGCCGGGCGCAATGGCTCACGCCTGTAATCCCAGCACTTTGGGAGGCCAAGGTGGTTGGATCACGAGGTCAGGAATTCAAGACAGCCTGGCCAAAATGGTGAAACCCCATCTCTACTAAAAATACAAAAGTTAGCCGGACGTGGTGGCGGGCGCCTGTAATCCCAGCTACTCGGGAGACTGAGGCAGAGAATTGCTTGAACCCGGGAGGCTGAGGTTGTAGTGAGCCGAGATCATGCCACTGCACTCCAGCTTGGGCGACAGAGCAAGACTCTGTCTCCAAAAAAAAAAGAAGAAGAAGAGAGAGAGATCATATGCCTGACTTATTTTGTTTACCGTAATGTTCTATAGATTCATCCATGTTTCAGCAAATGACACGATTTCCTTCTTTTTAAAGACGGAATGAAGTTACGTCTATCTGCAGTATCAAATTTTATTTATTCATTCAGCCAGTGATGAAGACTTAGGTTGTATCCATATATTGGCTATTGAAAATAGCTCTGCAGTGAAAATGGGAGTGCAGATATCTTTTCAAGACAATGATTTCTTTCTTTGGATATATAACCAGAAGTGAGATTGCTGGACCATAGAGTAGTTCTATTTTGTAATTTTTTGAGGAACTACCATGATTTTTTCTGTAATGACTCCACCAATTTATTGTGTATAAAAGTAAAACCTACCGTATCAACTATATATTATTTATAAATAGTACATGTGTTATGACATATATAGCGCATATTTATAATTTTTAAGTTTACATTTACTAAACTGCTTATGCTGTTTTCATATATTCCATTTCTTTAATTTTAATCTTCCTCTTAAAAGTAATGTTTGTGCCTTTCTTTGTTTTATTTCATTACATACATGACATAGATGTTTATGTCTTAAATTCAATCATTTTCACTTTAGTCTTACAAGTATTTAAGACCACTGATTTAAACACATATTGTAATACATGACACATGATGATTCATTCTCATTTTATCTTAAGACATTCTGCAGTTTTGCTTTCAAAGTAAATAATCTCTAGGAAATGCAGAAACTACAGAAAATAAATGATAATTTTGTTTGGTAGAAGCTCTAATGTGTTCTCTCACGGATTCATGGAATCAAAACAAAGCTAAATTTTTAAAAAGTCTGAAAAGTATATTCTGTTAAAATTAATGATTTCCAAGAATCACATACAAATTAAAGCATAAAAAGTAAATGAATAATATACACTTGAAATAAATGTCCAACACAGAAATTAATAGAGTTGCAATTTTTTTTTTTTTTTTTTTTTTTTTTGAGACAGAGTCTCGCTCTGTCACCCAGGCTGGAGTGCAGTGGCCGGATCTCAGCTCACTGCAAGCTCCGCCTCCCGGGTTTACACCATTCTCCTGCCTCAGCCTCCCGAGTAGCTGGGACTACGGGCGCCACCTCGCCCGGCTAGTTTTTTGTATTTTTTAGTAGAGACGGGGTTTCACTGTGTTAGCCAGGATGGTCTTGATCTTCTGACCTCGTGATCCGCCCGTCTCGGCCTCCCAAAGTGCTGGGATTACAGGCTTGAGCCACCGCGTCCGGCCGCAAATATATTTTCAAGGTTGATTGGAGCTGGGGATGATCTCCTCAAACAGATCAGAATAGTTTCCATCTGATTCCCTCTTAATACATGTAAATATTTTCCACAGATTTTAGAAAAAATTAAATCTCTTTACAATGCCCTAACAAACTCTAAATATTCTTCTTTTGCTTACTTTTCTAAATGTATCAAAGATCACTCACTCACTTTTTTACTCATTCATTTCTAGACAAACTAACTTCAGAGCACAATAGTACTTTCAAGATTCAGATTTTCAGTACATTGTCCCGTCTACTTGGAATTCATTACTCCTATATCTGCAAATGTTTTCTGCCACTATAGCCTTGTTAGATTAAGTGTTAACTGAGTTTCTTTTTATCTGACATGAACTTTTTAATCTCCATTTCAGGATCTTTTTGTCCAATCCAGAGCACATTGCTGAATGAGTATTTATATATTTATTTTTTTTTTGTATTTTCAACCCATTTACCTGTATATTATCTGAACCAAGAAGGCTAAACTGGGTTAGAAGAATTGACGAGGTAGAAGAGACAAAAAAAAGGAGGTGAGTAAATTAGCTGATGTCTAAATTAAAAATAATAAGAGCATGGATTAAGAGAGAGACCATGACAATATAAAGAAAATAATGCAATCAAATATAATTCTGAGGTAGACTCTATGGATATACCACCATATTAGATTTGGAGATCAAAGGAAGAAGTAATTAATTGTTATAGCTGATTTTGAATAAAAACCAAGGATATGATATTGTAGACACTTTCAAACATATGTGTAAGCCATGAAAAAGTCAATTTTAAAGTGAATGCATTTGTGTTTGTGGGTTTGTATTGGGGGTTGCCCATGATAAAACACAATGAATAAAATTGTGAATAAAGTGAATAATATAAAAGGTCAAATTATACACCTAACTTGGGTTGTTGACTATATATTGCCAATTGTTCCATTATATTTTTAGTTTATATAGACTTTTATGAGTAGTGTTGAGAAGAGAGTATCTATCTCTAGAAAACCTTAGTTTATTATTAATTCATAAAAATTATAATTTTCATAGGTGAAAATTGATGCCTCATTTGGTAAATTTGTATTTTATAACAAATAAAAACAAAATAATGTGTATTCTATCTACTGTAAAATTTTTAAATGAATTATTTCTTTAAATCTGTTGACTATATCCCAGTTGAAAAGGCTTAGCAATTGAGTCTATTACATTTTACTCAGTTTAATTTTTACTTAATTTCTTCTAGATGGTTTGATAGTATATAAAAAATTGAAGAATATATTTTGTCATATATATTTTGTTAAATAATTTTATCGTATGCCTCTTAGATATTTGTATTTTTTAATTCTCATATATATGATAAAAATTTTATATTTTTAAATTTGTTTTACTTTATACTGTGTTATATTACATTGTGGCTCATATAAGAAGGCACCTATTTTTGGTAATTATGTTGTATTTTGAGATTTTCATGAAAAATATTTTAATTCAGATATTATTTAATTTAATGTGAGAGTTTATTTATATGTATCTGATTTAGTTTCCAATATTTTCATAGTTTTTTTCTCAGTGATGTAGACCAAATGTCCAATATCCTGGTGTTTAATAGCGAAAATAGCATCCAATTTTGTCCATGGAAATCCTTCTCTTTTGTTATTGAGATACTGCCTGACTACCTAGAATTCATCACCATGTTTACTTAGTTTCTTTTTTATTCTCTCTGGATTAAATATGGCAGTTCACACGAAGGAATAAAATATATTTTATAATTAAAAATTAGCAAAATGCTTAAGATAAAATAAAAAGAATTTAAAGTAAAATTAAGTGGCAAGTGCAAAGCTAAAGGACGTCTTCTTTTTTTTTTTTTTTACATCAGTCAAAATAATTTAAGTTTGAAGTAAGGTAATATCAAGTCCAATCAAAGAAGGAAAGAGTTTTTTTCTTGCTGACTGCACTGGAAATGCTGAAGGTTCCATACTGCCCCTGCTATACAATCAAAACTATATTAAAATTTCTGTGATTCTCTTGGGACTTCATCAGTCTTCGTGCGGACTTCATCCTCTGAATGACTGAAGCAGTTTACACATCATATTTATACACCAATCTTTGAAGAGCAAGAAAGACAATTTGTGACCTAGAATTACCAAATAATGTTCAGATTTCCACACTGATTTTTACTTTTGTGTCAAGTCTTGCAGACTAGATAATAATACGTCACATCCCATTGATTAGTTTAAGAAGATGCATACTAAATGAGATGGTTAGGATTATCTTGAATAGTTTAATCTGGTGACTTCCAATGTTGCCTGCATGTTAGAATCGTGTATGGACATTAAAATGTATACTGATCTTAGTTATGTCCTCCTAGACCTAATCAATTGATCAATGAAAGTATATTATTACTTGATTAGGTATTTTTGTTAACAATATGAAAAATCTGAATATTAAAAACAATAAACCAGACAACTTTCTGATTTATTCTAATATACGCCGTGGATAGATAGCCACAACTTTAGTTCCCTTAGAGGCCACTTCTAGAGGTGTGGATGAGGTTTAGTCCCATCCCAAGTGGACCCGAAAGTTTTGCTAGTGAGAAAGTACAGCAAACGTAGGAGGGAAAAAGCAAACTCCCACTGATTTAATTTGTAAATATCCTATTTCCAAGTGAGACAACATAATGTAATTCCTTATTTTCTTACCATCTCCAGCAAGTAATATATAGTGGATGATTTTGCTTAGTGTAAGTATCATTGCAGAGATAATTCAAGATGCGAAATTTAGATATTTTCCACAATTACACTAAGTTAAAGCTTTTCAAAGCTCAATTGTTTTGTTTGCATGAACATTTAAGAAATTATAGTACAAAATAACTAATTGATATGGCTTACCTAATCATTTCTCCTAAAATCAGATTTCATTTTGACAAATAACAAATTAAGCAGAAATCTATATTCACTTCAATTTATATATTCTGAAATTATTAAAATGTTGATGTATTGTCTCAGGATATTGACAGGTAAAAAAATTTCTCTCCCAGTCAAAAAATATAGGCCAAAATAATTTATTTATTGTGTTCTTAGCTTGAGAAAGAAAAAAATGCTAGATCCGTATAAAGTATTTGATAAGCAAACTAAATCTCCTATCACATCAAAGAGTAGGTTTTGCTTTGTTTGCTTTTTCTATGGTCTCTTGCTCGTGATACTGTTGTAAAATTCTCCAAGATCTGAAAAAAGGCTTTGAATTTTTTCTGCTGCAGTAAGTCTATTAATAGAATGGGGAGAGAATTGTGATGCTTCATTACTTTCAGCTGAGAGAGGGGTATACAAGGACCTCTAACTTTCAAAGTGGCATTGAAGCAAAATTACTTCAACCAGACATGAAGGTATGCAATAAAGTAAAAATAGAGTTTTCTATTTCCCTCAAGGACTGAGGAGAATGCATATTTCTTCCAACAAATGCAAATATTTCAGCAATTAAAATTTTCAAAACAATTTTACTTGCTCAAATTAAAGTAAGAATGGTGTGACCATGAAGCTAGCATTTATAATCAAGCATGAATTACAATTTGTATATAAATGTAAAATTGCTACATTGTGGTCCAATAATATTTGCTATGGAATAAATTCTAAATTACATAAGCTACAACTTTCCCACATTCTCTCAAAATATTGTATAATGACATCTAAAATACTCATTTAGACTAAAAATATCTAGTAAATATTTTCACTGGAATAAATATATTTTTAAGCACAAATTCACATATTATGAAATATTGTAAATGGAAAAATATATAATTAGGAAAGTCTTGAGTCAAAACAATGTCAAATTGAAAAGTTTGTCTCCAGGCAGGGCACGGTGGCTCACGCCTGTAATTCCAGAACTCTGGGAAGCCGAGAGCAGCAGATTGTTTGAGGCCAGGAGTTCGAGATTACTCTGGCCAACATAGTTCACCCTCTTTCAACTCCCTCTCTACTAAAAATGCAAAAACCAGCCAGGCATGGTGGCACACACCTGTAATCCCAGCTACTCAGGAGGCTGAGGCACGAGAATTGCTTGAAACTAGGCAGCAGAGGTTGCAGTTAGCCAGGATCGTGCCACTGCACTCCAGTGTGGGCAACAGAGCAAGACTCTGTCTCAAAAGGAAAGAAAGAAAGAAAGAGGCAAAGAGAGAAAGAGAGAGAGAGAGAGGGAAGGAGGGAGGGAGGGAGGGAGGGGAGGAAGGAAGGAAGGAAGGAAGGAAGGAAGGAAGGAAGGAAGGAAGGAAGGAAGGAAGGAAGGAAAAGAGGAAAGGAGAAAGGAAAAGAGAGAGGAAGGAAAGAAGGAAAGGGAAGGAAGGAAGGAAGGAAGGAAGGAAGGAAGGAAGGAAGGAAGGAAGGAAAGAAGGAAAAGGAAGGAAGGAAGGAAGGAAAAGAAAGAAAAGCAAGAAAGGAACAAAGGGATAAAAAGTTTGTGTCCAAAAGGTAGTTTTAATACCTTCTTTTATGTTAAAATATAATGAATAAATTGTTATAGTTAATTTACATTTTATATACAAATCCAAAGTTATTAATTTAATCTATTTAGTAGCCATTAGATTTTCGGTGTCTCTTACTTTAAAGCTTTCAGCAGCATATATTAGTTTCAAAAAAGGGAATAGTATTTGTTTGCAAAACTATAAACCAAAAAATTGTTAGCAATACAGAGAAAAATATTCATGAAAATAGAATAGATCACACTGGGGAAAAGAAATGGTGATAAAATTAATTAAATATCATCTTCCATAGATATGCACTGGTTATCTCTAAAGATGAAGATTCTACACTTGCACACCATTGGCATGGTGTATGTGGAGTATAATTGATTCTGCATATTTAGGAGTATATTAAAAAGTGATATAATTTTAAGAATACCTAACATACCATTTTTTCTCTTAGGTAATCTGTATCATCTAGTACAAATATAGTGGTTGATAAACAAGGGATTATATTGTCAAATGGACTTACACCAATCACTGATCTCACCTAATCCTGAAATATACAAATGATTTGTATATTACTTTCCTACTGCTTCAGCAATAAACTACCACAGACTCAGGAGCATAAAAAAGAACAAATGTGTTATCTTACACTCTTGCTGTGAGAAATCCAAAATGGGTTTAGCAGGGACAAAATCAAAGTGTCAGCAGAACTGCATTCCTTCTTGAGGCTCTAGGAGAATTCTTTTTATTTTTTCCTTTTCTCCTGTGTTCTTCAACTTGTGGCTGCATCATTATGACCTCTTTTTCTATCATGATATACTTTTCTCCAACTCCGACCCTCCTGGCACTTTCTTATAAAGATCTTGTGATTCCATTGAGTTCACCTGGATATTCCAGAATAATCTTCCCATCTCAAGATATTAGGGTGGTGCAAAAGTAATTGCTGTTCTTACCATTCAAAGTAATGGTAATATCTTAAATGAAACACATTTTTAAAGCCATCTGTACTGGCTTTGGGAATTCAAACATGAACATTGTTGAGGGACCATTATTCTACTTACAACAATTTGTAACCAACTAAACAAAAAAGAATCAATAGAGACCTGTCACTCTAAAGTTTATCTGGAGAGGTAAAAGACCCAGAAGAGCTACCACAATATTAAATAAGAACAAAATTTCAGGACTGATTTCCAACTGCCAGACTTAATATAAAGCCACAATAATCAAAAAAGTGTGATGTTGGCAAAGTAATAGACAAATAAATAAATGAAACACAATAGATAGCCTAGAAACAGCTTCACATGAATATAGTCAACTGATCTTTAATGAAAAAAAAATTAAGGTAATACAATAGAAAAAAAAAGTCTTTTCAACAACTGTTGCTGAAACATTACATAAACAGAAAATTCATCTAAAATAAATGAGTGAAAACATAAACAGCAAATGGTGCTGGAACTCCTGGACATCTACATGCAAGAAAGTAAGTTTAAACACAGACTTTATACCCTTCACAAAAATTGTCCCAAAATGGTTCACAAGCCTAAATGCAAAATGCAAAACTATAAACTCCTAAAAGAGAGCATAAGAGAAAATCTAGTTGATCTTGGTTATGGGGATGATTTTTTAAATACAAGACCAAAGGCATGATATCCAAGAAAAAGTAACTGATAATCTGGAGAAGGGAAGCCATAGACCGGAATAAAATATTTGCAAAACAACATGCCTGATAAAGGTTATCATCTGAGATATTTAAAAAAAAAAGCCACTCAAAACTCAATAATAAGAAAACACACAACCTAATTAAGGAATAGGTGAAAGACCTCAACAGACGTTTCACTAAAGAACACATGACAATGACAAATGAGAACACAAAAAGGTGCTCTGTGTCATATGCCATTAGGGAAATAAAAAATAAAACAAAAATAAAATACCTTTACTGGCCTATTATAAGAGCGAGAACACTGAGAACACCAAATGCTGGCAAAGATGTGGAACATAGGAACTTTCATTGCTGGTGTCAATGTAAAATGGTATAGCTACTTGGGAAGACAATTTATCACCTTCTTACAAAATTAAGCACACTCTTAACATTCAGTCCAGCAATCATGCTCCACAGTATTTATCCAAATGAGTTGAAAACTTACATACACACAAAAACCTGCACACAGATGTTTATAGCAGCTTTACTCCAAACTTTCCAAAACTTGGAAGCAACTAATAAGCCTTTCTCAATCAGAGAATGGAATTAAATGTATCTATTTAGTAAAATATTATTTAGCACTGAAAAAAACTGAGTCATCAAGCCATGAAAAGACATGGAGGAACCTTAAATGGATACTACTTAGTAAAAGAAGAAAGTTCATTTCCATATGACTCCAACTATATGGCATGACAGAAAAGGTAACTATGGAGATGCTAAAAATATCAGTGGTTTGAAGTCATTATGAAGAAGGGAAGGATGAGTAAGGAGGACACAAAGGATTTTTAAGCAGTGAAACTATTTTGTCTGATACTATAATGGTGAATATATGCTATTGGAAATATGTCTAAACTTATAAAATATGTAATACCAAGAGTGAACCCTAATGTCAGCTATAGGCAGAGTGACAATAATGTGTCAGTGTAGGTTCATCAATTGTAACAACAAATGTACCACTCTGGTGTGAGCAATTGATAATGTGGGAGGCTAGGCTTGTGTGAGAGAAGGAGTTATACTGGAAATCCCTCTACCTTCTGCTTCATTTTTTATGAACCTAAAGCTGCTCTAAAAACTAATGTCTTATACATGAACAAACAAAAAAGATAAAGCATTGTTGCAAGATTTTAATAAACGGCTATACAGATGCTCTGTGACTTACAATGTGGTTACATCCTGATAAATCCAATATAAGTCAAAAAGTAGTATATGTTAAAAATGCAATAAATACCCTGATAAGCTATCATAAAGTTGAAAATTGTAAGTTAAAACATTGAAAGTAGCAACCATCTAGATGTGGGAAAATAAATAAATAAGAGAACAACCCAACATCAGTCTCTGGGAAGCTTTGAAACTCTAGAGGCTGTCAGTCAGTGAGTGCAAGCCTAGCTGCTTCAGCTTCAAAGCCAAAATACAAAAAGCAAAGTTTGATGAAATGAAAGCAACTTTATGCAAATGCTAGCAGATTGGAAATGTTCAACCTCATGGCTCCAAAAGACTATCCCAAATTTTGGGACTGACTGAGAGGGGTTAAAAAGGGAAACTTGGAATGGGAAACATGAGGGAGTGATGCAGGGTACAGGCCTACATGTCTTTTTCTGATGGCTATATTGAATAGTTTTCCACCTGCTGTCCCAACTGGCATCATCTGGACTGTGGCTGGATTGTAGAATTTCCACTTTGAGGTAATCTCTAAGTGGGTAAGAGTTCCATAGCTGGGTCACCATGTCTGGTTTGCTTTAGGATAAGCCCCTGAAAGTTCTAACTAAACATGCCATTAGATAAATATGCATGGTGCAAGGGAGTGCCTCCTGGGAAAACGAGAGAAACAAAGAGGATGAAAGTACATTCCAAGGCGATATTCTGAGTTTAGAAATAAAAGCTTCAAGATTAATTTTATACCTAAAATGCTTGATTACAATTCCCCAACTGACAAATTTTATTTCAGTTCAAATCTGGCTATTTTCTGGTAGAAAGGGACATAGTTGCAGAGCAATGGAACAGAATCTGTCTACCTAGAGTTGATTATATTCTTGAGTCCCTGGGCTTATAGAAGAGACCTGTTGGGCATCACAGTGAGTATGTAACAGCAATACAGTTCACAGCAGAAGAATAAACCTATTCCCATAATCATGGCTAAAACTCCAAGTAATTTTCTTTCTGTCATCACAAGGGATCTAATCCACATTATGTGGAGAGCTGTTGACTTAAAGAAATTGTGAAATCAGACATATTACTATTTTGCTTATATGTGTCTTGTAGGACTGAGGATATATTTTCAGTTATATGGAATGTACAGACAGCATTTAGTTTTAGTTATTGTACACATTTCCCACTGTCAATTGTACCAAGAGTTTCTGTGGGGATCTGATAATAGATTGGCGAAACAAACATATTTATGTTATAGTAATAAAGTGGGAAAATCTTTAAAAAATTTAAAGTTACTATATAAAGTTAGGCTAAAATAAGAATTAAAAGCCCCCCTTGAAATAAAAGTTAAAAAAATTAACTGCCTTTCTGTAAAATTTGTAAAGCATTAACTGTATCTCTCCCCTACATATATTATAAGTTCTATAAATTCCTGTTTTTCTTACTGTACAGCTGCAAAGTCACAAAATTAATAAGCATGAGTTACAAAACCCATTTTCACAAGATATAACTAAATCTTAAAAATGTCACCTGATAATTCACTACTTTTAATCTCGCTTCTGTAAGCCTGCTTCCTGCATCACATAATCACCATCTTAAGATACATAAAAGACATTTGTTTTCTTTGTTTGCTGCTCAGACTTTCAGGATGCATGTCCGCTGAGCTAGTGTACACCTAAAATAAACCCTCCTGAACCCCACTTGATCTCTATGGTTCTCTGATTTTGAGCTATGAATATTTATAAAGGTGGTGCTAGCATACGTTTCTTGAAGAAATATGCGTGTAACATATGTCTCATGTTCATTTTGGGGTGGAGACTAAATATTAAAGTGTATTATAATTTTACCCTATATATTAAAAGGTCTGGTCAGGACACAAAGGCATGTAAGTGTGTAATTTTTGCAGAACTAGTTCATGTTTGGTGGTCTTTTTGTCAGGAGAAAGTTACTAAAATCAGTCTTTTGTCTAATTAAAGCTGTAGTTATGGCTGTTCGAACGGGCTGGTAGTCAGTAGCCTATTTCAAGGTTGGTTCCTGTCTGACTGCTAGAGAAAAAGAAAAACCTTGCAGCAGTTGGAACATAGTTTACTTTTTAAGTTTAGAAGGATGTGACTTAACGCTTGCCTAGCATGGTCTCAGAAAGTGTTTATAATGTAGTACGTTCTTATTATAAAGAGCCTGTCAGTCCTACAACCTCTATGTTACTGTTAATGCTGGTCAGTTGTGATTAAATTCCTAAAGAGAGAGAGTATTATGAGGTATGTCTGACCCACACCCTAACCCACAATTTTCTGTCATTTCTTGAACTTATTGGTGTTTCTTTGTGGATCCCCTTTGGCCAACAGGAGGTCCATTCAGTCTGTTGAGGGGCTTATAGTTCTATTTTATTTTGTTTAGTTTATATTCCCCCTTTTTGGTCAAGATATGCCAGAGGCAGTATTGATAATCAAGCGTTTATTTTAGTTTTTCCATATTGATGCTGGGGTGGTGTACTACATGCTCTGGGTCCATCATGTGGGCAGACACTTATTGACCCTTGAAACCCCTTTTAGGCAATATAACCACCAAAAACCAAAAGCCAAAAATTTAGGTTATAAAATTGATTTGTCTTTAAGTTTTACATGTTGAGTCATCAGCTATTTAGGCATATGTGTGTTTATCTCTGACTTGGAGGGTATGACTTAATTTTATTCCTCCAAATCAGCTCTTACAATATCATGCACTCTTTTTTTCCATGATAGTCTCAGGGCCTGGAGGCTTAATTAAGTGATCTTAAATCCTAGAAGTAAAACAAAGCATAAAGAACTAGCAATATTTTAAAGAAAAAGGTTAGAAGTGCTGCCTTGTTCTGAGAATGGCAGGAAAAGAAGCTCACAAGGTAGCTAAACTGTTAAATTACTTAGCATCCAGGCATATAATAAATTACAGTAAGTTAAATAGAGGCAAAATCATGAAATGAGTATGTATGCCATTGTATACAGGCCTGGTCCAGTGTCAACTGCAGGTAGTTTATCTTGATAGTCATCTTCTCCCAGATCTAAGGATGAGGATTTGATGAACTGGAATTTCGTGTCAGATATTCGCAGAAGTCATTGTCTTATTTAGATGAGATACATGCAACCAGGAGTCAAAGCTCCGAAACTTCGTAGTACAAAGATTAGTTAATAGCACCTCATAAGGACCTTTTTAAGGGGCTAAAGGTAGCGATACTGGAGTCCATGACCTGACTGGAAGTTGTAAAATGATTTTATAACTCTGCAGTGATGAATTTTTATAGTTTGATAAACTGCAGCAATAAGCCATAGACAACTTACAATTCAGTTTTGAAGATTTGTGTCAAAGATGTTAAAAGACTCAAAACATTTGATCAAAACAGATATCTTATATGAATTTCTTATAAACATTTTTACAACTTACATAGACTATCTATGACATGCTTTGACTTTGTTTTGTCCTGAATTTTCTTTTCTTAAATCATTAGTCATTTTGCTTAATCATGTAAGATTCTTTCTCATACTAAATTACTTTTTTAAGTTTTTAGCAAAAAAGACCTCTATAACATTTTTTTGCATCTCTCTTTATTACTGGTTTCTTTTATTTTGTTACATAAATAACTTTTGAATTAGACAAAATTTATTTTTATTAAGAATATGTTATGTTATTTTAAAATAATTTTTTTCTTTACCTAAAACACATCATACTTTGGAAAACATTACATGAAGAATTATATATTACCTAGTTTTTTTTTCTGTTAATTTTTTTGAGATGGAGGCTTGCTCTGTTGGCAGGCTGATGTGCAGTGGCGTGATCTCAGCTCACTGCAACCTCCATCTCCTAGGTTCAAGTGATTCTCCTGCCTCTGCCTCCCGACTACCTGGGACTACAGATGTGTGCCATCATGCCTAGTTAATTTTTGTACTTTTAGTAGAGATGGGGTTTCACCATATTGTCCAGTATGGTGTTGATCTCTTGACCTTGTGATCCACCCGCTTCGGCCTCCCAAAGGCCTGGCTGTTAATAATGTTTAAAGTCTGTGAAGATCAGGTGTTCATTTAAGTAAGAATTTTAAACACCTAGGTATTTTGCCAATAACATAAAATTTAACTGTTTTATTAAAAATTAACAATATTAAATTAGTCTTATTTTTCAAAAAAATTACACAAAGTTTATTCACCTTTTAGCTGGATTTATTGTCTTATAAATTTGATGCCACACCTTAAACCTTATAATATCTACCATAGATAAATATAAGTCTTATTTAACCAACAAAAATGTAGCTGACAATTCGGAAGATGCTTCTATTTTTATTTTATTAATGGTTTTGAAATCACTTCTATTTATCTAAAATTGCTAAATTTATGTGAACTTGAAAAGGATTTGGATTTATCAGTGTTTATTTACTTTTATGTCAATCTGATAGTATTTTAGACATCACATATAACATAATACATGTACATAATGTATAAACATATCTAAATATATATACAAACAAATAAAGATCCAATAGCTTTTACCTCAGAATTTTTGCCAAATATAGCAATATAAATTCACCATTTTTTAAAATATAGCTGGATCTAAATTATTTTTCTGAACAAATTGAAACATTATCTAGGCTAAATTTTACTTTCCCTGATAACTAATCCAGGGAAAGCTGTGGAGCAAAATTTTGGGTAAAGCAGGGTCTATGACAATTTGATTTTTTCAAAAGCCTCTTTTATTTTCTTGAGTTTCAAATAAGTTTCCAATTTTACATTTTAGCAAGATTTGGCTAAAATGTATAAGAAAAACAAAATCTCCATAGAGCCTTAAAATAGTGAATTTTATCTAAACACCAATAGCTGAAAAATGGCAGATTCAAAGAAGGAAGAAAAGAAAAATGGGAAATATGTAGAGTTTAGAAGGTTCTAGTTAACTCTATAGTTTCAGGTTAACCATTTGAGCTCTCAATTTGTCCTACTGTAATTTTCCCATTAGTTTAAAATGTGCACAAGAAGAGACTATAACATATAACCATCTTGAGTCTCAGTCTAGAAAAGAGTTCACATGCTTTCTTCACCCACAAAGCTTAACAAGACATAGGAAATATTCTAGAGTCCCAAAGAGAATGGCAAAATCAGGGGCCAGAAAGTTGGAAATTGTTACTTCTCTAGTGCTGACAGGTGCAGCCTATGTTGCTGCTTTCTGACAATCATGTGAACTTGGTATTGTCTGGTAGAACCCCACTTTACAGATGGAATAGAGACCATGTGAAACACTTGCAATGCAAAGAATAACAGTAATCGCAGACACAAACACAAATGGTTTTAATACAGAAAGAGCACTCCAAACTGGTCCCCAAAAGGAGAGACTGAAGAAAAAGTCTTAAATCGTGTCTCAACTACAGACAGCACCACAAAATTAGCATAGGATGCTAAACCCAGATGGCACTAAGACTCAGAGAGTAGAGACTGAGGAGTCCCTAGAGTACTATAGTCAACGTACCCAGCTCTGAAGCCTGTCAACTTCCTCAGGGCCACTTTCTTGTGTTAGCAAAGTGTTGTAGGTCACTGATGGTGTTGTGGGAAGTCAGGGACCCTGAACGGAGGGACTGCCTGAAGTCATGGCAGAAGAACATAAATTGTGAAAATTTCATGGACATTTATTAGTTTCCCAAATTAATACTTTTATAATTTCTTATGCCTACCTTTACTGCAATCTCTGAACATAAATTGTGTAGATTTCATGGACACTTATCAGTTCCCCAATCAATATCCTTTTGATTTCCTATGCCTGTCTTTACTTTGAACTCTTAATTCTGTCATCTTCATAAGCTGAGGAGGATGTATGTCATCTCAGGACCCTGTGATGATTGCATTAACTGCACAAATAGTTTGTAGAGCATATGTGCTTGAACAATATGAAATCTGGGCACCTTGAAAAAAGAACAGGATAGCAGCAATGTTTAGGGAACAAGGGAGATAACCTTAAACTCTGACTGCCGGTAAGCTGCGCAGAAAAGAGCCATATTTCTCTTCTTTCA
Organism: Macaca fascicularis; assembly: GCF_037993035.2. Taxonomy (NCBI): domain Eukaryota; kingdom Metazoa; phylum Chordata; class Mammalia; order Primates; family Cercopithecidae; genus Macaca; species Macaca fascicularis. Next base: position 52,390,430 of record NC_088384.1, on the reverse strand, counting down.
AAAGCAAACAGGAGAAATATCGCTGAATTATTTTTCTCAATGAGGAACATCCCTGAGGAAGAGAATGTGCCCCTGAGGGTAGGCCTCTAAAACGGCCGCTTTAGAGGTGGCCGTCTTTTACGGTCATAAACGAAAGGATGAAATAAGCCCCGGTCTCCTGTAGCGCTCCCAGGCTTATTAGGAGGAGGAAATTCCCGCCTAATACATTTTGGTCAGATCAGTTGTCTGCTCTCAAACCCTGTCTCCTGATAAGATGTTATCAATGACAATGCATGCCCGAAACTTTATTAGCAATTTTAATTTTGCCCCATCCTGTGGTCCTGTGATCTCACCCTGCCTCCATTTGCTTTGTGATATTTTATTACCTTGTGAAGCAGGTGATCTTTGTGACCCTCACCCTAGTCATGCACTCCCTCCCCTTTTGAAAATCGCTAATAAAAGCTTGCTGGTTTTATGGCTCGAGACCATCACAGAACCTGCCGACATACGATGTCTCCACTGGACACCCAGCTCTAAAATTTCTCTCTTTTGTACTCTTTCCCTTTATTTCTCAGACTAGCCGATGCTTAGGGAACTAGAAAAGAAATCACTTTGGACATAAAGGAAATTCCTGGGACAAAAGCATCCTCAGCAGCCGCCAAGAGGTCTCTGGAGTCCCCAGCTACAGGGTCTACTATTCACAAGCAAATACATTTATGAACAGCAATTACTCCACATGGTAATGTGAACAGATAAGTCCTGGCACACTGCTGCCACCAATTGCTCCACTTGTTGGAAACCAGGCAGAGACAGCAGGCTAAGCTACTCGAATCACATAGTTCCTCACATAGGGCACCAAATGTGTAAGTGAACATAAGTCTGGCCACTTCCTCCTTGACAGCAAAAATAAAAGAAGCAAAGTGAGGTGAGGAAACCAACTTTGTTCAAATGCTAGCACTTGGGAAATGGCCAGAATTGTGCTTCAAAAAGATCATTTAAAATTTTAGGGTTGGTCAAGGAGGTTTATAAAAGGACACTTGGTATGGGAAACATATGGGAGTGGTGTATGGTGCAGATCTGAATGTTTTGTCCTGATGGCTATCCTGAATTATTATCTACCTGTAATCCTAGCTGAAATCATCTGGATCATGGACAGGTTGTAAATTACTTACTTTTAGATAATATCTAGGTAGGGAAGAGTTCCACAGTTGGGTCTCCATGTCTGCTTGGCTTAAAATAGGCCTAAGGAGCTTCTGAACAAGCATGATATTAGGTAAGGTACAAGGGATTGTCTGATAGGAAAGGGAGAAAAATAAAAAAAAATGTAGTACCTCTGAAGGCTGTATTTTGAGTTTAGAGAAAATAAGTTTTAAGATGCACTTCATAGCTAAGATACTTATTTACAATGCAATCTCCTAAAAGTCCCATTTTGCATAGTAAGATGCATGATAAACAAGTCCTTGCATATTAGCCTTTAGTTACTCTTCATTTTAGACAAGTATATGTTACATTAGGATATCCCTCCAAGTATGTTTTGAGTACATTTATAAATTTTAATCTGTAATTTTTTCATTAATTTTCATTTATAATTTTTCTTTTACCAAATAATGATTTAAAATATTTTTCTGTTAATTTTGTGAGATATATATATACATACATATACATATATGTATATCAATAGACAGGTACACATAATTATACTATTGTTATACATTTCTATTTCTATAATAATGTAGGTTAGTGGTGGAATGATTTTTACAAAAGCAAACAAAGTCAAGTACTGAAATCAATCTGATTTCAATACTCTAAAACTACAATAATAGGAACGGTATGGTTGGTGTTGGTGTTAATACAAAAGTTAAAAATTGGGATTCCAATTTTGTGTATGCCCACACTTTCATGGCAATACAATTGTGAACAGATATTATTTTCAACAACAAATAACTAAAAAAGGTGTTTAGCCTAATTAAAAGAAATAATTAATCCCTTACAACTATTTCTTTAGGTTTATACCCTTAAGCATAAAAGCTAAATGCACAAAATGACTAGAGGACATTCCTAGGAGAAAGTTCTTGACTAAAATATATGACTAGAAGTCAATGCTCTGAGATTTGGGGCTGCGGGTATTGTTACATTGCTTCATTGAGCTACCTGTTTACTACTATAGTTATATTAGCCTTTTCCAAAAAACATGGTGAGGAGGTAGGCAGGCACTTCAACTATTAAGTCAGTAGCACTGATAACTCAAACAGGCTTAAGAGGTAGTAGTGTTTTTCAGAAGTAATTAGATGCTTTGTAAACTTTATGACACCTCAAACTTGAAACACTAAATTCAGAGGGCAAGGAAGAAAATAAGATAATAAGGGTGAAAACATTATTTTAATAAAAGAAGTTATCTAAACTACATGTATATTATTTGAAGATTATATAAAGTAATCATTTTTAACTTCTCTTTTATAAATATCAACATTTCAAAACAGGACACATAGTTTTAAACCAATGATGGATAAGAGTTTTGTAGTATTACCACAATTATTTTTTTCAAACTAATTACAGATTAAAGTGAACCAAATTTAAATTGAATAATTCATCTAATAAGAAATTAACTTGCTAAATAACACGTGAAAATCTATTCTCTTCATAAGTAATCAAAGAAAGGAAAACTAAAACTTTGGATATATCTGTCTATCATGCTGGCAAACATAAAAGAATAGTAAAGAATGCCCATAAAGAGTCAGTAAAGTTTTAATTGCATAGGTTGCATAATCTATGAACCTCATTGCTATGGCTTCCATTTTTCATTGATGCATAGTTCTTCTTTGTGCAATTAAGCTAGCTAGTTATTTTATTCCAGTAATTACTTTTAAACAGTCAATCTTTATTTACTTTGTGGAAATTATTTTTATATACCATGATTTCCATGTCTTTGGTCTTTTGAGTTGATTTTTTTGGAGGGGTTTCATATAATTGATGTTGTTATTTTCCAAGTAAATAGATATGGTTAGTATAGCATAATATGTATATTTACTCAATTGTAATATGCATATTTACCCCTTTTCATATTATTGGCCTTATATACAAATTGCTACTCTTCCTCTTTCATGTTAGAATTATCTTTGTTTTTCTGATTATTTATGTTCTTTTTTGTTAGGCTTATATAAATTTCTATAAACCTTATTCTTGAGTTTTGTTTTATATTACAGTCCAGGAATACTTGTCTGCAATGGGGTCTCATTTTTCTTGATAGATCAGGTACATACAGCACAGCTGAAAATTTGGTCTAATTTACTTACTTTACTTCATCTGCATTCTCTTCTGCCACTGTGCCAGTCTGTAGGTTCACACTATTCTATAGGCCATTGCACTTACTTAACATGCTGTGTTGTGCTTCCTCTCCTCACAATTTATTTATTTTATCCCTATGCTATTATGGTCACTATCCCACTTTGAAGTTCAACTGCATATAAATCATTCCTAAATTCTATCTCTAGCCAGTCCTTTCTCAGAAATCTGAGATTCTCCCTGAAAACAGTTTTTTTTTGTTCATTCATATTTAAGTCATGATTTAGTCTTGACTAGTTTAATTCATAAGTGTAACCTGTATCTGCATCTCCATTGCCTCCTAGGTTGTTAAATGTATGATCACTTCATACCTCATGGCAGTGTTTCTCTTTTTCCATGATACTTCAGCTGTATTCAAACCTATTTGCTATATGTTGAGATCAAAGTGATCTTTCCAAAATGTTTATATGATCTAACCACTCATATTGTCATAAATGCTTATAACTTGCTTTACATTGCTGATAATTAAGTTAAAAATTATTATCTTTGCTAACCATGACATACTCACCTCAATAGATTACTTCATACTACACTTTACTTTCCTCTCAAGCCCGTATTATGGGCCTTTTTCAGTTTCTGCAACATCCTACTTCTCTCTCCCGTGAGACTTTTCTCACTTTCCTCTCATAATTAACTTCTCACTGTATTTTATTTTTCAGTCTAATTCTAACTCATTCTTTAGAATTAATTGCTAAATTAAGGGCCCCTGATTTAATGCCATCTATGACTAGGGTAGGCTATCTAGTCAAAACTGTCCAACAACAACATACATTTCTCACTTGTAGGATTTGTAATCCCTGATAGATTTAAACTCGATGAAGGAAAACATGAGTATTCCCTGCTAAACTCTAAGACTGTGCTTAATCTCTATCAGGTTGAATTTATATTAGTAATAAAACATCACATTTTTATTATCAGAAAGATAAACATTTTACTTTGGTAAAACTTTGTGTTCTAAGTGTTAAATATAAAATGAAACTCACTAGTAATTGACATACTCAAATACTGATACAACAAATAGACACTGAAGCTGTTATTTCAACTTTCTATTCTCATATTTGAGTAAAATTATGAAATAAATATAACCAAATCTGAAATAAAATAATCACAGAGAAGAAAAAGAACATTTCTAAAGCTAGCTATAAAGAGCAATCTTCCTACCCCTAAACATTTTACTATCAGTATTAATTAGGCATAAGCCTGAATTTTTTTTTTTCCTCTTAGGTGCCCTGAAGTTGGTTGAATTATCATTTACAAATCTTGTTTGGTGGCTTGCTAAAAGTGTATGTAGGGCTATATGTCATACAGAATTCATATCAGGACACTAAAAGTGATTTGTGAACCTATTAAAAAATGTTTAATCATTCATAATAATATTACATTACTTATTAATAAATGTAATTGGTATTTTGAAATTGCTCATATCTAATATCTTTAAGAGTACCTGATTATTTTAGCATTATTGAGGTATAATTGTTATTAAAAGTATTATGTACATTTAATATGTACATCTTCGTGTGTTTAGACATATGTACCTACCCAACCATTACATTCCTTAGCCTCAATTTTCTATCCCTTTATTTATGTTACACAATATGGCAACTCATATGAGCTTGCCATTTTGGATTACCCTTCTTATTTTTCCATATTTTGATTTAAGTACTTAATCTCTAACTAAGGGTCATGAAGACTTAAAAACTCAGTAGGGTGTAACTGCAAGCTATTGCCTAAGCATCAATGTCCCCAAATCATAGCTAATAAAAGATGTAATCTTGTTCAATTTAAAAAAACGCCAGCCGGGTGCAGTGGCTCACGCCTGTAATCCTTTGAGAGCTCGATGAGGGCGGATCACGAGGTCAGGAGATCCAGACCATCCTGGCTAACACGGTGAAACCCCGTCTCTACTAAAAACGCGAAAAATTAGCTGGGCGTGGTGGCGGGCGCCTGTAGTCCCAGCTACGCAAGAGGCTGGCGTGAACCCGGGAGGTGGAGCCCAGATCGCGCCACTGCACTCCAGCCTGGGCGACAGAGCGAGACTCCGTCTCAAAAAAAAAAAAAAAAAAAGAAAGAAAGAAAAGAAAAGCCTCAAAATATACAACCTGGAGATGTTTCAAAGGCAACTGCTATTACTCTAATTCAATTTTATTCATGAAATGATGTTTCTTGTAAAGTGAGTAATATATTTACTCAATCCTTCATTGATAGTCATTCACCGGAGTGATTTTTTATTTTTTTCTCGGAACAACAGTCACATTTAACATATATTGTTTCTTATGTATATATCTATATTTATATCTGTCTATCTAATTGTATGGCAGAAACAAACGAATGAGATTGTTAATGTGAAGAGTATGTGTATTTTATCTATAATTTACATTGCAGGATTACCTGAGAAAGGTGGAACAAATTACATGCATGCAAAGTTTATGTATATGCTTTTACCTGAATCTCTGAGAAGACTAACCATTATAGCTTTGTAAAATTGCTACCAGCTTTGTAAAAATATACCAATCTGATGTGTATGTAATGACATCTCATTTTACTGTTTTTGCATTTCTTTGACTGTATGGCTTGCACTTACTTTTCATCTTTACTTAAATATAAAATATATTCACTGTTTATTCTATCTAAAATCATACCCGTTCAACTTCCTATAGTTGTTTACAGCTTTATTTTCTTCCTTTGAGCTTACCTATATTAAAAATGCTATATATTTCACTTATTTATCCCATTTGTTACCTCTCTTTTTTTGAAGAACATAAGCTCTGAAAACAGGAGTTTCCATAGTTTTGCTTATAGATACAACCCCAGCATGAGCAGATTGCCAGGCATATAGTAGGTATTCAATAAACATTTTTAATGAATTAAAAAATAATGAAGCCACTTTAACAACAAAAAACATTCTCTATATATCAAAAACATCACTTCAAAGCATTTGGTTACTGGGGTCCCAGGGATGATGGAATCTGACCGAGGATTTACACTCAATTTATAAAATTTACGGGACATTGGCAATGCTGGAAATGTACTGGTAACATCAGCAACATCTTTATTCTTAGGTCAGGATGGAGAGAACAAAATCATAACAAATACAAATGTCTAAAGGTACTGATTGCATTAGGTCACAACTCATTTTAGGCATAAACTTTCATCTTAAATAAGGCACAAGTTCATTGATAAGCATTTTCAGTATTTTCAACAAGATTAATTACTATGTCCAAAATATAGGGTCAATTGGGTTATTGGAACCTAATGTTGAGTGGACAATCAATAACTAGTCCCTCTAGGTGCCAAATTAGTCCTGGGATTGTTATCCTAAAGGATGTGCTTTCTGTGGAAACCACTGCCTACCCAAGAGCTACATAAAACAAGGCCTAGGGCATAGTAGCCCCAAGCAAAAACAAATCAACACATTTGTTTCTGGCAGCTGGAGCCTTTGTTCTACATGGTACAATGTTTACTACTTGACCTCTATTACTCTGGACTTTGCAACAAAACTTTGAACAAAGAAAACAATTGTATAAAAAGCAGATATTTCTGCATTGTATGAATATAAAACACAAGATATTCAACCCCACTTCATTTGAAAAATTGTTCTGAATGCAAACTAAAGACTTAAGTGAGATTAATAAAGACCTATTGAGGAAACCCCATAATCAGATAAGTAGGAATGATTTTTATTGGAATTCACTAGAATCATTTTGTTGGAGCTCACTAAATTATACATTTATTAAGGGTTGATATTTGGAATATAGTAACTAGGATTCATGTCAGAAATACTAATAATGGTGTTCTAGTGATATAATGACTCTCACTCTTAAATGTACCCATTTTATGTAATTAAACATAAGTGTAAGTTTTATAATCAACTTAACGTGCAAACTGCTGTTACTGTTGACATTTGTGACTATAATACACTGAACCCTTGGAAACTCTCCAGTGTTGCTTTGTTTGGTCCTTGCAAATAGATGATACTAATACTTATTAATGTAAAAATTACGGAACTTGTGATTTACATTACAAAAATAAATGTCAGGAAAACCATGAGACAAGGTGGATGCCTTTTATAAAGAACTGATTAACAGGTCAATTTAGTTTGGTTTCATGGGGGAAAAGTGTGGCCAGCAGATAGGTGTCCTGTGGAGTGAAATTTATGATAGCAGAAAGGGAATAATGCGATCATATCCTAAAATAGCAGTGCAAACACACATACACACACACACGGACACACACATGCACAATCACACAGGCTGTACGTCTAGAAATTCAAGATTTTGTAGTTACTGTAATAGCCTCTGGCAGCAAATCATCATTCTAGTAGGTTTTATACTTCCAAATGTACCTACTATAGGTAAGTCCAATCCTACTCCCTTAATCCCACACTTGTTGAATCACTGCAAATAAACAATAAAACAATACAGTGCAGGATTGAGTCACTGAGCCCCATGCTTGAGAGCATTCCCTAATTGACTATAATCCAGCAGTAGGCAATGGAGTCTTAAAGCCATACTAAAGTCTATCGGTCTAGGTTCTTTCAATTCTATTCTAGTGGATCAATCCAATTCCATTCTATAAATTATTTAGATTAAATTATCCCATTAAAGTGTCATTTCAAAGGATGGTTTCCAATTATTTGTGTCATTTTTTAAAAAAATTATATGTCTATATGATTTGCAGCACTCTTTTTTTAATCTCCAAAATCAGCACATATTTTAATTCGCATATTTTGATACTTCATCCAAGTTTCTAGGTCTGGAAAAAGAAGTGGATGACTTTCATGGGGTATAAGGTTATTTCTAGCATAGAGAAAGATCTGGGGAAAATTCTACTATAAAAATTAAAGATGGCAATAGCACACTTGCAACATGTCATATTTTATAGCATTACTATTTGTGTTTGGGGCAGACTGAAAACCCATTTTTATTATGCCTTCTGAGATGGCACTTTTAATTTAAACCTCATTTTCCGTGTCTTACAGCTTTTCCACTGAACACTTTTGGGGCTAAACTTCATCATTCTGGAAGTTGGAAGGAAATTTATTTCATCATTTTTGATTTAAGTAACTACGGGGAAATTATTTTTGGCTGTTCAAAAAATATACAAACAAGTTTTATATTGAATCATTCATAAGGAATTATGATTTTCAGTAAAATATTTATAATATTATGATTTTCTATAAAAGACATTTAAAATTACTTATACAAACTAGGAAATGGAATATAATACATATTTACTGCATACCTTACTTCGCATAATAAAATTCTGTATGATCTGCCAAATTCATTAGAAGTTCTGAAATGTAGGTTTTTGTGGGCAAGACTGCTGTATTGAATCAAAATGAAAAATCTTATTTGCAAGAGTGACTAACTACCTATTAAAGACTCAGGAGTTCAGTGTCATTTAAATGCAGTTTCAGTGGTTTACGCAAGCTGTCAAAAATTTCCATTTGCTCATTTCAAATATGTCTAGGTAAGCCTATTTTTTAGACCCATTTATACAAAATCAAAATTTGAAAGAGTAATATAATGAAAAATTCATAGATGATAAGAATGGCTAAGACTCACATAATAGCTCCTTTGGCTTAATAACTTTTGGAATTCTCAGAAGAAAAGAGGAATACTTATACTTTCCAACATAGCCATTAATTTAGCAAAAAGAATTACCTTACTGTGGCAGTTTGATAATTATTATACACTGAATATTCATTAATTGGAGAGATTATCCCTTAAAAAAAAAAGATAATTTGATCAGAAGCCTGACACCCTATTTATGTAAGCATAGTATTTGTGACTTTGTCTCACACACAAACACAAACATACACATAGAATATATATGCAGAGACACACATATATATACACACATACATATATGTTTGTGTTTGTATATATACTTAATATACATATTGTTATACACACATAATAAATGATGACCATATGGAAATGTATAGACAGACCATAGACAAGTATAGATGGATAAGTATTTGACTTTGGTTTAATTGTCTCCTGTTTCATAGTGTCCTATTTTCTGTGAAAAAAAATTTGTTTAATTAGATTTTAGAACGTTTCTTAAAATATCTAGTATTTGTTTGTCCAATTATACTGCTAAATACCTTTATACACACATATGAAAAACTATCTCAGTTGATTTAGTCATTTTCATTTTGCGTATTCTCTAAAAGTCATTTCTATTTTTAAAAAGTGACCCTACAAAATTTTTCTTATGTTCATTTTGATTTATTATGATCCATGATCTAGGAACCATACTAAGGGAAAAGATATATAAAGAAAATTCATAAATAAATAGTAGTGTGAGATGAAAAAATTTAAAACAATGTAAATGTATCTATAAAGTGTTTTTGGAGCCATTGAAGTAGGAAAATGTGTTCATCTTAAGAAGAGCGAGGCGTTAATACTGGGTTTTAAAGAAAACATTGGGATTTATAAGGTAGTAAATGGAGGGGATTAGTTTCTATCAAGTATGTTCACTGTATAAAATGATATTTCTGATGTTTTTTGTTAATGAATGTGTATCCAGAGATCATTCAATCACAGTGGAAAAGGAGAGAAAATTAATAATATTGTTCCAGATTTTTGAATTGGGTCATTTACATTTTTTAACCCAAACTTCTTTTCTTCTGATCCACGACCAGAATGCAATTACGTCACTCATGTTTCTCTTACTTAATGCGTTTATAGTCAAAACTCCAATTTTACCTCAAAAAACCTTATAACTTGTTTCCCCTTAAATATCAGTAAAGTTATATTAGAAAATATTAAATGATTAGAGACTATATCTCCATAATTAGTCGCTCTTGCTTTTGAAAATCACATTTCAGAGTGTATTATTGTTGCCATATGTCAATTTTCAGGTCATGTTTTTGCTCACTCTGGCAATTTGTGTTCCCTGATATTCATTTATATATAGGTCTTGCTCAGTACGAATTCCTGAAAGCTTTTATGATCTGGGAAAAGTAACCAGCGCCGCTCATAATCAGTATATAGCTATATGTTGTGCCTTATTTTAAATTATTTCAAGTGGACAAAGAGATAGACGGATAGAATTTAGGAGACTAAATGCCTGTTAGTATGTCTCTTGTTACTACAGCTGAAGCGAGAACTACAACAGCTGCACTCATTGCTTTCTAACATCTTTTTGTAGCTCTAAAAGTAAACTCTGACATATAAAGTCTCAGCTCAAATAACTGGTAAAGAATTAAGGATGGGCCTAAAAAAAATGCCTTTGTCTTTGCTAGCTACAGAACTGACACAGTTAAAAATCAGTTAACACCACAGATTCTGTAGGTATGTAAAGGGAACAATATGGGATTTATTAGCAATGAATGGATTCCTGAGAAACAGGCTAAGAAATGTATTAGATCAATCTGTTAATCTTGAATCCATAAATGAACCCCGTTTTTTTTTAATTAGGTGAAATAGCTAATTTTTCTTGATGAGTATATTTTCTCTCGTACACAAAGTTATTTTATTTATTGACCTGAAAGCACTTGTACCCTTGAAAAATTAGGATTTCCTAATTAAGCTCATCTAATGTATCTGTAATATGTACAGTCCTCATCATTACTTTATTAAACATTCCTTTACTTTATTATTTTTCCAACATACTTAATTACTCATCTTTATTCCCAGGACCTGGTTAATGTATATTTGTGTGGTTTAAATAAAAGGTAATCCAGAATGAGAGACAGGTACAAAAAGGCATTTATATTCTATAATATGTATTATCTCTGAATATGGTTCTTTTCATCGGAAGGAAATGATAAATAAGAATATTTTCTTTTAGGTACCTATCATTGTAATATACCTAAAGTGTTATGCTTTTTTAAAAATATGTCTTGTATAAGGTTATTAGAATGCAATGAATGCCATTTTTATTTGGAAACAAACTTTTAGGCCAATCTGAAATGTCCACAGTTATTGCTTCTTTTGTAATAGTTACTTTATTTCTGCACATGCGTTTCAAGTCAGGTCAGAGAACCTATTCATGCCATAAAAAGTAATTTCAATAATATATTTTTATTTATTTTAAGATTATTGATGAGTTACAACATACACAAGGAAAACAGACTGGCCCTAAGTATATAACTTGATTAATATTCACAAATTGAAAACACTCACATGAGCATTATGTAGAACAAGAAAGAAAATATTAACAAACGTACACAATAATCTCTTATTAGCACTATGATTATTAGCAATGCCTTATTTTGTACACTTAGAAAAGTAATTCTAATTTTGTCTTTTCTTCTTGACTAGTCTGTTTTGCATTAGCTTTTAAAATTAATTCTACCTTTTAAAAATATTCTCTATTGTAAGTTTTTCTTATTGCAATAATTTTTGCTCTTAGTTGTATGTTAATAATTCTATTTCTTCTAAATTTTTACTTTGATTCTTCTGTACTTTTTCTAGCTTCATGAAATATAAGCCTATATCATTAATTTTTAGCATTTTCTCTTTTCCAATATTGGAAAAAATCGATCTTTTTATGGGAACTGAATTGTATCCCCCTGCCCAAATTCATAAAGTCCTAATCCCAATGTACTTGGAAATGGGTGGGACTTTTGGGTGTTAATGAGGTTTAAATAAGGTTATGAAGGTGGGCCCTTTATAATGTGAATAGTGCCCTTATAAAAAGATATATCTGAGAACTTGCTTTCTCCCTCTCTCTCTGTCTTGTGAAGACGTAGTGAAAAGATGGCTGTCTGAAAGCCAGAAAAACAGTTCTCATGGGCCAACTGAATCATCTAACACCTTGATCTTGGAGTTCTCATCCTCCAGAACTGTAAGAAATAAATTTCTGTTGCTTCACCCCCAGTCTATGATATTTTGTGATGGCAGCTTGAACTGACTAATACTAATATATACCCTCAAATTGATCAATGTATCCTGTAAACACTACTTTAAGTACACCTGACAAGTGTTGATATATCTTTACTGGCATTCATGTAAATTATTTTTCTAGTTGTCATTGTGGTTTATTCTGTGTCCTGGGTGTTTCTTTGAAGAATATTCCTTAATGATTGTGGAGCTCTCTATATCTACCTCAACTTTGTCAATTAAACTTATTTGAAGGCATGTTATTGTATGTCTGCATATTTAAATTTTGAAATATTTCTGCCAAATTGAATTGTATAAAGCAACTGTTCATGTGACGTGAGGACTTCAGTATTAAAATTTGCTATATCAAATATTAGCATATCTATACTAGCTTACTTTTGGTTAGAGTTTATGTAGAAAATCTTTTTCTAACCTTTCATAACCAACTATCCTTTCATGAGTTTCTCATGTACAGCAAAAACTATGGTTTTGGTATTTTGTTCACTCTGATCATTTCAATCTTTAATTTGAATATTTATATTCTGTATAATTATTTACATATTTAACTTTATATCTGATATGACACATTTATTCTATAATTGACCAGTCATTTAACATTAAATATTATCTCTATTTTCTTTTGCTCCTTTGAATTCATCAACTCATTATTTTGTTTTCTACTAACTGGTGATTACTTACTTAAAAAAATTTTGGTGGAATATCTAGAGTTTACAACATAAATGATTCAATAAAGAAATAGTTATATTTTATCTTATTTGCATAATGCTAAAACTCAACTAACCAGTTGAGTTTTACTTATGCTACTTATGAACAATAATTTTGTATTATTGTTCTCATGAATTTCTTCATTATTTTACATTTTTATACAGTCAACATTCATTTTTAATGTATTTATATATTTCTATCCTGTGATGCTTTTGATTTTATACTTTAGTATTTTCTATTTCTCTCTTAGATTTTTTTTCTGCTAGGTAGATGTTTAACATTACTTTGGGTACAGTGATAACACTGTTCTTTTTATATTCATTTGAAAAAGTCTTATTTTATCTTTTATATTTGAAATATTTTTAGGTGGGAATTGGGAGTAGAATTTTTTTGTTAACATTATTTTTAGTTCTTTAAAAATGTCCTTCTCTTGCCTTCTGCTTTTCATCATTTCTGTTCAGAAGTCAGCCTTCAGGCTATTGTTTCTTTGAAGATAGCAATATAACGTGTCTTTATCTTTTTTCCTTTCACTATATTTTTTGACGTTTTGCTCTGATTTTTGTTGTCAGTTGTTTTATTATGATGTTTCCAGGTGTGCTTTGCTGTATGTTTATCTTGTTTGATACTTCCAGAATTTCTTGAATCCTTTGATTGATTTTTTCATCAGCTATTGTCTATTGAAATATTTTTTACCTTACTTTCTCACTCATCTTCAACTGAATTTAAGTTGCATGTAGTCAAGCTTTTTTTTTCCATGTCATTTAGTCTTTACATAGTTTTCATTATTTTGATTTCTTTGCTTCAGTTTGTATATTTTCTATTTTCTTGATGTCCATTTAACTAAATCTGTCTTTATGTCTAACCTATTTTTAAAACCATCCATTAAAGATGTATAGAAGCAATAAGGACTAACATTCCAGCAAGAGGAAACCTCAGAGAGATGAACTACAACTGGAGATTTATACCTTCTTAGGGGCAAATGCATTCTCACTTTGAACTAGAGGCTGAGAATTCCTGCTTGACCTTGTGCCAAAGTTGCCACAGCAGAAGAAAGCAGAGTCTATTATCAATTTGTTTTCCATTATAACCAATTCATAGAATTGGTTATAATGTAGAACGTATCCCTTTTGACCCTTAGGCTCTTTTGCAATTAGAAACAATTTAATAATTTGTGAGAATCAATATTCCGCTTAGTTCTTGGTGGCCAGGAAAAAGTGAAGTATGTTATACATATAAAAGTAAAATATCCTCAAAACGTAAAAAAAAAAGTTAATTCCACATTACATTTATGTCTCCCTTTCTAAGGTATAAAAGTAAAATCCATGAATCATATTCTTCAAATATTCTGTTTACATAGTAGGCTGTTCTCCTGTTATTGTCAGACATGTTGAAAAAGCACAAACATAACTTAAAAATCTCCCATATGAAAATTGCAGGGTCTCGGGGAGGCGGAGCTTGCAGTGACCGGAGATCGCGCCACTGCCCTCCAGCCTGGACGACAGAGCGATACTCTGTCTCCCAAAAAAAAAAAAAGAAAAAAGAAAAAAGAAAATTGCAATTGTAGAAATGAATTTTGGACACATAAAGTATTGCAAGGATCAAATACTTGAAGACAGTCTCTAAACTAAGACAATCCTTAGAGACAAGTACAAGTATATATACAAATATACAAGTAAATACTTATAAGTATTGGTCTGCCTTAAAACAAAAACAGGAAAGCAAGTTGAATAGGACTATTTATCTATAAGGTGCCTTCACAGATGCTGTCTATGTGGCTTTGAATAGGACTATTTATAAGGTGCCTCCACAGATGCTGTCTATGTGGCTTTGAAATTTGGTAAGACTCACCTGTATCGTTATGAAAGCAGTAAACCTGAAATATATTCCAGCCAAGTAATGTAGAATGGAACAAAATATAAAAATCTAATAAAATGGAGAGACATTTTTATTCAGTAACTTCCATAAAGATGTTCCTTTTGGACTAAAAAATATACGAAATATTAGTTGAATGTATTTTTAATTTCTCAGTATTTATATTGCATTATCTAATTAGATGGGTGATGTGCTGCTGCATATATAAATGTCAATATATATGAGATAACTGAGATTATTTTTTAGGATTTACAATTCTGGGATGCAGTAACTTCCTGATATCCTTCGGAAAAGCTATATTTTAATTTACCATTTGTTTTCCCAGATAACTCAATGCTGAGAAAGAATCAGAGGTGGTTAGTCACAACTAAAATAATCATTCCCAGTTAATATCAAAGTTTCTACTAGACAGTCTTATTTACATGTGTTAGTGAAACATTCAGTATAAATGATATGTCTATGTATATTAACTGAATGACTTAATCAATCAATAAAGCAGAGTAGGTTATTTATTATGTAGAGAATATACTAAATCCTAAAATTAGGCTGAGTTCCATGTTTTTAATTATATGTATAAGAAGTGTATATAATAAGATAATGCAGAAAAAATTTCAGTTCCAAAGATAACAACAATTCTTTTTTTAAATTTATTTTTATTTTTTTGAGACGGAGTTTTGCTCTGTCGCCCGGGCTGGAGTGCAGTGGCCGGATCTCAGTTCACTGCAAGCTCCGCCTCCAGGGTTTACGCCATTCTCCTGCCTCAGCCTCCCGAGTAGCTGGGACTACAGGCGCCTGCCACCTCGCCCGGGCTAGTTTTTTTTTTTTTTTTGTATTTTTTGTGAAGACGGGGTTTCACCGTGTTAGCCAGGATGGTCTCGATCTCCTGACCTCGTGATCCGCCCGTCTCGGCCTCCCAAAGTGCTGGGATTACAGGCTTGAGCTACCGCGCCCGGCCACAAAAATTCTTAAAGTGAGTATTAGAATATCAGGGAGAAGAAATTCTACTTTTCAATAATAAAATTTACAAATTTGCATTCACTGTAGTATAAGTTAGCTAGGTCTTTCGTCATTAGGTTTAATGCACATGCTCTATACTTGACACCAGAGGAAAAAATAACATCACTGGCTAGGTATTTTTTTTTTCTTTTTTTTTTGAGACAGTCTCGCTCTGTCACCCAGGCTGGAGTGCAGTGGCGCGATCTCTCCTAACTTTAAGCTCCGCCTCCCGGGTCCACACTTTTCTCCTGCTTCAACCTCTCAAGTAGCTGAGACCACAGGCTCCCGCCACCATGCCTGGCTAATTTTTTTCGTATTTTTAGTACAGACGGGTTTCACCGTGTTAGCCAGGATGGTCTCGATCTCCTTACCTCGTGATCTGCCCACCTTGGCCCCCCAAAGTGAGCCACCCGGCCAGTAATCTTAATTTAGATTAAGAAAGAATACAGCAAGCAGTATTTTCCTTTTTTTTTTTTTTTTTTTTTTTTTTGAGACAGTGTTGCTCTATCGACCCAGGCTAGAGTGCAGTGGTATGATCAAAGCTCGCTGCAGCCTCTGCAGCCTCGACCTCCCTGGCTCAGGCGATTCTGCCACTTCAGCCTCCTGGCTACTTTTTAATTTTTTTTTTTTTTTTTTTGCAGTGACTGGTCTCTGTACATTGCCCAGTCTGGTCTCAAACTCCTGAGCTCCAACCATCCTCCTGCCTCATTCTGATAGAAAAAGCAATAGTACACATACTCACCATGGAATAGTATGCCGCCATAAAAATGAGCAAGATAATGTCTTTTGCAGGAATATAGATGGAGATGGAGGCCGTTATCATTAGAAAGCTAATGCAGGAACAGAAACCCAGATAAGACGTGTTCTATCTTGTAAGTGGGAGTTAAATAATGAGAACACATGGACATAGAGAGGAGCAACACACTTTGGGGCCTATCAGAGAGTGGGGAATAGAAGGAGGGAGAGGATCAAGAAAAACAGCTAATGGGTACTAGGCTTCATACCCATTGTTGAAATGATCTATACAACAAGTCCTCATGACACAAGTTTACCTATGTAACACACCTGAACATATACCCTTGAACTTAAAATATGTTGAAAAGAAAAAGAAAAGGTAATGGTACATTCAGTTGCTTCAACAACAGGTAACAATGATTGCTACCTAGAAACAATCTGCATTGCTTCTATCCCCAAAATAGCTTGACCAATTCTACAGGCTAAATTCACTTACTTATGGTAACTATTTTTCTACCATTCTTTTGATTCTTAAGTTTCCAATATGTGCGCGCGCACACACACACACACACATTATGAGCCTACACATGCACATGCACTTTCCAGGTCTTGTCACAGGCTCTCTTGCGATATATCCATGTATAAAAACGAAGATCTCTGACTTTTGGAATACATGTTTACCTTATGTTCTTGCAAGCATATTCAGAAGTATAATTCAGAAGTAATTTTATTGCGTATAAAAGAAACAAAGCTCAAGATTAGAGGGGAGAGTCGTGGGGGAGAGAGAGAGGAGAAAGAGAGAGAATAAGTAGGGAAAGGGGGAACTAAAGCCATTCTTCAATGTCACTAAGGTACTTCCTTTCTTCTGGTCTCTCTCCCTCTTTCTCCTTTGTACAACTTTTATCATACTTTCAGGACTGTTACCTTGTCACTATCTTGTCAGCATGGATATAGTCAGTTTACATCATCCCAATGTAATAATACTAAATACATGAGATTGGGAGATTGTTCTTTGCTACCACTTTACTATATAGCCCCAGGTTAGGATGCTAATTATGTAGATTTGAATCATCTGGCCATTTGTGTGCCAGTACTCCCAGCTGGGTAAACTCAGAACCACAATTAGGTGTTTTGCCAAATCTCCTTTTGGTCTTATAATATCCATTCTCCATAACTTCCAATCAAATAGAAGAAAATATTCTAAAATATTATTTTAAGAATTATCAAATAATTTATTATTAAAACCAAAAACAAATATTAGCTAGATATAGCCAGTCATGTTTCTATTAAGACAAAAGCCATTCATTAAGACATAAGTTATATTTTTATGTGGCAGTTTCCAGGAACTGTAAAAAATCAATGTTGGGTGTATACTGTAGCTTCTCTCCTTTTTCTCTTACGTACATCCAGATTGCTTTCTGTAATGAAGATTATGTCATCTTAGACTAGGAAGATGAAGAAAACATCTCAAAGATTAAAGAATAGTGAGCCATGGCCCATGAGAACTTTGAAAAATTTAGACTTGAGTTCATTTCTGAAGTTTGCATGAAAGAGAAATAAGTTTATGTCTTGAAAGCTACTGTTACTTTGACTCTCATTCTCTTGCTGTTGAATATAATTTAGTTAATAGTTACTTAGTTTTTGAAACACAAAATCTTCCTTTTTCTTTAATCTTTCTCCAATCTGCAAACCAGATTTGCCAATTCTACCTTAAATATGTACCATTTAAAAAAATGCTTTCTATATCTGTCACTACTATGTCATAAACCATCATAAGATTCATATGAATTGTGAAAATTGTAGCTAAAGTTTTTTCTTCTAAAATTGGACTCATAAAGTTTATGTACCACATAACACCTAAAATGCATGATTACAAACAATCCAAATGATGTCATATTCTAGTAATCAATATTCACATAGTTTCTAGCTGCAAAAAGAAACCCGTGAAGACTTTACATTATTTGGCTTTGATTATATCTACAAGCATATTCACAAATATTTTGCTTATTATACAGAATCATAAATAACACTTTTCTGTTACTTAAAAACACTACATTTCTTTCTGCCGTAGAGACCTGATCGTAATTGTTCCTTCCGTGTTAACAAAGCAAAAATTGTAAAAGACAATGTTATCCAGGCAAGACAGACTGTATTCAAGTCTACTGTAATAGGTAGAGAAGCCAGAATTTTAGTCCGAGGACAATGCTCCTAAAACAAAGAGCTGGAAATATTTCAAGAATGAAGTGAGGGATTGCAGGCCATCTACCTTTGCTAATTGGCTTGACCTTCAGGAAAATAAACTTTCTCTCATCTTCATGACAAGACAGTTTTACCACTTAGAACTGGGAGCCTGAAGTTAGGCTGAAGTTAGACTTTTATGTTGCCACACAAACTGGGAGTGAGAGGTGTTATATTTCTTGATGTTTGTCTTTCACAGGGATAGCTCATAGTTTCTTGAAAAAGACTTTTCTGGGTTGTAACACTGAAAAGAACCTTTTAAAAAGATTTACATCTCAAAGAAGAGGAGAAATAATTTACAAGTTTTCTAAAGTAAATATTAAAATAAAACATACGAATACTAAAAGAAAAGATGAGATTAGCATGTAAATCTATAAAATGGGTAAGGCAAGTGGCTCTCCTTAATATGGGTGATCCTACAAAATCAACTGAAGGCCTGAATAGAACAAATCACTGATTCTCCCCTGTGTAAAGGTAGAATTATTTCTCTATGACAACCTTTAGACTGGGTCATTGACTTTTTTTCCTGCCTGCAGGCTCAGAGGGAATCACTGGCTCTTCCAGGGTCTCAAACCTGCTGGCTGATGAACTGAAACGACGCAATCATTTCTCCTTTCGCTCAGACCTTTGGGCTCAGACTGGAGTTAAACCATCAGCACTCCTGGCTCTCCAGCTTGCCTCCTGACCTGCAGATTTTGGGACTTGTCAGCCTTCAGAATCCCATGAGCCACTTTTTAAAAATCATAAATCTCTCCCTACAATAAAACAGGTTAACATGTTTGCATTAAATAGACACACTTCATATCGCACAGCTTCTGTTTCTCTGTACAACCCTAATACATACAGTAAAAATATTTATTCCATTTTCATAAGAGAAAAGAAACAATGTAAAAAGCTGTTTTTTCTTAAAGACTTAAATGAGTTCATGTAAACTCTGCAACTGAATGAAAGGCTGACAATTTAATGAGGTAAAAAATTAAGCACATCCTCCATTCTAGAAAAAGTTTTTCAATTTAATGAGGTAAAAAATTAAGCACATCCTCCATTCTAGAAAAAGTTTTTCAATTAATTATCAAAGATAGTAAAATATATCAATGAAATAATTTTAAAAGTTTATATCAGTAATCAACATAAATTGTAATAAACATAAAAAAACAAAATAAAATTGAAAGTAAATATAATTAGTATAAAAATTTAACACATGTGTTTTAACTTGTCAAAGAAAGAAGAAACAGCTTGATAGTTGGTGACGAGTAGTGGGTGGTGAAGAAAGGGTGTGAAATGATCATCATTTGGAAAGTGATATATCAGGTGATTAAATCAGGGATTCTTGATGATCTTTTTTTTTTTTTTTCTGTGAGAGACTTTTGATAAATGTAACCCACTCATGTAGAAGGCTTTGGCATATGCTTAAAAATGTTTTCCAGTCCAGGCTTAAAAAGTCATTTCAAAACACATTGAAGAAGCTCGCACACATCACAGATTGATGATGGATGTTACATCATTATTACACACAAATACACAAATACACACACATGTACACACACATATTTTTTTATTTAGATTTTTTCAAAACCTGGCAGATAGTTGAAAATTTTTCTGTTTGATATTGTCTTACTAGAATCTGTGGTACTGAGTCAATTTGAGAATGATTTGGCTGAAATTGTAATGATATCATAGCAATTCTTAAAGCAATTGTTTAGTTGCCTACTAAGGAAAAAATTATTTATGCAAAAATGATAAAATTTTCCTTAAAGGTTTTCTTCAAAAAGCTTTCAAATACCATTATTTCAAAAAGTTACTGAATAAACAATTTGTATGTGTGGTAAATCTGTATGTATGTATAAATTTAATTTCCTAAGACTTCCCATCAAGAAAAAAACAGGACAGAGGATATCTAGGACAATGTCAAATTTTATTTCAGGAAATTGTCAAATGAGCTACTGTGTTAAGGAAGGAAATTTTTTGCAGATTTCCCTGTGGCTCAACTCTAATGATATTTTCTCATGACTTTTTGTCACCTGATTGCTATTACTTACTATATGTGGTATATTCCTCTCAAATTAATCCCGTATCTGTTTTTGAATCATCAGCACTTAAGGCTTGTCCTTGTTCACTTTTATTTCCTTTGTCTTATAATTTTCTCCATAAATCAGATTTAACTCTCACATTAAGATTCTCCATAGAAATAGATGAAATTATATCTATTTCTCTGAAAACAGATATAATAGATATATTGTAGAGCAATACATACATTTTTATATATGTATATTGTAATAATATATACAGCATATACAATAAACATATGTATACACATATGTATACCTATGTGCATGTGAAACATATACATATATATGCAGAAAGTGAGTGAGAAAGAGATTTTAAGGAATTGGCTTACATTATTATGGGTGGTGCCAGGTCTGAAATGTGCTGGGGGGACCAGCAGGCTGGAAACTCTTGCAAGAGTTCATATTGTAATCTTGAATACAAAGGCAGTCTGGAAGCAGAATTAGTTCATATTCAGGTCTTTTCTCATAAGTCTTCAACAGATTGGATAAGACCCACTCACATTATGGGAGGTAATTTGCTTTACTCAATATCTTATTGAAATGTTAATTATATCTGAAAAGAAATGTTTTCACAGCAACAACTGAACTAGTGTTTGTCCAAAAAACTGGGTACCAGGACTCCCCCAGTTAACATATAAAATTAATCATCACTGTTCCTAAAAGCTGCAGCTTTTGTATAAAATTAATAAATTATAAATAAATATATTAATTTATACCTGTAAAATAGTGTCTGTGTGTTTGCGTATGTCTGTGTGAACACATGTATGCAAATATTTCTGATGTATATAATAATGATTTTTCACTTCACTGTCTTGGAATATTTAATGAGTTAATACATGTTTCAGCATATCTGAAGCATGTCTTCTTTCTTTAATGTCTCTTCTTTTGTGATGGCTTCATGAACCCCAGAAATGTTTAACACATTATAGGAAACCTTTTCTTTACACCACCTGGTTGCTTTGTTTTCTGTTATTCTGGGTCATATTGCCACTGATAATCTGGATGTACTAGAGTCATGATACTTTTATGTCAAGAAAGGAATTCTTGCGTGCCGGGGCTGTACTTGTGGTCACTTGTGTAGTACAGAACCCCATATATGCTGGTAGAAAAAAAAAAAAAAACTTTCTCACTTTTAGGGTTCCATTCAGTTATGGCAGCATCTTGCCAAAGAATGCTTAGGTTATAAATAAATACAACTTTTGCCATATTATTTGTTGATTACACACATATGTATACAGGAATATTCCCTAAATGCAGTCATAGTGCCAAGATAGCTTGACCTAATAAATTTAAGTGTTAGCCACATTCTGAATCGAAAGTATATAAATTAAAATTTATTATTTTAAATGATGCCTGAATGGAAAATTTTTTAATTCTTGGATTTTTTTGAAAGAACTTTATCATTTTAAACAACGACTACTAGCCACAAGGAAAGAAGACAAAGTTTGAATAGCTTCTGTCCCTCTGCTTTCCCTTTTCCATTTGTAAGAAAGAACTCTGGGGTTTTCATTGTTACCTGATTGATGACAGAGCCTTCTGAGGACATTCCAAGACAGTACACAGTGCTGTGGTCTCTTTGCAAATCCGTGTAGATAACATTTCAAGGGCAATACCTCATTGGTTTTGACTGGATATTCATATAAATTTTTTAAAGAGTTGAGTGATAGACTTAACCCCTTATCTGTCAGTTCTGAATTTATATTGTTTAATCCCATGTACAAAGCCATTTTTTTCTTCCAAAAAAAAAAGACGACTTGACAAAGCATCAAATTTTTTATTTTGTTCGATTTTTTTTTCTGGTTTTGAGACGGGGTCTGACTCCATCACCCAGGCTGGAATACAGTGATGCTATCACAGCTCACTTCAATCTCCACCTTCAGCACTTCTGATGATTAACCTTACCTTAGCTCACCTGAGTAGCTGGGACTACAGGTGTGTGCCACCACTCCTGGCTAATTTTTGTATTTCTGTTTATTTTTCTACAGATGAGGTTTCACCACATTGCCCAGGAGGGTCTCAAAGTTCATATTTTTATACAAGTTATTTGACATTCTAAAGTCTTCACTATTCTGTGAGATTTATTGTTTTTCAGGGTGAATTGAAACTACTGGGTTTTAGAATTTTTAAAACTTGTAAAATACAGTCATTTGTTGTAAGCATTACATTTTCCCCTATATTATCATCATTCTTTACTGTACCGTGTGAGAGTTTCCACTATATCCAATCTCAAGTATTGTGTCAGGTGTACAAAATTCCTTCTACTATACAGTATATCTAATATACCACATAACATATATACATACATGTGTTCATTCTATTATGTAGTATATACATTTCTATCTATACTTCTATCTATATATTTCACCTTAGTGAAATACACTGTAAATTATATTATTTATTTTTCTGCACTTTGAGTTAGTTCCTCAAGTGTATGACTTCCTTCAACACATCGTTAGTACTGATGTGTCTGTGTCATACTGCTTCACATATGAATTGACTGTATCCAATGTATTTTTATACTATTCAGAGCAATCATTTGATATTTTGATATTCTAACTTTTTTCTTTCTAATCTTAGCATAATTTAGTATAATTTCTTTTAGCATTTCTCAGCATGATTCCTTTTAACATTTCTTAGCATAATTTAGTATAATTTCTTTTAGAAAAAAAGATAAACGATAGCATATATTCTGCCATCTGTATTGCCTAAAAGAGCATTAACTTCCATGAATTTATCCTTGGCTATGTACCAAGCTGTTGGTGATTTTGGATCTCCTTTCAGTCTAATATTGATAATAAAGCTGATAACTTGGGCACTGCACAAAATCATCACTGGATTGTATCAGAATGAGTTTTAAATCAGCCAATTCATAGAGTTTCCTGGAGTGGGTTGAGGTGTATCTATAGGCAGTCTATATGAAAAATAATTTTGGCAGTGGTGGGTAGTATTTAAAGAAAAAAAATTATCTTGTCATTTATAGTGCAATAAACTGTATCTTCTATCATCAAACTTTACCCAAACAAAACAGCTTAGAAGGTTATGCCAGGACCAGGTTTTAGGAGTACATACAGTGTATGATGTTCTCAGTACCTTGAAAATTAAGAATAATTACATTTATATTATATTAGTCAACATTTTTATGAATGGCACTTGGTACTCTTGTCAAAAATTTAATACCTTTTTGTTTTACAAGAAGCATAGCTTGGAGGCAGAAAAAATACACACCCATTTGCAAGTGACTGTACGTGTGTGTGTATCTTGAAGACACAGCCCTGCTAAGTTGTAACACAGCAGAATGGCTTGCTCTGTCTCTCATGCTTTATACCCTTATTGGCCAGGCTACAGCAGGACACTCAACCACTTTTAATGACTTTCATTACTCCCTCTTATTTTCTAGGTTAATGACATATTGAAAGTGCTAATGGCATAGAATTTTCAAATAGCTCACACACTGTTCATGAAAGAGACAGTGTATTTTACTTTATAAGCACATAATTTTTCCCAGTGGATTAACTGCATCATTTTGCTGCTTTGTAATTTCTCAATTTAATTGTGGAAGTTTTTAAAAAATAAAATCTAACAAAGCACAGTTTCCCAATTGAAGATGTGATTGTGAATATGGCCATATTCCATGTCACCCCAATGACAGCAGGAGGTGGTCATATTCCATAATGTCCCCCAAGTGATGGCAGGAGGTATTATATAAGTTGGAAAAGGGAATATGGAAAATCAGAGATGTCAATCTGCTACCACTTTGTTTTCTAAAATCCTATGATATTCCAAATCATAAAGATCCACTAATTAGAATAAATGAAGGACTAGAAAAGGTATAAAATTCTTGGCATGAATAATATTTTTCTATTTCAAGTTTCATGAGTCATCTCTCCAAGTGCAACTTATAGAAAATCATTCAATTAAATTATATTCTAAAAATTCAAAAAATTAGTTTTACTCATTTATTTATAGAATATTTACATAAACAAGAAATGATACTATTTCTGAGTATGCCTCTTTGAATCAGGTATTCTGTCCCTTATTCTCTTTTATGGTGCAAGAGCCATTGATACATTCAGAGTATTTTAGATAATAAAAAATTTTTGAAGTGCAAGAAGTGGAAGAAGCAAACAATATTATATATACAGTCAAGTCTTAAGAAAGAATAAGAATTGTTCCTCAAGCAGGCCTCCTGGAAATTAACACGGTATTTATCAATTGAATTATAATTCAAGATATAGCTCAGCTTTAGGAACCTATTATTTTGTCAGTTCTTTAGCAGCAGTTGAGTGTTAGTTACACTAGTATCTTAAATCTATTTTGTTAGAAGTTTCTTAGTTAATGCTTTCTGTGAAAGTCTTAAAGAGGTGTTCTCATCTGCATGTGGATATTCAACTTTTCCAATACTATGTTTTGAAAAGACTGTCATTTCTCTAATGTGTGATCTTGTTGCCTTTGTCAAAAATCAGTCATCTGTAAGTGAATAGCTTTATTTCTATGTTCTCTATCATGTTCCATTGCTAGAGCCTTATCTTTCACAATATGCAAAAACAAACTTAAAGTGGATTAAAGACTTACAGGTAAGACCTGAAATGATAAAACTACTTGAAGGACAATGCTTTATAAAATTTGTCTAAACAAGAATTTTCTTTCTCTCTCTTTCTTTTTCTTTCTTTCTTTCTTTCTTTTTATTTCTTTCTTTCTTTTCCTTTCCCTTTTTTCTTTCTCTTTCTTTCTCCTTCCTTCCTTCTTTCTTTCTTTCATTTAATTTTATTTTTTCTAGAAGGACTCTTGCTCTGTCACCCAGGTTGAATTGCAGTGGTGCAATCTAGGCTCACCGCAACCTTCACCTCCCGGAGTCAAGCAATTCTCCTGCCTCAGCCTCCCAAGTAGCTGGGATTACAGGCATGCATCACTACTGCCCAGATAATTTTTGTATTTTTAGTAGAGATGGGGTTTTACCATATTGACCAGGCTGGTCTTGAACTCCTGATCTCAAATGATCCACCTGACTTGGCCTCCTAACGTGCTGGGATTACAGGCATGAGCCACCACACCCAGCCAAGAAAATTTTTTAATAAGACCTCAAAAGCACAGGCAAATAAAAACAAAAATAGACAAATGAGATTACATTAAACTAAAAAGCTTTTGCACAGCAAAGTAAACAACAAAGTGAAGAAACGACCTACAATGCCCGGCCAAGAAATTTTTTTAATAAGACCTCAAAAGCACAGGCAAATAAAAACCAAAATAGTCAAATGGAATTACGTTAAACTAAAATGCTTCTGTACAGCAAAGTAAACAGCAAAGTGAAGAGATGACCTACAGAATGGCAAAAATATTTGCAGCCTATTTATCTGACAAGGAGTAAACATCCAGAATTTATAGGGAACTCAAATAACTCAATAGCAAAAGAATAAATAATCTTATTAAAAATAGACAAAAGTAACATCTTAAGCAACGTTTCTCATGAGAAGATATACAAATGTCCAAGAGGTATATAAAAAAATGCTTAAAATTACTAATCATTCAAGAAATGAAAATCAAAATGAAAATCTGATATCTCACTTTAATTTGAATGGCTACTATCAGAAACACACACACAAAATCTAATGTTGGTGTAAATGTGGAGAAATAAATGCTTACATACTTTAAGAATGTAAATTAGTACAATGATACTGAAAAATAACATGGAGGTACCTCGAAGTGTTAAAAATAGAGCTACCCTATTACTCAACAATCCCACTATTGTGTGTATATCCAAGGAAATCAAAGCAGTATGTCAACGAGATGTCTCTACACTGACATGTTTATTGAGACACTACTAACAGTAACCGAGATATGGAATCAGCCTAAATGTGCATCAACAGACTAATGGATAAAGAAAATGTGGTATATATACAAAATGGAATACAATTCAATTATGAAAACAATTCTACCATATAAAAACAAGGATCCTTTTAAGTGGAAAATACAGAGACAATGTGGCTATGCAAACTATTCACTCTAGAAAAAATTAATAACCAGAAGATGCAAGGAATTCAAACAACTCAACAGTAAAAAAAAGTAAATAATTCGATTAAAAATGGGCAAATAAGCTAAATGGAGCTCTCTCAAAAAAAGACAAACAAATGGTCAACATGTATATTAAAACATGTTCAACATCACTAATTATTAGAGACATACAAATCAAACACAATGAGATATTATCTCATTCCTGCTAGAATGGCAATTATTAGAAAGACAAAAATACATGCTGGAAAGAATGTGGAAGGAAGGGAATTATACACAGTCTGTGAGAATAGCAAATTAGTATAGCCATTATACAAAACAGGGTGGAGCTTTCTAAAAAAAATTATGTGATAGTTTCTTAAAACAGAACTACCATACGAGTCAGCAACCAACTATTGAATATATATTCAAAAGAAGGAAAATTAATATGTTGAAGAGTTATCTGCATTCCCATGTTTATTTCACCTCTATTTACAAGAGTCACAATATGGAATCAACCTAAGTGTTCATAATCTGACAAATTAATAAAGAAAATGTGGTATAAATACAAAATGGAATACTATTCAGCCACAGAAAGCATGAAATCCTGCCATTTGCAGCAACACAGTTGAACCTAGAGAACATTAAATGAAATAAGCTGGATACAGAGAGACAAACAATGCATTATTTATTTATATGTGACATTTAAAGAAATTGATCTCATTAAAATAGAAAGAGAATAGTGGTTACCAGGGGCTAGGGAGAATAAAGGTGTGTGTTAGGAACAGATTGGTCAACAGGTATAAAGTTACAGTTAGATGAGAGAAATATGTTCTGGTGTTCTGTTGCACAGTAGGGATATTATGGTTACTAATATTGTATTGTATATTTTTAGTTGGAAAAGAGGATTTCAATGGTCTCACGACAGATAAATGATGAGTGTATAAGATGATGGATATGCCAAACACTGCAATTTGATTATGACACAACACATGCATGTATTGAAACATCACAGTGTACTCCATTACTATGTATAAACATCATGGATCAATTAAAAATAAATAAATACATGCATACATATTTTAAAGTGTTCTCAGAAGGGGGACTGAAAGAAGCAGGAAAGGGCAGGAAAATGACTAAGGAAAGATGTGATCTATACTGGAAACTAGCTTCATGCTTGTGTCACGTTCCCATAGAGTTCAATCTACACACAAAGATGATCCAACCTTAAAGCCAGGAATTAGACTCTTGTACCCTTCTTCCCTGTCAGTTACTGGCCTTGTACCTCTGCAACACAGTGTCATTTTCCTCTAAGGAGGCTAGAGAAGGTGATTTTCCAAAGGAGGATATGGTGTGGGGCCAGACAGCCAACATTTGTGGCAGCTGGGGAATGGGTGCAATATCCTGGGGAAATTGATACAATTAGCTTCCAAAGTCCCTATTCCAGACAAGTTGGCTAGTTTAGGAAGTGTTTCCTTGATAGGCTATATCATTGGCCATGGCCAATCTCCTTTGGGCCAGGGGTTCACCTTTGATGTCTAGTAGATTTATGAAATTAACATGTCCCAAAGAGAATTTTGATTCCAATCCTGTAAATATGCCCTTTTTCCCCAACTCTTTCTCATCTCAGTTAATTACATATTCTCTTGGGAGATGCACATGGCAAACACCTAGAAATCATACTTTTCACCCCTTAATCCCCATATTCAATCTGTCAGCTAAACCTTGCTTAATTGTGTTCATGCTTTTGTTTTGTTTTTACTGTTCCTAATGCTCCCCTCCACCACAGTATCTAATATGTTTGAAGGTAATAATCTTGCCTATTTGTATATCTCACTATAATCAAAGGTAAATATGTTTGCCACTCAATTAATCTTTGTTTAATTAACAAATACAGGTCCAGAAACCTCAAAGATTAATATCTATATTTTGTTATATTTTATAGTGATGCCCAAAAACCTCTATTTATATGATCAATCTTAAGTGAATAGCTGCAGAAATGAAGTGTTGCTTCATATTCCCTTTACCTTCTTTATACCACGTTTTGTATCATCACAAAAAAGAGTGCAATATTTTCTCTAATGTTTAATGCTGTGATCATTCAATTATATAGGTTCTGAAAGCATTCTTTAATTCTAACTCAGTTTTCTTCATTAATCAGGGTGTAATTTTCAACTTAAGACATCCCACAGGACTGGAAGAGATAAGCAGAGAATAATTCATTAATTATCATAATATTATGCTTTAAAAACAGAAAATGAATGTTTCTATGAAAAGTACATTAACAATACAATTTAATCTTTGCATCTGGTCTCTAAGCAAGAAACGTGATTCACACAGGGATCCTTTTTTTTTTTTTTTTTTGAAAACACATTCCAATCCTCATCCCAGGACGCCATTCTTCATCTTAATGTTGGTGTGTTTGATACATTAACACATAGAACATGGAACTTAAATTTCCTGCTGATCTGCTATTATGTCACTTAGTCTTCTCAGGAGATACCTGTCTTATAAATATAGGCAAGAAAGACAAATGACAACTCCACAGATAGATGCATGTTTGCTGTGTTTTCAACCCAAGACATACACTAGATATATTGACACTAAGAGAAAAGCATGAAGTATACCTCCTTCCAACTAGGAGCACAAAGAAAACACAAAATTAACAAATGAAAAATATCTTTGAACATTCATGTTATAATTATGAACTTACAAAGATCAAATTACCTTTTGAAATATTTTCTACAAAGCCATAGTGTTTAAAAAACCATAAATGAAATTAAGTTGCTTGAGCAGCAGGAAATTGAATTTTAGACAGAAACTGTCAGACTGATATCATCTATCTTTCCAACAAGGATATCAATCATTGTTTCTTCCCTCCCTTCAGTACTACTTTCCACACTTTCAGCTGTCTATGCTGAAATAGCCGAATCGAGTTGCTTCTGCCTTACTTGTGTTTTATTTTTTAATTTTTAGAAAGCCTCTGGAGGGATAGAAAAAACAAATAATGCTGTTTATAATAAAAAAAAAACTTTGGATAGTTAAACGTAAAAGTACTGTAACAGAGTGTAAATTTCACTGCTCCTTAAATGAGAGATATTGAAAAACAGACATAAAATATGCATATTTATTATAACTATTTGGTTATATATTTTCTTTTATAGAAGTCAATGTACATTCTTCCATGGATTAATTTTCTAAAGCTAGAAATCCTTGTAAAAGAAGGCTGTACTCTAGAGTTTGTTGTCTAATGTTATAGTGTTTGAAAGTCTTTTATAATTAAATGTATTTCTCTAAGGTGGTATGCATGCCTCTTACAATAGTCTAGGCCTCTTGCTTACTTTTACAATCAAGGTACTTCTTGATACTAGAATTATTGAATATCATCAAACAGTTTTAAATATAATATAATACCTTGATTTTACCATACTATAGACCCAAACTAATTCATATTCCTTAATTATTAACTTGATTATATATGACTGAACTTTCCAAAGTGGATTATGTTTAAATTTTAATTCTTTTCTTTATACGTAAATTATGATGTTTTTAAAAATGCTTCTTATAAAAACTAGTTCTTGTAAAACTTTTAACTAATTATTGGCTCTCGAGAGGTATTTTTAAATTAATGCAAATGAAATGTAATGTGAATTTCAATAACATGCATGGCGTTATAAATACCATGTAATATTTAAGTTGGGAATAAAGAGATTTGAACACCAAAATATGGTTTATTGCATTTATAAATTTAATATTTTATATTTGATTTAATAATAATTTTGGATGCACTGTATGTGTAAACTGATGTGAACCATATGTATACACAATTTTGCATGTAATTGTACAGTGTTCAGTGATTCCTTTGGTTCAGTTATTTACCAACTACGGACCAATCATTTTTAAAATAGCTTTTTCTCTAATAAATTTCCTAAAGAATATATTTGTATAATTTCTATTTGTTTAAAATATAAAAATGCTTTACCAAACTCGATGAGAAGTTGAGAACAGATACCATGTTGTTTTAATATTTATTGAGGGTTAACTTTAGTATATTAACTGTATTCTTCAATTATAGCTGTAGAAATTGTTTCTCGGTTAGTTTCTAAAAGATAAGGTGGATGGTGAAATTACAATTTTAAAACAATGTCTATATTTTGACTGGGTCATACCAAACATGTTTTTCTCTCTGAAATTAAATCATCATTTTCTATGTAATTAGTAATAATTTCAAAAGTCTTCCTATTTTCAGTCAGCCATTTAATTAAACTCAATGTTTATTATCACATTCTATTCTAGTCTCTGAAACTTACAAGACCCTGAGGATGATTTTCAAAAGTATAAGTTTACTTTACTGTTAAAAATGCAAAGTTTAGGCCGGGCCCGGTGGCTCAAGCCTGTAATCCCAGCACTTTGGGAGGCCGAGATGGGCGGATCACGAGGTCAGGAGATCGAGACCAGCCTGGCGAACACGGTGAAACCCCGTCTTTACTAAAAAATACAAAAAAACTAGCCGGGCGAGGTGGCGGGCGCCTGTAGTCCCAGCTACTCGGGAGGCTGAGGGGGATGAATGGCGTAAACCCGGGAGGCGGAGCTTGCAGTGAGCTGAGATCCAGCCACTGCACTCCAGCCTGGGCGACAGAGCCAGACTCCATCTGAAAAAAAAAAAAAATGCAAAGTTTATAAACACAATAGGGTCTGATATTAGTAATAGGCAGTATGTAGAAGTGTAATACAGTCTATAAGTCAAAAAAAAAAAAAAGCCTCACTTCTATTGCTACGTCCACCTTAGCAGTTTGTTCTTCCTGAACAAGCATGATTCCGATAACAGGAGTTAACATTAAATCTTCTAACTTAGTTCACATGTTTTAAAGAAATTTAAGTTTAGGTTTCCAGAGTAATCTTATGTTTCAGACACTGTTCATTGCTTAAAAATCAAAGACATATTCCATTTTCTTCCTTAAAGATATCGAATTTCTGGAATAAAGTTGTGGCAATGTTCTTAAGAAATCTGGATTCCTCTATCAGCTCCAAAGGTAAAGACAAATAGTCTAATCCAATCATAGGCCAATGTGATTTAAATGGAAGCCTACTCCACTCATAGGTGGACTTTAAAAAGTTGGTCTCATAGAAGTAGAAAGAAGAATAGTGATTACCAGAGCATGGGGAAGGTAGGGGAATGAAGAAATGGTGAACGATTGTTCAGTGAGTACAAAGCTACAGTACGGTAGAAATAATAAGTTTATTGGACTTATTACTGGATAATAGTATGATTAGAGTTAACAATAACGAATTGTATATTTCAGAATATATCGAAGAGAGGTTTTGAATATTCTCATCGCAAAGAAAAGATAAGATTAAGGGAATTAATATGCTAATTACCCTTATTTGATCATAACAATGTATACAAGCACATGCAAATATTACATTGTACTCCATGAATACATACAATTATTATGTGTGAATCACAATTGCATGTATTTATGGAGTAAATGTAATATTTGCATACATATAAAATGCAAAAATATAAATGCATATTATTAAATATGGAGAGAGATAATATTTAAAGGTACGAAAATATGTAAAATCAGTTGTCTAAAATATGTAAAATCAGTTGTCTAAATGCTTGCCTACCCTGATTGTAATTGTAAAAGTAACACACTTTTATAATTTTTTTTTTTTTTTTTTTTTTGAGACGGAGTCTCGCTCTGTCGCCCAGGCTGAAGTGCAGTGGCCGGATCTTGGCTCACTACAAGCTCCGCCTCCTGGGTTTACGCCATTCTCCTGCCTCAGCCTCCCGAGTAGCTGGGACTACAGGCGCCCGCCACCTCGCCCGGCTAGTTTTTTGTACTTTTTAGTAGAGACGGGGTTTCACCGTGTTAGCCAGGATGGTCTCGATCTCCTGACCTCGTGATCCGCCTGTCTCGGCCTCCCAAAGTGCTGGGATTACAGGCTTGAGCCACCGCGCCCGGCCCCACACTTTTATAATTTTTATAAACGTAGACCTATTCATTAATTTCAAGTAGATTACAGATGTCTTTTATCAAAATAAAAACTGCAAATTCAAAATGCAGATATTATTTTTGTAGGTTTAAGATAATTTTGAAACAACTTTCTAACTTGACCATTAGTATTATCGGATAGTTCTGGGGAGCTTAACTAGAATGAAAGGAATCTGGCTCTGGCAAAGGAGAATAAGATCATACAGAAATATTTTGAGAGCATAAAGTTGAATTTCTGTATATAGGAAAAATGCTCAAAGTCCTTTCGTTTGTAAATATTGTCAATCTAAACTAAAAACACGTGTGTGTGTGTGTGTGTGCGCGCGCATGTGTGTGTGTGGAGAGACAGAGAATCACTCTGTTGCCCAGGCTGTAATACAGTAACACAATCATAGAACACTGCAGCCTCGATCTTATCTCAAGCAATTCTCTCACCTCAGCCCTACTGAGTATCTGGGACCACAGGCATGTGCCACCATTTTTTAACTTTATTTTATTTTATTAACTAATTTTTAAACTTTATTTTATTTTATTACTTGTTAAGACAAAGGTCTCCCTATGTTGCCTAGGCTTTTTTTTTTTTTTTCTCTATTTATGCCAAAGCCCATCATGCTAAAAAAAAAAAAAAAGAAAGAAAAAAAAAAAAAGAAAAAATAGAACCATTGGTTATAAAATTGAACATGTGGTTTGTCTCTTAAGATAAAATCAATATTGTTAAGTATTCCAACTTGCTGATCAAGAAAGCTTAAATATCTATTAGGATTCCTGTGTCAAATGGTATTTCTGGTTCTAGGTCTTTGAGGAATCTCCACATTGTCTTCCACAAT
Organism: Macaca fascicularis; assembly: GCF_037993035.2. Taxonomy (NCBI): domain Eukaryota; kingdom Metazoa; phylum Chordata; class Mammalia; order Primates; family Cercopithecidae; genus Macaca; species Macaca fascicularis. Next base: position 52,356,828 of record NC_088384.1, on the reverse strand, counting down.
GGTTGAAGTAATGGCACATATACACCATGGAATACAATGCAGCCATAAAAAGGAATGAGATTATGCCCATTGCAGGGAATTGGATGGCGCTAGCAACCTCAGCAAACTAACACAGGAACAGAAAACCAAACACCGCATGTTCTCATGTATAAGTGGGAACTGAGCAATGAGAACACATTAACACCGGGAGAGAAACAACACACAGTGAGGCCTGTTAGGGGTGGAGGGAGGGAGAGCATCAGGATAAACACCTAATGCACACGGGGCTTAATACTTAGGTGATGGGTTGATAGGTGCAGCAAACCACCATGGCACACGTTTACATGTATAACCAACCTGCACGTCCTGCACATGTATCCTGAAACTTAAAATATAATAAGTAAAAATTATTTAAAATGCTGAAATAAAATAAAATAATATTGAAAAGCTCTGTAAACTATTAGACAAGTAATAACCACATACTAACTTGTACAAATATAATCACACTACTTTGAAAGTTGAGAAAACTTGTCTAAAAAGTTGCCCAAGATTGGAACCCAGAGTTTTCTTAGGAAAAAGTTGTGTGTTTTCCAGGATACTTGTGTCTGAGGGTACAAATGTTTATGTTCTGGAGACTCATTACAATGGTTCTAGGATTTATTAAATAAAATGTTACCTAAAGTATTCCTTATATTTTCAGTAAACAAATATAGATAAACAGGATAGATCTGTTGATGCTTGAATTAATTGAGTATGGGGTGTTTTTGTACTATATTCCGATTAAATATTAAAAATTACCTACACGAAGTAAGTTTTAAATTATTAACTTATGTCACGCAATTAGAAAAATTTATGTTTTTTTGAGTACATTTCTTATATTTGTAAATAAAATGTTTCCAGAAAAGGAAAACTGCTCTTTCTGAATTTAATAGTGTGTGGCAAGTAGTGGGGAAAACAAGCACCTAATTCATCCAGAAGTGGTACTAGTTATGAATGTGAATTCTTATCTGTAGAGATCTAACATTTCTAGTTCCACACAGTAGAAATAATTTTCTGTCCCATTAAGAAGAGTTTACTTCCAATGATGGTTTTCAAAGTAGTTTCAAGATCTATATTTTTATATACATTAATAACTAGATAACTGTGGGATCCATACTCATAAACAAACACTGCACACCAAGTTAAAAAAAGAAAAAAAGACAGAAAAGCCCTGAGCAATGGCTATTTCTAAAAAAAAAAAAAAGTGAAATAAGGTTATTTCACAAATATTAAAGTGTAAAACGACAAAAAACTGCTGTTGAATACTTCTGTAGTAGTGAATTTATAAAATAAATTTCATTTGCAAAAATAATACTTATTTTTCAGTAAGGGTAAATAGTTCTTATTCATGATCAAAGTTCAGACAGTGTGGTTTTCAGGCAAAGCTTATTCAGATGGTCATATATATGACTGCCCAAGAACAACTGTCTTTAGACGGTTGCTTTTTGCCGCTCTCCAATGTTGTCTTTATTCCCTCCTTTGTCACCAAATTTCTTAGGATCTGATTGAAAACTAGGAGAAAAGTTTCAAGGTTAGGTAAATAATGTGCATGTGTGTGTTTCCTGAATAGTACTGCATGACGAACACTCCCAAACTCTCAGTGGCTTAAAACTATATTTATTTATACTAATGAGGCCAGGTAGCTCTATTTCACAGATCATTGAGGGGTTCCACTAGGCTTGAAAGACTCTAGGCTGATTGGCTACAGGTCCATTTCATGTATCTTTATTCCAGTTCTCAGACTGAAAGAGCATGGCTCCATGGGGCCATGCTCTTCTCATGCTGGCTCCACATACCTGATAAAAGTTCACCATATGTTTTAAAGCTTCAGCTAGAACTGTATAACTATATTCCATTAGTCAAGGCAATTCACGTGGCCGAGCCCAAATTCTCCCTAGTTGGAAGCACTGCAAAGTCACATGGAAAGAAATATGGGTGTTCAATTATATTATAGAGAAGAAGTAAAAAGTTAGAGGCAATACTATATCGACCAATACTAGTTTTCCTGTCTCTGCTTCCAAGAGAAGGTATGAGCTAGCTTAACACAGTGTTCTTACAGATCTAGATTATGTCACCAATTTTTCCAGCATTACAGTAATCCTTTGGCCTCTCAAATCTAATTTTAGTACTATAAACTGTTTTTCCCTCAACAGATACAGTCCAAAATCTGTGAGTCTTATAGAAGCAGGTACAAATTATTTAAATGATCAACTTCACAAAGCCAATTTTTTATCTCTTTTTAAAAAAGTAGCTTTGAGGTTAATATTTCCTGTAAGAATTTATTCAGAGTGAACTAAGATTTTGACATATTATGTATTATCACAACTCAGGTAAAGAGCCTCTAAAATATTGAATCTTGGATAGTAGTTATTCTAGTCTCTAAATCTTTCATAATCAGACTGTCTTAAAGAGAGTTGTGAAAATTATGCTGAGATATTTCAGTGCCAACAGTTTTGCTTGTACATTCTCTCTATATATGCACATATATACATGCACACACATATTTAAGAACTAAGAAATAGTACATATTTGTTAAAAGTAATACCAAATAAGATTAATTTACCCTACATACGCAAATATATTCCTAAAAAGTATATTTCACTATTTTTAATAATTTTAATTTGTCTTAAGCTACATATTTTATATTGAGAACAAAGTGTTATATATACAACAGTCCACTTGGGACAGTGTGCATCATTGATCTGAACAGCAGATCAGCAGTGTATATGAAGTTTTCTCCATTCACCTTGTAACATTTTTCAAAAATGATTTTATTCAATACATTTCAACATGAGTTGGAAACTTTCTGCAAGTATTGTTTCCTCTGGATAGAATGCCTTGTATCAAAGAACAATTTCAGAATACATTTTTAATATCCTGCATTTCTCAAAGAGGGAATAGAATTTCAAACTGATATGTTCTTAAAAGACTTATAGCTAAAGTCTAATGCATTACTACATATTACAGTGAAAGGGTAAGTCTTTTAGAAATTCCTCTGTACTTTTTTTTATTCAGTGAAAATTATTTTATAAGTTTCAAAGGCAGTGAAATTTGGGGTAAATTACACATGGGAGAATGTTAAAAGATATGTTATTACAAAAAAAGTTTTCCTCCTCTATTTTAGATAATGTTTTGCTTCTCTGAATTAAAGCAGTATTCACCTTTGTATTGAAAAATTCCATCTTTTAAAAGTAACATTAAAAGGTTAAACTTTTTCAACAGCAACAACTGGAGTGATGTGATATAGCTGTACAATGACAACTGAAATGAGAGAAAAGTGGTCAAAAATAAATATTACATTCTGTGGGGGCAAACGAAGGATTTATTCTATAAAAACATATTTGTCAAAAATATAAAGAGACCCTGAAAAAAGAGAGCAAACAAAAACTGTAGAGTGTATTAGAGATTGGAACTATATTGACAGTACTTTATTTCTACAATAGTTCAAACAACTTATTTCGGACATAGTAGAGATAGTCGAAAAACAGAAACATTTACTAACATAACATTTTAAGAAAATTTTTTTTTTCTTAAAAAACTGTTCAGGTTGGGTGCAGTGGCTCATGCCTGTAATCCCAGCATTTTGGGAGACCGAGGAGGGTGGATCATCCGAGGTCAGGAGCTTGAAACCAGCCTGGTCAACATGGTGAAACCCCGTCTGTACTAAAAATACAAAAAATTAGCTAGGTGTGGTGGCGTATGCCTGTAATCCCAGCTACTTGGGAGACTGAGGCAGGAGAATTGCTTGAACCTGGGAGGCAGAGGTTGCAGTGAGGTGAGATTGCACCATTGCACTGCAGCCTGGGCAACAAGAGTGGAACTCCATCTCAAAACAAACAAACTAACAAACAAAAAGATTGTTCAAAGTCAATCTAAGGAGATTATTAACAAAGTTAAAGAGGTTAATATAGTAATAGTAAACATAAAATAAAATTAAATATTAAGTTATCTGATTCAAATAAAATAATGTAATGCACTTTTGACATTTTTAGAAATTTCCAGAAAGGGATATGTGTAGGGCCTTTATATGGCAAGCCTTCTTATACTTACTTCATACTCTTTCCAAAGACTAGTCAGTTGATGTACAATCATTAACGACAATTTACAGATAAATAACAAATTTATACCTCCAGATTGCATGTACTTCTCAAAATCTACTCCTATATATTCAAGTGACTAGTAGAGATCGCTGCTTCAATATCTGAAAGTCATACCAAACTCAACCCATTCATCATAAAACTGGACCATTTCCACTATTTCACACCTTTGTATTAAGATACCACTTTGTTCTGTTACACAAGTCAGTAATGCATTATCCTTGATATCTCTCACTTTAATCCAAGTATCTACATTATAACATATCCACTGTCAATCATCTATATTCAAATAAAAGTCATTCCTTTCATGTGCACAATAAGCCTCATTCACTCTAGCTTGCACATGGCAAATATACTGGGTTTTGTTGGGTTTTTTTTGTTGTTGTTGTTTTTGTTTTGTTCCTTTCACAATTGTTATTAGCATGCCATATCAGGGGAACCCACCCCCAATATTTCAACATAGGTTCTTTCTATTTTCCATAAATGTCAGCCAGTCTGAGAAATAAAGAGAAAGAGTACAAAGAGAGGAATTTTACAGCTGGGCTGCCAGGGGTGACATCACATATTGGTAGGTCCATGATGCCCACCTGAGTCACAAAACCAGCAGGGTTTTATTCAGAACTTCAAAAGGGGAGGGGGTGTATGAACAGAGAGTAGGTCACAAAGATCACATGCTTTAAAGGGCAAAAAGGAGAACAAAGATCACATGCTTCTGAGGCCAATAAAGATCACAAGGCAAAGGCCAAAGCAAAGATCACAAGGCAAAGGGCAAAATGAAAACCTCCTGATAAGGGTCTATATTCAGCTGTGCACATATTGTGTTGATGAACATCTTAAACAGCAGAAAACCGGGTTCGAGAGCAGAGAACCGATCTGACCTCAAATTTACCAGGGAGAGGTTTTTTCCCCACCCTAATAAGCCTGAGGGTACTGCAGGAGACCAGGGTGTATTTCAGTCCTTATCTCAACCGCATAAGACAGACACTCCCAGAGCGGCCGTTTATAGACCTCCCCCCAGGAATGCAATTCTTTTCCTAGGGTCTTAATATTCCTTGCTACGAAAAGAATTTAGTGATAGCTCTTCTACTTGCACACCCATTTATAGGCTCTCTGCAAGAAGAAAAATATGGCTCTTTTTGCCCAACCCCGCACACAGTCAGACCTTATGGTTGTCTTCCCTTGTTCCCTAAAATCACTGTTATTCTGTTTCTATCAAGGTGCACTGATTTAATATTGTTAAAACACACGTTTTACAATCAATTAGTACAGTTAACCCAATCATCACAGTGGACCTGAGGTGACATACAGCCTCAGCTTATGAAGATACCAGGATTAAGAGATTAAAGTAAGATGACAGCTGTAAGAAATTATAAGAGTATTATTAGAGAGTGATAAATGTTCATGAAATCTTCACCATTTATGCTCCTCTGCCCTGGCTCCAGCCTGTCCCTCTCTTCAGGGTCCCTGACTTCCTGCAACAATGGCAGGTGATTTTATTTTTCTACTTTAAACAATCAAACAAACCTCAATGTCATTTATAGGTACTGCTTGTTACATAAATCCTCTCACAGTAGAATTCCTTGAAAGAGTTGTTTATTTTTGAAGAGCTCAGTTTCTTTTCTCCCTTTCTCTCCTGAACCCATTTCATTGAAGGGATTTTGTCTCTCCATTTCCCTGCAACTGCTCTGTCAATGTCCTTATGGCTCCACATTGCTAAGTCCAGTGGCCATTTCCCAGGCTTCATTTTACTCATGATCAGCATTTGAAAGAGATGATCAGATATTCTTCTGCTTGAAACACACTCCTCACTTGGTTTTCATTCCAGACACCTCTTTCATTTTTTATCCTCTTTAACCACTAATTTTCAGTGTTCTTCACCTAATTCTCCTTTTGGTATGATTGTTAATGTTGCACTGGGTTCAACTCTTTTTTTATTTTTTTAAAAGTCTGTATACAAACTTCATATGTGATTCTATCCATTTCCATGGTTTTTAATATCATGAATATGCAGATGACCTCCAAAGTTGTATCTCTAAACTAGCTCTCTCCTCTAAACTCCAGATTCAAGCATGCAAAGGTTATTATGTTATCTTTATGTGGATAGCTTATAAACACAGTAACCTAGCTCAGAAAAGTCCTCCCAACTCGATTGAACATGATAATTCTCTTAATTATATGCTTTCATACAATCATGTCCTTTGTCTTATATATAAATATATTTTTTGCTGTTCTTACCTATTAGGAGGATTCAGAGAAGAACACTGAAAATTAGTGGTTAAAGAGGAGAAAAACAAAAGAGGTGTCTGGCATGAAAACCAAGTGAGGAGAGTGTTTTGTGTGGAAGAGTGTGTGATCATGTCTTTCAAATGTGCCTGATGACTGAAATAAGCCTGGGAAATGGCCACTGGACTAGCAACGTGGAGGGCCATAAGGACATTGACAGAGCAGTTGCAGAGAAATGGAGACAGACAAAGTCCCTTCAATGAAATGGGTTCAGGAGAGAAAGGGAGAAAAGAAATTGAGCCCTTTGCAAATAGACAACTCTTTCAAGGAATTTTACCATGGGAGGATTTGTATAATAAGCAGTACCTAGGCTTTCAAGTCATAAGATATACTTAGGTGATGATAAACAAATCCATTATGGTGTTCAATAGTACGGTGAAAACAGACGCTGGGGGTGAAAACGGGTATTTAAAAAACAAACAGAAAAAATGGATATTTATAAGCAATTGACTATTGGAAGATAGTAGGCAGTTGTAAGAATTATTTAGAATATTATGTGAGTGACTGGGGAGCTATCTATGTTACTCAAAAAGAGAAATAGGCAAGGACAAACACAGCAGAAAACCTGCAGAAACTTCAATTAATCAGTTTTAAACCTATTTAAATAAATGTGTGGAAATGGCAGTGAATATCCTTCTGCAATACAATTAGGCAATTATAAATTTGTATCTGCTCAGGAATGATATCAATCCTGGATTTTATTGTCATTGGTATAATAGTGAGTGTTTCTAGAACATACACACTGAGCAAAAGTTTAGAAAATAACCTAGCAAGAGTTTTGGAAATCACATATAGGAATGTGACAAATAAAGTCCATATAGAGAGAGCAATCATCATCATAGCAGTAAAAAAATCAAAGAATCTGCAATACTTTGCAGCATCACAGAAACATAGGCAGATGGAATTTTAAGACGGACCAGAGAGCAAAATGTACCATTCTTAAATTAGATGTAGAGGCTACAGAAAATCTTTGGTTGGGCAGTAAGCAAAAAAAAAAAAAAAAAAAAAAAAAAAAAAAAAAAAGTAGTGATTTATAAAATGAAATGGGGGGTGAAGAATTATAAGTTTTGAAGTTTGTTTTTATTTTATTTTTTGTAAGTTTGCTAGGGAGGTTGAGGCCATTATTGACTAAAAATCAGAGAGGAGAAGAATTTTATCAAAAGAATGACTAAAAATGATTGCTAGTGAAATAAACAAGTGGAAAATGAAAAATTGAAGATACAAGAGGAAGCGATAGGCAGGAATATATGTGATCAAATGCTAAAGTGGTAATTACTAAATATAATAATTTGGTACTAGAAAGAAGAGTACAAATTAACTAGACCTGAAACATCCCAGGAGCTATGCTTTACTGAAAATTGCATTAGCTTTGTAACCTTTGGCAAATTATTTAGTGACTTGGGTTCTATTTCTTCATCTGTGAAATGTGGGTAATAAACACGTATGACTCATCTACAGAGCACTGTGTGAAAATATAAAAAAATGGTGCTTCATCAGTTGAAAAATATTATAGAGAGGATCAATGTTTTTATTTCCCTGAAAGAGGATTTTGGAAACAGAAAATAAGGCTAGTAGCAAAAGTATTCCATCACTTTTATGATATAATGATTTACTGTGCCTATGTTACTTAATAGGTTAAATTTGCATAGAAAACTTACTGCGTTTTCATTATTACTTGCCCAATTTACTGATAGCATACTCTATAATCTCCCATTAAAATAATTCTCAGTTGAGATATTTAATTTAAATTACACCTATGGATGCACTCTTACCAACTTTAAAGCAAATTTCCCATGAATGTGCCCAAAGTTATGAATTAAAGGACTCTCTTAATTGGCCTTATACATTCATATGATACGACCAGTATGTATGTAGCAATAAAAGTTGCAATAGCCCTTAGGACTCCCCGTCGTGACAAGCAGCCTATGGTAAGCAATAAAGATTCAAGGATAACATTATGAATCAGATTTCTAAGTACATGCGCACAATGAGAAAGCAAAAGCATAGAACATATTTTTATTTGTACATGCAAAAATAGTTCCTGGTAATAAAAATGTCACCATATGATATTATCTCTCCTCCCTACTAATTTCTTATGCCTACCCAAATCAGAAAAGATCAGGTAATGTAAGGCAAAACAGTAGAGCCTTAGATTTTGAGAGGGACTTGTCTGCTTACAGTTCTTGGGATTCCATGAGGAAAACAGAAGTTTCTCTTAAAAAGGGGTCTGTGGCACCTTCTGTTTTTCCCATGGAGTCCCAGGCTGTCCGAAATTATCTCAGGTCCTCTCATGTGGGTACTGAGATTGGCAACAAGACTAGGAAAATAATTCAGACAACTAAGAAGAAAAAGAAAAACTTAGCACTATCTTCATTGTAAAGGCAGATAAACTGAGGCACAATGCAGTTTAAAATTTTATGTTCACATAGTGTTAGACTCCACAGCTCTCTCTTTTAACCATCCTGTAATTCTGCTGACTCTATGCCCAGTCACTGATGCACTTGTATGGTAGCTCATGGCCCCTTAGAGCTTGGAACCTGGGTTTCATTTCCTGCTCTACTGGTGTATAATTTAACAATTTTCCTCCAGGTTTGTTGGATTCTAATTCTATATATCCCAAATTTTATTAATATTACTGAATATTAAAGGGGGCTGTGATATCTTTAGTCTGTAGAAATATTAACCTACAAACAAAGGACTGTATGAGGTTAAACAGTATAGAAATTTCTATATGCTTTAAAACATCGAGGCAATGTCTTGAGAAACACACTTAAGAAACTGCAACCAATCCACTCTGGACAAAAATTTAGACACTATTCTTCAATATAAGCTATCTAGTGGCATTTTTACATATCCTTACATATATCAGAGTAGTTTACATGCTCATCACCTTAAAAACAAAAAGTGTCAAAATTATAGACCCTATGCATTTCTGTGGGCTTGAAAAGTGATACAGTACAGATTGTTTCTTTAAAGCAGTCAATAAAATGCATACACTTCTAGAGTAATCACTAAAACAGAGATTTCATACCAAAGGTAGTAATACCATAAATAAAACAGGGTTCAACACTGCAGTTTCTTAAAGGCAAAAGTTAATTCTTTGTTTTGGTTGTGAATCTTGGCCTTAAAACATTGTACACATGATCCTCCCTGTCCTTTTCCTTTGCAAAGATGCGATGAACCAGATTTGCTCATGCAGATGACAATACTCTCGAAAATGGTGGCAGAGAAATAAAATGAAGGGAATACAGTTCACATAATAACCTCATAAATTGGGACTAATTACTCCTGTGACTCTTGCATAGCTCCAGACTAAGTGAGAGAGATGAAAGGGCTGTTTGCTAGCAATATTTTATTTGATGCTTCATTTTTGATTCCTTGAATAACTACTTACATCACATTAACAGGATCATGAAAGTATAGCTATTCAAGTAACCATAATTAGGCAATCAATGTTTTTCCTCATCTCTAAAGCATAGTAATGGACCGATTATTTTATGAATACAACTCACTGACAAGTAGTTTATTTTTAACTCAGTTTTGGTTTGTTGTTTGTTAAGGCCATTACTTAGGATAACGAAAACAAGAGGAAGAGAAACAAGAATAGAAACAAGAAACAGAAGCAACAGCATAAGAAAATGAAGACGAACAAGATGATGATTAGATGAAAAAAAAATAGACTGAAAGAAAGGAAGACGAAAAGGTGTGGGAATTAGAAAGCCCATTATGATACTTTATTTCCCCTCCTGATTTATGAAATTTGAAAAAATTCCAAGACATTTCACAACAAAACCAAGCTAAAAGATACACCAATAAGTCACCCCCTAAATTTTCTTAAGAATAGGACGATGTTGCCACTCACACCTGGGCCAGGCACCAGCAGGAGGAGGACACCTCCAGATTCTGCAGGAGAAGAAGGAGGACTCCTCCTTGTGCTGGCTGTGCCTCTCCTGCTGCCAGCACCTGCAGTACAGCACCTGCAGCTTCCTCCCCACCTCAGGCCGGGCTGCCTAGTGGGCTCCACAGCATTCCCACTCCAACTTCTCGGATCCCAGACTTGCTGCTGCTGCCACCACTAACGCCAACACGACCACCACTGCTGTTGCCCTCAATGCACCAGCCCACCCTACAAGCCTCCTACCACCTGGCCCCCGTCGACAATCTCCTACCATTCCAGTCGAGCTGCAGTCTCTGTCGCCGCCACCAATTGCAGCGAGGCGAGCCACAGACCCACACCATCTGCAGGCTCCTGCCTCCAGCATGCAACAGGTGACTCCTCCATCTTCTGGCTCGAAACATCTGGGTGGTCAAAGCCAGACATGCCTAGAACAGGACGCAGGGAGTGGGAGTGTTAGAGGCTCACCTTGTCATGCTGTCCACTGGGTGGCAGGGGCTGGTTTCAGCGAAGGCACAACTGGGGTGGGTGTTACTGCCTTTGCTGAAACCGGCCCCTGGTTAGGTACAGCTGGCCAGGAACTGCTGGTCCTACCCTGGCTGCACTCCTTGTTGAACAGGAGAAGCAAAAACTCAGACCCAGCCAGCCCTCTCCAACCAAGTGCCAGTTCCTGTTTCTGATGCCTCCACCCACAGGGCCCTGTTTCCCCGTGATGCCCGCTACTCCATACCCGGGAGACCCAGGTTGTCTCTGCAACACAGTGAGACGGTGCAGACCTGGGAATCATGGCGGGTGTTGGGGCCTTACTGTGCTCAGGATTCCCTGGGAAACATTAAGTGCCTGCCACGCTCTAATACGAGCAGAAGGAGGTTGCCCTCTAGAATCTAGAGTCTGGGAAGAGGAGGACGGCCCCTTCCTCGGAGGCCACAGCTATGGCTGCCACCTCTGTAGACCGCTGCTAGCAGCAGCAGTGCAGTGCAACCCCCAATAGCGCTCCCCCGTCCCATGCTACAGGGCACGTAAACCTGATAGTGTCCCCAAATCACCTCAGTGCCCCCATCTGTGCAGCCAGGGATAGTGCCCCTAACCAGCTGGGGGTAGTGATAGCCCAGATAGCGCTCCCAACCTGCCCCCCTGTCATAACAGTGCAGGAGCTGATAGTGCCCCTAACCCTCTTCCCAGCCGGTGGTGCGGCCCCAGTAGCACATGCAACCACCCCCACCACCAGGCAGTATAGCCAACCCCGCTGTCCCACGCCCCCAACACCCCCACCCGCAATGTGACCTTGATAGGTCCCTATCCAGGGTAGTGCATCCCTGGAGAGCTCACCTACCCTGCCACCTTTCTACCATGCTGGCCAAGCTGCAATCTCTGTCACCTCCACCAACCACAGTGAAGCGAGCCTAGGTGCCACAGGCTCAAGCCTCCAGCTTGTGGTATGTGGATCCCGCTTCTCGTTCTCTATGCTGGGCTCCTAGCTTCAATTCTGATTGGATGAGAGCAAGTCTTAGGAAAACCAATCAGAGCATGAAAATAAAGTCCAATCAGGATAAGCCTAGAGGTTTTCTCTCATCCAATCAGAACATGTAGTCCAGGAACCTCATTTGCATAACCTCAGTATATAAAGCATGCAGAGGGGGCACCCCACCATTTCAGGCTTTTACGTGGCTGCGTTCCCGGCTGCTCTGTGCAAGGCTTAGAGGACCAGAAGAAGGAGTCGTCACTTGCCACGGCTGGAGGCTGGAGCTGTGGGAGCGGCACCACAGCTCGCCTCGCTGTGGTGGGTGCTAGTGACAGAGACGGCAGCTCCGCTGGAGCGGTGGGAACGGGTAAGTAGTTTTGGGGTAAATGGAGGGATAAAGAGAGTGGTTAGCAGCAAAGGGAAAAAGAGGATGGTGTTCAGGAGAAGGCATTGCAAAAAGACGGTGGGGAAAAGATGGTTGGAAGAAAAGTTTTTGGGTAGATATTGGGGGAAAAGAGAGTGGGAAGTGGGAGGAGGAAAGAGAGGGGGGTGGGGAGGAACGGGCAAGTAGGAAGGAGAGGAAGTTTGCAAAAAGACTGGGGAGAAACACGGTGAGGAGAACAGAAAGACCGTGGGGAAAGTAAGGATGATGTGTGAAAAGATTTTGGGTAGACGGAGGGGGAAAAGAGGGTGGCATGTGGGAGGAGGAAGGAGAGGGTGCAGAGAGAGAGGGGAAAGAGACAGAAGGTGGTGAGCAGGAGAAGGAAGATTCTGTGAAAAGATGGTAGGGACAATTTTTTTTTTCGATCGATGGAGGAAAAAGAGGATGGTGATCAGAAGAAAAAAGGGTGGCGAATAGGAGGAAGAGAAAGTTTTGCAAAAGACAGTTGGGAGAAAAAACAGTGGGGGAGAAGTTTTTCAGTAGATGGAGGGCGGAAAGAGGGTGGCAAGCTGGAGGGTGGAAGAAGTATTGGGAAAACGACGATGGAAAAATAGTTTTGGGGTAGATGGAAGGCTACAGGAAGGTGGCATGTAGGAGGAGGGGCAGGAGTGGCAAAAAGAGGGTGGTCAGCAGAAGAAGAGATTGCAAAAAGATGGTGAGGGGGGAAAGACAGTGAGGAAGAAAGTTTTTGGTAGATGGAGTGGGAAAAGAGGATGGTGCGCAGGAGGGACAAAAGAGGATGGCAAGCTGGAGGGAGACCATGAGGAAAAGACAGTGGGCAGAGAAAAGTTTTTCGGTATATGGAGGGGGACAAGAGGGTGGCAGGGTTTTGCCAAAAGACAGTGGGCAGAAAAGACAGATGGTGGGGAAAGAAAAGACAGAGACGGTGGGTAAAAAGCGGGTCGATGCAGTGGGAAAAGAGGGTGGCAAGTGGGAGGAGAAAAGAGGGTGGTGAGAGGGAGCGGGGAAAGAGGGTTAGGAAAAAGACGATGGGGAAAATAGTTTTGGGGTAGATGGAGGGCAAAAGGAGAATGGCAAGGATTAAGGAAAGAAGAGGGTGAATGGGAAGAGGGGGACGGCTTTGTGAAATTTTTGGGGTGTAGATGGAGGAAGAAGGAGTCAGCAGGGGTGGGGAGAAGGCTTTGAAAAGATAGTGGGGAGACGTTTTGCATAGATGGAGAATGGAAAGAGGGTGGCAAGAAGGAGGAGGGGAAAGACGATGGGGAAAACAGTTTTTGGGTAGATGGAGGTTGGAAAAGAGGGTGGTGAGCAGCAGGAGTGGGGAGAAGGCATTGGGAAAAGACGAGGGGAAAGTTTTTGGATAGATGGAGGAACAAAAGAGGGGAATGAGAGCAGAAGGGAGAAAAAGAGGGTGTCCAGTGAGTGGGTGAAAACAGTGGGGAAAAGTTTTGGGGTAGATGGATGATGAAAAGAGTGGTGAGCGGGAGAGTAGAGAAGGCTTTGTGAAATGACAGTGGGGAAAAATAGTGGGAAGAAAGCTTTGGAGTAGATGGAGGAAGAAAAAGAGTGAGGAGAGGGAGGGGGTCAAAGGTGGTTGGGAAAAGAAGGTGGGGGACAAAGTTTTTGGGTAGCTCTTTTTTTCTGATTTCTTAAATCAGGTTATTTGTATTTTTGCTTTGAGTAGTTTGAGTACTTTATATATTTTGTGTTGCATTAACCCCTTGCCTGATGCTTAGTTTGCAAATACTTTCTTCCATTCTGTGGATTGAATTGCTTCCACTACTTTGCAAAAGCTTTTAAGTGTAATGCAATTGTATTTTGTCTATTTTTGCTTTTTGTTGCTTGTGCTTTTGACGTACATATTTGGAAATCCCTTGTGCTAGCCAGTTTCACAAAGCATTTTCCTATGTTTTCTTCTCTAGTAGTTTCATAGTTTCAGATCCTACATTTAAGTCTTTATTTTGAGTAAATTTTTTGTGTATGGTAAGGTAACAGCCTAGATGGATTCTTGTACATGTGTGTTTTGGGTTTTCCTAGCACAGTTTATTGAAGAGATTGTCCTTCCCCAGTGTGTGTTTTTGGTGCTTTTGTTAAGAGTTGACTGTGAAAGCTTGAATTTATTTCTGAGTTCTCTATTCTGCTTCATTTGTCTATGTCGGTCTGTCACTCGTCTTTCTCTCTGTCTCTCTCTCGTCTCTTCTCTAATTTATATATTTATTTATTTATTTTTGCCACTACCGTGTTGTTTTGGTTACTAGATTTGTGGTATATTTTGAAATCAGGTAGTATGATGCCTCCAGTTTTTTTCTTTTTATTCAAGATTCTTTTGTCTATCTGAGGTATTTTGCATTTCCATGTGAATTTTAGGAATTTTTTTTTGAGACGGAGTCTTGTTCTGTCGCCCAGGCTGGAGTGCTCTGGCGTGATCTTGGCTCACTGAAAACTCTGCCTCCTGGGTTCAAGCGATTCTCCTGCCTCAGCCTCCTGAGTAGCTGGGATTACAGGCGTGCACCACCATGCCCAGCTAATTTTTGTGTATATAGTAGAGAAAGGGTTGCACCATGTTGTTCAGGCTGGTGTCAAATTCCTGACCTTGTGATCCAAGTGGTTTGGCCTCCCAAAGTGCTGGGATTACAAACGTGAGCCACCGTGCCCGGCCGTTTTTTGTTTTGTTTTGTTTTGTTTTTTGTTTTCTATTTCTGTGAAGAATATCTTTCCTAATTTAACATGGATTCCATTGATTCTGTAGATCACATAGGGTGATATAGATATTTTAACAATAATCTTCTAGTGCTTGGACATGGGATATCTTTACATTTACTTGTGTCTGCTTTAATATCTTTCATATATGTTTTATAGTTTTAATTGTGAGATCTTTCACCTTTTTGGTTAATCTCTAGGTATCATTTTTGGGGGCATTGGGTAACTACTGCAATGAAATAGCTTTCTTGATTTCTTTCTTAAGTGTTTCACTATTGGTACATGGGTGTGCTACTCATTTTTATATATGGATATTGTATCTTGCAACTTTATGAAATGTTTATTATTTCTAGTAGGTTTTATTTTGGAATTTTTAGGGTTCGCCATATATATATGATCGTGTCACCTGCAAACAGTGACAATTTGATTTCCTTTTATTTCCAATTTGGATGCCTTTTGTTTCATTCTCCTAAGTCCTCTAGCTAGGACTTCAAGTACTGTGATGAATAAAAGTGGTAAAAGTAGCCACACCTGTTCCAGATCTTAGATGAGGAGCTTTTAACTTTTCCCCATTGATTATGATGTTAGTTGTGGGTTTGTAATATATGGACTTCATTGTGCTGAGATGAGTTCTACTGTTGAGGCCCTCTCATACATTTTTCAGTTCATCCATTGCATTTTTCAGCTTTGAGGTTTCTGTGGCCTTTTAAAATTACTTCCATCTCTTTGTTAAACTTCTTGGATAAATTTCTGAATTACTTCTCTATATTTGAATTTCATTGAGTATCCTCAAAACAGCCATTTTTACTTCTCTGTCTGGAGAGTCTCACATCTTTTTTTTTTTTTTTTTTTTTTTTTTTTTTTTTTTTTAAGATGGTGTCTTATTTCATCACCTATGCTGGAGTGCAGTGGCACAATCTTGGCTCACTGCAACCTCCGCCTCCCAGGTTCAAGAAATTATCCTGTCTCAGCCTCCCAAGTAGCTGGGACTACAGGCACCTGCCACCACACCCAGCTAATTTTTGTCTTTTTAGTAAAGACGGGGTTTCGCCTTGTTGGTCAGGCTGGTCTTGAACTTCTGACCTCAGGTAATCCACCCGCTCCAGCCTCCCAAATTCCTGGGATTACAGGTGTGAGCCACTACACCCAGCCGAGTCTCACATCTTGAGCTCTCCTGGGTTAGTCACTGGTGACTTATTTATTGTTTGGTGAGGTTGTATTTCCTTGAATGTTCTTAATGCTTTTGAGCATATGTTCATGCTTGGGAGTTGAATAAGTGGGTATTTATTTCAGTCTTTGCAGTCTGTTCTTTTTGTACTTGTCCTTCTTCAGTCTTCCAGAAATTCCAAGAAATTCAAGACTTGAGTTCCCCAAGCCTGTGGTCACTGCAGCTGTTTCAGCACCAGAGGGCACCTTAAGCTCAGGTTCACTGTGACTTCTGCAGACTGAGGTCCCTGGTGGCCGTGACAGACTTAGAGAAGATAAGCGGGGGGGCTCCCTGGGTTCCCAGGCAAAGTTCTTTATTTACGTGCCTCCTCTTCTCCTTGCAAGGAATCTGGGCACCAAGCTTTGTGGATCTGGGAGAAGTGTGATTTGGGCACTCTCATGGCCACTGCAGCTGGTGTCACACACCCAAAGCCCACAGCCTCCCAGAACAGAGCAGCACTGGGGCTTGTCTGAGTCCTGTGACCAGTATATTGCCTCACTGCTGCTGACTGACTTAGGTTTCTAAGCCAGGTTAGTCTGCTGGTGATGAAGCTGGTCAGGGTTTGGGTCCATCCTGCCTGGGATCAGGGCCACAGTGTTCTGCCTGATACTGTGTCCACTGTGATGGGGCTTGATACTGGGTTCTCCTCTTTCTTGCATAGGGAAGGAATTCTCTCTGCACTGCACTGCCTGGAGTTGGGATTGGGGTAACACAGGCAACCCTGTGGCCACTGCAGCTGATGTCATATACGAAGCCCACAGCCTACCTGACCAGCACATTGTTGGTTACTGGAGCTCACCCAAGGACCAAAGTGACTCTGGCCTGCCTGTCACTGACATTTATTTGGGGCCTGACACCACTTGAATCAGCTGGTAGTGAAGCAAGTCAGGACTCAGGTTTGTCCCACCAGGGCAGTGGATTCCCTTTTAGGCCAGGTCATATCTAAATGCTCTGTCTGTGGGCGCTGGCCTGGAATCAAAGGCCATGGGGTTCTGCCCAGTGCTGTGCTTTACTATAGCAGAGCTGGCACTGGGCTCCAAGGCAAAGTCCCACGGACCCTTCGTTGTCCCTTTTGCTAGAGGTGGACACATTCTCTGCACTGCACTGCCTGGGGATGAGGGAGGCGCAGTGCAGGTACTGCAAGACGGTCTTTTCACCCTCTTTAATGTGTCTTCTCTTGTTTATAAGCTAAAACCACATTCTGTGATCTGTCACCTGATTTCCTTAGCTCTTGTGAAGGTATTCTCTGGCTTGGATTGTTGGACGGTGGTTGAATTTAATGTTCCTGCAGAGACGCAATCACTGTGATTCTATGTTCCATCTCCCTCCACCACTTCTCATTTATTTATTTCTTCTTCAATTTATTTCAACAATATTTCGGAGGTTTCAGAGTATGAGTTTTGAACTCCTCTTGTTAATTTCTAAATGTGTTACTTGTTTTGTTGCTATTATAAATGGGATTATTTCTTTAATATTTTAAGGCAGTTCATTGACAGTATGTAGAAATAAAATGAATTTTTAGTATTGCGTTTATATCTGGAAACCATGCCAAATTTATTTTGAATACTGTTTTACTGAATTTCTTAGAATTATGTATGTATAAGAGATCATGTCATCTGTAAACGTAAATAATTTTATTTTCAGCCAGTATGTTTTCAATTTTCTATTCTTTACTAACTACACCTCACTAGAATCCACACTATAGTGTTGAGTAGAATTTGCAAGAGTGGACATTCTTGTAACTAATCTTACCTGGAAAGGATCCACCCTTTCATTGCTGAGTGTGATGATAGTGGTGGGTTTCATAGATAACTACCACTAGTTTCAGGAAGTTATCTTACTGTCCATAACTGGAGTGTTTTCATGATGAAAAGATCTACTATTTTCTCAAATGCTTTCCATCTGTTGAGATGCTCATATATTTTGGCCTTTTACTATATCACTATGGTGTTTGCATTCATTGATTTTTCAAATATTAAATCAATGGTACATTCCTGGGGTCAATCACATCTGCACACAGTGCATAATGTATTTTATATGTTGGTGGATTCAACTTGGCAGTATTTTGTTGAAGATTTTTGATTTTATAAAACAAAGATACTGGTCTATATTGTTTTGTGATTCAGTTTTGGTATCAGAGTAATCCTGTTTGTAAAATGAATTGGGAAGTGTTCTCTCCCCCTTTTATTTTCTGCAAGAGTTGGTGAACAATTGATATTAATTTCTCAGAGTGTTTGATTCATCTGGGAAGCTAGCCGAGATGAGATTTTTATTGTAAGGTTTTAAAATTACAACCCAATCTTTTAACCTTCCCTATCTATTTATATTTTTTATTTCTCCTTTAGACTGCTTTAGTTTCTGTCATTCTAGGACTTCATCCATTCTATCTAGGCTATCTTACTTTTTTTGGCATAAGATTTTCATTGCATTCTCTTTTAAATCATTTTTATTTTGTAATAGTGGCAGTGATATGTTCTCTTCTCTTGCCGATTTTAGTAACTTGAGTCTCTTCTCTTTTATTCTTGCTTAGCTTAAGCAAACATTTGCCAATTTTTTTAATCTTTTCAAACATTTAATTGTGGTTTATTGATTTTCTCTGTTTTGTATTCCCTTTCTGTTTTCCTAACTCTATCCCTCCCCTCCTTTTTTTTCCTTTTTTTTTTTTTTAGACAGAGTCTGACTCTGTCACCAGGCTGGAGTGCAGTGGTGTGATCTTGGCTCACTGTGACCTCTGACTCCCTGGTTCAAGCGATTCTCCTGCCTCAGTCTCCGTAGTAGCTGGGATTACAGGCACACACCACCAGGCCCAGATAATTCTTGTATTTTTAGTAAAGGCAGGGTTTCACCGTGTTGGTGAGGCTGGTCTCAAACTCCTGACCTCAAGCAATCCGCCCGCCTTGGCCTCCCAAAGTGGTGGGATTACAGGTGTGAGCCATCCTGCCCGGCTGGCTTAACTCTTGTGAACGTTTGTCTTTAGGAACATTGTATTTGGTTAATTAAAATTTAAGATTTTGGAGCATCAACTGTTCTCTTATATGAAAATAAAAGCATGACTTGTGAAATAATGGGTTCCCCAATTTTTTTGTGGGTGAACAAAACAACTATCCGTGTACCTCAGAACAGGGCAGATAGTATCGTTATGGCTATCTTTTAAGAAAAATCCAACAGCCTAGATAGAGGGAAATGTGTAAAAAATATTTTCAACATCAAGCTCAATTCGAAACTCACTTCAAAACTTAGTGAATGGAAGTTCAGTGAAAATTACATTAATGAGATGACAAATAGAATTAATTTTTTGTTTTAACCTTTTTGCCTAATTTATTATATCTTTTAACTTAACATATATAATGCTTTCAATGCTACCGCATTGAAATAACTGCACAGAGCATATTATTATCGATTTTATCATTTGAAATTAGTTTGATGGAAAGAGTCAAACTCCGTAAAATATTTTAAGAGATTTATTCTAAGCCAAATATGAGTGACCATGGCTCATGACACAGCCCTCAGGAGGTCCTGAGAACATGTGCCCAAGGAGGTTGGGGTGCAGCTTGGTGTTACAGGTTTTAAGGAGGTGTGAGACAATGAAGCATCAATCAAATACATTTAAGGAATACATTGGTTCATTTCAGAAAGGTGGGACAACTTGAAGGTGGGTAGTCTTCCAGGCTATAGGTAAATTTAAACATTTTCTGGTTGAAAACTGGTTGAGTTTTTGTCTGAGGACCTGGGATCAATAGAAAGAATATGTTTAGATAAAAATTGTGGAGGTCAAGATTCTTTTGAAGTCTCATAGCAGCTGCCCTTAGAAACAAGGGATGAGAAATGTTTCCTATTCAGACCGTTTAAAAGGTGCTAGACACTCTGTTAATCTGTTCAGAACTGGAGGACCCTGGAGGGAAAAGATCTGGCTATGTTAATAGGGATTCTTTAGAGGTGTGAATTTTCCCCCACAGAGGATGGCTTGCAGGACAACTTCAAAATGTGACCAAAAAAACATGTTTTGGGGGTGAAATATTTTTATTTTCTTCCTTGTCTTATAATGTTATACCAGAGTCAGGTTGGAAAATAAGCCATGATATATAGGGTGAAATAAAACCTATCTGATGAAAATTTATGGTTTGTAGGGTGTGACTCCCTAGACCCCTTAGACGGGAATCTGGGCAAGATAAAAAAAATCCGAGTTTTGGTCTCATTAGGAATAGAAAGACTGGATTACCTTGGCTACTTTGTATATCTAACCTTTTTTTTTAGTAACCTGGACCATGGATCACAAAGCAATTTTTGATTTAATATAAAGTCAATTAAAATCAAGACAGTCTTCCATTTGATTGAAGTAATTTGGTAGCAGAATCAAAGTCAGAGTAGCTTTGCATACTAAGTAAGAAATATGAATTGCTGTCAATAGTATTTTATGTCTTTTCAATATTTCTGATGGCTGTTACCAATCCATATTTTGCAAACATGTGTATCTATGAGGCCTTCATGATGAAATTTGACCCATTCAGTTTTTCTCCTCTCTTCTATATTGTGCAAGTAATTATTATCTATTCCACTGAGGCAGAAAATAAATCCAAAAGACCACAGGGTAGTGCATATGGGACAAATAAGCAGGCAGGTAAAAAAAACATACTTACAGTGGAAAGACAGGTGCTTAATTGCCTCAAGTGTTTTTTCTATTTTATTTCAAAATAAATGTACAAGAAAGTGTGTGTCTGTGTTTTCAAAGAAATATGTTATAAATGGATATTTAAATTTTAATTTCTAAATGTAAATTAACAGAGCAAAGGAAATTGTTCATGTTTATTCTAACTTTAATCATGCTATTCTTTCTGTGCTCTAAGTCTATTTAAAATTATTCATTTAACAACTTTTTTTTTAGTAACAAGTACTAGCCCAGCATTTGGGAGAGATACATCTGCGAACAAAACAGATGAGATCCATGCCTGCAGAGAGATTTTATTATATAGTAGTAGGTGGGGCCAGGCATGGTGGCTCACGTCTGTAATCTCAGCACTTTGGGAGGCTGAGGCCGGCAGTTCACTTAAGGTTTGGAGTTTGAGAACAGCCTGGCCAACATGGTGAAACCTCACCTCTAATAAAAACACAAAATTAGCCAGGCGTGGTGGCACATGCCTGTAATCCCAGTTACTTGGGAGGTTGAGGCAGGAGAATCACTTGAACTCCAGAGGCAGAAGTTGTAGTGAGCCTGGATGGTGCCACTGCACTCCTGTCTGGGCAACAGAGCCAGACTCTGTCTCAAAAAAACAAACAAACAAACAAAAAAACAGTATGTGGGATAAATAAAGGCAAGCAAACGTGGTAAGTAATTAAGTTATGTGTACATTAAAAATTGACAAAAATTTTTAAAAAAGCAAAAGTAAGGGGCTGCAGGAAATTGGGAGGGGGAGGGATTGGTTTATTTTGTTAGCTGGGTTGTTCAGGATAGAATTAAGACGTTGACAAAGATTCAAAAATATGAGGGTATTAACTAAGGAGATATTTCAAAAAACATTCCAGGCAGATGGAGTATCTGGTGCAGAAGCACTGAGAGAAACATACCTGGCCACATCACGCAACAGCAAGTGGGCCAAGGTTGTTGGCAGAAGTGGGCAAAATCAATATTAGAAGAAAATGAGGTTAAGTGGTAAACAGAAAGCAGAATATGGGGTATTTACAGATAAGTGAAAGAACTTTGACTTTTATGAAATTAAATGGGAAGTCTTTATAAGGTACTAAGCAGAGAATACTATTAACGGAATACCACACTAATCTAGGGGAAATGGCATGATGTTGGAAAGGGGTGGAGCATTGGGGAGGATGAGAATTGTTAAGTTTCTGGATAAATTTTGAAGGAAGTATTTCTGGAGATTGAAGTGTGAGGTGGCAGAGAAAAATTTCGAGTTTTTGTCCTGAGCAACTGGGAAGATGGATTTGCCAGAAACTCAACAGGGAATAAATAGATGGTAATTGAGATCATGAGACCACAGTCCTGAGGACATGAGATGACATAGGAGTGACTGTAGAAGGGAAAAGTAGATCAATATTTCACCTTGGACCTTTCCAACGTTAAAAACATTAAGGAGAAGCAAAGACGCCTGCAAAGGAGACAAAAAAGGACAAGGCAGTGACATAGGTGGAAAACCAAAATATGCTGCTGTCCTAAAAGCCAAGGAAAGTGTTTTAGGAAGGAAGGTATGTCGCCAAAATCAGCAAATAGGTCACCTAAGAGGAGACTGACAAACCAGTAAATTTAGCAGTTGGAAGTTATTAGTGAGGCAGGAGGGAAAACCATCTGTTGGATATAAAAGACAGGAGTAGACTCAACAAATACGATCTTTTCTTTTTAGCAGTTTGGTACAAAGAAATAGGAGGGTAGCTAGAAAGGAAAGTTGATCAAGATTATATATGTGTGTGTGTGTGTGTGTGTGTGTGTGTGTGTGTGTGTGTGTGTGTGTGTGTATTTAATATGGGACAAATAAAAGCATGTTTTTATGCTAACAAACTTGGTCTCATACAGAGCCAAATATTGATAGTGAATCTGTGGGTATATTTGGTAATGGAATTTTTCTTCTAACTCCAGCAGTATTCTAGGTGAAGTAGCAAATACCATTTGTTAAGAAAAGGAAGAGGAGGTTCAGAAGATTGATAAGGGAGAAGTTGTGAAATAGACATCCTGGTGCACGGTGGAGTATTTGTGTTGAAGAAAGTCAGTAGGACTGACTGGTAGCCTTAAGAGCCCACTTGAGGTTTGTGGTCCTCTGTTTAATGTGGGACCAGCCATAAATGCAAAGTAGAATGTGTCTGCATTCAGCCTTAACTGCTGCATAGATACGGGCATGGAACAGGCTTGTATTTAACTAGGGTTGAAGTTTTGCGCAGGAAAATTAAGGACATAAACAAGGGGTGAGTGTCAAGACAGTAATTATACTGACTGACAATGGCATTTAATCTGGTAAAGAAGAGGAATGAGGATATCAGTGAGGTTGGGGATGCAGAAAGGAGGTAGGAAAGATGAACAGCGAGGATCAGCACGCGATGGCTTACAGATGTATTCAGCCTATCATCCGATTTAGTGAATAATGTGTAATTGAAACACAGTTATGCTCTTTTGTTTAAGCACTGTGTGTAATTATTCTTACTCTACAACGGCAAAGAGTTACCTAAAGAGACTGAAATGTTTACCTTCAGTTACCTAAAGAGACTGAAATGTTTGCTACTTGGACCCAGGGCCCACATTATGACTTTTGTGGACCCCAGGATTTTTAAATTTCTTAGCCTCTTTCCTCTCTCTCCATAATGATATATAGATATACAGATACAGCTGTATATCTACAGAAATATATATATATATGTCTACATAGATAGATGCTTCTTAGATCTCTCTGCTCTCTGTCTCCATAGAATAGCTCTCTAAGTAAAATATATTATTTATATTTATGTATTTATAATATCTATCTGTGTTTCTGAGACCCTCTGCTTACTGGGCTCCATGGATAAGTCTAGTCATTTACAGAAAACGTTTGCCAACCCCAACGCCTAGATGTTCAATTATATACATATAGATGTATATAAATATATGTGTATATAATTGGAACCAGGGTTCTAGAGAAAATAAGCAGGAAATATAGAAACCGATAGAGGAGCATGAATGAAATAAAATTTTTAATGTTTAAAAGAATGATTTTCTTCCTACCCAGTGGAAGGCCTGGGTTAATGAGGGTTGCTATCACAATAAATTAAATTTCGGCTGAGTGCTTACAGAAGACAGGAATGTGGAATGGAAAACATGCATGGATTACTTTGTTCCAAATGTCAAGGACAATTTAAGTAAAGGAACGGAGGTGGGAGAAGGCACAGTATGTGAAATGAATGAAAATAAGGTTTGCCTAGGTATAATATAAGGTGTAGGCAGGAACATTTTAGAATCCAGCTTGTGGTAGTTACATGAGTGAGCAGAAGATAATGCTGCAAAGATTTGTTCTTGACCTTAATGAAGGCATACAGCACCCACCTGCATATATTTCAGGAAATAATGAACTCATATTCATGATGATAATGCTATTTTATTTTGTAGAGTGCTTCTAAATATGTAATATTTGGAAATACAGACTTCTAGTTGACTATCACCCTTAGAGCAATCTTGTATTATACAAAAGTCAGCATATGTTTTTAAATTCACTTGCATACTCATTTAATTAGTTCTCCTAACATTTACTGAGCATCTTGTATGCACCGTACCCCATTTTATGCTCTGGAAATAAGAACATGAATGAGACACCTCTCTTATTTAATAGATTGAGAAGAAAAACAATCTTTGATGAGAGACAAACATACAAACAATTATCTGTGTTCTGTGAGCCTAATGTATTTTGTTGAATACATGGATAAACAGATAAGCTAAAGTTTTAATTTTCACCATTTTAAATTGATATTCTGTAATTCAAACCACACTATATACATAATATCCCAAAATTCCCACGTGATCCCAGTAAATTATGGGAAGATTGTGAAATAGGTAGCACAACCTATCTGCAGGAATAATAATTTCTTATTTTAACTGTGCACATAGTCATAGCCTTCCTATCAATTTTCTTATAAAATGCTTAAAAGAGGGGCTTAATTGTTTTGAGTATTATTAATTATTACTTCTGAAGAGGATGATAATATCTTGCAGAAGACAAGACTTAATAAGCTTAAAATTTCATTGAATTTAGCAGATGGCTTTGCTACTGATACATTGAAAGGCACTGTTTAAATGACAATATTTCATATTTTATTCCTGAGATCAGCAGCTCAAGCCACTGCTCTGCCTATGGAGTAGCCATTGTTTTATCCTTTACTTTCTTATAAACTTGTTTTCACTTTACTCTATGAACCAACCCCGAGTTCTTTCTTGCACAAGATCCAAGAACCCTCTCTCGAGGTCTGGATCAGGACCCCTTTCCGGTAACAGTGCTAAAAACAACACAAATCCTTGAGAACATAAACACATTGAAAATCTTTATTATATGCCTGTCATGTTATATTTGTTACACACATCTTATCATTTTATGCTCAAAACTCCATAAAAACAGGCCTTTTTATTATCACAATTTTAAAGATGAGAAAACCCCCAAGTTTACAAAGCTCAAGTACAGTCCAAAATCACACTAAGACTAAATGACAAAGAATTAAACACAGACTTGCTGAAGTTCCAAATACACTGTAATAAGGAAAATAGAACACAATATCCATTTTAAGTATACTCAAAGAAAACTACGTGATAAACTATTATCTAATAGTTACGTCTACTTTGCTGTTTTTGAAAGGTGCACCTTATCATTTTATTCACCTGGTGCTTTTGATAAATATCAGAATTTCTCCATCTTGGACATAGTGACATTAAGGATTATATTTATTTTTAAACTTTAAGAAATACTTCATAAACATTTTAGAAAGCGTCAAACATTGCTTTGTGAAACTTATAAGAAACTTATATATAAACAATATTTCCCCCAAATGCATATATTTATATATCCATAATACCTTGAATATATCTATATATTGAATGTATATATATTCTATATATAGAGAGAGAAAATCTTGTATCTCTGTGTCTGTGTGCGTCTGTGTGTATGTGTGTGTATATATATGTATATATAGGGTTTTTAGGAACAGCAGTTTAGAGGGAGCCATGGCATGCAAGTTTTTTAAAATTTGGCATTTTCTTTTTCTACTTTTGCTTTTAGATTCCCTATGTAAGCTACATAAGAAATAAGTAGCAGATAATTGTTTTTTATCTTTTTAATAAAAATTTTGTTCTGTTTATTGCCAATATGCCATTACATACATTTTACTATATAGTATATATGCAAGGACCACAAGTAAAGTATATTAATAACACATTAAAAAGTAAAGATGGCAAACGAGATTACAAGAGTGATATCATTTTGAACAGAGGTCTCAGAACTGTGTCATCAGTGGTGTCCTAGTAAACATTTTAATTGGTAACTTGGATGGGCATATAGAGAACAAGCTCTTACATTCATTAAATTTGTGGGTCACTGGAATCTTGAAGGGTTAGTGAATGCATTGCAGAATAATTATAATACAGAAATGATCTTTACAACGTGTAATATGGGCTGAATTGAACAAATTAGATGTAGTAGAGAGGCACACATGGAAGATACCATACTTGGATCCAAATTACAAATGCTGTAAGTACTGAATTAGCATCAGCATGGGACAAAAATGTTTAAGTGATTTACACGACAGTAAATTCAATGTGAGCTAGCCTGTGATGTGGCTTTCAAAGACCCTAATCAGGCAAGCTCAGAAAAAAATAAAGTGAACTCAATTGAGTGTGTATTATTTCTGTTCAGATAATACATGGGGGTATTATTGTTAATTCTGACTACTGTATTTTCAACATGATAAGAAATTCTGAGGTATTCTATTTAGGACAGTCTTCATTAAATAATTGAAATATCTTACAAAGAACATTTAAAGGACTGTTACATTCTTCCTTTGAGGAAGAATAATTTTCTTTGAGGACAGAAGGGAAAGCGTGAATGCATTAATTAGGCAGGCTGCATGAGGTAGGGAGATGACGTTTACCAAACTAAAAAAAAAATATATATTTAGAAAAGAAAATGCATTTGATGTTCAGAGTTTGAAGGATTTGAAAAAGGACCAGTGGGTGAAAATGACCAAAATGACCAAGGAACCTATTTGGCACATATTTGTTTGCTTAACACCTACGGTGCCTTATATACCACAGCTATTCCACCAGGGCCTGAGTATACATGTAGTGTACATATGAAGACATTGTCCTGGCCAGGAGAGACCACACAGTTCAGTGTCTCAAAATAAGAACCCTTTGTTTTTAGGAAAAAAACACTTAAATATTAATTCTAACGTTGACATTTTATGACTGTTACTTATAATTTCATCTTTTCTTAGCAATCATCATTTGTACAATTCTCACAACATATGTAAACATGAGGGAATACTCCTTGATGAGTACAGACCCCTCATCTGATGACTTGCATTGTAAGCAAACAAAAATAAATTTCCTAACTGACCTATAGCGCAACTGAAGACACTGCTATACTTGAGATACCAGGCATATTTCTTTGAGAACCCAGATATTTCCTTGTACAGCAGAGGTTTTACAAAAAGTACTCAGGCTTCAGTGAAAAGATTTGAGTATGCAGTGTGACTCAGCCACAATGTGAACACACAGATGCTACTTAGTAGAAAGAGAAAAACCTCACCTTTCAATGTGTTTGATAGAAATCTTTCCAACCAAGAGACTAGCTTTCATATATACCCTCATGATCTGATTCTTGTTAATGAAAAATATCACACTGGACCGTAAGTTCACATGAGTTCCTTTTGTTGCCAGCAGTAGGTAAGAGGGCACTGACCAAGTATGGGTACCCTGCTTCATGGAGACAAAAGGCTGGAGAGTTGTTAAGAGCTGGGAAGGGAGCAGGAAGAGATCTTAGGCCTCTTTGTTTGCTGGTTCACCTGAGCCAGTGGAAAGTGGAAAGTAACTTTTCTTCTACCTTTATGACAGAGCCAGTTTTACAACTTGGAGCAATATGTCCACAGAAGTTCAACTCTTACCCTCCCACAAACACTGAGAGATAAGGACAGTGCTGTCTTCCTTGACAGTGACATTTCAAAGGGATGCTACCCAAGTGCTTGAGGAAGATATTACTGTGGTATAAGACTGTTAAAAAGCCTTTGAAAAAATCTGAATCTCAAAGGGGCAGATAAACTCGGCAATGACAAATTTCTAAAGTAAATGCGCTAAGAAAAGGCAGGTCAGGGGACTTCATGCAGAAAGAAGCCTGTCTAAAGTTTAGTCAAGTAGAGGAGCATTTTAAGTCTGTCTTGGTCATCCTGTAAGACCAGACAGCCTTCCTATCCTAAGTGGACTGACTCAGTAAGTGTTAGACTCTCTCTGGAAAATAAGGCCTCACAAAGGCCAAGATCTTTCTCAAAGTGAAAGTTTGCTTAGTTTTCCTTGTGGATTTGAACAACATATTTTATTACTGCTGATTCTTATGATTCTGAGACAAAGTGTACACATTAAAGTGGATATAACCATTTTTTCAAGAGAGGTTAGAACAGAACATTAGGGAGAATGTTCATCTTTCAATTTCTGGAGAAAGATTCTAAAGAAAAATAGTGTGAAAGTTAAATTTTCATTGAATAAAGTGAGATTCTTTTTGCTGTGTTTTGGTTTTGTCTTTTAAAGAAAGCACTGGGCATGGTGGCTCACACCTATAATCCCAGCACTTTGGGAGGCCAAGGCAGACAGATCATGAGGTCAGGAGATAGAGACCATCCGGGCTAACACGGTCAAACCCCATCTCTACTAAAAATACAAAAAATTAGCCAGGCCTGGTGGCAGGCACCTGTAGTCCCAGCTACTCGGGAGGCTGAGGCAGGAGAACGGCATGAACCCGGGAGGTAGAGCTTGCAGTGAGCCGAGATGGCGCCACTGCACTCCAGCCTGGGCAACAGAGCGAAATAAATAAATAAATAAATAAATAAATAAATAAATAGAAAAAAAAAAGCAAGGGTTTAGATAAGGCAGTTTTTACTGTAAGTGGTGGAGTAATAAGTAGGATAAGACATAAATGGAGTCTGTCACAGGGGCAATGAAAACGTCATTCTGAACCTTGGAATGGAGAGAAACCTGGAGAACTAAGCAGACTTAGGACCTTACAAGGAGATGTAATTCTGCCCAAACCCTCAGCCAACAACCTGGAAGAGAGAGGTGAGATATCTGTCACACCAGATGGTTTCAGGAAGAATCATAAACCAAAACATGTCAATTACCCTATTTAGAATTCTGGCTGGATTCTACATCAAAGCATAGTTTGGGAGCTTGGGTGGCCATACTTATGTATAAATGGTGGCATGACATGGTTAAGCTGTGAAAGTCCCCAGTGTATAAACTCCTATTGCTGCCTGCAGGTGACAAAATGAAAATGCAGGTATCTCCATGCAATTCAACTGTATAATTGTCTAAGCATTAAAAGGTGCTAGAAGGGAAGACTCCTGGGATCAAAGTGAGCAGGGTACAGAGTGTGTGGAACTTCAATGAGGAAACTTATCAAGGACTGTAATTACCCCCAGTAGTTGCCAGAATAAGACCAAAGGCCAGTTAGAGTCAGTTCCTGCCTGGATAGCGTAGATATGGAGAGCCCTGCTGGAGATTGGGTTTCCTGGGAAACTGTTGCTGAGATTCAGAGTTCCATGTGGAAAGTTCATTAAGGAGTATTCTGAGGAGCATCATCAATGAGGGAGGACAGCAGCACTGGGCAGAAGGAGATACTGAGCAGAGTGCTGAAACTCAGGCAGTCCCTCAGAAATGTCCTCTCTGAACCAGCACATCAGTTTTTGTATGCGGGCTGCTTCATGACTTGATAGGTGGTAGTGTGGTGTTGTTTTTTTTTTATTTTATTTTATTTTTTATTTTTTATTTTTTATTTTTTCCCATGAAGGGAAATACCTATAACAGGGTTTGATATGGTTTGGCCTTGTTCCCACCCAAATCTCATCCTGAATTCCCACATGTTGTGGGAGGGAGCCTGTTGGAGGTAATTGAATCATGGAGGCAGGTCTTTCCTGTGCTGTTCTTGTGACAGGGAATAAATCTCACAAGATATGATGGTAATCATAAGGGGAAGTTTTCCATCGCAGGCTCTCTTCACTTGTCTGTCACCATGTGAGACACGCCTTTCGCCTTCCAGCATGACTGTGAGGCTTGCCCAGCCACATGGAACTGTGAGTTCTCCATTAAATCGCTTTCCTTTGTAAATTGCCCAGTCTCGGGTATGTCTTTATCAGCAGCATGAAAATGGATTAACACAAGGTTCATTCTTCAACCTTCAGCATACACCATCCATGGAAGCTGGAGGAATAAGTGTCTTGGTCCTGAGCAGAGATTCATAGAATCCCCAAGGCCATATCAGGTGGAACAACTCAGCAGAGGCCTTCTAGTCGATAACCTATTATACAAGATTTCCCCTGGAAGCAGAAACCTCTAATAAAGCAAGACCAACTACCTGGTAGCCACTATCAGTCAGGATCACTTTAAATGAACTTGAGTTATTTTGAGCACTTAGGTGAATTCCAAATCTTAGCTGTTATGAATAGTGCTGCAATAAGAGTGCTGCACTCGTATGAATAGTGCAGGTATCTCTTTGACATGCGATTTCTTTATTTAGGAAATATACCTAGCAGTGGGATTGCTAGATTATATGGTAGTTCTATTTTTACTTTTTTGAGGAACCTCCATAGTGTTCTCCACTATGCCTAGGTTAGTTAATAGGTTAAATTTGAATAGAAAACTTACTGCGTTTTCATTCTTACTTGCCCAATTTACTGATAGCATACTCTATAATCTCCCATTAAAATAATTCTCAGTTGAGATATTTAAATTAAATTACACCTAAGGATGCACTCTTGCCAACTCTAAAGCAAATTTCCCATGAATGTACCCAAAGTTATGAATTAAAGGACTCTCTTAATTGGCCTTATACATTCATATGATACGACCAGTATGTATGTAGCAATAAAAGTTGCAATAGCCCTTAGGACTCCCCGTCGTGACAAGCAGCCTATGGTAAGCAATAAAGATTCAAGGATAACATTATGAATCAGATTTCTAAGTATATGCGCACAATGAGAAAGCAAAAGCATAGAACATATTTTAATTTGTACATGCAAAAATAGTTCCTGGTAATAAAAATGTCACCATATGATATTGCAGGGAATACTTCCACTCACTGCTCCTAGAGGGATTCATAACACTATAACTAGAGGTTTTCATTCTCTGTGGATTTCAAAATGCAAATTGATTTGTTCATTTTCCTGGTTTAGAGAAACATAATAGTTCATGCTGCCCCATGAGATTCTTCAGATTTCTTTGACTGAAGTCCAAGTACTTATAAATACTTATGCATAAATGCCTCCAGGGTCATACTAAAAGCACAAAAGCTCACTAAGATCCATTGAATAATTTTTAGAATCACCTGGAATTTTAAATATTCAAGATTAAATACTACAAAATATATTTTATTTTTGAAACCAATCAAAATTACCATTACATTTTAATTCCTATTTTTCAATGGTTCATAAAAAGAAGAATCTAAAATTGCATCATAAATCCTTACTTAAAAGTACTTGCACTAAAATTATACCCACTATTGAAGGTGATATTTGGAATACCATATTTAAGATACAGAAAGAAATATTTTATAGACGTAGGAAGATAATGAAAATGCTCTTTATCACAATCAAACTGAAAAGCTTTCAGCCAGAATAGTACTATCTAACAAATGTATATTGCACACAGGCTGCACGCCATAAACCAGACAGGGCTGCTGCAGTAAGTAACATATATATATATATATATATATACACACACACACACACACATATTTTTAAAAAAACACTTTTTCCCTTTTGGAAGGGAGTTTTGGAAGGGAATACTATAGGGAAGCTTGATAAGTTTTGTAATGTTCATAAGTAGCTGTTGCTGTAAGAATAAATGCAGTGTCTGAAGACGGTTGAACAGGGGAGGATTTAGGTATGGGCAGATATCCGAAAGACTTCTTTGGAGGAAACACTTTTGCCTTACTAGATATTTTGTCAGGGCTTTGCCAGGGGACATATGCAAAGAAATGCAGGTGAGAGAGAACGTAGCATGATGAGGAAAGTACAGGTAGTGAAAAAAGGCTTGCCTAAAGATGGAGATAGCAGGAATGACAGGTGAATAAAAAACATGAATTCCTTCTGTAACATACTAAAAAGTGAGAGAGTTTTTTTCACTGTATAGCGGAGGCCATTTTAATATTTAAGTGTAATTTCAAAGCAGTCTCCTAGAGAGATTATTCTGACACCAGTGCGGCTAAAAGCAGAGACAGGGAAGCCAAATCACAGGGAGGAAGACATCTCTTGAGAAATACAGAGATGAGAGGACTCAGGCATAAATGCCTACAGTGGAAAAGTGGTTTTCCTTTGTAATTCATCCCATGTGACAGCAAAAGAACAGAGAAATGTATGTGCATACTCCAGTTTCAGACTTGAGTAATGGGGTGGCTACTGTGAAAAATCACAAATGTAGGAGTACGGCAGCAGATGACCTCATGGGATAAGATGGACTCTAATATAGTGAGTGGCTTAAGATATATTGAAATAAGGCATTGTCAGATAGTTAAAGATTTCAGTCTCCACCCAGTCCTTGAATAGCCCCAAATTTGAAGCATCGTAAGTATTTTCAAGGTTAAACAGGCTCATAGGAATTTAGGATGTTCCATGTAGGAGTTTAGGGTAGAATCCATTACCACTGTTGTTAGAATGATGCTGGTTACATTGTATAACCTTAATTCTATAAAGACAGGAACTCGCAATTGTTGTGGGGTCTTGAGAATTGCACTATTAGACAATTGAAGACAAATCCAGTTGCATCTTTACCTGGAAAATAAGAAGAGAAACCCACTGAGACAGAGCCAGCTAGTTGTCTCCTTCTGGCCACGTCTTCTATAATAATATACATTTTAGTAGAGTGTGTGACCATCTAGGCAAAACAAAAGTTCCCAGGTTCCACACAGATGTGCATGACCTTACAAATGGAATATGAGCAGAAATGATATATTTACTTTCCAGGTCACACCAAATAGAATGTGCACTTCCAAGTGGGAGGCAAAGAGGTAATTTGAAACACAAAATCTAAGCCACAATTTGATGATAAAAAGCAAAGGCCTAGACAGTCTTGGTCCTCAACAACGTGGAGGTGCCAATCACAAACTGCTGATACGCAGAGTGTGAATATGAATGAAATACACTTCAAATTGGTTAAGACATTTTTGGTTTCTCTTGCCATCCCAACACATGCATAGGAAATGTTCTGAGGTCAGTTTAAATAGGTGCAGAAGATGCCTAATTATTATCCATTTAGAAATTGAAGACAACTATGACAAGCATGTTGAGTTAGCTTTTCACAAACAAGCAAGTAATTTCTATCCTTTTAATGAGAATAAATGAAGCTCAGATGTTTGGCAAAGCAGTTTGAGCATGGGCACAAGCCAAATAAAGTTTCTGTTATCTGAACTAAGATTAAGACAGTGTGCAGAAAGACAATGTAATTGCAGTCATATCCTATATTTAATCCTTATTATTTTTACTTGTGCTGTTGGTTTTGTGATGAGCTAAACTTAGGCTATCAAAGAATGAAAAACAGTAATAAATATTAAATCAAAAATAGATAACTCATCAGACACTGTATTTCAAAATAGGAGGTAATCTTTATGAGTAAAAATTTAAAAAAACACATGATTATGCCATACCCAGTGAATATTTTTATTTTCTTTTTTCTTTTTAAAATTTTTGTGGGTGCCTAGTAGGTATATGTATTTATGTACATTTATCAAAATATACAGGAGATATTTTGATACAGGCATGTAATGTGAAATAAACATATCATGAGAATGGGGTATCCATCACCTCCAGCGTTTATCCTTTGAGTTAAAATGAATCCAATTACGTTATTTGAGTTATTTTAAAATATGCAATTATTATTGACTATAATCACCCTATTGTGCTATCAAATAGCAAGTTTATTCATTCTCTTTTTGGATCCATCAATGATCCCCACCTCCCTGCAATCCCTCACTATCCTTTCCAGCCTCTAGTAACCATCCTTCTACTCTCTATGTCTACGAGTTCAATTGTTTTGATTTTTAGATTGCACAGATAAGTGAGAACATGCAATGTTTCTCTGTCTGTGCCTGGCTTATTTCACTTCACATAATGATCTCCAGCTCCACTCATGTTGTTGCCAATGACAGGATTTCATTCTTTTTTTTATGGATGAATAGGAGTCCATTATGCATATGTACAAAATCTCAAACAGAATATATAAGGAGCTCAACAACTCTATAGGAAAAAAATCTGATAATCTAATACAAAATGGGCAAAATACTTGAATAGACATTTCTCAAGAGAAGATATGTGAATGGTAAACAGGGATATAAAAAGATGCTCAACATCATTCATCATCAGAAATGCAAATTAAAACTACAATGGGACATCATCTTACCCCAGTTAAAATGGCTTACATTCAAATGACAGGCAATAACAAATGCTAACAAGGATGTGGAGAAAAGGGAACCCTCATACACTGTTGGTGGGAATGTAAATTAGTCCAACTACTGTGGAGAACAGTTTGGAGCTTCCTCAGAAAGTGAAAAATTGAGCTACCATATAATCCAGCATTCTCACTGCTGGGTATATACACAAAAGAAAGGAAATCCAGTCTATCAAAGAGATATCTGCACTCCTATGGTTGCTGGAGACTGTTCATACTAGATAAGGTTTGGAAGCAACCTAAATGTCCATCGACAGAGGAATGGATAAAAAAATTCAGTGAAAAAAATTTTTTCTAATTTTATTACTTACAACATTTATAATAGCTAAGATACTCAAGCCTTATAGAAGTTAAAATTTACAAAAAGTACCTTATTTTCACCTTAAAAAGATTTGAGGTAACATGGTATTATTTTAAATATGAGAAAACTAAGTTTGAAAAAGTTTAATTTAATATATAATCCTATCATCACTGTGCTATTCTTCTTCACATTTACCATATCGAATGTATATTGATCATTTACTATATATCAGTAACTATGTGTTCTTTTCATATTTCACCTTATCTAATATTCATTGTTTTACAGGTGGAAAGGAATGTTTCAGTGGGGCCTGTGGTTACCAGTTTCATTTGCTATGAAATCCTTACTTAAACCCAGGACTGTTTGAAATAAAACTTTGTTCATTTAACCACTATTCTACATAATGAATATAGTTGTTCGTGAATAAAAGTTTAACAAATGGAAAAGATTCACTTAAAAATAATATTTGATTATTGGCCAGGCACAGTGGCTCACGCCTGTAATCCCAGAACTTTGAAAGGCCGAGGCAGGTGCATTACCTGAGGTCAGGAGTTTGAGACCAGCCTGGCTGACATGGTGAAACCCCATCTCAACTAAAAATACAAAAATTAGCTGGGAGTGATGGCAGACACCTGTAATCGCAGCTACTCAGGAGGCTGAGGTAGGAGAATCACTTGAACCCAGGAAGTGAAGTTTGCTGTGAGCCAAGATCATGCCACTGCACTCCAGCCTGGGTGACGGAGCAAAACTCCAGCTCAAAATGATAATAACATTTGATCAAACATGTTTTACAGTATCATATCTGCAGTTACTAGCTATTAAGTATTAATTAGTAAAATGATCAGGGGAAGTCTCATTCATTATGGAAAATCAAGGATGGATAATTACAGAGTGTTTTGGGATATCCATCAGTAAGACAGTTGTTTGAGTGTCTGCACAAAACTCAGGTATTTATAGAGGTTAAGAGGGCCAAACTTACTCCCTTAACTTATAAATAATCTCCTTCTGCAGCCCTAAATGCTAAATGAAAGTTCCAATATAATCTGTTAATATGATGTCATGGTAATTCCTGTGATTTAAATATTTTCTGGAGAATATATACTTTACATGAATCTTAGACATCAAAACTTTTCTCAAAATAATTTGAGTAATTTTTTTTTTTTGCCTAGAAGAATCCTGAACAAACTAACATAGTAATGAGATTCGTATATTGTCAGATGATAAAAAGGAAGGTTCTAGACATGTCTAGTGTCATTTTTCAAAATCATCTAATGCTCCAGTTTCTCTGATGCATATGCTATCCCAAAGTAGTGTGTGATTCAGGTACGAGGCAGCTGAAATTGTTTCCTTTTATTTGTCATTATTCAACTAAGGATATTAAGAATTTCAATGATCTTTATATAGGTTACACACACACAACACACACACACACATTATAATATGTGTCTGTGTTTGCCAGTAAACATATATTTTTATTGTTTTTTCAATGAAAAATTGTGTATCTTTTTAAGCTGCCATATTGTGCAATCTCTGCTTTGTGAACCGAAATTGAAATCTGTGTTCACAATCAATGTCGTCTTCAACCTTCTCTTTCCTGACAAGAGGTAGTTTTCCTCAGCACTGCTTCATTTGTGCTCTCCCCACCAGTGGGTTCTGCTGCCCCTGATTTCATCTGTGTGCCAGCAATATTACAAGATGCAATGACTGAAATGTATAGCCCATTCGTCTGCAGTATATTTTTCTGTTCAAAATCCAACAGGTCAGAGCATCTGAGTGTCAATTCCAAGATAAATATTCTCATAAAGTAGCCGGAGTTCCAACTTTATGCTTTATATTTCTACTGGTATTAGGGAGGGTGCATCATATTGCTTAGTTCCAAAAATAGCTACAACATTGAAATAACTTTACAAATCATAGAGTCCATGTTTTTGAAACTCAAGATTATATTCACACTCATTTCCACAGCCATTCTTGTGGCTTGTAGTTTCCAGATTCATTAATTTTTTTAATCTTTATTATTTTCCTGTAAATAATGACATAGAGCCAGGTAAGATTATTATTATAAGAGTTTAGTCAACTTCCAATAGTTCAGAAGATAAAGTTATGTTTCATGTAAATTTAATGTAGTGCTTTTGATGTTAACTATAGGAACAAGTGTAATGTTAGAAGTCAAAGAGTGGAAAACTAACCAAGACTCGTTTTCTTGGCTCATTAATTTTGCAATGCGGTTGTACTTGGATTGTTCATAAAGATGCCTAAGAGCAGCAGATACTCTTTCAAAACCACAGGGCAGGGGTTATTCATCTTTTATACTTTCTACCTAGAAAAAACGTTGTATGAATATATTATATGTATTGCTGATAGTTTTTTTGCCTTTGATAGATCTATGAAACTGAGAGAAAATAGAAGGTTTGCTTCACATATTAATGATGTACTTTGCATCCAAAGAAACTTCATATCAAAAACCAATAGGTCAGTAAGAATTTTAAGATTAGTGAGGTTTCCAAATTCTATAGAATTATTATATGATAAAAAATTAGAAAAATGCAGTACACTCCATTCAAGAATAAGCTAATGTGATGTAAATAATGTCAAAATATGTATGCATAAATGAATAAAAGTAGTTACATAAAAATGGGTCCATATTCAAAATATAATCAAAAAACTTCTTTAAATATAAATATTTAAGAATATGGACTTTTCTTCATAGCTGGAATGTGCCTTTAACCAACATTTATTAAACTTCTACATGGGGCCAATATTGTGGCACACTAGTAAAAATAGTTAATAAAGTGTAATATCTGTCCTTCCAAATTTTGATACCAAATTGCATGAAGAACAGAAGATGCAGAGATCAAAGTATACATGCTAAGGTCATGGAGGAGAAAGTGCTGTGGAAACAAAAAGAAAAGAGGAAAAGCTTACAAAAAGATCCTTTATTTCCACTTATATGAGTCAAGATTTTGGGCTTGCTATTCATTCACTCTAGGCTGTCAAAATCTCCATAGGAATATCATATAATACAAAGTTTGAATTTTCTGGTCTGCAGTTTTGGTGGCATCACAATCTTTAGTTCTCAGCATTTTTATTTACTAATTCAAATTATGATAACTGATGTACATAGTTAAGTATTGAAAAGGCTCATGGGAATACTTAAAATGTGACACACCATAGGCAGCCACTAAGTCCATTAAACAGTTATTGAATATCTAATCTATGTCTGGATGAAGGGATATTGAACCCATTAAAAACAGACTGAAACTATGTGAAATGAATCCCACTTACAGATTCAAAAAGACAGAGTGTTGTTTGGTGGCCAGATTCTTGATGTCACTCATCCTTAGAAACCTATGCATAGCCTGTTGAGCCACAGATCACAAACACTTGACTGAGTGAGTTGGATTATGAGAAGCTCAAATCAAGGGTTAACCATAAAAAAAAACCCAGATGACACAGATTTAAGTGAAACAATTAAAACCTGAGTTCATTGAACTATAGTCTCCTTAAGTATATTAAATACAGCCTGCTAATTGGACCAAGAAAGAACTCACTCACTAAGGGGGACCAAGTGAATACTACAGATAAAGAGGGCTCATGAAGAGGGCTAATTGTCTGGAATCGCATAAATTGTGTTCAATAGATAGCAACTAGTAACTAGAAAGGTGAGAATGGAAGGGAATTTGAGATTTATTTGCAAGTTAACACCAGATCTTCCTCTTTTTTGTTGTTTTTGTTTTTGTTTTTTTGAGATGGAGTTTCGCTCTTGTCGCCCAGGCTGGAGTGCACTGACATGATCTCTGCTCACTGCAACCTCTGTTTCCTGGGTTCAAACAATTCTCCTGCCTCAGCCTCCTGAATAGCTGGGATTACAGGCATGCACCACCATGCCTGACTAATGTTGTGTTTTTAGTACAGATGGGGTTTCTCCATGTTGTTCAGGCTGGTCTCAAACTCCTGACCTCAGGGGTGATCCACCTGCCTCGGCCTCCCAAAGTGCTGTGGTTACAAGTGTGAACCACTGCACTCGCAAACCTTCCTCTTAATGGGGAAAAGGATCCCAAGAAAATCGCAAGCAATGGGTACAGTTTGAATACATGCTGATGTAAATATAATTTATTATTGCAAGTGGGCATGACTGGAATGGTCAAGAACTTACGTACCTGTCTCTATTGTCACTCCTGAGTTTCAGCCAGAGAAGAACTAAAGACAGAAATTGGGAGGAGAGACAAGTTTCATTGCACAAGCTGGGTTCACCTACACACCACTTGAAACCATTTTAATACTGCAGTAGGAAGCTCAAGTCCCAGCTGCTTGGAGTTTTTCTAGAAAACCAAAACTTTTTCATTTTAAGGTATCTTGTATGTCCCCTGAAAACATCAGGCATGATTCCCCCATAATTTATATATAACAATTGAAGTGTTTTACGTTAGTTGTGAGAAAATTGCTCATACCAATGCTAAGTGTTCTAATGTTGCAATTAAAACACATTAGAAATGTTAAATAATCTCTATGTAACTAGTGAGTTTTACCGTGGCATGGGATTTATTATAGTTATCCAGGAGCCATTATAGGATTAATAATGATTTGATCAAATACAGTAGCCTTTTAAAATTTTTTTGTATTTTTGGTAGTTAATTTTTTAAATGTGGTTTTCTAAGTGTCCACTCAAATTACCACCCATCCTCTAATTTATATAGAGATATATGTGTATATATATACACACACATATCCATATATGAAGCTATGTATGTCTTCATATATACATATATCTGCATATATATATACACACACATGCATATATGAAGCTATGTATATCTTCATAGTCTTCTCTCTTGTCTTTAGCTTTTATTTTCTTAATGCTGGGCTGAGCGCGGTAGCTCATGCCTGTAATTCCAGCACTTTGGGAGGCTGAGGAGGGCAGATCACCTGAGGTCAGGAGTTCAAGAACAGCCTGGCCAACATGGTGAAACTCTATCTCTACAAAAATACAAAAATTAGCTGGTCATGAGGTGGGTGCCTGTAATCCCAGCTACCTGGGAGGCTGAGGCAAGAGAATCACATGAACCTGGGAGGCAGAGGTTGCAATGACCTGAGATCACGCCATTGCACTCCATCCTGGGCAGCAGAATGAGACTCTGTCTCAAAAAATAAATAAAATAAATAAATAAATAGATAGATAGATAGATACTTTCTTAATGCCTCACTTGCCAGTCAAAATGTCAGCTATCCACTGTTCTACTTTTTATTTAATACTGACTTGTCATCTCCATCGGGATTACAAACCCTTCAGAATGTGTACTAAGCTGGCATGCCTTCATTTTGTATACATAGTGCTTTACACTATTTTTAGCACAAGTAGGCAATTCATAGCCAAAATTTTGATTGATATAAATGTGGAGTTCAATTTTTCAGAAACCTTCTGTAGTTTTATAGGATCTATGACCTATTTGATCTTCCCATAAATAAATAGGACTGTTCACATGATGTGACACTCATTTAGAATGTTACTACATCAGCTTTTAAAGTCCATGCAAATATTCTTCTTTGCATAGCTATTTGTTACATACAATCCTTCTCTAATTTTACAGCACCACCATCTTATATGATTAAGGTATTATCCAATGCACTTTAAAAGTATGTAATACTTTATTAACAAAATCATTGCAAATTATGTAAATATTATGCACAATGATTTAATTCTAGAATACCTCATTTATCTATTTCATAGTTCAGAGATCAAAGCATATGCTCTACTTCAACTAGTTGCCTTGCGATATTAACCACATAACCTGACCAGATATTTAAATATGCACTAATACAAACAGATAAAATTAATTTCAAATGCATGTAGGTTTCTATTTAGTTATAAACTTTACTTGAATAAGCTAGCGAAACATTGTAAAAGAAATGAAATAGGTTTTGACAGGAAATAGTTTATTACTTTAATTTACTCAAAAAACCGTGCAATATGTAAATGATAAGAGAAATGTAAAAAGAAAAAAATGTATGTGGAATAATATTTTATGAGCCCTTTGCCGATACTTGTCAGAAGAATAGAAGAATAAAATGAATAGAAATATATAAATACAAAGTTTTGCAGATTGATTATTTTAACCTAAATACTACTATTTGGCTTCAAATGAACCCCCAGAACTTTTTTTGGGGTTATCTTCTGGATATTAACCCAGTGGCACTCACTTCAATATAACAATGCCTGAAATAGAAGAAATATCTTCATGAAATTTATTATAAAATATTAAATTATTTATCAAGGGTTACAAAAGCAGGCTGAAAATCATAATCCTAAGGAGCCTCCACCTTCCATTAAAAGTTAACATTCCACAAAAATCATGTCCAATGCACGTGCAACAACAATGTTGACATGTCATAAAGATAACACGGGATGATTCTGATTATTTCTGAGGCTCTTGCCCAAGTCTGCATTTTCAGGCCTCTGCTAGTCAACAAAGGTCGTTTCTCCTTGGAGAATGAATGAATAACTGAATCAATTATCTTATGTCCTGGCAGGGTGTGTCTTATGCTTAAGGCTGGAAGTGTATGTCTTATCCTTAAGCCTG
This sequence comes from Macaca fascicularis, assembly GCF_037993035.2. NCBI lineage: Eukaryota > Metazoa > Chordata > Mammalia > Primates > Cercopithecidae > Macaca > Macaca fascicularis. Next base: position 52,315,730 of record NC_088384.1, on the reverse strand, counting down.
ATTTTGTTTATGTTGATAAATGAGATTTTGCATTTTCCTGAAACACAGTCTCTATCTGTGGTAAGCATATAGTCCTAAAGAACTCAGTCATATCTCATTTTTCTTTCCTACTGGGTTCCTAATAATATTACATTTTCTTTCTCTCATCAATTGAAGGAAGGAGTGTCATATAATCACTTTGGGCCAATGAGTTTTGGGTAGAAATAATGTGCTTCGAATTCAGGCCATAGCACTGAATTGCTGGTGCCTAATCCTTCATTGCCCTCTTCCCACTGCCTCAGTGATTTAGAAATTCACATAATCCAGACAGTGGCCCCAGTCCCCAAGATGATCACAGTTTCAGTAAACCAGTGCTCCTGGTTACTTTGAACACAAAATGTCCCACTCATGAACACATGCACAGTGAGTATGTAACACACACACACATACACACACACACACACACACACACACACATCTTTTCTGGCTTAGCCACAGGTATTTTAAAGTGAGTTTATTATTCTAATATTCCACCATAGTCTACTGTAGCTTAATACCCTCCCTTAAAACTATATGGTAGCCAAATAATTCCGGTTTTCCTTATTCCCTATACCAGAGAGCCTACATAATATTTCTGACATATTAGACTGACGTCCCTTCATCCTTTTTTATTCTTCTTTCTCATATCCATCACCTCTGAGTTTGGAGATTATCCTAAGAATTGGGTTATTTGCTTTAGAAACTGATAACTATTGATGAATTTTCTGGGTGTAGCCTAGGTGCTCAATTTGTATTATTGCCATTTTTATTTGGCCTAATAATTTGCTCTTTATTCTTTACTGGACTCCTTTAGAATATCACTCAAATATCCCAACTACAAAATTTTTGATAAGACTTGTTACCTACAAACATCCTTTCAGTTGCCATATTCCTTATTGCCTAATTTTTTTAACAGTTATTACAGTCGTGTGTTTTCTCCACATTTTGATTCTACTCCAGGTTTATGTAAATAGTAACCAATTTAAACATTTATTATGATACCAAACAACATTTGTTTGTATGAGCAGTTTGTCCATCAAGTACATTGTGTGATTGGATTTAATTGTTTTTTACTTATTTTTCCTGTTCTTTTTCTTTTATTTTAACGTAAAGTAAATGAGTGAACTGAGCAATAATTGAAAAGTCACAATTTTGGAAACAAGATGTGGTTAAAATTCAGCATTTTGAGGGTAATGAAAGCTTATCTACAAAAAATAAGTGCAGTCTGTTTTGTTATAATACTTGCTTTGTAAATGTGACTGTGTTGCAAAACAATTAATATACCAGGAAACAGTGCAAACACAATGTGAATTTTAAGTTCGCTTATGTGCAATTTTGTCTGCAAGAAACATCAGATGAGCACAGAAAACTGCACCCACCCAGACAGAGCCACATAAGCATACATGAAACACACATATGCACATATCCCAAACAACTACCAGTGGTGTATGTTCCCTACATGTTAGGAGCCCACCCATTTACATCTGGTATCATCTATGCAGTCCAAATCAGATGACCCTCCTTCTATCACGTCTAATAACTCACAAATTGTAACTTTTCTTAGGCAGATTTCTGTGAGTCAACTTCATACCTTTTCAAGGTCAAGTCACATTTATTTTATTTATTTATTATATATAGCTTAACAATTTATTAGGTTAAAAGAAGTGTTACTATGTTTTACATTTTTATTTTATGTGTTACCGAGAAAGTTTTGAGAGTGGGGCTCCCAACCTCCCTTCCTTCCTGTAAGTCTGGTTTTATTATGCAATTACACATAGCATGATAATTTTTAAAGAACTCCTGTATCATGCTGATCTGGTTTGAATTTTGTCTTCTCCAAATCTTATGTTGAAATTTGATCTCCAGTGTTGGAGGTAGGGCCTGGTTGAGGTAGATCCTGTTTGGTTCATGAGAGCAGATCTCTTTTGAATATCTTGGTGCCATTCTCACAGGAATGAGTGAGTTTGCATTCTGTTAATTGCTACAAGGACTGATTGTTAAAAAGAGCCTGGCATCTTCCGTTCCTCTCTCATTCTTGCTTCCTTCCTCTCCCTATGTGATGCCTGCTCCCCTTCACTCTTTTTCATGGGTGTAAGTTTTCTGAAACCCTGCAGAACTTTGAACAAAATAAACCTTTTTTTTTTTTTTTGAGACGGAGGCTCGCTCTGTTGCCCAAGTTGGAGTGCAGTGGCGAGAACTTGGCTCACTGCAACTTCTGCCTCTGGGGTTCAAGTGATTCTCCTACATCAGCCTCCCACATAGCTGGGACTACAGGCACCTGCCACCATGCCTGGCTAATTTTTTTTTTTTTTTTTTTTTGTATTTTTGGTAGAGACCAGGTTTCACTGTGTTAGCCAGGATGGTCTCAATCTCCTGACCTCGTGATCCACCCACGTCGGCCTCCCAAAGTTCTGGGATTACAGGCTTGAGCCACCATGCCAAGCCAATTATCCTCTTTCCTTTATAAATTACCCAGCTTCAGGTATTTCTTTATGGTAATGCAAATGGACTATGACACGTACTATAGCAAAATTTGGTACTGAGACTAACAATGAATTGAGCAGGAGCTGAGAAGAGATGGATGCTAGCAGCCTATACTGGCACTTATTCTAAGGGGAATGTGCAATAATGTAACTGTACACACAGGGGAGAGTCACTAAAATAAATCACTGTAGTACACATCAAACGATGTGAAAGTACTGTGTGGTACTGCAAGCAGACAATTCCAGTGTGCAACTACTTGAAACAGAAGTTGGTTCAGTTCAGAATTACAAGCAAAAGACATTGAAGAAGCAGTCACACACAGTCACAGAGTCCTCGGATCTTTCTGACAATCACAAATTGAAGAATGGCATTCATATACATGACCCAAATGTTTCCAGTGACAAGGTAGTTCTTTCAGTACACTGCAAATACTAAGAGCAAATATTAACTAATTAAATATAAGCCAGAAAGTAGGAGAAAACCTGCTGGTGTACATTTTGAAAAATAAAGTGTTAAAACTGTGAAAGCTGGACATTTGCATATACCAATTCTTCCTGATATGGGAACATATATGAATATAGATTTAATCATAGTTAGCATAGTCCTAGATGCTGATTAGTATAAATTTTTAAAGTTGTATTATATTACATATGTCAAATAAAAACAGAATTATAGCTTAGCAGCATATTTACTAACATATTAACATATGTTTTATGCTGCTGAGCTATACTTGCAGTATGTCTTCATGTTTCTTTTGTCAGCATGTGTGTGTGTATGCATGTGTGTGTGTGTGTGGCTGTGTGTGGTATTTATTTTGGCTTATGCGTTCTATGCTAAATCCCATTCTGAGCACCATATTATGTGTAAAGCAGTAATTTTTTTGAAATTTTCTTAGCATTCATCAAGAAAAATTGCTTCAGCAATGATTCCCTTTTTCTTTGTATGTTTTGCTATGGAAGGACGTTTTAGAATTTTTATAATATATAAGCCAGCTCTTAGATATTGATATGGAATTACATGTGTATTAAGTGCAGTTATATTTTCAATTGAATTTAATCCAATAATTCAATTTAGGTATCATGAATTATTATATTTATTGCACAAATTTGAATACAAAAACTGAGAGGAAAAGCATCTATAGAGATTGTACTAAAATTAATATATACAATATTATTGGAGCCCGGCGCAGTTGCTCATGCCTATAATCCCAGCACTTTGGGAGGCCGATGTAGGCATATTGCTTGAGCTCGGGAGTCTGAGACTAGCCTGGGCAACATGGTGAGACTCCATCTCTACTAAAAATACAGAAAAACTTGGCCAGGCATGGTGGTGTGTGCCTGTGGTCCCAGCTACTTGGAAGACTGAGGTGGCAGGACAGCTTAAGCCCAGTGGTTGGAGGTTGCAGTGAGCCAAGATTGCACCACTGCATTCCAGCCTGGGTGACAGAGTGAGCCCCTGCCTCAAAAAAAAAAAAAAAGAAAAGAAAAGAAAAGAAAAGAAAAAAACAATATTATTGTGTATTTTATTTAAATAAAAATGGAGTTTATAAAAAATAGTAAAGTCATATTCATGCTTTGAACATAATACTTCTTTTTGCTTTACTGATTAACACTATTATTTATATGTATATATACACACACATATATGTATGTATATGTGTGTATGTATATGTTTGTGTGTGTGTATGTGTATATATATATATGTTCTGATAAGGGCGGTAAGACTTATTGAGTAAAGTAACATAGAGATAAAGATTAGGAAAAGCATCACTATATTTTCCTATATTAATCCTGTGAGGATTACATTTGAGTGATCTAATCTAAAAAAGATATCAGAAGATGCCATGAAATACCTGAGACTCAAGTTTTCAGCACACAAAACAGTAAAGGCGAAGGACCTTAGGCTTGACAATGCCTGGAGTCTTTGCAGAATGCAAGAAGAATGGAACAAACAGGAAAATAATAGACAAGAGAAGAGTATTAATTTAAGAGTTAATGTCTTGCCAGACTGTCTTGTAGGGTCCTGAAGACTTTGAATTTTTGTTGGTTTTTATCATCATAACTATGAGAGTGGGATGGAAATTCATTGGAAAAAAATTAACCATAAGATGAGAGGATCTGACTTAAGAATTAAAGTGATCACTCTGGCTGTAGTGTTGAGAATACTCTTTGGGACAAGATGATCAATTACATTTCTATTGCAATAATCAAGGAGATCAAGGTGACTTGGATTAGGGTTGTGTTGGTGTATGTAGTAAGATGTTGTCAGAATTTGGATATTTTTGAAAGTAAATGTGAGGTGAGAGAGAAAAAGAGGAATCAGAAATAACTTCACGAGTTCATGACCTGAGCCACTGTAACAGTCAAATTGCCATATACTGAGGATTAAAATAGAAATTTGCAGATTGAATGAAAAATGTCAGAGGTTCAATTTGGCATGCTCTGAATGATGTAGCTATTTATATTTAAATAATAATTTTTGAAACATATCATCAATCTTTTGTTTAAGCACTGCTCTTCATTTTGGAGGAAAAATACAATTTAAAATCTGAATTTCCTACTCAAGAAGTAGTATAAAAACATGACATTGATTTAACATACAACCTTCAGCAAAAATAAAGTTAATATAATTCCTTGGGAAATAAAATGCATATAGAGTTTATCCTGTTAGTCAATGTGATTTTCCATAATTGACAATTATTATAACCAAGAACAACAACAACGAAAAAATGAAGAGCTGAGTAAACCAGCCCAGTTTATGGTCCCTGATGTTTTAAAAACCACAAATAAAATGTAACTTTTCATGCAAATCATTTGATGACCATGAACACACTAGATTGTATCCTCATTTATAAAAGAGAATTGTTTGACAAGCACATAATATCGAGTCTCCAACACAGTGGATCCTATTTTGTTTAAAAAACAAAAAAAAAAAAAAAAAGAAAACAACTAGTTCTTAAATTTTCTTAGCTCTTTATAGCATATGTCACATGAAATTAAAGTTTTGCTTTCAAATACATTTTTCCATGTTGTCGTGGTATCGTCTGGTATTGTTCATGGTCAAATAACAATGTTTTAAGGAAAGTTGGGGCTTAGTCTATTCAGGTTACTATAACAAAATACCACAGAGCAGGTACTTATAAGCAGCATAAATATATTGCTCACCCTTCTAGAGGCTGGGAAATTTAAGATCAAAGCACCAGGAGACTTGGTTCTGCTGAGGGCCTGTTTCCTCACAGGCAGCCATTTTTTCACTGTAACCTCACATGGCTAAAAAGGTAAGGTATTTTTCTGTTGTCTCTTTTATAAGGGCATTATCCCATGCAGAAAGAATGCCTTCATGACTTCCCAAAGGCCCCTTCTCCTAACACCATCACATGTTTCGGATTTCGGCATATGAATTTTAGGGGGACATAGGCATTCAGTCCATTGCAGTTGGCTGTATGCATCTGGGCATTGCGAAGAATTCCAGGATGAAAAAAATATATTGTAATCCATTAGCATGCAAAGGACATTTAGATAGCAGATAAAAAAGAAAGTGAGGCGTAAGGGTGGACTCCAAGCCGTGAGCTGCAGAAAACTCCACGTTTTATTAAGAGAATCTGGAAGATGATGAGAAAAATATAGACTAAGGTGAAGAAGCAAATGAAGTAAAAATTAAATTAGGAGAATAAAGTGTGAACAAAGTTCAATGAAAAAAGTACTTTATGAAAAAGAATAAGTACTCCTCTAATAAATATTGCTGATTACTTAGCAGAGAGAGAATTGGTATTGATCAATGGCAAAAAATTAGCAGATTGGTGGAAAATCACCTAATTGGAGTGTTGATGTGCAAAGAAAAAAAAGGAGAAAATGAGTAAAGACCATACTATCACCACTTTTGACAATTACTTTTCTTTCTGGAGAGAGGAGCAGAAAAAGAGAATTAATGAGAAAGGTTTAGCAAGAATTTTTTAATACGAGAAATAATAGCATGTTTGTTTATTCAGGGGGAGGTCAATACTATGAAACAAAATCAATCAAAGAAAATCATGCTGCTATGAAGACACATGTACACGTATGTTCATTGCGGCACTATTCACAATAGCAAAGACTTGGAATCAACCCAAATGTCCATCAGTGACAGACTGGATTAAGAAAATGTGGCACATATACACCATGGAATATTATGCAGCCATAAAAAAGGATGAGTTTTTGTCCTTTGTAGGGACATAGATGCAGCTGGAAACCATCATTCTCAGCAAACTATCGCAAGAACAGAAAACCAAACTCCGCATGTTCTCACTCATAGGTGGGAAGTGAACAATGAGATCACTTGGACTTGGGAAGGGGAACATCACACACCAGGGCCTATTATGGGGAGGGGGGACGGGGGAGAGATTGCATTGGGAGTTATACCTGATGTAAAGGACGAGTTGATGGGTGCTGAGGAGTTGACGAGTTGATGGGTGTAGCACACCAACATGGCACAAGTATACATATGTAACAAACCTGCACATTATGCACATGTACCCTAGAACTTAAAGTATGATAATAATAATAATAATAATAATAAAGAAAATCACTGGAACAAAATCCATGAATAAGAGAGAAGATGGGGTTCAGTAGACACATAAATGCATCAGGCGACCATAGGTCGGTCACAGAGTTTATTTGCAGTTACAAAAAGAAAGAATATGTTCTCAGATACAAATAGGTGTTCAGATGGAAATTGTGGAAAGATTCTCGATCGTTTTGATATTTGCTATGGGATAAAGAAAAAGCAGCGAAATCAATAGCTGTGGAGAGAAAGAAGGAGGTTTTTGAATTAGTCATTTGAGAAATTGCTAGAGTGAATGGACGAAGAAAATAGATGAGGATTGGTGAACAAGAAAAGAAGTAAAAAGTTTCTGAGGTTAGTGGTCATAAAGTTGAAGTGAGATCCATCATTGTGGTTGCTCATTTAGATTTAGCTGCATGCAGATGAGGAAGATAATGGAAGTTTTGTTCACTAGGGTTTGGATTTTGCAAGGTGAGTATAAGTATCAAAAGGCAAAAATTAGAAGGAGAAAAACACTAAAGTGATTATAATGCTGACCCTGGGAAATTAAAATGAATGGGTTCAGTATTTAGGACATAGGATAATGTGTGAGTGACAGTAATGCAGTAGACACAAGGGTGTACACATTCCAGTATGGACAGAGAATCTCCGACCTGGTACTAGAGGCAATGAGTGTGAAAGGAAGCTTGTAGCAGTATAAGAGTAAGTTTCTGGAAGTTGAGATAATGGATCATTAAAATACTATTAATGACAATGAAATAGGACCACTGGTTTAAGTGGTTTGAATGGGAAAGCAAAATGTGAAAGTGGCAGCAAACACTTTTGTTAAACATAACTACATACCAGACAGTAGTCTAATAAATTTTTACAAACATATATACACATAAATTTATGTAATCTTCACTATAATACTATGTAGTAGGTGCACCTATTACATATACGTATAATAAAGGAATTACATATGTATGTGTGTGTGTGTGTGTGTGTATATATAGATTGAGACAAGTAAACATTAACTAATCTACCCAAGGGCACAGAGCTTTGTTGTGATGGAGGTGGGTTTTAGAGAAAATTAGTTCTTCGTTATGAGCTCTTTGCATTTGGTTACAGATTGGGAAAGAGGGGGTTCAAGATGTAGCTATTTAGATTATTTGAAATATTATCTATATGGCTTTAGAAATTACCAAGAATTAACTCAGGAATGTGGGAGATTATTATAGTAAAACATAAGTCAAAATTTTAAAAGTAATCATCAATAATCTGGAGATCATCTGACAACTACCACAAATAAGGTACTTCTAGGGAAAAAGGAAGAAATCCAGAAGCAGTAAGGAGAAGAGTGATCTCATCTCCAAAACCAATGGTAAAGGATATTTTGCATGAAAATAATTAAGAGGATTTTTATAGGAGGAAATATCATTGAGGAAGAGCCAGGTTCCAATTATAGCAACAATGGGAAGGGAATCTTCCCCCAAAATTTGAAGGTATAAGTCATTGTGAAGCTGACTATCAGTTCAGAGTTCATAGCAAAAAGTGGAAGTGTGGAAGAGGTATAAGTTAAGAGAGAAAAAGGAATAAAAAGTTGAATGATGACCATAATTATGGAATGGACATAAGTGTATTTTATAGAATCTTCAATTAATTGTATATTAACAAATACTGTTTTTAAAGGTATAAAAATTGCCATTTTGATTTTTCTGCTATCATGTAATGGAATTACAAAGTACATAATAATAAAACTGTATACATAGACATGATTTGATTTCCGGTGTGAGTTCCTTACAAGAAGAGTGTGTGTGTGTGTGTAGTTGATCCTTGAACAACAAGGGTTTGAACTGTATGAGTCCTCTTATACATGAATTTTTATACATGGATTTCTTCCACTAAAAGTTACCCTGCATATGCCTGTCTTTTCTGCCTCCCCTTGTGTCTCCTCCTCTCCACCTTTGTCATGCTTGAGACAAGACCAACCCCTCCTCTTTCTCCTTCTCCTAAGCCCCCTCAACATGAAGACAATGAGGATGAAGACTTACGATGATCCACTTTCCTTTAACAAATAGTAAATATAGTTTTTCTTTCTTTTTATTTTCTTAATAATATTTTCTTTTCTCTAGCTATTTTATTGCAATGATACATTATATAATACAGGTAACATACAAAATATGGGTTGATTGTATAGGTTATCAGTAAGGTTTATTGTCAACAATATGCTATTAGTAGTTAAATTAGTAGTTAAATTTTGGGGGAGCCAAAATTTTCAACTCTGTGGGGGTTGGAACCCCTAATCCCCACATTGTTTAAGAGTTAATTGTGGACTTAGCCAGAAATTCTTTGTCTTACCTTGATACAATATATCCATGTAACAAACTTGCATATTTACCACTTCCATGTAAAATAAAATAAAAGTTGAATTTTTAAAAAAGAGTCAATTTTATATTGAAATGCTAAACACTTTAAATTCTGACTTAAAAATATTTAATAACAAAATGATAATAAAAGTAAATATGATGCATCACTAAATAGTAAATATGTTAATTTCAGTCTACATATATAGTCCTAAAATATAATAAAGAATGTAAATATAGATACCATGCTTATAATATGCAATGAGTGGATGGTAAGTTCTCTGTATACTTTTCTATTGATTCTAAAATTTTAAAACTAACCCATATTATTTGATAACCAAAAGAAACATTTTTAAAATGTGTTGATAATCATACACTATACAACAAAATGTAAAACAGCCTGGAGGGAATATTGTGTGTCACTGCAAAGTGAAATATGAAAATTTCTATTCTATTCATCTGTCTTTGAGGTATCAGTGTGAAAATAAAAACAAAACACATATTCCCACTCAGCCAGCCACAGCTCTAAGTGAAGTGAAATGGTGAATAATGAATGTATGGAATCCACCCTGAGACACCCAAAACATGATGTGTCTTAGTATGTCATATTTTGGAATAATGTACTATTTTAGCATAAAATATTCTCCACATATTTGAATTAGGAGATAAATTAAAATTAGTTATGTTTCTGTGGCCATTAACAAGTGATTTTTACTGTGGTATAAAGAGCCTGATGCTAGCATCTGTGGATCTTAAGGCATTTGCATTTCACTTTGCTGAAGAAGCAAGTTCCCTCTTCAGGTTTCCAAAGCTGCACAGGGCAGATGCCACCTCCTGTACTGATAGTCGCTGAAGAAACGTAACCCAGTGTACCCTCTCATGGCACATGAAGTGTCCTGTTCTTACATTAAGCACTTTAAAAAGTGGCTGAAGCACTTTAACAGAAGAAGGCTGGGAAAGAATGATTTGTCATCTAAGCAGACATTTGACTGATATCTATAGACCACTAAGGACTAAGGCAAAAGGAGGTTTTTTCTCCCTTGTACAGACTTAAAGCAGAAACAATGTGGAAAACAACAACAGCAGCAACAACAACAACGAGCCGGGCACGGTGGCTCATGACTAATTTCAGCACTTTGGGAGGCTGATGCGGGTGAATCACTTGAGGTCAGGAGTTTGAGACCATCCTGGTCAACATGGTGAAACCCCGTCTTTACCAAAAACACAAAAATTAGTGGGGCGTGGTGGCATGTGCCTGTAATTCCAGCTACTTGGGAGGCTGAGGCAGGAGAATCTCTTGAAACTGTGAGGCGGAGGTTGCAGTGAGTCGAGACCGTGCCATTGCACTCCATCCTGGGTAACAAGAGTGAAACTTCATCTCAAAAACAAACAACAACCAATAAACAATTCTTGCTTCTGTTAGAATAAAAGATCACACCATGCATTTTATACAAATAATGCCTATGAATCATTGTTACCCCAAAGATTCTAACAAAGTTAGCATAGACAGAAATCACTGTATTGTGCTTCACTTTATTGTGCTTTGCAGAAAAGGCATATTTTATAAATTGAAAGTTTGCGGCAACTCAGCATGAACGAATCCATTGGCACCATTTTTTCAACATCACGTGCTCACTTTATGTGTCTGTTTCTATTTTAGTATTTATTGCAATCTTTCAAACTTTTTATTATTTTCTCTGTTATGTGATAGGTACAATATTTCAAAATTTAATTGTTTCAAATTTTGAAATATTATTGCAATATTTGAAAGTTTTACTATTATCTGTTATGTGATAGGTGACCTTGGGTGTTACTATTGCAATTGTTTTGGGAATCCACAATTCACACCTATATCAGACAGCCAACTTAGTCTGTAAATGTTATGGATATACTGACTGCTCTGCAGACCAACCATTCCCCCATCCATTCCCCTCTCCTTGGGACTCCCTATTCTCTGAGATACAACAATATTACAATTAGGCCAATTAATAACCCTCCAATGGCTTCTAAGTGTTCAGATGAAGGGAAGAGTTATAGGACTCTGACTTTATATCAAAGGTCAAAAGATAGAAATGATTAAGCTTAGTGAGAAAGCCATGTCAAAAGCTGAGATAGTGGATACTCAAGACCTCTTGCACCAAATGGCCAAGTTGTCGGTATAAAGAAAAAATTCTTAAAGACAATTAAAAGTGCTACTCCAGTGAACATATAAGTAATACGAAGGCAAAATGACCTTATTGCTGATAAGAAAAAAGTTATAGTGGTCTGGATAGATCAAACCAGCCACATTTTCTTAAGCCGTAAGCCTAATCCAGAGCAAGCCCCTAACTCTCTTCAATTGCTTTAAGGCTGACAGGGGAGTAGAAGATGGAGGGAAAAAAATTAAAGTGAGCAGACTTTGGTTCATGAGGTTTAAGGGAAGAAGCTGTCACCATAGCATAAAGGTACAAGGAGAAGCAGCAATTACTAATATGGAAGCAGCAGGAAATTATCCAGAAAATCCAGCTAAGATAATTGATGAAGGTGGCTATACTAAACAATTGACTTTCAATGTAGATTAAATGAACTTTTAATAGGAGATGCCATCTAGAACTTTCATAGCTAGAGAGGAGATGTCATGACTTCAAAGCTTTAAAGGGCAGGCTGACTCTTTTATTAGGAGCTAATGTAGCTAGACTTTGAGCAGAAGCCAATGCTCATTTACCAGAACGTAAATCCTAGGCCCCTCAAGAATTATGCTAAATGTACTCTGCCTGCGCTCCAGAAATGGAACAACGGAGTCTGGATGACAGGAAATCTGTTTGCAGAACGGTTTACTGAATATTTTAAGCTCAGTGTTAAGTCCTACTGCTCACACACACACACACACAAAATTCCTTCAAAATATGACTCTCATTGACGACGCACCTGGTCACCTAATAGAATAGAGCAGCAATGCACCCAAATCACCCAATAGATGACTGTGATGGAGATATAAGTGGAGATTAATGTTGTTTTCATGCTTGCTAACACAACATCTATTCTGCAGCCCATGGATCAAGGTTTAACTTCGACTTTCAAATATTATTATTTAAGAAATACATTTCGGCAGGGGGCGGTGGCTCACATTTGTATCCCAGCACTTTGGGAGGTGAGGGGGGCAGATCACGTGGTCAGGAGATCCAGACCATCCTGGCTAACACGTTGAAACCCCCTCTCTACTAAAAATACAAAAAATAAAAAATAAAATAACGGGGCGTGGTGGTGGGCGCCTGTAGTCCCAGCTACTTGGGAGGCTGAGGCAGGAGAATGGCGTGAACCTGAGAGGCAGAGCTTGCAGTCAGTCAAGTATGCATCACAGCACTCACTCCAGCCTGGGCGACAGAGTGAGACTCCATCTCAAAAAAAAAAAAAAAAAAAAAAAAAAAAGTACATTTCATAGCTATAGTTGTCATAGATTGTGATTCCTCTTGACGGATCTAGGTAAAGTAAATTGAAAATCTTCTGGAAAGGATTCACCATTCCAGATGCCATTAAGAACATTTGTGATTCATGAGAGGAGGTCAAAACATCAACATTAACAGAAGTTTGGAATAATTTGATTTAAAACTTCAGGGATAACTTTGAGGGGTTCAAGATTTCAGCGGAGGAATTAACTGCAGATGTGATAGAATTCGCAAGAGAGCTACAATTTTAAGTGGAGCCTGATGATGTGACTGAATTGCTTCAATCTCAGGATAAAACTTGAATATATGAGGATTCAATTCTTAAGGATGAGCTAAGAAAGTGATTTCTTAAGATGGAATCTTCTCCTGACAAAAATGCTGTGAACATTGTTGAAATGACCACAAAGTCTTTAGAATATGACATAAACTTAACTGATAAAGCAGCAGCGTGTTTTGAGAGGATCGACTCCAATTTTGAAAGAACTGAAGTCAATTTTACTGTGAGTAAAATGCTATCAAACAGCATTGCATATTATGAAAAAAATTTGTCTTGAAAAAAAGAATGGCAATGTGACAAACTTCACTGTTATTTTAAGGAATTGCCACAACTATTCCAACCTTCAGCAACCACCACCTTAATCAGTTAGCAGCCATCAACATTGAAACAAGACTCTCCACCAGCAAAAAGATTACTATTCTTTTAATACTGAGAAGATTATTCACATTTTTTTAGAAATAAAGTATTTTTAACAAGGTATGTACTTTTTTTGACATAATGCTATTTCACACTTAATAGACTATGGTATTGTGTAACGTAACTTTTATATGCACTGGAAAACTAAAAAAATCATGTGACTTGCTTCATTATTAGTTTTATTGCAGTGGTCTGGAATCCATCCAGAAATATCTCAGATGTATGTCTGTATCTAAATCTTTAATTGTACCTAAGTGCATGACGCTTTCTGTATAGATAATACAACAATTTGTTTCAGCAATCTGAGCATTTTATAATCAAGGTCTAAATTACACTGGTATTTTAATGTGGTGATAACTGTGGTTGGAAGGGATATTGAAACAAGAGTTCAAATAGGAGATAAAAACCTCACTCATGTTACACACTTTTTTAGAAGCAACCTTTACCCTGCTTCCAATTTAAAGGGCTCAAATTACTTTTTTCCCCTGATTGTAGACGTGTTTTTATTTCTAGGTCTAAAATCAATTACTCTTGGCACAGAGTAATTAAGTGAACCAATTAGATGTTGATCCAAATTAGGACCATACTTCCTTTGAAACATTCTTGAACTAAACACTGACTATCAACTCTCTATTATTAGTATCTTTTCTGTCTCTGTTCTGGTTGTTTTCTGGAAAGGAACAATTCATGCTATACAGAAAAAGAAATTACTGATATATTTGAATTGTGTGTTACTCCCAGAAGCGGTACATTTTAATTCACAAAGAAATACACCTGGCTATCTAAGTCAGCTGTCAACTCTTGTACTCAGGTTAACTTCATTTAAATCATTTAAGTACCTATCATACTATAAATTGATTTGAATTTCTCCCTGATGTAGCTCTGAATTATTTTGGTGTTTTCTCTCTGGCTTATTGTATAAGGTACATATTTTTGCCTCATATTTTTGCATTAGTTCATGATTTTCTTAAATCCTTATCTGAACTAATAATGTAGTTGGGTTTCTCCAAAAATTGGAAAAGTTTAATGTTATCAGGTGAAAAAGCCAAATCAAATAAAATCACAATAAATAAGACCTCTGAAACCATTTCACTAGAATAACTATGTATTGTTGTATATGACTAAAAAAATTACATGTTGTATTAGTCCATTTTCATGCTGCTGATAAAGACATACCTGAGACTGGACAGTTTACAAAAGAAAGAGGCTTAATGGACTTACAGTTTCACATGGCTGGGGAGGCCTCACAATCATAGCAGAAGGCAAGGAGGAGCAAGTCACATCTTACATGGATGGCAACAGGCAAAAAGAGAGACCTTGTGCAGGGGAACTCTTGTTTATAAAACCATTAGAGCTCATGAGACTTATTCATGATCAGGAGAACAGCACAAAAAAAGATTTGCCCCTATGATTCAATTACCTCCCACTGGCTCCCTCCCATGAAATGACACATATAAATTGTGGGAATCACAATTCAAGATGAGATTTGGGTGGGGACACAGCTGAACCATATAATTCTGCCCCTGGCCACTCCCAAATCTCATGTCTTCACATTTCAAAACCAATTATGCCTTCCCAACAGTTCCCCAAAGTCTTAGCTCATTTCAACAATAACTCAAAAGTCCACAGTCCAAAGTCTCATCTGAGACAGGGCAAGACACTTCTGTCTATGAGCCTGTAAAATCAAAAGCAAGTTAGTTACTTCCTAGATACAACAGGGGTACAGGCATTGGGTAAATACAGCCATTCCAAGTGGGAGAAATTGGCCAAAACAAAGGGACTATAGACCCCATGCAGGTCCAAAATCCAGTAAGGCAGTCAAATTTTAAAGATCCAAAATGATCTCCTTTGACTCCATGTCTTACACCCAGGCCACGCTGATGCAAAAGGTGGGTTCCCGTGGTCTTGGGCAGCTCTGCTCTTGTGGCTTGCAGGATATAGTACCCCTCCTGGCTGCTTTCACCAGCTGGCATTTAGTGTCTGTGACTTTTCCAAGCACAGAGTGCAAGCTGTTGGTGGATCTACCATTCTGGAGTCTGGAGGACAGTGGCCCTCTTCTCACAGCTCCACTACGTGGTGCCCCAGTAGGGACTCTGTATGGGGGTTCTGATCTCACATTTCCCTTTTGCACTGCTCTATCAAAAGTTCTCTATGAGGGCCCCACCCCTGCAGAAAACTTCTGCACGGGCTTCCAGGCATTTCCATACACCCTCTGAAATCTAAGCAGCAGTTCCCAAACCTCAATTCTTGACTTCTGTGCACCTACAAGCTCAACACCATGTGGAAGCTGCCAAGGTTTGGGACTTCTACCCTCTGAAGAAACAGCCTGAGCTATTCCTCGGACCCTTTTAGTCACAGCTGTAGTAGCTGGGACACATGGCACCACATTCCTAGACTGCACACAGCAGAGGGACACTGAGCCCAGCCTGTGAAACCATATTTTTCTCCTAAACCTCCAGGCCTGTGATGGGAGGGGTTGCTGCAAAGGTATCTAACATGCCCTGGAAACATTTTCCCCCATTGTCTTGGTGATTAACATTGGGGTCCTAGTTACTTATGCAAATTTCTGCAGCTGGCTTGAATTTCTCAGAAAATAGGATTTTCTTTTCTATCACATTGTCAGGCTGCAAATTTCTATCACATTGTCAGGCTGTTGTCCTTTTAAAACTGTCTTTAACAGCACCCAAGTAACCTCTTGAATGCTTTGCTGCTTAGAAATTTCTTCCTCCTGATACACTAAATCATCTCTCTCAAGTTCAAAGTTCCACAAATATCTAAGGCAGCGGCAAAATGCCAGTAGTCTCTTTGGTAAAACATAACAAGAGTCACTACCTTTGCTCCAGTTCCCAAGAAGTTTCTCATCTCCATCTGAGACCACCTCAGCCTGGACTTTATTGTTCATATCACTATCAGCATTTTTGTCAAAGCCATTCAACAAGTCTCTAAAGAGATTCCAAACTTTCCCACATTTTCCTGTCTTCTGAGCTCTCCAAACTGTTCCATCCTCTGCCTGTTAGTCAGTTCCAACGTCATTTCCACATTTTCAGGTATCTTTTCAGCAGCACCCCACTCTGCTTGTTCCAATTTACTGTATTAGTCTGTTTCCACAATGCTGATAAAGACATACCTGAGACTGGGCAGTTTACAAAAGAAAGAGGCTTAAGGGACTTACAGTTCCACATGGCTGGGGAGGCCTCACAATCATGGCAGAAGGTAAGGAGGAGCAAGTCATGTCTCACATGGATGGCAACAGGCAAAAGGAGAGAACTTGTACAGGGGAACTCCTGTTTATAAAACCATCAGATCTCACAAGACTTATTCACGATCATGAGAACAGCACTAGAAAGACTCGCCCCTATGGTTCGATTATGTCCCACTTCCTCCCTCCCACAACATGAAGTGGGAGTTGTGGGAGTTAAATTCAAGATGAGATTTGGGTGGGGACACAGCTAAACCATATCACAGAGGTTCAACATGTTTTGCAATATCATTGTATTTAAATGCATATGGATATATTTGTCTGTCAAAGAGAATTTTTCTTTCTCCTTTTTTCAAAGATAACTATGTTTTTACTTGAAATCAAAGATGATAAAGGTGAATTCATACAGCAAGCCACATATCTCTCTCTCAAACTATTTATTTAAAATGGATTCAGTCCAACAATCTTTGGGTTAAAAGTACTATATGCCAACCTAATACTGTTCCCTGATCTCATCTGTGTGTGACATGTGTGTGCATGGCTTTCAGATGTAGGATTCTATAACCACAATGTTCTGAAAATATAACATGAGGACACATTACCCCACTGGTCAATGCCCCACCCCTTCAATGCAAATCTTTCAGCCTCTTTTCATCTGGAGACAATTCAATAGCCTTGGAACATTTTCTGGAATATTTTCCACAATGAGCAAGATCTCATCTCTTGTGTACTACATCAGTGTGTGAAAGGTCATCTTCCAAATCAGTAGGTGCATATAATTACACACACTGAATGGACTATACGTGGATCCTTCTCATTTTAGGTATTTTTTTTCTTCTACTATGCTAATTCTCCTTTGCCATGAAATATGTAAAAACAGAATCCTATACTCAATTCTAAAATATATAAGCTATATGAAACAAACAAACAACAGAAAGTAAAGCTTGGGAAAATAGAAGTCAATGAAAAGTTTGAAACACCAAGATTCAAGTAAAACCTGCATCAAGTGTCAAAATCTTAAGCAGTAGAAACACAAATAACATTTTTTCAGAGCACTAAATGGCAGTATTCAGATCCAGTAGGTCTTTGTTTTGGACCTCACTAAATTCTAAACACTGGAAGAAAGAAATTCCTCAGTTTGAATCAAGTGTTTAATTCTGGATGAATCAGTGGAAGCTAGGAGTGCTTGGGTCACACAGCACATGCGTGACCACAGGTCTGCTGCTAGACATTCTGGGGCTGATATTAATTTATCTCACCAATAGGTGTCTTTCTCTAATAACAGATAAATTTGAATAGGTTGCAAACCGTTACCTTGTAAGGGATTTGGTAATATATTGAGTATATGTTCCTCTTTGGGAACTTCTCTGATAATATCAGAATCTCGGAGGTCTCTTATAGTACCCACTCTCACCCCACCCTGACATAAAACCTAAGGCCAAGTCTCAATTTAGTTTCCAGTGCTGCTTATTTATAAATATATTTGTTTCGACATTTCTCCTAATTTCTAATAAATACATATTCTCTACTTAAAAGAGACTTGTGTCTCCAACCCAGACAAGGAGTTCATGCAACAGACATAATATACAAATAATGAGGAAACCAACACTGAAGGAGACTTCTAGGTGAGCTAGATGCTAGTTTGTGAAATGTGTCTAACTTCATTGGGTCAAACCAAACTTGGAAGAATTTAAAGATTTTCAATAACTATAGCAGGGAATTTATAGGTGGAGCTAGAAGAATATGAAATTGAGAGGAAGAAAACTTAAAAAGGGGGAATAGGAAAGTTGTGGTCTCTTTCCACAGTGACTTCCAGTAGGATCAAGCTGAATGGTGAGCCTGTCTATAAACATTGATGGGTCTGGCACAGACTTCTTAATTTTTAATAAGAAACTTGTAAACTCATTTTTTCTCTAGAAAAAAAGAATGCAATACTAACTTGGGGAAAGATACTTTTTAACCACATACAACTCATCTATACTTAACCTGCCAGAAGTTTTTTGCTGGCTGACTCATGCCTTGGATCTTTCATTGACTTCAAATATTTTTTCTTCATACTAATCTCTGGTATGCTATCTTTCTTAGTGTTATATTCTGCAGTGATCTTCATTAACTTCCCAATACCCAACTATGATTTTTATAAGGATGACCATACACTTAGATGTTTACATTACTACATAATATGAATGTGAGTTACATACTGGCTTTTTGTACATATCTGTTATACATTAATATCTATAATTTAGTTTCTGCAATGTATTTCCTATTTTTCAATAAGAATTGGGTTCCTGTTGCTCTTGGAAAAACTAAATCAATATTATTGTATTCTAATAGATAGACTAATTCTCACTGGAAGAAAGATGCTGATAACAATGCCATGCTGTATCAGTGTAAGGTAAATTATATTACCATACAACCTGGGATACTTACTTAATAAATTTAATCATTCTAGATAATTCAAGTAAGAATGATTTTTCCTCAGCAGAATTTGTTTTAAACACTACAAACTTTATCAGCCAGCCTTCTACACTTAACCACTTGCTGGACCAGTCAATGAGCCCTGTTGCCTCTGTAAATCAAATTGATTGATGCCTAGGGCACATCACTTGCCCATGGCAGGTCAGTTCTCTCTCTGGATGCCCATTAACTTCAGCTTCCACCGCTTGAATTTTACTTAGAAAAATTGAGGTGTCTTTCTTTGAAAGCTTGTTATGCCATATATGCTCAAAATTCAGCAACGTCACTTAAATGTTATGAAAATAAATTGAGATACATTCAAAATAGAAGAGATTCATTATTTTATATTGTTCTGTAAGACAATAAACATAATATAAGGGAAAATAATTGTGGACCAGATAATTATGAAAGATTGGGGATGTAAAAATATAAATGCTTCTCCACTGAAATGGCCACATAGTATTTTCATATCCTCTCTACAGAGTGAATGGATTAAACCCAAAAGCAATAAATGATGTATCATGAGTATGTCTTATGTAATGATTATAATATCAATTGTCATTAGGCCAACCTGTGTCTGCAAAAATGTATTCTCTTCATAAAATGTATGTATTATTGTATAATACATTATATCAATACCTATGTGTAGGTGTATGCATGTACCTATGCACAATCATAAACACACACCCCATACATATATATGCAATGCTACATATGTGTTTACCATGCACTTTTGAACTCACTATTTCTAGGAAACAAACAAACAAAAATAGGGGTTTATTCTAATTGATTCAAATATTTACTTCTAGTTTACTTAGTCTTTGTAGATACATGAAAAAAAACCAACAGAACACTCACCAATTACTTTTTTAGGATGGTAAATTTGAAGTTTTTAGACCGATGCCAGAGTTTACTGGTTGTTTTTGAACACAGAGAGGTGAATTGGGCTATCTTTGTTTTATATCTCTTATCGCTAACATTATATTTAAAAATGAAGTATAAAATTGCAGCTTAAGAAATAATAGCTCCTAATGCTCTTAAGTCACTATCACATTAAATCTTGCACATTTTGAGGAAAATAGGATTTTTTTCACTATGCATAAGTGTTTTATCACAAAGAACATAAAAACACATATAAACAGGGTTAACATTTTTTTTTCTTGATAATCCAGGAAAGACTATGTTCTAGTATCAGCCAAGTTTTAAGAAAACATTTTATCTTTTTTTCATAATATAGATGACCCCTTTGTAATACAACTTTCTACTTTGATGATGTCAAAGCAAAAATTGTATCAATATTACACAGGCAAGGAACATTTTATTCAAGAGGACAGATGAGAACTCAGTTTGAACTCAACTACAATGGAATAAAGGCTGGAGGATTTTAAAAGTTGGTGAAGGAGGTGGGGGAGTGGGGGAGATCATAAGCTGTTTTTGCTAGTAGGTGTTCCCAAAGGAAAAATAAACTAGCCCATATCTTTATCACAAGAATGGTATGCCCGCTGAAGTTAGGCTCCTACACTCCTACAAAGACTGGGAGATAGGAGTGCTATCATTCTTGATAGTTACATTTCAAGAAGATGGCTCCCAGATCCTGCAGAAAGAAATTCCTGGGTTTAAATACTAGTGAGAGACTTTTAAATAGATTTACATACATCTCAAAGGAACAGATAATGAATTTATGATTACAAGTTTTCCAAAAAATGTTCTAAGAAAAGGGAACTCAGAGATTAGAAATAGGAAAAAGCCTGTCTAGAGTTCAGTCAAGCTGAGAGGAACATTAAGGCTGCCTTGATTCTAAAAATACTCTATTTCTGCAGTAGACAATATAGTAGTGACTAACCACTTGTGGATACTGAGGTCATGAAATGTGGGTATTATGACTGAGTCATTGAACATTTCCTTGTATTTCAATCTAGTTGAGGTAAATTTAAATTAATTAGTAATAAGTAGCTAGTGGCTGGGCAATACATACACATGGCGTGTACTATATATATACATGGAAACATAATCAACGGTTATCTTGAACAAAAGTAAAATCTTAAGTTAAAAATGAAACATAATTGATATAGAAAGCATCTGCCTTTACATTTAGGATAGCTTATGTACTAATTTGCATTGCTACACTTTATTAGTTATTTGTTGTCATGTGATTTCACTTATGATGAATAATCAAAAGATTCATTAAACACACGCTGACTTATTAATTTGCAAATATTTGTTTTCAATTATTCATTTTCCACACACCCAAAGGGTACCAGTGCATGAGGAAATTCCATGAGAGAGAAAAGTAAATAAACTTCCATATTTTGCATTTCTGCCTTGGTTACAACATCATTCCACATTCAGTGCTGGAGCTGCACAGCGCTCTATTTCAAAACCAACCTTTCTATAAAAAAGGAGTCTATCTATTGTTTATCACACTTTTTTTCTGAATTAATGATATGGGTAAATACCCAGTCCCAGAATTTTTTACCCATTGCTTAATCCAGTTTTGTTGCAGGAGATACAAATTTCCAGCAGAAATTACTCTGCATCCTCATTCTTTCTTTTCTCTTCCTTTTGTTTAGGAGATATATATACCGCTATCCCAAGGTAAACCTGTGTACCACTGTTAGCATCCCCTTTCATAGCTGTGTTGCCAGGACCTGGATTTGCCATCAATTCCTCTCCCACCTGTAATGTCAACTGCTCTTTCCACTGACTCCTACTTCCAACCCAAGCCTAAAATCAAATTGACGTTTTTCCCAGCCAGGAATGACAGAAACCAACAGTGGCAGCAACAACAACAACTAAAAAAACAATAGACACTCTCGTGGTTAAGGAAGTTGCTCCAATTTTCATGTGTTGAAATACATATAAATGCATGTAAGAATTATAAATACATATAAGACTTAAGGACAGTCTACATTCCCAGAATCTTTTATCAAACATCTTCTAGAAAAAGCAAACAAGCAAAACAAAACAAAACAAAAACTAACCAAGTTTTACTTACAGATACAAAGGTAAAAATCCTAAGAAACAAAAAAGAAAGAGAGACAGAGTGAGGAGAGAGAGAGAGAAAAGAAAGAAGAAAAGAAAGAGAGGGGAGGGGAGGGGAGGGGAAAGGGGGAGGAGAGGGGAGGGAGGGGAGAGGAGGGGAGGGGAGGGAAGGGAAGGGAAATACCAAAAGCTTATTGTAATATTCTCAAGTAGAGTGTATAGCAAAAATGAAAGCATGCTTTTTCATTTATTAATGTAATTCATTATTTTATTAAGGAAGGAAAATATGTGAGAAGTTAGAACTTCATCCTAAAAGACAGTACAACCTGGAGAAGAAAAGCTCAAAGTGTAGAATCAGATAATAGAAGTTTAGAACTTGACTTTACCACATCCTTTCTGTGTCACCCAGGCCACATTTTCTAACTTCTCTGTAGCTATTTACTTTTCTGTGAAATTGGAATAGCAATATTACCTCAGAGAGTTGTTTAGAAGACAAAATGTTCTTTAAAATTTACAGCATTTTATTGAGTATCTGACCCATGATAAATCCTCAATACACATTAAATAATATTAATGTTATATTAATGTATGCATGTATGTATTTTGTTTCTACTTCAGCGTCAAGCTCCTCTGGGTCCTTCCTTACTCACCTCCCTACTACTATCGTGGACAACCTCATTCATTCCCAAAAGATTGCTTTTCAGATTTGACCGGCAAATCTTTGTTACAGCCTAGATCTCTATAAAGTTTCAGTCTCATCTGTGTTCCCAGCTGCCTATTAGTATAACAACTAGGCTATCTTTCCAAAAATCAATACATCAAATCTAAGATAACTACCACTGCCTGCCCTTCCATCATTTTAACACCATTTCAGCTTGTTACTTAGGCATTCTCTACCTTGGTTAAAGCAATCATGGTCCTGTCTCTCAAATTAAAAATCTCAGAAATATTTTTTTTTCTCCCTTACCAAAATAATACTGCTGCTGTTCATATAAAATAGACAGAATGGATAAACAATAACCTAGGACAGTCTTTGGCACTTTCCTGGGAACCAAGAGCAAGCATTGGTTCCTTATTAATGACTGAAGGACTATAACAAGAAGTCACCAATGAAATGTGCATTTGTTCACCTGTCACCTTCTTTTCATTTCATTTTTCATCCTATGGTTTGAAACAGGCTCTATAAACTCCTTCCCAGGGTGTACAATTTGCCTCTGATTTTCCAGCTTCCCAATTAATTTTTCATTGCTTAAAATATGCAATGGGATTTATTTAAAACAATTCATGCTTTAAAACTTTTTAGTAGGTTATCGAGGCCTTCAAAATCATTATCTACCATATTTTTCTCTCTTCTGTCTCTTGATTTTGATGTACTCATTTTACTTTCTGATGACTCCCAAACTGATACAACAGTTTGTTTCCAAACAACTCAGGACATTTCTCACACCTTGGCTCTACATTCACTGGTCTCCATTTCCTGAATAGCTTTCTCCCTTTTCCCATATGTATAAATACTGATTTTACCTTCCTTGAGGCCCACATAAAGCGTTATCCCCGCTATAAAAATACATCTTTCCTCCTCAAACTAAATATATTTTTGCACTAAAATTAATTTCTCCCTCTATATTCCAAAAGCATATGTCTTATAAAATTATCAATGTTTTAATTCTTTTATTGTTTCCTAGTAGAGAGATAGTTCTTATCAAATGTGTATTTTTTTTTAAATCTGTACATCGACATAATTAATATGACTTGCCTTCACTGATCCTTAAGTAAATAACTAATATTTTGAAATTTGTGCATCATTCAGGAAAACATACTATTTAATGTTATTATTTACTTTTGAAAACAATATACAGTCTCCAGTAAAAAATTTTATTTATTTCTTTAATGTGAAGATCAAAATTAAAAAACATTAACATACCTATATACCTATGCATTTAATAACTATAATTCAATAGATTATAACTAATTATAAGAGATTTAAAAAATTTTATTTTATCAGACACTCAAGTATTAAATTTTCATACTCATTCTATGCTTTCTAGTAAGCTCTAGCATTTTAGGGGTTGGGCTGCCATCTGGTGGAAATGTTAAGTCTTAACTAAAAAATCCATCTTTTGGTGTAGCTTACTCATTTATGTTTTTTGTTTTGTTTTGTTTTTTTGTTTTTTGCTTTTTTTTTTGAGACGGAGCCTCGCTCTGTCTCCCAGGCTGGAGTGCAGTGGCGGGATCTCAGCTCACTGCAAGCTCCGCCTCCCGGGTTTACGCCATTCTCCTGCCTCAGCCGCCCCAGTAGCTGGGACTACAGGTGCCCGCCACCTTGCCCGGCTAGTTTTTTGTATTTTTTAGTAGGGACGGGGTTTCAACGGGTTAGCCAGGATGGTCTGGATCTCCTGACCTTGTGATCCGTCCGTCTCGGCCTCCCAAAGTGCTGGGATTACATTATGTTGTTATTATAAGCATGTTAATAAACATTGTGGTTGCACAGGAGAAAATGTACTAAATTAAATTAAGGAGCTGAAATCTAATAGAAAATAAAATCAAACATATTTAAATTAGACAAGTATGCATTTCTGTTTGCCTTAACCATCCATTTGTACCACAATAAATTTAATATTGTGAATATAAAGAAGGCCATAAAAACTCAACAAATAGACAAACAGGCAATTGGTTACTGTGTGAACACAATTAAGATTTTTTAACCCTAAGTTATAAACCAAGATTTGCTTTTACTGTCATGCAATTACAAAACCTCTGCGTAAGATTCAAAAGGAACCACAGGTAGTCACGACAAAATACACTGGGAACAGATTACGTTCATTTCATTTCTGATTACCCAATTGCACATTCATTTCTCAATTATTTTTTCTTGAAATACCTTGTTTGGTGCAGTAATACCTTGCCGTTTATTTACTGTACTTAATGAAATACAACTAGAGTAGATAAACTCAGAACCAAATGTAAAAATGAGTACTCAGATATGAAATAGAATATTGTCAAATATTGTTTTAGTAAGACTCATATACAACCATTTCAAAACTGATTATACCTAAAAATTTTAAATGAAATTGTTGAAGATAACTCTTGGTTGGTAGAGTCGATATGTTAAGATTCTAGAGTGCAGATCACATCCTTAGTTTAATTATTGACACCCACTCACAGGAGATGCATTTTTATCTAATGAGGGTGTTACTCTTGTTGGATGTATTTTATTTACAAAAAATTAAAATTTAATCTCACCATAATAGGATGTTTACCTAGACATGCTAGGCTTGACAGAGATTATTTATGATTCTGAAAATGTAACTAAATTGCACAAAGCCCTTGAGGAACCTAAAAGCAGAATGTGTTAGAGAAATGAGGGATACATTGTGAAGCAAGAAAGCTCAAGAGCAGTTCCAGTTCTGTTCTTAATTAACAGTATGGTTTAAATAATAATAATAAAATAATCATAATCATAAGCCACATTGTAAAGCAGTTTTCATATCACATATTATTGAATCCTCACAACAATGAGATGATAAGCGTTCCTTTACTATTAGTTTTGTAGCAACCACAAAACAGGTTCAGAGATACAAAATAACTTTGCCAAGTGCAAACAGCTAGTACATGCCACAGATGGAACGTTCAGCCAGACTACTGGGATTCGGCTTGCTCACTGAAAAACAATATTCTGTGAATCCTATTTAGGATTTTAGTTTCCTATTCAGGTGAATCATAATAGGTTTACTTTATTACAGAACCAATTAGTATTTTAAAATTAGTTAATCTGTATTTGTTTTGTTAGGATTTAACATATATAAAGAATGATACATAAAAATATATGTGCCTGGAAAAAATAAGGTACAGCAAAGAGCCATGGCTATAACTATAATCAGTATTCAAGAAGCCTCCACCAATTCATCTGTAAATATGAAACCTCTCTGCAGCTGACCTGGGTGTAAACTTTACACTAAAATTTATGATAATTATCTCCTTTTTTTTTTTTTTTTTTTTGAGACAGAGTCTCGCTCTGTCACCCAGGCTGGAGTGCAATGATGTGATCTCGGCTCACTGCAACATCTGTCTCCCAGGTTCAAGCAATTCTCCCTCAGCCTCCTGAGTAGTTGGAATTACAGGCGCCCACCACCACACCCGGCTAACATTTTGTATTTTTTGTAGAGACAGGGCTTCACTATTCTGGCCAGGCTGGTCTCGAACTCCTGACCTCGTGATCCACCCACCTCAGCCTCCCAATATCGCCTTTTCAAAAAACGTTATACACCTTTGTATTCATCCTTAAAGTTAATTTTGTGTTGTCTGTTATGCTTATTAATGGTAATATATGTTTTTATTTGACATCTTGTTTCAGTCAAGAGGTTTGTAAAAATTGTCTTAGATAATTTTAGATATTAGAGATGCCATTTATTTTTATTGCTCTATGGTAATTCATTGTATCAATAAGAAATATTTATTTTGTAATTGATAGACATAGGATTTTCTTCTAGTTTAAGTCTATTATGATAAAATCCAGTGGGATTTCTGTGTGACAAATTATGTACATCTTCCAAATTAGTATACAATTATATCCTAATTACCAAAATGATTGTACCAACTTATTCTCTTATCCACACTTCACAATGAAATTTTTTGTTTCATTTTTTGCCACTCTCATGGTTGTTTTAATTTGTTTCGCTTTTATGCTTACAAGGTTGAACACACCTTTTCATAGAATTATAGAATACATAATCCACTTTTGTACTCATTTAAAAATACTATGCTATGTATTTCTCTTACTCATTTATAGCAATTCTAAACATATTTGGAATGCAGATTGTTTCCAAGCAAAGTAAAGAATAAAGCGTGTTCTGGGGAAAATAGAAACGAATATAGTCTGGGTGCAGTGGCTCACGCCTGTGATCGCAGCACTTTGGGAGGCTGAGGCAGGTGGATCTCCTGAGGTCAGGAGTTCGAGACAGTCTGGTCAACATGGTGAAACCCTGTCTGTACTAAAAATATAAAAATTAGCCTGGGGTGGTGGCTCATGCCTGTAATCCCGGCTACTCGGGAGACTGAGGCAGGCGAATCGCTTCAACCCTGGAGGCAGAGGTTGTAGTGACCCGAGATTGTGCCATTGCAATGTGGTCTGGGCGACAAGAGTGAAATTCCACCCCAAAAATAAATAAATAAATACATACATACATACATAAATAATGCAAGAAGCTAAGGGGCAAGGGAATGGGTACCGGAAAGATGGCAATTCACTGTAAGATGATCACCACGGCAATGACAAAGTATTTAGTAAAAACCTCACCATAATACATACAAGCATGTATGTGTGTGCATGCAAGTATAATGCCAGGTTCATAAGGAACAACAGGTAGCAATGTAGGAACAGCTGGGAACAGGTTACATTCTATTTCATTCTGATTGCCCATGTCCACATTCATATCTGAGTTATTTCTTCTTGAAATATCTTGTTTGATGTAGTAATAGCTTGCAGTTTTACTGTACTTAATGAAATATCGCTAAAGTAGATGAACTCAGAGACAAATGTACAAGTGAATAATCAGAAATGAAATAGAATATTGTCAAAAAGCTCAGAGACCTAAAAAATTTTCAACCACAATATAACATGAAATATTATTAAGATGTACTTTGATAACAAGGGAGGATCAAAGTCGACCTTTCTATAACGATCAAATCAAGGGTATTAACAATCTTTCTATTGTTAATACTTTTGAATGGATTATGGTAGAGCTCAACAGATTTTTTCAATTGGAATAAAAATGATTCAGGAAATGATACTAAAGGTGCACCTTGACCTCAAAGTCTGATAGTCTCATGGTTTCTGCAAGTAAGTTGAGAAAGAAAAAGAAGTTTTGGAGCACAAAAAAGCAGAGGAATGTTGCAAGACATTTGTTTTTAAACAAACAAAAAAGCAAAAACTGAAATGAAAGTTTATTGGCACATAAAACTAAGAAGAATAGAATAAAAAACCTACCATGTATATAGAGAGGAAAGCTACCATTATAACCAGAACTCTGGATATAAATATTTCCATTTCTATAACATTGTTTGAGTTAACGGTCTACAAATAGGAGGTAAACGACAAATGCCTAAGCTCTTAAGGAGGGCACATTGTTCACTTCAGATATGACAAAGAAAGTAGTGGAAAAAGAAGATCCTTCCCTTCCCTCCTCCCCTCTCATCCCCTCCCCTCCCCTGCCTTCCCCTCCTTTCCCCTCCTCTTCCCTTATATAGAAATAAAGACCATAGAGAACAGTAGATTTAGGAATTTATCCCAGAGAGAAGATCTGGACCTCTAACAAAGAGCATGACCCAAACACCATCATAAAATAGGTCACCTTTAATTCCGACTAGAGTTACAGAATTGCTATTAACCATAAACTCTTTTATTCTCTCAATCTTCTTTTTGAAAGAGAGTATTTCAGTTTCATTGTCTGGATTCCTCCAATTCTACTTGGTGTGTGTGGGGATAATTTCTTTCCCCATTCACTTCCATGTCTTTGGCTTTAGGGTTGGGACACTATCACTGGATAAAACATTTACAGTATATTTTGCCTGGATGAAGAATCTTAACCATAATATCTAGTGAACAGACAGACCAACTGTAATAAGGATCCAAGTTGTTCAACCAATCTTTCCAGTTTTATTCTTTGCAGAAACATGGTAGGCATTTTTGAAGTTTTCTTTATTAAGGAAGTTTTTTCATGTTTTCTGTCTCCATATGACTTGCTTTAGCCAATGTGGTATAATCGGGAGTGATATGGCTCACTTTGGACCCAAATCATTAAAAACCAGTTAATAATTCACCGCTTGCACTTCCCACAGTTCTGGTGATCACACATGCTCATGTCAACAAGCCTCCATTATCTCACATCCCGGAGTAACTCTTTGGGCAGATTGATCTAATAATCTACATAGGACATGTACTTGAAATGCAAACTTTCCATTTGTCAAACAAGCAAAATTTTGAAGTTGTTTTATACTGCAGAATTACTGACCCCACTGTGACTGTCAGAATAACAACATGTGTTTTCATTTGTTTCTGTAATAACTGTGCTACCCTATCTGATATCTTCTGAATAAAAGGATATCTAAACACCTGGACTCTGTCACCATCTTTCCTTCCAAATGTCATGTTATTGCTTCTGTATATTAAATCCCTCTATTTTAAATATACTGTTTTTAATAGTCAAGGCTTATTAACCATTACCCATCTGTCTCACTCTTATTTTTATTCTCTAATCTACCTCAGAACTTTTATTGGAAATTTCTTTCCACCTGCCCAAATATTGAATACTAAGTTTGGATTTGTAGGCGGTAGGTATGGCGTAGACTAGACTGTCTTTACATAAAGTGAAATTAAGCCTGGATTAAGTTTTATGATATATTCAGGTTGCTTCTATTGAGCATCAAAAATAATTATTTGATTCTGTCACTAAAGAAAAGAAAAAATGTGTCCAAAAACATTTTGTCTTACCTCGTACAAACCAACAATTTATTAGTTTATTTATTCTTTCTAAAAGTTGGTTTACAGAAAGATAAATACAGTTTCAGGAAAATATTTGAAAGGGTTAGAGAATAATTTTTACTTATTACTTTCACTAGGGATGTAAGACCACTTTGAATCAAGCAGGGACTTGCAAAATGTGTTCTGAAGGTTAGACCAATCCGGTTGAGAAGGACGTTTTGATTTATTAATCAAATATGAATCAAATAGCTGGCTGATTGTAGATTAATGATTTAAAGTAATACTTCTTTTAATTATGATCATAAATGACCTTAAAGAAGTTCTACGGGCCGGGCGCGGTGGCTCAAGCCTGTAATCCCAGCACTTTGGGAGGCCGAGGCGGGTGGATCACGAGGTCAGGAGATCGAGACTATCCTGGCTAACACGGTGAAACCCCGTCTCTACTAAAAATACAAAAAACTAGCCGGGCGTGGTGGCGGGCGCCTGTAGTCTCAGCTACTTGGGAGGCTGAGGCGGGAGAATGGCATGAACCCGGGAGGCGGAGCTTGCAGTGAGCCGAGATCACGCCACTGCACTCCAGCCTGGGAGACACAGCTAGACTCCGTCTCAAAAAAAAAATAAAAATAAAATAAAAATAAAAAGAAGTTCTAAGGGGCCAATTATTACCACATATTATGAGGAAGTAAACAAATTTGCCGCTAAATTTTTCTCCAGTGAAGTCAGTTGTACCGTAGTTTATCTTATTATTTGATATTTACAACCCAACTGTTGATGGTTACCAATGAACTTTTACTACTTCTGTGTTTTATGGTTACTGAAAGAAATACAATTTAATGATTGAATGAAATGTGTAGCCAGTAGTTAAATCACAGTCACACATTTAAATAGTTATTTATAAAGATATACATTTAGGATGCAAATGAATTTCAAAGTTTACTCATTTTCTAAAGAATTTATCTTTTTTACTGGTTGCGGGTGAAGATTAGTGTATTAATAATTTTCTACCTATTTTTTTCCCTCTAGAAGTTATAATGTATCTTCAAAATTTTTCAAGGTTATCTTACTTATATTCTCAGGATCAACTCTGAGTCACTTTTTCCTATCATTATTTCCAAAGTTTCCATTATGTTTTTAAAGTACATCATCTTTTCCTTATACTCTCTGGGATAATTTTGACTTTCCTAACTGATTCAAGTATAACATAATAACACATGTAAAACGCTGGACTGTAATGTAAATGAAATAATGTATAGAAAGAAAATGAAAATTTCTGTTTTGAAATTCTCAATAGTTGACTTTTTTTTTCCAGTGGATAAATTAAAATTTACTTATGAGGACGAATCACATTATCTTTTTATTAGAGGGTAAAACCTATTAAGCTCAAAAACTAGTAAAGGATTTCTGTGTTTATGCAAACATAAAATGGAAATCATAGACTAGAATATGAATGGAGAACTTCCATGAGAGGCCAAACTGTCCAGATGTATAATGTGAGAATTGTCTGTTTATGATGTTAGTTGCATTTTTACAGATTCTCTTAAGTTTAACAAAAGTTGAACCTACAAGCAGAGATGAAAAAATAAAATTCTTATTTTTTTCTCTTCTCTTTGGTCCAATGCCTGTCATTGGAAAGGCTGAATTCCAAGTTAAGAGGAATAATCAATACAACTATCTCTGGGAGAAAACAGGTTGGCGGTTCTAACAAGGTAGCAGGTAAGGAAGTAAGCAAAGTTGCCCACATTAGAAGATCTCTGGTGGAGTGTCAATTAAGAATTTCCAGTATTATCTAATATGCCATATAAAAATTTCATTGTCTGAATTGTGCTTTGCATATGTTGACCAGAGATCTTTATTACATTTTGTTAAACACCATAACTTTAATTTTTGTGTACTTTAAGTTACCCAAATACACATTTGCTTCAAAATGGCATAGTTTACCATAGGAGAGGGAGAAACTAGTTAATAAATGACCAAGAGATATTTGCAGAAACTTAAAAATTATTTGGGATTTGTCAGAAATGTTGGCAAACTATACACATAATTAAAAGTCAAGATATTGTCGTGGGACATTACTTAGTGTCTTCTGAATGCTAGGAAATTTGGAAACACTTTATGTAATGAGTGATCTATTTTCAAACACTAATACCCTGACTAATTTGTAACATCTTAGGCAAACTCCTTGGCTTACCATCCCACTGATTTATTTATCATCCTTCACACGCAAACTTCTACAAACAATTGTCCCCATGTACCCCGAACTTCCTCTTTGCCTCATTCCCTCATGGCCTACTTCGATCTGGCAGCATTTTACTAAATTTTTAAATCAACTCATTAATAACATCTGAGGCTAAAATTATTGGACACTTTCCTGCCACATTCTATTTGAATACTCTTAACATTCACTCGTTACTATTCCTTTCCTCTCCACAAACTTCTCTCCATTTTCCTACCTATTTTCTACTCTGTTTTCATACAAATTCAGAGCTGTGGGCCTCACTCTACTATGGAAAACTTTCCATTATCCAATTTTTGTTTGTTTGTTTGTTTGTTTGTTTGTTTGAGATGGAGTCTCACTCTGTCGCGCAGGCTGGAGTGCAGTGGCCGGATCTCAGCTCACTGCAAGCTCTGCCTCCCGGGTTCACGCCATTCTCCTGCCTCAGCCTCCTGAGTAGCTGGGACTACAGGCGCCCGCCACCTCGCCCGGCTAGTTTTTTGTATTTTTAGTAGAGATGGGGTTTCACCATGTTAGCCAGGATGGTCTTGATCTCCTGACCTCGTGATCCGCCCGTCTCGGCCTCCCAAAGTGCTGGGATTACAGACTTGAGCCACCGCGCCCGGCCCATTATCCAATTTTTACATAATGAATACCTCAGACTTTTTCTTTCTTTATCCTACTATATACTGTCTCCCTAGTTAATTTGATTTTATATCATTAGTTTGCCCTTATAATCATTGCATTCCCCTCCAATAGCATATCTAATAATTCAGTATTCCTGTTTTTACTACATACTAAATATTCCTGAAGTCTTTTCTTTATCTAAACAGCCACTTACTTAACTCAGCTTGAGCCCCTATAACTATCTATTCTTCCAGAAAGGAAGGGTTCCCACAATTACTCCACCTCCAGACCAATTGAATTTCTATGCACACCCAAAGTGTTCTTAAAAAGACTCAGATCCTGTCACTTCTAAACTTGAAACCCTGCAGCAATTTTCTGTTTTAAGCCTCAAGTCTAAAATCATTAACCTGTTCTGTAAGGCGCTAACTGCCTCATGTCAACTTCTCAGCTTTTTCTGTTTCATTCTCAGAATTCTGAAAGAGGCTGCTGTCACAACGGTATATTTCTATCACCTCAAATGTACCAGGCTCTTTTTTTTCTGCTTCAGGTCTTTCATGCTTGCTCTTTCCTTAGCCAGGGATACTTTTTGATTCTGAGTCCACTTTAAATGTGTTATTTCAACCAATATATCCTGGGCCATTTCCGTATTCTTTTCTAGAGAAAATGTCAGAATTATACCCAAATTTATCTAAATAATTTTATGTTGCTGTCAGTCTTCTTCATTAAATTGAAAAGTCATAAAAGCAAGGATCATTTCTCACTTTTTCACCACACTAACACCACACTTTGCAGATAGTTGACTTAAAATTCATATTTCATTAAGTGAATGAATTTATGAATAGTAGAACAAAAATCACAAATATAAGGCAGATAGTGAAGTACGTTTTGAATGTTTAACATTTAGTTCATGCTAAGAAACATTCATGCTAAGAAAAATATTATTAATTTTAAAGATAATAACGGCTTACATTGATTGTACAGTCATTAAGAATCAGGCAATCTTCGATAACACAGCATATTTTAAATCACTCAATTTATTGGTAACTTTCTAGCTCAATTCTCCAAAATTCACCACATTTTTCACCCTTATTTCCCTAACTACATTTTCACTTTCCTTTTACCTCTGTAAGGCATGACTGTGTTAATTTTCTCAGTAAGTGTCATCTAATACAAATAGATAAACAATGTATTAGAGCTCCATTTTCTCTGTCACATGAAAGAGTGTGATGGATATTTCTTTTAGTTAAAATCCGTAAGTGTTTGTAATAGTGCTGTGAATACAGTGGATGCTCAGTAAATAGCAGGCTGGTAAAAAGAATGAAGAGTTATTCCTCATTAAAATAACTAGAATTCAATCAGCATTGTTTAACATCCCCAACAATTTGTTTCTGGAAGCTTAAAATAAGAGTGTAACTGTGATTACAAAAACAAAAACTTATTTTAGTCAAGACATTATTCACTTTTGAGTAGTTTAAATTTGATATTAGAAATCAAGGAAAATGGCTACTGAGAAAAAGATATGGGTCATATTGTTACAGTAAAACATCTTGGTATATTAAAAATGTATGATGTCAGTAGGGCTTCTATTTCAAGGCTGTGGGAAAGCATTTACCAAATCGAAAAGTAAGAATGAAAGGGCCTTTTGGAAAGGCTTAAGAAAATAACAATGTATAGTCTGAAAACTGGATCTTCTAAGAAGATTCTCTGATGGAACAATAGAAAGCTAGAAAGAAGGTTTGCAAATCATTTCTTGGCTCCATGTCTCAGGCTACCTATGACAAACTCAATGATCGCAGTCTGATTGTGTGGCAAGTGAACAGTTGGTATGATTATAGAATGGTTTTAACGAAGGAAAACTAGTGTGTAAAGTGTGAAGAGGTTTAGCACTTCAGGTCCCTTTGGTCTAATAAAATATATAATGTAATTTAAAATGCATTGTTCCTAGAATTAATTGCACAGTAATAAAAAATAAATGCTTTAAGAAAATGGAAGTCAGGGGCCTATAGTCAGAAGGAAACTTTATATACGGTCAAGTTGAGGGGAACATTTTTAAGGTCTACGTTGCCCCCTCCACTTTCAAAGCCAGCAATTGTGCTTTGAATCATTCTCATGCTTTGAATATCTCTGCCACCATCTGGAGAAAACTCTACTCATGAAGGGCTCCTGTGATTAGGTTAACCCCACCTAGATAAGCTCTCTTTGCCACATAATGTGCCACACTCACAGGAATGACATTCATATTTAGAGGGTCCACCTGCAATCGAAGGGGTTGAGAATCAAAGGTGAATTATCGGAATCATTTTGAGAATTCTTCCTACTAAATGAAGCATACAGTTTCTTCTTACATTATAATCTCTAGAAGCCAAGTTCAATTACTATTCAAAGTGTCACATTTTGAAGAAGAAAGTAAAAGAAGAGCTCTACTGTTCACAGGGCAGTTATTTGTTTATGAGTAGGGACATACAGTGGATTCAGTGTGCTCAGTGATGAGTAATTGTAAAGACATCCCAACTAGTTTCCTTTTTGTCTTTCCTTTTCATCTTTCTGTTTTCAGAGCCATGTGAAGAACAAGTGGGCTTGAAAACAGAGAGATGAGAAGAAAAGATAAAAAGAAATGTTTTATTTTTAAATCCTGAGTTATAATTTGTGCTACTCCAATAACTTTTTCTGGAATCACAAGCAATCTAACACTTCTTTTGGATACCAGGAATTATCAAAGAAGTCAGCCCATCTGCATAAATTCACAAAGATCCTATGACTAATAGTTATGATATTCTGTCTCTGATTACGAAAAAAGTAAAAGGTGCAGGGTGTATATATATGAATGAGCCTGTCCATTTCAAAATGTTTGACATCAAAAAAGAAAAATAAATAAACACATATTCAGAATACATTATTCAATCTCTTCATTGGCATTTTTCAGAGTTTTCACTTCTTTGCCAAATGTGTTGCCATTGTAAATGGTATTCATTTTAAAGTCAAAGTCTTCAACAAGCACCTGTGTGCATGTCTAAGTAACATTATAAGGGATATCTTGAGAAGCATTATTGGGTGTAAGTGAAAAGCAGAGAATATTTGGCAGGGCTGTTACTGTAGTGGTGCTCTTTAGGTAGAAGGCTGCAGTATTAGATCATGCTCAACACCTCCAGAGATTGCACTTAACTCCAGTGGATTAGTAACTAACTGAACATTTTACCACATACTTTTTTTTAATTTTTATTAATTTTTTATTATACTTTAAGTTCTAGGGTACATGTGCACAACGTGCAGGTTTGTTACATATGTATACATGTGCCATGTTGGTGTGCTGCACCCATTAACTCATCATTTACATTAGGTATATCTCCTAATGCTATCCCTCCCCCCACCCCGCCCCACGACAGACCCTGGTGTGTGATGTTCCCCTTCCTGTGTCCAAGTGATCTCATTGTTTAATTCCCACCTATGAGTGAGAACATGAGGTGTTTGGTTTTCTGTTCTTACAATAGTTTGCTGAGAATGATTACACACTCCAAGCATCTCAGTTGCTTTTGCTTTTGCTTTTTTGAAAAAAAAAAAAAGGGATTGTTTCAAATATGTTCCAACATTAAAAGTAGTGAGAGCAATAGTTTGAGTCAGCTCACAGCACAGGAGGAAAAAAAGGAAAAAAAAATCTGATTATATATTAAGCTTATGTTAGGAACTGGTAAAGTCCTCAATTCTCTGTGGTACCATTAAACAAATATATTCTCATCAAACATAAGTTATTGAGAGATCAGTTCCCTGAGTGGTTAACAAACCTATAAGAAAGGATAGCACACAGCATTTCTCATAGTGGGATGTAGTATATATTTATCAATATAATCACTTTTGAGTCATATTCATACTTTCTTTAAATAAAAAAATCAGACAATAGCTTTATGTGGAAATTGCATAGTTTTATCTTGAAACTGTAGAATCACTATGTTACACTACAGTTTTGTAAAAGATATATATCGTGGTAATAATAATATTTATACAACATGTTCTCAACATTAACAAAGACAAATCTTTATTTTGGCCCTTCAATACACACACCTGTGACTTTTGTAATTTCAGACTATCAGTGAATTAGACTTAAATCTCAGACCATTCTTTCCCACCCTCCCTCCCTCCCTGCTTCTCTTTCTTTCCTTCCTTCCTTCCTTCCTTCTTCTCTTTCTTTTCCTTCCTTCCTACTTTCTTTCCTTCCTTCCTTCCTTCCTTCCTCTTTTCCTTCCTTCCTTCCTACTTTCCTTTCTCTCCTTTCTTCCTTCCTTTATCTTTCTCTCTTTTTTCTTTCCTTCCTTCCTTCCTCCCTCCCTCCTTCTTTCTTTCTTTCTTTTTCTGTTTTTTTTTTTTTTTTTTTTTTTTTTTTTTGAGACGGAGTCTTGCTCTGTCGCCCAGGCTGGAGTGCAGTGGCCGGATCTCAGCTCACTGCAAGCTCCGCCTCCTGGGTTCACGCCATTCTCCTGCCTCAGCCTCCCGAGTAGCTGGGACTACAGGCGCCCGCCACCTCGCCCGGCTAGTTTTTTGTATTTTTTTTTAGTAGAGACGGGGTTTCACCGCCAGGATGGTCTCGATCTCCTGACCTCGTGATCCACCCGTCTCGGCCTCCCAAAGTGCTGGGATTACAGGCTTGAGCCACCGCGCCCGGCCTCTTTCTTTTTCTTTCTTTCTTTCTTTGTTTTGTTTTTTTTTCTTTTCCTTTCTTTTCTTTTCTTTTCTTTCTTTCTTTCTTTTTCTTTCTTTCTTTCTTTCTTTCTGTTTCTTTCTTTCCCTTTCCTTTCTTGCTTTTTCTTTTTAGTATGTTTCTCACTAAAATGTAAACTGATAAAATTTTAGTTGAATTCCAGAAAAAATGTTTAACATCCATACAGTAAATTTTGTGTTTTATTTAACACAGACATTTTAGGTGATTTGATGTTTTATAACCTGGTTTAGGGAGAAAGTAAACTACTCTGGATAGAAGAAATGAAAAAATATAAGCTAAATATTTTATCACAAATATCCAGGATAACCTATACTGTTATTTCAGGTACTACTAAAGGAATTCTGACCAGAAAAATGAAAATAAAACAGGAATACCTGCAAGTATATATCACTTGGAGGTACTTTCAAACTCTTAATAAATGGCTTACTAATTAGGAGTATCATGAACAAAGAAAAAGGAAGCTGTGCCAACCTCACGTTACTTCTGTCTCTTCATTCTAAGCATTATCTCTGATTCTGGGTCCCAAAGCAACTCTATTATCACAACCAACTTCCTTCTTCTGTTAGATAGGGTTGGTGATATAGTCCATGGTGGTGAGTCTTTATGGATCACATGCTCCCTACTTTACTTGCTTATGAAAAGAAAATCCAGGTAGTCAATAAAGATTCAAATTTTCGGCCGGGCGCGGTGGCTCAAGCCTGTAATCCCAGCACTTTGGGAGGCCGAGACGGGCGGATCACGAGGTCAGGAGATCGAGACCATCCTGGCTAACACGGTGAAACCCTGTCTCTACTAAGAAATACAAAAAACTAGCCGGGAGAGGTGGCAGGCGCCTGTAGTCCCAGCTACTCGGGAGGCTGAGGCCGGAGAATGGCGTGAACCCGGGAGGCGGAGCTTGCAGTGAGCTGAGATCCGGCCACTGCACTCCAGCCTGGGCTACAGAGCGAGACTCCGTCTCAAAAAAAAAAAAAAAAAAAAAAAAAAGATTCAAATTTTCCTCTGGGAATTGCTCCATAACCTCCCCTTATCCTCACTTATTACTGAGGACTCAATTCCAAGTAACATGATATTAAACTCAAACTAGCTTAAGCAGAAATATAAACGTATTGGTTAACAGAAAAAAAAAAAAAAAGAAGTCAATAGAAAAGTCAAACTTTAAAAGAGTTGGGTCAAAATGCTTGAAAACCATCATCAGAAATCTCTTTTTCTTCAATTATTTTATTGCATTTTAGAGATATTCTTGCTATGTTGCCCAAGTTGAATTCAAACTAGGCTCAAGGCCTTCCTCCTCAGCCACCTGAGTAGCTAGCTGGGACTACAGAATTTT
Organism: Macaca fascicularis; assembly: GCF_037993035.2. Lineage (NCBI taxonomy): Eukaryota > Metazoa > Chordata > Mammalia > Primates > Cercopithecidae > Macaca > Macaca fascicularis. Next base: position 52,277,230 of record NC_088384.1, on the reverse strand, counting down.
TATTCAACTCTTAATACCTATTTTTTCTGAGTTTGCTTTATTTTCAGGCATTTTCTTTCCAAGTGGAGAGAAAGTTGCATCTAGCATGTTCAGGTTTTTGTTCTATCTTCAAGACTGCATCTAATAGATTCATTTGGAATTGACCCATCTTGAATCATTCATTTTTAGAAGGAGCCTCAATTTGGATTATGCCTATCCAGGGTGAAGGGATGCCTAATCTGATGTATGTAGACCTAGAGTGGGCAGAAATAGTTCCCCACAGATAAATCAATGTACTTTTAGTAAAACAACAAAAAATAGATGCTGGGAGGCACATTAAGTGATGATCTCAACACACAAGGGTCTCAGAAAGCACAACTTACATACAAAAACCGAGAAGATTCATCCCTGCTGCTGCTGATGGTTTGTCTGCCCAGATGCTTCCCTCCTCCTGGGAGCCACACCACCTGTGTTTTGGGAATGGCTCTTCCCTAAATCAGGGGTGTTAATTTACTGGGTACAGTAATCAATGGTATGCTACACTTATGATCATAAAATACACTGAGTAAAGCCATTTCTAGGACTTGTTTTGAAAACTAGGAGGTTAGGGGTGGATAATCAATCTATTATGGGTGAAAAACCTGGTATTTGTCAGTGGCTCTGTCAACATGGATGATTAGGAGTTTCTAAGAGTTAATTCATGTAATAAAAATAGAGATAAGATTTAGTAAGGAATCCTAAAAGTACTGGAGATACTTATTTCAGTACCTCTATGCTTTTCATAGGAATTCAATTATACATCTCATCTTTTTTATGTTTTCAAAGTAAGCATATAATATGCTTCTTAAATGGAAACTACACATGTTATATAAGTGTGATGGTTAATAATAGGTGTCAACTTGATTGGATTGAATGATGCCTAGGTAAAGTATTGTTTCTGGGTGGATCTGTAAGGGTGTTGCCAGAGGAGACTGACATTTGAGTCAGTGGACTGGAAGAGGAAGACCCATCAAATGGTCTGCCAGTGTGGCTAGAACAAAGCAGGTGGAAGAAGGTGGGATAAGCTCACTCACTATCTTCTGGTTTTCACCTTTTTCCCATGCTGGATGCTTCTTTCCATTCCTTCTGCCCTTAGACATCAGACTCCAGGTTCTTCTGCCTTTGAACACTTGGGCTTACACCAGCGGCTGCCGGGGACTCTCAGGCCTTTGGTCACAGACTGAAGGCTGCACTCTCGGCTTCCCTACTTTTGAGGCTTTTGAACTTGGACTGAGCCACCACTGGTTTCTTCCTTCCTCAGCTTGCAGATGGCCTAATTGTGGGACTTTGCCTTATGATCATGTGAGCCAATCTCCCTAATAAACTCCCTTTCTTATACACATACATCCGATCAGTTCTGTCCCTCTGGAGAATTCTAATACAATAAAATACCATTCTCTTCACAGATCTTGCCAAAAGTAGTTACATTTCTCATATGTCTGCAGCATCAGAAATAAAGAGTTATTTATCAGTGTTTGTTTACTTCTAAAATATTACAATAACTGGAAATTTGATTCTTATTGTTACTAATTATATCTTCTTATTAAAGCAGAGTTTACCAAAAAGGAAAATAAAACCTTCTTGAGGACAGCAGTTGCTGACAAGCATACAGATGGCACTTTTACAAGGCTGTTATAGTGATCCATAGAAACTATGGGTAGCCATTAAGCATGCTTATGTGGAAAAAACACATTTGCAGTAACTTATGATGTTATAAAATGGTGTGGGTTAGTAGTTGACCACACTGAATAGGGCAGAAGTAAAATATATTAATATTATATAGCCAACCCTTTCCTCCAGGTGTCTCCAGATCAGCTACTTCCATCTTTATACTTCTGCCTTCTTCCTCTTGCAATTTGTCTTTGTACTAGTCATGCAAAAGCTAACTTGTATGGGTACACTAAGTATCCATTTTCCTCAACACGGAGTTCAATGCAAGCTGTGAGAATTAGCCATTTCTCCAATAGGTCCTTCTGTTGTTGGTGTCTCCAATCTTAACCATATTATTCTCACTTTTGTCATCCAAAGGGAAGAAATAGTAGAGAATACTGTGTTACAAAATGTAAAAGCTGAACCTGGAAAGTGATGTGCATTTCTTTCACCCATATTTCACTAGGCAGAACTCAGACGCTTGGCCCCAAATTAACTATTCAAGGTATAAGTTTATATTTTCTTATAATTAAAAAAAGCTGGGTTCCTAAGGAAAAAGAGGAGTAAATGACTGTGTCCAATACAGTTATGTTCCTCCTCAATTTTACAATATATGTTATTTTCATCCTTGGTTATACCTTTTACCAAGCAATGCTTTTGTAGTCTACACATTGTTATCCACAAAGGTATGAAAAATACCATAAATTATTAATGATTTCATATATGTTTGCCATGATATTGAACAAATTTAGCGAGAACTAAAAAAAAAGGCAATCTTTTTAAGACAGTGTTTAGAATGCCCCTACCATTATTACAATATTAAAACAAATAAATAAATATGTAGGTAAATGAATTAAGGCCTAATAAATGTAACTCTATTAGAGAAGGAAGGCAGAAACTTCAGATTAGAAACCAACCACCTGCACTTCATATAGTACATTGCTACTGAAATAAATATCCATATGTAATTTTTTCAAAGTGTTCTAGAAGGAAGCACAGCAACCATAAAGCCAATTGATTTAACTATATCAGAAGTGGCAGAAATTAATGAAAGTCTTGTTTTGGAAGAATTATTATTGTTTTTCATTCCTGAGCAGAAAGGGGAGCTGCAGTGGCAAGATTATGATCTATTTAAGAGAAATCATCTGCTCATATTGGAATGGGGCCAAATACTGATGTCAACTAGAATGCATCAATGTGGAATGATCAAATACCCTTCACTTGCCATGGTGCGTGCAAATTAGTTCTGATGACACATGCCTATAAAGGAATGATAAGGGTGTAAAAAGAAGTTACAAAGTCTCAAACATCATTTTCCCAGATTTAAATAATTTTACCCAAATTAAGAAATCATCAAGGGTACCCTTTCTCATAATTCAACAGAAAGCCTAAACAACACCATACATAAAGACCAAAAAAAAGAAAAGAAAAGAAAAGAAAAAGGGGGAAAAAATGGTGAAAAAACCTACCAAGGTTCTTTTCTGAGTAATAGTAAACATTTTAGTGGCCCAAAACTTTGCACCTCTTTTTATGACATCAAACTGTTTGGTGATACTATGATACTGCAAACACAAATAAAATAGATGAGAGGATATTTTCCCTGTGCTAAAAAAATGCTTGAATAAAACCTGATGACAGAAAGGTAGACTTCACAAGATTTTTAATTGTGATGGAAGTCATGCTTCTTTTGAGTAGCTACCCTAAGGGACAGTCTCCAAAGAAAATGCATAAAACGTTGAATTTTCTAAAAACGATGGACTGGGCTGATTCTGGGTGGAAATACCAGTGAATATTTAATATGCTGTATAATTACTACGATAGTTACAAGCTCAGCTGAAGCCCTGATTATGAGGCTGTCAAAGATTTAATTACTCTGCCATATCATTTTTCCTCCTATAACTTCTGATATTTTTAGTGCACGAATTGGCAGAATTCATGAGTTTGTGTTTTTCTAAATCAACACATATATTAGATCTCAGCAAAAATACTAGGCAGTATTTGAGGACTCCAAGATGATAACACATCTGGTTAAAGAAGATATGCTGTCAGTGGGAGAAGACATATGTCTATAGTAGCAGAGTCAGTAGAGGATAGAAGGGGGCTTGGATCTTGGTAATTGCAAAATATAAGCATACTTACTTAAAAATGGAAGTAAGATGCAAAAGTAAACCCAAGAGGCAGACTGGAAATAAAGGAAGTCCATTCCAATTTTTAAAAATGTATTACGAAGGCTTTGAATTGCCCTAAAACTTAATGATTTTAATTGAACAATCTGTTAAGAAACAAAGCAAAACAAACACCCAAAGGCAAGTAAGACTATGCAAAGCAACACACACAAAAGATAGTATGAAAATGTATTCCATGAGATATAAAGCCAATGAGACAAATATTAGTAATTGATGAATCTAGGTGAAAGGTAGAAATTTATTAATTGACTGTTTTTGTAACTTTTCTATAGATTTTAGTTGGGGAAATTTAGTTAAATGATTTGTTAGACAGAAGCTAATGTAGAAATGATCTACAAATAAAGATATCAGATACTGCCACAATTTAAGACTACAGTTGTTTGGTGAGTAATAACCAATATGCCCATTTATTTTAAGAGATGTTAGGCTCATAATAAACAGACCACAGAGAAGACAGAGTGAGAAACATTTATGTAAACAGGGGCATTATTTAGAAATCTACATATAGAAAAACAATTGTGCTAATCAGCCCCACATTCTTGTTTCTTCACTCTTAGAGCACAGATAAAAGGGGTGTTCCATTACCCAAAAAATGCATTCCCACTAGGTAAAATGAACTAGGAATTTAGGTGAAAGCTAAAACTTATTTAGAGGAAACTGACAGCTGGGGGAAAATTTTGTTTTAAGTTTGGCATTATGTCTTCTGCCTTCCAACCAGCTTTCTATAAACCTGATTTACATAGAGTCCTCAGAAAAAAATGCTCAGAAAAGAACTTGAATGAAATACCTAGTAGGAAAGTCAACTGATTCTTGAAATCATAAAGGTAATTCTTATCTTATAGACAATCAAAGGTGTAAGTGAATCAAGAGAAAAAGCATAAAGTTGAGCAGCTGTTTAGAAAGTTTAGGGTCACAGAAAAAGACAAAAATATAGAATCACTGATACGGTTTGGCTGTGTGTCCCCACTGAAACTCATCTTAAATTGTAATTGCCATAATTCCCACATGTCAAGGGAGAGACCTGCTGGGAGGTGACTGGATCATGGGGACGGTTTCCCTCCTGCTGTTCTTGTGATAGTGACTTCTCATGAGATCTAATACTTTTATAAGTGTTTGACAGTTCCTCCTTCACACTTGCTCTCCCTTGCCTGTTACCACGTAAGATGTGCCTGCTTCCCATTCTGCCATGATTGTAAGTTTCCTGAGGCCTCCGCAGTCATATGGAACTGTGAGTCAATTAAATCTCTTTACTTTATAAATTACCCAGTCTTAGGAAAGTTCTTTATAGCAGTGTGAGAACAAACTAATACAGTCAGGCTCCCTTCGAGTACAAAATCCATTTAGATAGAAAATATTGAGCATTAAAGAGCTTTAGAAATGCAGAATCAGTGATCCCACCCACAGAAAGGAACCATTAGAAAATAATACATCAACAAAATTATGAATTAGAAAAGGAAAAATTTGAATCAGTGAATCTGCATCATTTTATAATGGTGTAAGCATGCCATTATACATTTGTCAATACCCACAGCCCATACAAAACAAAGAGTAAACACTAATGTGAACTTCGATTAATAATATTTCAATACTGACTCATAAATTGTAACAAAGATATCACATTCATTTCTTCTAATATTAGAAGTAACTGGTAAATGGGTTTGAAAGTGAAAGGGCATATGAGAACTCCACATTTTCCACTCAATTTGGTTGGTAGAGATTTGAATCCTAAAGGTGCTTCTGGTGAGGTCTCAGAAAGATATGAAGAACATGTCACTGGTCAATGGAGAAAAGATGACCCTTGTCATAAAGTGGAGAGAACTTGACTGAGTTACATTCTACCGTTGGGAGGAAAGTAGAATTTGTTAACAAAGAACTGATATTTCCAAGCACAGTGTGGAACAAACTCTGGTTTCTTCTTCTTACTTATACCAGTTTAATACAAGAGAAAATAGATAAAATGAGGAAGAAATCATTAAGCGAAAAGAAACCAACACTTGAGGAATTGGAAAATTCTCTGCTTAGCCAGGCAGCAGCAAAAAATGAGAAAAAAAAAGATGTTCTGGAGAGAACATTAAAGCTATGGCTGGACAACCATGATTTAAGATTGCTAAAGAGATTAGACATGTGATTTATGGATTTCATCAAACATCTAATGAGAAACCAAGAATAAAATTTGGGCTATTCAGAAAGGATCTGGGGAGAACTTTTATGTCTAGTGGCTTAGAATCCCATGAATTGCATGGAAGACTGATAAGGGTTATGAGAACTTTATATCAGCAGATACCATAAACTGGGACTGATAGGATTGGAGATAGCAAGAAATAAGGGAAAAATTATACTGAGGGAAGAGTCATAGTTGCAGAGGCCAGAAAGGACAGAGCAGTGGGCCCAGAGTTTGGGCAGCCCAATGGGGGCTCCAGAGCTCAGCGATGGGATCATTGCCTTGTAGGACCCAGGGAGTGAAGCATCAGGTCACAGAGAATTAGTATGTGGCCTTAAAACCTAATCAAATTTGCCTAAGTAGGTTTTGGGGTTGCTTGGGACCCAAGACCCATTTTATGTTTCCGATTTCTCCCTTTTGGAATGTGAGTGCTATCTTATTTCTGTCTTATCACACCATAAAGTGTTTTTTTGGTTTTTGGTTTTGTTTTGTTTTTGTTTTTGTTTTTGTTTTTTTTTAACTTGAGTCATACGAAGTATGTTAATGGAGTAAAACAACAAAATTAGAAATCAAACATGGGCAGAAAAAATAAATTCAGAAATATGTGGAAATTTAAAAATGTACTGCTAAATAACTAATGAGTCAAAGAAGAAATCATAACAGTAATGACAAATCATTGGATTTTGTGGAAAATGAAAACAAAACATAATAAACTGAATGGGATACAGCTAAATCAATGCTCAGAGGAAAATTTATAGCTGCAATATGCTTTTATTAAAAATAGAAAGGTCGCCGGGCGCGGTGGCTCAAGCCTGTAATCCCAGCACTTTGGGAGGCCGAGGCGGGCGGATCACAAGGTCAGGAGATCGAGACCACAGTGAAACCCCGTCTCTACTAAAAATACAAAAAAAATTAGCCGGGCGCGGTGGCGGGCGCCTGTAGTCCCAGCTACTCAGGAGGCTGAGGCAGGAGAATGGCGGGAACCCGGGAGGCGGAGCTTGCAGTGAGCCGAGATCGCGCCACTGCACTCCAGCCTGGGCAACAGCGTGAGACTCCGTCTCAAAAAAAAAAAAAAAAAATAGAAAGGTCTCATCCTGGCTAACACGGTGAAACCCCGTCTCTACTAAAAAATACAAAAAAAACTAGCCGGGCGAGGTGGCGGGCGCCTGTAGTCCCAGCTACCAGGGAGGCTGAGGCAGGAGAATGGCGTAAACCCGGGAGGCGGAGCTTGCAGTGAGCTGAGATCCCGCCACTGCACTCCAGCCCCGTCTCAAAAAAAAAAAAAAAAAAAAAAAAAAGAAAGGTCTCAAATAATGACCAAATCTTCTACCTTAAGAAATTAGAAAGAATATTAAGAACAAACTAAACCCAATAGAAGCAAGAAAAAGGAAATTTTAAAGATTAGAGAAAAATAAATAAAATGGAGAATAGAAAAAAGAGAGTATCAGCAACCAAAAATTGTGTATTTTAAAATAAGTGACAATATTATTCAACATTTTAGCTCCTTACAAGATTGTAAAAGTTATGCAATCAATGATTCCTGGTGCCTTCACTTTGTTAAATAGGGAAAAATGAATATATATTGAAGTATTGAGTACTTCAGTATTTAATCCAAACACAGATTAAAGTGTTTCTACCAACAGTGTTTCCAGCTTCTGGCTTCTGCTCCTGGACTTTTTTACCTGGACTTCTTTACCCACAAACTGTGAGTCTCTGTATCTCTCTGTCCATCTCCCACCATTTTCAGGGCAAAAGTTTTTTTCTATTACTCATTTATTTGTTGGACCTAAATGTTGTTGATTGTCAGTTAGTCCAGCTTTGTTCTTGTTGTGATGATTAGAGTGAGAATCTCCAATATCTTTGCATGTCAGATCACAAACACACACAAAAATCAAAACTATAAAACTTCTAGAAGAAAACAAGGGAAATATAGGTGATTATGAGTTTCCCAATGAAATGTTACATACAACATCAAAAATATGATTCATGAGAAAAAACAAATTTTATATTAAACTATATTAAAAGCAAAAATTTCTGCTCTATGAAAAACACTATTAAGAAAATGAAAACACAGACCACCGACTGGAACCACATATTTATAAAAGACAAACCTGATAAAGGAGGTGTATCTGGAATATACAAATAAGTCTTAAGACTCCACAATAAGAAAACAAATAATCCAATTAGAAAATAGACAAAAGATCTGAACAGACACTTCAGCAAAGATACATGAATGCCAAATAAGCATATGCAAATATGCTCATCATAAGACATTAGGGAATTGTAGATTAAGACAACAAAATACCATTACATACCTGTTACAGTGGCTAAAATCCAAAACCATGACAACATCAGATTGTGAGGCAGTCAAGCAAAAGTGCTCTAATTTGTTGCTGATGGAAATTTAAAATGGTAGAATGACTTTGAAAGATGGTTTGGAAGTTTCTTACAAAGCTACATATAGTCTTACATATAATATGACAATTGAAATCCTATTTACCAAAAATAGTTGTAAACATGTCACAAAGCATGCACATAAATGTTTATAGCAGTTTTATTCATAATTCCCCAAACTGGAAACAACCAAGATATTCCTCAATAAGTATATTTACAAATGAAATGTGTTATATTCATACAATGGAATACTTTTCAGCAGTACAAAGAAATGTGCTATCAAGCTATGAAAAGACATGGAGACATCTTAACTGTATGTTACTAAGTTAAATCAGGCAATCTGAAAGACTACACACTGTATCATTCCAATTATATGACATTCTGAAAAAGGCAAAATGAAAGGTTGTGGAAAGATTAGTTTTTTCCAGGGGTTGATGGGAGGGAAGGAAGGCTAAGAAGATGGAGCACAGAGAATGTTTAGGATAGTGAAACTATTCTGTATGAAAATGTAATGGTGGATACATGACATGAGGCAATTGACAAAACCAATATAATTTTTTATAACAGAGAGTGACTTTAATGTAAACTATGAGCTTCAGTTATTAATAGTATGTCAATATCAATTGCAATAAATGTAACTATGCTAATTCAAAATATTAATAATAAATTAAACATAGTGGGAGTAGCATAGGTGAGCTCTATTTGAATTCAATTTCTCCATAAATCTAAAACTGCTCTAAGAAATAAAGTATATTAATTACATGGAAAAGAGAAGTCCTGGGACTACCTATATTAAGGAAATACTTCTCATCATGTTGCTTTATCTTGGATCTATTGACCAGAGAGGTGTACCATGGAAAGGTTTTAGGGTACTGAGAAACTCCTCAATCTGTGTGAAAACTTCCTATCCTTGTATTTTACAGTTTGTATGAAATTCTTGTTGTAGACGTTGATCTGAAAGCTTTAAAACCCACATTGAAGTGTTAATATTAATCCTGAAGTCTATTGCTATTTTTGCAAATCTTAATACATATTTCTTAAGCAACTTAACTCAGATAAAATATTTTTCACAGATAATTCTTTTTTCCAAATCTTGACACTGTAATTTAGTTATGGAAAATTTCCTAAAACATTAAGTAACCAATATATTAAAAACTTTTATCCAAAATTGTATATGCTCATTCATTTAGCTTTGTTCCTGTCTTTTTAAACACCATTGTCAGTTTACATGGCACTTTTGGCTTCTCCAGTACACAGATTTTTGTTATTATTTTTCAGAGCTCAGAAAGAATGACCAGTCCCATGTGATTTTTGGTAGACGATATATTTCTATCTAAATCTTAGTGTCCGTGTCTTGAAGAAGCCTGGCAGCAGCAGCATTTTGATTAAACTGATAACTAAGGTTTCATGCCAGTTGGATGCACAGAAGTCTTGACTTCACATTTGTTGTGACTGCACTGCAATGAAGATAAATAGTTGAAATTATTCTGATTAAAAGTTCTGATCACAGTTGCATAATGGTTTGGCCACTCTGAATATGAAATAGGCTAAATGAATTATAGCACATGAACTTAATCAACTTCATCTTGTTTATATCGAGGCTCCTCTCCAACTCATCAAGGTCATTTTGAATTTTAATACAGCTTTTAAATGTGCTAATTGTCCTACCAAATTGGTGTCATCAGCAAATTTACTAAAGATACACTCTGGTTTATCACCCCAATCATTAATTTTTAAAATGTTTAATAGTAGCATACTAAGTATGACCCCAACAAAAAATATAGTTAGCACTTAAAATTTCAAAGGATGATACTTTATCAATTGCCTGACAACTCAATATTTTCCATCGGTTAAAAAAATAGATTTGTTTCTTTTATTAAAGTACGAAGTTGTGTTTATCTGTGTGGAAATGCTAGTGTCAGGCATTTTGATCTTAGAACTAGAAAGTAGGGAATATGTCTATGTTATTCCTTGGTGATATTTTGATACACTATCACTTTTATTTGATTTGCCTGCCATTGAAATATCCCACCTGTCATCCCTTCTTCTTTCTGTCTTATGTGACCTCACTTTTACAGCAACCAATACTTGAAATATTTGGGGCCTGTACTTCACCACTGTGCCTGGTTCAATCACCTTAACATCCCATTACCCTGACCTTCCAAAGCCCTATACACATTTTTACTCCATTCTTCCTTAGGCAGAAACACATGCTCATACCTCAGAACTTGTCACAAAGATATGACATTTCAAAAATGTGGATGTCAAGCATCCTTCCACAACCATCCTCAGTTGTTGTTCCACCTTTATTTTAATATCCTTCTCTAATAATAATTTTACCTAATTTCAACACAGAATTTGTCAGCCCTATCACATTTCAAGATTCACATTTTCCTTCATATGCTGTTTCTTCTATGCTCAGGCAAGAAAATCTATGGAATGGTATTATTATTCTTCAGCAAACCCAGCTTCGTACTCTTTGGCCTCTTGCCTATGTGCTTGACTTATTATACTAATTTCCTAGGGCTGCCATAAAACATACTACAAACTTGGTGGCTTAAAGCAACAAAGATATATTCTGTCACATTTCTGGATAATTTAAGCCTGAAATCAAGGTGTTGGCAGGGCCGTGTTCTCTCTGAAGGCTCTAGGGAAGAAGCTTCCCTTGCCTCTTCCTCATTTATTTTGGTTGATGGCAATCCTTAGCATTTCTTGAATTCACTACAATTCTGCCTCACTATAATTTCTGTACTTATCTTCACATGACCTTATTCCCTTGAGGTGGGTCTTTCTATCCAAATCTCCCTCTCCTTATAAGAATACCAGTCATTATAATTAGAGCCCCCCCAATCCACATAAATTTATCTTAATTTGATAACCTCTGCAAAGATTCTATTTCAAAATGAAGTCACATTCTGAGGTTCTGGGTGGACATAAATTTTGAGGGGATATTATTCACATAGTACATGACAAGCTGTAATCCTTGTTAGACTCACAAAATTTCTATTGGATTTTTCAAACTGGATTTCATAGAATATCTGCAGAAAATAACATGTGAACTGGCCACTTAGAAATCATGACAACAAATCAGTAATACCCCTTACTATCCAAAATTCTTCCTATTCCTTAGAAATGAAAGTCCACCTTCTTAGGGGGTTATTTTACTTTTTCTTTAATTATCAAAAAAGTACATTTTAAGAAAGGAGATGACAACTCACATAACTAGCCACTGCCAATTTAGTATAACCAGGACTGATATTCGGGGGTCAATATTTATCCCATCGCCTTCCACTTACTGGAGAATTAGACCCCCGAAAGAGTTGCCCATTTTTTTCTCACTGTACTATTTTTTCTTTTTTTTTTTTTTTTTTTTTTTTTTCAGATGGAGACTCACTGTCACCCAGGCTGGAGTGCAGTGGCGCAATGTCGGCTCACTGCAACCTCTGCCTCCCGGGTTCAAGTGATTCTCCTGCCTCAGCCTCCTGAGTAGCTGGGATTACAGGAGCCTGCCCCTATGCCCAGCTAATATTTGTTTTTGTTTTTTATTTTTGAGACGGAGTCTTGCTCTGTCGCCCAGGCTGGAGTGCAGTGGCAGGATCTCAGCTCACTGCAAGCTCCACCTCCCGGGTTTACGCCATTCTCCTGCCTCAGCCTCCCGAGTAGCTGGGACTACAGGTGCCCGCCACCTCGCCCGGCTAGTTTTTTGTATTTTTTTTTTTTAGTAGAGGCGGGGTTTCACCATGTTAGCCAGGATGGTCTCGATCTCCTGACCTCGTGATCCGCCCGTCTCGGCCTCCCAAAGTGCTGGGATTACAGGCATGAGCCACCGTGCCTGGCCTATTTTCACTATTTTCATTACCATGCAACTACTGACTCATGTTCTGGTTGTTAGAAAACAACCTCCACTTATTCTATACTCATTTCTATTTCATCCTGCTATTTTTGGGAGTACTCTAGCCAACACTTCACTAAAATTATTTTATTTATATTTAATAACTCTATTTTGCCAAATTAAGTTTTCTATCTGTTTTTACCTTATGAGAAATTGTATCGCTATTCACCCCAGCTGACCACATTTTATATTTCTTAATATTTTTTGTTAGTTGCATGACAACAGTACTCTCCAGACTCCTTCTGTATTGCTTCAGTCATCAGAAGATGCAAATTTAATTTGCCTCTTCCTAATTTAACTAACTGCTCAGTGCTGGAGGGCTTTAGAACAACCATTTCAACCTTCTTTTCAGTATACTTCTGATTTCTAAATAGACTCCTAAAGGTTGATTTCATCCCACAGCCTTGAGGTCTCTGATACATGTGTGTGTGTGTGTATGTGTGTGTGTGTGTGTGTGTGTGTATAGCCTTAGTTTCTATCCAGTGATCCACCATTTAAGTGCTCAGAACAGAAACCTATATGCCACATTCTATTCTGGTCTTACCTCTGGTGTGATACACTTACTCTAGATTTCAAAACAAAATAAAACAACAACAGCAACAACAACAAACATGTAGACAGAGAATCAGAACAGATAAATAGTAGGGACCAAGAATGTTATCTCCAGGGAGAGTGTGGTGGGTAGAGGCAGCATAAAGTGTGAAGGTGTATACAGACTAAAGGGTAAATTATATTCAAGAGAACTAAAAAGATTCATGTACTAAGTTCAAGGAAAGAATATCAGGATATGAGGAGGGAGACTGTGAATGAGTCCAGATCATGTACATCATTCTAAATGTTAAAGAAGAAGACATTTATGCAGCCAACACACATGAAAAAAAGCTCATCATCACTGGTCATTAGAAAAATGTAAATCAAAACCACAATGAGATACTATCTCACACCAGTTACAATGGCAGTCATTAAAAAGTCAGAAAACAACAGATGCTGGAGAAGATGTGGAGAAATAGGAACACTTTTTACACTGTTGGTGGGAGTGTAAATTACTTCAACCATTGTGGAAGACAGTGTGGTGATTCTTCAAGGATCTGGAACTAGAAATACCATTTGACCCAGCAATCCCATTACTGGGTATATACACAAAGAATTATAAATCATTCTACTATAAAGACACATGCACAAGTGTGTTTATTGTGGTATCGTTAACAATAGCAAAGACTTGGAACCAACTCAAATGTCCATCACTGATAGACTGGATAAATATAATGTCGCACATATACACCATGGAATACTATGCAGCCATGAAAAAGGATGAGTTAATGTCCTTTGCAAGGACATGGATGAAGCTGGAAACCATCATTCTCAGCAAACTAACACAAGAACAGAAAACCAAACACTGCATGTTCTCACTCATGAGAACACATGGACACAGGGAGGGGAACAACACACACTGGGGCCTGTTAGGGTTTGGGAGGCTAGGGAAAGGATAGCATTAGGAGAAATACCTAATGTAAATGATGGGTTAATGGGTGCAGCAAACCACCATGGCACATGTATACCTATGTAACAAACCTGCACGTTCTGCACATGTACCCCAGAACTTAAAGTATAATAATAATAATAATAATAATAATAATAATAATAATAAAGATAAGATGTCTTTAAAGAAAAATATGATAATACTTTATTCTTAAATTGAACTTGAATTAATTGACATAGTATGTATAATAATAACGATGAAAAACATCCTTATAAATAATAAGTCACCACTGATGTGTTTTGGTATATTTAAAGTGATACTAATGGTTTTATTACAGTAAGGGAGACTCTTTCTTTGGTAAGTAATTAATAATCATAATTTTAGTGGACAAATGTAAAAGTTGTGAATAATGAAGAAAAATAATGAAGAGTCTTCAGGAGTTGTGTGTAAAGGGCAACAACAAAGTATTAGATACATAAATTTAAAATGCATTTGTAATGAATTAATACAATTTTGCAAAAATAAAGAAATTTTAACACAGCATTTTAACAGTGTGAAAAATTATTAAAATTCTTAGTGAACATTAGAAATATTATAAGAAATAAATAAATCTTGGCAAAATAACATTTTAATAGTGTAACAACCGTTCTTAATGTTCTTAAAGGCCACAACAGTTTGACCCAAAATTAAGAGCATAAGAAAAATTACAATTAGGAAATAATCTTAAAGAATTGAAATTAAGAAATAATATAAGAAATGGAGAGGATATAAAATCTGTGGAACTAGTCAGGTGACCTTATAATATGGTTTCAGTCTCAACTAAGAATATTTTGTCTAAACTTGTGACTCACCAGGAAAACATATCAGTTGAGAATCTATTGATAAGGTCTGCCATTTAAATATTCTAAAGTTCCTTTCAGGTAACTTCAAAATATATGCATGCATACAAACACACACACACACACACAGTTGTATATCTGTGTAATACGATATACAGAGATATGTTTAAAATACTTTTAAAAATCTTTTGTCAAAACAATATACATTATTAAAAGCATAAAAGAACATTAAACATGTCTCAACATGCACAGCATTTTTTTTTCCTAAAGAATGTGTGTATTGCTTAGTAAAATATAATTTTTCAACTTTTTACTGCATACCATATAATAAGTTAGATGTGTTTGGTGAAGCATTATAACTTATTCCCATAATAGAGTAATAAATACTTATTCTTAGAAGACAAATATAAACATTTCAAAAATGTCTCTTTATTGCTGCTTCCTTTTGAAAAGGGTTAATAACGTAAATATTCTGGAAATGTATTTCCTTTTTAAGAAATACTTAAAACATTTTTCAAAGAGCTACATAATTATAGATACAGTATATACTATTAATAAAACACAAACACATGACTATAAATTTGCTAATGAATTTTAAAATCCACACATCTAAAAATAGAAGGTATTAAAACTGACTCAAGAAGAAATAATCTATTTATATACGTTTCATTATCGACGTTGAATCAGTTGTTAAAGGCTTTCTACCATCCAAGAAAAGAGAAAAAATAAGTACAAATGAAACACATACAAAAAGTAAACCTGATGATTTTACAGGTATACTCTTTGACGTCTTCAAGGAAGACATAAATAAAATCTTACGAAAACTTTTTCCCATAAGAGAACAAAATACCTCCTTTAATAACGGGGGGATATTAACAGCCATGAACCATATCTAATGCTAAACATGAGGGATGAGAAGATGGAGCAATTGTCAGAATCCAGAGACAGAATAATGTGGAGGGAGCTATCTCTCTTTTGATTGTTCAAGGGTCCATTGAACGTCCACTCTACAACCAAACTGCTCTGTCATAGTTCATACATGGCAGTTCTGTTCAGCTCACAGAACATGGTAAAAATAAGATCTAGAAGGATTCACAAGAGATACGTTCCACTGCTGAAAAACCTTATTTTGCAAAATTAAATATGCACACACACACACAGATATACTCTTGGATAATAGAAACTTATGAATGCTTTATTAATTGTGTGTGTGCATGTGTATATTCTCATGAGTACATAAGAGGATGTTAACATTCAACAGGATCTTCTATAGAAATTTATTTCTCTTTGTTTTACTTTTCATTTTGTTGTGCTGAATTACAAAGATTGAAGCTATTCTAGGGAGTGAGCATATTTCTCCTCCTCCTTTCCCTACCATGCAGCTTAGTATGTATTTAAAATATTTCTGCACATCAATTGTGTATTCAGAGACTGAATTCTCCCCACCCAGTCGTTATAAATGAAGAAAAGTTATCTGAGGCTGGAAACCAATGGAATTCCATAGTAAATGACACACAGTGAAAAATAGTAGTGTCAGAGTTGATGACAGAAAGGAAAACATCAAGATTACACATTGCTTTTTAGAAATGATTCTGGACTTACTCTGAATATGACAGAAGCATTGGATGAATCTGATCTGAGGGGTGATCACATCTGACATATTTAAAAATGACCCCTCTGGGAAATAGAAACTAGACTTGTGAGGCAGCATAAATGTGGAAGCAAGGGAATTAGGTGATGATTATATCAACATTCTAAGAAAGAGATGATAGATAACTGCTTAAACCAGAGTGTCTGCAGGGGATGTAGTAAACAGTGGTCAGATTTGTTCATGGATAGTAAGGAGTTGGGAATATTAAAACATTTAGTGATGGATATACAGTTGACTCCTGAACAACCCTGGAGTTAGGGGCTGAGACCTCAGTATTTTTAAATCCATGTATAACTTTTGATGACAAACTTTTAACTACAAATAGCGTACTGCTGACTAGAGCCTTACTGATGATAACATAAACAGTTGATAGTTGATTAGCACACATTTTCTATATTGTATGTATTATATACCGTATTTGTTTTGAGACAGGGTCTGGCTCTATTGCCCAGGCTGGAGTGCAAATGGAGTGATCACAGCTCACTGCAGCCTCCACCTCCCAGGTTCAAGTAATCCTCCTGCCTCAGCCTCCCAAGTAGCTGGGACTACAACCCTGTGCCACCAAGCCTCACTAAATTTTGTATTTTTGGATTTTTTGTTTGTTTGTTGTTTTTGTAGAGAAGGGGTCTCCCTATGTTGTCCAGGCTGGTCTTGAACTCCTGGGCTCAAGTAAACCTCCTGCATTGGTCCCTTAAAGTGCTGGGATTAGAGGCATGAGCCACTGAGCCTAGCCTTATATACTGCCTTCTGACAACACAGATGCTGGAGGGAAGAAAAAGTTATTAAGAGAATCATAAGAGGTGCTCCATCAGACAGAGGTACAGAGAAGAGTACCCTGGCAGAGCAGGACAAACATTAAGAGAGGATTGCACAGGATAGCTGCAGCAATGTGGAGGTAATCCTCAATGTGCAGGTTCAGGAGCCCATGAGAGTGAAAGGCTTAGGCAAGGTGGACATCACCCTGCCTACTGGGTGGCACAGATACTGGGCATGAAAGCAGAAGGCTTGGATTGGCTTCTGTCCTGCTGCACCATCTGGTTTCCTGTGGGGCGACTGGGACCATGGCCTTTGGAGGGGTGGTCCCATGTATGCCACAGTACAAAGATTTTGGGAGGACCCAGAATGCTAATGGCTTCTCTACCTATGCATGTCTGGTGCTACCGGTGGCCAATACACTGCTGGTTTGGAAGGCATTTTGTGTTGTCTTTCCCATGGCAGAGCATACTCATGATCTTGACCTCTTTGCTGATGTTGGAACTCTGTACTATGTCGGCCTGGCAAAGGAACCAAATATAAAACGCCCGCCTTTGCAGACTCCCCTTCTCAGCACTTCTGGCACCGGGGCAGTTTCATGAGCTACGGGTACTGTGTCTTGGTCTTCACGAAGGTGACAGGCAGTCACACTTACCTGTTCATCCACTCTGCCTGCGGAAACCCTGGATTTCCTGGCCAAGGCCACACAGAGAGTGCAGGAGTCCTACCGGCAAGCCCGGCCACCTGTGCACACAGGGCACGAGCATCAAAATGGTGCTCATGAGGACAAGCAGCAACACCTTCAAGAATGACCTTGCAGTTCTCCGTCTGTTGCAGGTGTTGGTGGACCTGGCCGTCCTGGGGCAGGGGTAAGCCTTCGCCCGCCACCTCCAGAATGCTGCGCCCGTTGCAACGCCCCCGGCCAGAGCCACGTCCTCAGAGGCAGCCAGAGAGGACTAGGAAGTGTGGCACCCCCGCAGGCGCTGACTGGGACGCTGTGTTTCCCAGATGCTGGAGGGTGGGCACCGTGTCCCCCTGCAGGCTGACAGGGGTTCTGTGGGAAGAGATGGCGTCTGAGCGTCAAGTTCTGGATTAGGACCCTGTGGAAGTCTCAGGGCGGGCGGTGGGGACCACTGTATTCTCCAACGCAAGAACGCGGAGAATGGATTTTCTCACTCCAAGGGGTGGAGAGGTCAGGTATTTGTTTGTTTTGTTTTGTTTTGAGGCGGAGCTTTGCTCTTGTTGCCCAGGCTGCTGGAGTGCAGTGGCACGATCTAGGCTCTCTGCAACCTCTGCCTCCCGGATTCAAGGGATTCTCCCGCTTCGGCCTCCCAAGTAGCTGAGATTACAGGCGTGTACCACCACGCCCGGCTAATTCTGTATTTTTAGTAGAGACAGTGTTTCACCATATTGGTCAGGCTGGTCTCGAACTCCTAACCCCAGGTGATCCACCAGCCTTCGCCTCCCAAAGTGCTGGGATTACTGGCGTGAGCCACCGCCCAGCTTAGGCGTTTTTCAGGTGATAGTAAAAGTGTCTTTTCCCACTTCCTCTGAAACCCGCATGCGTACACACACACACACACACACACACACACACACACACACACACCCCTGGCCTGAACCTGAGCAAGGAAACTTCAGGCCCTGAGGGACAGCGGGCACTCAGGAACCTTCCCTGATCTTGATGGGTCTTAGCCCCAGCTCCCGGGAGCCCACCCAGCCGCATCTCTGGCCTCCTGGTGGGTTGAGGGACTGCGGACCCGGAGTGCGGACGCAGAAGTGAGAAGGAGACATGGCGTCAGGAGTCCCCCGTGTCACTCGATCTCTAGAGCCTTAGGCCTCAGCGCGCCCCTGACTGGATACCCTGGTTGGACTGGCTTGGCCTCTGCGCCCCAACGCGTTGGGCACCCACAGCAGTGCGTGGGTGTTCTCTGCCCCCGGTTCTCGTGGAAAGGAGGCCGCAAGGACGCAGTGGTCCCCGTGCTCTCGATTTTCTGGCCAGATTCGGCCTTCAGAGCGGCCACCTCCGGGGACTTGGCCCTGCCACCCTAGTGCGCACCCTGACGCCTTGCTGCCTTACTGGCCGTTTCCGGGAGAAACTCGGGTGGACACCCCGGGGAAAGCGGGCCAGCCCGGGTCCTAACCTGGCTGGGGATGAGCCAGACTGCGCCCAGGAGTGTTCCAGTCAGTCTCCAGTTCTGAGTCCCAGCGACCCCCGGACAGACCCGGAGGCCCCCGGGGAGGAGGAGGAGGCCTGGACTGGGCTGCGCCGACACAGCCCCAGCCACCTCCCTGCGGAGAGGGCGGGTGAGTCTCCTCTTGCCGAAACCCCCTTTACTCTAGGTTTCCTCCAGACCGCGGGACACAGCTTTGCAGCCCATCTTCCAGGACAGAGAAAAGACGTCGAGTCAGGGGAGGGGATGCCGGCAAGGCGCCCTAAGGATCTGCAGGGCCCGGCTGCTGGGACGCCTTGTCGCACCCTCTGCTGCCCTGGGCTCTGGGCCTGAAGCGCCCTCCAGGGCGGTGGGCGGCAGCGCAGGTGCCCCTGCTGTCCTCTGCCCGCTGCCCACCCGGCCGTCTTGGGTCCCAGAGTTCAGAAGAGTCCAGTGCTTCTGGCGGCAATGGGAGCAGCTATTCTGATTTGTCACCCCATATTCTGCCCGCCTCCCCATTTCCAGTTTAACACGAGATCATATCGTTCTCACCAGTCCTGCGCTGCCTCCAGCCTGACCCCCAGGCCCGAGTTCTAGGTGCTTCCCTGCGGCTCCCATAGGGGTCCTCCTTCCTTCTGGAGGGTGAAGAGGCAGCTTCCGTGAAGAAGTTAACGCTGTCAGCCCAAAACGCTAAGACTTCAGTGTTATTTGCTGCGGCTGGCGGGAAAATGTTCAAAGTTGTTTCTTCCTCCTGAGTTGTTCTCGGAAAACAAAACAAACAAAAGAACTCTTGAGTGCTTGAGTGAGGATCTTGCTTAGCTCTTTGGCCTGTAAAATGCTTTGAACATTTCAATTTTTATTTCTAATGAAGGGAGATGTTTGTAGAGGTAATTGCCTGCAAATTAAAATGTCACCAATTTGAGTCATGGTGATGGGGAACGAATGTGCCCCCATGTGGCGAGTTTGAATAAATAAACCCTTTGTGGATCCAGGAAAAAAAAAAAAATCATCAGGATGTAGTAAATTGTGCCTGAATTTTCTGCTTGAAGCTACAAATCTGTCAGTTTCCAGGATACATTAAAAGGAAGTCAGTGAGAACTTTGGTAGGGAATAGGGGAGCAAGTACTGTGTCCACGGAATCAACAACATTCAACGGTTGGGAAAATTAACAGAAACCAGCAAAGAATTCTGACAAGTATCTACCAGGGAAGTAAGTTAAAAATCTGAAAAGGAAATGTCCCCCAAATCAAGGAAAAGGTACTTTATTTCAAGAAGGATAAAGTGATCACCTGTTTCAACTACTGGCAGCAGGTTATCCTGACGACTTAGAATTGATCTTTTATTTTTTTGCATTATGAATTTTAGGGGTGATTTTATTAGCAGTTCAAATTCGTGAAAACTACTAAGTGCTACCCTTTTAGAGATTACATATTCATGCTTACATTTTTTGAGTCAGATTAATAATATAAGTACAATTTTTCTTAAGAAATCATCCCATTGTTTTCTCTGGGATTGAGAAAACCTAACTTCATATTCACACATTTTTTTAAAATACGTGCTTAATTTTTTCTTGAACCCTAGCTGGTAACATACTCATTGATATAGACAATAAATAAGTTTATTATTTAACTGCAAACAAATTAATATTAAAATGTTATTATGTTACATATAAAACATAATTTCATGTAATGTGATTATTCAATTGAATTTTAGTTGATTCATAACAAAAGTTTTATTGGAAAGAACTGAGAAAATAACAAGAAGATAGATGATAGATAGACCCAAAGTGAAAATTACAGATATTGAATCTTAATACAGTTAATGGGGCTATTATCTAATCCTTAACCCTCTTGGTACTTCATGGTATAGAAATTTTTTTTATAATGATGGTTTAGTGCATTTATAATCATATTTTTATAGAGAACCATTGGAATTAAGTAAAACCAAGATCATTTGATGATAATTTGTCTCATTTCTGTTAATTTTTTCACATGGAAAACAACAGACAAACTCAAATTTTGAAAATACATTAAATTTGAATTTCGTATACTAACATTCATTTAGCATAGTGCTAAGACTGTTTGCTTTTTGAACTTAATATGTGATGATTACAGGTTTATTTTTCCATTAATTTTCAGCTAGGAATACAGAAGATATATTTTGTCCCACATAATCTGCTAACTCTGTATGAGATTGGTGGGAAATATGCATGCTATTTACTGTGTCATTTCTGAAAGACACAGCTTTCATTATTTTCCTAACCGGTTTTTATTTATCAGCTGCCACTTTGGCCACATATATGTATGTACAACTGACTTCTTTTACATTTAATTGTAGTCATGGGAGTCTATTAGTGACTCTAACTTTAATAAGAAATTTCTAATCCAGAGTGGTTTTTTTTCTGTTTTGTTTGCTTCATTAATCATATTCAGTATATATAAGCTAATTAAATAAACAAAATTTCTATACAGTGGTTCTAAAGCTTACTATTGTGAAGGAAGTCATTTTGGATTATAGCGATACATACTTTTACGCATACATACAGAAACATATACACAAACCTCTACAACAGATATTAGTAATGTTTTTTAAACTGAGATATCAAGTTGTACGAATTCTACCTGTGTATATCTTTTCTTTATGATTTATATATATATATATGGAAGCATATTTCATTACCAGCATGATGATGTCAGTGCAATCTAGGAAAAACTAACACACACACACACACACTCACACATACACACAAGATTGATTTGAAATATTTGTTTTGCCATGGTCTCTTTTATTGGCTAGCAAGTTGCTCTCTATATATGTACACACACACACACACACACACACACACACACACACAATCTTGAAGGAATCATGTAGGTCTACAAAATTTGCTTTTCTAAATTCATAATACATGTTCTACCAGTGAAGAAGTTTTCCTCATGATAAGATAAAATGTAAAAGACTAAAAATAATTACATTATATTACACAAATATAATTTTGTATGAGACAATAGTAAATAGTCTCAAAATATGATGTTATAAAATGACATATGTGGTACACAAAAAGTAACATTTTGAAAACCTACATTGATGAAATGGGGAAAAGTGTACTCAGAAATTTGGAAATTTAGTTTTTTATGGTAACTCATAACATTAAAACTTTTTCTCAAGTCTTTAAGTTTTTCAAAAGTATTTTCAAGAGATAAAAATAAAAGTTAAAGTTATAAGGTACACACACACATATATGTGCTTAATTTATATATATATTAACTTATTAATATATATGTGTGTGTGTATATATATATATTCTATTGATTACCCCAGGAGAGATGGAGACAGAGAATTGATTAGGAATGGCATAATTCAAATTCCCAGTAGAAATTGCATCATTGCATTGTTCTCTTCTGAGGAGAGGGATTGTGATAATATTAATGAAGAAGAAGAAACTTGGCAAAAGGCCAAGCTCAATCCAAAGAGAACTAAAATTATGTCACATTATCTCTAGGAGAAATGGTAGGTGATGAGTAG
Organism: Macaca fascicularis; assembly: GCF_037993035.2. Classification (NCBI taxonomy): domain Eukaryota; kingdom Metazoa; phylum Chordata; class Mammalia; order Primates; family Cercopithecidae; genus Macaca; species Macaca fascicularis. The sequence goes on along the minus strand of NC_088384.1, from coordinate 52,254,528 downwards.
ACATAGCTTTCTATGATGCATGAGGAAATTGTCTTTTGGTGAGGAAATTAACAATTATCACATTATTAAATAAAAACTAAATCTGAAGCGATAACTACACAAGTCTATTGAGGAAGAAAATAATTATGCTAATATTTCTGATTTTAAATTGTGTGTATAATAAGCATACAACTGAAGAAAATAAAATGTTGCATTCAAATGAGCTGTTTTTAATATGGAGAAAATTCAAGCTCATCTAAATAGAAATATTGGCGGGATGAAAAAAATAAGTATGTTGGAGGCTGAAAACTGTTCTCCATACAGGAGAACACATCTCCTATATGGAGTGAGAGAGAGAAAAAAAAATTTCAATTACATATCAGATTAAAAGCAAGAATGAGAAATTTTCCAAATTCAATAAATGCATGGGGGTCAGATGCAAGCATACAGAAAACTGCTGGACATAATTCATCACTAGGGAACCACAGATCAAAAGGACACTGAACTACCACCTCACACCTATTAGGACAGCTACTCTCAAAAAAAAAAAAAAAAAAGTGGGCCGGGTACGGTGACTCACACCTGTAATCCCAGCACTTTGGGTGGCTGAGGCAGACAGATTAAGAGTTCAAGACAAGCCTGGCCAATATGCTGAAACCCTGTCTCTACTAAAAATACAAAAAACTAGCCAGGCGTGGTGTCGCACACCTGTAGTCTCAAGTACTCAGGAGGCTGAGGCAGGAAAATCGCTTAAACTTGGAAGGTGGAGGTTGCAATGAGCCGAGATTTCAGCACTGCACTCCAGTCTGGGCAACAGAGGGAGATTCTTTCTCAAAAAAAAAGAAAAAAAAAAGTGTTGATGAAGATGTGAAGGAATTGGAAACTTTGTGCACTTTTGCCCAAAATATAAACTGGTACAGCTACTATAAAAACTGTTCTTCAAAACATTAAAAAATGAAGAACAAAATGATGCAGCAATTCTACTTCTGGTTACATACGCATCATAATTGAAAATAAGATCTCAAAGTGATATTTACACATCAGTGTTCAGAGCAGCAATATTCACGGTAACAGAAATACAAAATCCACCCAAGATCCATCGATGTATTAATGAATAAAATGTGATATACACATACAATGGAATATTACTCAGGCTTAAAAGGACATTCTAACACATTTGACAACATAGATGAACCTTGAGGACACTATTCTAAGTGAGGTAAGCCAGTTGCAGAAAGACATAGTGTGTGAGTCCACATATAGGAAGCATCTGCGTAGTCAAATTTATAGGAACAGAAAGCAGAATAGTAGTTGACAAAGGCTGAGGGGAGAGACAAATGGGGAATTGTTTAATGGATATAGAATTTCAGTTTTATAAGATGAAAGAGTTCTTGAGATTCCTTGCAACAGCAATGTGAATATACTTAACACTACTGAACTCCACACTTGAAAATGACTGAGAAGGTACATTTGATGTTAAATGTAATTTACCTCTTTTTTTTTTTTTTTAAAGAAACAAGTTCCTGGAAAGCTGAACATATTGAATAAAACCAATTCTGTTGATCTTAGCATTTAAAATCCTGGATGGGATATGAAGTATATCTCAGGACATTTTGGGTATGTAATACTCTGCTCCCTGTATACATAGTGTATTCTTGAAAGGTTGATATTTTTTTAAAGTAAATTATAGTCATTCATAAGCACAAATTTTCATGTGAAATTTTGTATATACACAATATTGTGTGCGTTCTTTTTATGACTTTTACAAAATATTATTATAATATGTAACATTGTAATTTTACACTCCAAGTCTCAAATTTTGAAAATGTTCATATAATGCATAGGTTTGTCCTTTATATGGGAAAGTGTTCCATTAAAGTGCTGAGTTTTATACGAACATTAGCGGTTGCCATACCTTTATCTTTTAAAAATCTAACAGATAGGAAATCCAACTACATTTATGTTATTCTCTATTATATACCATTGAGATAATCTACTTAGATGTTAGAAAAAAAATGATACTGAAAAGGATTTTTAGTACAGACAATTTTTTGAGTTAGAACATGAAATGCTTCCATTGCTGCTGGTCCATTATTTTTCACTTTATGAAACTATATATGCTCTGGGAACGCTTATAAAAATAACAGAAAATAAAGTATTGAAATATTTATAAATTTAATAAGTAATTCTGATTATGAAAGAACCATAAAAATAAAGAGTCCTCCTGGTAAAGCGAATTATTCACATTTGTAATTTGATGCATGTGGTGTGTGACTGTTTTAGAAAATCTACGTAAATATAATTCAAGCTTTGGAAGTTTATTTCTACTTTACACCTAACCATATCAAAGTGGTAAGAAAATCAGTAAAATAAGAAACTGATTCCTCTAATCTGAAGTATTTTTATTTTTTATTTTTTGCCAAATATCCCAAAGTAAGATAATTAGAACTAAACTGAAAATGTTGCAGGTCATGTTTTCACAAAATGTGACATTTCATGTCATTGTTATGCAAACAGTGGCATCAAATTCAATCTGCATCAATCATATTTTTATTTTAATATTTTAAGCAACATGGTTCTAATCCATTTAAATGAGTGCATTTAATTTAGTAAGTCATAAAATATTTCTTAGTCATAAAAACACACCAAATTTTTTTGGCTAAGTCTTACTAAAACTTATAATATCTAACCTCTTTAAAATATATATACCTTTGGTTTCTGTTTTAAAAATTTTCTCTTAGCTTCAAGTAACTTTATAGTAACTTTATAGTACTTTTTTCTTCCTAGCTAATTCTACTGTTCTTGGAAATAATAGAAGAAAAAGAATTTACCTTTTGAGTACAAGAGCGGTGAAGCAGGACTGGTAGTTTGGATAGGGAACATTGTACAAACTCTAGTTTAAAAAATCTAAAGAGTCTGAAGCATTGTCTGCTGGTTATCACATGTGGTACCTATGCAAATTTCCTTGAGCAGATGTTAGAAAATTCTTGAAATTCTATTCAATAGGATCATTCAGAAGTTCAGTCTGGTCTTCGTAAATAAAACCCAGCATAAATGATGCATAGAGCTCCTAGCTGTGCTCCTTATGTGCTGCAGTCAGATCCAACACCCCCTGGGACAAGACATCTGGAACTATATGCCATTGTATTTGACTAATCTTTCTCCTGAATACCAGCTTAAAATTGCCCATTATTCCAAGAAATTCAGAGAAGCACAAATAGACACAAAGAGCTAAAATAAGACATATTTTGTATAGTAATATATATATATACACATAAAATGAAATAATGGCACATATTTGTATATTTGAGTATGACACTAAGTCTCTGTTTTTATTTCCTGCTGGAAATGTATTCATAAAAATACTTATTGCAGAAATCTAGTATATGATATATACTAGCAAATGTTTGGACTATGTTGAAAAATCAATAAACCTCATAATTCATTCACTAAATAACCAGAATTTTTACAGGTCTGATTTTTTAAAATTATTTTTATTTGAGTTTTGCAAAGCTTTATCTATCAATCAGAAACATTAACCAAATATGTCTTAACATAGAGATATTTTGGTAGACATTACTTGTGAGCACTGATGTTTCTTTTTTCAACCCGGGGATATAAATGTCTATACTTTTCAGCACTCTTTTAGTTAGCAGGACCATAACTAGCAATACTGATATTCTATCGACAAAAGTTTTGTATCATGTCTAGCCTTAAATATTGGCTTACTTAGTAGGAGATAAGCAGCAAGGAAAATGAGCATTGAGGCTGTAAAAATGTTTGTTTTAGTGCAATACCGTGACACAATGAAGTGGCCGTGTTGTCTGAGGTGAATATCTGAAGTTTGTCCAAGGAAATCGTGAACACAGACATGCAAGGAATGAGCCAAAGTATAATAAGTGAGTGACCAGAAGTTTAATAGGCGAAAGAAAGAGGAAAGCTTTCTTGTGCAGAAGAAGAGAACTGGTTCTTTGGTTTGTGGCAAGATGCCAATGGTTTTATAGATGAGCTTGAGGAGTTGGTATCTGATTTACATAAGACAAAAGATTGGTTGGACCAAGTGTGTCATTTACAAAGAAGCTGGCCATCCTACCATAATCTTTTATTATGTAGATGTGTTTTCTACCTGGCAGATGCCATGTCTGTTCCTTATTGCACACATGGTGACAAAGAAAAGGGAAGATGGAGCTTCAGTATTGGATGTGCCTGGCTGCTAGGTAGCCCTTTTCTATTGGCACAGCTCCTGGCATTCACTTATGCCAGTTTCCAGTTTGCTTATTTATGTCTGCAGCTTGATTTTTTAGGCTGGTTTTGTTAGAAAAAAAATGATTTGGGAGCTGCTTTTTATTAAAAGGGATACCTTGTCAAAGACTCTCTTACCCTCACTAACTGCCTAAATAATTTCTTTTTAGCTCTGTATCAAAAATATATAGTATTTTTGTTTTCAGATAAATTTGCAAGTATCGTATATGTCCACTGAATCTAAAACTTTTGGGATAAATGTTGGAAATCAAATTTTATGGACTGTGTTGGTTACTACTGGCTGCATTTGACAAAATATCATCAGCAAGAGATAAGCTTGGGGGCGAGGAGGAAGGCCAGTTTTCACACAGAAATGAGAGAGTAAAGATAGGCTAAACACGTAGAGACTTGCTGCATTAGAATACCTGACTGCTTTTAATCCCCAGAAGGTAAAAAAATGGAGTATAAGAACTTAAATAACCTTTGAATAAAAAATATTTCAGTCTAATATAGTGCTCGAATGCAAGAATTAGTCCAAGGGATGGAAGCATTAAAATTGCTTGACCAGGTGAGGTGGCTCACATCTGTAATATCGGCACTTTGGGAGGCCAAGGCGGACGGATAACCTGAGGTCAGGAGTTTGAGACCAGCCTGACCAAAATGGCGAAATCCCATCTCTACTAAAAATCCAAAAAAATTAGCTAGGCATAGTGGCAGGTGCCTGTAATCTCACCTACTCAGGAGGCTGAGGCAGGAGAATCATTGAACCTGGAAGGTGGACATTGCAGTGAGCCAAGATCGCACCACTGCACTCGGGCCTGGGCGACAGAGCGAGACTCCATCTCAAATAAATAAATAAACAACAACAAAAAACTTAAAACCTGTTAAGGACACCTTAGGATAATGCCTGACAAATAGTAAGATTTTGATCAAAGTTGGACATTCTTGCCATAGTATATTTATGAGTTATACCTATATCTATGTCTACACGTTTAAAATTAAATATGGGATAAGTTGTGCAACAAACATACTTGACATGTAAGAGGCTTATCATACTAACGCTGCTTTTTCACAAAAAAATGTCTGCTTCCTGGAAACCAGCACTGTAAGGTCACATCTGTGGTACGTATTGAGACAATGCTATCCTTGGGAAATGCACTATTTTCTCAGTCAACTTGGAATCTTGGGTGTCTAAATCCCAAACACTAAAAAGGCCTGTGGTTTTTATGGCAATACATGTGTATTATTTAGTTACTGCTCTGTATGAAACCCACTGGTCTATGAGTTAAAATAACAATGAGCTTACTCAGGATTCTGTAGGTTGGTAGTTTAATCGAGGATTAGTTGGAGATCATTGTTCTGGTGTTGGGTGATTTCAGGTAAGTATCCTCTTGCATTAACAGTCTGTTAGAAGTGTTGACTTGAGACCAGCTGATGTAGGCTGGTATTAGCTGCAATTCCTCATCTCTGCTCCATAAAGCTCTACAATGTTTACCTAAGTTTCTTTTTATGCCAAAGACAGAGTTCCACCACATTTCTGTTAGTCAAACAATACTCATTGTATAGGGAAGTAGACATCACCACTTGATAGGAAAAAACTAGAAAGCCGCATTGTAAGAACTTATCACAGAATTTAACTAGGAACAAATATAGACCTCTCTTGAGACAAAAATAAATGGGGAGAAATTAGAACTTCCAACCTAGCTAATAGAATTTCCTGAACTAAGACCTTTTAGAATTAAAAAATCATATTTATTTAAAGTCTTTTTATACATCTAGCCCTAATATTTATACAAACTTCTTGTTCTTAAATACAGAGTCATTTTTGTATTTAACAATATCACCAAAGTGGCATTTGATGGCATTTCTAAATACTAAATATACTTTAACAAATTAACACCAAAGTAAAGACTTAAAAACAACAAAAATTTATTCATCTTACACTTCTGTAGGTTCTAACTCCTAAAATCTAGGTATTGGCATTGGTGTGTTCCTTCTGGATGCTTTAGGGAACATTCTGCTTTGGCTTTTCCAGAAGGGGCCACCTACATTCCTTGTCTTATGACCTTTCCTCTGTGACCTCTATTTCTTACATCACATCTCTTTCTCTGACTCTAAACCACCTGACCACTTCTTTTAAGAACTTTGTGATTACACTGGGGCACCCAGATAATCCAGGATAAACTTCACATCTCAAAGTCTTAATTTAATCACATTCACAATGTCTCTTTAGCCCTGTAAGGGAACATGTTCCCAAGTTTCAGAGATTCATATGTGACCAGAAGTGCAGGAGGCATGAGAGGGATAGAATTATGCTTACTAAAAATATCTCATTAGAACTGAGCTTTGAGAAGAGCAACTTGTGGTATAGATGTTTCCTAAGTATCAGAGCATCTTATGTTTATGGTACATAATACTGCTGCTGTTTGGGTTATGGTATCTTTCTATACACATAGAAATTGAAAGAAGCCCCATATAGGAATTTATTTTTAATGGTAATATTCATCACTGGCTTTCACCTTAAACATTCTCAGTTATTTTTCTGAGAATGACAATTTTAACCATGTTAATATTTAAAATAAAAATGATAGATGGTAAAAATTCTAACAATGTAATATAAAGATCAAAATAAGAAATTTTAAATATTGAATGTGACATTTTCTTAACTCCAACTTAAAAGAAAACCCCATTCACAGAAAAAAAAAAATGTTGCTAAGTTGCAGTATCCTTCAAAACTGCTATTATCATTTAAATAAAACTCCTAGAAATGAACCCTTTAAATTTGCCTTTACTCTTCCAGTCCTGATTATAAAACATAAGGTTGTGCAATCAATAATTTCTGGAGTTAAGAAGATTTATTTTTTCATAACTTTTGATAACTTTTCCTTCATGTAAAACGTCTGAGGCATTTAGGAATAAAACATGAAATTTCAATAAGTCCCTTTCACATAAGCATTATATGCTTCGCACTACCTGATTAGACAATACTATTGGATTTTGGTAGCTTTTGTTTCTCTCGTTCTTGTCTGACTAATAGTTATCAGTATTACAGTGTAATTAATCCAAGACAAAACTGAACTAAATTGTTTGTGATGTGTTAGTAAGAGTTATGCCAAAACTTGAACTGAGCAAGCTAAAAAAGGTTTATCTATTTGGTGGTAGGAAAGAAATTCAAAGCTTTTCCTTCTTTGGTATTACAACTCAAAACTGTGTTTTACATAAAGCAACATATGAAAGCACAAAGGCAAATAAAGTTGTTACGTGATATGGTTTGGATTTGTATCCCTGCCCAAATCTCATATAGAATTGTTACCCCCAATGTTTGAGGAGGGGTCTGGTGGGAGGTGATTGTATCATGGGGACAGATTTCCCCCTTGTTGTTCTCATGATAGTGAGTGAGTTCTCAGGAGATCTGTTTGTTTAAAACTGTGTAGCACCTCCCCTTTCACCTCTTCCTCCTTCTCCAGCCATGTAGGATGTGCCTGCTTCCCCCCTTCTACCATGACTGTATCTTGAGTCCTCCCCAGCCATGCTTGCAGTAAAGCCCACATAACCATAATCCAATTAAACCTATTTACTTTATAAATTAACCAGTCTCAGGTAGTTCTTTATAGCAATTTGGGAATGGATTAATATAGAAAATTGGTACTGAGAAGTGGAGCACTGCTATATAAAGATACCTGAAAACATGGAAGCGACTTTGGTACTAGATAATGGGCAGAGGTTGGAACAGTTTGGAGGGATCAGAAGAAGACAGGAAGAAAAGGGAAAGTTTGGAATGTCCTAGAGACTTTTTAAGCTGTAGTAACCAAGTTGTTGATAGTAATATGGATAATGAAATCCAGGCTTGAGGTGGTCTCAGTTGGAAATGAGGAACTTGAAGCGAATGAGAGAAAAGGTAACTTTTGTTATGCTTTAGTAAAGAAGTTGAAGGCATTGTGTCCCTGCCCTAGGGATCTGTGGAACTTTGATTTTGAAAGAGATGATTTAGGGTATCTGGCAGAAGAAATTTTTAAGCAGCAAAGAGTTCAAGATATGTCCTGATATGTTCTTACAGTGTAAGATATGTTCTTACAGTGTATGCTCATATGCCTGAACAAAGAGATGATCTGAAACTGGAATATATATTTAAAAGGGAAACAGAGGATAAAAGTTTGGAAAATTTGCAGCCTGACCATGAGTTAGCAAATAAAAACCCACTTTCTGGAGAGGAATTCTAGCTGACTGCCAAAATTTGCAAAAGTAAAGAGGAGCCCCACATGTTAATAGCCAAGACAATGGGGAAAATGCCTTGAAGGCATTTCAGAGACCTTCAGCATAGCCCCTCCCATCACAGGCCTGGAGGCTTAGGAGGGAAGAATGGTTTCAAGGGCCGGGCCCAAGGCCCTGCTGCGCTGCGCAGCATAGGGACACTTCTCCCTGCATGCCAGCCACTCCAGCTTCATCCTTGACTAAGGCCCCAGATACATTTCGGACTGCTGCTGCAGAGTGTGAAAGCCCTACACTTTGGCAACTTCCATTTGATATTAAGCTTGTGTATGCACTGAGGGCAAGAGTTGAGCCTTGAAAGCCTCCACCTAGATTTCGAAGGATGTATGGGAATGCCTAGATGTCCAGGCAGAAGTCTGCTGAAGGAGTGGAACCTTCATGGAGAACCTCAACTGGGACAGTGCAGAGGGGATATGTGAGGTGTGAGTCCCCACACAGAGTCCCCACTGGGGCATCATCTATTGTAGCCATAAGAATAGAGCCACCATCTTCCAGATCCCAGAATGGTAGATCCATTGAAAGCTTTCATTGTGCACCTGGAAAAGCCACATACACTGAATGCAAGCCCATAAAAATAGCTGAAGGGGCTGTACCCTGCAGAGCCACAGGGATAGAGATACCCAAGATATTGAGAGCCCATTGCTTACATCATTGAGGCCTGAAAGTAAGACATGGATTCAAAAGATATTACTTTGGATCTTCAAGGTTTAATGACTGCCTTGCTGGGTTTTAGACTTGCATGGGGCCTGTAGTCCCTTGGTTTTGGCAGATTTCTCACTTTGGAAATGGGTATATTTACCCAATGCCTGTACCCCCATTGTGCTCTTGGAAGTAACTAACTTGTTTTTGATGTTATAGGCTCCTAGGCAGAAAGGACTTGCCATGTCTCAGATGAGAATTTGGACAGTGGAATTTTGAGTTACTGTTGAAATGAGTTAAAATTTGGGAGACTGTTTAGAAGGGAAGTTTGTATTTTGCAATGTGAGAAAGACATGAGATCTGGGAGGGGCCAGGGGCAGAATAATATGGTTTGAATTTGTGTCCCTATGCAAATCTCATGTCAAATTGTAAACCCCAATGTTTAACATTAGATCATGGGAGTGAGTCCCCTGTCACTTTCTGGCAGTGACTGAGTTCTCATGAGATACTGTTGTTTAAATGTGTGCTTCTTCCTCCTGCCACAGCCATGTAGGATGAACCTGCTTCCCCTTCATCTCCTACCATGATTTTAAGTTTTCTGAATCCTCCCAAGCCATGCTTTCTGTACTCCCTGTGGAACTGGGTGCCAATTAACTGCCCCCCTCTTTTTTATAAATTAGCCAGTCTCAGGTAGTTCTTTATAGCAATGTGAGAACAGACTTGTACAGTATGCTTTATAAATATAAGGATTGTTTTATGAATGTCATTTTATTTGTGTGTATCAAGGACTACTTAAAATAATAGACTAAAAATTTTAACCAATGAATAATTTCAGATTATTTCTTATTGTTCTTTCTCTTGAATGAAGGCAATTAACTCTACCCTACTCTTATAGGGCCTATTATTTATCAGGGTATGTAACACACAGGACATTGTTCATTGTCTATATTTCTTTAGATATCACTTTTCCTCAAAAACAAGTTATGTATGTAGAAATTTTAGCATACAAAGAATGTTAAAATATACTACCAAGAAAATCATACTCTTACCTGTAGTAAGAAAAATCTTTTACATATTAAACATTTGATCTGGTAAAATTTAGGTGATGATTTGCATGTAAATGTCCTATTTATCATAGGGATGATGGAGAATATGTAAAATATCCTGGGGGCACAATATAGGATACTATAAAGCAGTTTGAAGCAATATATCAGGTATACACAGAACAATATGAATGAAATATCTATATATATGTGTGCGTGTGTGTGTGTGTATACTCATATATGGTACTGAGGAAAAAGCAAATAATATAATAAGATATACAAAATAGTATACATGAAAATTAATTTTGTAGACATACGAGTATTAAATTTATTGTTAAAATATATAAAATAAATGAACATATATAAAACATCTAGGAATAGTGGTCTTTAGGTTGTAGGGAATTGGGAATAACAATAAACAAACTAAAATAAAAAGAAAATAGATAATAAATAAATGAATATAAATAAATCACTAAAATAACAGAAGTGTCTTGCATAGACCAGTGCAGATTAAACACAATTTGTCCCCTTAAAGACCATCCATGACCCTTAGTCAAATATCAGTGCAATAATAATATGTAACTAGCAATTTATAAAATCTCAATGGCTTACAGAAGTAACCAATCATTTGGCCTGTGGTTTTGTAAGTGAGATAGAGCAGCTTAAATTCAAGGTATTGTTAAACTTCATCTGTCTTCCCATTCTCATGGTCCAAAAATGACCCAAGGTGTGGGTTTTTTATAGCAAATAATAGAAGCACAAGTGTGCAGACAAGATCTCCAAGCACATTTAAAGGCTTTGTTCCCATTTATTCACAATTATTCGATTTGTCAAATCATGTCACATGGCCTAGCTCAGTGTGTCAGCCTGAGTCTGTCAGTAACATATATTTTACATCTACTGGGGCAGTGTTATGTTACATGGTGAAGATTATATGTACGATATATAGAGCCCACATATACACCCACACATATGTGTGTCACTGTTTCCCAGAATCAGTGTATATGTGTATTACTGTTCCTCAGAGTTGAGGAGTGGAAACTGAGAACAATAACTTTATTTTTCATAGGATGCATATACCCTGATACCACAACTGAAAACAAACACATCTATACAAAGTTATAAAAAAAAGAAGAAATAATAATATTCAAAGACTTTCAAAAATAAATAAGACAAAATATACTTTTAAATGAGGCTTCTTCTGTTTGAAACCCTTTTCTGATGTTTGTTGACTTTTTTGGTAAAGCAATTGCATCTTTCATTTGATCATTTTTCTTTCTCTTTAAGCAAGTACTATAGTTTCTCTCTTTTATATTCTTTTTTTAGGTTGCACACATTACCAAAAGGGCTTCCCAAATTATGGACCTCTTTCCTGTGTTATAATCTGAGACTTCCCATCCTTCAGTGCCTCTGTATGTCGTTTATAAGGAATAACAACAAAATCTATTTAAAAAGGCACAAGAGCTCACATAATGTGTTAGTGTGTATTAGTGTGTGTGTGTTTAGAAAAGCAAATATGCAACATATAGTAACAACTGGTTATTCACTTAAGGCAACATATTTGATAACATTTTCCACTATTATACACTTTTTAGAGATCTCCAAGTACTTATGATCTGTCCAGTGATATTGTGATTCTTTAAGGCATTAGAGAATGTACTACAATTGATAGTTTTACCTAAATTCATGCGAAATATTTTATTTCTAGCTTCTTGCAGTTTCTTCTGTGAACATTCCTACCCATTTATGGAAAGGCTACTTTCCTAATTTTGCCATGTTTTCCATTATTTCCTTAAAAATACTTTTAGTATTTTTCATTTGAATTATGTTCTTGGTTTTTCTTATAAGTCCTTTAAGGTGACTTTTTAAAGTTCAAAAATTCTGCATTATATTATTTGACTCCTTATAAATTATATCTTGTGCAACAAACCTCCACACACAGACACACACGTATTCATATACATTTACAGACAGATGGATATTTTAAAACAGTAATATATTTCATTACATAGTCATAACTTGGTTCTGCTTGTCTACTTTCTTTATTCAATCCTCTGTTGAGGGTCACTTAAGTTGATTCTATGACTTTACTGTTATAAATAGTGCTGCCATAAAGTACAAGTACAGGTTTATTTTTGATAAAATGATTTTTTTTTTCCTTTCATAGATACACAGGATTCAAATTGCTATGTTGAATGATAATTCTATTTTTAGTTCTTTGAGAAGTGTCCATACAGTTCTCCAAAGAGATTGTACAAATTTATGTTATGACCAACAGTATATGACTGTTCCCTTTTCTCTGTATCCTCACCAACACTTGTAATTTTTTGACACTTAAATAATAGCTATTACTACTGGCGTAAGATGGCATATCACTGTGGCTTCAATCTGCATTTCTCTGATGATTAGTTATGTTGAGCATTTTTTGTGTGTTTGTTGGCTGCTTGTTTGTCTTCCTTTGAGAAATCTCTGTTCATGTCCTTTGCTCAATTTTTAATGAGGTTATTTGTTTTTTTCTTGTTGAATTGTTTGAGTTCCTTATAGAGTCTGGCTATTCGATCTTGGTTGGATTCATAATCTGCAAATTCTCCCATTCTGTAAATTGCTTATTTACTTTATTTATTTATTTATTTTGCTTTGCAGAAACTCTTTAGTTTAAGTCCCATTTGTCCATTTTTGTTTTTGTTACATTTGCTTTTGAAGTCCTAGTCATAAATTACGTGCCTTGGCCAATATTCAGAACAGTTATTCTTAGATGTTCTTCTATTATAGTTTTAGGTCTTACATGTAAGTCTTTAATATGTCTTGAGTGAATTTTTATCTATGGTGAGAGATCGGGGTCCGCTTTCAAATGCCTGTGGTCTTGGCTACTTGGAGACTGATGTGGGAGGATCACTTGAGCCCAACAGGTTGAGGCTGCAGTGAGCCGAGATGACACCACTGCCCTCGAGCCTGGGCGACACAGTGAGACCTTGTCTCAAAAAAAAAAAAACTGTAATTATTATATTGATGTAGAATATGGCATTTGATAACATTTACTATACCCATGATTTAAAGATTTAAAGATTTTTAAAAGCAGAGAATAAGAATGAGAGGGCATTTTCCTATGACTGTCTTTCTCACACCCGTGGCCGGCATCACAAGGAGACTGCCCCTGACCTCCCTCTAAGGTTAGGAGGCACTGGGTGGCTGCTCTCAGTTACTCTTCCATATCACCCTGGAAGTCCTGGCCAATGCAACAAGACAGGAAAAATAAATCAGGCTTCGAGGAGCAATACCAAGGGAGGCAAAGTCATATTACTGTGTCTCTCATGATAACGTGGTTGTTTAATGTTGAATTTCCCAAATAACCAACAGTTAACTGTTAGCACTAATCAGAGGTCAACAAGGGGGCCCAATATAAAGAAGTCAATAGCGTTATTTAAAGCCAGTAAAAATAAACAAACAAATAAATAAATAATAACACAGAAGAGCTTATTTTCCGAAAGAACAAAAATTATAAAATATTCAAGAATTAACCTTGAAATCCACCTATCTTTTATGGGGACCAAAAAATAAAAACAAACAAACAAAACAAAACAAAAACAAAAGTCGTTCAAGAGCAAGTGGTTTAGTTTTTGCATACTAGTGCATTTCAAGAGCTCACCTTTGATTTGATTTTTTACTTTATGACCCTTTGGTCCCAGAAGATACTTGATATAAATTTGATTTTTTAATGTATTGAAAACAAAAAATAAAACCAAGCAACCTGAAATCTCTTTCCAGGCCATGTCAGAAGACTGGGCAAGAGGGTGCCATTCAGCCCCATGTCGAGAGGCCTGGCGGGAGGTGCCCACTGTTGCTGTGGCTGTGCTTGCCAGGTTCCAGTGCCCACATTCCTGCAGGTTGGATCTTGCAGGTACTAGGGAGCTATGGCATGCTTTAGAGCACAGGAGGGGGCATGTCAGATGTGTATATGAGATGCTGTCTTGGCAGCCAGAATGGAGACGAGGTGAGTTGGGGAGCTGGGAATAGGGCAGGTGAGGAGGGGTCAGCACTGGAGTAGGGCCCGGCAGTGCTCAGAGTAGACAGAGGTTTAGGAGGTTGAACTGATCAGGCAGGGAGTGAAAGAGGTGGCTCCCAAGCCTGAACTGCCAGGGGAGGGGTGCCTCTGAGAGATGGAGGTCTCAGGCCACTGGAGACCCGCATCACACTTTGGAGAAGAGCCAAGGCTGGAGACAGAGGCATGTACAAGGTGGCATCACCGCCCTGCTCCCGGGATGGGGAGACCGAGGCTGGGGAAGGGGTTTAGGGATTGGCAGGATCTCTAGCACAGAGAAGGTGACCAAGCTGTGGGCATGATGAGTGTCCAGGAGGAAAGATCAGATCCCAGGTGAGGGAAGAGGGCTCAGGGAGAGGGTGAATTGTGGGCAGAGAAGAAAGACCTCCCTGGGGCACCCGTGGGACAGGAGCCAGGTGGGGTGTGGCCCCGGGGATGGGGGTGGTGTACGCACCCTCACAGGATTGGCCTGGTGGGCCAGGGCCAGGTTGCATGGGCTGAGAGAAGCTGACAGCCCTGTCTGTGACCTCTGGGACCCCTGGGTCTGCCTCTGTGGGCCCCTAATCCTGGGCTCACAGACCCGCCAGCCTCCATGGGTGCTGGCCTATGCCTGGTGGGCACGGTTGGTGCAGGCTCCAAGGGGGCCTGGCAAAGCCTGGAGCTGGCTCAGGGGAGGCCACTCCTGGCCAGGGAGTCTCCTGACCCCCACCTTGGAGGGATGTATCAGCCCCGGTGAGGCTTCTCAGACTCATTCTGGAGTTTCTCAAGGGTGTGAGATCAGTTTGGCCGAGAAGGGCGCCCTGAATGTGAGACTGCTTGTCAGGAAGCGCTGCCAGGCCCAGTGAGATGTGGAGATTCAGCAGGGAACACCCGGCCTGAGTGGGCTGTCCTGGAGGAAGACAAATTACACCCTTCCCCTGATTCCTCAAGGACTGGGCATGGTCCTGCTATGAGGGAGGTGCCTTTCTGTGCAGCTGAGGCTATAAAATCTGGAAGGGCCTGGCCCAAAGTCACGAAGTTACTGCAGATCAGGGCCAGGGGCCGAGCCTGCACCTTCCTTCCACCCCAATGCTAGGTGAAGTGTTCAATGTCTGTTTAAATCTATAGAAAAGGTGAACTGGAGAGCTGAAGATTTACCAAACTTCTGGCAGTTAAGTCCCTGGGAAACACCACCAAAAGAGATAATAAAGGAACCAAAAGAAGAAACCACACAGGAGCAGATGGAGGCACCAACTGCACAAAGAATGGTGACTGCGTGCAGGCAAGATGCACATAGCAGGTGGGAAACTTCTGTAACAAGTATGTCCACGGGCAGATCACCTTTACCTGTGAGGAGTTTGCGTGCATGAGAGCAACCTCGCAGCAGCGACACCCACCACAGAATGCTGATGGCTCAAACCTGGCGGAAGTTTATTTAGGGCACGGAAAGCCAGAAACAAGGGCTTGACTGGCGGCAGCTCTGCAGCAGGGAGAGATTTGGACAGCGAGGGCTGTCCTGGAGGAAGTCCCAAGGTCCTCACTTCGCTCCGTAGGCCACCCTTGGTGTGGACAACAGCTGCAGACAGGAGACACGGAGGGGGTACACAGAGGTCTTAGAGTCTGGCCTCAGGTGATGTCCATCACACCTCTTTCTGTTGGTGAGAGCTAGTTACTCGGGCCCCCAGGGTGCAAGGCCGAGATGGCATGGCATGCAGACCACCTAGTAGGATCTTCTTGCCAGCTCAGGGGACAATGCACACATGGAGAAGTGCAGTTAGCTACTAGGCATCTGGGAAAATGCACATACTCTCTCTTTTTCAAAGAAATTCAGGTTCCAAAACCAAACACCATTAGAAAATAGACACCCGTCAACACAATCAAGATTAGAAGGTCTATGGTGAGACCACTGATGGAGCATGAAGCTGGCCAAACTCTGGAGAGTGGTTGATGTTACAGTATCAAGAACCCAAAATCCGGCAAGGCGTAGTGGCTCACACCTGTAATCCCAGCACTTTGGAAGGCCAAGGCGGGTGGCTCACATGAGGCCAGGGGTTCGAGACCAGCCTGGCCAACATGGTGAAACCCTGCCTCTACTAAAAATACAAAAATTAGCCAGGTGGGCCGGGCGCGGTGGCTCAAGCCTGTAATCCCAGCACTTTGGGAGGCCGAGACGGGCGGATCACGAGGTCAGGAGATTGAGACCATCCTGGCTGACACGGTGAAACCCCGTCTCTACTAAAAAATACAAAAAACTAGCCGGGCGAAGTGGCGGGCACCTGTAGTCCCAGCTACTCGGGAGGCTGAGGCAGGAGAATGGCGTGAATCCGGGAGGCGGAGCTTGCAGTGAGCTGAGATCCGGCCACTGCACTCCAGCCTGGGCGGCAGAGCGAGACTCCGTCTCAAAAAAAAAAAAAAAAAAAAAAAAAAAAAAAAAAATTAGCCGGGTGTGGTGGTGTACACCCGTAGTCCTAGCTACTCAGGAGGCTGAGGCATGAGAATCACTTGGTCTTGAGTGATTGCAGTGAGCAGAGCTTGCACCACTGCACTACAGCCGGGGTGACAGAATGAAGTGAGTCTCTAAATAAATAAATAAATAAATAAATAAATCTGAAATTCTAGAAATCTGTTTAATGACTCAAGATGTTATCTTTCCAAAACTCGAATCTGGCCCTGTCACTCCTCTGCTCAAACATCTCCAATGGCTCCCCACTGCTATCCTGGCCATGTTACAGCCCAGGCCCCTCCCTCCAGTCTCATCTTCTATGCTGAGGAGCACCGTCCTGACCAGTGCCCAACCTGGGCCTGGGGCACAGAGGGGTCGGCACATATAGGCTGAGCTGAGCTTTGGGAAATGAGGAGGCCAGGCGCTGGGAGTGGTGGCCTTGCTCCAGGCTGAGCTGAAACAGCTGGCAGCTCAGCCTGCCCTCCACCTGACCCCCGGGCCCAGCCTTCCCTACTGGGCCACGACCTCCCCACCAGGGCCCTCGGCCCTGCTCCTGCTGGCCCCTGCAGACCTCAGCTGGGTCCAAGCTCCTGGAGGGCAGGGAGGGTGATCGTCTCGTGTATCCCCAGCGCACAGCTGCGCCAGCTCCCGGTAGGGATTTGTTACAGGAATGGATGGGGTGGGGGTTGGAGGAAGGGTTGGAGGAGATGGAGGCAGGCCGTGACGCTGGCTCCTGGCGCACCCTCCAGGCCCTCTCGATCGCGGCTCCGCGGCTCCGGCTCTGGCCCCACCCCAGCCTCCCCCGCCCTGCCGGGAACCTGGGGCCTCAACGACCACTCAAGCCGCCCACACCTCCGCGGCTCCTCGCTCTCCTCTCGCTCCCCTAGCCTAGCCTGGACCCTCCGCTCTCCAGGGCTCAGCAGCGACCCCGATCGGTCACTCGCTATGGCCACCGCCGCGGCAGCCACCTGCCCCGGGACGCCCAACCAACCCCTCGGGGGACCAAGCCCGGGGACTTCGTCCCCAACCCCAGGCCAGCTAAGCCACCCCACAGGGGCCCTGCCTGTCCCATCTGCAGCCTGCTGGGGTGTCCATGCTTGCGGTGATCAGGAGGGTGGCACGGCCCTCTGGTTACAGCCGGCGGAGGGGCTTCCCAAAAGAGTCCTCAGCCTCTCCCGCCTGCGGCGGCGCAGCCCAGGCGGGGCTCGGCTCTCAGAACCCCCTCGCGGCCTCGCCAAGTATGCGCGCGGGGCCCGGGGCGCGGGCCGGGGGTGGGTGCTGGAGCCGGGCCGGTGCCGGGCCCGCTGCGACACGGTCGGGGACGCGGCGCACAGAGGCGCCTTCTGCCGCCCCCCGACCCCGCCCCGCACTGCCCCAGTCCAGCCTGGCAGCCCGCCCCTCCCGCCCCGGCAGGCGGTGAGGGGGGGTCAGGGTCCCCGCCTCCCGGGCCCGCCACCCCCTCGCGGGCGACGTGCCCTGTCCGGGCGGCCCCCAGGCGCGGGCTTGTCCCACCGTGCGGGAATCCGCCGCCCCCGCGCGCGTTTCCGGCCCCAGCCCAGCCCGCGGTGCAGGGGAGCCGGTACGCAGCCGCCTGTTGGGCCTCTGACCCCGGTGGCCCCTGTCATATTCACTTTCTCCACCCGCGGAGGCTTTGCTCAGGAATCCACTCTTGCAGCCAGGGAGCTTCCGGGCCCCCTCCTCCAGGAAGCGTCCCTGGCTGCTCAGGTGAGCACGTGTCTCTTCATCCCCCTGTCTGGGCACCATGAGAACCCAGGCTGGCCACTCCCCTCTCCTATGTCTGCATAGGAAGACACCCCATTGGAAACGGACCCCCCTCCCGCCGCCAGACCCTGGCAATCCCATGTCCAGGTTGGGGTTGGGAGTAAGGACCCACCAGGAAGGAGGGTGCCCACCGGGTCAAGTGGGCAGTAGAACTGGGCTGGGTCCCAGGGATCCCCACAAGCCCGGTGGCTCCGTGGCTCTGCCCGGCAGAGGCCGGGCAGCCCTGCAGCCGGCGCCCACCTTTAGCGCCTTCTCCCTGAGCCTATATGTGGCAGAGGGGGTGGGGCCAGGCCCAGGCCCACCGGGCACCACGGGCCTCTGGGAGGGGACGCTAATGACTGTAATTTCCACTTAGCAGATCAGGACGGCTGGCAGAGTGGAACTGTCCTCCTACCTCTCAGGTGCCCGGGCGAGACCCCTCCGTGGGCCCCTCTATCTGGACACCTGGCCCTGGGCTCCTCCCACGTGGGATTTTGAGGCTACTCTCCCCTCCCCCAGGCTCAGAGGGTGGCCCTGTTTCCTGTGGGACCCCTTGTCGACTTGTCCACTGGTTGGGGTGCTCAGTGGTGCTTGAACAGGGGTCGGGGAGGCTTGAAGGTGTACTGAGTGGGTAGCTGTCAGCCGGCTCCAGAGGCTGGGGGAGCAGGAAACAAGCACGTTATAGGGTTGAGGGTTCTGAGCCACGTGCCAGGCTGCAGCCTGTGCTGGCTCCTTTGTGGTCAGAAGCGCAGGGCATTCTGGGGTCTGTCTTGATGCTGAGCAGGCCAATGTCCTGAACAACACCAGGCACCCAGGAGTCTCTGGGTGGGGCAGTTGTGGCTGCCGAATGGGGGGTGCTAGGGCAGGAGGGTGAGCATGTGAGGCCAGGCTGGCAGAGAGGAGCTGGGACTCTGTGCCCTGGGGTAGACTGGGGAGGTGAGGGAAGGGGCTGCTGTGGCCATCACAGGTTGAAGGTGAGGACTGGGCCATTGCCCAGTGCTGGTCTTCTCTGCCCGATTAGTCTGGGCACCAGGCCCTATGCCCAGCTGGCAAGAGGCTAGGCAGGAGTTTCTGGGGCACCTGGGGAGCAGGCCCAGGCCCTGGGAGCTGGGGTTCCTGTGCTGAGGGAGTCAGCTCTGTCTCACCTGGGCCTGCCTCCTGGCCTCCCCTGTGGCCTGGCTGGCAGGGCCTGGGTGTGGCCTGGCTCCCTGGAGCTGGCAAGGATCAAAGGGTTGAAAGCTGTCCTCCACCCTCGCCCACTGAGACAGGAATCCGTGGCCCCAGGGGAAGGAATCCACAGCCACATTCCCAGTGCCCTGGTCCCCGCAAGGCAAGGGTGGGGCAGGGCTGGGGTGCCAAGATTGGCACCATAAAGCGTGGGAACGTGGTGCTGCTGGCACCCAGCCCACTGCCTGAGCAGAGTGGGCGGCCCCCTCCTCTCGGCCCAGTTGTGGCCTTTGCCCCTTCTGACCTGTCCTGATGGCCTCAGGCATCAGGGCCTCAGCTGCCAAATGGGTTTCCACCTTGCCAGGAGGTGGGGGTTTCATCCTGGTGGCCCAGGAGGCCTGGGGGTCCTGAGGAGGTTGGAGCCTGGGTCTCTGTGGCTCAAAGCAGTGGGCACTCCCGACCCCCAGGGCACTTTGGGCTGGGGGACTCGGCCTCCATCTGGGGCCAGTGGGGGCCACAGGAAGGAGAGGGTGTTGATAGCTGGGGCATCTCTACCAGGGGTCACCCTGAGCCCAGGCCCCTGGCACACACAGATGTGCTCACACACGCACACAGCAGAAAGCAGAAAGGCAGCCTCGCCTCTTCTGGCCACAGCCCAAAAGGTCCCCAGGAGGGTTTGTCCCCAGCTGGCTGGTGCAGGACTGAGTTGGCCCTGTGGGCCCCCACCCATGGGTACAGGGTCACCTGCTGGCGGAGACAGCAGCCTTTAGGCGCCCGTGCTGGGTGGGGTGGGTCCCTGCTCCCGGGGGCTGGAGACCAGCCTGCTGGAGCCGGGCCCCAGGCTCTGTCCTGTAGTCCCATGCTCAGCCCCAGCAGTGATGCCTTCCCATGTTCACTGTACAGGTGGTGAGACGGAGGCCCAGAGAGGCCAGAGGACTTTCCCAAAGTCACCCAGCAAGTTGGTGGGCTTGGAGAAATCCTGGAGACCCAGACCTCCCACTCCCAAGAGCCAGGGCCGGTGGCATCCCCCTCTCTGGCCTGTTTCCTCACCTGGAGAGTGGGCCCACAGTGACCACCTGGCCGAGTTGTCCTGAAGCCCGGAAGGTACCAGCCAGGGGTCAGTTAGCCTCTTCTGTCCCCAGCCCCTGGCCTCCCAGATAAGCAGCACTGCTGAGTCCTGATCCCACCTCTGAGGCAGGGCGCCCCCTGGTGGTTCGACAGTGCCTTTCTGTGCCCTTGGGTGATAGGACCTGAAGGAGGAGAAGGTAAGGGAGAGGACAAGCCTGGAGCAGGCGCTGGGAGGGCTGCAGGCCAGGGCAGAGGGGCTGCTGGCTTGGAGCAATGCACCTGGGGGCTGGTCCATGCATGAAGGGCCTGGGGAGGACATTGGTCCTACCAGGAGGCTGCAAGTCAGGACCTTGGAAGGGTTCCCATGGGCAGTTGAAGGCCATTAGGGCCCAAGGACACCGTCCCCTGGAGGATGGCAGTAGGGGAAGCAGGACTGGTGCACCACACACTGCCCACTGCTGGGGTCAGGAGTGTGGGCAGCCAGGCTTGGGGGAGCGAAGGCCAGTCCCAAGGTGTCCGTGTGTTGGCCAGCGAGCCCATCCCCCTTCAGACCTACAACCCTGGGTGCCTCTAGAGGCCTTTCCATGATGCTCAAAGGCCCACACTACTTGACCGTGATCATCCCAGTGGCAGCCATCCAGGCATCAGGCCAGGTCTGGCACTGGACAGCCATGGGGCTTGTTTGCTGGGGATGTGTGAATGAATGAATGAATGAATGAATGAGGAACCTCTCGGGACTGCTGTCCATCCTGGCCCCCAGCTTGCCTCCCACAGCATGGGGTCCTTGTCAGTCAGCAGGCTGTGATGGGCAGGTGCTGAGGAACCTGGGGGAGGAGCGACAAGGCTTGGGGTGGGTGGGGGCCCTGGCTCACCCATCCCAGTCCCTGACACCAGGGGAGGGAGCATCCCTAGCCTTCGGTGAAGGGGTGACCTGCCCCTCCACACCTGTGGGAGTTTCTCATTAGGTGGAAAAAGAGACTTGAAAAAAGAAATGAGACACAGAGACAAAGTATAGAGAAAGAAAAAGTGGGCCCAGGGGACCGGCGCTCAGCTTACAGAGGACCCACACCGGCACCGGTCACCTGTTCCCTTAGTATTTATTGATAATTATCTTTACCATCTTAAAGGTAAGGGAGTGGCAGGACAATAGGATCATTGTAGGGAGGAAATCAGCAGTAAGACATATGAACAAAAATCTCTGTGACATGAATCAGTTTGAAGGAAAACGCTGTGCCTTGAGATGCATATGCAAACATCTCCATAAACCTTTTAGCAGCATTGTTTCAGCCTATCACATGGGGAGAAACCTTGGACAATACTTAGCTTTCCTAAGCAGAGGTCCCTGCGACTTTTGGCCATGTATGTGTCCCTGGGTAGTTGAAATAAAGAGAATTGTGATAACTTTTAACCAGCAAGCTGCCTTCAGGCACTTGTTTAACAAAGACACATCCTGCACAGCCCAAAATCTATTAAACCTTGAGTCACCACAGCACATGTCTCTTGCAAGGACAAGGTTGGAGGTTGGGTCACAGATTAACAGCGTCTCAAATACAGAACAAAATGGAGTCTCTTATGTCTACTTCTTTCTATATAGACACAGTAACAGGCTGATTGCTCTTTCTTTTCCCCACATTTGGAAGTCGTGCAGGGTGGAGGACATACAGGGATGTGGTGGGGTGGGCCAGCCCATGGGACCCCTCTGGCCTATGGGTCTGGGTGGGAAGCGGTCTGCCTGGTCTCTGGGCACAGAGTGAAGGGACAGGTCTCAGTTCATAAGTTTGTGGTCCCCTGGTCCCTCTCCTACCCTGCTGTGAGGGCAGTGGGTTAAGGGGGGATCTGGGAAGCAGGCTTGAGCCTGCTCAGGGAGGAGCAGCTGGGCCCCCACCCACCCAGGAGCTTGCCAGCAACCTGGGCAGGGAGGCTCATGCCCTGGAACTCCTGGTTCTGCAGCAAGAGTCCCTGCAGACCTGGCCCCCCCAATGTGTCTGCACAGCAGGACCCCAGCTCCCTGGACTGTCAGTCCTTAAGGCTTCTTCAGAGTGCCCCAGCCTGAGTGCCTGGTACTGTCAGGGGTGGGGGGTTCCCTGGGGTTGGCTGACATGGCTGGTCCCCCTTCCTGGGCTCTCCTGTCACCTGAGCTGGGGGACTTCTTGGCCTGGAGGGTGAGCCGGGGACCATCTGCTCTCAGGGCACAGGCCTGCCCTTGCAGGGCGCTGAGCCGGCCACACTCCCTCTAGCCCCTAGATGGCAAAGCACTCCTTGGCAAGGGCTGATGAGGGGACAAGCTGGGCCAGCCAAACCTGGGGGCGGGGGCCCAATGTCCCCAGGGTCTGGCATCTGCGACCTCCACTGTTTACACAACACCACACCGGAGGAGTGGATTGCCCAGAGTATGCGCGCGCACACAATGCTGCCAGCACACACGATGCACACTTGCATGAGCACAGGGTATACACACATGTTCACACCAGCACTCACACACAGGCACACACCTTCGCACATGGAGGGGCACACAGCACACTGCCGTGCATGACATGCACGCCCATTCATACCAGTGTGTACGTGTGAGCCTCCCTGAGTTCCCAGCTGGGCGCCCTCTGCACCTCCAAAACCCAGAGCATGATGATGGAGGACACTGTGCCGGGAGTGGTGGGGGGGGGGTGAGGGGAGTGGGGGTCGGGGGGTAGATGTGCCTCTGTGGTGTTGGAGCCTCTGGGCCTCAGTTTACCTTCCATGCAATTGTAACAACCATTTACAAGGCACTTTGAATCTCAACGAACCATTCTGAGATGGCCGTTAGCGCCGTTTGCAGAGATGGGGAAACTGAGGCACAGAGCATTTGGTAATGTGCTTAAGGCCCTGGGGCAGGAGCTGGGCAGGGTCTGCCCTGGGCTGTCTCTGGTGGCTGTGGGGTGAGGGGAGTTCACATCTGC
Source organism: Macaca fascicularis (assembly GCF_037993035.2). Taxonomy (NCBI): domain Eukaryota; kingdom Metazoa; phylum Chordata; class Mammalia; order Primates; family Cercopithecidae; genus Macaca; species Macaca fascicularis. Next base: position 52,230,966 of record NC_088384.1, on the reverse strand, counting down.
CTGGGTCCCGAGCACAGAAGGTGCTCCATGCAAGCTGCCTGGGAGGGGGAGGGACAGGGACAGGGCGGGCTCCAGCAGGAGGAACGAGGTGGGTGTGCGCCCCACCCCGTCGAGGGAGCCTGTCCTCCCCTCGGCCCCCCTGGTTGGGGCCGGCCAAGAGTGGAAGAGGTCACGGGCTGTGGCCGGCTCTCCTGGGAATTCCAGGCGCGTGTGTCAGCGCGCTCGGCTTCGTCCCCGCCCCCAGCCCTCCGCCCGGGCTGGCGGTTTGGCGAAGAAAGCCAGATTCCCGAGGGGGCGGGGGGGCGGCTCCCAGGGTCTGGGATGGGGTTGGGGACCCAGGAACCCCTCTCCTCCGCCCACTCTTCCACTCCCAGAAGAGAGGCCCTGGCGGGAGCGGGTCCCCTCTCCACCTCCTTCCAGAGGGCTCGCCATTTCTCCAGTGAGGGGACTGAGGGAGGGCTTCCTGGCCCCGAGTGCCGACACCTGCACCCGAATTCTCAGCACCTCCCTGCCCTGCCGGCAGACAGGCTCGGTGAGGTCCCCAAGGTCAGGAATGACGCTTGTTTCTGCGCAAACCTCTGCCCGAGAACGGGAGGTGTCTGCAACCTGGATAAGAATTCCAGTGTGTCTCCACTTTCGAATCTGAAAAGTGAGAACAATAGCAACACCCACCTCGGGGTGATTGTGCAAATAAAAGAGACAAGAGGCGAGGCCAAGGGCGATCTGCCTGGGAAGCGGGCCAGCGCCCCACTAAGACGCGCGTGCGTGCTGGAACCCAGGAAACCTAGCGTGGGGCCAGCTCTCCGGCCCCATCAGCTCGCCCCGCGCCAGCGCACCAGCCTGCCTGGGCTCGCTCCAGCCTCTGCGGAGGCTCCTCTGGACCGCGCAGACGTAGCCTCCCCGCCCGCCCCAGGCCGGTCCTGCCTCTGCTCCGCCAGCGGCCTCCACAGGCCCAGGCGCGCTCCAGCCCGCGGCGGCATGAGGGTGGGCACGGATGCCACCGCCGCGAGGCTGCCCGCCTGCCCGGAACCTGCCCCGCCGGGCGAGAAGGGCCAGGGAGGCTCTTGGCCAGGGGGCGGAGATTGAAGTGTATGGTGCGGGCAGGAATGCTCCGGGTGGTTCCGGGCCTGGGGGGAGGGGACAGGGAACTCGGGACCGAGGGGTGGGGAGCAATGAGGCTGGGGTTCTGGACCAAGGAGGGAACTGGGGAAGAGAATCCTGGGAATCGCTAGGGGAGAGGGGTTTTTCTGGACCGCGGAGGCCACGCGAATCCTCCAGGCCCTAAGGGCGGGCTCCCCATTTCTCCCTGCCCCCGTGGGCGCAGCACGCCCATTTCCCTGCCTGGGAAACAGAGGCTCCAGGTCTGCAGTGCGTCTGATGGTGGGGAGGAGATTGGCCGAGAGAGCCGTGTCCAAGGACGGCGTGCTGAGGGTCCCCGCGCAGAGCCGACTGCAGCCGGGAGAGAAGCGGCCCCGAGCGCTGGAGCCGAGGTTGCGGGTAGCAACACCTCTCGGCTGCGGTCTCGACCTCTGCTGCTCACGGCGCACTCTCCGGCGCGGGCGGGGGAACTGGAGGTCGGATGCCCTGGAACACGGGCCTGGCGGGCGCAGCGCAGCCGCAGCCACCAGGCGGCAGGGCAGCTCTGGGACCGGCGGGGCTGGGGACGTGGTTGGGGGAGCTGGGAAACACGTCTCAGTTTCTTAGGTCCGCCAGTCTCCTGGCCTCCACAGCCCGTCCCAGGAGCAGCCCGGTGAGGTCGTAAGTGGCACCTAGGCCCTTGCCTGACACCCTCACCTTATCCTGGAGAGACTGTGGCAGGAGAGAGACAGGGAGGCCGCTGTCTCAGAGATACCAGGTGGAAGAAGTTTCTGGTCCGTGTGCCTCACCCTGCACCCTGCCTCTGATGGGCTGTGTGACCTGAAGCAACTTTCTCAGGCTCCTTGTGTCTCAATTGCTTCTAAGAAAATGGGAGGTGGAGGTGGGCGCGGCGGTTAAGGCCTGTAATCCCAGCACTTTGGGATGCCTAGGCGGGCAGATCACCTGAGGTCAGGAGTTCAAGACTGGCCTGGCCAACATGGTGAAACGCGGTCTCTACAAAAATACGAAAATTAGCCGGGGATGATGGCAGGTCCCTGTAGTCCCAGCTACTTGGGAGGCTGAGGCGGGAGGATCACTTGAACCCAGGAGGCAGAGGTTGCAGTGAGCCGAGATCAGGCCATTGTACCCCAGCCTGGGTGACAGAGTGAGACTCCATCTCAAAAAAAAAAAAAAAAGAGAGAGAGAGAGAGAAAGGAAAGAAAGAAAGAGAGGGAGAGACAGAGAAAGAAAGAGGAGAGGTGGTAGGGTGAGAATTCCCAAGCTGCAGGGAATTGTCCCCCAGAGAAACAGACTGTGGGAAGCTGGGTCTCTCCGAAGGAGAAGAGGAACTGACCACCAGCCTGTTAGAGCAGGAGGGGCTGGTAAGCTTGGGGCCCTGCAGGTCAGGGCCCAGCCCTCGGGTTTGGAACTGGGCAGTGGGAGTGTACCTCCTCCACAAGGGCCTGGCCACCCCCCCAGAGTCCAGTTTAGCTCTTGGGGTGCCATTGAGCATTGCCCAGACACCCTCAACAGCAGCTCCTACCAGCATGGCCTGGCTGGCTGGCTGGGTTGTCCTCCTGCCCCAGGCACTGGAGCTTGGCAGTAATGGGAAATGGGAGGTGACGTGGCTGGGATTGGGGATGGAGAAGACCCAGGACACAGTTGCTGAGGGTCTGCACCTCACTGCATAAACCTGATGGGGGCCAGGACCAGTGAGAGCAGGGGAGGTCACAGGCCTCTGGGTGCCTTGCCCACAAGGGAAACTGAGGCAGGGAGCCATGACCAGCCCCTAGAAGCCCAGGACTCCCCTACATCACTCCCTGTTGTGTGGTTGTGGTTGGGGGTACTTCAGTCACTGTGACCAGGGGACCAAGAGATTTTTCCGGCTGAGGGTGATGGGGGTTTCTCTGAATCAAGAAAATTTCCAGTGAGTGGCTGAGCCTGGGTCTTTAGCTATTCACTGTCTGGGGAACTGAATGGGCCCCTGCGCCATGCCCAGTATGCTGTTTCCCAAGGCTGGGCTGCAGGCACAGAGTCTGAGGGGCTGCTGCCTCCCGTGCAGTGGACACTGCCAGCTGCCTGCCCTCCCAGAGCCTGCTCCATGGAGGGAGGAGCAGGGCTGGCTGGACCCCCTCTCCCCAGCTGTGGCAGTGCCTGGAGTTTCACCATCATGCAGGAAGAACACAAGGTTGTCTCTAGGGTCTGAGACTTCCCTCGCTGGGTTCAGGCTGGTTTCAGGCTGTCCCAGGTCGCTGGAGGGAAGGGCCATGGGTGAGGGCTCTTTGAGTGCCTCGATGCTGGACACTCCCCTGTTCTTCCTGTCAGTGTTCACAGGGGGCTGTTCAGGGTCCCAGGTGTGGAAGGGTGAGGCCCAGAGCATGATGGGCTTGGGTGGCTGTGGGAAGTGAAGGCAGAGGGCAGGGAGTACCCAGCTACATCCTGACCCCCTCCCTGGGCCCTGCTTGCCAGAGGAGGGGTGGTGTGAGAGCGCAGACCTTGTTTGACCTCATACCTCAGGCCAGAACACCGGGACCCCGAGACCACAAGCTATGGCTGCCCCAAGGCTGTGGTGACTTAGAAAGTGATTAGTGGGCAAAGCGGCCCCACTATCCCGTCCAAGCCCAGCCCTAGGACTGGCCACTGGGCATCGCGTCACTAGACAGGTGGGATGCCGTAGCATCCTCCCTGTTCTGAGACGCACCATCACTTGATGGCAGAAAAAACTGTCACAGACCTCTGGGCAGACTAAACGACTTCTATTACAGGGTAACTTAGACATAGCCAAACCCAAAATATACGCTTTGACAAAAGGATGTCCAAGGCCTGCCCTCACTCCCCTCTGGTTCCAGCTATCCAGGGCTCAGCTTCTCCAAGCTCTCCCTCCACTCACCCTGCAAAGCTGGGCTTTGACATCTGCCTCTGTGAGCCCTCTCTGAATCTGCGTGGAAAAGGATCACTCAGCAGGCCTGGGAGTGCACACTCTGCACAGTCCAAAGAAAGGCCTGGCCCCTGCTGGCTCCTGGAAGGAGCCCTGTGCCCATGGAGAGGATGACATCCCTGTCCTCAGCCTGTGGTGGATGGATGTGGGGGTGGGCTGCACCAGTGATCTGTGGCAGCCCTTAGGTCTGGCCGTCAGGCCTTGCTCTGCTGGTCTCCAATTCACTAAGGCATGGGGTTTGGAAGCAGCACCCCCAGTTGGAGTCAGCCCCCCAGGATGTGGGGCTTGTAGGGAAAAGGAAGTGGGGAGAGGTGGGTGGATAGAGAGGTGAGTGGATGGATACAGGGATGGATATATGGATGTATGAAAAGATGGACAAATAGCTAGAGGAATGGATGGAAAGAGCTGGACGTATGGAGGGGTGGATGGATGGAGGGGTGGATGGATGGAGGGGTGAATAGAGGAGTGGAAGGGTGGATAGAGGGATGGGTGGGTGGATGGGTGGAAGGATGGATGGATGGATGGGGGGTGGATAGACGGATGGATGGGTAGATGCAGAGATGTGTGAAGGAGCAAGTACAGTAAATTGTTAGCTAGCATTCAAGTGGTGAGTGTTTGGGGTTACGCTGTGATTCTTTTCATGTTGCTATATGTTTGAAAATATTACACAATGTTGGGGAAATTCTTTATAGACAAGCCTTGTGACACACACACACACACACACGTACATACACTGCTAAATAACATAAGCTGAAGAAGAGATTATAATAGAAACCTTAAAAACCCAGAACTGTGCTGGGTGTGGTGGCTCACGCCTGTAATCCCAGAACTTTGGGAGGCTGAGGTGGGTGGATCACGAGGTCAGGAGTTTGAGACCAGCCTGGCCACATGGTGAAACCCCATCTCTACTAAAAATACAAAAAATTAACCGGGGATGGTGGCGCACGTCTGTAACCCCAGCTACTCGGGAGGCTGAGACCGGAGAATCGCTTGAACCCAGGAGGCAGAGGTTGCAGTGAGCCAAGATAGTGCCGTTGCACTCTAGCCTGGGCAACAGAGTGAGACTTCATCTAAAGAAAGAAAGAGAGAGAGAGAGAGGGGAGAGAGAGAGAGAGAAAGGAAGGAAGGAAGGAAGGAAGGAAGGAAGGAAGGAAGGAAGGAAGGAAGGAAGGAAGGAAGGAGAGAGAAAGAAAGAAAGAAGGAAAGAAAGAAAGAAAGAGAGAGAGAGAGAAAGGAAAGAAAGAAAGAAAGAAAAAGAAAGAAAGAAAGAGAAAGAAAGAAAGAAGGAAAGAAAAGAAAGAAAGACAGAAAGAAAGAAAGACAGAAAGAAAGAAAGAAAGAAAGAAAGAAAGAAAGAAAGAAAGAAAGAAAGAAAGAAAGAAAGAAAGAAAGAAAGAAAGAAAGAAAGAAAGAGAAAAAAAGAAAGAAAGACAGACAGACAGACTGGATGATCATGAAAACATTGCACACCCAGCTTGTGGGGGCCACAGAAGCAGGGCTTCCAGGAACATTGCAACAGATACTTACTGTGAAAAGAAGAAACCTTAAGGTTTGTAAGCTGTCTCCATCTCAGAAAGTTAGGGGGCAGGATTGACTGTGAAGAGGCATGAGGGAACCTTTCGGGAGATGGCAAGTTTTTTTTGTTTTGTTTTGTTTTGTTTTTTCTTTTGAGACAGAGTCTCACTCTATCACCCAGGCTGGACTGCAGTGGCGAAATTTCGATTCTCCTGCCTCAGCCTCCAAGTAGCTGGGACTACAGCCATGTGTCACCATGGATGGCTAATTTTTGTATTTTTAGTAGAGATGGGGTTTCACCATGTTGACCAGGCTGTTCTCAAACTCCTGACCTCTGGTGATCCGCCCACCTCAGCCTCCCAAAGTGCTGGGACTACAGGTGTGAGCCACCGCGCCTGGCCAGGAGATGGAAATGTTTTATAGCTCAGTTGTGCTGGTGGTTACACAACTAAATGCATGTGTCAAGTCAGAACTGCATACCAGAGGTGTGAATTAACACTGTATGTAAATTATACCTTAAGTTTTAAAAAACAAATTTTAAAAAGAGAAAGTTGGGAGGTAAACAAAAACAAAAACAGTGTAAGCCCAGAAAGTTGAGAAAATGGAGATAAAAATAAGATCAGAAATCAATGAAATAGCAAAGATACAATAGAGAAGAACAATGAAGACAAAAATTGGTTCTTCGAAAAAAAATAACCAACAAAATGGATCAACAGTTCTGGGAAGAAGGAACAAAGAAAGGAAAGACACAAATAATATGAACAAAAAAGAGGCCAAGTTGCAGATTTAAAAGATAATAATTACCACAGACTGGTGGAAAATTTTGCAGATCATTTATCAGATAAAGGATTTCCATTCAGAATATATAAAGAATTCAGAACTGAACAATAAAAAAAAAAAAAAAAAAAAAAACCCAGTTTAAAAATGGACTAATGCTGGGCATGGTGACTCACGCCTCACTTTGGGAGACTGAGGTGGGCGGATCACTTGAGGTCAGGAGTTTGAGACCAACCTGACCAACATGAAACCCCGTCTCTACTAAAAAAATACAAAATTAGCCAGGCATGGTGGCGCATACCTGTAATTCCAGCTACTTGGGAGGCTGAGACACAAGAATCGCTTGAACCCGGGAGGGGAAGGTTGCAGTGAGCCAAGATCGTGTCATTGCACGCCAGCCTGGTCAACAAGAGTAAAACTCTGCCAAAAAAAAGGGGGGGGGCTAACAGCTGGGTATGGTGGCTCATGTCTGTAATCCCAGCATTTTGGGAGGCTGAGGTGGGAGGATCACTTGAAGCCAGGAGTTCAAGACCAGCCTGGACAACATAGGCCCTGTCTTTACAAAAATAGAAATAAAAAGTTAGCTGGACGTGGTGGCGTGTGCCTGTAGTCCTAGCTTCTTGACAGGCTGAGGTGGAAGCATTGCTGAGGCCCAGGAATTGAAAGTTACAGTGAGCTATGACCACAACACTGCATTCCAGCCCGGGAGATAGAATGAGCCTCTGTCTCAAAAAGGAAAAAGAGAGAAAGAGAAAAGGAAAGGAAAAAAGAAGGCTAAAGATCTGAAGAAACAGAGCCACAGAAAGTATACAGATGGCAGATAAGAACATGAAAAGACGCTCTACGTAAGTTCTCATTAGGCAAGTGTAGATTAAACTGCAATGCCATCCCATTGCACAGCCACGCAAACAGAACGCCACAGGAGGTATACAGATGGCAAATAAGAACGTGAGAAGACGCTCCACATAATTTCTCATTAGGTGAGTGCAGATTGAAACCACAATGCCATCCCATTGCACAGCCACAAAATGGCTAAAACATAATCACACAAGTAAAATGACAATGCCACATGCTGACACAGATGTGAAGCACAAGAAATTCTCATTTACTGCTGGTGAGAATGCAAAATGGTGCAGCCCTTGTGGAAAAGAAACTGGCCATTTCTCACCCAGAAATGCCACTCGCATAAATCTTCACAGCAGCTTTATTTATAATCACTAAAAACTGGAAGCAAATCCATTGTTCTTCAGTCGGTGAGTAGATCAAACCTGCAGCCCATGGATGGAATAGAATACTATTCAGCAATAAAAAGGAAAAGGCCATCAATTCAAATATCATGGATGATCTCCAATGCATTTTTCTTTGTGAAAGAAACTGGATTCAAAAGGTTACTATCTGTACTAATAAGCATGGTTGTGCATTTTAATTGATTGATGAATCTCATTAATCAAATGCATTGATTAAATTGCATATTGGTTGATTGATTAATTACATTAATATGACATTCCAGAGAAAGCAAAGCTAGAGATAAAGAAAACAGATTGGTGGTTGCAGGGGTTGGGGATGGGGGCAGCACAGGGGAATGTGGGGGTGATGAGCCCGTTCTGAATCATGACTATGGGAGTGGATAACATGACTGTGTATTTGTCCAAACCTGTAGAACTGAACACCAGACAGTGGACTTTTTGGATATGTATATTAATATACTTTTATGCAAAAACAAAGCAATTCTCAGAAAAGGTAGTCTTCCCATGCATACATTTGGGGCTGGAAGGACCCGTTTTTTGAGTGAAGTCACAGAGACCAGAGGACAGTAACCTCAGAGCCTGTCCACCTAAAAGCCAAAGGAAGGGGCTCTGCTGAGGATGGAACTGCCCTCTCTGAAGGTGGAGGATTGACAGGAGCTGCCTGGCTGTGGCCCAGGCAAGCCCAGTGCCCGGGCCAGAGCTGGAGCCCACAGCTGCAGCCAGGAAGATGCCCCCAGCACCTCCAAGCAGTTTGCACATGGCATCGGGCCCCATGGGTCTGGTCCACACCCTGGTCTTGCCTCGAGGAAGCCCAGCCCAGAGACTTGAGGCAGCCTGCTTGGGGTCTCACAGCAGTAAGGTGGCCCAGGGCTCTGGACCCGTGGCCACCCGTGATCCTGGCTGGCCTGGAGTCACGTGTGGTTATTTGTGTGTGTGTCCCTGTGTGAGTGTGTGTCTGAACACATGTATGCAAATGCATGTCTGTGTGTGCATCTGTGTCTATGTGTGTGTGCACCTGTGTGTGAGTGTGCATGTGTGAAGATGAGATCCTTCAGGTGGGTGAGGCAGTGGACAGGTGCCAGCACGAGCAGGGCTAGAAGGTGTGGCTTTGGGGTGAGGGGCTAGAAGATGTGGCTTCAGGGGTGAGGCCCTGTCCAGGTGGGTGTTGGGTTCCTCCACCCCGGAAGGAAGTCACACCCCTGAGCAGGGGACACAGGCCAAGGCTGTGGAGTCTGTAGGTGAGGAGGCAGGAAGTGGAGCAGCACCTCCCCAACCTCCTGCATTCTCTGTGAGGCACAGGAGTGCCCTCCACTGCCCTGCCGTGGGCCAGTCAGAGCCGTGCAGCAGAAATCCTTTCATGTGCACACAGGAGTGTGCATTCTCACACACACGTATACACACACTGGCATGCCTGTGTTCACATGCATGGCCTGTTCGTCAGCCCTCCAGCTCCTGCCCGGACTCCACCAGCTCTGAGCACCTGGTGAATGCCCCCTACCTGCCCTCTGGCCTGCCCCTCACCCTCCTCCCCATGGGCGGGCAACTCTGCCCTGCCAGCCTCACATGGCCTCTTAGGCCTTAGGCCCTAGGATCCTCCGGACCCTTGGCCCCAGTCTCCTCTGAGCCCTCTCGATGCCCCATGCAGTGTCCTCATGCTGGATGTCCTCTAGGCCTCACCTCTCCGACAGCCTGAGGGTGGCTGTGGCTTGGGGATGTCCACTCCCCAAGTCCTCCTCTCCCACAGACAGCCCTGAGCCCTCCTGCTCCCCTGCCCTCCGTCTCCTAGCCCAGCTTCCTTGGCCCATGGCCTTGCCCACTCTGCGTCACCCCTCACCCCTCCCTGCCTTTGCACTCACTGTCCCCTCGGCCCAAGATGCCCTGGCCTGCCTCAGCGGGCTCCACTCAAGCCCAATCCCGCTGCGAAGCTTCCCGTCCTACTCCAGGATTTGGGCCTGGCCCGCGTGCCCAGGGCGGTGACAATGGCCTTTCTCCAGGACCTGCTGACAGGAGGAGCCCCCTCCCATGACTTTGGGTCCTTGGAGACAGAGAGCTCCCCCACTCAGAAGCTGCCCGGGGCGGGGCATGCCGCAGGCCTGCAGGTCTGTCTGCCAGAAATCTCCAGTTTCTGTGGGGGTCAGCCCCCACTCCACTGGTCCTCCTCTATTAGTGACAGGTGAGGGGTCCCACAGCCCAGGAGCCTTGGGTCCCTGACCCTGGGTTGTTAACCAGAGCCCTGGCAGCTGAGCTTGGCTGGAACCCCAACAGCCTGCAGAGGGAACCAAAATGTTTCCAGCATGGGTGCTGAGTGCTGACGTCAGCCAGGGTGCTTTCCACGTAGGGTTGCTGTCTCCCCAGTGGTGTCTGGGTTGCAGTCCTGGTCTCAGCTGCCAACCTGGACACTGCACCTTTAGGAGTTTCCCTGGGCTGAAGGACACTGGCAGGGACGCAAGGGCCGCCCCTCTATCGTGTGGCCTCCTGGTGCTAGCCATCTCCCAGCCACCCTCCCAGCTACCAGCCCTCCCGTGGGGACGTCCGTCGGAACAATGATTCTAAAACAGGACAGCTCTGAGCTTTCTCCTGGCTGCCTGAAGGCTACCAGGACTTCTTGCCCAGACATTTGGGGCTGGAAACTTCTTGTGGTGGCAGAAGGGGCTGTCCTGTGTGTTGCAGGACATTTTCCAGCATCCTTGGTCTCCACCCACTAGAAGCCAGTGGCACCCCTCCCTGCCGTGAAGTCCAAACATGTCTCCAGAGACCCTAACTGTCGTGGAATGGGGGACACTGGACCCCCCTCACTGGCATGGGGAAGGGGAAGTGCCTTTGGGAGCCACTAGGCCAGGCTCCCCCGTGAGGGTTTCTGTGCTGAGCTGAGCTCATGCTGGCCTGGATGGGGGCAGGGGAAGCAGTTGGTTGCACTTCTGCTGATCCGCAGGAAGACCTGGGGGAGCAGCCTGCTCCCTCAGCTGCCCCGCCCCGTCCCTGTCCCCCGCCCTGAGGTCTCCGGGTGGCCCTTATCTTGGGCCTTTCCTGTCTCAAGGCACCATTAGGGCAAAACAAGCAGTTCCTAAAAACAGCCAAGAATAGGTCCCAAGGGCTTGGCAGGGGCTGCGGTGTGGAAGGGAGGGTCTGGGGGAGCTCAGGGCAGGGGCTGCGGGGTGGAAGGCAGGGTCTGGGGGAGCTCAGGGCAGCAGGGCTGCAGAGGGGGCCCAGGGCTGTGAGGAGGGTAAGTCCCCCACCTGTGGAGACTCTGTTGGCCCCCGCCCAGGCCTGGCACCCAGCAGGTACTTCACAGAGGAGCAGTGCCTGGGCAGATGGCTCCTGGGTGTGATGGGACTTTCAGCAGCATCCCTGGCCCCACCTAGCCACCGCAGCTGGCTGCGCCTTGCTCCTTCCTGAGTCCTGGAAGCTGGCCCTGGATGTGGCACCTGTTGGCCCCAGCTGGCTCCAGGCCCTCAGGGAGTGTCACAAGGACTTTTCAGCTAGGGTCTGCCTGCTGCTGCTACCCCCTTCCCCCAGGGAGGAAAAAGGATGGTCAGTGGAAGCCAGGGACCACCCAGGGGCAGGAGCAGATGCAGGGCGAGTGGACGTGCCCCAAGGTCCAGCTCCACAGGGGTCGGGGGATGGCCAGGCTCGAGGCAGGTTCCCTAGGGAGGTGCATTCTGAAGGGGACCAGCCCCCCATGCTGCGAAGGGCACTGAGAAGGACGCAGCCCCCACCAGGCCCAGCCCTTCCTTGGGGCACCGGGGGAGGGTCTCTGGGAAGGGCCTTCGGGGCTGGGCCTGAGCTGCAGGTGGAAGGGTGTGCTCTGCGACTGAGGAAAGTTTCAGGGGCCAGCTCTGGGGTTCAGGGGTCACATGATACCAAGCTCTCACCCCAGAGAGCCACCCACAGCCCACACTGACAGTGGACCCCCAACCTCAGCCTCCCACAGCTGCAAGGTCTTCCTCCCCACCAGTTCCTAGAGAGGAGAGATGGGAGTGACTGTCCCCAGAGATGGGACAGCCAGGAGCCCAGCTCTGGGAAGCCCCCAGGGGCCTGCTGCAATCTCTCCTGGACCCTCCAGGTAACAGATGGGCTCTCAGAGCATCCCCTGCTAGCCCAGAGCTCGAGACCACAGGGGAAAAGCCCCTCCCCTGACCCTAGGAGCTCTCAGGGACACCGAGCAGCCCAGATTGCGGCCGAACCCAGCGCCAAGCAGAGAGGGCAAGAGAATGACAAGCATGGTCCTGGGGGGCCGCGGACGCATGGTCACTGCGGGAGCAGTGGTGGAGGCGGCTGTGAGTTGGACCCTGGCAGGGAGCACGACCCAGAGGCTGGTGGAGGAAACAGGTAGAGGAAGGGGAGGCTATTGGGGCGGGGGGGGTGGTGCCGGGGGTTTGGCAGGCTCCGGGGCCCAGCTGGACACAAGCACCCAGATTCGTCTGGCCAGGCCTGAGCTGCCCAACCTCAACCACACCAGGCATGGGCTGCCCAGAAGAGGAGCCACTGCGCCTAGGGTGGGCCCCAGAACCTGATGGGCCAGGGTCCTGTCCTGGGATTGTTCCAGAAATCAAGGCTGGAGCTTGAGACTGGGGGCTTCCCCAGGTCTCCCACCCTGAGGGGAGAGCAGCTGGCGGTGGACACCACCCTCAGGGGGCTGAGAGGCCAGAGGTGGAGAGGGCCTGGGGGCTGGCTCTGCAGCCCCCAGACCCCCCACTACAGCCCCCAGGCCGCCCTTGGCTGCCGGCTTAGGGCCTATCTTTAGCCACCATGGCCTCGTAGGGTGCCCTGCAGCCCCCTCTTGGCCCAGGCGAACCCTGGAGGAGTTCTTCACTTGGATAGGTGCATGGTTTACAGTGAGGGATTTGGCTTGCCAGCAACCGCGTGCCCCTTGGAAGCCCCTTTTTCCGCCCCCAGCGGCCCTGCTCCTACCCCCGCACCCACCCCAGCAGCTAGTTCGAAGCTCCCCGTCTCCAGGGATGCTCCCAGCCCCCCTCCAGCAGAAGATCTTTCTGGAAACACCCTTAGGCTGAGCCTCTGTCCACTCTACTGGTGTAACCAACAATAGGGAGCTCCCAAGGACCCCAAAAAGGCAGGCATTGTAAGGGGGAAACTGAGGCCCAAAGTGTCCAGCAAACAGTTGTTCTAGTCTCCGTGAGCTGTTCTAGCAAAAGATTGAACCTGAAGAGAGGGTCATCAGACCTCCCATTTGTCATAACCAAGGCATTCGGAAGTCTTGGGTAACCTGGAGACCCACCCCTTGTGACTGGTGTCAGGGCAGTCAAGGGCGACTGAGCCCTTAACCTAACCCACAAGTGAAGTGCCGGAGGCATTGTGAGTTACAGTATAGAAGAAAAACTTTCTTCCATACCCCCAGCTTCTCTGGCCTCGGGGCTCCACCTCCTTCCCAGTTCAACATCCCCTGACCCTTTTCTCATCTGGGGTAGTCGAGTCCCTGGGCTTGGCCAGCGGGCACCTTGCTCAGCTGCCAGGGACCTGCCTTTGCTAGGTGGAAGAAAAGCTGGCATTGGCCGGGCATGGTGGCTCACGCCTGTAATCCCAGCACTTTGGGAGGCTGAGGTGGGCGGATCACGAGGTCGAGAGATCGAGACCATGCTGGCTAATACGGTGAAACCCTGTCTCTACTAAAAATACAAAAAACTGGCCAGGCATGGCAGCGGGCGCCTGTAGTCCCAGCTACTCAGGAGGCTGAGGCAGGAGAGTGGAGTGAATCCGGGAGGCAGAGCTTGCGTTGAGCGCAGATCGCTCCACTGCACTACAGCCTGGGCGACAGAGCGAGACTCTGTCTCAAAAAAAAAAAAAGAAAGAAAGAAAGAAAAGAAAAGCTGGCATTGTAGCACATGTCCCCAGTTCCGCGCCCCCTTCCTGCTCCAAACAGCACCCAGAATCAGCTTGCGCAGCGACATCAAAGACTACGTTTCCCAGCCTCCCCTGCCGTCAGGTGTGATCACAAGACTACATTGGGCCCAGGAAGGAGGGAAGATGGAGCAGGTGAACTGGGTGGGAATTCTGGGAAGTCTCTACACAGGGGACGGGTTGTGCCCTGCTCTCCTTTGCTTCTGCCTCATTCCTGGAACACAGATGTGAAAGCTGGAGCTCAAGTTGCCACCCGGGACCATGGTTGTGGGGCTGTCGTGCCAGCCCTGAGAAAAAGGAAACCCTGTGGATTAGGTGGGTTAGGCATAGTCGTCTGGGGTTTCTGGGGTCACAGGCAGCCTGTCCTGGGCCTCACTAGGACACACTATGACTGTTGACACCATGACTCATGATGCACACTGGGAGTATACCCTGGTCAAAGGAACAGGCGTTGGCAACAAGGAGTTTCAGAATTACCCAGTTCTTGGGTTGACACTTCTCAAAAGCCCCTATCTTCCCCTGCCTCTTCTGTCTCGGGGAGGCCCTCTTCAAAACTTCCCTAAAAATCTTCCCTGGCTTAAACCTGGGGCCTCTTGCCTTCTCACCAGAGCAGCTGTCCCCCCACAGAAACCCCAGGACACTTCTGCCTTTCCTCTTCCCGCTTGGCCTGTCATCTGGTCCGCATCCCCGGCTTGCATCACCAACACCCAGGGGTGGGAGAGGCCAGGACGGAGCCCTCCTCCAAGGGAGTGAGCAAGGAGTCAGAAAAGGCTGGGAAGACTTCTTCTGAGGGATGGAGTCACCATCCGAGCAGAGGGGTCCGGTGAGGCGTGAATACACAGACACACCTGATGCAGGGGGCTCCGTGACTGGAAACTGACACGGGATTTGCCCTATAATTGTCAGCACAGAGGCAGAGGGGTGTGACTTGTCAAATCTGGGACAATTTGAGCATCATCAAGAACAATGACTAGGGGCCAGGCATTGTCCCAGCACTTTGGGAGGCTGAGGCGGGCAGATCACCTGAGGTTGGGAGTTCAAGACCGGCCTGACCAACATGGTGAAACCCCATCTCTACTAAAAATACAAAAATTAGCTGGGCGTGGTGGTGTGTGCATGTAATCCCAGCTACATGGGAGGCTGAGACAAGAGAATCACTTGAACCTGGGAGGCAGAGGTTGCAGTGAGCTGAGATTGCGCCATTGCACTCCAGCCTGGTCGACAAGAGCAAAACTCTACTCCTCCTCATCCTCCAGAGAACCCCTGGGTGTCCTCCAGTGCATGGCTGAGGCCAGCCAGCGTGTCAGGGCTCGGGGAAGTGCCTGCCGTGACCCTTCAAGTCCACGGTGCACTCTGGTGTTTGCTTTGCCTTCTAATGTGCCCCTAGACTGAGAGTGACTTGAAGCGGGGCATGTGGCGGGGACCCCCTGACCCGGTGCCAGTGTGGCCCATGGAACACGCTTCATAAATCTAAAGGAGCCACGGGGTGTTGGAGCAGGAGGGGTCTGCCTGTGCCAGGCCTGGCCCCCAATCCCAGGCCCACATCCTGAGGGCCACCACATGGTCATCACCCCCAGTGCCTGAGACTTCCCTAGGGCCGTCCTCCTTAGGATCTGGGCATCTGCCTGCCACACCTGTTGTCCTGGGAAGCTGGGAGGCCTGGGGCCCCCACTCTCAAAGCCTAGCCTTCTGGCCACTGTCTCTCTACAGTTACAGAGCAAAGACCCCACCACCACCCCCGCTACCATCACCAGAGGAGCAGCCCTGCAGGCCCACACAGTGTGGTCACACCTGGCTTGGGAGACAGCCGCACCCCACATGCAAGGTAGCCCTTGGGAACTTCTGCTCCACACCCACCAGGTGGGGAAGGCCAGAGCTGGCTGTTCAGGGCTTTTTAGTGCCAGACAAAAGCAAGGCCCTGTGGCTGCCCGGGAGGTGGAGCAGGCCACACTGGCCCCATGCACAGGGGCTCTTCGGGTCCCTGGCCCCATCCTCCCAGCTCTTTCCAACTTTGCCCCTTGGACATTTCTTGCCCTGACCCCCCCTCCCTTATTCCTGGCCTTGTCTCCCCTGGGCCCAGGCCGGCCCAGACTGACTGGACAAGTTAGCCAATCACCAGCTTTGGCTTCTGGAGGGTCCAGATGGGCCAGAAGAAAGGCCGGTGAACCCACTGGACAGCAGGGTGGTTTCTGATGCACACATCAGGATGTGAAGTTGCGCCCCATGTCCGCAGCTGTGTCTGGGCCACAGGGAGCTGTTCTGATGCGTGACTCAGTCGTGGGCTGTTCTGGTGACTTCCTGTCTGAAACCTGCTCTCCTGTTGGTGAGGGGTTCTCTGGGTATGAATCGCTATGCCGGGGTCAGAGCAGGGAGAGCCAGCTCCCTGACGGGCTTCTCAGAGACAACACCCAGGTGCTGCACGGCCTGGGGCAGCCCCCACTGGTCCTGGAGGCCTGGTAGGAAGAAGCAGGGCTGGTCCACACCCCCAGGCTCCTGCCTGTCCTCCACCCCAGCCTGGTTTCTCCACTTGGCAGGGGCAGGGGAGCTGGTACACAGCTGCCAACCCCCCAGCTCATGCCCACAGCTCCTGCCACCCAAGAGGCCCAACTTTCCTTTCCCAGAACCCAGTGAAGGACCCAAAGAGAGGATTCCGCTGACCTCACTTGAATCAGCTATTCCCGGACTGCCTGGCAAAGGCCAGAAGGCATGGAGGGTGACAATGGCCTGAGCCGGGTCTGGGTGCCACTCCTGGACCCCTCAGCTGGGGGTGCAGAGGAGCCCCGGTGAACATGACAGACTACCCAGTGGGGCACAGGAGGAGGCAGGTCCCAGGGAGCCGCTGGGGCCACCGACAGGAACCCACAGCTATCCCTGGCCACCACCCCGCTGGCCTGATGTGGGCTCTGCCTATTGCTGCTCCGAGGGTGGGGCTGCCCTGGCCCAAAGACCCGGGAGGCCAGTGACCCCATGAGCAGCGGCCTGTGGAGGCACGTGTTTGCACCAGATCCCCTAGAGGATCACAGCCCCCTGGGCAAGTGTTTCTGGAAAGCCAAGGTGGACCCTGCCCTGAGACCTGCGCCTCCCCGCCAGGGCAGTGGGGAAGCCCAACTTTCCAGGGATTCCACTGCCACCCACACAAAACCCTCTGAAATCACTGTTCAGAGGCAGCCTCCAGCCATGCGGCCCTGCAGCAGGGGGCAGCTGTGATCCACATGTCTGGGGGAAAGTGCAGACTGGGGGCTCAGCCTCCACCAGGCTCTCCTGGCCGTGGGCGCACCCACCCAGGACGGTGGCTGTCTTGACTCAATGACCGTCCCTGCTGCAGTGCTGGGCAGTGTCGCTTGGAGACATTTGTGGTCCCCAGCTGCTTCCCCCAGCCCAGCCCTGTCCCCTCTGCTGAAACAGCCTGGTTTGGATGGAGCTTGGCAGGCTCGGGAGTGGGCACCTGGTGGGGGGGTCTGTGCCCTGAAACCCAGAAGCAGCTTGGAGGTGAGGGGGGTTGTGGGTGCTGTCCACAGCCAGCTGGCATTTTCTAAGGAAACTGGGCCCACCAGGGCCGGGAGCCCCACAGTGAGGGGGACCGTCCCAGGCCGCTCTGTGCACTGGGAAGTGGGCCTGGGGGCTCAGGCCCTGGGATGGGGCTGGGGGCTGGGAGCTGGAGGGGGGCAGAGGGGGATCTGAAGGCAAAGGTGATTTGTTGGTAAAAATGGAGGCTTTGTTGAGGGTTCTTAATCTGGGGTCCCTCCCAAGAGATAACCCAGGACCCCCAGTGACCACAGATGTGATGGGGGTAGAGGATTTGGGGGAGAGAGACAATGGCTTCCATTACACCTTTGTCACTGCCACCTTCCTGGAGACTTTCTTCTGGAAAAGGCTTCCCTGGCTACTGGGCCAGATGGTGTTGAGTCAGGGGGCTGGACTTGTCCCTGGAATCTCTCCTTGGCCACTTGCTTCCATGATTGGTGGGGGGCACTGAAGGGCCAGGCTTCTCTCTGTGGGGCCTGTGCTGCTTGTGGGGTTACACAGAGGGAGAAGCAGGGCAGTGGGGGCTGTGCTGGGGTGAGTGGCAGTTGGCCCAGTCACGTGACAAGATCCTGGGTCTGGGCAGGTCACCAGCCTCTGGGTTGGTATCTGGCACACCAGGTACAGCAGGGGGGGCCATACATTCTGTCAAGTGCATGACATGGGTCTGCACCACTGCAAGGGGCTGGGACTGACCACTGAAGACCGGCCAGTTGGGCTGAGCACAAAATGATGTTTCAGAAGATTGGCCAGGCTTAGGTGGGAGGGCAGAGGCTCCTGGAAGGAGTTGAGGATAGGGGCTGGGCACAGGGGCTCACACCTGTAATCCCAGCACTTTGGGAGGCCGAGGCAGGTGGATTACCTGAGGTCAGGCGTTCGAGGCCAGCCCGGCCAATATGGTGAAACCCTGTCTCTACTAAAAATACAAAAATTAGCCAGGCATGGTCGCACACGCCTGGAATCCCAGATACTCAGGAGGCTGGGGCAGGAGAATTGCTTGAGCCCTGGAGACGGAGGTTGCAGTGAGCCGAGATCATGCCATTGCATTCCTACCTGGGTGACAGAGCAAGACTCCTCTCAGAAAAAAAAAAAAAAAAAAGGGAGAGAAAAAAGATAAGAATAGGGATAGGATAAGATGAGATGGGATAAGATAAGAACTCAGAGTGCCTGAAAGACTGACCTCACCAGTAGTCAAATAAACACAAATGTGTCTCTGAAAGATACATTTAAAAAAATCTATCAAACTGGGGCCAGGCGCAGTGGCTCACGCTTGTAATCCCAGCACTTTGGGAGGCCAAGGTGGGCGGATCACTTGAGGTCAGGAGTTCGAGACCAGCCTGACTAACATGGTGAAATCCCGTCTCTACTAAAAATACAAAAATTAGCTGGGCGTGGTGACACATGTCTGTAATCCCAGCTACTTGGGAGGCTGAGGCGGGAGAATTTGAACCCAGGAGGTGGAGCTTGCAGTGAGCCAAGATTGTGCCATTGCACTCCAGCCTGGGCAACAAGAGCAAATCCCCGTCTCAAAAAAAGAGAATCTATCAAATTGGGAAAAATAAGAAAGTTGACTCTGGAATTTGGACGGGCGTGGTGGAGCAGGGAGGTTGGAGCAGGTGACTCAACATTTCCCTCCCTAGGGTTTGTCTCAAACGTGACGGGAGAAACGAGGTCACAGTGAAAGACGGAAATGGCTAGATAATGGCCAGCAACCATGAAATAGCTTAGAAATTACAGGCAATCCAGCCAGGTGCAGTGGCTCACGCCTATAATCCCAGCACTTTGGTAGGCTGAGGTGGGTGGATCACCTGAGGTCAGGAGCTCAAAACCAGCCTAACCAATATGGTGAAACCCCGTCTCTACTAAAAGTATAAAATTAGCCCGGCATGGTAGCACATGCCTGTAATCCCAGCTACTTGGGAGGCTGAGGCAGGAGAATCACTTGAACCCAGGAGGCGGAGGTTACAGTGAGCCGAGATCGTGCCATTGCACTCCAGCCTGGGGAACGAGAGCAAAACTCCATCTCAAAAAAAAAAAAAAAGAAAGAAAGAAATTACAGACAATCCACAAGACAGACCTCAGCAGCCTGAGGAGCTATTTTTGGCACACAGGATGGAATGAGGAACTGCTCCCTGCACATGGCAGGGGTCAGGGCTCCTTCTCCATCCTTCTGTGTCTGTCTGAAAAGTTTCGTAATAAAAAGTTACAAAATAGGGCCGGGCGTGTGGTGGCTCACTCCTGTAATCCCAGCACTTTGGGAGGCTGAGGGGGACGGATCAGCTGAGGTCAGTAGTTCAAGACCATCCTGACCAATATGGTGAAACCCCGTCTCTATTAAAAATACAAAAAATTAGCCAGGCATGGTAGCGGGCACCTGTAATCCCAGCTACTCGGGAGGCTGAGGCAGGAGAATCACTTGAACTTGGGAGGCGGAGGTTGCAGTGAGCCGAGATCGCGCCATTGCACTCCAGCCTGGGAAATGAGAGCCAAACTCCACCTCAAAAAAAAAAAGTTACAAAATAGATTTTAAAAGACTGGAGGAGCACAGCAACTGCAGGCCAGAGAGCTCCAGGGACAGTGGCTGGGTGAGGTCACGCTAGATCCTGTTATTGGAATGTCCATCCCAGCAGCATGTGGCACTTCTCCAATCTGGAAAATGGATTCATTGGCCAGGTGTGGTGACTCACGCCTGTAATCCCAGCACTTTGGGAGGCTGAGGTGGGTGGATTTCTTGAGCCCAGGAGTTCGAGACCAGCCTGGGCAACATAGCGAAACCAGGTCTCTATGAATAAAAATACAAAAATTAACTGGGTGTGGTAGCAGGTGCCTGTAGTCCCAGTTACTCAGAAGGGAGGATGATTTGAGCCCAGGAGGTGGAGGTTTTGATGAGCAGAGATTTTGCCACTATACTCCAGCCTGGATGAGGGAGTGAGACCTTTTCTCCAAAATAAATAAATAAACAAACAAATAAATAAAGTGAGAGAGAGAGGGAGAGGGTGAGGGAGAGAGAGAGAGAACAATTGTAATAGTAGTTAAAGAAAAAAAAGCTGGGCGCGGTGGCTCACGCCTGTAATCCCAGCACTTTGGGAGGCCGAGGCGGGCAGATCACGAGGTCAGGAGATCGAGACCATCCTGGCTAACACGGTGAAACCCCGTCTCTACTAAAAATACAAAAAATTAGCTGGTCGTGGTAGTGCGTGCCTATAGTCCCAGCTACTTGGAGGCTGAGGCAGGAGAATGGCGTGAACCCAGGAGGCGGAGCTTGCCGAGATGGTGCCACTGCACTCCAGCCTGGGCGACAAAGCGAGACACCGTCTCAAAAAAAAAAAAAAAAAAAAAAAAACAAACAAAAAACAAAAACAAAAAAAAACAGAAAAAAAAAGCTGGGTGTGGTGGCTCACACCTGTAATCTCAGCACTTTGGGAGGCTGAGGCAGGAGGATCATTTGAGCCCAGGAGTTTGAGACCTGCCTAGGCAACATGGCGAAACCCCATTTCTATTAAAAGTACAAAAAATTAGCTGGACACAGTGGTGTGCCTGTAGTCCCAGCCACTCGGGAGGCTGAGGCGGGAGAATCGCTTGAACCTGGGAGGTAGGGGCTTCAGTGAGCCAAGATCATGCCACTTTACTCCAGCCTGGGTGGCAGAGCAAGACTCCATCTTAACAAAAAAAAGAAAGAAAGAAAAGAAAAGGCAAATGAAAAAAAGAAAGAATGAACATGGGTTCACAGAAGCAGCACGGAAAGTGCGAGGCAGAGCAGCCTTGGAGCCCGCACACTGAGAACAGGAGAAAGGTGGGTTGGACACTGGAGAGAGAAGTCCAGAGAGCAGTGGACGGCTGGCCTCAGTGGGCTGCCAAGGTGTGGCTTGAAGATGGAGCTGAACAGGGACGCATTTGCCCAGCATGGAGGCTGGGAGATGAGGGGCTTGGTCATTTGCTGAGGGGAGGTGGAGGCAGGGGCCCAGGGCCAGCAGGGGTGGGAGATGCAGCTGGAGCTCAGGGGTGGGTGGATGGGGATGTCAGGCTGACCTGGGCCCACCCACACTGTGGCCTTGTGGCTGGAGTCATCCGAGAGACCTCACCATGGCCATCCTGTCTGGCCATGCTGCTCTGAATCCAGGTGGAGTTGGACGGTGATAAGGGGGCTTCAGCCTGTCACAGTCCCTCAGAGCAGACCAAAAACAGAGTTCCCCAGAGTCCACCAGGCCAGGCTGGCATTGCTGGTGCTGTGAGCATGGTGGGCTGTCCCCTACCCGAGCCTCCGGCGGGCTAGGGGCACCTTGCTGCCGTTTCAGGAGTGAAAGTCTGCACTGGGCGCCTTTCCCACAGGGCTTGGTCGCTCCCACCCATCCCACAGCTGAGAGGAGCCCCACCGGTGGGCCAGACAGCTGGGGCAATGAGAGGAAGGGGCGGTCTCCATGCACAGCCCAGGCAGGGCTTCCCCCACCCCAGGAGGGTGGTGCCTACTTCCTGAGTGGAACAACACAGGAAGCCTCTGCCTGGCCTTGTCCTTCCACTTGAAGACCCAGCCCCAGGGGAAGCTGAGAGAGGACCCGGGCCCCACTGCACCCTCCCCAGAAAGAGTAGTGTCTGAAATGTGGGCAGCCTGCTCTAACCCATGCCCCTTTCTGTGGAGGAAACAGCCCTGGCCCCAGGCCGGGACAGACCGCTACACTGCAGCTGGCGGGTGGGGCCACTGGGCTGGCTGGAGAGAGGGCCCTGAGCCCCTATCCTGAGCTCAGTCACCTTGAGGGGAGGCAGAGGCTCCCCGAGGCAGTACAAGTAGCAGGTGCGGCAAACTGATGGTGAGCAGGTGCTGGCGGGACCCCAGACCCTGGTCCAGGAAGGCCCTCAGAAGAGGCCGGTAGGCTGCCTGAGGCTGTGGACCTGTCCGGCAGGGAATGCCAGACAAAGCTTGAATGTGTTCTGAAAAGCGAAGGGCTGGTGCAGGGCTTCCCTGACGCCCAAGCCTGTTTGGCCATGCGTGGTGAAGAGCTGGACCTCGGTGCTAGCGAGTTGGGACGTCCCAGTGGGCTCAGCTCTCTGGCTGCCCTGCCCTGGGTTGGTCCCACCAGGCCTCCTGCTGGGCCCACTGACTCTTTCCAGGCATCCTCTCCAGGCTGTCGGTGCCCAAAGGTCAGGCACGTGGCGGGATCTGGACATCAGCAGCTCGAGCCACATGGGCCACATGGGACCAGTTGGATGGGAAGGTGGCTCCGGCTCCTGCCCCTGGCTAGTCTCTGCTCTCAACATACAGGCCTGGAGCCCAGAGGGGCCTCTTTGTGAAAGCCTCCGCCTGGGGCTGGGCCTGGAGGGGAGTGTGCATTTTCACTTCACTTCACTTCCTTTGGTTTTGCAGAGGTGCTTGCAGTCCTCTGTCCCAGGTTTGCTGGCTGGCATCAGGGTGACCGGGCGGCACAGCCCTGGACCAGCAAGAGCTCATCCTCCCAGGTTTGGGAGGGTTTCCAGAACCCTTGGTCCAGTTAAAGGCAGACTCCCCGGGAGCCCCTTCCTGGGCGGCTCAGTCATTCTGATGGGGTCCAGGGGCCTCAGGCAGCAGCTCCGTGTGCTCACTCCAGCTCATTTGACAGGAGAGGTCCCTGTCTCCTGTTATTCAGAATTTGAAAGGTCGGGAGGGGGCGGCTGCAGAATCAGAGTAGACAACAGCAAGCAAAAGTATGCGGGTTTCTAGGGCTCCTGAAGCGGGGCCCGGCAGCTAAGGAGGGAAGCCAGGCCCGGTGTGAGGCTGATGGGGCCCCCCCACACCCCTGGGGCTCAGAAGGAACTGGACTGGTCGCAGGTGGCTCTGGCGTGTCCCCAGCCCACTCGGCCCACCTGCCTGGCTGGGGATCTGCCTTCCTTGGCCCTTCTGGTTCCACTCACTGCTTCCTCACCTACTGACCCCCTCTGTTTTGGGCATGGCCAGAGAGCCCTGCATCTCTTGCTGGACCTTGGAGCTGGGCGCAGCAGCCAGACGACAGGGCCACACAGATCTTAACAGAGCAGCAGCCGGGAGGGCAGCGTCCAGCACACAGGCACCCGAGGGAGAGTCTGAAGACCCTCAGCGCTGCCCCACCATTTCCACTCAGGGGGCTAGCCCGAGACGCAGGGAGCAGTGCATACTTATTCCAGCCACTGGGAGGGTGGGGGCAGAATGGGTAGCCCAGGAACCCCTCCAGCCCACACCACCCACCGCCAAGGGGGCATCACTTTGGAGATGGCTTTTCTGGATTCTTTCTTGACTCAGTGTCTCATTTTTTAAAGTGTTTTCCAGGTATTGCTTTAAATTCTCCAGAAGTTCACGAGCTTCCTGTAGTCGTGGCCTCCTGTTTTTCCCGTTGTTAAAAAATGATGAGACAAGTCTCAATCATTTTAGGAGTTTTATTTGCTAAAGTTGAGACCACGCATCCGTGACACAGCCTCAGGAAGTCCTGATGACATGCCCAGGGTGGTTGGGCACAGCCTGGTTTCATGCATTTTAGGGAGACAAGAGACATCAGTCAATATATGTGAGACGTACATTGGTTCGGTCCAGAAAGGTGGGGACAACTCGAAGCAGGGAGGGGGCTTCCCAACTATCTGTCTCTCACCTACCTGTGGGTAGGTCACAGGTAGGTGGGAGACAAATGGTTGCATTATTTTCAACTTCTGATAAGTCTTTCCAAAGGAGGCCATCAGAATATGCATCTGTCTCAGTGAGCAGAGGGAGGACTTTGAATAGAACGGAAGGCAGATTGGCCCTGAGCAGTTCCCAGCTTGAAGGGGCCCGAGATACTTTTCTTTAACAGAAATATACTTGAAAGGGCAGCTGGGGATGTCAACACACAGGCAGCCCTACCTGCTGGCTCAGAGCCCTTGGTGTGGGTGTGCCTGGTTTCTGCCTCACTTTCGAGCAGCTTCCAGAGAATTCTTGCAAGAGCCACGTGGGATGGGTGGGAAGAGCAAATGGCTCCAGGTAGTGCCTCTGGCCAGCCTCTCAACATACAAGCCTCAGGCCCAAAGGGGCCTTGCTGTGTAGGGGCTCTGCCTGTAGCTGGGGCCTGGCCCTGCCCTTTGAGGGGAGTGTGTCCCAGGGGACTGACTGCACCTGCTGGCTTCCCATGAGGGTCTCGGCTGACAGAGGGCAGTACCAGACAGCATGGGGTGGGGGTCGGGCCTGGCACTAGGCAGGCAGGATTGGAGTTAGTGAGGCAGCTGCCAGGCTCAGCCTCCATCCCTGCACTGCAGGGCCCGGAAACAGCAGAGTGAGACCCTCAGGCTTTGCAGGGCTTTGGGAGAGGCACAAACACCATCTGAGAATGGGTTCAGGACACTCTCCTCCCTGCAAACCCTCTTTGGCTGGTCAGGGTGGTGCCTGTTTTAGAGGCATCTCAGGTTAAGGAAGGAAGCAGAGGGTTGTTAGTGGGGCCTGAGGTCATCGGCGTGGCCTGAGGCCGGCAGGTCGACCTCGCGCTTGCTGGCCAGTCCGCCCCGCCCGCTCCAGCAATCTCTCCACTGTGCTTTCAGAAGTGCCCTTCCTGCTGCGCAGTTCTCCCCTCCTGGGACGGCGGCAGTATTGAAGCTTGTGACAAGTGCCTTCACACAGACCCCTTGCAACTGTCCATGCGTGCCGTGGCACCAGGTGCTGCCCACCTGCTGGTCCCGGCCGCCGCTCCTCGTGAAAGTGCATTTTTGTAAATGTGTACATATTAAAGGAAGCACTCTGCATATTTGATTTAATAACGTTAACATTCCGGCCTCCCTTGTTCTTTGGGTGCTGTTCCTTTTGCATTTAGAGTCAGACTGGGAGAGAACCGCGCCGGCAGAGAGGCATGAGGCACTGGGGCATGTGCTGGGTGTTGGCCCACATGGCTGTGGTGGCTGTGGAGGGTGAGACGGTCCTGCTGAGTCAGGGCCTGCCAGGGCCTCGAATGCATTGCCAAGTTGGTGGATGCAGGTTTGGCCAAAACCTTCCTGGGAATGGGGAGGGGGGTATCTAGGTGCCTGGCACCTGACCCTGACTACAAACAGCTGAAAACAGTTTTATAAAATAGTATAAAATTGCTTACCCATGAATACCTATCAAGGTCCTAAGGAATTAACAGTTCAAAATTTTTATTCATTCATTTATTCCTTTGTTTTGCTTGTTCATTCAGAGGCAAGGTCAGCATTTGAGAGACTGGAGGCAGGAGAGAAGCAGCCCTTCCACCTGGCCCTGGAGCTGGTTTTGCCTCTCACTGCTTGAGCCAACTGGAACATGGCATGGTGGCCTCAGGGCTGGGCATGGAAGGCCGACTCCAAGGCTGACTCTGAGCCGTCTGTCAGTGACGTGCAAGTCTTTAACCTGCTGCGAGGGGCAGGAGGTCAACTGAGTCAAGGAGCAAAGCCAAGAACCAGATCTATACAAAAAAGAAGAAAAAAGTCCTGCTGACAGCCTGGGAGTGAGGCTGCCTTGCACAGGCAGAACAAATGAATAAATGAATGAATGAATAAAAATTTTGACCTGGTAATTCCTTAAGACCTGCTGGTTGCTGCTGGTTACTCTGGATGTCTGCTGAGCACTGCTGCTAGGGACTCCAGTGAGCACTGCTGCTGTGGACTCCAGGAAGCCGTGCAAATGAGCTATGGTGTGCACTCCAGGGGCGGTCTCTCTCACTCCGGCTGGAATCCTCCCATCAGCTCCTCCACTGTATTGAGCCAGGTCTGCAGGGACACACAGAGGAGCTGGTAGGAGATCCTGCTTGCCATCGGCTGCTCACAAGCCCAAGGCTTGTGCCCTCAGGGTGGGGACAGGGATTAAACCCGTCTCCTGCCTTGGCCCCAAGGAGTTGGCCAGGCAGTTCAGGCAGAAGGGCAGCCCCTGAGGAGTCATGTACACCATGACTAGTGTGGCCATGAAGCCCATGTTCCCACCACCAGGTTGGCCAAAAAGACGGCAGGCTTTGAGTTTCCTTGTAAATGGTGTTTACCTACCTTCAGTTCCCTAGGTTCCTGGTGGAACCAAATGCAAATCACCTTTGTCATAGACCTCTGTACGCCTCATGAATGATTTTTCAAGGTCAGTGAGTAGACCACAATCAAACCAAGCACACAGGGGAACCTGGCACCATGATTGAAATGCGTGCAGAGGCATCTGAGTCTACTGGAATTCTCAGACATGGATTGTAAAAAGCTTGCTGTGCTCAAAGACAGCTTGGAAAAGCTGATAGGCCAAACAAACTTCAACCTAGCACCAAGTAGAACTTCTGGAAATGAAAAATAAATACAACCTTCAAACTAAACACTCCAGAAGTAGTTTGGCAGCCACTCTTCGACACTGCTAAAAAGAGAATCTGTGAACTAGAAGAGAGGTGAGAAGAAAAGATCCAGGCTACCCCCCAGGACAAGAGATAGAAAACAGCATCAGCAGCTGAGGAGGGGGCCCCACGCAAGGGCCTGGAAGGGGCTGTCCTGAGACCCATGGGAGCCCATCAGGCATGGAGTGAGCAGTGAGTAGGTGCGGCAGGTATAGCAGGTGTCATGGGTGCAGCTGGGTTGCCTAGTTACTTCTGCAAGAAGTGTCCCACAGACCTGCACTTCCCTGGCTGTGCCAATGTGTTCCCCCAATTCTGGGAAAGCCCCTGTAACCTCGGGGAGATGCATCTGGCTTGGAGTCTCACAGGACATAGACTGGCCTCTGTGCCTGTGTAAGGGTGTGCGGCTGTTGGAGGGGTGGCACTCAGGGGTCAGCATGCACCAAGTGTGCATGGGTTGAGCTGAGAGCCTCTGCCGTTGCCTGCATGTGTCCATGGTGGGCAGGCCTGCCTCCCCAACCCCAAGCTTATTGTCCAGTGTCCTGAGCCCACTGGGAGTTCATGGCCTCCCTCCACCCCATACTCAGTCATAAAACACCACTTAGGTGACCTTGCACCTTTTCAGGCCTGGCTGGTGCCTGGCCATAGCCAGCCCATGTGGATGGCAGTGCCAAGAGGTCCAGGCCCGACCGGCAGGCTTACTGCTCGCTGTCTCACGCCATGCCAGGGTGGATGATGGGGCTCTTCTTCATCTCAGTGCTACCACCCCCATGGTGTGGTCATAAGCCAGGCTGGGTTCTGGCCCAACCCCCTGGGGTGAGCCTGGCAGTCCCCTCCTTTGGACCCTAGGCCACCTCCACACTTCCCGAATGCCACTCACCTGCCTCACAGAGTCCACTATACAGAGGCCAGGGTCCACAAGTGAGGGTTAGGCCCCAGGGCCCATCCTGCTGCCACCAAAGCCTTGTTCCCTTGTGGGGTGGGTGGAGGAGTGGCTGCCTTCAGAGAGGGTGCTGTGTGGTCTGCAAATCTAGGGAAGGAAGGCAGGCTCCCTGGCACCCCCAGGCTGGTGCCAGGCTCCTGGGGCCCCTCTGGCTGTGGCTGCAGGAACCCTGGCGGCCACCCCTGCTCTGGCTGCTGGACTTGGGACCTGTGCCACTCCTGTTTGCCCCTCAGGACACGCAGGCGTGCCCTGCCACCCATCCTGGCTGCCGAGTTCCTGGAGCCCGTTGTGTCCTGCCCTGCCATGAAGCGGGGACCCCCGACAGCGAGTCTCCCGCTGCCTCCACTCTTTTTGCTCTTCCTGTTGACAGGTCTGGGGTTCTGACCCGCTGTGCAGAGGGAGAGCTCCTCTGTCACTGGGGCACATGTCACCAAAATGAGCACCTGGGCCTCCCCAGGCCTAGTGGGCAGTGAGCTTGGGGGACATCAGGCTCCAAGGCATATGCCAGGGATGGCTGGGGTGGGGTGGGCACAGGGCCTGTTCCCCACACTTTGGAGCTGCTCCCAGCTGGGCCCAGAGGCTACATGGCTGTTGGTTGTGTGGCTCGGATGGGAAGGGTCTGGATGCAGAGGGAACTCTCAGGTGGCCACTGTGGCCCCAGGAGGGTGCCTGGCTGAGGAGGCCCTGGGCAGCAGGCTCTTACTCAGGCAGAGGATACAGGGAGCCACACCACCATCCCGGCCACCACTTTCCAGGCAGAGTGACCTGTGCCCAGAGGCCAACCTGCAGGCTAGATGGCGTGGGCGGGGCCCCATGCGCACATGCCTTGGAGACTCCCGCCTCCCTGGGCCATCCTCTCCCACCTCTTCTCATTCCTGCACTGTCAGAGCAGGGAGCAATGAGTCAGCCCTGCCTAGTCTGGCTGGAGAGCTGCGTCCTGACTGCGCCATCTGACCCAGCCTGGGACCAAGTCATGGCAGGGGCCTGCAGTGGGTGCAGAGCCCCTCTCAGGTGGTGAAGCAGCACCTCCCGCACCCACTGCTGCCAGGGCCGCCTGCTGCGTTCTTGGTGTTTGGCTGCCGGGACTGCGCCTGCTGGTTCTGCTTGGCAATAGCTCTGACTGCCGTGTCTCTGAAGAAACCGGGCCCCAGGGTGCAGAGAGGAGATTCCACACAGGAGCCTGGTCCCTGGGGTGGCCAGACCCATTAACCCCTGTAGGCCAGGAAGCAGCAGCCGGGTGGTATGGGCCTCATGGTGGCCACAGGCCCAACTCCAACTGTCCCAAGACCCAGCAGGGCTCACCCCTTCCCCATCAGACCCCCAGACCCAGGGTCTTCCAAGGAGCCCCTAAGGTCAACAGGGACCTGTGAGGTCTCGGATGGAGAGCATCTGGATGCCAGGGCTTGAAGACCTTTATACAAAAGGGGAAACGGGCCCGGGAGGAAGGAACCTGCCCTGTGACATTCTTCATGGCTCCCCAGCCCTTGTGGATTCAGGGGCTAGGATTTGAGTCTTGGGGTCGAGTTCTGAGAGGAGGGCAGCCAGCAGAAGGCATGGAGCCACGGGAGGGCTTGCTGGGGTCAGTGGTATCAGTGCGGCTCTGGGCCAGGGGGCTGGGGTGGCAGCTGGGCGGCACCAGGGGCTTCTCTCCTGGGTAGAGAGGTGCTGTGGAGCATCTGTAGGGACAGAGGCTGGGGCCCTAGGAAGCTCACTCTAGGCTAGAAGGTGTAGCCTGTGGGGGTCACCTGTTCAGCCGCAATATTGTTATCCTGCTGTTGATCTGGGAACCAGGAAGTGTCTGCTTGAAAGCCTTCTGTGGAAGAAGGAAGCCCAAACGGTAAGGAGGATTCTAGAAGCACGGAGGAGGCTGGAAAAGGTTGCCAAGAGGCCCCGGGGGCTGCATCGTCCTTGCTCTGATGGAATGGCCAGGTGGCTTCCTTGTGCATCACAGGTTTGGGGTGGCCCAAGGGGGCCTGAACCCGAGGGATGGCAAGGACACACTCATCAACCGTGGGCAGGAGACAGGTCCTGGGAGAGCGCCCAGGCCATGGGACACGCCCACTCAGGCAGGAGGCCTCTCACCGGGCAGGGCTGGGCAGACCAGGGTCCTGAAGACAGGCTCCCCCACGGTGGCCAGGATCACCCCGGGGCCCTTCAGCCCTCATCCCACATGTTGCCATTTCCACAGCTGGATCCAGTCCCCCCACTCAGCACCCCGTCCCGCCCCACATCGGCACCCGAGCTTCTCGCCGTGTGGAGAATGACTCACATCCTGGGCCACTAAGGCCCCAGGGCTCTCGCTACCTCTGTGCAGGTCCCCAGGACCTGGGCCTGTCCTGCCTCCTGCCTCGCGGTGGAGGCTGCTATGCCTTCCACTCGTGCAGGCCTCTGGAGGCCAGGACCGCCCCCCCACCCCACCAGACCACAACAGCCCTGAGGGGCTCGGTAGCCAGAGATAGGCCCTGCCAGGACCCACAGCGCGGAGCCGCAGAGGAGGGGCCAGGCCCTCATCATCAAAGATGCTCATTTGACGTGATCAAAGTGCGGCACAAAATGGCTTTCCGGAGCTAGAGCCCTGAGGTCCCAATGAGCAATCCGGCAGCAAAGCAGAAGAACGGGGCGGCGGGGAGCTGGTGCCGAGACTCACAGGAGGCCTGGAGCCGGAGACGGGGAAAGGAAACTCAGGGCACAGCCTCTGAGTACCAGGAGCTGCAGAGGGAGAGGGAGGGACGCACGGAGGTGAGAAGATCACATGAAAAAGAACATTTCTCTGAGCTAAGTGGAGACCCCAGCCCGCAGACCGAAGGGCCCACCGGCTTCCAGCTGGGAACCTGGTGCCACGGCAAGGCCTGGGGAAAAGGAAACCTTCCGAAGCCACAGGCAGACGCCCCGCCAAGCGGGAAAGAGAATGGACTGTGTAGTGAGCTAGTGCAGCGAGCCCCGCAGAATGAGGCCCCCTGCCTCACTGTGGTCAGCGGGCTGGGGGCAGGTGTGCAGACCCTGCAGAAGGAGGGCACATGCACCAGTCCCTTGGGAAGGTGCCTGGCAAAGCCACTAGTTTCCAATGCAGGTGCCCTTCGCTGCAGCAACCTAGAGCGCCAGCCGCGAGGGTCCCAGGCCTAGGAGGGCTGCAACTGCACAGCCACACGTGGCATGGATCAGGCACCAGACAAGGCCACCACGGGAGAGGCCACTGGGGAGGCCACCGGGCTGCTGGGCCTGGCAGGGCAGTGCGCAGGTTCATGGAGCAAGCACACTGCGGCAGATTGCTGGAAGGGAGGAATTCAGAAACAAGCCACCGTACGATATGATCTGTGATTGTGTGTTTTTGTTTTTGTTTTGACAAGGTCTCACTCTGTCACCCAGGCTTGAGGGCAGCGGCACGATCATAGCCCACTTCAGCCTCATCCTTTTGCGATCACGGGATCCTCCCACCTCAGTCTCTGGAGTAGCTGGGACTACAGGCACGCACCATCAGGTCTAGCTAATTTTTTAAAAACTTTTTTGTAGAGATGAATTCTCCCTATGTTGCCCAGGCTGGTCTTGAATTTCTGTGCTGAAGTGATCCTCGTGCCTTAGCCTCCCAAAGTTCTGGAATTATTGGAGTGAACCGCTGCCTCCAGCCTCATTTTAAACATTCTTAAGTGTACAGTTTAGTGGCATTAAATATAGTCAATTGTGCAATCATCATGGTTTACCTTTAAAAATTTCTTTCTTTTATTTTCTTTTTTTTTTTTTGAGACAGGGTCTCACTCTTGCCCAGGCTGGAGTGCAGTGGTGTGATCATGGCTCACTGCAGCCTCTACCTCCTGGGCTAAAGGGATCCTCCTGCCCCAGCCTCAACCTCCCAACTAGCTGACACCATAGGTGTGCGCCACCACACCCAGCTAATTTTTAATTTTTTGTAGAGATGGGGGTCTTGCTATGTTGCCCAGGCTGGTCTTGAACTCTTGGCCTCAAGTGATTCTCCTACCTCGGCCTCCCAAAGTGTTGGGATTACAGGCATAAGCCACTGCACCTGGCCTAACAAAATGTCAGTTGTGGTAAATACACATAAAATATCTCTCTTAACCATTTTCAAGTGTGTAACTCCACAACGCTAAGTCCATTCACATTGCTGATCACACTAGGTCTCCAGAAGTTTTTCATCTTGCAAATCTGAAACTCTGTCCCCATTAAACACCAACTCCCCATTCCCTTCTCTGCACACCCTGGTGTCCACCATTCTACTGTCTGTCTCTATGAGTCTGACTACTTTGGATGCCTCCTGTAAGTGGAGTCAGGCAGTGTTTGTCTTTCTGTGCCTGGCTTATTTCGCTTGACTTCATGTTCTCAAGGTTCATCCACGCTGTTGCATATGGCAGAATTTCCTTCCTTTTTAAGGCAGAATCATAGTTCCTGGGATGCGCAGACCACACTTTGCTTATTCAGTCATCTGTTGATGGCCCCTGGCTACTGTGTCTAATGCTGCTGTGAGCATGACTGTGCAAACATCCCTTTGAGACCCTCCTTTTGGTTTTGCTGGGAGTACACCCAGAAGCAAAATTGTGGGATCCACTCTGGGGTCATTCTGCTTTTAATTTTTTGAGAAACTGCCATACCTCTTACCAAGACAACATTCCCACCAGCGGCGCACAAAGATTCCAATTTATCCACAGCCTTAACTTGTTATGTTTTGTTTTGTTTTAATAACAGCCATCTTATTGGGTGGGAGGTGGTATCTCACTGTGGTTTTGATTTGCGTTTCTCTAATTAATGATTAATTAATTTGAGATGATCTGTGTTCTTTTTTTTATTTTTTGAGACGGCCTATTTTTATATTAATTGTACTATTTTTCCCCTTTTTCTGTAGCCATACTTATTAGAGTCTTTTTTAGGAAAAGAAATTTTGGACTAGAGCTGATTGTAAATGTTTGCAGAGAAGAATTTAGAACAATAACTTTGAATGACAAAACTTAGACTAGTCATGGTTAAAATTTGATAAAATTCCCACGGTACAAGGAAATGTAGTTATTTTTGTTACCTGTAGCATTTTAAGATAACAATAAGAACCATGACTGACAGTGTCACATAAGGGCTATCAGGCTTTTATAAATTTTATGCAATCTTTAAAATACTCACATTAATAACATATCTATGTAAACATAGGTTTAGAACAGGTTTTAATATAACAAAGTTATGACTTATATTTGTTTTTTTTTAAATTTCTACAATTTTGGAACATTTATATCAATAATATACCCATAAATGTAATTGAAAGAAGGTCTAGCATCACTTACCATTTGACAATGTTTCCATACAGTTTACCAAATAAGTCTAATCATGTAATTCAAAAAGGCTTAATTTAGGATTTTGGTCCTGGAGAAACCCATAAAAAATGTCAAAAGGTTTAAAGCACTTTATCAAAACAGAATCGCAAGTCATTGAAAAATAATAGTTATTTGTTTAACCAGAGTGATAATTAAAAGACCTCAAAGGCAATACAAAAGTTACATGGATGTAAAAGCCTTAACTCTTTCAAAGCTCAGTTCTTCTAAGTTATCAAAAAACAAATAGAGACAACACAGGAATTATCTTGACAAAATGTAAAATCTTGTGTGTGTGTGTTTTAGGCCAGTTACTAAAAAGGTAAAGGAAAACCTCTTGTAATGTCTGATTGCTTCTCTTTATGGGAAGCAATAGGTGGCTTCTAGGTTGATTTCTAGGTTTAGGTAACCTAGAAATCAAACTTCATTAAGAAAGGGTGTTTGTACTTAATCAGACACAGGAGAGTGTGTCCAGGGTAATGAGTGTACACTACATTATAGGGGAGTGTAAACAAGAAAACTAGTATCTTGAATGGGGGAATACATGACTCTTAGTAATGGCATGGGAAGTATCCTGGTTACACTGAACAATTCAGACATGTTAAGAAAAGCCAACCAGGCACAGTGGCTCACACTATAATTCTAACACTTTGGGAAGCTAAGGTAGGAGGATCCCCT
Organism: Macaca fascicularis; assembly: GCF_037993035.2. NCBI lineage: Eukaryota > Metazoa > Chordata > Mammalia > Primates > Cercopithecidae > Macaca > Macaca fascicularis. The sequence continues at coordinate 52,197,835 of NC_088384.1, read as the reverse complement.
GAGGCCAGGAGTTTGAAACCAGTCTGATCAATATAGCAAGACCCTGTCTGCACACACATACACACACACACAAAGAAAAAGAAAGAAAAGTCAAATGTGATCAAGCCACTGCACTCCAGCCTGGTGACAAAGTGAGACCCTGTTTGAAAAAGAAAGGAAATAAAAAGAAAAGCCAACAGCACAGAATCAAATTATACTGGAGGAAAACATTGCTTTTCTAAACTGTGAAGATAAACATTTAAGCATCAGACCACAACAGCAAACTTAGAACAGGAGTTGATGAAAAGATTGAAGGAGAGAGTTACAATCCCAGCCAAACAAAAAGATATGCCTTTTCAAGGGGAGAGGGAATAGAAGGCAATGACATATGACTGCACATTACATGGCAAAAGTTGAACTTCTGAGATGTAAATTTGAGAAGTTTAAAAAAGGAAACAGATAAGAATCAAAACCTCTTATAATTTTATTAAGAGCAAATCAAGACTTTAAGAAAACTTTGTTCTAATATAGGGAACCAATTTTTAGTTTTGTAGTAGTGTATTTTTTTTTTTTTTTTTTTTTGAGACGGAGTCTCGCTTTATCACCCAGGCTGGAGTGCAGTGGCATGATCTCTGCTGACCACAAGCTCCGTCTCCAGGGTTCATGCCATTCTCCTGTCTCAGCCTCCCTAGTATCTGGGACTACAGACACCCACCACCACACCCAGCTAGTTTTTTGTACTTTTAGTAGAGACGGGGTCTAGGATGGTCTCGATTTCCTGACCTTGTGATCCACCCGCCTTGGCCTCCCAAAGTGCTGGGATTACAGGTGCCCGCCACCACACCCGGCTAATTTTTTGTATTTTTAGTAGAAACAGAGTTTCACGTTGTTAACTAGGATGGTCTCAATCTCCTGACCTCGTGATCCACCTGCCTCAGCCTCCCAAAGTGCTGGGATTACAGGTGCCCACCACCACACCCAGTTAATTTTTTGTATTTTTAGTAGAGATAGGGTTTCACTTTGTTAACTAGGATGGTCTCGATCTCCTGACCTCATGATCCGCCCGCCTTGGCCTCCCAAAGTTCTGGGACTGCAGACGCTTGCCACCACACCGAGCTAATTTTTTGTATTTTTAGTAGAGATGGGGTTTCACGTTGTTAACTAGGATGGTCTTGATCTCCTGACCTCGTGATCCGCCTTCCTCGGCCTCCCAAAGTGCTGGGATTACAGGCGTGAGCCACCGCGCCCAGCCATAGTGGTTTATTTTTAATATCAAAGCTCAAACCTTAGAAAGATTATTATAAATAATTATTTAAAATTATAGCTAACTTAATCACATACAAAATTCCTTTTATAAAATTTTCTTTTCATGAAACTTATCACAACTTACACAGGCCATTTAAGTTATGCTTGGACTTTTTGCTTTGTCCTATAATCAGTCATTTTATTTTAGGACAAAAACTTCACCATACAAGATTCTTTCTCATACAAAATTATTCTCTCTCTCTTTTTTAAACTTTTCTTACCAAAAATACAACTTCATATCCATAAACTTCTTTACATCTCTCCCTCCTACTTGCTGGCTTCTTTTAATTTTGTTTCATATTTAAAAAAAACTGAAAATTAGACAAAAATTATTTTTTCTCAATAAAGAACACATTTTGTGCCTTTTAAATAATTTTTAAATTAAAAACACATTTCTGGCACATTTACATATGAAATAATATATAAATTATAATTTTTAACTCTTAGTAAATAAACTTAAATTTAGTGAAAACCTAGGAAGCCAGAAATCTTGAATTATTTGTCACATACTAGAATTTTATTGATGAGAACAATATTACATTTTTTTTGAGATGGAGTCTTGCTCTATCACCCAGGCTGGAGTGCAGTGGCATGATCTTGGCTCACTGCAACCTCCTTCTCCCAGGTTTAAGTGATTCTCCCACCTCAGCCTCCCAAGTAGCTGGGACTACAGGTGCATGCCACCACACCCAGCTAATTTTTGTATTTTTGTAGTGATGGGGTTTTGCCGTGTTAGCCAGGCTGGTCTTGAACTCCTGACCTTGGATGATCTGCCTGCCTCAGCCTCCCAAAGTACTGAGATTTCAGGCATGAGTCACCAGGCCTGGCTCATATTATAATTTGTAGAAACATGTAACATAATTTTTCTTAGTTGGAAATGGAGACATTTAAGATTTCAAATACGAAAAGTTTATTTATAGGCATTTATCCCATTGACATTTACTTATTTAGTAAATTGCTTTTCTAGATCTTCAAGAGAAGGTCTTTGCCTAGATTAATTATAAAAACTGAGATATTAGACAAAGTGAATCATCATTTTTAAGTTATTTTCCTGCTAACCATTTTTACAGCCTGTGAATATTAGGTGTTCACCTAAGTAAGAATATTAAAGTTAAATATATACGGCTATTTTTCTGATAACTCAGAAGATTTAACTCTTTTTATTAAACCAACAATATGAAATAATTTTTCTCATTAAAAAATTACACAAAGGTCATTCTGTTTCTGGCTGGGCTTATAGTTTTATAGTCTTCATGCTAAACCCTGACACCTTAAAATATTTATCAGCTCATATAAACCTGTCTGACCACTCAACCCAGGCAAATGTATGCTGACAATTCTGAAGACATTTCTATTTCTTATTTTACCACTAATTTCAAAGTCATCTTATTTCTTAGAGATTTACTTAAGTTAGATGAACTTCAAAAATATTTGGGCTTACTAATTGATGAGCACTCATTTATAAGTCATTTGGTACCATGTAGACACAACATATAACATAAACGTACATATTTGTAAACACATCAAACATACATACACACACACAAATGTCTTACAGCTTTCATTTTAGAATTTTAGTCATGAGATACTAATAAGAAACTCACTGGTTTATAAAAGATGTTTGGTTCCAAGTTACATTTTTTTTTTTTTTTTTTTTTGAGGCAGAATCTCACTCTTGTTGCTCAGGCTGGAGTGCAGTGGCACAATCTTGGCTCGTTGCAACCTCCACCCCCAGGTTCAAGCGAATCTTGGTTCTCAGCCTCCTGAGTAGCTGGGATTAAAGGCACCCACCAGCAGCCCAGCTAATATTTGTATTTTTAGTAAAGATGGGGTTTCATTATGTTGGTCAGGCTGGTCTCGAACTCCTTACCTCAAGTGATCTGCCCACCTTGGCCTTCCAAAGTGCTGGGGTTACAGGTGTGAGCCACCGGGCCTGGCCCCAAGTTACATTTCTGACAACACTGGGACATGTTCACATGGCTAAACTTTATTTGCTTAAATTTTTAAAACCCCTTTTACCTTTTTTTTTAGTTTTACATGAGTTTAGGGTTAAAAATTCAGTGTATACATTTTAGTTAGAACTGGCTGAATTCTGTAAGAAAAACAAAATCTCCAAGTAGTCTTGAACTAGTAATACCATAAACAATGAGTTTTATCTTGAAAGCACTAGAAAATTCAGCAGATTCAGGCCGGACACAGTGGCTCATGCCTGTAATTGCAGCACTTTGGGAGGCTGAAGCAGGTGGATCACAAAGTCGGGAGATCAAGACCATCCTGGCTAACATGGTGAAACCCAGTCTCTACTAAAAAAATAGAAAAAATTAGCCAGGCGTGGTGGCGGGTGCCTGTAGTCTCAGCTGCTCAGGAGGCTGAGGCAGGAGAATGGCATGGATCTGGGAGGCGGAGCTTGCAGTGAGCCAAGATCGCACCACTGCACTCCAGCCTGGGTGACTGAACGAGATTCTGTCTCAAAAAAAGAAAAGAAAAAAAAAGAAAAGTCAGCAGATTCAATGTAGTCAGAAATAAAAGAAAAAAAGAGAGAGAACTTAGAATACTCTACATGTTAACTCTGTAGTTGAAGATTGGTTGCTCGAATTCTGAAGTTTTCTTGATGTTATCTGTCCATCAGTTTAAACATGTGGACAAGAATGGGTAATAATATGTAGCTGACTGTAGTCGCAGAAAACCTGGCATGTCTTAATGTTTGAAAATACAATTTTTGGTCATTTCAGTGTTAAATCATTGTCTCTGTTTCTCCCTCTGGTTATCTAAAAACTTGTGGGGCCTCAGAGTACTGTGTGACCAACCCTCATGTGTGTGTCCCCAGAAGAGCCAATTGTCAATTGCTTGTGACAAGGAATTTCCTGTGGGACCTCTGTGTGTTGAAAGGATGGCATCTCCAACACTTCCGTGAGCCCTCTAATCACCAAGGGATGCCAAATCAGAATCTAGTTGGAAGGAGCAAATATTCCTGGTCTTTGGAGTTGACTCAGGTCAAACCCTCATAGATTTTCATAGCTTCTGTCCCGCTGAGCCTCGCTTACAGAGTCAAACGGAAAGGGAGAGAGAGCACTGCCACAACCTAGCCAATCAGACACCTCACATGATCATTTCTTCCTAGTATCTTTCAGCGAGAAGAAATCCTTCTCAAGAAATAAAAGTCGCCAGGAATAACTTACCCCTTCATCAAGGAGTCATAGCAACTGCGTGTGAATAAATCTCAAGACCACCAGCTATGTGGGAGGAGAGACTCACTCAGTTGTCTGTAACCACTGGGGAGCCAGAGGGACTCAAAGGGCACAGGCCGGTACCAAGGCACCGGGTCCTGGTGATGTTTCAGACAACTCTGGGCAGCTGGGCTTGGAGTTCCCTCATGGTAGTCATGATTGTTGACTAAAGGAGAAAAAATCAAGCTTTCAAATAACTAAAGTTAGTTTTATTGTGAAGTCTGACTGAGGACTACAGATTAAGGCCAACAGCCTGGGAGCAGCTCTGTCAGGCTCCTCCAACACAGTGTTTCAACTCACTGCTTGTGTATGGAGTGGGGGTTAATATGTGCAAGAGCACATCAATGTGCTAAGATGTGACATTGAAGCAGAGTCACATCGAGGTTTGGTGGTAGAGTACATCTGCTTATAGATGACAGAGGCATCATCAAGAACCCCATCACATGTTATCTTATGTGTAGGAAAAGGCAAAAAAGAAATTTTTTTTTTGAGAGAGTCTCGCTCTGTCACCCAGGCTGGAGTGCAGTAGCTCAATCTCAGCTCACTGCAACCTCTGCCCCTCCAGGTTTAAGCAATTCTCTGCCTCAGCCTCCGGAGTAGCTGGGATTACAGGTGCGTGCCACCATGCCTGGCTAATTTTTTTTGTATTTTTAGTAGATACAGGGTTTCACCATCTTGGCCAGGCTGGTCTTGAACTCCTGACCTCGTGATCCACCCACCTCGGCCTCCCAAAGTGCTGGGATTACAGGCATGAGCCACGGCGCCTGGCCAATAATTTTTTTTTTTTTTTTTTTTTTTTTTTTTTTTTTTGAGTCAGGGTCTTGCTCTGTCATCCAGGCTGGAGTGCAGTGACTGATTTTTTAAAATTTAATCAGCAATCATGGCCACCAGGAAGGGACTCAGAGCTGACTGTCCAGGGTTGTCTGATCATGGCTCACGGTGTAACCTCAAACTCCTAAGCTCAAGTGATCCTCCTGCCTCAACCTCCCAAGCAGCTAGACATGTGCCACCATGCCCAGCTACTTAAAAAAATTTTTAAGGCCAAGCACGGTGGCTCATGCCTGTAATCCCAGCACTTTGGGAGGCTGAGGCAGGTGGATCACTTGAGGTCAGGAGTTGGAGATCATCCTGGCCAACATGATGAAACCCCATCTCTACTAAAAATATAAAAATTAGCTGGGCGTGATGGCGCATGCCTGTAATCCCAGCTACTCAGGAGACTGAGGCGGGAGAATCGCTTGAACCTCAACTGCGGAGGTTGCAGTGAGCCAAGATCCTGCCACTGCACTCCAGCCTGGGTGACAGAGCTAGACTCTGTCTCAAAAATAAAAATAAAAATAGAGACGGGGTCTTGCCATGTTGCCCAGGCTGGTCTCAAACTCTTGGCCTCAGATGATCATCCCACATGGGCCTCCACTGAGCCTGGCAGGGGTCATTTATCTTTGGAGGAATGTAGTGACTCAGGCAAGAGAGGTGGGGGCCGTGCACTCTGTCCTGCTTTGTCTTCAAAGCATCTTTCTGGAGAGCTACACATTGTGGAAGAGTCAGGGCTTTGTGAAATTATACTGCAAGCAGAAAGCTTCTTACATTTGCTACTTTGTTTTGCAAAAGTAACACTTGTGCATTAGAGAGGCCGGGCGCGGTGGCTCAAGCCTGTAATCCCAGCACTTTGGGAGGCCGAGACGGGCGGATCATGAGGTCAGGAGATCGAGACCATCCTGGCTAACACGGTGAAACCCCGTCTCTACTAAAAAATACAGAAAACTAGCCGGGCGCGGTGGCAGGCGCCTGTAGTCCCAACTACTCGGGAGGCTGAGGCAGGAGAATGGCGTGAACCCGGGAGGCGGAGCTTGCAGTGAGCTGAGATCTGGCCACTGCACTCCAGCCTGGGCGACAGAGCGAGACTCCGTCTCAAAAAAAAAAAAAAAAAAAAAAAAAAGAAAAGGACAAATATACAGAAACTAAGGTGGAAAAATCCATCATCCCACTACTAAGAAACAACCACAGTTAATATTTTGGGATTTTTGTTTTGTTTTCTGTCCTTTTATTCTATTTAATTTTTACTGCGGTAAAATCACATACTGTAAAATGTACCATCCAAACCATCTTTAGGTGTGCAGTTCATGATTCGTAGTTTTCAGTTTATACACCTGACATCTCTTTTGTCAAATTTATCCTTAGTATTTTATACTACGTGATGCCTTTGTGGGTCGTGTTTTAAAATTTCCCAATTTCCAATTGTTTCTTGTAAATACATAAAAATACAATTGATTTAGCCGGGCGTGGTGGCTCATGCCTATAATCCCAGCACTTTGGGAGACTGAGGCAGGCGGACCTGAGGTCAGGAGTTCAAGACCAGCCTGGCCAACATGGTGAAACCCTGTCTCTACTAAAAATACAAAAATTATCCGGGCGTGATGGCAGGCACCTGTAATCCCAGCTACTTGGGAGGCTGAGGCAGGAGAATCCCTTGAACCTGGGAGGCAGAGGTTATAGTGAGCTGAAATTGTTCCATTGCACACTCCAGCCTTCATGACAAGAGCGAAACTCCGTCTCAGAAAAAAAAAAAAAAAAAATACGGTTGATTTTTGTTTAATGCTCTTATATCCCACAACCTTGCTAAATTCCCTTACTTGTTCTGGCTTCTGTCTTTTAGAAAACTGACATGAGCTCTGCTAATGATGGAGATGTTGACTGAGTCATCCAAGCCAGCTTGCTATTTCCATTCCTAGACATGAAACTGCTGGGTTGCAGGACAATGAAGCATTTTGGATGAGTGCTGCCAAACTACTTCCAAAAAGAGCTGCTGACTTCTACTACAGCGGGGGCATTCCTGTCTTCCCCACCCAGCTGGCAGGCTGTGGGATTTAGGGCAGAGCCATGGGGTTGTCTGTGAAATGGCTCCCGGTCCTGCACCTGGCTCTGACCTACAAGCGTCATCCTCACGGCTTTTCTAGGCATCCTATGGGCGATTTATCTGAATGTCAGCAAATGAAAAGAGGGCTCTGTGTGAGTTCCTGTCCATATAGCATGGAGTGTCATTTTAAAGGACCCTTTTTGTGCTGTTGTCTAAATACGAGCGGCTGGGGGCATTGAACTAATGGACTTTGGGCAGAGTCAAGCAGCTCCATAGTGAAGGACCAGGAGGCGACTTACCTGCCTGGTTCTCGCCCTCCTGTCAGTCCTTGCTGGCCAGGGCCCAGTCCATCACATTCTGCTCGCCCACCTAACCTCCGCAGCCGGGTGGCCTTTCATCCTACTTGATTGAATGGTATGAAATTGCCTCTTTTTAGTCAAAACAGCCACCTATCAGCAATTTTGTGTAGTTCAACCAAATTATTTAAGTGCAGCTGATGCTCAGCACCAATTTTCTCAGCATAAGAATCCCCCAGTTCCCCAGGCCAAGCAGCCCCTCAGGGTCCAGAGCATGGGAAACAGAGGGGTCGTCCTCACAGTGGCCTTTCCTGACCAAGTGCATCCTAACCTGAGCAGCTAGAGGGGCAGGGAGATCTCACCTTCCTCATCCTTCTTCCTCTCCTCTGGAAATAGAAGAACCCTCCAGTGGCTTTCCACCTTACTCAAAGAAAAAGCCCAAGTCCTTAAAGGTCACCCCATGGTCCAGCCCCCCACCCTCCACCCTGCCCTGGCTCCTTGGGCGGCCTCCCAGGCGTGTGCACTTATCCCTCCCTTGCATCTTAAAGCCTCTGCCTGTCGTCCAGCACCCCTCCCTGGTCCTGGGAGCGTCTCTGTGAGTCACGGCCCCATGGTGCCTCTCACTGCTGGAGCTGTTTACTGTCTGTCTGCCCCCAGAAGCCAAGGTCCAGTAGGGCAGAGACTTAGACTGGGTTTCCCCTGTCCTGTCCCCAGGTGTGACCTGGTATGTCGCAGACACCCAGCAGATACTGCATGCATGAATGGATGAATATCCATTTCAAAATACCCTTGACAATAGTTCCTTTTTTGGTTGGGAGTGGTGGCTCACACCTGTAATCCCAGCACTTTGGGAGGCCAAGGCAGGTGGATCATCTGAGGTCAAAAATTCAAGACCAGCCTAGTCAACACAGTGAAACCCTGTCTCTACTAAAAATACAAAAATTATCCAGGCATGGCGGGTGTTGCCTGCAATCCCAGCTACTCGTAAGGCTGAGGCAGGAGAATCGCTTGAACCCATGCGGCGGAGGTTGCAGTGGGCCGAGATCATGCCATTGTGCTCCAGCCTGGGCAACAAGAGCAAAACTTCATCTCAAAACAAAACAAAAAATCCCTTTTCTTGTCCCTGTTCTGCTTGTGCCTAAGGGTGTGTGTAGGACACTGTTGGGCAATTCAGGATTTCTTACACCCACTTCACTTCAATATTGCTCTTACATTTCAATACCAAGTTGTTTTTTTTTTTTTCTTTTTTTTTTTTTTAGAGATGCGGTTTTGCTCTGTCACTCAGGCTGGAGTACAGTGGCATGATCATGGCTTACTGCAGCCGTGAACTCCTGGGCTCAAGTGATCCTCCTGCCTCAGTCTCCTGAGTAGCTGGGACCACAGGTGTGCACCACCATGCCCAGTTTCCAAGTGTGTGTGTGAGAAATAGGAACTCACAGGTACCCTAACACCTGGATTCTGACATGTTTGAAAAGAGTGGTATAAAATGCTTCGATCACTGCTGTCCTTCAGCATTGCATATTACTGTGGAGAAGCTTGGGGTCAGCTGTTTTTTCTCTCCTTGTGGTAAGTTGATTTTTCTGCCTGTGTGGCTGTAGGATTTATAGCAGATTTTGTTTCTGGCTACTCAGCCCTTACCAGCTCTTCTCACTCTCCTCCACAGCACTGGGGCTAGACATCTGAAAACTACATTCCCCAGACCCGCTGCCAAATGGATTTCCATGGGGTTCTGTACTTGGAGGCACTTGTGTGGGGTTAGAATGCAGGGGCTAGGAAGGACCACTCTGCTTTTGACCTTGGCAGCAGCAGCAGCTGTCTCAAAGTGACATCATAGCAAAGGAGCTTAGGCTCAGATGATGGAGGTTTTGCAGGGTGGAGGCCACCAAGGCCCATCCCTGGTCATGGCTGTGCAGCAGGTGGGATGTCTAGCTCAGGCTCCTACAGGTGTCGTAGCTACTTCCCATGGGTCAGGATCTTTGGACAACACCTCCATCCCATTGTATTCTGTACAGGTTCTCTGTATTGGAAACACACAGAGTGGTTTCTGTTTCCTGTCTGCTGATCCACATTGAGCATCAGGAATGCATCCAAGAGAAAGACCCCAATCTGTGCTCTGTGGAGAACCCCGACTTGCATTCTGCGGTTGCTTCACGCAGGGGTCCAGATGTTGAGACTGAAGAAGGCTCACACCCCTAGAGCGTATGGGAAGTTGTGTTGCTCAGATAATGAACTTTCTGAGGAGGCAGGGCAGGCACAACCTGGTCCCGAATGGCTGAGTAAAGAGGGTGTGCTTTGCTTTGGTGTTTACTGGAGCCGGGGCTGGGGCTGTTTGCGTGGTTTGAACTTCCTGAATATAGGCTTTCTTATTGGTTTGCTCAGATGCAGGGCAAAGGGTTGCGGGGGAGGGGCTTACCTGAAAGTTTTCAGCAGTCAAAGAGCAAAAGCGGAGTCAGACTCTATGATAATCTGGGCTTGGTTCACATGACCAGGCTCGGACATGGTGACGGCCTCATTCTAACGGAAAATGGAACGCGATAGCCTGTATCATCCCTGCGAACCTTTATCCAGATTACCACCTGGAGTTGTCTGCGATGAAATGCTGCGATAGGCTGCTGGGGTGGCACATCAGTTAGCCAGAGCTGTGTCACAGCCGTGCACCTCCATGGCTGAAGACGTTAAGTGGGCACTTACTGTTGCTTGGGAGGTTCTGGCTCAGCTGCAGTTCTGCTGATCTGGGCCTGGTCTTTGCTGAGCTTGCTTATGAGCCTGTGGCCACCTGGCAGGTCAACTGAGGGTTAACTAGTTTAAGGTGGTCTCACTATCACCTCTAGGGGTGGTTGAAGGTCAGCTGGGGCAATGGGAGTGACTGGGCCACAATGCCTTTCATCCTCCAGCACTCTAGCCTGGGCTTGTTCCCATAGCAGCATGGCAGGAACAGAGGGAGGAGTGTTCATGGCTGCCTTGTCTTTCTTTCTCTCTTTCCTTCCTCTCTTTCTTTCCAGCTTTATTAACATACATTTCATATACCATAAATACACTCTTATCTACGGCCATACCACCCTGAATGCACCCGATCCCGTCTGATAAAATGCACTCATTTCCAGCATACAATTCAATTACTTTTCACAAATGGAGAGTCATGCAATGGTAACGACTCTAAGCTCAGAACACCTCCATCACCCCAAAAGGAGGCTGCACACCCTTGCAGTCACTCCCTGTTCCCACCCGTGGTCCCCAGGGACTGAAGTATTCCATTCATTTCCTGTCTGTAGATTTGCCTTTTCTGGACATTTTGTATCAGTGGAGTCATAAAATCTATGGTCTTTTGTGTCTGATGGCTTTCACTCAGTATAGTCATGTTATTCCATGTATCAGAACTTTGTTCCTTTTTATTACCATATCATGTCCCACTGCATGAATAGACCACACTGTTTCTCCATTCACCAGTGGATAGACACTTGGGTTATTTCCAGTTTGGGGGCTACTATGAATAAAACTGCTATAAATATTCACGTACAAGTTTTTGTGTGCAGATATCTTTTCATTTCTCTTGGGTGGATACCTAAGAGTGGGATTGCTGGGCCATATGGTGACTCTATGTTTAACAATCCAAGAACCTGCCAAACTGTCTCCAAAGCAGTTACTGCACCATTTTACATTCCTGTTACGAATAAGCGAGGGCTCCAGCTTCTCCACAACCTCTCCAGCTCTTATCTGTCTTTCTGGTTACAGGCATCCCAGGGTGTGCAGAGTGGTATCTCGTGGTTATAATTTGCATTTCTCTATTAACTAATGTTGCCAAGCATTTTTAAAAGCATCTGAATATATCCTTTGGAGAAATATCTCTTCAAATCTTTTGGCCATTTTAAATTGGGCTGTTTGTCTTCTTACTTAGTTGTAAGACACAGGCACACACATATTATTAATATAAGTCCTTTAGGGAATATATAAAATTCGAGTGTTTTCTCCCATTCTCTGGGCTGGCTTCTTGTTGAAAAATCTATGGACCATAAATGTAAAAGATTACTTATGGATTTTCAGTTCTTTTCCATTTATCTGTATGTCTATCATATTTCCAGTACCACATTGTCTTGATTACTGTGACTTTGTAGTAAGTGAAATTAGGAAGTGTAAGTCTTCCATCTTTGACCTTTTTTTTAAGATTCTGTTGGCTATTTGGGGTACTTTATTAGTATGCCAATTTCTAGGAAAGCAAGAAAACAAAACAAAGCCAGCTGAAATTTTAGTAAGGACTACAATACATCTGTAGATGAATGTGGGAATTATTGCATCTTAACAGTGTTGAGTTGTCCAATCCATGAACATGGGATGTCTCTCCATTTAGGTCTTCTTTCAACAACATTTTGTAATTTTCAGTGGACATGACTGCACTTGCTCAAGGGGTCTTGAGGTTCAGTCCTGGGACTGTTAAATGACATGTCTAACACACTCTGTTGGACACAGTTCTGGGGTCCACACACCAGATACAAGACATGGAGAAAGAGACTACCCCTGTTGGTAAGAAGCATTGCAAGGACATATGGTACAGAGTGTGGATCCAGGGATAGTGAAGAAATGTGGCCATTGCTCTCACCTTTTTAGCACAGGTGTGAATGATGACTATGAGGAATGAGGATTGGGCAGTTGCTGATGCCTGCACTGGGGAACTTAATGAAAGTCAGTGAGAATCCCGTGGTTAAATGTCTTCATTTACAAATGACAAAAAATGGAGCATCTATCATGGCCCTAACCACTTACCTCATGTAGCCTCAGCACTAACTTAGTTGAAAGTCACCCCAAATTGGCCTTGGAAGTTGCAGAAGTCCAAGGAAAGTTGAATCTAGAGCCTCACCAGGTCATGTATATGAAAGTTAGCATCAACTCAGGGAGAGTAGAGTCCTGAGAATCAGAATGAGAATATTACCTGGGTTGGAATGAGTCTGATGAACTTGAACTTCCAACCTCTCTCCAGACTCCCTGGCTTACAAAGCAGCCCCTCCTCCCCTCTGTGTAGACTGGTCTTCCTTTGCTTGGCAGGTGAGTGGTACAGATTTTAACCTTGCCCAACAGGAGGTCCAGTCTTTGCCTTCAGCTCCTGGGATTGCCTGATGTCCAGAGGGACCAGAGACTGAGGTTGGCCACACAGGTAATCAGTCATGGAGTCCAATAAAGACTTTGGACACTGAGGCTCAAGTGAGCTTCCCTGCTTGGCCATACTCCATGCAGACTGTCACACATCAGTACCAAGAAGTCACACCATCCACAACTCTGGAGGGAGAGAACACCTGGAAGCTTGCACATGGTGTCTCCTGGCCCCTGACCCCAGTGCCTCTTCCTTTGACTGCTTTTAATCCATACCTTTTTGCTGTAATAAACCATAAACACGAGTATAACAGCTTTCAGTGAGCTCTGTAGGCCCTTCTGGTAAATTGTTGAACCACAGAGTGATCTCGGGAACCCTCCAAACCTACAGTAGGTGTCAGAAGTAATGGCAGTTTTGCAGAATGCAGCCCCTAACTTCATGCCTGCCCTGTAATCACCTCCCTCAAGGCAGTTGTTTGCTGGGGGATTCTCCTGTCTCACAGCCTCAGCATCCCTTTTTGCCTCTAGATTCGTAACTCAAGGCAGATCCCAGCATGCCCCATGGGGACACATATAAAGTCCAAACCCAATGAGAGATGGCTGACACCCCAAAATTCATATGGGTAGAAACTCTTGGGTTGAGTGTGGGGATGGCTTCTGTCTTAGTCTGGCCTGCTTTAAGAGGCTACCATAGACTAAGTGGTTTATAAGATATTTATTGTTCATAGTTTTGGAGGCTGGAAGTCTCAAATCAAAATGCTGGCAGATTCCGTGTCTGTTGAGGGCTTATTCTTCATAGACAGTGCCTTCTCACTCTGTCCTCATGTGGCCAAGCTTGAACAGCTTCCTAGGGCCTCTTTTAGAGGGCACTAAACCCACTCATGAAGGCTGTGCCCTTACAATGTATTCACCTCCCCAAGACCTCACCTCCTAAGACTATCACCCTGGAGGTGAAGACTTCAACATATGAATTTGGGGGGATTCAAATATTCAGTCCACAGCAGCTTCCAAGGGTGGTCCTCCACCAAGGGTGGATCCGGTCATGCTTATCCACGTGTATTTCCTTATTGGAGCTGCTGGCACGTGGGTGATTGCTTACCACTGAGGAAGGGTCCCTGGTTTGCTTGGTTAGACAGCCAAGACGTGCACTCAGTGGCCCTCACTGACTGAGGTCAAGACGCCAGCACACCTCTGGGGTAGCTGAGAAAGAATGAGAGGGCTTAGGGAATGGGATACTGTTACGGTTTTGTCCTGTGTAGCTCATCCTGCACCTCTATGCCTTGTAGATGTTCCCACCTCTTAGCGGGTAGATCCTTTCCCCTGAATGGGGAAAGAAATTTTACTCCAGAGCTCAGCCTCAGAGACAAGCTAACCACGTCATATTTCTTCATTCCTTTAACAAATGCTTCACAGTGTTCACTCTATGCCAGATCTTGCTCTGAAACCTTTGCAAAAATAATTCACTTAATCAACCTGCAGCACCACAGGTGTTTTGCTGGTGATACTGTTATTATTCCCATTTTGCAGGTAAGAAACTGAGGCATAGAAGGGCTACATGGATGGCCATGGCCACAGAGCTGACAGAGCATCCTGATCCCTTCCGGGTCACTCAGCATGAAGCTCCCACCTCCACACAAGGGGGAGAGGCCCCAGGCCCGCACCTCTCTCCTTGGCATGAATTTGGTCTCCAAATGTGCTGTGAGTACATACACATGGACAAGAAGCACATGAGCCTCCCCAGAGCAGACAGGATTCTCAAAGATGCTATGCCCACTCTGGAAGGGTGCCCCTGCTGGGTGCCTCTGCCCTCTCTTGTCCCTCTTCCTGAGGTACAGACCCTCACAGGCCCAGCCTTGTGCAGAGCCCAGTTCCAGTCCCTGTCTGGGCAGAGCCTGTGGCCTGGCTGTGTCCCCAGAGCCCAGTGCCTCCCAGACGCAGCTGGATCCGACAGCCCTGCCCCTGTGGGTCCACATCCTTCCTTCTGACCTCCCAACTTGGCTATGCATTTTATCCTCATTTTAGAAAATCAGCACTTCTGGTGCTTGGGGTATAAACAGAGCTCCCAGCCCTGCCTGTTCAGGCATCTTGGGCAGGAGAAACCAGCCTTTTGCCCTTGGCCTAGGGGTCCACTCCAGTCTGTCTAATCACAGTGAGGATTCTGTTGTCGGGAAGCACCTGCACACAGAACATTCTCCCGGTGCCCCAGTGATGGACATTTCAAGCTGTTGCTGTGGAGCCGCCCATGTGCAGGTTTTTTGAGGGACGGCTCTATTGCTGTGGGTGTACCGTGTCAAGAGCGAACACGTCTGAAGATGTCGGTGGGGGCAATGGTGCTGCTCTGCACAGAGGCTGCACTCTGTGTGAGCTCACCCAGAGAGGGAATAGAGTTCCCTTTCCAGCACCGGGAGTGGGTGGGGCTCCTATGAAGAACAAAAATATGTGACCTTATTTGTACCCCAAGCTGGTAGAACTGGTTGCACTGGCTATGTTTGTCTATAGTGTCTTTTGCCATGAGATATTTTTAATTTTAACATGGAAAAATCTGTCATTTCTTCCATTATGTATATATGTATATTGCAAATATATATATATATATATATATATATATATATATATATATAGCAAATTCAGAGTTCATGATGGAGTGTTTGCTGAGTAAAAGTCTTAAATGCTTATGGTCGAATCTGTCCATCATTTTGGGACGTATGTTGCAAGAAGCATTCCTCAGTTTGTTCACTGTGGTTCTCTTAACTGATCAGAAGTTTGAAATTTTTGTTTAGTCAGGTCTGTCAGTCTTTCTTTGTGGCTTCTGTGCTTTTGTGGTGGGGGTGTTGAGGAGGACCACAAATAATGGCCCATCCCTCCCCCGACGCACATACACACCAAATTCAGATCAAGTGAGGCCCATGAGTCAAACTGGTGGAAATGAAAATCCGGTTCAGTACTGACAGGGCTGGGTTGAGGCTGTGGATTGGATAAGTAGCTGCCATGGGCTCCATGAAGCATGCCCCTCTAACAGACACCCTCTGGTGACAGTTGGATGGGAAAAACGAGGTGGAAACTGTCATGTTGCTTCCCTCGTTTTCCACTAGCAAGCCCAGACAGGGAGATGGTCAGCATTTCTGAGGTAGCAGTAACAGAAGCCTCAGAGTCTCACCCTTAGATTTCATGTCATAGGATATTCATTTTGTTGTTATTTGTCTTGGCTAGGGAAATATGGTCCTAGAGTCAAACATACGGGCATCTTCTGTTTCAGCAATTTCTAGATTGTGGCAGGAATGGAACCTTCCTTGAGAGGTGCATTGGATATCTTTTTGCTGTGTAATGAATCATCCCAAAGCTCAATGACCATGCATTCAGGTCATGATTCTGTGGGTTGACAATTTGGGCTGGGCTCAGCAGGATAGTTATTCTGCTGGGCTTGGCTAGGTTCACTCTTGCTTCTGTGGTCAGCTGTTGGTTCTGTTGTTAGTTCGTGGGTCAGCTGGGATCTGGCTGGTTCTTATTGGCATCACACACAGATCTATTAGTTGACTGGTTTGGGGCTGGGGTGCTTCAACACTTACCCAGTTTCTTAGCCTCACCAATACTTGTTCACATGGTTCCAGCTCTCCAAGAGCACCAGAGCAGGAGCTCCACAGCTTTACTTTGAATACCTTCTTTGATCAAAGCTAGTCACAGGCCAGTCCCTAATGAGGGGGTTGAGGGAGGTGGTGAAATTGATCGACGTCTTGACTGCAAGAGCTACAAAGGATCTGTGGCCATTTCTAATCTGCCACAGCAGGACAATTCTGCAGTACCATTGTGAGAGTCATTGCTGAGGCTCGGCTGAAACCCTGCTCTTCCCACTGTCACAGTGCTCTTAATTCTCTCCATTCTGCCTTCATTCAATCCCCTTTTTACCAAAAGTAGCCAGGATAAGTTTTTGTTATCCACAGCTGAATCCTGTCTCCTACAGTATTTGATACCATAAGAGACTGCAGAGGACAGACCTTTGAGGGTGAAATTCTGGGATGGTTTCTGTGACCTGGTTGGGTTTGGGGGCCATGAGGATGAAGGGATATTTGGAGTCCATGGCACCTGGTGAAAGTTATTAAGTAACCACCCATGCTCACCCAGAGTGAAGTGCCTGTGTAGTGTGGGTCTGGTATGGCAGCACAGTACAGTGGGCAGGAGGGGCACAGGGCTGTGGGATGGGGCGGCTGCTCTGAGCTGCACTGGAGAGTCTAATGAAACAAGATGACATAGTTGGGCTTTTCAAATGCTGAGCTCAAGCCATGGTCAGAGAACAAGAAGGTTTCCATAATCACTAGAAGAATCTCTTATCTCTTAAGGCTGTTGAGTCTGATGTGCCCTCAAGTCAGCTTCAGGGCATTATTGGGAGGCTTGCTGAACGCCGATGTAGACTGGACTTTCATCCTCCCTCAGGTCTCTTATGTGAGAATCAGGGCATGGACTGGGAAGGTGCTGGACCCCAGAATCAGGAGGGGAGCGATGAGCTGCATACCCTGACAATCACGCCAAGCAGAAGTAGCCCCTGTTTGATGGGTCGGGTCCTGCCTTGTTTGAAGACCTTGCTGTGACCTCACCTGCTGTGGTTACTTTACAAGTAGGTGCTGATTTCCATCACTCCACCACTACTAACCTCACCGCTTCCAAACCTGCAATTAGAATCAGATCCCGGCATGTCCCAGGGGGGATCAGCACAAACCTAAATTGGGAAAAGAAGGCTTACACATCAAAAGGTTTGCAAGATTTGTCATTTATATTGTTAGAAGACTGAGAGTGTGTAGGGGGGTGGCTTCTGCAAACACTAAAACTGGGAGGGAAGCACAAACTTAAAGATTAGAGTCTGTCGAGCTGTGTGCATTTACAACAGATTCTGAATTCAGTATTTTTAGCTCAAGAAGCTGGAGGTGGCTGGGCGCGGTGGCTCACATCTGTAATCCCAGCACTTTGGGAGGCCGAGGCTGGCGGATCACGAGGTCAGGAGATGGAGACCATCGTGGCTAACATGGTGAAACCCTGTCTCTATTAAATATACAAAAAATTAGCCAGGCGTGGTGGTGGATGCCTGTAGTCCCAGCTACGTGGGAGGCTGAGCCAGGAGAATGGCGTGAACCCGGGAGGTGGAGCTTGCAGTGAGCAGAGATCGTGCCACTGCACTCCAGCCTGGGCAACAGAGCAAGATTACATCTCAAAAAAAAAAAAAAAAAAAAAAAAAAGCTGGAAGTGCTTTTAACATTTTTCTTCATTGGTTGATTGAAGCCTGAGCTCCAGAGTCACCTCCATCAGTGGAGGCTGAGCCGCTGAAGCGCCTTGGCATGACTTAGAGGAAGGAGTGGAAAATGAGGAAAGAGGTGCTCATCCGCTGACTCTCCCCCATGAAGACCCTGAGAAAAAGTCCCTCACCACAGCCTGGGAAATAGGCGGGAGAGCAAACGCTGGCTTTTGGCCCAGCCCCGAGGCTATCCTCCTCAGGTGGGAGTGAGAGAGGGAGATGCTGATGGTAAAACGGCTCCCTGCCTGCAGTGGGGATGATGGGCAACCACATCCTAAAGGGTCAGATCGTAAAGACAGAAGCAAAAATGAATGGATTCAGGTTGGTTAGAATGAATAAGTAAGTCTAGGAGCTAACTATTTGGGGATGAAATCAAAATAAAATAGAAAAACAATGAGAAAACCCAATCAAGGAGAGAAAAGAGGCACTCGCCCTCTACATCGCCTGCCTGGCCCTCTTCCAAGCACACTTTCCTTCCTTTCATTCCTGCTCTAAAGCTTTTTTTTTTTTTTTTTTTTTTTTTGAGACGGAGTCTCGCTCTGTCGCCCAGGCTGGAGTGCAGTGGCCCGATCTCCACTCACTGCAAGCTCCGCCTCCCGGGTTCATGCCATTCTCCTGCCTCAGCCTCCCGTGTAGCTGGGACTATAGGCGCCGGCCACCGCGCCTGGCTAATTTTTGTATTTTTAGTAGAGACAGGGTTTCACGGTGTTAGCCAGGATGGTCTCGATCTCCTGACCTCGTGATCCGCCCGTCTCGGCCTCCCAAAGTGCTGGGATTACAGGCATGAGCCACCCGGCTCAACCCCATTTTTAATTTTTTAAAATGTTAAAAAAAAAATTGTTTTTGAAACAACTCACTCTGTTGCCCAGGCTGGAGTGCAGTGGCACAATCTCGGCTCACTGCAACCTCTGCCTCCTGGGTACAAGTAATCCTCCTGCCTCACTTTTCCAAGTAGCTGGGACTACAGGTGCACACTGCCATGCCCGGCTAATTTCTTTTGTATTTTAGTAGAGACAGGGATTTCACCATGTTGCCCAGGCTGCTCTCGAACACCTGAGCTCAGGCAATCCACCTGCCTTGGCCTCCCAGAGTGCTAGGATTACAGGCGTGAGCCACCACACCCGGCCTAGATCCTGTCTTAAAAAAAAAAAAAAGAAAAAAATCTGTCAATAAAAATAACATATTTTAAAAATAATAGTGATAACAAAACTCCAAAATGTAGCACAATAACGTAAAATTATAGGCTGTAATGACAATCATTGCAACGTTATTGTCGTTTGCAATAACGACAATGCAAAAATATTAAATAAGATATTGGTAAATAGGATCAAGCAGCACATTTTTAAAAATCACACTCTGGGCCGGGCGCGGTGGCTCACGCCTGTAATCCCAGCACTTTGGGAGGCCCAGGCGGGTGGATCACGAGGTCAGGAGGTCAAGACCATCCTGGCTAACGTGGTGAAATCCCATCTCTACTAAAAATACAAAAAATTAGCTGGGTGTGGCGGCATGCGTGCCTGTAGTCCCAGCTACTCGGGAGGCTGAGGGGGAGAATGGCCTGAACCCAGGAGGCGGAGCTTGCGGGGGCCAGGCACAATGGCTTGGCCTGTAATCCCCGTGTGTTGGGAGGTCAAGGCGGGAGGATTGCTTGAGGCCAGGACTTTGAGACCAGCCTGGGAAACGTAACAAGATCCTGGCTCTACAATGTTTGAAAAATTGCCTGGCTGTGGTAGTGCACACCTGTAGTCCTAGCTACTGGGGAGGCTGAGCCAGGGGGATCGCTTGAGCCTAGGAATTTGACTTTACAGTGAGCTATGATCACACCACTGCACTCCAGTTGGGGTGACAGAAAAAAAACAACATGCACTGAAAAAAAAAAACCCCACACAACCATACTCTGAAACCGCGTGACGTCTACCATGGAATCATGGAATGTAAGGGTGGCTCTTTTCTTTTTTTTTCTTTTTTTTTTTGAGGCGGAGTCTCGCTCTGTCGCCCCAGGCTGGAGTGTAATGGTGAGATCTTGGCTCACTGCAATCTCTGCCTCCCGGGTTCAAGCGATTCTCCTGTCACAGCCTCCTGCGTAGCTGGGATTACAGGTGTATGCCATCATGCCTGGCTAATTTTTGTATTTTTAGTAGAGACGAGGTTTCACCATGTTGGCCAGGTTGGTCTCCAACTCCTGACCTCAAGTGTTCCGCCTGCTTCAGCCTCCCAAAGTGCCAGGATTACAGGCATGAACCACTGCGCCCAACCAGGATGGCTCATTAATGGAGAATATTTTAATACAATTCACCATATTAACAAATCAGAAGGCACAAGTTATTAACCTCTCCTTAGATACTTGAAGAGGCATTTTATAAAATTTAACATATTTTATTTTGTTGAGGAAATGTACATACAGTCAAATGGACAGATTTTTAAAACAATCTTAAACCTACGGAAAAGTTTCAACTTATTTTCTGGAACCATTTGAGAGTAAGTTGCTGACCCGATGCCCCATCACCCTCAAGTGCTTCAGTGTGTGGTTCCCATAGCAAGAATATTCTCCCAAATAATCAAAATCCAACTCTCAAAGTCAGGAAACTGGCTGGGCATGGTGGCTCACGCCTGTAATCCCAGCACTTTGAGAGGCTGAGGGGGGGCGGATTACGAGGTCAGGAGATCGAGACCATCCTGGCGAACACGGTGAAACCTCGTCTCTACAAAAAATACAAAAATTAGCCGGGTGTGGTGGCGGGCGCCTATAGTTCCAGCTACTCGGGAGGCTGAGGCAGAAAAATCGCTTGAACCCGGGAGGTGGGGGGTGCAGTGAGCCGGGATCGCGCCACTGCACACCAGCCTGGGCAACAGAGCGAGACTCTGTCTCAAAAACAAACAAACAAACAAACAAACAAAAAAACCACCAAACAAAGTCAGGAAACTGACACTGATGAAGCAGTGCCTTCTAGTTGTCAAACTCCCTGTAGATTTCATCACTTTCCTCACAGGATCCCATCTGGAACTCCACACTGCATTCAGTTGCCCCAGTCTCCTTCCGTTTGGATTCGTTCTTCAGTATTTCCTTGACTTTTATGTCCTGGACACATTGGAAAAATCACATGCCGGTTATTTTGTAGGGTGTTCCTCAGTCTGGATCTGCCTGAGATTTCCTCGTTTTTAGATTCAGGATGTACATTGTTGTTACAAACATCTCAGAAGACAGGCTGTGTTCCCAGGGCACCCCATCAGGTGAACACACATTTCACTTTGCCCTGTTACAGACGATCTGCACCTTGATCAGTTCTCAGAATGTGAAGCTGCTCTCTCTCCCTCTGTAGTTACTAAACATTTTGTGAGAAGGTATATGGAGACTATGCAAATATCCTAGTCCTCATACGTCATGTAATTAATACATATCAGTGTGGATTCATGAATTCTTATTTATTCAATGCATTCTAATTGTAACTTTCAGTATTTATTTTATAGCTCAAATCATCCCAGATTTGACCACTTAAGCTAGCTCCTGTGTCTTTTTGACATACCCCCTTCATTTGTTTTGTCTGTTTGTTTGTTTGTTTGAGACAGAGTCTTGCTCAGTCACCCAGGCTGGTATACGGTGGCATGATCACAGCTCACTGCAGCTCCACCTCCTGGGTTCAAGGGATCCTCCCACCTCAGCCTCCCAGGTAACTGGGACTATAGGTGCTCGCTGCCAGTCCTGGCTAATTTTTCTGTTTTGTTGTTGTTGTTGTTGTTTTTAGACAGAGTCTGGCTCTGTCACCCAGGCTGGAGTACAATGGCGTGATCTCGGTTCACTGTAACCTCCGCCTCCTGGGTTCAAGTAATTCTCCTGCCTCAGCCTCCCGAGTAGCTAGGACTACAGGTGTGCACTACCATGTCTGGCTAATTTTTTATATTTTAGTAGAGACGGGTTTCACCATGTTGCCGAAGCTGGTCTTGAACTCCTGAGCTCAAGCAATCTGCCCGCCTCGGCCTCCCAAAGTGCTGGAATTATAGGCATGAACCACTGCACCCAGCGAGTCCCAGCTAATTTTTACAAAAACTGTTTGTAGAACCAGGGTCTTGCTATGTTGCCCAGGCTGGTTGCGAAGTTCTGGGCTTAAGGGATCCTCCCACCTCAGCCTCCCAAGCATCTGGTCTACAGGTGTGCACCACCACACAGGCCCCTTCATTCTTGAAGCACAACTTACTCTCTGATAAACATGGTGTTCCAGGGCTCCCCTTATATGTTCCCTGAATCAACCTAGTTACTAGCCATTCCTTCAAGGATCCCTAATTCCTTTTAGTGGAGGAGGTATTCCAATATACAGATCTTAAGTGTACAATTCAATGAGATTTGAGAAATGTATGTGCCATTGCAGACAATAGCCTCAATCAAAGTATAAGCCATTTCCATCACCCCAAAAAGTTACTTTGCCTCTTGAAGATTATTCCTAACCCCATAACTAATCACTCTTCTGATTTCACTCAACATAGATTCATTTTGCCTGTGAATTCATGATTATATTCAAATGAAGAATTCATTTATTCTTCATTTGAATAGAAATATTAAGTACACATGTTTTTGTGTTTGGCATTTTTAATTCCATCTAAAGTTTTTGAGGTTCATTCATGTTGTGGCATACATCAATCATTCATTTTTGGTTTTGCTGCATAGTATTTCATGATAGGGCTCTACCACGATTTCTTTATTACCTTGATAATGCTGTAGCATTATAGGCATTAGCCACCATGCCTGACCCTTCTCTCTTTCTCTCTTTTCTAGAGACAGGGTCTTGCTCTGTCACCCGGGCTGGAGTGCAGTGCTGATCATAGTGCACTGCAGCCTCGAACTCCTGGGTTCAAGTCATAGTCCTGCTTCAGTCTCCCAAGTAGCTAAGACTACAGGAGTGTGCCACCAGGCCTAACTGTGTGTCTGTGTGAGTGTGTGTGTGTGTGTGTGTGTGTGCGCGCAGATGGGGTCTTGCTATATTGCCCAGGCTGGTCTTGAACTTTTGGCCTAAGGCAATCCTCCCACCTCAGCTTCCCAAAGCAGGGGGATTACAGTGTGAGCGAACACGCCTGGCCTTCTAGTTTCCATTTCACTATGGAGATTTCATGTTTGTCCATTCATGTCACTCATTTGCTCCTTTAATCTTTGGACCTATTTACAATAGGTCTTTTAAAGTTAAGGTCTGCTAATTCCAACATCTGTTCACCTGGAGATCTGCTTCTATTTATTTCTATTCTACTGGCAGATCATCTTGAACATATCAGGCTTGACTTCTGCTTATTTTAAAATTTATTTTTATTTTGTTTTGAGACAGAGTCTCACTCTGTTGCCCAGGCTTGAGTGCAGTGACGTGATCATGGCTCACTGCAGCCTCAAACTCCTTGGCTCAAGTGATCCTCCCACCTCAGCCTCCTGGAGAGCTGGAACTACAAGTACCCACCACCGCACCTGGCTGCTTGTGTTTTGATAATATAAAATAATGTTATTAAAATATTCATATGTCTCCTGCCTGTAATCCCAACACTTTGGGAGGCCAAGGCAAGAGGATTGCTTGAGCCCAGAAATTGGAGACCAGTTTCTGCAACATAGTGAGACCCTGTCTTTAAAAAAAAAAAAAAAAAAAAGTAAAAAATTAAAATAAATTAGCTGGGCATGGTGTCACATGTCTGTAATCCCAGCTACTTGAGAGGCTGAGGTGGGAGGATTGCTTGAACCTAGGAGGTTCAAGTGAACCATGATTTTCCCACTGTACTTCAGCCTGGGCAACAGAGTGAGACCCTGTCTCAAAAAGAAAAATGTTTATTCTTAATTGTAAATTGAGCAAAAGTATACATTATAAAATAATATATCTGACACCATCCCTTATTTGTAAAAATTTGACAATGGCTATATAAGCATAGAAAGGACTAGAAGGAAATATTTTACGATCATGGTAAAGTTATCCCTGGTTTGTTGAGATAATGATTTTAGCCTTCTCTGAGTCTTCAGTTTTCTGCAATGAATATGCTTGTAGGTGTCCTCAGTTTTCCTTATCTAAAGTTTTTATTTTTATGTGATAAGAACACTTAACTTGGGATCTACCCTCTGTACAAATTCTTAAGTGTAGTACACTACAGTATTGTTAACTATGGGGCAATGTTGTGTAGGAGATCTCTAGAACTTATTCATCTTGAATAATTGAGACTTTATGCCCATTGACTAGAAACTCCTCATTTCCCCCTCCTCCCAGCTCCTGGCAGGCAAACAACATTCTATTCCCTGACTTTATGAGTTTGACTATTCCAGATATCTCATATAAGTGGAATCAGGTAGATTTGTCTTCCTGTTTTTGTTTCTGTCTTCCTTTGCTGTTTTCCTCTGCTTCATCCCTCTTCTCGTGTTCTCTTTTTTGGGTTTCATTGATATTTTTGTGTTGCTATGCTTTGATTCCTTTCTCCTTTTCTTCTGTGTAACTTCTATAGGTATTTTCTTTGTGTTTACCATAGGGCTTACATAAAATACCTTATAATTAAAATAGTGTGTTTTAAGCTGATAACTTCAATCACATAAGCAAATTCTACACTTTTACCATTCCTCCTACTTTATGTTACTGATGTCACAATTAACATCCACTTATATTGTGCACCCATTAAAATATTTTTAGTTGTAGTTATCTTCAATAATTCTGTAATTTAACTTTTATGTTAGAACTAAAGTGATTTACCCACCACCATGACAGTAATACAGTATTCTGTATTTGTCTATATATTTACCCTCGTCAAAGAGTTTTATGTGGCTGTGCACGGTGGCTCACGTTTGTAATCCCAGCACTTTGGGAGCCCGAGAAGGGCAGATTACCTGAGGTCAGAAGTTCGAGACCAGCCTGGCCAACATGGTGAAACTCCGTCTCTACTAAAAATACAAAAATTAGCTAGGTGTGGTGGTGCGTGCCTGTAATCCCAGCTACTTGGGAAGCTGAGGCAGGAGAATTGCTTGAGCCTGAGAGGCGGAGGTTGTAGTGAGCTGAGATGGCGTCATTGTACTCTAGCGTGGGCAACAAGAGCGAAACTCCATCTCAAAAAAAAAAAAAACAAAACCAAATAAAAACAGTTTTATGTTTTCTTATGCTATCACGTTGCTGTTTATTGTCCTTTCATTTCCAGTGAAATAACTCCCTTCATTATTTCTTATAAGGCAAGTTAATAGTGAAGAACAGTGTCAGCTTTTGTTTGTCTGGAAAGTATGTCTCTCAGCTTCATTTTTGAAAGAGTTTTTTCCCAGGTACAATATTCTTGCTTGGTAGTTTTTTAAAAATGTCAGCACTTTGTGTATGTCATCCCATTCTCTCTGGTTTGCAAGATTTCTGAAAAATTAGTTTATTTCTTATGGAGATTCTCTTAAATGTGATAAGTCACTTTTCCCTGCTGCTTTCTAATTCTCTGTTTGTCTCTGGCAACTTGATTTTAATGTAGCCTTGCTATAAATTTCTTTGAGTTCATCTTATTTGGGACATTTTGGCCTTCTTGAATCTGGATGTCCATTTTCTTCCCCAGATCTGAGGAGTTTTCAACCATTATTTCTTTGAATATAATGGTTCTTTCCCTTATCTTTCTGGGACTCCCTTAATGCATCTATTGGTCTGCTTGATGGTGTCCCATAAGTCCCTTCTACTTTCTTTACTCTTTTTTTCTTTTTGCTGTTTGCTCCTATGATTAATTTCCAGTGACCTTTCTTTAAGTTCACTGATCCTTTTTTCCGATGGATCCAGTCTGCTGTTCGGCTCCTCTTGTGAATTTTTCAGTACAGTTATCATATTCTTCAGTTCCATGATTTCTGTTTGGTACTTTTTAGTATTTTCTGTCTCTCTGTTGAAATTCTCCCATTGTTTATACATTGTTTTCCCGTCTTCAGTGAGCAATTGTATGACAGTTATTTAAAATTCTCTGTCCAATAAATCATATAACTCCCTATCACTAGAGTCAGTTTCTAGAGATTTATCTTATTCCTTTGTTTGAAACATTGTTCCCTGTTTCTTCATTTTCCTTGCCTTTCTGTGTTGGTGTCTGAACATTAAACAAAGCAGGCCTCTGTCAAGTTTTCATGAACTGGCCAGGTATAGGAGAAGACCCTCACCAATCAGCCAAGCCAAAGATTCTGGGGTCCTCTCTAAACTTCCTGCTGATCCAACCCACCTTCTTTGTTTTCTTCAGCCCCCAGGTGTCTAGAGTATGCCAAGTCCTGTCTGCACTTTAGACAAGTGACTGAAAGAAGTTCTTCAGGTAGACTCCAGAAAATTGGATTGTTGGGTGTTCTGTTCAACTGTTTTCTTCCCTAGGGAGAAGCTTGAATCTAAGGTGTGTTATGTTTTTTTTCCTATTCAGTCTGTGTTGAGTTGGGCTGTGGTGACCAGTTGCACTCTAGATCATGCCACCATGTCTCTTCTCATGGCCCTGAGGCAGTGGGGTTATTTCAGGTCCCTTCCACGTTCTGAGACAGGCTAGACAGAAGTCAGCCCCCTAGGTAGCCCTCAGAAAAGTTGAGGTATTGAATACACAGCTCATTTCTCTCTCACTCCATGGTAAGTTGGGAGCTAGGGGATTTCCTCGCAGTCATACGGCACTGTGCTGGGTGTAGGGATCATGCCAAGAGGGTGTCTTAAATTCCCTACCGGTTTCAATATGAGTAGATTCATGCTCACCTGGAATGCAGGAGACTCTCAACTAGTTTCTGGATTTCTTGCAAAGGGAATTTTCATGAATTGTTGTTGAGTTGATGTCTTCATGGTTTTGAAAAGGAGAGTCCACAGCCTCCAATTCCATCATTTCCCTGATGTCACTCCAGGCTTGGTTTTATGCTTTGTAAGGGTGAATCTGTTTGGGTTTTGTTCTTAGTGCTATGCTTTGGCCCTTATTCTGGACTGTGATTCTTATTCTTAAGCCACATCCTTTCTGATTTCTCAACTGATTGCCTGAGGGGCTCGGTGAGGTTTCTCCACCCTAGCTGGGCAAGAACTGCAATGTCACCTCGCACTGCACACTGCTGGGCTTGTCTGTCAGCTCTCAGCCCCACAGCAGCAGCTTCCCGCTAGGCCTTGTGAAGGATCACCTTGCACATGTACAGCCTGGACTCACCCAGGGATCCGAGGGACCCACATGCAGCCTCTGAACCCTCATTCTACATAGCACGCTCCCCTTCAGTGCCCTGCTCTACCAGTTGTAGCCGCCTCAGCGCCCAAACGCTGATCTCTGCTTTCCCAGCCAGTGATCTCTGGCTGATGATCTCTGCTGCGGCTTTACCTCTCATATCTTGGTAGGAAAACCCAAAGTAAAAAGACAGGGCAAACTTGGACTCACTTCAGGTATTTCCCTTCTCTCAGGTTATTGCAGTCTTGCCAGTTGTCCAATTCCTGTACATAATTGCCTTGTACATTTGGCCCATCTTTATCATTGTTTATGGCAGGAGGCTAAGTATAAATCCCATTACTTCTCATGGCCAGAATCAACTTGCATTCTCAATAATACTTCTCAATGTGCTGCCATACATTTATGTCAGCCTCAAAGCTACCCCTTTGTCAAATGGGGAAGATACTAGAAGCATCTCTGTCAAGGTGAAAACTCAGGAAGCTGTCTTCTATCATCACTGTTATTTAATTTTTTTGCAATTAGAAGAGAGAAATTAAGTTTAAAAAATGCAAAGGAGGAAATAGAATATCACTTTTTGCAGATGACATGATCAAGTCCCTGGAAAATCCAAGATGATCAACTTAATTTCTATTACAAACAATATTTAGGTTTTGTGGCCAGAGGCCAGGTACGGTGGCTCATGCCTGTAATCCCAGCACTTTGGGAGGCCGAGGCAGGCGGATCATGAGGTCAGGAGATTGAGACCATCCTGGCTAACACAGTGAAACCCCATCTCTAATAAAAATACAAAAAAATTAGCCGGGCGTGGTGGTGGGTGCCTGTAGTCCCAGCTACTGGGGAGGCTGAGGCAGGAGAATGGCATGAACCCGGGAGACAGAGCTTGCAGTGAGCCGAGATTGGCCACTGCACTCCAGCTTGGACGACAGAGCAAGACTCCCTCTGGAAAAAAAAAAAAAAGTTTTGTGACTGGGACTAAAGTAACGTGATAATTAGCCTTCATCTATATAAAAAATGACTTGCTAGCAGGAATATTGATGAGAAAAAATATCCCATTTACCACAGCACCAAAAAAAATTAAAACCTAGGAATAAACCTAAAAAGAAACATGTACAGTCAAAAGGAATAACACTTTAAATCCACTGAGGGACATGAAAGGAGACTTGAGTGAATGAAAGGCATATCCTGTTCTTAGACCCAGTGGCTGAGCATCATAAGACAACAATCTTCACTGCTGGGAATTTATCCTATGGATATGTTCTCATGTGTATGAAATGAGGTTCGTGCAAGGTTATTCACTGTAGCATTGTCTCTAACAGTGGTGCAGGGCAGGCAAGCCCCCAAATTGGGGCTTAGCCGAGAAAGGTTCCTGGTTTCACCTAGGGAAGAATTCAGAGGCAAGCTGCTATGCACAGCGGAGCAGCCATGCATGGCAGCAGCAGAGCAACTGTCCCTTGTGGAGCAGGGCCACCCATAGGTAGTACACCCAGAGCAGTGCTCAGAGGCAGCTCTGCACTCAGATTTATACCCACTTTTAATTACATGCAAATTAAGGGGTAGTTTATGCAGACATTTCTAGGATGAGGGTGGTAACTTCTGGGTTACCAGGTCATTGCCATGGAAAGATGCCATAACTTCTAGGTGTTGCCATGGTAATGGTAAACTGACATGGCACACTGGTGGGTGTGTCTTATGGGGAGGTGCCTCTGCCCTGGACCTGTTTTAGCTAGTCCTCAATTTGGTCCAGTGTCTGAGCCCTACCTCCAGAGTTGAGTTCTGTTTTCTACCTCAATAGCAAAAGTTTGGAAACAACTCAAAAGGTCGATGAGGCTGGTTAAATAAATCATATTACACATCCAGAGTGGGGGTATACTGCCATTAACAAAAACAAGGCTGGTGGAGTGACTCATGCCTGTAGTGTCAGCAGTTTGGGAGGCCTAGGCAGGGGGACCTCTCGAGTCCAGGAGTTCAAGACCAGCCTGGGCAACAAAGCAAGACCCAGTCTCTAACAGAACATGTGAAAATTAGCCAGGCATGGTGGCACATGCCTTTAGTACCAGCTACTTGGGGGGCTGAGGCTGGAGGATTGCTAAGCCCAGAAGATCCAGGCGGTAGTGAGCTATGATTGTGCCAATGCACTCCAGCTTGGGCAACAGAGTGAGACCTTGTCTTTAAAACAAAACAAAACAAAACAAAACAAAGCAAAAACAAAACCCAAGAAAAGAAGAACAAGACAATTTGCCAGGCACTGATAAAGGATGATCCGCAAGATTGACGGTTCAGTGGAAAAATCAAGGTGCTAATGGGACAGTATGTGATCACTTATGATGTATGTATGGCATGCACTCGTGTGTCTGGTTTTGTATGTCAGAAATGTTTTGGCTTTAAGTAAAAAAAATCCAACCTAACATGAGGCCAACAAACAGGGGTTTATTTTTCTCCCTTGAGACCCAGAGGCAGTGGCCCCAGTCCTGACTCAGCTGCCCAACTGTGCCATTGCCATCTTAGGCTTCTCTTTCCATTCTGCTCTCTGAAGCAGGATGGCATTTCCCTCAGTCTTGTTGCCTCCTATTTGCAAGATGGCTGACTCATCTCCAAACATGATGGCAATGCAATGTTCAAATTAAGAAGAAAGGGGAAGTACAAAAAGGTGATTGGTCCTACATGTTACTGGAAAAGCAAATACTTTCTGATTGTACCACTCAGCAAGTGTTTCTTGTATCTCATTGGCCAAAATGGAGTCACATGACTGTTCCTAGCTGCAAGGGAGGCTAGGAAATAGAGCATTTAACTTCCAGGACTCTGCAACAGAGAAAGGCAAAGGAGAATAGGTCAAGAATGAGTGGTGGGGCTGGGTATGGTGGCTCATGCCTATAATCCCAGAACTTTGGGAAGCTGAAGGGGGTAGATTGCTGGAGCCCAAGAATTCAAGAGTAGCCTGGTCAACAAGGTAAAACCCCATCCGGAAAAAAAAAAAAGAGTGGTAGGTGACTCACTTTACTACATTGGTCATACTTAGAAAGCCTTCAAAAGGACACATACGAAATTGGTAACTGGGAGTTCAAGACAAGCCTGGCCAAATGGTTAAACTCCATCTTTACTAAAAATACAAAATTTCAGGCATGGTTGTGGGTGCCTGTAATCCCAGCAACTCTGGAGGCTGAGGCAGGAGAGTTGCTTGAACCCAGGAGGTGGAGACTGCAGTGAGTTGAGATCGCGCCATTGCACTCCAGCCTGGGCAACAGAGTGAGACTTCGTCTCAAAAAAAAAAAAAGAAAAGAAATTAAAGTAGTAATCATACCTGTATCCCATCGCACACGCATGCAAACACACTTCCCAAAGCCCCAGCACAGCAGTATTCACAGCACCCATATCCCAGACCTGTGGGGAACCATATCCACAGGACAGGATATGTCTGTTGTTCCAGAAAAGGAGAAGTTAAGGGAAAGTGTTCCTGCCCATTTGATGAAGCTCTGAGACAGCTAGAAATGGGAACACAAGTAAATTGCAACCCAGTTTTATAAAAATCTTGAAGTATCAGCTAACCAAAATCCAACAGAATACCAAGGTCACATAAAGTTTATCTCAGGAATATCAGAAGGGTTCAAATCAGAAATGTTAATACAGAAATTCACCAGGTTCAAGAAGAAAAGTAAAGTCATCATGGGGGCTGGGCATGGTGGTGCCTGCCTGTGCCTATTTACCTGTAGGTTTATTTTTTCTTGGGTCTTTGTTTGGCTTTGGTATCAGGATAATACTGGTTTTATAGAATTAGTTAGGGAGGAATCTCGTGTCAATTTTTTTTGAATAGCCTTTGGAAGATTGGTGCCAGCTGTTCCTTGTACATCTGATAAAATTCAGCTGTGAATCTATCTGTTCTGGGCTTATTTTTGTTACTATATATTTTATATTGCTGATTAAATTTTATTACTCATTGTTGGTCTGTTCAGGATTTCTGTTTCTTCTTGATTCAAACTTGGAAGGTTGTATGTTTCCAGGAGTTGATGCATTTCCTCTAGGTTGTATAGATTGTGTGCATAGAGGTGTTCATAACAGTCTCTGAGGATTTTTTGTATTTCTGTAGTATTAATTGCAATGTCAGCTTTATTATTTCTGGTTGTGCTTATTTCAATCTTCTCTCTCTCTTTCTTTGTTAATGTAGCTAGCAGTCTATTAATCACTTTTACTCTTTCAAAGAAGCAACTTTTAATTTCGTTGATCCTTTGTATGATTTTTTAGTCCCAATTTTATTTAGTTTTGCTTTGATTTTTGTTATTTATTTTCCTTTGGTAGCTTTGGTTTTGGTTTGTTCTTGTTTTTCTAGTTCCCTGGGGTCCAAGGTTAGGTTGTCAATTTAAAATCTGTCTTTTGAATGTAGGCATGTAATGCCATAAATTCTCCTCTTAAAACTGCTCTTGGTGTATCCCAGTGTTTTTGGTATGCTATGGCTGTGTTTTTATTTGTTTCCATTTAAAAAACATATCTGTCTTAATTTTGTTTTTTACTCAAAAGTCGTTCAAGAGCAAGTGGTTTAGTTTTTGCATACTAGTGTGTTTCAAGAGCTCACCTTTGATTTGATTTTTTACTTTATGACCTTTTGGTCCCAGAAGATACTTGATATAAATTTGATTTTTTTTAATGTATTGAAACTTCCTTGGGGGCCAAGCATATGGTCAGTTTTGGAGATTGTTTCATATGCAGATGAAAAAATGTATATTCTGTGTTTGTTGGTTGGCATTTTCTGTAGATGTGTATTAGATTTAGTCAAGAGTGCAGTTTATGCCCATAGTT
This sequence comes from Macaca fascicularis, assembly GCF_037993035.2. Lineage (NCBI taxonomy): Eukaryota > Metazoa > Chordata > Mammalia > Primates > Cercopithecidae > Macaca > Macaca fascicularis. The sequence goes on along the minus strand of NC_088384.1, from coordinate 52,165,903 downwards.
TATTTGTTTCTGCCTTGATGATATGTCTAGTGCTGTCAGTGGGATGATGAAATCCCTCACTATTATTGTATGGCCACCCATCTGTTTCCTTAGGTCTAGTAGTGTTTGTTTCCTAAAACTGGATACTCTGAGGTTGGGTGTATATACATTCGAGTTAGATAAATCTTGTTGAATTAAAATCTTTATTATTATATCATGCCCTTCTTTGTATTCTTTTTTTCACTGTTGTTGAATTAAAGTCTGTTGTATATCATATAATAATAGCAATTCCTGTTCTTTTACATTTTCCATTTGCATGATATTTCTTTTTTTACCCGTTTACTTTGAGTTTATGGGTGTTTTTACACATTAAATTGGTCTCTTGTAGAAAGCACATGGCTGAATCTTGCTTTTTATACAATTTGCCAATTTATATATTTTAAGTGGAATATTTAGGTTATTTATATTCAAGGTTAATATTGAATGTGAGTTTTTATTCTTGTCATAGTGTTGTTAGTTAGTGGCTGTAATCTCAATTGTGTAATTGCCTTAGAGGGTCTATGAACTTTGTATAATACTTATGTGTATTTTTATCATGTCAGGTATTTTGGTTCCATGCTTAGAACTTCTTTGCGCATATTCTGTAAGACCAACTTAATAGTGACATATTCACTTAGCATTTGTTTTGTCTGGTAATGAGTTTATTTCTCCTTCATTTATGAAACTTAATTCAGCATGATATAAAATTCTTGGTTGTCATTTTTTTTTTTTCTTCAAGAAAGCTAAAAATAAGCCCCCAGTCTCTTCTGGTTTGTAAAGTTTCTGCTGAGTCCACTGTAAGTCTGATGAGATTTCCTTTATAGGTGATTTTACATTTCTCTCTAGAAGGTTTTAAGATTTTCTGTTTAGTGTTGATTTTGGATAATCTGATGACTATATAGCTTGATGATGTTTGTCTTGTATAGTATCTGCCAGGTGTTCTCTGAGTTTCCTATTTCTGGAAGTCTATCTCTCTAAGAAGATCAGGGAAACTTTCTTGAATTAATTCCTCAAATATGTTTTTCAATTGTCTTACATTTTCTTCTTCTCTCACAGGAATGTCTATATGTCACACATTTGTTTGTTTTGCATAATCCCATATTTCTTGGAGGATTTGTTCATTTTAAAAAATTATATTTTCTTCATTTTGTCTGACTAGGCTAAATTTTAAGACCAATGTTCAATATCTGAAATTGTTTCTTATACTTATTCTAGAATATTATTAAAAATCTCAACTCTATTTTGAAATTCATTTAGTATTTTTTTTTCATAATTTCTGGATTTTTAAAAGAGAATTATCTCTTATAATCCTGAATTGGTTTTCTGGCTCCTTTGTGTCATTCTTCAACTCTCTCTTGGATTTCATAGAACTTCCTTATTGTATTTTAAACTATTTATCATTTCAGAATTTTCATTTTGGTTAGGATTCATTTGTAGAGACTTAGTGAAATTATTTGAAGGTGTCAAACACTGTATATTTTTGTATGGCTGCTGCTGGAGTTCTTGCACTAATTCCTTCTAATATGAAGTGGCTGTCACCCTTTATTTTGTGATTTGTTATCATTTAGAGGAAATTTAAAATTTGTATTCTGTTTTTCCCTTCATAATATTACTGTGGTGTATGTTGTGTAGAATTATTTGACTTTATTTCTGGGTGTTTTCAGGGGCCAAGGCTCTGTATGGATTCCATAGTATGGATAGCTACTTTGTGGCGGCTTTCTTGCACGCTGCTTGTTGAAGTGGAATATTGGATTATGAGCCTACACACTCTATTCTGCAGGGTTTGGGGTATGTGTATGGAGGTTTCAGTGAACTTATCTCAAACACTACTACTGTGTTCTTTTGCCAGCAGGTTTTTTTTTTTTTTTTTTTTTTCCTATTTGGTCTTGTAGTGAGTCTACAGTCCAGTAAATTGCACTTAAGAGTATGGTATGGTTCTCCCATGGGCAGCCCAATCATGAGCGAAGGCATCAGCCCTGATGGGGGTTGGAGGAAAGTTCATGTGGGGACATGCTGAGGTCTCAGGGGGAGCATTAAGGGGACTGTATCAACATATCTTCCTAGGAAGGCAGGGATGTGGTCCACTTTCCTTTCACACCCTGACACAGGGATCATAACCTTTCGTTCATGCAGACACTGACCTTTGGCTCCCTGCTACAGTGCAATTGAGATCCATACAAATTTCCTTCTGGCAGCTACCACCGAAATGGCCTGAGTGCAGCACCACAAAACATGCTGGAAATTCTGTCTCCAAGCGTACCTGTGCCATCCCTCAGCAGGCAAAGTCTGTCGCACCTGCAACAGTGGACAGGGAGAGCAGTACATGACCCCTAATTCACTTCCATTCCTGGCCACGGATGCTGACCCTTCAGGGATTAGCACCACATTCATGTTTTCTTTGTCCCAGGAGGTGTTTGTTGGGTCATGCTCCCCACTAGGGACTGCCCACACCAAGGGCTAAACCTCCAGTGATCTTGCAGCTCCCCAGGGTTCCATGAGTACACTGTAGTTGCCAAAATCAGAGCGGGTTCTGGTTATGTTTGTGGGGGATCTGGTGATGTGGAGACACAAGGGTAGGTTTCCCAGGTAGAACAGTTGCACAAAATGAGTGCACAACCACAGTGGCACCTACTAACCTAGTCTGGGTCTGAAGGAAGTGCAAATTCACCTGCATGAGCTGGCCATCCAGTGCTCTATCCCCAGGAAGTACCCAAATCACCACCAACAGTGTTGCCTGGGATTGCAAGGCCAGAGGGGATTCCCAACATTTTGGTAGTCAGCAGTATGTCTCAGGAGTGAAGGGAGTAATGAAACCTCCCCATCTGCCCTTTCTCTGGGACTCCAGGTTCCTTAGGGGTCAATCTCTGCCAAAGTCTTATACTTTCCTTTTCTACACCTTAGCTTCTACCCAGAGGCTATCCAACAGGTGCCAGCCCTCTTTCCTTAGCTTTCTATTCAAATAATGACAATTCACCTTTCACTTTGTGTTTCTTTCTGATGAAAACTGGCATCTGATGTATCTACTCAGTGATCTTGAAAAAAAATTAAAAACTAAAAATAAATTTTAAACTAAATTTTTAAAAACATTTCTTCAACAAAAATATGTCCTTAATCTATTAAAATACGTATTAGATATGTACTAATTAATTCCCAAGGTTTCTAAGAGTGCGTCTCATATTTTACTAGAGATTAATCTAATTTAACGATTAATTTTTAACGTATTATTACACAGGCCTTGCATTTTCTTAAACAATTGATGTAATAAAAAGCCTTTAATTACTTAGCCTGGTAAAAATTCCCAAACCACTCAAATGACTCAATCCTCAACAAAGTGTCACTATCATGATTTTTCCCACACTTTATTTAGTGCATATAAATAATTTCCATTCTGAGCACTAAATTCTCAGGTTTTAATCCTAATAGGTATAGACAATCTTACAAACTATGGGGTACAATGATTTATATTATTTATATCTGATACTGTGGCCTTCACTCAAATAGGGGGAAAAACTGTTTTTCTGCTGCCTCTTTTATGATAAATCATAGACCTTAGATCACAATCTGTTTTCCTTACTTTAAAACATTCAGATTGAATTACTTTCACTTGACTGACACTGGAAATCACTTTATACTAAGTAGTACTTTTTCTTTTTACATATTGAGTGTGCTGCTATAGATAATTCATTAATAAACTACACTATGACTACACAGAAATGATAGTGAGAACCATATTAAGTATTCAACCATTATAGTAGGATAACTGTGGAATGCTAAATCATCATCTTTCTTTAGGAAAGCAAGTTATCTCAGCTTGAACTGCTCATTAAAATAATTTGTTCCATCATCATGCCAACTTATTGGCACACAATAAGTTTACACTAAGTACTGATAGACTCATAAATCAATTAATTATAGTAGCTACTAATAAATGGTTAAATATTCTTTGGGAGTAATTTCTGTGATGTTCAAAACATTAAATGTTGTGCACTTTATAAAGAGAGGACATACATAGACACACACACACACTCACATACACACACTAGATTGTGCTTTCCAGTGAGCCGTCACTGAAGATGAGAATAAAAGGGTTTTCTATATACACCACAAAAACCAAATAGAGCTTAATGGGACTAAAAGCCAACATAGTCAAGCTGTGATGAGTATATGTAATTATGTTTTTAACTTTTGTTCCTGCTCTAATTTCATTGTCTATTCCTGCTTCTCATTTTTAAACTAAGAACAATCACTTGCTGTTTTTGGCAATGACTTTCTAAATGATTCAACATTAATTACAGGTTAGGCAGAAGTTTTTATGAATACATTTCTTACATTTTTCTGTACCAAAATATGTCTCCCCAAAATTCACATGCTGACGCTCTAACGTCCACATGAATCTTTTGGATACAAGGACTAATTCAGGGAGGTGATTAAAGTTAAATGAGGTTCCAGGGTGGTAGCTTGATCCTTCAGAACAGGTGCCCTTCAAGGAGTAAGAAGAGACACCAGAGACCTCTCTTTCTCTCTGCTATTTGAGAACACAATGAGAAGGTGATCATCTAAAAGAGAGGTACATAAAAGAGAGCCCCCACGAGAAGCTAACCGCTACAGAAACCTTCACCTTAGACTTCCTGCCTACAGAACTGTGAGAAGGTAAAATTTATGTTGTTTAAGCCAACATCTAATGTCAAATAACTTAGTAAGGACAAATAAAGCAGATTAATTGTTATCACCCTCTAGCTAGCACTAAAGTTTTCATTGCTATTGTAATTTCACTTTAAATATTCAGGAAGAAAATGGCAAAAATAAACATGTAAAATGTTAATAAATTATGATCCCATAAAATTGATAGAATTATATATAACTTGTGAATTTTCATCAGGCATTTTATATCTGATCTTTTGTTACTGTGTGAAGAGGAAATGTCTTATTTAGTATCTAAAATACCTATAGACTTCTTCAAAAAAGTGTTATGTCTCACTCAATGATTACCCAAAAGTTAAATGAGATTTTATTTGCTTTTTACTTGGAGATTTAAGCATAAGACTTTGTAATGTTTTTCTTTTATTTTAATATTTATTAAGTACATACTATATCTCAAAAGATATAAATATACATTTTCATTCAGTGTAATCCCTGCCTCTTACGTTCTACAATCCATTAGAGGAAACGTGTCATTTAAACTGTATATAACAAGGGTTTCCAAGACATCATCTTCTCATAGCAGATTTAGGGTCATAGCAATATTGAGAGGGAGGTATAGAGATATCCCATATCTCCTTGTCCCCACACATGGTAAACTATCAATTTAAAAGTTTCAATTACTTAAAAAACCATTGTTATTACAATGAACAATGCTTTGACGATTAATTTTATGTATTAAATTGACTGGGCCACAGTTTGCCCAGGCATTTGGTCAAGCATTATTCTGGGTGTGTCAATATTGAGAGGGAGGTATAGAGATACCCCATATCTATATACCTTTTCCCACAAATGGTAAAACCGTCAATTTAAAAGTTTCATTTATTTAAAAACTATTGTTATTACAATGAACAACGCTTTGACAATTAATTGTATGTATTAAATTGACTGGGCCACAGTTTGCCCAGGCATTTGATCAAACATTTTCCTGGGTGTGTATGTGAGGGCATTTTAGAATGAGATTAACATTTGACTTGGTAGACTGACTAAAGCAAATTGCTCTCCCTAACTTGAGTTTGCCTCATCCAATCAACTGAAGGCCTGAACAGAACAAAAAGACTGAGTAAGAGTCAACTCTCCCTCTCTCTGCCTGACTGCTTTACACTAGAACATTGGTCTTTTCAGACTCAGACTGAAAAATCTCTTCTTTTTGGATCTCAAAGCTACTGAGTTTCAGAATAAAACTACACATCAGTTTTCTGGGACTCCAGCTTGTTGATTGCAAATGCACTACATGCATGGTTACGGGTGTAGAAACGCTTGAATTTTGTGAGGGAGAAAGGCAGTAAAAAGATGTGGAGTAAGTTAATTATTGAAATACCGTGTATCAAGTGTTCTAAAAGTACAATTTTCCGATGCTGTGAGAGTGCTGTGCCAAGTCATCAAGGATAAGGGGAGATTTTCTGATTAGAGTGGTAAGTAAATTTTAATCCACACAAAAATGAATCAGGTATAAGAAATATAAGGTATTGGAAGGTGAATGAATATAATTTCCAAAGGATCTTAAATTAGTTCAATATAATTATATTATAGGAGTAGAGCTGTCAGATATTAGGAAGTGATAAAAGATGAAGAGAAAAGGAAAACAATTAAGAGAACAAAACCTACATTGTAAGCTACATCAATTCACTGTGACATGATGTAAATACTTGAAAGGTCACTTTTCTTCAGTTGAAAAGTGAATGACATGAACGAATATGTTCAGAAAATTACTTTGAGATTGTTTAGGTAATGTTATCCAGCCAAGAGACAACCTACAAGCATGGAAAGACACCACTAAATTTTATGTTTACCTTCTATCTAGAAATAAGCAATACAAAAATTTTGACAATATAATGCATGGATTAGCATTAGAATAAATGTATGTGTAAATATATTAATATTGCAGATGCATGATTAATATTTGCTTTGTACTGATAGGTATGTGCAATGACAAAAATGTGAAAGTCATTGTTATAGGCCAAAATGCACAACATTCCATATGTAATTTAGGTCTCTCAGAGAAGATCATTGGCCTTATCAACAAGTAACAGTTTATATAAGTGTTCAAGCATTGTGAAATATGATCATTCAGTATTAAACACCTAAATTTCAAAAGAGGCCAAGTTCGATGGCTCATGTCTATATTCCTAGCACTTTGGAAGGCTGAGGTGAGAGGATCAGTTGACCCCAGAAGTTCAAGACCAGCCTGAGCAACATAGTAGGACTCTGTCTCTACAACATAAAAATTAAAAACAAAAAAATTAGCCAAGTGTCGTGGCACATGGCGGTAGTCCCAGCTACTCAGGAGGCTGAGGTGGGAGGATCACGTGCGCCTGTGGGATTAAGGATATAGTGAGCCATAATTACACCTGTACTCCAGCCTGGGTGACAGAGAGAGACTCTGCCCCAAAATAAATAAATAAATAAATATTAAAAGAACACTAGACATTTGTTTTATTCTACCAATCCTGAAGTTCAATTAAAACAAACACAGAAATGTTAAAATTAGATAAATTGTATCAATTAAAACATGATATATAATACCTATAAACAAATTTTGTATGTATGTCTACCTTTAAATAAAAAGAGTGTTCAAAGTTTACAAAGGGATATAAAAGACAAAAATGTGAAAATCTTTTATCTTTATGGTAAAATTATAAAGCTATTAATATAAAGTAATTTAAATATTTAGTATGCTTAAAATTATTAATAGAATTTTGGATTATCTAGCTGAAATAATACTAAAATTCATTTGGGAATCAGGAATCATTCAAATATAGCCAATAAAATATGGTAAAAAGCCAGTTGAATCATTATTGTAAAAAATATTGCACAATCCTTTTCTTACTTTTTTGAAAATAATATATTTTAATTGGATCCCAAACAATACTTAAACAATAAAACAAGGGGAAAATCACTTTCTTCTATCTCCTCCTTGAAAGACAGGGGTCAACCAGGGTGTAGACCACGGGCATCTAGGCCAGACAGGCAACTTAAACCTGTGACCCAACAAAGTTATGACAATTGATATTCACTCATGTCCTGTAGCTCAAGATAATGCAAACTGAAAAGAACCGAGAGCTTATTTCCAAGTTGATGATAAAAGATGTCATTTTACTCATAACACTATTTATTAGAGTGTGATCCATGAATCACATGAATCATTATATGGGTTCCCAAATAAAAGTGCAAATTTGGGGAAAGTTCTGTCAAACCTAATTTATTAATATTCTTAGAAGTGAAACCAAGGGATCCACAATTTTAACAAGTATTAAGTGATCATTAAGTACATACTTTTTTCGTTGTTTTGAAACAGAGTCTCTCTCTGTCATCAAGCTGGAGTGCAGTGGCGCAATCTCGGCTCACTGCAACCTCCGCCTCCCGGGTTCAAGCAATTCTCCTGCCTCAGCCTCCCTGGTAGCTGGGACTACAGGTGCACGCCACCACACCCAACTAATTTTTGTATTTTTAGTAGAGATGGGGTTTCATCAGGTTGGCCAGGATTGTCTCGATCTCCTGACCTCATGATCTGCCTGCCTCAGCCTCCCAAAGTGAAGTACATATATATATTTAAGTTTAATTGTATAATTTCCAATTGTATGTCTTGGAGATTTAACAGATTTAGTTTTGTTAATCCCAATACTATGAGTTATGGGTCTTGATAATACCATATAACAGTTTGGTCAAAGGTGGTAAGTAATAAGTTATACTTATTACTTAGGTGGTTTCAGTTTGTCGTCAATTAATAAAACACGTCTATGTACTAAAAAGATATGACATTACACTTTTCTTAGAATATTACAAATACAGTATTTTAAAAATAATTTTGTTTTTTGAAATATTTATATATAGATGAGGATTGTAATTATCAGTGGTCTTTGTCATCAGAGAGATTTGTCTTTGTATTACTTTTCCATTTCCTCATCTACAGAGGGGCAATAAGTATAATTTTATATAAGACTGTTTTGAGAGTTAAAGTACACGTGGTTCAATGTTTGGCAAATTTTAAGTGCTCAGCCAGTGTTATATTACATACTATCAAGCATATAATACACAAATACACATATGTTAGTTATTACGGTGAGAATAGATGGTTCCAGACAATCACAGTTAATCTTGTCTTTAAATAGTTATTGACAGGCAAAGAAACAACATGTACAATTAATGGCCCTGAAGATTTTAAATGTAAGTTACAAACAAAAACATCCAAGTGTAATCTAAGCATGCATATGTATATATACATATATATAACAAACTAGTTAATTATAGCATATGTATATATGTATGTATGAAAATATAACAAAGATATATTGAGACTTAAATTATTTATCATGTATGTATATATGTATAATTATAGCATTATATGCTATAATTATTGGTTGTAATATTGAATAGTATATCATTGCATATCAGTATTGACATAGGACCCAAATTAGCATATATTTAATTTCTTTTTGTAATAAAAGTTAACCTATAATTCTCTATTACTTAAAATATCTTTTTGTTACATAAATTTTATTAAATTTATGTAACCTAAATACAGCCCATAGTGATTGACGTTGCTATTTTAATTGAAGAACTGCTTATTTATACAAATGGTATTTTTCTATGAAAACCACTCTTGTACCTGTGTTAAAGAAACTGTGGCAACAGCAGTGGCTTGGAAAGAGAAATAAAAAATGTAAACACTGCAAAGCGCTATAGAAGATTAAGTTGAATTTCCATGTCTTCTTAGTTGATATCTCCTGCTTTTCATCTACTCTTTACTTTGATTCGTTTTTTAAAAAATTCTCAAGTGATCCTGTTTGAATCTCTGGTGTGTGTGTGTGTGTGTGTGTGTGTGTGTGTGTGTGTGTGTGAGAATCTTTGCCTCATCTTTTCTGCATGTACCACATAGCAACAATCCTCATTGTCACATCCCAGCATCCTCTACTCTTTTTCCTTCTGCCACACATGGCAATTATGGAATCAGATCTATCCCTCCTCATGAAAAGCCAAAAGAAAAAATAATCCCTAACCTGTAACAAAGAGATTTATGAAGATCAGCAGGATTAATTATATGAACAGGTAACATTTCAATGGACACTGAATGAATGAAAATAGCACTATTATTAGTAGGAATAGTCTCTGGGTTTGGTAAGATTATAATTAGTAGAGCCTATTTAAGGGTAAAAATCATAAATTTAAATCTAAACCTAATTTTTATTTTTATTTTAATTATTATACATATAGGTTAAAAAGATAAAAGAAAATATATTTCACTAAACTGTTAATATATAATAAGAAAAACATAGTAACATCTTTTGGCACATTCAGTGTATTTTTTTTCCTTTTTATAAAGAGAATGTATTATGTTACCATAATCATTCTTAGATTTGCGATTGTGTTTTCCTGATAGAATCATCACTTATTACCATTTATTCTGTCAGTTAAAATCATTTAGCTTAGCATTCTGTAAATAAGTGAGCTGTCATTTGGTAATATTTTTCAAAAATGTAAATGCCAATAAGTTTTTCCTTCAAAGTCATACTTCTAGTACCTTTGGAATCTTTTATTTTAGAAAGGTGATATAGAATATTTATATTTTTAAAGAATATTAATTGTGAAAATAAAATAAAGATGCACTGAGATACTTAAATTTTTTATCAATACAAACGATTATTTTTTTTCTATATGGATATTCGTAAATGATCATAGAGTCAGGACAATTTTGTTGCAAAGGTCACAAGTTAAAAGTCAGTTATACTTACTAAGATAACTAGATTGCTTTGCTAGTAAAATGTATGAAAATTTTATCATTTCAATGTCTAAAAGAACATTTCTATAGTTGGAAAATAATCAGTCATTTAGGGTAGTATATGTCTAATTAAAAGACATTAACTTAACTTCCTATTATATAGAGTATAGATCCAATTTCAATCTATCTTTCAAGTCCCATTTATAATGGATGTTTCTGATGACAAATTCTGAGACTAATCTCAAATAGTATTTTGTCAAACAAAATGAAAAAAACTATGGAAAGTGAACCTAAAAAAGGCGAAATAGAAAACATCTTCAGGATAGAATCAGACAAACTTACCTAAAAACAGTTTTCATTGCTATTGAGATTTATCTGTCATATGCTCTGAAGTAAAACAGAAAGAGTCCATGGGGAGAAAGAAAATGATTCTTTCATCTTAGCACCTTCTCTCCTATCACTGTGGCTTCCTAATTTTACCAATTATATGAGGTAGAGGTAGAACTAGAGGCAGAGATAGAGAGAGAGAAAAAAAATATATTAACACCATAGATAAATTCTCCTGCCCTATTCTCAGGCCCAACTTTAGAGGTAATCGTATTGATCCGATTCTGCTCTTCCTCCTGTGTTAGTTTGCTAGGGCTACCATAACGAACTACTAGATTCTTGGTGACTTAAATAACAGAATGTATTGTCTCTCTGTTTGGAAGACTAGAAGTCAGAGATCAAGGTGTCAGCAGAGTTGGTTCCTTCTGAAGCGCTAATGGAAGGATCTGTTCCAGGACTCTCTCCTTGGCTTGTAGCTGGCCAACTTCTCCCTGTGTCTTCCCTCAGTACCTGTGCCCAGATTTTCTCTTCTTACAAGGATAACAATCTTACTGCATTAGAGCCTACAGTAATGACCTCAATTTAATTAATTACCTCTGTAAAGACCCTGTATACAAATATGGCACATTCTAAGGTCATCTGGGTTCAGATATCAACATGAATTTTACAGAGACACAATTCAGCCGTTAACTGATTAATCCCCTAATAGTGAGCATTGTTCATACAAAAGTTAATAAAGTTGTTATAGAATTTTGTTTAATAACCACAAAAATACTTATGAAATACAAAGATTTTAACTTTTTATACTAATCTTCATCTTCCTTGTCTCATATTTTGTATGTATTTAATACTATAATTAAAGTTCTATACCAAAAGTTTTATGTTCTATATGGATAATATCTTTCTTGTGCCACCCATGTCCCCTTTATTTTGAAGAGACAGAATCTTTTTGGACACCCAGGCTGGAGTGCAGTGGTGCAATCATGGCTCACTGCAGCCTTGACCTCCCAGGTTAAAGTGATCCTCCTATCTAAGCTTCCCAAGTAGCTTGGACTACAGCCACATCCCCTCTGACTAGATTTTTTAAATTTTTTGTAGAGATGAGGTCTCCTGGTGTTGCCCAGACTAGTCTTGAACTCATGGGCCCACGTAATCCTCCTTCCTCAGCCTCCCAAAGTGCTGGAATTACAGGAATGAGGCACTGCACCTGATCTCTTGCCCTTTTTTCAGATTTGTTTTCCTCTGAATTTCATTTTGATTAGTGGTTGTTCACAGAATAAGTATATGCCTTTTTATTATTTCCATTAAGATAAAAATCCAGTTTCTTCTTAAAGATATTGTACTCTGAGTTGGCTGAATTGTCTGAATTTCTGTGAGAATTTGAACAAAATTATTTCTTAATATGTTGTGGGAAGTCAGGGACCCCAAACGGAGGGACTGGCTGAAGCCACTGCAGAAAAACATAAATTGTGAAGATTTAATGGACATTTATTAGTTCCCCAAATTAATACTTTTATAATTTCTTATGCCTGTCTTTACTTCAGTCTCTGAACATAAATTGTGAAGATTTTATGGACACTTATCACTTCCCCAATCAATACCCTTGTGATTTCCTATGCCTGTCTTTAATCTCTTAATCCCGTCATTTTCTTCGTAAACTGAGGAGGATGAATGTTGCCTCAGGACCCTGTGATGATTGTGTCAACTGCACAAATTGTTTGTAGAGCGTGTGCGTTTGAACAATGTGAAATCTAGGCATCTTAAAAAAAGAACAGGATAACAGTGATGTTCAGGGAACAAGGGAGGTAACTGAACTGGCCGCCGGTGAGCAGGACAGAACAGAGCTGTATTTCTCCCCTTCCAAAAGCAAATAGGAGAAATATCGCTGAATTCTTTTTCTCAGCAAGGAATATCCCTGAGAAAGAGAATGTGCTCTGAGGGTAGGCCTGTGAATGGCCCCCTCAAGGCATGCCATCTTTTATGGTCGAAACTGAAGGGATGAAATAAGCCCTGGTCTCCCGTAGTGCTCCCAGGCTTATTAGGATGTGGAAAATTCCTGCCTAATAAATTTTGGTCAGACAGGTTGCCTGCTGTCAAACCCTGTTTCCTGATAAGGTGTTATCAATGACAATGTGTGCCAAAACTTCATTATCAATTTTAATTTCACCTCATCCGGTGGTCCTGTGATCTCGCCCTCCCTCCATTTGCTTTGTGATATTTTGTTACCTTGTGAAGTATGTGATCTCTGTGACCCACACCCTGTTCGTGCACTCCCTCCCCTTTTGAAAATCGCTAATAAAAACTTGCTGGTTTTACGGCTTGGGGAACATCACGGATCCTGCCGACATGTGATGTCTGCCCCGGACACCCAGCTTTAAATTTCTCTCTCTTGTGCTCTTTCCCTTTATTTCTCAAACCAGCCAAGACACCCAGGAAATAGAAAAGAACCCACTTTAAACATCAGGAGTGGGTTCTCCCGATAATATATGTCACAATACTCAGCATTCTTTCAATTACCTTTTAAAAATTAATTCTATCTTTCCTGGAAGTCTTGCTTTGTTTTCATATTGTTTTTTAAGTTAGGCACCATAATTAACTCTTTATTACTATTATACATTTTACAAAACTATTGACTTAGTCTTATACAATTGTTTTTCCTGTATACAGAATTCCAGTCTTAAAATATTTCCCCACTAGAATTTACAATTAACATCTAATATTGCCAATTAAAAAAAATGTGGCAACCATGTGAATCTAATTTATTTGTAAATACCTTCTTCTTTATGTTCCTCCTTCCACAGAAATTCATTGCAGTACTCTGATGTAAAGGGCCCTGAAATTTATTAATGGGATTTAGCTTTCATGATGATAGAAGATGAGAAGTCCCAAGATTTGAAGTCAGTGCTAGTTGGAGACCCAGGAAAGCCAATGTGTAGCTCCAGTCCAAAAGCTGGTAGGCTCAAATCCCAAGAAGAGTTGACATTTAAGTCCAAAAACCAGAAAAGACCAATGTCTCAGATCAAAGTAGTTAAGTGAGAAACTTCAGCCTTTTTGTTCTACTCAAAGCTTTAACTGATTGGATGAGCCCAACTCATTTTAGGAAAGGCAATCTCCTTAACTAAACCTACCAACTCAAATGTCAATCTCATCCAGAAACATCCTCAAAGATACAGCCAGAATAATGTTAGGTCAAGTGTTTAAGTACTGCATGGCCCAATCAAGCTGACACAAACTATTAACCATCATAGGTAGCAAACACATGTTTATAATGTGTTTGTTATTCTTATGATGTATATCATATTATTTATGCAGTTGATTCTTGTTCTTAGCAGTTATGTTCTATAGCATAGTTACCAACTCTGAATTAGTGAATACTAGAACATTGCTTCTAGGGAAACTACAAGCTTAGATTTTTGTGAACTTCTAATCGGAACATTTTATTCAACATATCAATATATAACTTTGCTTTATGTGTGTTTTTCCTTAAAGCCATTTTATGCAATGTAGTGTTGATTCATAAACATTGAACTCATGGTCAACAGCATTATAACTCATGCTTCATTTAAGCTTATCTAACACAAGTACAGTATGTTCTGCATAACTCACATTATATCTGTCTTGTGCTTGGGAACACCAGAAAGCACTTCAGCATTATATTTCCGGTCATTTAAGCAGCAAAATCACCAACAGAAAGTAAAAGATGTAAAAAATGTGATACTACAGAGACTGCATAAAGGATACTTTTTTTAAAAAAAAATTACAGTTAATATAAGACAACAGAGCTTTGCCTTAACTTCAGCTGGGAACGTGCACTCAGGTGACCCAAGTTTTTCACCAATGTACATGTCCATAAATGACTGCAAAAGTGTCTTGAGAGGTGATTTTGATGTTACAAATAAATCTTAGCTAGCATGTGCATTCTCAAATACAGAATTCACAAATAATGAGGCTCGAATGTATATAGTACTATTTCATAGGTGCTGTTATAAGCATGTATCTTCTTTAACTTACAATAAACCTGGGATCTACTTACTGTTTTATCTCTGTTTTGGAAACCAGGAAGATTTTGCTCAGAGATGATTAAGTAAATTGTCTAGAGGAATAAAGCTAGTCAGTGTGGGATCTAGGAAGGGAATGACTCTGGACACTTGGGCTCCAAAGTCTCTCCAATCTCTATGCCTTTCAAGATCAACTAGAAAATGAGTTCTTTACTTTTACCAACATATTTGATTCCAAATATTTTATCCAAATATCTAGATTAGAACATGTCACCATAATTAAATAGCAGACAAATACAAGGATTAGGTCTTGTTAATAATTTGTGGTTAAATACAAAACATTTGTTTGAAAATGTGAAACATGAAAACATAACTTACTATTTTGTAATCAACTCTTTTAAACAATATTATTATTTAGCAATTTATAAAAATTAAACATTTACATTAGTTGAAAAATAAAGAGTAAGTGTGTGATTATAAGGAAGTTTTGCAAATTTCACCGCAAATAAATTAATAATTAAGCACATTTTAAATGTGGGTGCTTGTTGAATTATCTGCTTTTGTTGTAAGTTGTGATCAAACATGATTTATTTGCTTAGAAGCTTTTTATTAAGTCGTTAGGATGACATAGATAAGGAAACAAACAGAGCTTCTATTTCCAGGCAGCTTCCTCTCTGGCTCAGAGCAGGTGCTTTCATTGCTTTTATACTTCTCCTATGGGTGAGTTCTTCCAGTTCCTGAGGAGGTGGTAATGCGCATCAGTTTCATCAATACCAGCTTCATTCCAAGGAGTGTCATTCTGAAAATAGCAGGAAACACATAAACCATCTGCATTTAAGTACTTGACATTTTGGTGAAATACAACAGCTATACCAAAAACTACAACTGTTTGACTTGAATTCATTTGATTTTTTTTTTCTATTTTTACGAGGCAAAGGTTCAAAGAAAGCACAGTTACTGTTTAATGAAAACAGCAGGCAATGCATTGCACAGAGAACTGCTCTTCTATTCCCATTTGAGAGACCTGAATTTTAAAAACTCAATTCCTCCTTCAAAATCATCCTACTTTTTATTCAAATTTTAAACATTCAGGTTACCAATTGTTTGAAGAATTGAATGAGATTTTCAATTTGAAATTGACATAAGAATCTTTTTTGTTCCAACTGGGAAAAGGAATTCAGCTTGGTGCTTATGAATTTTTATATACAATGTAATAGCTTTTTTAAAGAACACAAAAAAATTCGTAATACTATTTTTCCCTCCTTTTTTCTTTTTTCTTCCCTCCTTTCCATGATCATACTCTTTCCTTTATTTCTTTTTTTCCTGCCCTCTCCAACTGGCTTCTCTCCTATAGCATTCAGTCATTTCATTGAGTCATAACTACTTGATTCTCTCATTCATTCTCTGCATATTCATTTCCTGCATATTTTCATCGCAGGCCTAATATGTACCTCTCTCCATTATATGTGCTATGGATAATATTCAAAAGTCTTTGTATTCATGCAGCTTAAGTTCAAGTAAGAGAAAATTATATTAAGTTAAATCAGAAATTTAAGCTGTTTTATTTACATGAATTATATTTTTCTTAATAATTTAATTATAAAGCATTTGAATATATCATATATTTTCCTCACCATCACTACCTGTTTCTAATTTTGAATAAAAAAAATTCAGCATTGTAAATACAACACAAATTTATATATATTTCCTACCACAATGAAATCAAAGGTATATTGCATGGAATTTAGGAAATATATCTGAATTCAGCAGGTCTAAAGCCTCTAAATCAACATAGAAATCTGAAAGTCGTTGGTCTTCTGACCAAACACCAGACCAATGGGGATCCTGAGAAAATGTGGTTCCTTAATTATTTGCTTTATATACAGTTAATTGTCAATCCTTTTATTTTCCTTCTCTCTCTTCCTTTGAAAAGATGTGTATTTGTGTATTACTTCGTTCTCATGCTGCTATGAAGAAATACCCAAGACAGGGTAATTTATAAAAAAGAGGGGTTTAATTGACTCACAGTGGCACATAGCTGGGAAAGCCTCAGGAAACTTAACAATCATGGCAGAAGACATCACTTCACAGGGTGGCAGGAGAGAGAATGAGTGCAGAGCAAAGGGGGAAAGCACCTTATAAAACCATCAGATCTCCTGAGAACTCATTAGCACAAGAACAACATCGGGGAAACCACCCTCATGATTCAATTATCTCCACCTGGTCCTGACCTTCACATGTGAGGATTATTACAATTCAAGGTGAGATCTGGGTGGGGACACAGAGCAAAACCATATTATCCTGCACCTGGCCTCTGCCAAACCTCATGTCCTCACATTTCAAAAGACAATCATGCCCTTACAACAGTCCCCCAAATCTTAATTCATTCTAGTATTAACCGAAAAGTCCAAGTCCAATCTCTCATCTGAGATCAGGCAAGTCCCTTTCACCTATAAGCCTGTAAAATCAAAAGCAAGTTCGTTACTTCCTAGAGACAATGGCGTGTCTAGTCTCTGCAGCTTTTTCACATGTGCAGTGCAAGCTGTCAGTGAATCTGCCATTCTGGGTTCTGGAGGACAGTGGCCCTCTTCTCACAGCTCCATTAGGCAGTGTCCCAGTGGGGACACTGTGTGGGGGCGTCAACTGCACATTTCCCTTCTGCACTGCCCTAGAAGAAGTGTCCCATGAGGTCTCTGCTCCTCCAGCAGACTTTTGCCTGGACATCCAGGTGTTTCCAAACATCCTCTGAAATGTAGGCAGAGGTTCCCCAACGTCAATTCTTGACTTCTGTGCACCTGAAGGCCCAACACCACATGGAAGCCGCCAAGGCTTAGGGCTTACACCCTCTGAAGCAATGTCCTGAGCTGTACCTTGACCCCTTTTAATCAGAGCTCCATCTGAAGCAGCTCGGACACAGGGCACCACGTCCCAAGGCTGCAGGGGGGCCCTAGGTCCGGCCCACAAAACCATGTTTCCCTCCTAGGACTCCAAACCTATGATGGGTGGCCTGCCATGAAGGTCTCTGACATGCCCCAAGGACATTTTCTCCATTGTCTTGGTGATTAACATTTGGTTCCTCATTACTTATGCAAATTTCTAGCAAGGGCTTGAATTTCTCCTGAAAAAATGGGTTTTTTTCTATTGCATCATCAAAGTGTACATTTTTCAAACTTGTATGTTCTGCTTCCTCTTGAATGCTTTGCCACTTAGAAATTTCTTCCACCAGATATAAATCATCTCTCTCAAGTTCAAAGTTCCACAGATCTCTAGGACAGTGGCAAAATGCTGCCAGTCTTTTTGCTAGACCATATCAAGAGTCATCTTTATTCAAGTTCCCAACAAGTTTCTCATTTCCATCTGGGACCACTTCAGTCAGGACTTCATTGTACACATCACTATCAGCATTTTGGTCAAAGCCATTCAACAAGTCTAGAAAGTTTCAAACTTTCCCTCATCTTTCTGTCTTTTGAGCCCTCCATGTCTCTAGGAAATTATAAACTTTCCACATGTTTCTGTCTTCTTCTGAGCTCTCCAAACTGTTTCAATCTCTGCTTGTTACCCAGTTCCAAAGTCGCTTTCACATTTTTGGATATCTTTACAGCAGCACCCCACTACTCCCAGTACCAATGTACTGTATTAGGTCATTCTCATGCTACTATAAAGCAATACCCAAGACTGGGTTTTAATTGCTCACAGTTTGCATGGCTGGGGAGTCCTCAGGAAAATTACAATATGGAGGAAGGTACTTCTTCACAGGGCAGCAGGAGAGAGACGTGCAGAGCAAAGTGGGGAAAAGCCCTGTTTAAAACTATCAGATCTCAGGAGAACTCACTATCATGAGAACAACACAGGGAAACTGCTCCCATGATTCAATTATCTCCACCTGATTCCACCCTTGATATCTGGGGATTATTACAATTCGAGGTAAGTGTTGGGTGTCTGGAGCATAAATATATTTTTTTCCTCCACAGAAAGACCGAGACAACTTTTCATGTCATTTAATTTAAATGTAAAACAAAATTGTTGGTATAAATTGCATGCTTCCTATGAACATATAGATATGTGTATATATCTGTATATATACTGTGTTAATACCACCCTGCAATAGCTTAGTCCCTTTTCATGTATATAATCACAAATTTATTTAATAAACATAAAAACAATGGAATAAAAACAATATTTATATATTTCAAGTCATCAGAAAAAAAGAAACACAGCAAGAATAATTCTAACAGTGGAGTACAAAAGAAGAAACATAAATTTAAAAGAAAGGAAATAGGAAACCTAAAAGCAGAAATTTAATTAAAATAATAGACCTCATAACTGAGACAAAAGCACTTTGGTTAAAATATTTTTACAAAGGCCTCTGACAATCTTTATAAATGTGTTTGGGAATTTTAATGTTTTTCCTTCTCTTTAATTTTAGTAGACTGGGGTTTCTGTAAATTATTCTGTCAAATTATCCTCTTTAAGAAAAAAAAAATTAGTCTAACGCATTAGATCTTCTAATAAATGGAAGAATACTCTTTCAGTATTAAAAGTTTCCCACTTTATTTTACATGATTTTTCTGTCTATGTTTAAAATAGTACTGAGGGCTCACAGAAAAGTTCAGATTTTTATAATTCAAAATCTTGTGTTTAAACAATAACATAAGGAATGACAAATTATCTTCCATAGTTCATTTACATTAAGTAGATGCTAAAATAAACTTGAGTAAAGATCTTAATCTCATGATTTTTGAAAATTACACATGTACACATACATACATAATACAATTCCAATTTTGAACATTAGTAAAAGAAATTGACGTCATACATGAAAAATTTAATGTAAAACCTGTGTATAAATATTTATAATTATATAGGAGGAAATATTAGAAATATAAAAAGGAATATTTATTCTTTGTCAAACCCCAAGGAATCAATTAAATCTGGCTCATGAGTAATTAACATCTTCTCAGAAAATAATAATTATATTTTAAATATATGTTTTCTATAAAAGTGATGATATTTTAGTGAATATATTTGAGGGTAGGACAGCAAATAATGACAGATACACTAAAATGAAGTAATTTCAGTTATTTTTCTTATATATTATACATTTAAAATCCTACAGCACAGACTTTAGGTTTAATACAGGAAAATACAATTATATTTAAATATAAAGAAATTAAGCATTAGGATATAGTTATGAAATCACTATGATTTAATGCCAATTCGCAATTTGTGCTTTCCCATTGTTTAACAAAGGTTAAGATAACAATTTAGTGTGGAACTGCAAGTGCAAAAATACCTAGGATATTCACATATATGTGTTTTAAATATTTACTAATCTCATATGGTACTTTTTCAGCCTTAATATGAATATTCACATATTTCTTACTATAGGTTTATTTTCCTTTACTTTTTTTTCTCATTTAATTGATTCTTTTCTCCTTCTGGAAGTTTTTTTTTTTTTTTTTTTTTTTTAAGAAGGAGTCTCACTCTGTCACCCAGGCTAGAGTGCAGTGACGTGGTCTTGGCTCACTGCAACCTGTGCCTCCTGGGTTCGAGTGATTCTCCTACCTCAGCCTCCTGAGTAGCTGAGACTACTAGAGCGTGCCACCACACCAGGATAATTTTTTGTATTTTTAGTAGAGACAAGGTTTCACTGTGTTAGCCAGGATGGTCTCAATCTCCTGACCTCGTGATCTGCCCGCCTCAACCTCCCAAAGTGCTGAGATTACAGGTATGAGCCACCGCGCCCGGCCTCATTTTTAATATATTAGCATCCTGCATTTGTTTCCTATGTCTCCTTAAAATCATATATTTTTTTAAAAAATTGTAGTATGTCATCACTTAATTTCAACAACTAAATTTCAACATTCTTTTTTTTTAACATTTTAAAGTATTTCTTTTTTATTATTATTATTATACTTTAAGTTCTAGGGTACATGGGCACAACGTGCAGGTTTGTTACATTTGTATACATGTGCCATGTTGGTGTGCTGCACCCATTAACTCGTCATTTACATTAGGTATATCTCCTAATGCTATCCCTCCCCCCTCCCCCCTCCCCACAATAGGACCCGGTGTGTGATGCTCCTCTTCCTGTGTCCAAGTGATCTCATTGTTCAATTCCCACCTATGAGTGAGAACATGTGGTATTTGGTTTTCTGTTCTTGTGATAGTTTGCTGAGAATGATGGATTTCAGCTGCATCCATGTCCCTACAAAAGGACATGAACTCATCCTTTTTTATGGTTGCATAGTATTCCATAGTGTATATGTGCCACATTTTCTTAATCCAGTCTGTCACTGATGGACATCTGGGTTGATTCCAAGTCTTTGCTATTGTGAACAGTGCCACAATAAACATACGTGTGCATGTGTCTTTAAAGCAGGATGATTTTTTCTGTCTTTGAATTTTTTAGGGTGAAAATTAGTTACATAATTGCTTATTGTTTTTATGTGTTCTACCTGTATATCATATCTTTATATCTGCCTAAGAAGTCTTGTTATTTGATTTTTAATGACCTCAAAAGGAGTTCACTGCTTGGATTTTTCTGCAGAGTTTTATTATATTAGTTATAATTTTTCTTGGCTTGCCTATATCAGAAAGTTTAGGATACTTCATCAGCCATACTATTGGAGTTTTTCATACATATCTCAGATAATTGGCAAACTATGACTCTTTAGCATGATATTCTTTTTAAAAGAGTGCAGTGAAAATTATAGTCTATGTCTTAGTCTGCTTTGTGTTGTGATTACAGAATGACTGAGACTGAGTAGTTTATGATCAATAGAAGTTTATTTAGCTCATGTTTCTGGAGAATGAAATCTGTAAGAGCATGGGGCAGGCATTCTGTGAAAGACTTTATGCTGCATCATTCTATGGCAGGAGGCTGAAGAGGAAGAAAATGTGAAAGCAAGAGAGTAAGACAGTGCAGAACTCACTTTTTTAACAACCCACACTCACAATAATGACATTAATCCATTAATGAGGGTGGAGCCCTTGTTGTCTACTCACCACCCTTAACAATCTGAATTCTTAATGCAGTCACCATGATGATTAAATTTCAACATAACTTTTGGAGGAGCCAGTCAAACCACAGCATTTTAATCTTGACCCTTCAAAACTCATGTCCTTCTCACAAACAAAATGTATGTATTACACCCCAAGAGTCCCAAATCCTTAACTTGTTCCAGCACCAACTCAAAAGTCCAAAGTCCAGACTCTCATCTGAATTAGATACGGGTGTGATTCAAGGCACAATTCTGCCTGAGGGAACTTTTATTTATTTGTGAGCTTGTGAAATTAACATGCATGCATCCAAAGTAGAATTATAGGATAGATATGGGGTAGGCATTCCGAGTCCAAAAGGGAGAAATAACAAGAAGAAAGGAGTAACTGGTCCCCAAAAGTCCAAAACTCAACAAACAAAACAACTTCAAGTCTTAAAGATCCTGAATAATTTCCTCTGGCTCCAAGTCTAACATCCTGGGCACAGTGGAACAGGAGTTGGACTCCTAAAACCTTAGGCAGCCCCACCCCTATAACTTTGCTATGTTTAGTTCATCCAGCAGCTCTCATTTGTTGGTATCCTGTGCCTGCAGCTCTCCCAGGCTGATGCTGCAATGTGGTAGCTCTACAGTTATGAGGTCATGATAGTGACTTCACTACTACAGCTAAGCTAGGCATCACCCTAGTGGGGGCTCTCTGTGGTGA
Organism: Macaca fascicularis; assembly: GCF_037993035.2. Taxonomy (NCBI): domain Eukaryota; kingdom Metazoa; phylum Chordata; class Mammalia; order Primates; family Cercopithecidae; genus Macaca; species Macaca fascicularis. The sequence goes on along the minus strand of NC_088384.1, from coordinate 52,143,436 downwards.
CTCTTCTCTTGCAACAAGTCACTGACTGGGCCCCTAGGCTGTTCGTGACAACACTGAAAATCGAGGTGAAGGAAGTCATGCCCCCACGGCTCTGCATTCTGCACACCTACAAAATTAGCACCACATGGACTCTACCAAGGCTTATAGCTTGTACCTTCTAGAATGGTGGATGGAACTGCACTTGGACCCACTTGAGCTGTGATTGGAGCAACCAAGGAGCTGTGCTAAAATTTGTGGAGCATTGACATGGGGTGATTATGGGCAGCTTGTCCTAGAGGGTGACCTGGGCCTGTCTCTGCAAACTATTCTGCCTTCCTCCAGTTCTGGAACCATTATAAAAAAAGCAGCCTCAAAAATCTCAGAAACCCCTTTAGGGACATTCTGTCATTATTTTTATGATCCCTTCTTTCTGTACTAATCTTTTTAGCAGATAGTTGCTTGGCCACGTCCTTGGTTTGTGCTCCTGAGTATGCTCTTTCATTCTTTACAAGACCAGGTTGAAAATATTCAAAATATTTCCGTGCCATTTCTCTCTTAATTATGAATTTTAGCTTTAAGTCTTTTATGTTATCTCACTTTTTATTTTATGTGGTTAAAGGTATGTAGACAATTTCTACAATATTTTACTTAGAAACTTATTTCACTAGATATTCCTGTTCATTTTTCTGAAATTTCACTTTCCATAAAGCCGTACAGCATGTGCAAAATTCATTAAAGTTCTTTAATACTTCATAACAAGAATGGGCATTTCTCTCTTTTTCAATAAGACATTCCCTTTTTGCATCTGAGACCTTATCAGAATCGCCTTTACTGTCTATGCTTCCACCAATATTCTGATCATGACCACTTAAGTGATCACGTTAGAGAACTTCTTCTCTAAGAAGTTGTAGACTTTCTCTACCTTTTCCATTTACTTCTGAGCCCTCATCAGAATCACCCTTGACACTCCATTCATGGCACTCTGGACTTTTTCTAGCGTACTCCCTCAAAGTCTTCCAGCTTCTAACGATGACTTAATTCCAAAGTTACTTTCACATTTCAAGTATTTGTTATAGTAACAGCCTCACTTCTGTGAACCAGTTTTTTGTCTTAGTTCATTATGTTTTACTATAAGAGAATACATGAGATTGGGTAATTTATTAACAATATAAGCCTGTTTACTTTATGGTTCTGGAGACATGGAAGTCTAAGAGTGTGGAACTCACATCTCATAAGGACCTTAGTGCCACATCACTCCATGGCAGAAGGCAGGACAAGGAAACACAAGAGCAAGCAAGAGAGAGAGGGCTAAACTCACCTTTACATTAACCCATTCTCATGACAACGAATTCACTCCATTGATAACAATATTAATCCATTAATGAAGGTGGAGCCCCCATGGCCTAATCACCTCTTAACAGTCCTACATCTTAACACCAGCAAGATGGAAATTAAATTTCAACATAAGTTTTGGAGATAGCCTTCAAATCATTGCACCTGGCCATTATAGACCTGTCTATTGAGAATAGTAAGGAGCCTCTTATTTCTGAGGCTACTGTATGTTGTTTGAATACAGACAGCTTTAAAAGGTTGCAAGGATGAATATTCAGAGCAATAATGAAACTGGTATAAATAAGACCACGGACTTTCAGGATGCCAGTGCAAAGCAGGTGAGTAAGTCAGGACTTTTCTAGATCCTGGTAGTATCCATTCAGCAGGGCCAGTCTGACCACTTCAAACAGCCTCAGATTCATGTGTTTTCCTTTGATCTGCCATAGAACTTAGCCACTTCAGACTTCTGTTCCTTAGACTCTATTCTAAAACTCGAGAAAATGACACCTAAACACTGTGTCTTAAACTCGAGAACTGAAAGCCTCAGAGATCTCAGAAATCCCTTTGGGGACATCCTGCCATTGTTAGAAATCTACCCTAGACCCTATTTATAAAATAGCTGGATCTGCTGGTAATGAGTTGGGATTATAGAATCAGAAGAAAGTATACATCCAAAAGTTACCCATATCCGCACTTAAAAAGTAGACACACTCTTGGAAATTCACCCTGCTTTGAATACCTCACATGTGATTTTCCATGTACATATATTAATTCTGAATCATGTATTATTTTTATGTCTTCTTAAGTTGTATACTTAAAGAATAAGTAATATCCTTATAAATGAAGAAAACAATGAAAATTATATTACATTATCTTTAGGTGAATGTAGTTTATATATGTGTATCTAAATATAGTTGTTCCTCAGTATGCATGGGGTATTGGGTTCCCCAGTGGATACCAAAAGCCTGAGATGCCCCAGTCCCTTATCTAAAATGACTCAGTACTTGTATGTAACCTATGCGCATTCTATGCACATAATAATTCTAAGTTATATCTAGATTATTTATGATATGTAATACAACGCCTATACATTACTTCATTTGCATTGATTTCACATAATGCTAGGTGAATACATAATTCCAGTTTTACTTTTTGGATCTTTATGGAATTTTTTCTCCTAAGTGTTTTTTTTAATCCATCATTGATTTGAATCCATGAATACAGAACACACAGATGTGAAGGGTCAAATCTGTATGTATTTTACATAGGTGTGTACACACATACTTTATTATAAGAACATTGAAATAACATATATAGGAAGGAATATAATTACTTTAAATTGAATGTGTATGTTTTAGATTGCTTAAATATGTATTCCAATTCAAATAAAATTACGTATAATTATATATGGTTTGAAGTTGTTTGTTAATTTAGCTATATTGTAGTGTATGTAAAATTTTAATAATCATCTCTGCTATGCTCACTAGCTTGGATATTATTTTAAATAATAATATTGGGTGGACATAGATATAAATATAATTTCAATTCAAAAGTTTATTTTTATCTTCATGGTCCTCTATTTCTGAGTATAGCAATAATTACAAACTGGATTCAAAAGTTATGATTCCTTTCTTTATACAGTCCTTTATTTCTAAACTTAGCCTTAATAATCTAATTTTTTATTGAAAATTAGTCTTTTTTATGAAAAGTCAAGTCTTTAGTTGAGACAAAGAATTATCTTATCATTTAGTGACAATTCATAATAAAATGAATTTCTGAGTAATATCAAAAGACTTTCTTATGAACTTTCATCAGAAACCCATTACAATCCATTTGAAGAAACTGACATGCAGCATATTACTGTGATTTAGTTTTTTGCATATGAGAATGAAACCTAGCTTCCAAAACTTATTGAAGAAATTGGGAAAATTTTACTTAGACATAAATCTAGAGAAAGGGAAGACAAAAAAAAATCTGAGGTCCCAGGTCTGATAATCATGGGGAGAGGATTATTTGTAAACAAGAAACTGATGGATTTGTGATGAGCCTGGTGATGGTAACAGCATAATCACTAGTTCATAATGAGAAGATTTTCACAACCACATCAGAATAACTTAGTAAACAGTAAGTTTGGCATTTTAAAAATCCTGTATCTAAATAAAAAAACTCTCATGATGATATTTTTGTATGGCCATACTTCAAAACAAAGCATATATTTATGGAAATAAGTCTATGTTTAAACCCTTTTAATCTTGAGTGCAGTGTTCCACAAAGAACTTACTGCAGGCTTAAATACTGTAGCACACCCAGCTCTAGTGAAGTATAATTTACAAGACAGAAAGGCTAAGATACTCGAAATGATTTAACAAGTACAGGGAAAGTATTTTTGAAGAAATTATTTAACCCATTTGAAACTCATTTTCTCAACTGAAACTTAGAAAATGTAGATTCTGTGAAAATAAATGAAATTATGTTTACAAAATACTATTTCTAGGACATAACAATCCTTCTCTTTCACACACATACACACCCCAGTACAATAAATAGAAAAAATAAATAAGACGTATTTAAGAATATTATAATTCACATTTGTCTGTCTACCTACAAAAGAGTTACAGCAATCCGCCTGGATTAAATGCCTTTACAATTAAGCTTTATCGGATGAGAGAAGAAAAATTTTAGAAGCAAAATTTAGGTGAAGACCCAGCAGATGAGATCAATGTTTCTCTCATTTCTCTATTGCATACTGTCGGGTCTGATTTTTCTTAATATTTTAAATCATATATACTGGCCAGTAATAATGGCATCTACCCACTGGTGGTGATTATTATAGTAACTCAAACACCTTCCTCAAGACTGTTCTTTTCTTAGCATTTGTTCCCCACGTTTTATGGCCCAACTACTTTATTCTTCCTTTTATTTTCTAACACTTCATTTCACTTCTATGTGCATGACTAAACAAACTTATTACGGTCTCTGTAAAAATATATATTTTGAAGTATAAGGTAATTAGCAGATAGTAATAGAGATTCAAATATGGATATCTTGCCCATTTGTCATGGCCTTGGCATTTTACTGAACCAAGCAGTAGTGTTTTTAAAACTCGCTACACTCAGGAGAGAGTTTTCAGGCTCTTGCTTTCATACCACACACCTGCTGTAGGAAGAAACCGATCCCATCAGGACCTGTCACTTATTTTCATTTTTAACCAGGGGAAAAGTACATACAACACTTCCCCTGATAGAGCACAAACACTCCCTGAATACTTGGAAGAACAGTAAGAAATCCACAGAGTAGGAATTCACGTGCTAATTACTTATTTGTACAGAACTTCTAGACCAAAAGAAAATTAGTGACATTTTCTTATTTTAAACTAAATTATCCTCTTATAGAAAAAGTGTATATCTATATCTGGATATATCTGTGCATAGATATACATACATTTGTATAAACACACACATATGTATATAAACAAGATTGATGAAGGAATTTGGGAAAAGCATACTTTTTCAAAGTAAGGTGAGATTTGTCATCTATTCCTATCACAAATATGCCAGCAGAGGAAGGGCAAAAAGCCAAGTTATTCAAAAGATGACTATAGTACAAATATGGGCACACTTGATTTTAGAAAAGTATTTCTGTTGGGCCTTTTAACTAATGGCATAAACTTGTTTTCTGTTTTTTTTTTTTCTCCTTCCTGTTTAAAATAGATGAATCAGTATACTTCTTTATGGAACCTCTATATTCACCTTCTATAACCTTTTTCAGTGAGTCATTAGAAGGACTCGCAATAGAATCCTTAGTTATTGAAGGTTACGAGAAAATAAACCTTCCTGCTTTAACATGGTTCAGTGTTCTTTATACATGAGTTGACTCTGGGATGTTTTCCAAATCTTGCATGTAAAATGTTCTCTTTCAATTTTCTATTAATAAAGGTAGTTTTCTTACACCATTCCTTCTTTGTATTGGTATGACAATGCTTTCTTATGTAAATTGACTATTTTCAGAACACTTAATATGATTCTGCTCTTATTTGAAACTTATTTCAAGGAGAATGTTATATAATAATGATCTATAATGTGCAAGGTATAACTGCAGATATATGTCCAGCAGTATAGAACTCTAGTATGAGTTCTGTTAAAATCAGAGCTGCATTATGACACCCAGAAGTCAGTTATGATGGAGCTACACAGGTCTTCACTAATTCTATTATATATTAAGCTGTCTGAATCCTGCTGCACTAATGTGGAGAATAAAAAATAAGTTGATAGAAGCCCAATTTAAATTCAACAACTAATAAAGATAGGATACAATTTTAGTACTGAAAATATTTGCAAATGTGATATGTGAAAAGTCTACTACTCTGCAACTCATTTACATAAAAGTGAGTGATATGTTAGGAGTTTAAGCCACGAGTTTGGCAACTTTTGTGGCAGATAACTTAGGTGAAATTGATGATGTTTTCATTTTCTTATTGTGTAAAAACTGGTAGCTTAGTTCTTTAAAAGTAAAAATGGTAATACAAAATGAATACATATTTAATACCAACTTGACTACTTTAGAAAAAATAATGTTTATTAAAAATATAAGTAAATAGCAAATTGAGTTAAGGAATTTTCTAAGACTTTAGTTAAAATTCATATCTCCAATCTAGTAAGTGTGAAACAGTATACAAATATTTCTTTGACACAAGTATTTTTGTTGATTTTCTAATTGAAAATTCATCAATAAGAAATACTAAATATTGCTGATTTTATTTTTGATCACAAAATTGTTATATTTACATAATACATTATTCACATATCCACAAACAGACATAACACACACACACAGAAAAATAAATCCAAAGTTTATAAGCATGTATACAGCAGAAATTTTTATTGCTTATGTTCAATCAATAGATAAGTCAATTGACTGAGGTTTCCCAGTTACTGGGGAAAGTATAATAACTAATCATAGAATAGTGAACAATTTTTTAGTTTTTATATTTCTACTGATTAACTTGCTTTTTTCTAAAAAAAAGTTTATTCCACTTGTGTTTAATATTCTTAACTGAAATTTATCTTATATGTGTGTAATTATATAAACTGAACTGAGCATTATATAAATACTTAAATATAATACTAAAGTAGAGTTCAATTTTTATGGAAATAGTCACATTTTTCCCAGTGGGACTTTTGCTTCCTTTTGAAAATAAAGTTAGATCTATCTCTCACTCTCCATAGGGAAAGATAGACTGATCTTCAGTAGCTTCATATAAGATCAGAGTCTCCTAAATTTGAACTCCCCTCCATCTCATGTCTTAACCAAAAGTAACCTGTGGTCATCACAGCTTACTTTTGGTTAAGGGTTTTGAACATTCTATTTCTATTGATGTAGCACAGGTTGGCTTCCTATTGTGTCTCATAATCCTAATTAATTGGATTTAAATTAGATATATGTATCTGACTGTCTAATAATGGTTCTGTAATTCATGATATTTTTCATATCTGTGTATCTTCACAAATACTTTATTTTCTAATTATTCTAATTTACATAAAATCAAACATTCATTCTTATTTCCTTTTCAAAAATTGAAAACAGGCATAAAGAAAATTACCTAGCTTCCTAATTCTACTCCCAGGTTGAAGTGGAAAGGAGTCAGTAACATGCTATGCAATTGTGCAGCACATCATATGTGTGCATGTGCCTGTTGTATATACTGTAAACTCACTAATTTGCTATCATCATGAACCTGCGTATCAGTGTGTGTAACAGACATATTGGGATAAATATTTAAAAGTGTTTTATAAAGGTAAAGTGAATTTCATTGAATGGAATTAAAAAAAAAAAAACTCCACCTTTGTCTTTGTAAAATGATATTCCTTTCCTCAGAGATTTTAGAACCCTTGCCGTTTAATGGAGAATGGGAGGTTTCTCTGTTTCTCTCTTGAATAATTTTGTTTATTCTAAAGAACTTTTTACTTCCTTACTTCTGAAAGAAGCACTTCTTTTGGGGCTTTTGATGATTTTCTTAGTTTGTATGCATTTAAAATGTCTTTCTTTATTGAAGTTCCTTCTTTATTCTCTTATTTATTCTACCTCTAGAAATCTAAATAATCTGTTAGATATTTTTTTTCTTTCACAAGTTTACTCTTTTACTTCTATGATTTCTGTTGAAAAGTCAGCTATCTTATTAATTCACCTTTGCATTCAATGTTCACCCCTAACAGCTTTTAAAAGATATTCTCTATGCCTTTGGAATTAAAATAGTTTGACAAGTGCTTTGGGAAGTATGTTTATATGTGCCTGATTATGTGTTTGGTTTGCTTTGTAGGGTTAGCTGAGACTCTTGATTCTGTGATTTGATGTCTTTCATTACTAGGAAAATTTTTGATAAACATTTTGTTAAATTCTGTTTCTACTATTTATTTCTCCTTACCTGTTGTGAGAAGGATTTACATATTTTACATTATTACAACTTTGTAGGGTTTCCTCCTTACTCTCTGATCCTAATTATACCTGTTAGTCCTGTTGATATGGCCCTTAAATGTATCTGGTGGGTTTTGTTTGTTTTCTATTTTTTGTTTGTTTGTTTGTTTCAATTCAGATATGGTCAATGGATCTGTCACTGAGTTTAGTAATTCTCTTTCTCTTTTGTCCAGTGTACTGTAAACACAACTCCAGATAGTTTATATTCAGTTATCACATAATCATGAGACTGAATAGATTAGAACTCTCTGTTAAAACTATTGAAATTTTCCATGTTATTTATACTTTTCTTCATTTTTTAAGGTTACTTTGAGATATTTTACGTAAACTTCAATATCTGAATCATCATTTATACATCTGATTCTATATTTGCATTTTTCTTCATTACCATTCATACTTTTCTACCACTTTGCACACAGTGTATGCTAGAAATTTTGTATAGAACAACAGATGATCTAGATGACACTCCCAAAAGATACAATTCCAGTTTTACTCTATTAAAAAGAAAAAATGAGCCTGGTCTATCAAGAGATGATGACTCATTCTATCTTGTCTACCCTGCGATAATACCCCCAGACTTCAGACTAGCTCCTGCTAGAGCTATGACTCTTCACACAGGACAGACTGTGGGAGCATTAGTTCTGTATTGAAAAGATTTTGAGGTTTATGTACAGGGTTCTCAAACCAAAGAGCTTCAAAGATGGCACATTTCTTGAGGACTATCACATCTTTAATGCAGACTCACTCTCTCCACTAGGACTTTATGTACCATTAACTTTGAGGCTGCAGATGTTTTCATATCACCATTTAAAACCTTGTCTCATAGTTCCCAGCACCTCCAGTGTATTTAGCAAATATCTCATATTCTAAAAATGTCCACATTTTCCTCTTTTTCACATCAGAGTCCCACAGCCTGATCTGAACATGATCCTTAGAACTGGCAATTACACATTGCAAACAAAGCAGCCAGTAACCCTCAACTCACCATGAGCAGACATACACTCTGTGCAATTTTATTTTAGCACATTTTTGCTGTTTCACACCTCTTTGTTGTCTTCAGAATGTTTTTTTTTTTTTTTTTTTTCGATTTAACTGACTGGTTCTAGCTATTACAGGGCAGCATTGCCCTTCCATAGTCTAGTGGATGCAACCTATATCCCCATACATTCTAGTGAGAAATTGAAAAGTATGTTTGAAAATACCCAGTTTATAATTCCTGCTTAAGTCCTCAGTCCCTATTTTCTTCAGTTCTTCTGGTGTGCCTTGCTACAGATTTCACTTTTATGACATTCCACAACCAAGTAAACCTCTCTTTAAGTCCGAAAATAATTATTACTAATCGAAGTTTTTTTTTTTTTTTTTTTTTTTGTTGAGACAGAGTCTCGCTTTGTCGCCCAGACTGGAGTGCAGTGGCTGGATCTCAGCTCACTGCAAGCTCCGCCTCCCGGGTTCACGCCATTCTCCTGCCTCAGCCTCCCGAGTAGCTGGGACTACAGACGCCCGCCACCTCGCCCAGCTAGGTTTTTTTGTATTTTTTGGTAGAGACGGGGTTTCACCGTGTTAGCCAGGATGGTCTCGATCTCCTGACCTTGTGATCCGCCCGTCTCGGCCTCCCAAAGTGCTGGGATTACAGGCTTGAGCCACCGCGCCCGGCCAATCGAAGTTTTGATAACAGGGCAAAATAATGTTTGTTCCTAGTCAAAGTTTAATGACAATATTGGCTTTACTGCCACTGAGGCACTGAGATCCCACAAGGCCCTGTAAAGATCTTATTCTGAAATTTCAGAGATCAGTTTCATCGGCTTTCAGAATGAACCATAGACACTGGTGCCCTGTGAAATCACTTGGGTCAATATGTAATTGAAATGTAAACACCCTCATCTAGTAAGGAGCTTTGTGTCAAGCTCATGGAGGGCATTATAAACATTGCAGCTCTCACTGCAGTGCTGAATAAATGTAGATACTGCCCTGTAAAACAGTTCCCACTTCTCAGGATTAGGGTATCCTCTATACAAGGCAACTCTTTAGGACCTTTTACCTTTTTTTTTTTTTTTTTTTTTTTTTTTGAGACGGCAGTGGTGCAATCTCGGCTGACTGCAACCTCCGCCTCCTGGGTTCAAGCGATTCTCTTGCCTCAGCATCCTGAGTAGCTAGTACTACAGGTGTGCGCCACCACGCCCAGCTAATTTTTTGTGTTTTTAGTAGAGATGGGGTTTCACCATGGGCTAGGCAGGTATTGAACTCGTGACCTCAAGCAATCAGCCTGCGTTGGCCTCCCACAGTGCTGGGATTACAGGCGTGAGCCACCGCGCCGGGCCAAGTAGGACCGTTTTCATCAGGGATTTTCCACAGTTGTCCTGATGACTTTTTTTTTTTTCCTCCTTTCTATTTATTTTATACCTGGTAAGATAAGAGTTCTCCTCCTCTTTTCTTTTCTCCCTCTAATCTTTATATTTGTCATTTCTGCTATCTCTTATTCTCGGAGGGAGGTGGTTAAGAAAACAAATTCTTCCCTTTGTTTGGAGAGACGTTGAGAAAACAAATTCTCCCCGTCCTTTGCAAAGAGTTTGTTTCATTATTTCTACATTCGTCTCAACTGTGGAATCACTCTCAGCAAATATTTGGACTTAGTTGCCATTTACCGCTCCATAGCTGCACCCTTAGAGAACTACGTAGAGATATTTCAATTTCAGAAAAATATTATTTCCTTAATTTTTGAATTTGTGTTATTTCAGTGTCAAGTAATTCATTCAATTTCAAAGGTGGTGTAAATATTAATTTCTGCTTTATTTTGTATATTTATGGGCTATTGATAAGTCTCTCATACTTTCTCTTTTTGTTGTTTCTTCATTTCTTTCAATTAGGCCTGTATAGTGTCTAATAATAATTCATTTGTCATGAATTAGATGCATATTTTATTCTCTGTTCACTGTCTGATAGATCCAATCCCTTCCTATCTTCCTTCGATTTTAGAGAAGAATAGTTTATCTAAAACCTTCGTCCAGGTTATCTCTTACAGGTTTTTTTTTTTTTTTTAATAATATGAACTCAATGAGCTGTAGCCTATCTAAAAATTAATTTACTTTTCAAGTAACTCTTACCCTTTTCCAACTGCTCATTAAGGTACATTGACTAAAATTGTTATCAGCCAAAATTTTAGCTTCAACATGCCTTACATTAATTATTATTTTTCTTTGCTGTCTTTTAATTTGTTACTCTATCTGTGTATTTTGCCATAAAATGCTGGCACTATGACACTCACAGACCTCTCCTCTCATGAAAATGGCCGTACTTGTATCCTTACCTACAATACACGTCCTCTATTGGAAGTTTAATGAAGTACTGTCAATAATATTTTAAATTAAACAGCCTAAACTTTCCTTGCAAACATATCCAAAACTTACATAAGAAGCCATTGTACATAATAAGACGAATAATGGTAACTTTTGCACTACTATTTGTTTGATACCAGATGATATTCCGTGTAGTATCTCATTACTTCTAAACCACAACCATAGGAAGCAGACACATGATTATTATCATTTTACAGAAGAGGAAGGTAAAGCCCAGATACATTAAATAATATACCTAAGTTCCAAAGCTAATCTATAGGAAACTAAATTTCTACCTGAGTACTTAGACTCCAAAAGCTTTTCTCTTATACTCTACTAAAAGTGATTTCTACTGCATCTCATTTGATATTCTCGGTCAGCGAATGGAAAAAAGACTGATGGGTCTGAGGTAATGGCAATGTGCTTACTTAAGCTTAATGAAGTTAAGATTCCATTTGCTGTCATGGACTCCTTAATGGTGAAATCAATACATTCCTGGCTTTCCGTGGGCAGCTATTGACATAGTGAATCTATTTTAGCCATTCTGTTAAATAGAAAACACACAAGTAGTACCCTTTAACCTAGTACATCATTACCATCCTATGTAGTATAAAGACATTCATTTTTTCCAAGGACAAGAACAAGAAAAAAAAAATGTTTGTCATATTATAGCTTTCTTATAAGAAATCTCTCTGTGGAAAAAAAAAAAAAGTCTAATTCTCCTGTACCATGGACTCTGGTTAGTAGTTATGGAAAGAAAACTGTGTGTGTGTTTGTGTATATGAATAATAATTGATTGACAGAATAACAAGAAAATGAAGGATATTACTGTTTTTAATATATGTTTATTATGTAATATGAGAAATTCAGTTTACGATGACTGGCTCAATACTTATCAGAATGACAATCATAATAAAAGGTATCAAAAAGATAATGTTTAAAACTATAATGACTTGTTAACTTTAATATGTGTTGTGAAAAAAATTGATTTCAATCCCATGCTAAAAATTTTCTCAGCAGGATACCATTGTCAATTTGATGTTTGAGGAGGAAATGCTGAACAATGAGTCTTAAAAGCCTTCCCACCTTCAAAGGTGGAGAGTAAAGAATGTCCAAAAACCAAGGCTGTATTTCAGGAAGAAAAATATATAATTAAAAAAAAATACTGAGTTTGATAGCACTAAACACTATCTAGCTGTGTAATGTGTAAAACTGCAGAAGTATTTCCAAGGGTCACATTAGAGTGATACCATAAAATACATAAAATGAGCTTGAAAACATATTGTTGGAAAACCTGTGTTTCTTAAGAAAGCATCCAGGAGGCCAGACTTTTCTTGGTAACATATAGATCACAGTGAAAGCAGTCAGAATTTTCTGACTTTTCTTATTTATAGATATAAAATTGACTATCATCCAAATGGCAGTAGGTAAATGGAAACAACATTCTTCCCTAAAGTGAAAAAAAGTCTTTATTCTGCAGAAAATTCCTGCTTATACAATTACTGCTTAAGAAAAAATGCCCACTGTATATGTGCTATTTGGGAACTCATATTATGTCATACTTTTACACCTGTAGTGCTAATTTAATTGCTTATTTTATTCACATAATATTTCCAAAAGTGTTTCAATTTCTTACCAAGAATGATTGCTAACACTTACTGGAAGTTTTGATGTGTCCTTCAACACAAATCCACATCAAATACTCCACAAGTTGACCTACAGATTGTATACAATCCTCATCAAATTACTAGGTGTCTTGCTTGAAGAAAATGGCAAAGTGATCCCAAAATATATATAAAAATAGAAAGGATCAAGAATAGTCAAGACACTTTTTAAAAAGAAGAATAAATTTGGGGGACTTGGCCTTCTCAAATTCAAACTTTTCACACAACTACAATAACTGAAACAGTATAGTACTGGCTTGAGGATAGTCAAATATATCAATAAAATATAATCTAAAATCTAAAAATAAACTCTTAAATGTGTGGTCAATTGATTTTCAAAGAAGGGTTAATTCAATTCAATTAGGAAATCAGTTGATAACAAATATTTCTGAGATTATCGGACAGCCATATGCAAAATAAAGACGAAATTGTGCCAAAAATAATATGCAAAATTCACTTAATATGATTCAGAGATCTAAATGAAAGAGAAACTACTATTAGAAACCTAGAAGAAAATGTGACTAAATCTTTGTAGCCTTGGGTTAGAAAAATTATTCTTGAATATGACACCAAAATTATAAAGTGATCAAGTAATAATTAATTCTACTTCATTAAAGTTAAACAAATATTTGAACTTAAAAGCCTAGTATCAAGAAAATTAAAGGACAACCAAAAAAAGAGAGAAAATATTTTTAAATTATGTATTTGATAAAGAACTTTTGTCTAGAATATGTAAACTACACTTACAATTCAATAATAAATATGTAAACAGGCACATTTAAAATAGGCAGAAAATTTGAATATTTTCCCAAAATAATATAACAATGAGCAGAAAGCACTTAAGAAAATACACAACATTAACCATTAAAAAAATGCAAAACAAAACCACAATGAGATAGCATTTCACACCTAGTGTGAATGGGATGGCTGTAATAAAAAAGACAGATAATAATTACATTGATAATGATGTAAGACATTAGAATCCTGTTATGCTGTTGGTAGAAAATGTCAAACGATACAGCTGTTATTGAAAATCGCTTGGCAGGTCGTTAAAAAAGTTATACAAACTGGGTGCACGGGCTCATGTCTATAATCCCAGCACTTTGGAAAGTGGAAGCGGGAGGATTGCTAGAGTCCAGGAGTTTAAGACCAACCTTTGCAACATGGTGAAACCCTGTCTCTACAAAAAATAGCCAGGTGCGGTGGTGTGTGCCTGTAGTATCAACTACTCAGGAGGCTGAGGTGAGAGGATGACATGAACTCAGGGAGGTGGAGGTTGCAATGAGCTGAGATCACACCATTGCACTCCAACCTGGGCGATAGAGCCAGACCTTGTCTCCCAAGCAAACAAACAAAAAAGTTAAACATGGAATTATTATATAACCTAGAAGTTCCACACCTAGTTATATATCAAGAGAAATGAAAATATATGTACACATAAAAATGTGTACATGGATGTTTATAGCCACGTTATTCATAATAATAAAAAATAGAGCTGTGCAAATGTCCATCATCTGAAAACAGGATAATTAATATTCAGTGTATTCATAAAATGGAATATAATCAGAAATAAAAGGAGATGAAGTACTAACACATGCCCAAACACGATGGCCCTTAACAACATAATACCAAGAGAAATGTGAAAGAAGCCAGTCACAAAGGCCAAAGATTATCCTTATCTATTTATATTATATGTCCATAATTGAAACATCTATAGAGAAAAAATAATAATAAATTTGTAGTTGCCTAGGGATATGTGGGTTTGAGGGAAATTGGAACAATTAATATCCATAACCTTTTCATTATAATGGGAATGTTTTAAAAGTGATTATAGTAATGGCTCCATAACTTTTTGAACATACTAAAAAATGTTAAATTGCACACATTAAATGGGTAACCGTCATAGTAAGTGAGTTATATCTCAAAAAAGCTGTGTGAAAAATAAAACACCTAATTGGAAATGTAATTACACAATAGATTATAATATAATGTATTTGTATCACCATTATATGCATAACTACTTTTTATTTTGTCTCAAAAACTGTTTTCTGGACCATAGTTTCAAGCTTCTAAGGGTAACAATGAAACATTATAGTACTCATTATTATATAATACTAAGTACTTATACTATGATGTGCTATCATAATTTTCATTTTACTTAATGTCATCATGTCAATATTTCACTTCACTTTATCTTTCTCATGATTTTTGCATTACTATTATTATTATTTACGTATGTATGTATTTATTTATTTATTTTTGAGATGCAGTCTCGCTCTGTCGCCCAGGCTGGAGTGCAGTGGCGCAGACTCGGCTCACTGCAAGCTCCGCCTCCCGGGTTCACCCCATTCTCCTGCCTCAGCCTCCCGAGCAGTTGGGACTACACGCACCCGCCACCGTGACCAGCTAATTTTTTGTAGATTTTAGTGGAGACGGGGTTTCACCATGTTAGCCAGGAAGGTCTCAAATCCTGACCTCGTAATCCGCCCGCCTTGGCTTCCCAAAATGCTGGGATTATAGGCGTGAGCCACCGCGCCCAGCCGATTTTTGCATTATTTTAAGTGAGATGATATGCATGGTATGAGTCTGAGTATCATAACATATTCTACATTCTAAGCAGTGATCATTGCAGGAGCTCAGCCCTATGTATTATGAGTCGTTGAATGGTGTCCCTAAAGCCACTTCAGGTGTGTCAAAACCTAGAGGAACTGTTTACTCATGGTTACAGTTTATTACAATTTAATGGATACAGATTAAAGACAGCCAAGGCCAAAAAAGCATGGAGACAAGTTCAGGAAATGTTCACAGGTAAACCAAGAAGAAGTGGAGGATAATTCGAATCCCTATGGTTCAGTGCTTTCATATCTAGAGAAAAAATAAAAATAAAGGTAGGAGTGGAGGAAAAATAGTATCCCTATGGTTTAATGTTTTCCTATCTAAAAAAAAAATAAAGGAAAGTAGATTGTACATATACAAATATTGATGTTTTTCACCTTTTGGTGGTAGTTGTTCAGTGGATAATGTGTATCTGCATAAACTGGCAGAAGGGAAAACCATGGACAACTTTCTTGACTCCCTATGTCTCCACCCAACTCAAAGCAAATCAAATCAATCATCAATCCTGCCAATACTCTCATCTTTGTATTTAAATAGACTCTCCTATTTTGTACTTTTTCACTTTCTCCTTATTGTAATCATATTTAAGCTCCCAGCATCAAGAATCTGACTTCCTGCTAGTGTCTTCTTGGGCAGATATATAGAACTATTTTGAGTAACTTTATTTTATCAAAGCAAATGATGACATTTATAAATATAAAATTAATTCAAATAATAATAATAAAAAAAGCTAACAATCATGTCCTCAGAGAGGACAGGCACCGGTGTAACAGAAGGATCCAGAGACCATCTCTCTAGATGTCTAGCTATAAAGCAATACTTCATTGGCAAAATGGAACGTAAATTTTATTTTAAAATAAATAATGCATAAAGGAATAGATAAATGAATATATATACACATACATATATGGAATATATGGACAAATTAATAGATATGAGAATGGTGTACAGAAGTTACTTAATTCCCATTGTAGCTGTCCATATACAGAAGAGTTTAGTCTGGGTCTCATTTTCCTAAAATATGAGATAATACATATTATTGATATTTTGAGCACCATTTCAGTTCTAAGCTAATTCTCTGACCAAAGCAGTGGTAATTGAATGAAAGCAATATATAAACTTAAGCATTTATTCTTGTTTTTCTGAGTGAAAAAAATCAAATCCTGAAATATTTATGAGACTAAAACAAACACAATAATCCAACATCTATAATAAACTATGACATGGATCTTTTTATTTATAAAAATAGATGATAATTTTAGACAAATTAGCTACTATTTAGGCAGAATATTTAAAAAATCTGATAATGTTTTACAACTCTTTTTTCCCCTTAATTTGGTTTCAGTACCTTTAGGCTATTTGCATTTTCCAGATGTTTAAGGAAGCAAAGCAGCTGGAAGTGGTAAATAAATGCTTCTTCAATTTAAGTAGACCTTAGAGACTTGTTGTAGTATAATTTTAGTTAAATAAATACTTAACAGATTACTTTTTCTAATCTAAATGGAAAACCAACATCAAATACATATAGAAGCCATGCAATTTTTCATGACTTTTTCAAACTACAAAATAAAAGTTCAAAATTATGATATGACATTTGATTAATTTTTGCATTATTTTACTTTATGATAACTTTTGATATTGCATGCCAACTAAAGTTGCTTTTCAGGCCAATTAGATTATATCATGTTTTGATTTGTAGGCTTTTGAGAAAGGTTATTATAAAATTATTTTGTGTAAACTAAAAATAAATCATATTAGATTTAAATTTCCACTTTTCCTAATTGAGTCTAAAGCATATGATTGACACATAATACTAAATGTGGTATAGTTTCTTAGAATCGTCAAGAACAATGATTTCCTGGAATTAAAATCAGATATATTGATTATACTGATGCTCAAGAGAAGTGCTGATCAGACATCAATAATTCATACAACTATGGCTGATGGCATATTGTCAGCAAAGAACAGAGCTAGTTAGACATCATCCATACTGTTAGAGCAGTAAATATTATTGTTTTATCTCAGAGCGTGCCCTCATCCCCTTCTGTTCTTATGCCCTACACCTACTAATGCAAACATTTGTGTGTGCCATTTCAATCAGGAATAACATTAATCTTTGTTTCACATTCAAAAATATGATTGTCTTTCATATTCACAGATGACAGCTTTGAAGATTTTACTCCAAAATGATGTGAATGAAGGAATCAATGCTTTGCTTTTTTTTCCTGCAATGATTATTTCAATAATGAATTGTTTTCTGATTTTTTACAAGATTTGAACTGAATTATTTCAGGTAGACAAAAAACACAGATCTATGACTATCCAGAATTTATTGCTGATAAAATTTTTATGCAGTATTTTTGTATTTGTTTTTCTTTATTATCAATCAGAAACCTTAATTGTTAACGAATTGTCTCTATGTACAATGTGATTATTCTATAAATATGCTAATACATTTTTAAAATACATAAACCAAAAGAGTGTTCATTCGCTAAGAATTTGTTTTCAAGTTACATAGAATAAACTTATTTCTCAAAACATTTTGGCTTTTTATCTGGTCAACTTTATATAATAGCTTAAGATTCTCATTTGGAATGGAAAAATTATCTTTCAGGCCAATCATGATTTCCCAATGTGAGCCATGAAAAAATATTTATTAAGTAAAACACCTTAAGTAAATATATTTTGTATCCCTTTTAACTTTAATTCACTTTTTGTTAACATGTCTATTTTTAATTTTAAAGAGTGTTAAGACTATCTTTAGAAAAATTTTAGGTTCACACCAAAATTTGGAAGAAAGTGTAGAGAAAACTCTATACTTTCCTCTAGCTCACATACCTCCTTCTCCCATGCATAAACAGCTTCCGCCACTGTCAGCAAACCCCATTAAAGTGTTATAATTGTCACAATGAATAAGCTTACATTGACACATCCTGATTACCTATAGTCATAGTTTATGGTTCACTCTTGGTGTTCTTCATGCTATAGGTTTGGACAAATGTATAATGATATGATCCCACCATTATATACCAAACAGACTATTTTTACTGCCCTGAAAATCTTCTGTGCTCTGCCTATTCATGCCTTCCTCCATTCTAACCAGTGAACACCGCTAAT
Source organism: Macaca fascicularis (assembly GCF_037993035.2). NCBI lineage: Eukaryota > Metazoa > Chordata > Mammalia > Primates > Cercopithecidae > Macaca > Macaca fascicularis. The sequence continues at coordinate 52,124,925 of NC_088384.1, read as the reverse complement.
CTTTTTACTGTCTCCATAGCTTTGCCATTTCAAAATGCTAGATAGTTGGAAACATAAATTATGTAGCCTTTTCAGATTGGCTTCTTTCACTTAGCAATATCATTTAAGGTTTCTCCATTTGTTTTCATTGCTTGATAAGTCATTTCTTTTGGGGAGGAAATAATATTCTATTGTCTCAAGATATCCCAGTTTATCCATTCACCTCTTGAAAGGCATATTGGTCATTTCCACATTTTGGCAATCATGAATAAAGCTACTATAAACATCTGTATGTTGGTTTTTGCGTGAACATACATTTTAAATTATTTCGAGTAAAAAGTTAAAACCATGATTGCTGCATCATATGAAATGAATGTGTTTACTTTTGTAAGAAACTCCCAAATTGTCTTCCAATGTGGCTGTGCTAGTTTGCATTTCTACCAGCAATAAAAATTCCTGTTGTTTTGTATTCTTTTCATCATTTGTTGCTGTCAGTGTTACAGATTGTGGTCATTTTAATGGTTGTATAGTCCTATCTCATTGTTGTTTTAATTTGCATTTTTTTCTGCTAACATATGCTATGGAGCATCTTTTCATATGCTTAGTTTCCATCTGTATAGCTTCTTTGATTTTTTATTAATTTATTAATAACATTCATAATTTTTCCCCATAGGATTTATCAGATTTATTCTGGTCGTGACTCAGTTCATGTAAGTCACCAGCAATTTGGGCAGGTTTTGTATTATTGTTAATTTTGTGAAAGTTACATAAAAAATGAAACTGCACAGTGAGGTTATGATGAAAAAAAATTACCACTTCTCCTTTTCCCTCATACACACCATTTCTCACATTAACTCTCATCATATAAAAAAATATTTTTGGAACTTTGAGGGTTATTGTTACATTTTCAGAAAATATTTTTTGTGTCTCCTTTTAATCAGTTTTTTGTTTTTAAGTGCTGTTTGTTATCTTCGTGTAGTTTTAAAAATGTACATAACATTCTTTCTGGAATCTGTGACTTTTGATACCATCTCTTAATTTTCCACTGTTACGATAAAAAAAAAAAAAAAAAAAAAAACTTGCACTCTATATCAACAAAAAAGCTTCACCTTATGTCCGTACTTCTTATTCCATTTCCCACTGTGATCACCTCTGTCTTTATTCTATGTTGACAAAACCATACTTCTACTTTATGACTGTACTTTTCTTTTATTCATATGCTGACTTTAGTTTAGAATTCAGATTAAGTGTTTACATTGTTTAGCTACATAAATATAATTTAATATTGAGCTAATTGTCTGTTACAATTAGATTCCTCTCTATTTAGTAAGCTAGACCTACTGAAATTTATAAAATATTGTTCCTTAAATTAAGGTAAAACTGAGTCTGCTTTTGTACATACAGTGATTTCTCTAACTGTACTGCCCTTAAGTTTGCTTTATGTTTGGCAAGTGCTATTTTTGTAATGTAGTTTTGATTTGTTTCTTAGCATTTCTATTTCTCTTATTTCCTACTTGGGTCAACAAACTTATCAGTCCTCCAAATTGTTACTGATATCAGTCAGCTTCTTGTTAATCCTTCTGTTGTTTACATCTGAAATAAATGATAATAATGACACAAGTAATCAAAACCTCTGGGATACAGCAAAAGCACTGCGAAGAGAAAAGTTTGTAGCACTAAATGCCAACCTCAAAAAGTCTGGAAAATAACAAATTGACAATTGAATGTCACACCTCAAGGAACTAGAGAAACAAAAACAAACTAAATCCAAAGTTAGCAGCAGAAAATAAACAGCAAAAATCAGAGCACAGCAAAATGAAACTGAAACAAACCAACCAAAAAATAAAACACCAAAAAAAAAAATAGTAATTGATATGGTTTGGCTTTGTGTTCCCACTGAAATCTCACCCTGAATTTTAATAATCCCCAGTGTGTCGAGTGCAGGATGAGGTGGAGATAATTGAATCCTTTGGGTAGTTTCACTGATGCTGTTCTTGTGATAATGAGTGAGTCTCACAAGTTCTGGTGATTTTATAAGCATCTAGCATTTTCCCTACTTGCACTCACTTCTCTCTCCTGCCGTCCTGTGAAGACATGCCTTCTGTCATGATTGTAAGTTTCCTGAGGCCTCCCCAGTCATGTGGAACTGTGAGTAAATTAAACTTCTTTTCTTTATAAATTACCCAGTCTCAACTATTTTTTCATAGCAGTATGAGAACAGACTAATACAATGAAACATAAAAACGGCTTCTTTGAAAAGAAACAAAATTGATAGACCATTAGCTATATTAGCCAATAATAGAAGAGACACAATTAAAATAAATTCGATTAGAAATGAAACTGGAGATGTCACAACTGACACCACAGAAAGATAAAATATCATTTGAAACTACTATGAACACCTCTATGCACATAAAGTAGAAAATCTAGAGGAAATGAATAAATTCCTGGAAACATATAACCTTCATTGATTAAATCAGGAAGAAACAGAAACCATGAACTGACCAATTACAAGGAGTGAGACTGAATCAGTAATTTAGAAATTGCCAACAACAACAACAAAAAAGGCAAGGGCCAGGTGGATTCACAGCTGAATTCTACCAGACATTCAAAGAAGAATTGCTGCTGAACCTGTTGAAACTATTTTCAAAAATTAAAAAGAGAGGGAATTCTCTCCAAGTTATTTTATGAACTAGTGTCACCTCAATACCAAAATCAGGAAAGAACATAGAACAATAAAGAAAAACTACAAACCAATATTCCTGATGCCTGTAAATGCAAAATTCTCAACAAAATATTAGCTAACCAAATCCAACAGCACATCAAAAAAAACAATACACAAGGATCAAGTGGGTTTCATCCTAGGAATGCAGGGTTGGTTTAATATATGCAAGTCAAGATATGTGATACATCACATAAACAAAATTAAAAACAATAATCATGTGATTATTTTGATAGATACAGAAACAGCATGCATTTGAGAAAGGCAGCATCCCTTTATCATAAGAATTCAATAAACTAGGCATAGAAGGGACTTCCCTCAAAATAATAAAGGCTGTATATCACAAACCCATAGCCAACATCATACTGAATGGAGAAACATTGAAAGCATTCCCTCTGAGAATTGAAATAAGACAAGAATGAAATGGTGACCACTTATATTCAACATAGTACTGGAAATCCTAGCCAGAGCAATCAGGCAAGAGAAAGAAATAAAGGGAATAAAATTAGAAAAAATAAAAGTAAACCATTGCTTTTCGTTGATAATATAATTGCTGTATTAGCCAGGGTTCTCTAGAGGGACAGAACCATATATATATATAAAAAAACACTGTTGGCTTCCCTACTTTTGAGGTTTTGGAACTCTGACTAGCTTCCTTGCTCCTCAGCTTGCAAACAGCCTGCTGTGGGACTTCACGATGTGATTGTGTGAGTCAATACTCCTTAATGAACTCTTATATATATATGAGTTTATAGATTATATGTACTATATATTATATTATATATAAACATTTATATGTGTGTATATATACAGGAGTTTGTATACTCTGGATATATTTGAGTTTATATATGATGGATGACTGATTGGAAAGGGGAGAAAGGGATTTTTTCAGAGATGATGAAAATTTCCAGTATCTATTTTGTATAATGGCTGTATATTTGTCAAAACTCATCAAACTGAACACTTAAGATCTGTACACTTCACTGTATATGAGTGTATGTATATGTATATATAGTAGTCTATATACACATGTATATGTATACATAGGTAACATATATGTATATATATTATACATGTAACATGTATATATTATATATATTATATATGTAACATGTGTATATATGTGTGTTTGTGTGTGTGTATATATATAAAACACCTCAGGTTACAAAATCAATGTAACACTGCTATACACTAATAACAACCAGCTGAGAAAAGAAATAAAACTCTTTTCCTTTTACAATAGCAGCAATTAAATAAATAAAACACTTAAGAATGTACTTATAAACCAACCAAAATACCTACAACCAATTAGTCTTTGACCAATCATATAAAAACATAAATTGGGGAAAGGAAACCCTATTTAATAAATTGTGCTTGGAAATCTGTCTAGCCACATGTAGAAAAAACAAACTAGATTTCTATCTCTCACATAATAAAAAAATCAATTCAAGATGCATTAAAATCTGAAATCTAAGATCTGAAACTATAAAATCCCTAGAAGATAGCCTAGGAAAAACTTTTCTGGACATTGGTCTAGGCAAATAATTCATGACTACACCCCCAAGAAGCAAATGCAACAAAAACAAAAATTAATAAAAGGGACTTAATTAAACTGAAGCTCTTCTGTACAGCAAAAGAAGTAATCATCAGAGTAAGCAGACAATGCACAGAATGGGAGAAAATATTTGCCAACTCTGCAGGTGACAAAGGACTAATATTGAGAATCTACCAGGAACTAAAATCAGCAAGAAACAAAAAATAAAAAATAAAAAATCCCATCAAAAGTGAAAAAATGACATGAATAGACATTTCCCAAAAGAATACAGACAAATGACCAATAAACATAGGAAAAATGCCTAACATTCGTAATCATCAAGGAACTGCAAATTAAAACCACAATCTACCTTATCCTGAAAGAATCATCACTATTAAAAAGTCAAAAAACAATAAATGTTAACATGGACGTGGTAAAAAAGAAATGCTTATATACTGTTGGTTGGAATGAGAATTAGTACAACCTGTATGGAAAAAAAGTATAGAAATTTCTTAAAGAACTAAAGGTTGGTCTACCATTTGATCCAGCAATCCCATTACTGGGTATCTATCCAAGGGAAAATAAGATGTCATTATATCAAAAAGATGCCTGAACGTGTATGATTATTACAGCATAATTCACAATTGCAAAAACTATGGAACCAATCTAAGTGCCCAATGACCAATGAATAGATAAAGAAAATGTGGTATACATACACCATGGAATACTACTTAGCCATAAAAAAAAAAAGAATGAAATTATGTCTTTTTCAGCAATTTGGACAGAGCTGGAGGCCATTATTCTAAGTAACATAACTCAGGAATGAAAATCAAATACTGTATGTTCTCACTCATAAATGGGAGCTAAGTGTACACAAAGGCAAAAGGGACTATGGAGACATGGACAGGAAAGAGTAGAAGGGAGAGAAAGGGACAAAAAGTATATATTGGGTGCAAATTACACTATTTGATGACAGGTGCTCTAAAATCTCATACTTCACCACTATATAATTCATTCATGTAACCAAAAACCACTTGTACACCAAAAGCTACTGAAAAAAAAAATTTAAAAAGAGAATGGGACATTAAAAATATGATGATGGCTGAAAACATTTCCATTTTTTGTAAAAGACATAAATTTCCAGATCTTAGAAGTTCAGTGAATACCCAAGCAGAGAAAAATACAATGAAAATAGTACTAGGGCACATCATAGTTAAACTATTAGAAACCAAATATAAAGAAAAACTCTGGAAAGCAGCCAGAGAAAAATTGCATGTTACAAGCAAGGGAAGAATGATTTGAAGCATCACTGACTTCTCATCAGAAACTATAAAGGCCAGAAGTCACTGGAATAACATCTTTAAAGTGCTTGAAAAAAGCCAGTCAATCCAGAATGCTATGTTCAGTGAATATATCCTTCAATGATGAAGACAAACTGAAGGCATTTTTAGATTAAAAAAAAAAAAAAAAAAAAAAAACCTAAGGGAATTCACTGCCAGCAGATCTGTGCTACAAAGAATGCTAAAGGAAGTTGTTCTTCAGAATAGAAACACAGATCTTCAGGGAAGAATAAAAAACACTTGAAATGATACATGTGGATAAACATTAAATATGATTTTTCTAGTCATTTCTTTGGAATACATATAATTAATCAAAACAAAAATCATTACATTATATTGTGTGGTTAATAGTATATGCAGATATAATACATTTGATTCTACAGCAAAAGGATGAAGGAAGTAGGTAATGTACTTATTCTTACTTTTTTTTTGAGATGGTGTCTCACTCTGTCGCCCAGGCTGGAGTCCAGTGGCGTGATCTCTGCTCACTGAAAGCTCTGCCTCCCAAGTGGCTGGGACTACAGGCACCCACCACCACGCCCAGCTAATTATTATTATTATTATTATTATTATTTTTATTTTTAGTAGAGACGAAGTTTCACCTTGTTAGCCGGGATGGTCTGGATCTCCTGACCTCGTGATCCACCGACGTCGGCCTCCCAAAGTGCTGTGATCTTACATTTTATGTGAAATAGTCAAAGTTAACAAAGTACACTATGTACATTGTGGAAATATAAGGATGTATAATTCTAGAGCTACTATTAAAAACACAATGCAAAGTCACAAATTAAAAAGCTCATCTATGTTTTAAAATGTAACTGTAAAAAATCCCAGAAAAATTCAACTTCATGCAATAAGGTGGATGAAAGTCAAGACATCCTGAGCAAAAGAAGCCAAACACAATAATAAACATTCCATGATTCTACTCACATGACATTCTACAACGGACGAACTAACAAACTGGATCTTCAGCAAGAAGAAACTGTTGGCTCTTTGGGTGGAACAACAGGGCGACATGATGGATGACTAATTGGAAAGGGGAAAAAGGGATTTTTCTGAGGTGATGAAAATTTCCAGTATCTATTTTGTATAATGGCTACACATTTGTCAAAACTCATCAAATTGAACACTTAAGATCTGTACACTTTACTGTATGTAACTACACCTCAATTAAAAATTAAGTTGAAAATATACTGACACCAGGCAGGCCTGATGAAAATGTAAGATTGCCAAGTGAATTAATGAGAGACTATCCTAGGTAAGTAAATAATTTGTAATAAAATATTAATCTAATCTATAACCTATGATCAGGCAAAAGCAAATCATTTGTTATTAAAACAGCCAGTCTCCTGCACTTGAAAAAATTCCTGTGTCTATGCTGTTCTTCCTGCTTGAGGAAATCTCTCTCCCGAGCATACTTCATTTCTGCCAAAATCCTACTCATCTTGAGGTCCTATATCAGTGAGCATATACTCCAAGCAATTTTCTCTTTTATCTCAACCTTTAACATTATAGGACAGTGTGGCTCCCTTATTCTTCTTATATGCTGTATTTTAAAAATTTCATATGTATTATTTCTTCTAAGGTTAATTTTTCACTAATATCTTTCTCAATTAGTTCCACAGTATTGGCAGTTTCTGTGTGTGTGTGTGTGTGTTTTGTTGTTGTTGTTTTTTTGTTTTCTTTTTTTTTTTTTTTGAGACGAATTCTCGTTCTGTCCCCCAAGTTGGAGTGCAGTGGCGCCAGCTCAGCTCACTACAAGCTCCACCTCCTGGGTTCACACCATTCTCCTGCCTCAGCCTCCCGAGTAACTGGGACTGCAGGAACACGCCACCATGCCCAGATAATTTTTGTATTTTTAGTAGAGACGAGGTTTCACCATGTTGGCCAGGATGGTCTCGATCTCTTTGACCTCGTGATCCGCTCACCTCAGCCTCCCAAAGAGTTGGGATTACAGGAGTGAGTCACTGCGCCTGGCTGGCAATTTCTGTTTTAAAAGCAGCAGTCATTACTACCAGTCTTCCACCATGCCTCATCAATAAGCATTTCTCTCCTGTTTATTTAGGTTAATGGAATTGTTACAAAACAGCTGACTCTAGCAAGAAACCCCTGAAGACACGGTTCTTGACTCTTCCTTCTTCCTCACATTCCTAGACATTTCTCTTTAACTACATTAGTTCATACTTCTCTTCCAACATAGCAAGTTCCTCCCTAGACTGTAAATTCTCTCTAAACAAAGGGTTATGTTTGTTCATATCTGTGTAGCCAATGCAACACAATGCTGACTCATAAATTATTAGTTAATTTTAAACTCTTATTTTTTTTTCATTTCTGTCTACTAACTTGGTCTCGCTAATGTATCCAAAACACATAATTTTATTTCTGCTTTGGTTCTTTTGCAATTCTCGGTTCCCTCTGCCTAGAACATTTCATCACAGGAAAAATATTCAAACAGCTCCCTCACTTATTTCATATTCTTGTTTCCTCCATAGTCTGACATTTTAAAATATGTTCATGAGAATGGGGTGTGAGGTGCTGGTGTGGATATATTCCAGGTAGTAAGTAAGCTCTGTAATGCTTGGGACTTGGTTTATTTTTCAACACTCTAGCTCCACGTTTTAAGAATACAGCCGGGCGCAGGGTCTCATGCCTGTAATCCCAGCACTTTGGGAGGCCGAGGCAGGCGGATCACCTGAGGTCAGGAGTTCCAGACCAGCCTGGCACATGGCGAAACCCTGCCTCTACTAAAAATACAAAAATCAGCCAGGTCTGGTGGCACGGGTCTGTAATCCCATCTACTCCGGAGGCTGAGGCAGGAGAAGCTCTTGAACTCAGGAGGCGGAGGTTGCAGTAAGCTGAGATCGTGCCACTGCACTCAAGCTTAGGCGACAAAACGAGACTCTGTCTCAAATAAATAAATAGAATTTTAAAATAAAATAAAATACATCTGGTATAATGTAGGTGCTCAGTTATTTCTTAAATGAATAAATGATCTTTTAAATAATTAGCTGATTAATTAAGAATTCCCCATTCCCACCTATGCAATTACTTCAGCATGTCAGGCACTTCTTAATTCTTCCTTATGTTTTATGAGGAATAATAGAAAGGGCTCTTAATTTGTATATCCATGAGCCAAATTCTACTGCTTAACGCAACTTCTGCAGTCCGCATCATCTTCTATAGGGCTGGGAATTTGACTTTTATAAATGTTAAATCAAATTATAATAATCTTCTATTTTAACATTTGTTCAAGTTTTCTAATATCCATGAGATCATTCAAGTATTTTTGGGGGGGGGGGAATAGATTGCTCTTCAAAACATATTTCCAGCCTCATTCTCCAGCTATGATAATCACAGGAATATTCTATGACATAGCCACATTAGACATTTTGCTATCCTGAATGTACGGTTTTATTTATGCTTAGGAACTTTCCCACCAGATGCTATTTGTATCTGGAAGCGCCATTATCTTCTTACTACAGATTTTCTGATATCAATAATGTAATGTCCTTGATTCTATGATGGTAAGTCAAATACAATGCAGATATTAATATAACAGTACAGTTTTATCGTACATTTAAGCAAAACTTGAGGTCATAAGGGGATAACAGGGGCCTCAGTGTTCAAGATTAGAAAGGATCATAAACGCAGAAATTCAGAAACTTTAAACAATGGCAACATAGATTTCAAATAAGCTGACACCAAAGTAATGATGTTTAAAAAATTTTTGTTTTTATTTTTATTTCTTTTAATTAACTCTGAATGTCTCATGGTTTGTAAGGATAGTCAAAAAATAAATTTTATCCAGAAATAAAGCCGAAGTTTGTTTTATATACCTTGATATTTATTGAATACATAATGATTTAAAGTTTTCATAGAAATCCTTACCGGGATTTTAAATTACATAAAATTTTTTGTGATTAAGTAACAAAATACTTGTTACATCTTAAGAAAAATTTTTCAATTGAAAAATAATGATTGCCATAGACTGGAGTTCTAATCATCAGTTTACATCCAAATTTTGCATATTTTGTATTCTTTTTATTAAAAGTTCTATAAAAAGTCGGCAGGTATATGAAAGAGAAAATAGAACCTTAGTACTGCAAAAAATATCAGTTTAGTGGCCTGAATCTGCCATCTTGTGGTGTAATAGCTTCATCTCACATTTTACACATATTCTCTAGGCATTTCAAAATATTTTCTTAAATATATAGAGTAAGTATAAAGGTTGGCTTTATTTTTCTACATTTGATTTTTTAAAATACTTGAAAATATCAATTTTATTGTTTCTCTATGCACACATTTACTTGTTACTGAAAATGGAAAAAAAATAACACATGGAAGACTTCTTTTAATACAATTCAAATTTTTGAAAGTCAGAAAATCAAATTATTATGCTCTTGCAAACTACCCAATGTTTTCTTTCCCCAAGTTACTTTGTTACACATTCTTGATGTTGGGTTACATTTCGCTGATTTCAGCCTTCTAAGACACCTGGGAACACTTAGGACCTATTGATGCTTCTTTGGGTCAAATCAAAGAGTGGAGCTAAAGTATATTGAAGTTATTCAAATACATTCAAACTATACAGATCCCTTATGAATTACTGGTATCACAGTAGAAAGGAAAAGATATGTGAAGAAAAATACATAAAAGAACTCATTATCAAAATTATTGTTATAGTCTGTAATAGTATAGAGTAGCTTTCTCAACTGCTGAATAATATTACCAGCAAGAGTAAAAAGTACAATTAAAAAAATGATGGTTGAATCTGCTCAGTGTCATAATTCCCTATTCTAGCATTCTCAGAAGGATCCTACCTAGTGCATGCAGAAAGTGCAGCCACATCTGAATGGTTCCCTTCTCAATTCAGTCTGAACTCCTCTAAGCCCAGTGTCTGTTAGTTCTCTTTGAAGCTGAGAAAATCTGTGTACTAACAGGTATCAATTTTACCACCCTTTCTTTCTGCACAGATAACTGTGTTCTCACTCCGTTCCCCCTGTAAGGCAAGCTATCTCTGATATCCTGGAAAATAATTTCTCTTCTACCCTGTTGTTGAGGTAAACCTTCTGACAGATGAAGATGAGTTGGGAATTTGGTACCAGGATCAACAGTCAAGTTACTACGGTTCTTTATCGACATGTTGGAGCAGAAGTTATGAGAGTCCTCTGAATCATCATGAGAATTTTCTTTAGTAAGCATTTGTAAAGATTCTGGGATCAAGGGTGTGTTAAGCTTTGTGATGGTTTCATAGGTGGTCCAGTCACAGCACTATGCTTCTTCTGGATCTTTGGGTTCCAACACAAGGTGATACTAGACTCTCAAATTGGCACCAGGTAGTCTGGAAAGAACTGTGTAGCCCAGAAATAACTTGAAAACCCAAACTGTAACAAATGTTAGTGAAAGAACTAAACTCTGATTTTTTTTTTTTTTTTTTTTTTTACACTTAAGTATTTTTCTAAGCCAATACTATCTTAACCGGTGTTGTATGTTGAATTTCAGTGCCCAACATTTGGCCATTTGGATTTGTTCATTGGTAAATCTTTTTTAATATTATTATCTTGTCTCTCTTTAAACAAATCTTTCAAATTTTCAAATTATTTTGGAGGTGAATTTTTAAAAATACCGTCATATAGATTCCTTTGTCTTGATAATGGTGTTTGTTACAATGTTGTTGGCCCAGTTGCTCTTTGATTAGTATTTGGGAGTTAAATATAAAAGTAAATACAAAATAATTTTTAGATGGAAAATCACATTAAAAGCATACTGGGAAATAAGAGTTAATATCACATGTAAATGCACATTTTTACCACTAAGACATACTAATTGTTTCCTCAATAAGCCAAAACAGAAAAAAACAACTGTTTCTTGTTTTATATGGGAATAAATGTATTTTGGCTTCAAACCATGACCTCAATAATCTAAAATATAGAAATCTGAAGTCAACATTTCACTGTGATCAAAAAGTTTAGCCTTTAAGTAATTGTTGCAGAAAAACAAATTTACTCATTTACCTTTATTTGTTAATATCTTATTATAAACATTAGCTAAGAATGCAATTATAGAGTGAACATAAACATAGCTCTTTTGTAATTTTAAAGTTATGCTAAAATATTTTAGCAATAATATAATCATATGAGCAAATAAGGATCCATACATCATTTCTAGGAAGAAGGATTGATTGAGTATTTTTAAAATGCCTGCTTTGGGGAGTGGCAACAGGGAAATAGTAGAGTGGGAAGCTCTGAATTCCTGTGTTTCATCAGAAACATAATAAAAAATCAGAAACATTGAAAACTCTGTCTTAAGTTTGTAAAACAGTCAAAGTCTTATAGCAGTAAGTGAATGCAGAGTAAATAAAAGTCAGGTAAATATTCCCCTGGAATGCAAGGAAATCGTAGCCAAAACAAGCTAAACCTAGAATAATCAAAATAGCAAATCCTGGGGAAAGGGAATATCTGATTACCAGTTAGTCCATTAAAATTTAGAAATGTCCAGTTTTCAACCAAAAAATAATAAAGCCATACAAAGAAACCAGAAAGTACTGGACACTCAAGAAAAAAGTAATTCACAGAAGTAGGCCCTGAAGAGGCACAAACATTAGACTTTCTGTACAAAGACTTTAAATCAAATGTTTTAAAATCATTCAAAGTGCTCAAGAAAAGTATAGAGAAGAACAAAAGGAAAACAGCAAAATAATACATGTGATAACAATATCAAAATAAAGATATAAATTATATAAAGGATCCAAGTAGAATTTCTGGCGCAGACAAGAAAAGTATAATATACTTCTCTCTAGAGATGTATAATAACTGAAACACAAACTTTGCAAGAGAGTTTCAACAGCAGAACGAGCAATCAGGAGAAATAATCAGTGAACTTAAAGAGAGGCAATAGTATTTTTGCAGTGTGAGAAACAGAAAGAAAAAAGATTTTTAAAAAAATGAACTGATCATAAGACACCTGTGGAACATTATAAAGAAGGCCAATGTATTCATTATGGGAGTCCCAGAAATAAGACTATGAGAAAATAAGGTGGACAGACTATTTTAAGAAAATTTAATCTGTTCTTGAAATAAAAAAAAAATAAAATAAATAAAATAAAACAACCCATAATTTACTACTAAGAAAAAAAAAAAAGAAATAATGGCTGACTATTTCCCAAATTTAATGAAGAACATGAAACTACACATTACAAATGTTCAGCAAATTTCAGGCAAAATACAGTCAAATCATTGAAAACTAAACACAGAAAAAGCTTAAAAACAACATGAGAGAAGTAAGTCACAAAATATTTTTGAAATAATTAGCCACAGATTTGTTATTGGAAACAATGGAGGACAGAGGCAGTGGGCTGATATAAAATACTGTAAATAGTCTGGGGTTTGGGGTAACAAAACTGTCATCCTAGAATTCTACATACAGCAAAACTGTCCTTCAAGTATTAAAAAAAAAAATTGTTAAGGGAACTTGTTACTAATAGACTTACCTTACAAGAAATGCTAAAGGGAATTCATCTAGTTGAAATAAAAGGACCCCAGACAGTGGTTTGAAGCAATATGAGGAAATTAAGAACATTGGTGTAGGTAGCTATGCAGGTAAGTAAAAAAGCCAACCTCGTTGTATTTTTGTTTGTAACTCTTCATAGTTTTCCTATGTGATTTAAAAGATACACGCATAAAATGATAACTGAAAATATATATAATAGGCATACAATTCAAAAAGAGGTAACTTTTATAAGATTGTTAAGAGAGTGGCAGAATGTATGAAAAATAAAATATTATTCATTTATCTGCTGTGTATGAAAGAATCACTTTAGATACAAAGACACAACAAAGTTTTAAGTAAAATAATGAAAACATACAGTCTATATTAAGAGTTACCACAAAAGACTTGGAATGACTACATTAATATCAGATAAAATAGATTTCCAATAAAATACATTTCCAAAAGAAAAATATATATATTGTTGGACGTTTCAATATAAAATAATTTTAAATGTATACATGCCAAACAATAGAGGCAAAATATATAAAGCAAAAATGGAAAGAATTAAAATGGAAAATAAATAATTCTACAATAATAGTTGGAGACTTCAATACATGACTTTACCATTCAATGCGGAAAGTACAGTCTCTTCCACAAATGGTGCCGGTAAAATGGGATATTTTCATGTAAATTATTGAAGTCAATCCCTTACCTTATACCACATAAATAAAGTTAAGTCACAACAGATAAAACACCTAAATGTAAGTGTCAATATTACAAACATCTTTTAAAAATGAGGGCAAATCTGCATGGCGGTGGATTTGGCAATAGTTTTAAAATATAATACTAAAAGTATAAGCAACAAAAGATAAAATTGGCATATTGGACTTCATTAAATTAAAAAAAAACTTGTGTATCAAAAACACTATAAAGAAAGTAAAAACAACCCAAAGAAAGGGAAAGAATATTTGTAAACTAAATATATGACAATAAGTTAATATCCAGAGTTTGTGAAGGATTTCTACAACTCAACAAGACAAAGAACCTAATCAACAAAACAAACAAAGGACTTCTATAGACATTTCTCCATAGAAGATTGATTAATGGGCCGGGCATGGTGGCTCATGCCTGTAATCCCTGTGATTTGGGAGGCCGAGGTGGACAAATCACGAGGTCAGGAGTTCGAGACCAGCCTGGCCAACATGTTGAAATCTCATCTCTAATAAAATACAAAAAATTAGCCAGGCATGGTGGCAGGTGCTGTAATCCCAGCTACTCAGGAGGCTGAGACAGGAGAATCACTTGAACCTGGGAGGCAGAAGTTGCAGTGAGCCGAGATGGCACCACAGCACTCCAGCCCAAGCAACAGAGTAAGACTCCATCTCAAAAACAAAACAAACAAACAAACACAGATTGATTTATGGTCAATGGGCACATGAAAAGAATGCTCAAGAAATAGAAAATAGAAAACATGTAAACCAAAATCACACCACTTCAAAAATTCTGTGATGGCTATAATCAGGAAGATGAAAAATAACAAATGTTAGCAAGGATGTGGGGAAATTGGAACTTTTGTACGTTGTAGGTGGAAATGTGAAATGATTTAGCTGCTGTAGAAATGTTTGGTTGTTTCTCCAAAAATTAGACATAAGATCACTATATGACTGGCAATTTCCCTCCTAGGTGTATATCTGAAAGAATTAAAATTCGGGACTCAAACAAATATATGCATACCAATATTTTAGCAGTATTATTCACAATAGTTAAAAGGTAGCAATAATACAAGTATCTATAAATAGATGAATAAATAAAATGGGGTATATATTACAATGGAATATTATTCAATCATCAGAAGGAATGAAGTATTGATGTATCCTACAACATGGTTGAACCTTGAAAACAATATACTAAGTGAAATCAACCAAACATAAAGAAGCATACATTTTAGATGAACGAACATGTATGTGAAGTATCTAGAATAGGAAAATTCATAGAGACATAACATAGACTAGAAGTTATCAAGGGCTGGGGTTAAAAGGAATTGGGAAGTTGTTGCCTAATGAGTATAGTAGAGGATTTCTGTTTGGGTTGATAACAAATTTTGGAACTAGATAGTGGTGATGGTTGTACAACATTGTGAATGAAATTCATGGCAGTAAATTGTACATATAAAAATATTAAAATAACAAATGTTATGCTGTATGTATTTTACCACAATAAAAATATAGTTTAAAAAAGAAAATGTCTGTTTTTATAACTGATTTAATGATTACTAACATTAAGAAGAAAGGTAGAAAAAACTTTCCATTGATTTCTGTCACTCTTTTCTTTCGGTTTTTCTGCTTCCTTACTTCATAGTTTTATTCACTGTCCAATTTCCTTCAAAGTAAAAATAATGAGTCATGACCCCAAATTGAGTCCTTATACTTTTCTAGCTACTACTTATTTTTTCTTTTTAATATCAAAGATAATTTGTTGTGTATATACTAATAACTCCCCAATATTTATTTCCAACTTTGATCATTCTTCTAGATTCCAGATGTAAGTTTCCAGTTGATTGGTATGGAATTTAACCTTGTATTTTTATGAAAATTTCTAAATTGTCATCTCTATTCTTTACTCTTCAATCTTCTGGTGACATTCTGTGAGTAGTTAGTTAATAATGAAACAAATAATATAACATATATTATCCCAAGTACTGCTGATTTTCCACCTCTTTTTGCCATATTGGCCTATGTACAAACAATTTTTCTAACTATAAGTTTTTCTCCATTGACTGAATAAGACTCTCACTTTACCTTTAGCCCTCATTCAATCTTGAACAACACGTATTTCCAACCACACCAAACTTCACGTACTCTTGCTAAATATTCTCATATATTCTTTTGCTCTTCTTGTTTTGTGGGCCTCTAATAATTCAGCCTCTCCAATTTTTATTATAGTTTAATTCATGCTAAACCCCTTTTATAAATTTAAAATTCTCCTTGTAGTTCTCCCTGAAATTTCTCAAAAACTATGTTTTACTTTTATTTTCCAATTATGTGATTGTGTCATTTAGTCCTGTGAGTGGGATTTTTGTCATTCCTATTTTTGTTTTCATGCATGAATATCACCCATTTGATTCAGGAAGCAAATGATAGTAAAGGCCAGACACTATATAAAAGTAGGTAAAATATTCTATGTTTTGCCATATGTTTTTCCGTATTATTTTTATAAGACTTATCTAGACATAATCAGTTATTTAAAAGACAAAGATATGCAGAGAACTATGGGAAGAGAAAAGTCAGTGTTTCTAGGGAGCAAGATATCATGATAGTTGTAACACCTTGTATTAACAAAGAGGGTATACTTGTAAGTTAAATGTAAAGCACAAAAGACACTTACTTTCATTCTGACCAAAGTCTCCTTATGTCATAATTATCCTTGATTTTTTTGCAGGATTTCTTGTTTTCACACTTACTTTCAGTTGTCATAAAATAGAAACTTCTTTGAATTTCATTTACTTCAGTAGTAATTTTAAATATCACCAGTAGATGCCATCTTTCGATACAAAATGAAAAAGAACTATATGTTTCATAAACTTGAAAGTATTAGAAGATGATAGGTATTTAGAAAGGTAGATCAATAGACAGATGCCAGATAAATGATGGATAGGAGGAGGACAGATGGAATAACAGATAATTACAAGAATTGATATCTACGGGTACACTTCCACATGGTAGGTCCTTAAGAAATATGTGTTGAGTGAATGAATAACTTAACTGATGATGTTAGGGATTGACAAATTAGACTGAAACTAGACAAGCAGGCCAACAGGCCCCAGAAATGGTCAGAAAATAAGGTAGTTTTAGGGGACCAGGTAAAAGGAAAAACAGGGCATTAAAAAATTAGAATTAATAGTTGGAGGTGGATCAGAGTAAGTTTGCAACAACTCTAGAATACCGGCCATCATGCAGAAGTTTACAGTGATGGTTAAAATTGGTTGAAGGCGTTTTGAAAAGCCCTTTCATCTTATTCAGGTAGATAAGTCGTTGCCTGAATCTAGTCATAGTATCTGAGATGGAGTTTCAGAATATACGAGGAACAAGAATCTTAGTCTTCATCTCTGGGAAAATTGTACCCAAATTGGAAGCGATTTAAAGATACGTGACAAGAATCAAAAGACAGAGTAGAATTATCTAGCAATGTCCAGAACATTGGAAGTATTCTTTTTCACAGTTGTGTAACACATTTACACTAAGAGATTATTCTACTGCCCAACTGTATTGATATTCACTTATATTCTCTCATGGGATGCCAAACTGCACATGGTTTTACTGCAGTTTTATTAATTTTAGTATTTATTTTAACCTTACCCACAGAGATTACCATTTCAATCTAGGCTGGGTATTCAAAATAAGTGAATAGTTGTCAGTGTTATAACACTTCATATAAGAATCAAATAATTAATTTGCATATACATATATATGTATATGTGTGTATATATAGCATTTCTGATAGCATTTCTTAGTTTACTTTTATAGGGAATATACCAGATTATGCAGTAAAAAATAACTACTTTTGTTAGTTTACCTAAATTAAATAACTTTTTGTTTATTCCAATACACAAATTATCAACAAATAGATATATCATTTATAACCAATTCAGAATTTTAAAATATTGTAGCACTATTACTATTTTTAAACAATGCTGAATATGAACTCCTTATAAAACATTCAGAACTCCCACAATACATGTCATTTATAAAAGATGATTCATGGTTGGGTGTGGTGTCTCATGCCTGTAATCCTAGCACTTTGGGAGGTCACGGTGGCTGGATCACCTGAGGTCAGGAGTTTGAGACCAGCCTGGCCAACATGGTGAAACCCTGTCTCTACTAAAAATACAAAAATTAGCTGGGTGTGGTGGCGAACACCTGTAATCCTAGCTACTCTGGAGGCTGAGGCGGGAGAATAGCTTGAACCAGGGGAGGCAGGGGTTGTAGTGAGCCAAGATTGTGCCACTTCACACCAGCCTGGGCAACAGAGGGAGACTCCATCTCAAAAAAAAAAAAAAAAAAGACTCATTAATAATTTGTTTGGGATTAAAAGTGAACATTATTACATTATTGTTTCTCAGATAATATGTACAGGGGAAATAAGTCTGAATACATAATATTTTATGCAAAACAAGATCTATCTATGTCTCCCTTCTTCTGAGTAGTAAAAAGTTAATGTTAATACATTTGGATCTCCCCCATCACATAGCTGGGGTTGAGTCTAAGTTCTTGGGGATACATAATGTAAAGAACTTAAGGACTAGTTGTATGATCTTCGATGTCTCTTCCAACCTGTGATAGCATCTCTGGAGACATTTTGAGTTGTTCTAATATCTTACCCTAGCTGCATGCAAGTCACTATTGTATTTTCTCACATTCTTACCTTTTCTCTAATCTGGCTAAAAATTAACTGCTTTCAGAGTTCTCTGTGGTTCCCAAGTTATATCTGTCTATTTTTGAAAAAGCACACCATATTCCGTGGGATTGTTTAGGACACTTTAGGATTTCTGTCCTACTATTTAAATGTCCTGGCAACATGTTAATTCTCCAGGTCATGCTCAGGCGAGTCTGATTTCATCATTGATATGAGATATGATATGCCCTTTATATTCTAGGGCTTTGCCACCACTTCATACTCTATTTAGGAGTAATATTTCCCTCATATTCAAAATTCCTACATCTGTCTATCTATCTGTCTGTCTATCCATTCATGTCCCGTAGAGCCTTTTCTCAAGGACTCACCAGTATTACTGGCTCCTAATTCTACTTGTTACTAATCTGCAACACAGAAAAGCCCACCAGGTAACCTGAGGATTTGATAATTTAAATAACATCATGTTTTCTTCTAGTTCTGATGTCTTCATCAGAACTTACTCCCTTTTCACAGGGCTTACGCTTTCTAAGTTCCAACTATAAAAGTTTACATTTTCTATATGATCAATTGAATCACTCCTTTTCTGAGGAATGAATAAAGCCAGTTCCAACGTAGAAAAGTGAGAAAAATCAAGAGTAATAAAAAATCGAGTGTTAAGAATTGGTTAATATTTCAAAAACAGAATCTCACCATTCTATAAATTATATTCCTAATGTTGCATATAACTATCAGATTTAGTTTGAGGAGCTATCAGAAAGGTGACTAAAGCAAAATGCTCTCATAGATCTCAAATTTAAAGTTTATGTTTATCTCTAAAATTACTACCCTTCTTGGGTCTTAAAAATGTTTCAGAATTCTTAAAATAGTGATTTTAGAATTCAGAAAACTCTCATGGTATTACTAAGCCATTTAGTATGACTTTACTTTCCCAATCATGTAGAAATTCCCTTTTATATGAATATTGATTCAGGTCTAGGTATTGTAGATAAGATTCTAACAACCTACATACACTTTATGGATTTAAAAAAAATAGCAAGATCCATTTTAAGGTCCACAGTTAAATTGCTAATTTGAGAATTTAGCAGTCTTGAATATGCTAGGTTTTCAGCGACTGTGGGAATTTTTAGTTTTAAACACTGATTGAAATGTTCTTAACAAGTTAGATAAGATAGATTCTTTATTCCTTTTTCTGCTTTTTTTTTCTTTTACTTGTTTTGATATATAGAAATTGTTTTCTCAAAAGTGTTTAATATGGTTTGTATGTTTTCTCCACTCCAAATCTCATGTTGAAATGTGACCTCCAATGTTGGAGGTGGGTCTAGTGAGAGATGTTTGGGTCATGGGGGTGGATTCCTCATGAACAAATGAGCTCTCTCACTCTTTGTGTTCAAGTGAGATCTGGTTGTTTAAAGCAGCCTGTCACGTCCTATCTCTCTCTGGCTCCTACTGTTGCTATTTGATGCACTGTCTCTCCATTCACCTTCCACCATAATTGTTAGCTTCCCGAGGGCCTCAGCAGAAGCTCTACAGATGTGGGTGCCATGCTTTTACAGTCTGGAGAACCATGAGCCAAATAAACCTCTTTTCTTTATAAATTACCCAGCCTCAGGTATTTTTTAATAGCTGTACAAACAAACTAATATAGAAAATTGGTACTGAGGAGTAGGGAATTTCTATAAAGATATCTGAAGACGTGGAAATATCTTTGCTAGTGGGGACCAGGCAGAGTTTGGAAGAGTTTGTAGGTCTCAAAGAAGACAACAGGAAGATGCGAAAAAGTATAGAACTTCTTGAGACTTGTTAAGTGGTTGTGACCAAAATACTAATGGAAATATGGCCAGTGAAGACCAGGCTGATGAGGTCTCAGATGGAAATGACAAAGTTATTGGGAATTAGAGCAAAGGTAACATTTGTTACACTTTAGCAAAGAACTTGGCTGAACTGTGTCATGCTCCTGGACTGTGGAAGCTTGAACTTAAGAGTAATGACCTACAGTATCTACCAGCAGAAATATCCAAGCAGCAAAATGTTCAAGCAGTGATGTGCCTGATTTTAACAATCTGTGATCAGATGCAAAAGCAAAGGAATGACTAGAAGTTGGAACTTAATTAAAAGGGAAGCAGAGTATAGGACTTTGGAAAAGTCACAATTGGCCATGTGATAGAGAAGGAAAAATCATTTTCAGGATAGAAATTCAAGTGGCATGTGGGGCAACCACTTTCTACAAAGATTAGCATGACTGAAAAAGAGCCAGATTCTAATAGCTGAGATAATGGGGAAAAAGCCTCAAAGACATTTTAGAAATCAGTGAGGCAGTCCCTTTCACCATAGGCCCAAAAGCCTAGAAGAAAAGAATAGGCTTTAGGGACAGGCCTAGGGCCCTGCTGCCCTGTGTGGCCTCAGGACACTGCTCCCTGCATCCCTGCTACTCCAGTTCCAGTTGTGACTCAAAGGACCTACAGCTCACGCCACTGCTTCAGGGGGTGCAAGCCATAAGTCTTGGTGGCTTTTTAAATTTTTTTATTAATTAATTGGTATATTTAATTAGTATTATTTTAATTGTTCCACTGTTTATAACTTACACACACAGAAAGAGAGAAGCTTTTTTCAGTTGGGAAGACATTTTATACAATTTCTTTTGTATTTCTAGTTCTCTAACATGTTCTGTGCAGTCTTTGCTTTCCTGCTTGTCAGATGAAATGCCTAATTACATGTATACTTCTACACTTGTGCACTGGTGAATTGTTTAGTGTGGAGAGTTAATTGTGAAGTTTGGAATTTTCTTTAATAATGTTCATGTATATTTATGATAGTTAAACACTGCATGACTTTTTTTCTGGATTGTAGAGATTCTATTTCTCTTTCTTTTCTTTCTTTCTCTCTTTCTTTCTTTCTTTTTTCTTTTCTTCTTTCTTTCATTCCTTACATCCTTCCTTCCATTTTGCTTTCATTTTATTTAATATTTTGCATTAATGATGCTATACTGCTTCTTAGAGTATTAATGCCAGTCATTGTAAGCATTAATTACTCCCTGTAGTACCAGGTGTCCATAATATCACGTTCTATGCCAGTTTTTATTTGTTAGTTTGCATTTGCTTGTTTTGAGAATAATTTCCTAAGATATTAGAGAAGCAAATTGAAATCTGTCAGCTAAAGGTGAAAAAAATAATCACTTTTAGTAAAAAAAAAGTCAACTTACTTTTCTAAGACCGTATTATATGATGTTGATAAGTCACTATTTCTACAAGGTTACTTAGCCTTCTCAGAAAAGGTATCACAGCTATGTGAGGCAATCAATTATACTCATGTGGTGCTATAGAAAGAACGTGCTGAGCCCATCCATTTTGCCCCATTCTTGAAAGCCAAAGTAGCACATATGCTAAGGACTTATCCAGACCCTTCTTAAATCAACTTCAGCAATTGTTTCCTTGAGAAAGTTTTACAGTCTGAAGATGTTTCCCCTGGTTTCACTTTCTCACAAGAGAAAGTAGACAGCAACTCAAGAAACCATGAGTTGAGACCAACAAATAAGCCTCTGTATCCCCAGGCTGAAAATAAATTCTAAGGATCTGGAGATATCATTCCTTCTTTGCAAGCCATGGTGTTTATCTTTTCCAATCTACCATCACTTATTTCTGATAACAATATAACTTTTCTCTAAGTTATAAATGGCTCACTGGGTGTATAAATGATGTAAATATACATAGAGTTACTAGTAATTTATTTACATTTGAAATAGCTAATACATTTTTCATATCTGTAAAATCTACAAGTTATTATTTTGCCCTCTATGAATTTAGTACTATTTGTGCTCATTCCAGCCATTCCTTTACGTTTTTAAATTATATTTTTTTGCTTTTTGGATAGAGGAATTATGCAGATAAATACCCTGTGTAACAAAATGTTAATTTTGTTGTAGCTATGAGCTACACAATTTTAGTTATGAAAAGAACAAGCAAACTAGATTTGGCAGAAATTAAAGTAGTCCCGATTCAGCAGTAATCTTACACAAAACCTAGATTCTTTTGTAATCAAATCAGACAAACTAGATTTGTATATAATTAGATCAGCATAATTAAATTCCCCATCTCTTAGGGAACATTAGAATGCACATGCGTAGGATTCATTATTTTTTCCCTTTGTCCCTAGCTGCAGTATTGAAAATCTACACCCAAGAACTTAGCTGGGTCTGCCACTTAAGGAGAGAAGTTCTTTTCCATTGATACTCCTTAAAATTAACTTTGCTGAAAAACTAATTGTATTTTTTAGAAAAACAAAGTTGCAATATTTTCCATTAAGTTTAATTTGGTTCCATTGTTCATCCACAATTTTAAATAATAAAATTATTTTTAAGACAATTAACAATCAGGGATTAAGAATGAAAAAGTGCATTCTTCTGTCATAATGGATTTTTTAAATAATCGAAAGATGTGTTGATCAACATCAATATAAGTATTGTTTTCACTTTAGCTCAGCCATTAAAAATGAAAAAAAATTAAAATATAAAATTAATATTTATTGATTTTTGTTTGATATATAGATTTTCTATGATTTTTACAATCTTCACATGAATTGCCATTATCACTTTTGTTAATATAAACATGTTATTTAAAAAGCTATGCATAGTTGATTTAAAGTTTACCTCAAGATATGCACATTATCAAATTATAAGTTGTTAAAAAATAATGTTGGCCAAAATGTACCACCCAAACCCAGCATGAAAAATAAGCAATTTCAAAAAAATATTTGTTTTAAAAGAAAAAAGAGCAGGTATAAAGAATATAAGGTGTAAAATACTTTCTTATTTATTCATCTCTAAATATAGGTGTTACTACAGCAACTAGGATGAGGATTATGTTAAATGAATGAAGTAAATCTTCTTCAATATACACCTTTTTAAATGTACTATCCTCCTCCAAGGACTAGATGAGTTCTCTAGGATAGTTCAAAGAAAACCAGTGAAGAGTTTAATCAAGCATGATTTTTAATTTTACTCCCACAGCCATAATCTCTTGGAAGGCTTTCTATCAAATTCTTTCTTCAGCAGAGAATGATTTATGTTTCCATATTCC
This sequence comes from Macaca fascicularis, assembly GCF_037993035.2. Taxonomy (NCBI): domain Eukaryota; kingdom Metazoa; phylum Chordata; class Mammalia; order Primates; family Cercopithecidae; genus Macaca; species Macaca fascicularis. The sequence goes on along the minus strand of NC_088384.1, from coordinate 52,101,378 downwards.
AGAGACAAATACTTTGTTCTTATACTCAGAAAAACACACCTTTCCTCGTTATTATCTTCCAAGGTGTCAGCTAAGGCATAGCGTAAAATACGCTTATTAGTGACTCCAAAAATAAGGCTTACAATAACTAAGATAAAAAGATAATGGGCTGTGAGCTTGATCAATGTGAGTTTCAGAACCCAGAGAGAAAAATAATAATAAGCAGCTGTCAATTTTTCCATCAAAACTCCTTTAGAGGTATAATATTTAGAGAGATGCTTTGACATACACTCCTTTTCTACTCAGAAACTTCTTCATTCCATGATACCCAAACTCAATAATTTAGTTAATTTATATTTGTTCTTAGTATTTTAGGTGATACTTCTTCATGAAACTTCAGCTCACAAGTATGCAAAAATATCGGATGGTTACATGCTTCAATATATCTTGTGGTTCATATTTATTGCCCTTAACAAAATTTTAAATAAACATTTTGTTCTATCATTACTCTTTAAATTATCTGTGGCCAAAATTAGCCTCCCCAGTCTCCACAGTTTGATAATAACACACAGTTTACCCCACACGTGGAGTACCATGCAAATTTAACAGCACCCCAACTTTTAATGAAATCAGTCCACTTATCACATACTTGGCTACAGAGACAATATCACATTGCTCTAAGATTTTCTTCTCAATTTCTGTACTTATTTCAGCACAGATTGGTAACAATTTATGCATGACCATTCATTTATTAAACATATTGTGTCACAAGCTGTGCAATTGAATATGTAATTTAGATGTTACCTGCTAGAATGAAGATCACAGGAGCAAGAATCTGTTGGTCATATTTCCTGCTATATTCTTAGTAATGAGCACAGTGACTTTGTGCATAAGAGGTAAGGTCTTTTACCAACAATTACTACAGAAATTATATCTAAGAATTGCATATTACCTAATTTGGTTGAAGATTCTTCAGTGTGAATATTTAAAATATCAATTACCCATTTTGATACAACTCTTTTAAAAAGTATCCTCAAGAGAAAACCTAAATATCCTTAAGACTCTAATGAAAAGACCAGTATGATATCTGTGTGGTATATTTATATGGGAATAGTGAGAGGTAGGCTACAAGTACAGGGAAAGACTAAATCATGAATATTTTGGAATCACTGAAGAATCCGAATTTATTTTGCAAGCAATATGGTACCAAGGAAGTTTTCTGAGAAGATAGCCATATAGTCAGAAGTAATCTTTAGAAAATTTAGTAAGTCAGTGGTTTACAACATGGCTTGGCAGGGGTGATGACAGAAAGAAGAAATGACAGTTCATTAGATAAATTGCATACAGAATATTACTTGGATAGGAAATGTTCAGAAAACTTGTCTTATAATTTCTAACTTGCTTGTCACTTATACGGTAATACAATTTATTATATTTTAATTAATTTTGCTTAATGTTTTTATCCCATGGACATCATATTTTTTACTAAATTGATAATGCAAAATTTATCAAACCTGGTGATATCATTTGGTTTTGTGTCCCCATCAAATCTTATCTTGAATTATAATTTCAAAATCCCCACGTGTTCTGGGAGGGACACAGTGGGAGGTAATTGAATCGGGGGCCGGTTCCCCAATGCTGTCCTCATGATAGTGAGTGAGTTTTCATGAGATTTGATGATTTTATAAGGGTTTTTTTATCCCTTTACTGTGTACTTCTCTCTCTCCTGCTGTCATGTGAAGAAGGACATGTTTGCTTCCCCTTCCATCATGATTGCAAGCTTTCTAAGGGCTCCCCAGCCTTGCAGAATGGTGAGTCAATTAAAACTTTTTCCTTTATAAATTACCCAGTCTCAAGCAGCTCTTTATAGCAGTATGAGAATGGACTAATACACCTGGTAAACAATAAGTAGGACTACCTAAAGATCCCTTAGTAAGCGGCATAAATACTAGAATACGGAACTAATCTCCATAGATATTCTAGACATTGACATTTCTGTGATGGAGTATAATAGTCTTTGTGATATAAACACACTTCCTCCAAATTCAAATACAATTTGATGCATTTTGCACTACACCATTCCAGGAAACAGGTAAAATGTTTGATAGTTCTGGGGCCAAAATTTGATGTAACTAGTTACCATGTTTTTAGTACAACCGTATTCAGAAGATTCTTGAAATTGTTCAAGCTGAGGTCCACACTGCTCATCTCCCCGGGTCTGATCACCATACCCACAATGTTTTGCCTAGTTTCTGTGGCAAGTAGAAACCTCTAAGTTTAGTCTATTGGAGTTTCAGTGTGAAGCGATGAACCTTTCTGGGAGCAACCCATATCCCTTTTGAGAAATATTTCTGTCCTTGTAACTGGACTCTGGAAAACTGAATATTCTTAAAATTGGAGGCAAAAATATCTTGAACCATTAAATATTCTCCATGATCTGTTAGTACGGTATTCGTCAAGTCTTAAATCTCAGTATACAAAGCTCCTCTATAATGAAGTGAAAGGGACAAATATGCAGTAGGACCTATTCAAATCCAAAAGACCAAGTAGGTTACACATGGTAGTTTCTTATTTTTCCATGACAGCAGCATTGCTTCCTCTCTCAGCTCTTCCTATAAACTTATGTGGATTTTCATTAAAAAGTTGAAAGTAAAAGAAAAGAGGTAGGCTTGATTTACATATAAATAATCTTTGCTTAAACTGACCTTCTAAAATAAACTGAGGTAGCATTACAGTATTTCTTAGGTATAACTATAAAACACAGGGGAAACGTACATTTCCATGAGGTAGAACTTTCATCAGTACATTTGATTGTCAACTTTTCCCTAATACAAGAGAGTCCAGAGTTACAGATTTATACAAGGGTGTCATAATGCCAACATTTTTAACATTTGTGCCAGAAAATCCTTGTCATGGAGTGCTGTCCATGTGCATTGCTGGATGCTTCATAGCATCCTTTGCCTCTACCCACTAAAATGCCAGTAGCATGGTGAAAACAAACAAAAAAAAAGTTTCCATCATTGTTCCCTCTCACATTGAGAACAATTAATTTACACTAATTATTGGGCAATTGTTAATTGTTTAGCTAGATGACTGCGTACTTGGAAGAGATGAGACTGAGAAGGGGTAGCAAGTAATTCTGGGAAAGCAGTATATTCAATGTACCTCACAGAATATGCGCAGGCGGTGAGCATGTTTGTGTCCCATGCTTGCCAAAGTACATGCACTCTAGAAGAGCCCCTGAGTAACTCAGTGGAAAAGATAGATGCCTATCAATTTTCCTATGTGACCACCTCAAAGTTTGCTCAATGGACTAATGAATAATCACATTTATACGGTAGTGAGATGAAGGTTTTATATGTGTTTTATTTCTCAATAAGCTTTATGTGGAATAAGTGTCCAACTGTTCAAGAACAAATACCAAAAATGTTACTGATAAATCACAATTCCCTGGGGACTGTAACCAGCCAATCAATGGTGAGAAAAAAACTGGACCCTTCTGATAATAAATGAAGTTGTTATTTGTCCTGGAATAGACACATAATCTGAATATAGATGTGCTTTACCTTTCTCTCTCCCTCCTCTTACACTTTCTTTATGATTGTTTCTTGAGCTATTCTGTACTTCATTGTCCATCTAATAATGCTCCAATGTGTGTATTGTTACATAGAACATAATTTATCGCCATTGTTAAGGCAGATGTTCATGGGATTTACTGAACTCACCATGTCCCTACAATTCAGAAGTTGTTGTCCCTATAGAACATTGTGATATCTATTAACGTACCTTTTATAATGTTAACTTGAGTTTCAGTAATGTCGCAAAAAATACGATATATGCTCTGATCCAGGGGAAATTTTATGTCATCATTTTTCTCTTAGTTAGACCAAAAAAAGAGTGGGTATATAGATGGTATACATATTTTTTTTTTTTTTTTTTTGAGACGGAGTCTTGCTCTGTCACCCAGGCTGGAGTGCAGTGGCCGGATCTCAGCTCACTGCAAGCTCCTCCTCTCGGGTTCACGCCATTCTCCTGCCTCAGCCTCCCGAGTAGCTGGGACTACAGGCACCCGCCACTTCGCCCGGCTAGTTTTTTGTATTTTTTAGTAGAGACGGGGTTTCACCGTATTAGCCAGGATAGTCTCGATCTCCTGACCTCATGATCCGCCCGTCTCGGCCTCCCAAAGTGCTGGGATACATATTTTGTTAAATTTATACCAAAGTACTTCACGTTGTTTAGTGCTGTTAAAAATGGTATTGTATTTTTTGTTTCAAATTCCAGTTGTCTATCAAAGGTATATAGAACAGCAACAATGTTTTGTACATTAAACTGGTATGTTACAACGTTGCAGCAACAGCTTATTCATGTCTGAATTTTCTTTTGGTCAATTGTTGGGGAATTTTTTACATAGACAATCATGTTATCTATGAACATAGATAGTTTTATTTCTTCCATCTCAAACTGTATAACTTTCATTTTCTTTTTTGTCTTGTTGCATTAGTCAGGATTTTAGCAAAATGTTGAATAGGAGACATGAGAGGTGACATACTAGCCTTGTTTCCAGTCATAGGCTGATAGAATGTAGCTTCTCTCTACTGGATATGATGTTAACTCTACTTTTTAAAAATATATTCCTTGTTGATTTGAATAAATCCTCCACTATTTCTAATATGCTATGAATTTTTTTCATGAAAAAATGTGTTGGATCTTGTCAAACACTTTTTCTGCATAGATGGATATCATCCAATGATTTTTTTGTTAGCCTGTTGATGTGGTAAATTACATTATTATAATATTTTCAAGTACTGACACAGCCTTGAAAAGTTGAAATACATCTTATGTAGTTGTGGCATACATTATACATAGTTCTTTATATACCTTCTTAGATTTGCTGTAGTAATAATTACTTGACAATGTTTACATCTGTCTTTCTCTGCTTTTAATTTGTTTTATTTAGACCATGTATATTTCAAGTGATTGTTGAAATAGTTAGAGTAATATCTACCATATTTGTACTCCTTATTAAAGTGGGACTTGTTTGGTTCTTTTCATATCTTCCTCTCTTTACTTGCCTTCTGTGGTGTGAATTGAGTACTTTATGTGATACCATTTTACCTTCTCTTAGGATATCAGTAATATTTTCTTTAAAAATTTTTATAGTGAGTACTCTGAAATGTTTTTTATTTTTAAATTTCAACCAGTTATACTTGATTCTCTATGGAGAAAGTCCACAGGACTCCTCATATTGTTATTCTTAAAGTGCTTCTGTTCTGTTCAGGTGTTGATTTGATTTAAATTTGATAAAATTGAAACTGAACTTTTATGTCAACTTAGGAAGAATGGACTGCCTAACTAAATTAACTCTTTGAATCCGTGAGCATTAAATACCTTCCTGAGTATTTAAATGTTTTTTAATAATGTTTCTTAACTTGCCTTATACAGGTTTTTAAAATTTCATTAGCCATGTTTTGAAGGATTTTTTATTCCATTATAAATGGAATAAGGCAGCACTATAGAATATGTTATGGTGAACAAATGTTCTTAGTGTTAGTAGGAGATGGGATACATGAGAAAATGAATTTATCGAAACTAAACAATGCAATTAAGATCTGTGTATTTTAGCTTATTTAATGTACGGGCTCCCAGTCATAGGTTATTTTGTCTCAAGGAATATTTAGCACGGTGTGAAATCATTCTTGTTTTTAACACCAGTGCGGAGGTGATAATGGCTCTGTGAGTAAAATCCATGGATGCTGCTGGACATTCTAAAACTCCTAAAACAGGTCCCATGTAATAAATAATTCTCCAGCCTAAAAGAGCAATGATGCTGCTGTTGAGAAACTCTTACATAAAGTGCATGTGACTTTTAAAAATTACATTTGTAAAATTAAAAAAAAATATTGTTTAGTAACTCAGAGGACAACTTAGTAGACAATTTAGTATCTAAGAGTAAGTCAGGGTATTAACATAAATGTTAGTATACTTTGACAGTATCAATGTACAAATTTTCTGAGAAGAGTTATATTTCACTGAACAAAAAATAAAATGCTTATTATGTAAAGGTAAATATGAAAATTTCAACAAATATTATAAATTGAGAAGGGATGCAAAAGCGATATCATTTTGAAACAATAGCATGCTGTTCCACAAAAGCTACTCAACTATTAAATCAGATATGTGATTTTATTGAAGAAAAATCTAATAGGTGTGACCAGTTTGTATTAATAAGGGACACATTTTTGGTAACTGGGAAAAGTTTCGGCTTCCATCAAATAGTTGAAATTTTCACCAGATTTATCTGCATATGTGTTTTTTCTTGAAATCTCTTTTATGCTGACATTGCCACTTCAGCACAAGCATGTGAAACCAATAGTTGATCATTATAAAGAACAGTCAAAGCATGATTGTTCATATAGCCTGAAAAGGGAAATGTAGTTTTACACACAGGAAAAGCTAAAAGGAATCAAACGTGATTTCCTGCACACCCCACATTAGGATAGAGTTATATCCAAACCATCTTAAAGGCAGGCAGACTTAAAATATAAATAAATAATCTCTATAGATGGTGTCTTCATTTTTATTGAAAATTCTACTTAATTTTGCTTAATATACTTTATCAGAAGGATATTACTTTTGGTTGGTGTATCTATAAATTAATTAAGGCATTTAGCTTCTATTTTCACTTTCAGTCATATGAAATTATTTCTTCACTCAAAGTAATTAATCAAGTCGGATTCTACCCTGAAACCTCCCTCTACACTTTTTCTTCTTTTACTTTTAATCATTCCAAAAACATCATTACATCTCTTTCACTTAATATCCAGGTTGCTTCTAAAATTACTCGTATCTGTCCATATATGTTCAGTATTGCTCCTGCACATACGTCAATGTAATTTTTTCAGGTTCTATAATATTATCATATTTACTATTTCCCATTATAACACTAATAAATGCTTTTATTTATTTAAACAAAGTGATCTTCCCGAAGACAACTGTATAAAAAACAGAGGAACTAGGTTTCTTAAAGTCAAGGAATATTCCTATAGAATATTGATTTTTACTCATTTCTAATTATAGTACATGTAGGTGCTTTTCATTAATACATTAATGTTAGTGTTTTTAAAAAGTAATTATTTTTATCAATAAAATGCAAAATATTATTCTGTATATAATTGCATCCACTAGGGTATTTGCACTAGTGTGGCATCCCGAAATATTTTTTTGGATATGAAAGACTAAGACAAGACTTAGTCAAGAAATTATGTATTTAGTCGAAACTTCTTCTCAAGGATGTTCTTCATTTGGACAATTAATGAAATCAGAATGTTAGGTATCAAAAAGCCATCTTCTACATTGTTGCCTCAGTGTTGAACAAAATTCCAAATCTGACCCATTTTTGTGCTTAAAAATATACCAAAATCCATTCCTTATGTCATAAAAAAGCATAACATCTTTCACTCACATACTCAATACATTCATATTGTCCCCCACCGTATTATCAGATCTACTACATCTCTTTTAGATATTAAAGACCCAGAAATAAAGAAAACAGTGGTTGTCTCTATTTTAAAGAGCAGGTTAGGTAAAATGGTTTCAAGTGTTATGAAAGCTGTAAGATTTGAAAGACAGAAAGAAATTTGGAAGTGGTTAAAGAAGCCCTAGACGAAAAATATCTTGTTATTTGAAGAGTGAAAGAAAGTAGATTTCTTCCAGGCAGAGAGAACAACAAATAAAAACTTCAGTGTATAACTAGGCTCTCTGGGTTCAATGAGCAGAAAGCTGTTCTGTTTTCTTGGGACTTGGTGAACCTCTTTGAAACAGAGCGAAGTGAAGTCAAAAAGACCATCTAGCACTGCCTGACGCGCGCCGAGCTGGAGCCCGCCCGACCCTGAGTGGCGCCGGGCCCGACATGGGGCTCCTGGGTCGCGGTGGTGGGCGGGCGATGCTCCAGCGGCCTGACCAGCCATGGAGGCCAAGGCAGGCGGCCCGGAGGAGGTGATGGACGAGGAGATAGTGCGGCGCCTGGGGAGGGAGGAGGCGGCGCGCCTGGTGGCACTGGTGCAGCGTGGCCGCCTCATGCAGGCGGTGAATCCGCAGCTGCAGGGCCACCTGGGCGAGATCCGCGAACTCAAGCAGCTCAGCCGGCCTCTGCAGGCAGAAAACCGTGAGCTGCGCGACCTCTGCTGCTTCCTGGACGCGGAGCGCCAGCGCGGGCGGCGCGCCGCGCGCCAGTGGCAGCTCTTCGGGACCCAAGTATCCCGGGCAGTGCCCGAGGACCTGGGCGGCTGCTGGGAGAAGCTGGCCGAGCTGGAGGGCCGCCCGGAGGAGCTGCTGCGGGAGAACCTGGCGCTTAAGGAGCTCTGCCTGGCGCTGGGCGAAGAACGGGGCGCCGGCGGCGGCCCCGGCAGCGCTGGGGGCTCAGGTGCCGGGCCAGCACCCGAGCTTGCCCTGCCCCCGTGTGGGCCCCGCGACCTAGGCGATGGAAGCTCCAGCACCGGCAGCGTGGGCAGTCCGGATCAGTTGCCACTGGCCTGTTCCCCCCGATGACTGAAGGCACTGCCTCCTCCACGCTGATGCCCGCCTGGATTGCTCCCGGAGCCCCGGGACCGCTGTGGACCTCGGGACCTGGACGCCGTCCTGGCTGCCCAAGAGGGGCCGCTGGCATGGACTAAGAAATCCTGATACCGAGAAGGGCCCCTCGCTCTTGCTGGCAGGGCAGCAGGGGGACTGAAGGCTGGAGCGGAGGGACTTGCTGGGGGTTGGATTGGGGGTAATAAACCCGTAGGGAAGCGGGGAAAAAAAAAAAAAAAAAAGACCATCTAGAAACCTTTCAAGATTATTTGTTCCATGGGATTGACTTTACATCCTATATTTAATAGAGAAATGTGGAGGCTTTTATCTTTGAGACAGAGTTTCGCTCTTTTTAAGCAAGTAAGTTATATGATCTGATAATATTTGAAAATATGAAACCAGCTTTTCATGAATAAAAGATTGTACAGGGACAAGAAAACCTGTAGATAGACTGGTTAGGATAACAGTGAGATACTAAGTAAGAGACAGGGTGCTTTGAGCAAAAATCATGGAAGTTAAGATGGAGAAAATTACCTAAATCATGTCATATGATAGTGATATATTCAACTGCACTTGAGAATGGATTGCACAGAATAATGAAATGAATAGATAATTATGTGATAGGTCTTTAACTTGATGAATTAGTTCCATTACTGTGCTTTTTACTCGATTGGCAAAACAGGGAAAGGAAAGTAAGGAGCATCATAGCATTCATTATTTTAAATTCAAAGAGTCTATGTTATGTGTTTTTCTGTTTTCTCTACTGAGTATTAGACCATGTCCTGGCTGGCTTGATCAAAATTAAAATGGAAGGAAAGCTGGTTGTATATATATGACAGAAAATATTTTAATCATAGTTATAAGGTAAAATCCAAATGGATAAGAGAACTTCCTAGCAGCTGAAAATGAGAATTCAGGACTTTCTGCTGAGTACGTTGGGGAAAATTTAAAATGTTGGTTGTAGCACTGGGGGAACAAGAGAGATAACTGAAAGCCATGTCTATCCAAACCATGTGGGTTCTTCATCACAGGTGGATCTTTGCCTCACTTGTCTTAGATTAGTTAGTAAAACAAAAGGAAGATATCTCAGTCCCCACTTTAGTCTCCGCAGCCCCCACACCAAAAATCCAGAATGTTTCTGATGTTTTCATCATGTCTACGATCCAAACATAGTGCCTACCATATACCCCAAAGTGTTCAAACTGCAAGAACAAAGATCAGTGTCCATGAATACATTATTAGTAAAAAACAAAACAAAACAAAACTTATTTTTATATCATGTTCTACTGCTGGGCAAGTTTGCCAATGCTTTGTAGGATCTTCCTATTAAGCAAAGAAGAGACTTAAGGAATGTACTATTTTCTGTTTTTCAGATAAAGCATCTGAAACTCAGAGGTGATGCCCAAAGTTACAAAGCATAGCTGCAAACTAGCGGAGTCAGGCTCAAATAGATATTTTCAGATTTCAAGTACATCAATCATCAGACTTTACTCTACATCACCCCCTACCTTGGAGAATGAAATAGTTATGCAGGATTGCATAACTTGACCTCATTAGGACAAGAAACTCTCTCTGTCTTACAGACACTCTTATCCAGGGGTTGCATTCACTGTAGGCTGCTAAAGGCTGCATCAGCTCACCTCACAAGCCAATCATTCATAAAAACTTTGAACTCAAAAAATGTCAGGGACTTCACTACCTTGAACACAGGTTATGGATATATTTCATTACTCAAAAATTGTTACTCAAGATTAAAAATCTGAACATAAGTATCATCATTTTCAGCATTATCAGGCTTTATGTCTTTAAATATTATTTACAGAAAAAACACTGCTTAATTTTCTTTCTTTAAAGTCATATATACCATTGAATTTTGAAGTAGCTCAGTTTTAGTCAAAATCGCACTGACACAATTATTTCTCATGGGGTTAGCATGGCCCTATGGCCCTCTCTCTTTCACAAGTATGAAGCAAATTTCCATAAAATGCCATTGGCATCCCTCTAAGGTTTCAAATTCATATGAGGAACTGGAAGGCAAAAATTGCTCCAAATGTTTTAAGCTTAGAAAATTGAATGGAAACATAGAATGAAATTAAAGTCATTCCATCCTTTGTGATCATGTGAACATTATTTTTCAACTTTCTGATTTTTGAATTTTGAGGCAAACAGAGGATGTCAGTGTAGTGGCTCTAAGTTAGCAAAGAGAGGAATGGTATCAAATGACATGACAAACAGCTAGAAGCTGAACTCCTTTTGGCTTCTGATGAGGAGCTTTAATTTTATTCTAGGACTAAGTAGGCTAGTTAGAAAAAGTTAAGATAATTTGAATGATTTGATAATTTGATTGTTAGTACTCATTGGAGACATCAGTAAGGATTGTTTGAGTTAGTGGTCTGGAAAGTATGAAATTCAGATTGCAGTGGGTTGACCTGTGACAAAATATATGGCAAGAGACAAAGCAGGTGTAGGAAACTCTTGGATATACATTTTTGTATGAGTGTGTGTACAGAATGCCCCAAAATTTAGAAACTACAAGTGACATAAGTCAAGGAAAAAATAAAATTCTGCATCTATTTGAGTGTGTGTGCTGAAACCAGAGATACTAAAACATGTACTGGGGAATTATCTGCTGTAGAGAAAGTATTGATTTAAAAAATACAAATTAGTCTATGAGAGGTGAGAAGATCTGAAATTTGAAATTAAGGGAATATCATTAAAGAAAGGTACAGGCACAATGGAAAGAATTTGCTGATATACTTTCACACTGTTACCAGAATAGAATATAAAGTTTTTTCACTAGATGTTTCATAACACCCATTTCACATCATAGTCTGAATAGAAACATTGGAAACAGTCAATCCAGATTTCACATCACATTCAGGTAATAAGTACTGAATCTGTTGCAAATTGCTTTCAATTAATTTCATTTTTTTGTTTCTTCTTTCTGAACTGTTCCCTATCCCCAGCAGTGATGTCTAATTGGCCAGAGCTTTTCCTTCTGGGTCTGACTGAGACCTATGCCCAGAGAAGTCCTCAGGCTCTCTACTTACTCATATCTCATTTTGTTAACCATTTCATTTGTTTAGAATGAGTTATAGAATATTGCTTGAAACTAATTACTGTAATGAGATTATCAGATTTTTCTGAGTTAATACATTACCCATTCAATGCTTAAAATATGCTTTCTAAAATCAAGGTCTTATGTAAAAATATACAGATTTAAAGGCAAAGGTTTCCTAATACATAAAAATTAGAAGTCTTCATTATGAAGAAAGCTCATCTTCCCTCAGATGACTAAATGATGATGGATTTCTGTTTTTGTTTTTTTTTTTTTTGAGACAGAGTCTGGCTCTGTCGCCCAGCCTGGAGTGCAGTGGCAGGATCTCAGCTCACTGCAAGCTCCGCCTTCCAGGTTCACGCCATTCTCCGGCCTCAGCCTCCCAAGTAGCTGGGACTACAGGCACCGCCACCTCGCCCGGCTAATTTTTTTGTATTTTTTTAGTAGAGACAGAGTTTCACCGGGTTAGTCAGGATGGTCTCGATCTCTTGACCTTGTGATCCGCCCGTCTCGGCCTCCCAACGTGCTGGGATTACAGGCTTGAGCCACCGCGCCCGGCCATGATGATGGATTTCTAAATTTGATTTGTGTATAGATTTAATGCTTAATTTAATACTCTGGAAAATAAGTGTTTGTAGAGTGGTATAAAAAAGGGGGACAATTGGCTGGGCAGGGTGGCTCACGCCTGTAATCCCAGCACTTTGGGAGGCCGAAGCGGGAGGATCACAAGGTCAGGAGATCGAGACCATCCTGGCTAACACGGTGAAACTCCGTCTCCACTAAAAATACAAAAAATTAGCCGGGCGAGGTGGCAGGCGCCTGTAGGCCCATCTACTTGGGAGGCTGAGGCAGGAGAATAGCGTGAACCCGGGAGGCGGAGCTTGCAGTGAGCCATGATCTCGCCACTGCACTTCAGCCTGGGCCACACAGTAAGACTGCGTCTCAAAAAAAAAAAAAAAAAAAAAGAAAAGAAAAGTAAAAGAAAGTGGGGGGCCATTGTTGGAAAACACAAACCATTCTGAAGACAGTCATAAATTCCTTATCTATTGAGAATCACATAGAAAATGTTTTAAATATGATTAGATACTTTAGTAATGGACTGAAGGATTTCATCATTAAATTTTACAAGATTAATGGGAAAATACATGAAAATCAATAATACATAATTAAAAATTTATCTGCGGTTAAAATGTATTTAGATATTCAGGCCACTATTTAATATTCCTTTAACAGAAATTCATATATAGGTTATATATATATATATATATCCTACATAATTGTATACTATGTACTATAATTACTTATATATAATTATGGAATATATATCCTCATATTTAATTTATGTAAATATATACTCTATATTCACTTATATATAATTATGGAATATATATATCTCCTACACAATTTTATACAAATACATAGTATGTTTCTCTTATGTGTATGTAGTGTGTGTGTATGTACACACAATACAAATAAATTTACATAATGTATGTGGACCATATATTTATTTCACTATATTTCGTGTTAACATTTAGTATGTTTGTTTTAATTTGGCAAGAGCTTCAATAAAGTATACACTTTGCAGAAGTATAATGGGAAATAATTCAATTACTTAATTTTGGGAATATATAAAGATGAAAGTTAACATTTTTTCCAACAATAGTAGAAGGATCATTACGGAAACACAATTTCCTCAAGCAAGAGTTGGAAATTAAGACCTATGGGATGGGCAAACTATGTCAATTACATACTGATTCTATTAGTGTTTAGCTTTGGGCATTACTTGAAAATTTTCTCTATTGCTATCAATATTTTATTGCAAATGTCCTAAAAGCTTGTTCCTATTTATAGTCATTCTTGCATATGTGCCATCAACATCATATGATAAAGCTTTGAAAACCACTCTATCCTGATGTAAAACACGAAGTTTAAATATTAGATCAAAAATTTTTATTATACTCTATGTACATTCATGAGTTACAAAACATAAAATGGTAAATTCTCTTTCCTGTCATTTTTTTTTTTTTTCTCTCAGCCACAGGACAAAAATCTAAGTTTTCCTTTTTCTTTCTCCCCCGCACTCCCCAAGGAGCTGCTTTAGAAGCACCATGATAATTTATAATGTCATTTTATCTTAAATTATCTTAAAGTACAACTGACACATATTAATTTTTTTTACTTTAAGTATCTGATTCTACACACACAGAGACACTCACACACACATGTACATATGTCAGCTTGGGTTTTAAAATCTTAATAATTAAGAAAAAAGTTAATTTTTATTTGGGGCAACAGAAAGTTTTTCTTTAGAAAAGGACAAGAAAGAATTTGGGGAGGTGATGGAATTAATCTCTATTGTAATTGTGACTGTGATCATACAGAACTGCATATTTTAGTTAGCACTCATGAAATTGTAGAATAAATTTGTAAATATTTGTATTTAAATTACACTTCAATAAATATGACTGAGAATAGTAATTTCACTAACAAGATGAATGTTCTAATATCTCTGCTTATCATTGATAATATTTATTTTGGTAATATTTATATTTCTGACAAACACATTATAATAAAGCTCATATTCATTTCAAAATGCATATTATAGTAAACTGAGGTAGATTAATAAAAATTATTAAAACCAGTAATATTTATTTTTGTTGAGTATGTGAAGAAATAGTCATGTTGGAAATGTAAACTCATATCATAGTTTTAGATAGAAATTGCACAGTTTCTGTCAAACTACAAACACATACTTTTAAAAATTTTATGTTAAAGCTTTAATGAAATTATTAAATCTTTAATAAAAATAATTAGAAATGTGATCATAAAAGCACTTTTTATATTTTATGGTTCTCAATAAGTAAGAATTCTATAGCATAAATAAAATATGCCCACAATATGTAATTACTATAATAACGTCTGTAAAACCAATTGTAGATTTTGTCAATCATGTGTTGTAGTGTCATGCGGCTGCTTTAAAAACTGATCACAAGCTTACTTGCTTAAGACAACAGATATTTATTCTCTCACAGTTTCTACAGGCCACAAGTCCAAAGTAAGTATTACTAGGTCAAAATCAAGATGTCAGTAGGTACATGCTCCCTGCAGAGGTTCTAAGGAGAGAATCAATTTCTTGGTTCTCCAAGCTTCCAGAAGGCTAACATTCAGCATTTCTAAGCTCGTGGCTACAGCACCACAACCTTGAAGCCAGCATCTTCAAATCTCTGTCTACTCATCTTCCGATTGCCTTCTCCTCTCTGCATGTCAAATTTATCTGTGCCTCCATTTTATAAGGATACCTGTGATTGCATTTAATGCCCAGATGGATAATTCAGTAGAATCATGGCACCTCGAGACTCTTCATTTAATCACATCTGCAAAGACACTTTTTCCAAAGAAAGTAATTTTTATAGGGTCTAGGGATTAGAATCTGATATCTCTGAGGGCCATTTTAGTAATAGGATACCTTTTTAAGGCAGACACATATAAATACTTATAAAAAATTCTGGAAGAACCCATAATAATAAAAACTGTTAAAATATTTAACATTGCAGAAGGCAAATGCTTATACTGAGAAACTGTATTAATAAGTCTATTTATAACACTAACATTTAAAGATACATATTTATACACTCTGGCATAAAATACCATATGTATTAATTACATAGAATTTACCTACAATGTGTATTAACATAGATTTCTTGTGAGTGATAATATGCATGTGACAGTTTAGATTGATTAAAATCTTGGATTGTTTAATAAACTCAAAATACTATTTATACCCTTAAAATAACATTATAAAACAAGTGATTGTTAAATATTTATTGTATGTGCTTAATATAATCTTTTTAAAAGGCTTTTATGAGTTTATTAAAGACATTCCTAGCAATTTTTGAGATTAAAAACATTTTTGCTTATAAATGGTACTTTATACTACTAGAACATATTCTGCAAAGGGACATTTTTTTAAAATGCTGTCATTGATCATTAGAGAAAGGCAAATCAAAACCACAACGAGATACCATCTCACTCTAGTTAGAATGGTGATCATTAAAAAAGTCAGGAAACAACAGATACTGGAGAGGATGTGGATAAATAGGAACGCTTTTACACTATTGGTGGGAATGCAAATTTGTTCAACCATTGTGGAAGACAGTGTGGCAATTCCTCAAGGATCTCGAACTAGAAATACCATTTGACCCAGCAATCCCATTACTGGGTATATACACAAAGGGCTACGTATCATTCTACTATAAAGACACATGCACACGTATTTTTATTGAGGCACTATTCACAATAGCAAAGACTTGGAATCAACCCAAATGTCCACCAATATTAGACTGAATATAGAAAATGTGCCATATATGCACCATGGAATACTATGCAGCCATAAAAAGGATGAGTTCATGTCCTTCGCAGGGACATGAAAGAAGCTGGAAACCATCATTCTCAGCAAACCCTAACAAGAACAGAAAACCAAACACTGCATGTTCTCACTCGTAAGTGGGAGTTGAACAATGAGAACACATGGACACAGGGAGGGGAACATCACACACTGGGGCCTGTCGAGGGGTGGGGGTTAGAGTAGAGATAGCATTAGAAGCAATACCTAATGTAGGTGATGGGTTGATGGGTGCAGCAAACCACCATGACATGTGTATACCCATGTAACAAAAGTGCACATTCTGCACATGTACCCCAGGAATTAAAGTATAATAACAATAATAAAAGTTATTTTAATAAAATATTTTTATATTTAATTTCTATGATTTATTAAAGTCTCTGGAGAAATTTAAAAAATAAAACTCTACAAGTAATTTATTGTTCTTTTTTGTCTTATTAGGAAAAGTATTTTTTTCAGATGAAATCATCTCATAACAATGACACATATTGTTGCTATGAAAAAAAAGATTGTCTTTTCAGATTAATATTAATGAGAAAATTTCAAATTTTTCCCATGTAGAAATATAAAAGGAAAAATTAAACACATATTATTACCATTATCCAACATTTATTTTGTTTTTCTTTTTTTTAACTTTTAATTTTTATGAGTACATAGTAGATATATATGTTTGTAGAGTACCTGAGCTATTTTGATTCAGGCATACAATGTGTAATAATCCCATCAGTGTAAGTGAGATATCCATCATCACCTCAAGCATTTATATCATTTCTTTGTGTTACAAACATTCCAATCATAATTTTTTTAGTTATTTTAAAATGTAAAATAAACTGTTGTTGACTGTTATAACCTTATTTTCCTATCAAATATTATACATTATTCATTTGATCTGACTATACTTTTGAACCCATTACCCATCCCTCCCCACGCCCAATCCTCCACAGTATCTGGTAACCATTTTTCTAATCTCCATCTCTATGAGTTCGATTGTTTTAATTTTTATCTTCCATAAATGAGTAAGAACATTCAATGAAGTTTGTTTTTCTGTGCCTGGCTTGTTTCACTTAACATAATAACCTTCAGTTTCATCCATGTTTTTGCAAATGAGAGAATCTCATTCTTTTATGGCTGAATAGTACCCCATTGTATATACACACATTTTCTTTATCCATTCCTCTGTTGATGGAAACAGGTTGCTTCCAAATGTTGGCTATTGTGAATGGTGCTACAATAAACATGGGAGTGCAGATACCTCTTTGATATACTGATTTCCTTATTTTGGGGTATACACCTAGCAGTGGGATTGCTGGAACATATAGTAGTTTTATTTTTAGTTACATAGGAATCTCCATACTGTTCTCCATAGTGACAGCACCAATTTTTCATTCCCATCAACAGTGTATGAGGGTTTCCTTTCCTCCACATCTTCACCAACATTTGTTATTGCCTGTTTTTTATTTTTTATTTTTTGATTTGAAGTTGTCATGAGGCTTACAAAGAGCATCTTATAACCCATTGTTTTAAACTATTGAAAACACTGATTGCAAAACACAAACAAACAAACAGGCAAAGAGAAAACTTAACAATTTCTACATTTTAAATCAACATTCCTCACTTTTTAAGTTTTTATTGTTTCTATTTATATCTTATTGTCTATGTCTTCAAAAGTTATTGTAGTTACTATTTTACATAAATTAATCTTCAGTCTTTCTACTCAAAATATGAGTAGTTAGCACGACATAATTAGGGTGTTACAATAATCTGTGTTTGTCTGTGTACTTAATATTAACAGTGAGTTTTGTACTTTCAGATGATTTTTTTTTCTCAGTATCAACATTTTTCTTTCAATTTAAATAACTCCTTTTAGCATTTCCTATAAGACAGGTCTGGTATTGATGAAATCTCTCAGCTTTTGTTTGTTTGTTTGGCAAATTCTTTATTTCTCCTTCATGTTTGAAGAATATTTTCACTGGATATGCTATTCTAGATTTTTCCTTTGGAAGTATAAATATGTCATGCTACTTTCTCCTGACCTGTAAGTTTTCCACTGAGAAGTCTGCTGCCAGAAATACTGGAGCTCCTTTGCATGTTTGTTTCTTTCTTTTGCTGCTGCTAGCATCATTTTGTTATTCTTTACGTTTGGCAGTTGGATTATTAAGTGTCTTAAGGTCGTCTTATTTGGGTTAAATCTGCTGTTTGTTCCATCACCTTACAGTACTTGAATATTGGCATCTTTTTCTAGGTTTGGAATGTTCTCTGATATTATCCCTTTGAATAAAGTTTCTACCCTTATCTCTCTCTCTTGTCTTTTTGAGGCCATTTTTCTAGATATTGAAGTTGTGCTTCATTCTTTCTTATCATTTTGTCTCCTCTGACTGTGTATTTCCACATAGCCTGTTTTCAAGCTTACTAATTCTTTTTTCTGTTTGATGAATTCTGCTGCCAAGAGATTGTGATGCATTCTTCGGCATGTTAATTAAATTTTTAAGCCCCAGAATTTATGCTTGATTTTTAAAAATTAGTTTAATTTCTTTTTTAAATTTATCTGATAGAATTTTGAATTTCTTCTCTGAAGTATCTTCTATTTTATTGAGTTTTTTCAAAATAGTTATTTTTAATTCTCTGTCTTAAAGATTACATATCTTTGTCAATCTGGGATTGATCACTGGTGCTTTATTTAGTTTGTCTGGTGAATTTATGTTTTCCTGACTGGTCTTGATGCTTTTGAATGTTTGTCAATGTCTGGTCGCTGAAAAGTCAGGTATTCATTGCAGCCTTTGCAGTATGGGCTTCTGTGTATCCTCTTTCATGGGAAAGTTTTCCAAGTATTCAAAGAGAACTGACTGTTGTACTCTAAGACTTTGGTAACTACAACCATATCTGCATTAGGAGGTACTCCAAGCCCAGTAATTCTGTGGCTCTTGCAGACTCATAGAGAAGCTGCCTTGATGGTCCTCGCTAAGATCCAAGAGATGTCTCTGGACTACCAGGCAGAGACTTTTGTTCTCTTCTCTTACTTTCCCCCAAACAAAGGAAGTCTCCGTCTCCATGCCGAACTGCATAGAGCTGGGGGGAAGGTGAATAAAGCACCCCTGCGGCCACCACCACTGGGACTGTGTTGGGCCAGACCCAAAGCCAGCACAGCCCTGGGTCTCACTCAAGGTCAGCAGTGACCACCACCTAACCACCACCTATGTTCACTTAAGGTTCTAGAGTTCTTCAGTTAATAGGTGGTGAATCCAGCCAGGACTGTGTCTTTCTGTTTGGGCAGTGAGCTCCTCTCATCCCTGGGCAGGTCTAGAAATGCCTTCCAGGAGCCAGGGCCTAGAGTTAGAAAGCTTAGGAATCTACTTGGTGCTCTATTCTACTGCTGCTGAGATGACACCCAAGCCACAAGACAAAGTCCTTCTGACTATTTCCTCTCCCTTTTATCAAGCAAAAAATCTCTCCTCATGATGACAACCATGTCAGACCCATGGTGACTACTGCTCACTGCTGCCAATGTTCACTCGAGGCCCCCAGTTCTTCAGTCAGCTTGTGGTGAATGTTACCAGGCCTGGATCTTTCCCTCTAGAGAACTGGGAGCCCCTCTGGCACAGAGAAAGTCCAGAAATGCTGTCCAAGAGGCAAGCCTTGGAATTGGGAACCCTAGAAGCCTGCTTGGTGCTCTATCTCACTGTGGTCAAGTTGGTACCCAAGCTACAAGACAAAGTCTCTTTAATCTTTTGTCTCCTTTCCTCCAGCAGAAGAGATCTCTCTCTAAAGCCATCATAGCTCAGAATGTGCTCACTCACATCTGAAGCCAGCAGGACACTGGATCTCACTGTAGGCCCACCTTGAATCCTGCCTGGCTACTGCTGGTGTTTATTCAAGGACCAGTGGGCACTTCAGTCAGCAGCTGATAAATCTTTCCAGAACTGAGTTCTTCCCTTCAAGACGGTAAGTTCTCTTCTCACCTAGGTTGTGTTTAGGAACATCATCTGGGAGCTAGGGTCTGAAATAAGGGCCTCATGACTCTGCCTGGTGACCTATTCTACTGTGGCTGAGCTAAAACCCAAGCTCCAGGACAAATTCTTTTTTAGTCTTTCCTCTCTTCTCCTCAAGCAAAAGGAAAGAATCTCCCCCAGAGTTGCGAACTGCACTACCTGGGGTTGGAGGAGGGATTGCGTAAGAACTTCCTTGGCTGCCCAAGCTGGTGTCTCACTAGGTCGCGTGTAACCCAAGCCCACTGACTCTGAGCCCAGCACAGCACAAGGATTTGCCCAGAAATTGCCATCTCTCTGGGCTAGACTGCCTTTCAAGTTTATTTAGAACCCCATTATCTCCATAGCCCACTGTGGTGTGTCTAACCAGAACTCAGGTTTTCACCACTGGATTGAAAGATTGCCCTCTGGCTGGGGCTGGTCTAAACGCTCCTGCATGGGCACCAGTTAAATTCTCCTCTGTGTTGCTTTCTACTGTGACTAGCAGTGCTGGGTTCCAATATAAAGACCCACAATGACTGTACTCTCCCACCCCCAAGGACACAGATTTTCTCTCCATGCCACATGGTCACTGCAAAGGGATTGCAGAGAGGTGTCTCAGCAATTCAAGACTGACTCTGCTACCCTTTCAGTGCCTTTTTCCTTCATATGATGTTAAAAGCAGGTACTGTGAGTGTTCATGTGATTTTGGTTCTTATGTAGGTGTTGTCTCATGTATATAGTTGTTCAATTTCTGGATGAAGCATAAATGCCAGAGGGCTCTGGACAGCCATCTTGTTTCATCTCCCTCCCAGATTTTTATTTTAGTTAATTAGGGATAAACCCGTGGTGTCCGACAGAGCCTATCTTGGAAGGCTTACAAATTTGGAAGGTAGGAAAGAGTGCATAACTTTAATATAACAATATAAGTGAATATAATCTTAATGAGAATAAGGTGAAATCAACAGCAATAAATGACAGCTAAATTCAGTGTAGAATGTTCTCTGAATTGTAAAGTTGTATGGAAATTCAGGGGTTCTGTGTTTAATTCTAACGAAATGTAGGAATTTCAATGATGGTATCTCTGGTATATAATTAGCAATTATGACATCTCATAATTAGCAATTAGAGTCATTCCATGTTTCTCTTTCTCTCTTATCTCTATCTTTATCTTCTCTTTCCTTATACTTTTTTAATCATGATTATGTAAACCATGATAAGATCATTTTTTAAATAAAATCTTAAGGTTTTAATGAATAAAGTGAGTAAGTATGCTACTGTCTGAATTTTACTTTGCTTAGTTACTCACTTTGATTTTATCCTGTAAAACCTTTATTTTGTGAGCTAGATGATCCCAAAATATACCAGATTTGACTCACTTAATTTCAATACACTTTAACTATGCTGAATGTTGAGGAGAAATATAATGACCTTTATTTCTTGCCCTAAGAGAGCTTTATTGGTCCTTTTAAAAACATGCTGAGTTGACAAAACAGGATTATCATAACATACAATTCTTAAGACAACCAGGAAGTACCTATTGTGGCCTGAGGTATACCTGGGGTAAACGCTACCAGGAGAAGTGATGTGCAGCTCACTTTTTCAAAAATGTCAAAATGCCTGAGTTGCAGTAGAAGGGTAAAAATATACACATATTTACAGTTTCACTAAAACTTGTTTTCTATTCAAAAATGTACTCACTGAGCCTGAGGAAGGCCTATCAGCATTCTTTCCCACAGCTGCTTACTTTATCTCAGTGTCACAGTTCACCAAAACAAAAACAAAATAAAGACAAAAGAAGGAAGAGCTTTGAATTGATTTTATTTTTTCCTTACACGTCACTATGTGTGTGTGAGTCCTCTCAGGGAATAACCATTCCATAATATCTCATTCTAATTTTATATTGACTTATTATTTACCTATTTGTTTTCTTTTAATATGAATGTTAAATAAAAGGTTGAAAGAATCCTTTTCACTACACATGCTGACATTAAAAATAATCTTGCAATAAACTGAAGATCACTTTACTTCCCAAGAAATGTTTCCTCTGTATATATTACAGCTATTGGGGCCGTAGCCTCTCCAGTCAGGCTGCTAGAGATAAATCAATTTAGTACTCATTTTTTAGAGTCTTGTGATCCAGGGAAATTTGCTTAATCTCTCCATGCTACAGTTTCTTTGTCTGAAAAATGGGAATAAGCACAGGCAATAACAGATAAAAATAATAAGAAAAAAGAGTATTTCTTATTTATCTGAAACATAGTGATATGTGCTGCTATCTAGATCTATCCATTCATCCATCTGTTATATATCTATCTATCCATCCATCCATCAATCAATCAAATACCTATCTATAGGTATGCATGAATGTATTTGCACATGTACATATAGTGTATGTGTATATACACATATACATCTTTCATGTCTATATCCATTGATTTTTATTTCTATTATAGTTTTCAATAACCTATCTAAATGTCTTTTTAAAAAATTGATGAGCTTATGGCTATTGTAAGTTAGATGTGGTATTCATACTTATTCAGAAGCATCTGGACAACTTCAGAGATAGCCACAGATCTGATACTTCTTAGCTAGTTCATTAAATGGATGCAAGTGGGATTATTTAGTCAGGCAATTTGGGAAATTGCATAAATTTTCTCCAGTCTTCTGCAGGGAGAATATCATTAAACCAACCAAATATGTATATAAACATAGACTGTATTGACAACAGATAAAAGGATCAGGGTTAAGATCTTGTAAAATTTTAAATAGGCCCTGTATCTCAAATATCCTTAATCAGTTTGTGCTGCATTCCCCAACTGTTTCCTTTACTTCAATATCATCATTCAAAAATGCATGGTAAACTAATTTCTGCCAAATATAAAATATAACTTAGATTTTTATTAACTATAGAAGTATTTACATTTTCATAGAATACTTACAGTTTGATAGATGACTGTAAAATATTGCTAGAACTTCACTACTCTAATGATGATATTTGAGACAACATGATGGGTTGAAGTTGTTGTAGAGGAGGGGAGATAGGTAACTTGCTGGTACCTCCCTATCAAGTAATCCTTGTCAAGTAAAATAAGCTTAAAACAATTTATGGATTAGAACTAATTTGTTCTGTGACAAAATTTTAGAAATGCAGATTTACTGCTATAAATTAGTATGGGCATTCTCTGAGTTGGTATCCCTTGTGGCCAATAAGTCCTGCCGCTCTTCAGTGTGCTTGGATTTGCTGAACGATTACTTTCTTTATTTAACGTTTTATCCTTAAGTAAAAAAAAATCAGCAAGATAATTAGCTGCGTATCATAGATGTATATTCCAAGTTTACACCTTTTTCTTCTGCCCATAACTCTTGCTTCTATTCTGATTTTCTTTGTTTTGCCTAGACCACCGTCAGTTTTTTTATATTGCTATAAAAATAAATATAAAAATTTGCCCTTTCATTTGAACTATATTATCAGATTCCTTATTGTATCTCTTTATCTAATGACTAATCTTCTGACTCTTACCTACAAGACTATTTTCCCCAGCTCTACTAAGGTTTGCAATTGAAAAATGAAAATTATATGTATTTACAGCATCCAATGTGGTTTTCTGATATATGTATACATTGTGAAATGACTAAGCCAACAAATGAAAAAATGATATCCATCATCTCATATACTTATCAACTTTTGTTGTGAGAACATGTAAGATTTACAGGGTTAGCCTTTAAGTATATGTTTAATCATACTGAATCATTTCTTCCAATTGCTAATACATTTTAATCCCTCTTGTCTACAGGAGAGGCAATTTCTTTACACTGCATCAAAGGCCCTCTGACAAGACCTAAAGTCACATTTTCAGAAGAAGCACTTACCATTTTGGTGCCTTCAATGCCACATCAACTGACATAAATGTTTCTACATTTAGTTTTTCCCACATTGTCACACACATCTCATGTCTTCTATTGGATTCATTGCCTGCCTCTTTCACCACTTGGGAAATGCATACCCATTGTTAAAGTTAAATATCACCAAAGCTATAAATTCTCCCTAAATTATCTGAGTTCCCAAAGCATATTGAATATACATTTTTAGCAATTATGCTTATAAGCATTTTGCTATCTTTACAAATACCTAGATTCTGTTTTCTAAATTCCCTGAATAACATGACACAAAACATCTATTTCCTCAGCCCTAGTAATAAAAATAGATTTCAAATTGATATATGTAACTTGTTCACTGATTGATTGAAAATAGTGTTGTTTCTTAAAAAGAAGTTACAATAGTCCAAAGTCCTTCTAAAAGATCAATGATACATCTCTGTTTCCTCATAAGTGCCCGTGTTTCTTTTTGTTGGTGGGCTCAGGTCTTCCTGTCCTCATCCTCTTATATCTAGGGAGACGTTTCTCAATAAATTTGGTAATCACTGACAAGTGGCAGTTATACAGTCTGTCACTGATGGGGTTTTATTGTTACATCAATCAATTCTTAAACCCTTTCTTCTTGTGTCCTGTGCAGAAGAACTTAAATCAACCTTTTAGACACATTTGTCTAGTACTGCTGCTTTCTGCCCTGAAATATGGCCAATCTGGAAAAACTAAACAGAGGCATTTGGGGTTTCGGTGTTGGAGAAATGGCTATGCTCCGTATTTCTTTATAGATGAGGATTCTTTCCTATTACTCACCGATGAAGCAACGACAATACTGAAGGAGAAATGGAAAATGTCTGGTAAAAGTCAAGTCTGACATCTGTACAGTTGAATAGCTTTAGCTTAGTTCAAATAAACGCTTTATAGAATTCAGAATTACAGGCTACTTTTTAGGGCTTTTGTTTAAAACATTAACATTCAAGACATAAAATGAGGTTCAACTATTACCTTCTACATAGCCTAAAAAAATAATGTGTTATCTAAACTGTAAACCAGTGTTTGTTTTGTATCATACTTCCAGGTTGCTTCCACCATCTCCCAATATATGTAACTGATCATGTGGAATTTAATGTTTATTTCCAAGTGTCATAGTTTTACTTTATGCAAATATGTTTTAATAATTCTTTATTCGCTCAAATATGTGTTTATGAACTTTATTAATATTGTTGTGCATAGCTCCTGTTCAATTTTGTATAATAATTTGTTGTATAAATATAGTGCGATTCTGAAATCTTGGTTGTTTCTAATCTCATATTATATACATTACTGTGAAAAATAATCCAGTTTGTATTTTCTGAGGATATTTGTACAAAATTTTCTCTAGAATATACCCATAAGTTGAATTATTGTGTACAAGGTTAATAAATTTTCAACTTTAATAAACATTCCAAAACCCCTATCTTAAACCACTTTAATGTAACATATCCTGAAATCCCTGTAAAATTGTATGTAATTATCAAAAGAAACTCCTAGAACTAAATTAATAAATTCAGCATTGCCTATATGTTAGCTATCAATAATTGGAAAATGAAATAAACATATATAATGAAAGCATATGTATAACAAGTGAAATTCTTAAGTATAAATCAAATAAAACAGGATAGGTATATTAAAAATGAAAACACTGATAAAAATTATCCTAAATAAATGGTGAGATGTAATATGAACACAGATTGGAAAGCTCAATGTTGTTAAGATATCAATTCTTTCCAAATTGATCTATAGACAACAACATTTTAATCAAAACTCTAGCAGAATTGCTGTAAAAATAGACAAGAGATCAAAAACCACTTCAATGGAACAGAAATGGGATCTAAAAATAAACCTATAAAATTATAGCTTCTTTTTGACAAACTTACAAAGATATTCAATGGAGAAAGTATTATCTTTTCAATAAATGATGCTGGAGAAACTGGAAATTAATATACAATAAAATAACCTTGACCTAAACTTCACACCTTACAAAAATTAACTGAAAGTAAAATATAGATGCCAATAAAAATATAAAATTATGATATTTTAAGAAGAAAACAAAAAAAATCTTCATACCTTGGGTTAGGCAACAAATTCTTAGACATAACTCTAAAAGTATACTGATAAAGAGAACAAATTAGATTTAATCAAAATTTAAAATTTTTTGCTCTGTGAAAGACATGACTGAGAGACTGAAAGGACAAGCTATATATTCAGAGTAAATTGCATATATGACAAAAGATGTGTTTCCATATGTGTAAACTCTCCTAAAATCAAACTAAGTAAACATAGAGCTAATTTTTAAAATGAGAAAAACTCTTGCATATACACTTCATGAAGGAGGATAGACAGCTAACTAACGAGAACATGAATAAATGCTCAGTATCATTACCATAGAGAAATACAAATTAAATCTACAAGGAGACATCACTACACAAAGATGTAGAGTAACTGGAGCTCTTGTATATTACCAACGGGAATGCAGTATGGTAAAGCCACTGTGGAAAACAGTTGGACAGGTTCTTGTAAACTTCAGCATACACTTACCACGTAACCCAGCACTCTATTTCTAGATTTTACAAAGATAAACATTTATTTTCACTATACAATGTGTGTAAGTGTTGAGACCACTACTATTTATAATTATCTAAGGGTGAAAACTACCCTAACATCCTTCAATGAATCTGTTGTCCTTAAATGAATTGATTTTACAAAATGTGGCATAGCCACACAGTGGAATGCTACTCAACAAAGAAAAAGCAGTGAATTATTGCTACATACAACACCTTGAATGAGTCTCAAAATTATTATGTTGCAAGTAGCCAATCTTATGGGCTACATGCTGCATAATTTCATTTATAAGACATTCCAGAAAATTAAAACATATAGCGTTGGAGAACATACTAAAATTTATAAAACAGATCACAAAAAGTCAACTTTTCTGCATGTATCTTAAATACTATTTTTTTAAAGTTAAATATTAAAAATAAAATAAGGTGACATGAAGAATTTTATGAATATATGTGATCACACTTTTGTGAGTTTTTAATGCTTTCTAAAAATAAGTTGAGGGGGAGGCTCAGGTTGTTAAAATTAATAAAATATTCAGGCTATATGGTGTTTGAAAGTGATATATCTAAAATAAAACAAATGTAAAAAGTAAAGTAGCAAGGCATATAAAAATATCAGGCAACAACAAGAGAGAGAGACAGGGAGAAGTGGGAGGGATTAGAATGTTGAAAGGAAAGTCAGAAAATATTAACAAATACCCACATCCCCACAAATTGGTCAGCCTCATTTTTGAGTGTATGAAATCCTAAGCACAAAGCACATATAAGATTCAGCAACACACTACAAGTGTATTACAAAATAATTAAGTAGGTTTTTGGTATTAAAAAAATTGGAGAGATATTTTGAAGAGGTTCTATAAACTATTATATATTTAAATTTACAAAAATGTTACATTTCATAGTTTATTCTATTTAGAAAACATTATATTCCCAAACTTAAATTGTGTTGATTTTTTAGTAATTTTAAAATCTGCTTTTATATTAAAGAAACATTTTTGTTTCTCAATAAACTTCTGCGGTGCCTTTACCAAACACATAATTTTGTATCCCAGAAATGAATTCAACCTAGAGTAGTTAATACAAGAGAATCTATAAGCAGCCTTGGAGGCTTTATTTATAAAAAGCATAATAGGAAAAATAATTACTCTTATTATTTTGGCATATCTTTTTCAGTGAAATAGATGAGAATCATGTGTTTACACAGGATTCTTCAGTGCACAGGTTTTAATTTTTACTTAAAAAACAGACAAGATTAACAAATTATGTGCAACATATTATACAGTAGTATGAAAATGTCAAAAATAAATAGGTGAAATTTAAAAAAATGATGACATGCTTTCACATGCATTTACACAATTCATGCATTCACTCATTAGCCCAATATATGTAAAAAATATATAAACAATGTTACTCTCTGACATTGTTTATATATCAGACCTAAGTCTTGATAGACAGAATTTTATAAAATATTTTATATTTTCATTTGAAAAAAATGTTATAAACACATAAGAGTTGCAAACAGTAAGCACAAAACACAAAAATCTCAGGTTTTGTCAAGAGCCGCATAAAACCACTGAAAATGAATTTGGCAATCTTTCCGCAGGGTAGACAGAGTGCTTCCAGTGGCTGGAAATCATAAGAAAGCCAAGGCAAGGTGCCCATGGTCATGAAGGAGGGTCCCTGAAGGAGCCACAGCTTTGTAGTATATTCTCTTGATGACAGAGGTCAATTACATAATGATACAGGCTCTATGGGCTGATGTGGTCATTTGATAAAGTTCAGTGCTTTAGATATGATTGAGACAGAATCAGTGACTATTAAGATTATTCCTACTCAAGAGTTGAGATCCTTTTGTTCGTGTGGTTTAAATACTTTCTGCAAGCAAATTCTTAAGGATTCCTGGTATGAAGAATGTCTTGTTTAATTGGTTTTCTACATAGAAACCAAAGAAATCTTCTAAAAGGTAAAACTGATCACCTAAGTGTCTCATTTAACAATCTAGTGACTTCCTATACTATTTAACAATAAATTCAAACTCCTCACCATGCTCTACAAACCCCCATATGATCTAGCTTTTGTCCACTTTTCCAAATTATATCTGGCCATCCTCACCTTCCTTTGCCTTACCAAATAATTTGTCTTTTTGTTTCCTCAAAAATTTTGTCTTTTTAAAATTTATGGCTGCATTACATTATTAAGGAAGCTCTGAGGTAATGTTATGCTTTGAACAGAATGATTTTATTAAATTCCATCCCCGTTACACCACCACCTCCTTTGAAGTACTTATTGAACATCACTCATAGGTGGGAACTGAACAACGAGATCACTTGGACACAGGAAGGGGAACATCACACACCGGGTCCTATTGTGGGGAGGGGGGAGGGTTAGCATTAGGAGATATACCTAATGTAAATGACGAGTTAATGGGTACAGCACACCAACATGGCACATGTATACATATGTAACAAACCTTCAGGTTGTGCACATGTACCCTAGAACTTAATGTATAATAAAAAAAAAAACAAAAATAAAATAAATAAATAAATTACAGGACACCCAGTTTGTGTCTGCAGAGAAAAAAAAGAAAAAAGAAACTGTCCACTGCATCCTTTTTGCCTACTAGTTTTCAAGAAAAAAAAAATGTGTAAATATTTACCATTATTTTTTAATATTTTAAGTCATAGAATTGATAAATTTTGTTGTGTTTCTAACACATACTCCTCTGATTAATCATGTGTACTCTCAAACCATGGCTATGACAGTCTAAGTTTTAGTGCTGAATAAATACATAAATGAGTGCATAATTAATGAATAAATGGGTAAATAAATGAAAAGTAGACCAAGTATCTAAATTATGGAATATTACAATAGAAATTGATATTCTAAATAATTTTTATTTCTTTAGCCAGGAAATATATTTTTACTTTAAAATAAAGTGAATATTTTCTGGACCTTACTGACAATATAACATTCTATGAAATAAAATTATTTGCCTACAGATTAACAAGTTAAAGTTAATAACACTTAATATTCAGTGTATATTCCCTCTCTTTCATATATCTGTGTAGAGTATATGTAGAGTGAGCATATATTATACATATTATATATACATGGTATATGTGTGCATATGTATGCATATATGCGTATCAATTAAAGTATATGTGTGTATATATATGTATCCACTTTACTCACATATATATGCACATACTCATATTTTTAAGCAAAACTGGAATAGTATAGATTGTCAACATGCTTTTATCTTCTTTATAATGCAGAAACTATTATTAAGCTTTCTCATATATTAAGCTATATATAAAATTTTACATAATGGTTGTACTATATTCAATAATGGGGTTATACAATGACTAATTTGGGCATTCAGACATTATATGTTTTCTATGATCTTACTCTATGACTTCTATAGCATATTTAATCACTAAATATCCTTTTGATTCAGGGGAACTTTTGTGGGCTTTGCAGAGAATTAAATTACGCCACTAATAGATTTCAGTTTGAGGTATTTCATCTTTTTCTGTCTTTACTCATAACTTTAATAAACAGTGCCAAAAATTAATTCAGTTTGGTCTTGTTCAATTCATCTTGGCCCCCTACATCTTAAACCCTATTCTGATAAATTAATAGTCAGAAACTTTTGTTTTGACATATCTCTAGGAAGCCAAATTAATCATATTTAAATTCAAATTAATGTGGCTAAAATTATGAATAATTTGATTTTTAAAATATTAAGTGTTTGGAATCATGTTAAAGTGTTGCATACAGAGTAAAAACATTATCTAAATACATTGATATATTGATAAATTGACAGACATACCCAGCTTGTCTCCCTCTCTGTTTTTCTCTCCTCCTTTCCTTTTCTCTCTCTCTCTGTTTCTCATTCTCTTTCTCTCCCTCCCTGCATGTGTTTGTGTGGGTTTTAACTGTCCCCCTGATATTTCACCATATAGAACAAAGAGTGAATGAATAATCTCATAATGTAGTGAGAAACAATACATAACATCTTTAAATAAAGCTCTTGCTGTTATTGGCTATTTAACTTCCAATAAAGCATAATACATAATTGTTAGAAATAACTATAATATTCAAATATTCATTCCTCTAAATGAAGTGTGACTAGAATTAAGATATAGTTAATATTTCTTCTATTACCTATGAATACATTTATGAATAAATCATAACCCCCAAATTATATTTTATATTTAAAATATAAATAAAATTATATATATGATTATTTTCTGAATTTGAGAATAGGATTTGACAAAAGAAATTCCTAGCCCATAATTCCAGTCTTATGTATAGAAAAAGAAAAGTGCACTCTAGTTAAGATACTTGTTCAAGCAAATCTAAAACATAGTTAACCTGGGGATTCTGGGTCTCTGACCCTTTTTACTAAGCTCACTCTGCTAAAGGGCATGTCCAGGGGTAGAGAGCTGTTATTTTTTTAGTGTAACCTGCTTGTGCTCTGGATTAAACCTCTGAATTGGTTGAGTCAGTGAATTTTATGGCACTGTGGTGGTTCCTTTCCCTCTAGTGCATGTTCCTATTCTTTCAGTTCCTAAACACGGCAGACCTGTGCCTGCGCCGTCTAGTTGGAGTTCTCAGGCTTGGTACAGGACTCTTCATGTCAAACTGTCAGTGCAACTGAAAAACGGACTCATAATCTGACCCTGTTCCCAATTATTTCACTAACGACAACAAACACCACACTTGTGCAGATATTTTCAGGTCAGAATCAGACAAAAGAATCTAAAAACGGTTTGAGAAAACAAATTAGAGATTTTTCATTCTCAAAACCTCTGAAGAGACATTTCATTACAATAAAATAATATGAATAAAATATTTTGGTGTTCTTCACAGGCCGTTAGCACAAGCTCTGCTTTAAGTAGGTGTTGAAGAGAGACAAAGCATAAAGTATGCTTTTGCCCGCAAGTACATTACAATTTTTAAAGAAAGAGACCTAAAAAGAGAATTTTCTCACATAGAAATAAAAATTATCTATGTACTATATAAGCAACAAATGGCATAAAGTTTATGTATTGAAGAGATGAGAGTAATTGAATTAAGCTTACTGAAAACTACATTTTAATACAATATATATATAGTTTTCCCAGAGAGTGATATAACCAATGAATGTTTTCTCAATATGTATAAATAAATGTTATAGTTTTACCCATCTCCCTTTCATATTTCCACTACAAATTAATAGTGATCAGACCTTCCTAAAGAAGAGATATTTATATTATTTTATAATTAAATATAATTTCATACAGTTATGAAGTAAACATTTATTTTGTGATGTTTAAATAATGATAGTGACAATTTATTGAATTATTACTACATTATTTACTACATGTTGTTTTCCAAACTAAGCACATTATGTGTGTTTCCTCAATAAACCTTAACACACCTCTTTTGATTGAAGACTCCGAGTCTCAGATTACATAATTTATCCAAGGTCAAGAAATGATAGGTTGCTGAAACAGAGTTTGAATTCAGGTCTGTATAACTGCAACATCTTGTCCTTAAAATGATGCTATAATTCATTCACATGTATAATGGAATTTTCTATGTGAAACTGGGCCATTACTGGAGGGCTACAATATACTTGAAAGCACATGTTAAGATAGGAAAATGGTATTTTAAAAATCTCTACATTAAATCAGGAACTGTACCAAAAAATGAAAATAAAATATTAGTATATTCCTTCCATGTTACTTCCTAGGGATATTATGTGTAACAATGCTAGACAGGACTGTAAATAATATACAGAGATTAACTAAGGCTCACCAATCTTTAACTGTCATAGAGCATTCACTTGACTGTAGATAAGATATTCTAAGTAACAAGACGTAGTGTGTTATTATATAGATATATGAAGTTCCATATTATCATACAGAATAAGGCAGACAGCAGATGTTCCCAGTTATACACGGTGACATTAACATGACAAAATCCACATCAGCCCTGAAACTCATCTAAAATTCCATTACCTCATTATTGATTAATTGCTCCTACTTTAAATTTACTTGAGATGAAACTGACTTATATGTCTACTTTTTCTACTTTGTCTATTTATTCCAGAATGTTCTACCTGTCAAAATGAAGGAATCTGATGATTTTCTTTCAAAAAAGAGAATAAGTATACTGACTGGCACAGTTGCCCTTGATAAAAAACAAAACAAAACAAAACAAAACAAAACAAAACAAGCACATATGCACAATGGTCTTATTCAGACTAACAAAGACAAATTACACATGTAACAATTATGCATGTAATTAGTTCCCCATGACTAAAATAATGGAAATACTTTCAATTTTACCAAGTGTTGTGTACCCTTTTTCTATTTTTCTTTTTATAGTTTTGATCCAAACAGAGAAACTATAAGAAGGAAACACCATTGTGTCTTAAATGTTATATAAGAGTTTTGAAAATTCCTAAGGAGAAAAATTGAAGTACCCCTGAGGTATTGTTTTATTTGTTTGTTTTTGAAAACAGTATGGTAAGTGAAGTGTTGAAGATGGTATGGTAACACTTGTTAGACTTCTTTTCAGTTCTAATTGAGATAATACAACTGTACATACTTTTCCTGATCACAAAATTATTAGATTGACCCACATGAATACAGACATGTGTCCTGTATTATATTGGGCATACATCTATTACTGCATTTTTCAAAATAA
Organism: Macaca fascicularis; assembly: GCF_037993035.2. Lineage (NCBI taxonomy): Eukaryota > Metazoa > Chordata > Mammalia > Primates > Cercopithecidae > Macaca > Macaca fascicularis. Next base: position 52,068,237 of record NC_088384.1, on the reverse strand, counting down.
TTTATTCTCATAAGTAAATGAATAATCAAATGCTATATGACTGAAGAAGACTGATGGGGAAGGGGTTTATTAAAAAGAAGATACTCTTTTTTTATTGACAGATGGAATAACCTTCAAATGTCATAAGAAATATTAAATGCACTTTGAAAGGTATACATTAATCAGTTCAAAATGTGGAACTAGAATGTCTCAGCAAGGTGAATTACTCATTTAAAGTACATTGTTCAGAAAAGAATAAATCATATTCAACAGAAGATGTATGATTCATTGTTACCATAGAAAATAATTTTGGTTGGTGTGAGTGGGCATATTCCATAGAATTCAAATGTGGGACAAGTAATCGAAGTTGGTCATTTTGAAGACAAAATATTATGGTCAGTCATCATTTATTGTGTGCTCACTTGGCTATGGCACATTTCTAATTCTTTTAATGTTTTAGCTAATTTAATTCTTCTAGGCATCCTAGCAGGCACTTATCCCTATTTCACAAAAGAGGTAGTAGAGAAAACCAACACCAGTGCTATTATTGCCTCCACAATGACATTACCTCCAGTACTACCACCACTATCACCCTGGCCTCCAACTACCCCATTCACTATCATTACTATGACCACATCCACAACTGCACTGCTCAATACTACTGCCATGATGACTAGCACTTCCACCCTAGCCCACTCCAACACCAACACCAGTCTGAATTAAGCCGTCATCAACTCTTCTTTGCGTACAACAGCTTTGCCCTAATTGGTCCTCCACCTGCTATTAATACTCTTTCAAATTATTTTGTACATAGAAACCAAAGAAATCTTCTAAAAGGTAAAACTGATCACCTAAGTGTCTCATTTAACAATCTAGTGACTTCCTATACTATTTAACAATAAATTCAAACTCCTCACCATGCTCTACAAACCCCCATATGATCTAGCTTTTGTCCACTTTTCCAAATTATATCTGGCCATCCTCACCTTCCTTTGCCTTACCAAATAATTTGTCTTTTCCACTTTGTCTCAAATACACAAAGCTCACCTTACACCTCGGGAACTTTCAAACTCATATTGTTCTGCCTGGAGTAATTTCTTTCCAACTTTTCCATGATTCTCTTTCACACTTTATCCAGGGATCTGTTAAAGATTCATGTCTGGCAGAATTCTTCCCTAAGCAAGTACAAAAACAATGTCCTTGTACCTGACCACGTGGCCTTCCTTTCCTCTTAATCCATGACCCTTTTAAATTTCCTATATAGTATTATAATACTATTATTTGAATAACTACATTGTGAGCTATTACATTGGACTAGGCTGTGGAGGTATAGCAATGAACAAATGAAAATAAAAGAAAAAAGATGCAAACTTTACCTTCACAAAGAATATATTCTAATCTCTAGAGAGAAAACAAGAACCAAAAATAATATTTAAAAATTCATGATGTCTTAGAAATGAAAGCAATTTCTATTTGGCATTGCAATTTATAAGAAATACTTCAAGTTTTCATGGACCTATTGGGTCACTGGGGCAAGATCATAGAACTATTTGTGTTATGTATTTTAATTTGACTGACTTATTTTGCTTTGGAGTTCACTCAAAAGTGAAAGAGTCTAGGGTCACTAAGGAAAAGAATCTGAGCAGCACATTCCAGTGTGATATTTATTGCTTCCAAAGGTCAAAGAGGTCCATCAAGCATTGCTCCCCACTGTTCAAAAAGTAGTGCTACAGGATGTAAGAACTAATAAATTATCTTTTATCTGGAGTGGAATTCCTAAAACATTCCAACTGCTGAACACCCAGAAATGCAAAAGTGTAATATATCTGTCAGTCTCTGTCTTCTGTAGATTTTACCAAAATATATAGGGCACCCACTACTTGTTAACCTCATTTTATAATTAGCATGATACAATCACAGTAATAGGTGATCATGATACTCCATAGAATTATATGTATATATGTTTAACTCCTTATGGGCAAAACTGACATCTTACAATTTACATATTTCTGTGATTATATGGCAAAAAAACAAGGTCTTCTCGTATAAAAACTTTCAAAAATACTTTATTTGACTGTAGAAAAATAAATTCCTAGATAAGTATCTGTATACTATGTGCCAGATATATTTACTCAAACACACTGAAACATAGCTAAACACATATGGAGGAGGAGTTAAATATGTTTAAGAAGATCCAATAAACTTATTCAATTCTGTCTTTTGCAACGGCAAAAGAAAAATAACAATACATGATACACACTTTGCACATACCTGATAGTGGCACTGTTGGCTGAAGTTTTCTTAGACATTTAGGAGGAGTTTTCATTTACTATTTTGGTAGAAAAAGAGAGATTCCAGGGCTTCTACTTGACTCTCTCTAACCATGAATTAGAAAGGGAATGTGTAGATTCTGTAAGTTGCTAAGCAAAATAATTCTAGCTTTACATTCAGTAACTGAGTACATAAGCACAACATTCAGAATCAAGCGGATGCACCTTGAACTGGACTTGAAAGTTACATTAATTGCCAGAACCCTGTTAAACATCTCTATGGGCTGATTGACAGTGATATACCAGCTTCTCACATATTTGTGTTAGCTAGGGAGAGTTTCCAGTAATAATTGATTTTTCTAAGTAGTTCCCAATCTCCCATGTGTAATTACTATGACAATTGACCTTAGATATCTTTAAAGGCCAGAAGAAGTATTTCCAGCAGACCTCTCATGTTCTCACGTGATTCTTCCTAATGACAATATCCTTAAGTTTCATTCAGGAAGCTTTAGGACTACATAATAGTTGAAATCTAAGAACTGGGTGAGACACCATGGTGATAGTTCAAGTCTGGAATATCTTCCCAATGTAACTGCATATAAAGCCCCTTCCTCAATTATCCTTTGACACATAGTAGGGCCTTTGTAGTTAGCCTGGTAGTTTTTGAAAATCTGTCATCTATTCTTCCCAAAGTTTTTGAATGTCTTCTCAAGGAATACTTGTTATTTCAAACTTATTTAGTTTTTGTTTGCTCTGGGATAGGGCTTTCAATCAACCACACAGTAAATATAATTACTAGTAACGTATGAGCAACCATAGGGGTCAGCAAACTACAACCTGAATGTCAAACTCAGCCCACTCCCTGTTTTTATAAATAAAGTTTTATTGGACCTTACGGATAGCTTTATGTATTATCTATAACTCTTTTCTGACTACAATGGCAAGGTTGAATAGTTATGACAGGAATCATTTGGTGTCTAAAGCTTAAATATTTACTATGTGGCCTTTGGCAGAGAAGAATTATCCACCCCTTAAATAGTGCATTGAATTCAGAATGTCCAGTGTAATATGCATATCTCTTCTCATGCTATGTTTTATCTTTAAGGCTCTAAAACCCCCAGGATTTCTTCCCATAGACATTCTTGACATTTTTAGTAATATCATCTAGCAAAATCTTCCAATTATTTTGCCATGAGACATAATAATTCACATGTCTGCTCCACTTCAACTATTCTCAAGCAAACAGAAGCTAATTTGAGTCTAAAAGGAACCATGAAATGAGGCCATGGTGAGGGCTGAAGAGTAAGGACATGCCCAGCAAGTCCTTTCCCAAGGTGTGTTATTGTAGAGCATTTAAGCAACAGAGAAGCAGACACATGGGGAGTGGGAGAGGAATAACTATTGCTGGCAACAGAAATTCAGTGAGGTTTGGGGGTGGGCTCTATTCTGAATGGTCTACCTCCTATATCATTCCATTCCTATTCTCCAGGTCACACACTTTTACAATAATTCCCTGAGTTTCAAATAAAAGGTTGGTGAAGCTGACAATTCAAATAGCATTATAATTCAGTCACCTTTGGACCTGATTTGGGGCTACTTGTGGCACAGCTATGGACAATTCCTACTTATCCGATCATCCCAAGAGTTAAGAAATTAGGGAAAGCAGTCATTATCTTTCTCTAAGGCTGAGTACAATCAGAAGCAATCAGCTTATCCCACAGAGCTTTTCCTTATGCCAATGTCATAACTCTAGAAACTGTTAAGTATAGATGTATTACATCAGTGATCATAGTTGAAAATTTAAATAATCCTTTCATTACTGTCTGCCAGGGACAGCAAGAATCACATCTTTTCAATATAAGATGAATTATTTTACCCTGGCAATAAAATCAGACCAGATAACTAGCCCTGGATTTTTATTTCCTTGAGGCTCCATTGCCTGTAATTATGTTTGGCACCAATTTTTACACGATGAGGATTCTTTTGAAAAAACAAAAACAGAACAAAACAAAACAGGGTCTCACTCTGTTGCCCAGGCTGGAGTGCAGTGGCACAATCTGGGCTCACTACAACCTCTGCCTCCCCAGTTCAAGTGATTATCTTGCCTCGGCCTCCTGAATAGCTGGGATTACAGGCGTGCACCACCACACCTGGCTAATTTTTGTATTTTCGTAAAGATGGGATTATGCCATGTTGCCCAGGCTGGTCTCCAACTACTGACCTCAAAGTCATCCTCCCTCCTGGGCATCTGAAAGTGCTAGGATTATAGGCATGAGCCACTTCACCTGGTCTACCAAAAAATTTATTTAATGAAATTTTAAAAATAATGGAAAAAAGAGGAAACGAATTGAAGTAAAAATGGAGTCTACTAAAAGACATTTGGATCTTCGGGTGGGTCATGAAGTCAGTCACAGAAACTACTAAATGGCCACAGATCCCAACATGGGAATGTTCCAGTGAGGATCCTACAACTGGCAAGAAAACAATTACACTGGAGTCACCACAGCTCACCCTCATGATGCCGGCACTGGAGGTCAAAACGTTTTTCATGTCTGGCCTTGAAGTCCAGGTCATTCTGCCATCACTCTTACCAGACAAGATGGATATGTATGGAATTTGCCTCCTATATTGTTCTTTTCTGGATGAGAGTCCCATATTTACAATTTGAAAGACAACATCACTGCAAAATATTTTAGCTATTAAAAAAGAGGCTACAAAAGCAAATTTCTGACTTTTGCTTTGGTGAAAAATGTTATGACATGAGAATTTTTCCAAACATAAATAGGAAGTGTTCAAAATTTGCTGTGTAACTAAAGGTGTGACAAATTTCTCCCATGCCTTTTGGAGGAAAAAAAAAAAGAATTGGGCAATAAAACAGAATTTTGACATCTTTAGAATTGTCTTAGTGTATTTACTCTAGAAACGATAACGTGTTTGCTACTGTTGGGTGAATCATAAAAACTCCACATCTGTTCCTTAAAGAATTTGACATGATCTGGTTCAGTAATTTTTACATAGTGATTGTTGTTCTTCTTTAAAACATCAGTGAGCATACTGAAATGCCAAAGTCACTGACTCTCTTTCTATGTTACAGAGTCACTTTGATTTCACATTTATTAGAAATAAGTGCTATATTTCCAGTTTCTGTATCAGGTTGTATTTACATTCATACAACCTGATATATTGTTCTGACAATACCCTATAATTACAAGATAGGGATGACTGGAGCCCCTTTACGTTGTTGGCAGTGATTTCAGTTTTGATAGTATTTAAGAATAATTTGGGGAGCAACTTGACAAAATATCCAAAAAGCCATATTATTACCAACTTTTAAAAATTATATATCCATTTTATTACTTTTGGGATATATTGTTGTTTATAGTGTGGTTATTTTGGAATTTTGTAAAGTTGTTCTACATATATATATTCCAAAACTATTTCATACATGTCTCTCTTTTTGTGCATGTATATATATTTCCAAAGTACAGTTACTATATATCCCTATATATCACATATATGTTTGTGTGTGTATATCTTCCCAAAACTATTGCTCAAGTGGATAAATATATTACATCGCAGTTTATTATTACAATGATGTCTTGCTAGTAATTAAAATAAGTAAATTTTTATATAACCTCATCAATTAAGTATGAAATACAGTGCTGTATGGAAAGAAAATCTCAACAATTTAGTTAGAATTAGATGTTGTACTTTTCAAGTCATACCGACTAGGGATCTGCCTTTGAGAAGGCAGGAGAAAGAGTAACAAGGATTAAACAATGCTAGATGTCAGCAACTTATCATAGAATTTTGGTCAAGGTACAGTTGACTGTTACATGTCAGCAGTAAGGAAAGGAGTAGAGGCCGTGTTCCACACCATCATTCAGTCCTTCGATCATGGGGTTCTGCAGCTTTTACGGTCTCCTACTCCTCTGTATTCAGTCAGTAAATGTTGGATAGAGAGTGTGGAGGGTTTTCTGTGATCTTCTCAATAGGCTTCATCTTAGGTGGTGCAGGTTGCTTTTGCTCACGTCATATCAGACATACTCAGTCTCATGAAAGCAGCTAAAGACAAGACTTGTGAATATAGTCAGGCACTAGGATTTGTAGGTAAAGGAAATAGATAAACTGTAAAATCTAATTACATAAAAATACAATTAAAGGTTTTTGCAAACATAGTGGATGTATATTTGTTTTAAGTTTCCTAGTGCTGCTATAAAAAATTAGCACAAACTTAGTGGATTAAAACAACACAAATATACTCTAATAGTTCTATAGGTTAGAAATCTCATTGTCCTTCAATCAGCGTTGGCAAAGCTGCATTCCTTTCTGGAAGAACAAATTCAGTTCTCTGCCTTTTCAAGCTTCTAAAGGCTGCCTATTTTCTTGACTTAACAGTCTTTCCCTCCATCTTTAAAGCCTACAGCATAGCATCTTCAAAAAAACCTATCTGACTCCTCTTCTGCCTCACTCTTACTTTAAAGGACACGTGTGATTGCAGTGGGCCCACTAGGATAACCCAAAGATAATCTTCCTATTTTAAGCTAATCATCTAATTTGCAAACTTATTTCCATCTACATCCGTAATTCAGCTTTACCACATAACACGATCTATCCATAGATTGTAGGGATTTGGGTCTGGCATCTTTGGGTGGGGACATTCTACTTATAACAATAGGTAGAAAATTACTGCCTAATGTAAACAAATTGTAATATTTATTGTCTCTCTCTGGATATATCCGGTTTTTTCCTCTTATTTCTCTTTAATTTTGGACATTTTCAATATCTTCATTGCTTTGAAAAGTCTAAATGACTGAGTATTAACATCAATTGAGAAAATTATTGTTTCTATAGAAAATGTATGTCACAGTGCAGCTCTTTAACATTTCGTTTTTGGGTTGTTTAAAGGTAACATAATTTTAAAAACCAGGATGACTTATTTTTCTATGTGCAGGGAAAATATCAGAGCTAAAGGGTTAATGTGAATATTACATCTTTAAAGCCAAAAGGAAATTCAAGGAGGCCATCAAGTTTCTTTAGACTCAGCTATAGTTTCATTTCCCTTTTGTTTTAAATTTTGTTTTATACTCAGCAATATTACAGTTTATAGACAGATTTTAAATTTTACCTTATTTATTTTAAATTCTACTTAATGGCAGAAATTTTATTACTGGAATAAAATTGGACATTATTCTGCTTTTCAGAAAATAAGAAAAGATTCTTATGACACAACAATATGGTTAATTATTAACCTAAAGACAAAGTCAGAGAACATAAAAATGAAATAAAGCAACATAAACATGAAATTCTACAAATGGAGGGTGATACATGGAGAGAGCCAAGATTTATGCTGAGGCCTAAAAAAGATGAATAAAAATGACAGGAATTAATTAAGCGGTATGGATTCTCCCTTATGTTAGCTGCTATTTCTACTAATAATGAATAATCTTGTAATAAGTACTGTCACTTTCAACTGTGAGGTAAGTTACACTCATCATGGTTCACATTATTATTTTAATTCTTTATGTCCAAACACATCATTGTGGTTACCTCTCTCTTCCCATACTTCTATTATTGCTTTAACTTTTAGCACCACCAATCCATTCTGGATTGCTGGAGTGATCTTTTCAAAAATGTAATTTGGATTAAGTACTCCCTGACATAAAACAATTTAAGTTCATATTACATTATATTTGTGACTATGGGCATACTCAAAAACCAGATAAACATTTCAAGTTATTGTTAGGAAACAAAAGCTAAAACTATGAGTCTGCTTAATTTTCCTTCGAGGAATAGGTGTTGAGTTTTATTCCTGGTGGGTAAGTGGCCATGCACTGCAGAAAATCAAAACCAGGCTCACAACTCTAAATTCCTCACTGAATTGGCTTTTCTTGCACCCAGGAACAAAGACCCAGGAACAAAAACATCAGAAACGGAGCCCCGTGGCTGTGCCTTTTATAGATATTGCTCCCCTGTGATAGCGAGACAAAAAATGACAACCATTAAACTTTGTCTTGGGCTAGGCTACTTGAGACATGATCTCTCCCTAGTTACTGCTGAACAACAGCCCCAAGTTGCAGGACTCAGGGATGGGAACAGGCAACTATTAATTCATGGGTTGGGAAGAAGTGAACACAGATCTTAAAAAGTAACAGCCTTTCCCCCCACAATGTGGAAACTGAAACCTTCTGTAGTGAGTAATAAGCTGACAAATAAAGGTTTCAAAGAAAGTGAGAGAAAATAATGGTTTTAAAAAGCCCCAAAAGCTCTCATTAAGATAACTTACAGATCAATTCAACAATAGACTGTGTTTGCATGTGTGCGTGTGTGTGTGTGTGTGTGTGTGTGTGTATACACTATATTGTCCTCACTATGTTGCGCAGGCTGGAGTGCAGTGAAAATCTTCAATTTTACAGTGTTGAGAAGTGGGATGTTTAAGGGATGATTAGGTCATTAATAGAATGAGGACAGTATCCTAGGAGTGGGTTAGTTATTCCAACAGTTGGTTCCCGATGAAAGAATAAATTTGGGCTTCTTCCACACCCTCTCTCATGCACTCTTCCCATTCTGCTTACTGCTGTGGGAAGATGCAGAAAGAAGGCCCTTGCCAGATGCTGGTACCTTGATAAGAGACTCCAAAACTACGAGAAATACATTTATTTTCTTTAAAAATTACCCAGTCTGTGGAATTCTCTCATAGCAACATAAATGGAGTAAGACACTGGCCCAGCCAAGTTGGCATATAAAATTAACTATCACAATCACAATGACAAAATCACAGAGTAAGCTGGCAGAATACCAGAATACACAGAGGAAAACAAGGCTTGAGAGACCTTTTTTAAAATTATGTTTTTAAGATTGGAAAGAATAACACCTTTTCTTTCACCCAATTATCTGCAAGATATTTCATGATCTAAAGTAGTAAAATTTGAAAAATTCTTAGAAAGCTACTTAAGAAGTCAAGAGGACAGAGATAATTCATCCTAAGAGATAATCAGTAAAGTGGTGTCTTGTTTGTGAAAACACATGATCTGTCTCTCTCTCTGAAAACTACATGGTGTGAAGACAGGGACTCTGTACGATATATCTACTGCTGTTTCCTCATAATATAATAGCATGTCATGTATCTACAAGAGTTAAAAATGAAACAAAAAACCCCACAAAACCATAAATGAATGATATAAGAATGTATCGAAAGATAACAAGAAGATGTCCTCACTAAGGTAATACCATGTAATACAAAGGGTTAAAATTAAAATAAGTCTAACTATGATGCATGTGCATAGACCAATCAATACCTCCATGTAGAAATTCAAGGTATAGACCAATACTACATAAATATTAGACAAATAATGCTGATCAATAGAAAAAAGACTTTAACAAAAAGTTTTAAAATATTTTTAAATGCAGTTAATAAAATATTAATATAGCAATTCTAAGAAATTGTAAGAATAGCAATTGTAAGCAATTTCAATACATTTGAGCTTTTATATATTCAAGATGTCATGCTGGGCATTTTGCAAACTTAGTCCATTTATTTCTTTAAAATGTACCAGTATTTTACTAAGACAGATGACAAGGCTGCAAGTCCCTACCAAAGAATTTTGATTCATAGATTTGCTGTGGACTTGATAATATGCATTTCTAACAAGGGTCACATTTAAGAACCGCCGATCTATATACATTTTAATATATACATATATTTTTGAGACAGACTCTTGCTCTGTCACCCAGGCTGGAGTGCAGAGGCACCATCTCAGCTCACTGCAACCTCCACTTCCCAGGTTCAAGCGATTCTCCTGCCTCAGCTTCCCAAGTAGTGGGGATTACAGGTGCCTTCCACCACGCCTGGCTAATTTTTGTATTTTTAGTAAAGACGGGGTTTCGCCATGTTGGCCAGGCTGTTCTCGAACTCCCAACCTCAGGAGATCCACCTGCCTTGCCCTTCCGAAGTGCTGGGATTACAGGCACAAGCCACCACGCCTGGCCAATACAACAATTTTTAAAGCTGCTTTAAGATAAATTTTAAAAACCACATTGCTTTCTTCCATAAAGTATGCTTAGTTTCAAGATATTATTAACAATTCTCAAAATATTCCATTCTATTTTATATCACCTAGGATTTTGGAAAAAGAAATCACTATTTCACATAAAAATCCATATTCACTTATTTTGCCTTTATTAATATTTTAAAATTAATTACACAAATCCATAATTGATTATTAGTTTTATGGTCTTATCAAGGCTTTTGTTTTCCCTATTGATAATGTGTTTTATTTGTGATACTGTATTTTATTATTCTTTGAATTAATTCTTAAATGTGGTCTTATTCCTTCTGGATATAAAACTGACACGCATACATGTTGGGAAATGGAGTAAAATTATTCTGTAAATTTTGTGGAAACACCTGTGTTTCTTTGAATGTTCAGTACTTGTATCTAGTACTAGTTATTTGATTAACTGAAGAGACTACTTTCATTTTTTCTAAAAAGAGCAGCTTTTTAAAAGTTATTTACTATAGTGTACTAACATCTGATTTTCCCTCTGACACCAAAATTTATATGCAGTAATTTGTATTCACCATTTATAAATTAAATTTATATTATTACATATTCTTAAATAAATAACTATTTGCTGGTAAATATAAACTGCAATATTACCTAGAGAGGGATGATAAATTATAAACTATTTGAAAGTAGTTTCTGAATAATTATGTTTGCTTCCTTTCCTACTTAAAACTATAAATGTATAAACCTTTCTGTAATTATTTAGTGATAATTAGGTGATTATCACTTACAATTTTTCTATCAGAAGAAAAAGCAATACTATTAAACTTACAAAAGTTAATCTTAGTGGACAATATTTTGAATTTCAGATTTATAGTTCAAAGTTAACATATTATCCTGGAATATAATATGTTTGCCTCTAAATACGTGAAAAGTAAATATAGCAATAGTGTTTATGATTTAAAATAAATACTTTACATGCAACAGCTTAACTGTCATCAATATGCAAACTAATAAACATTTCTCAAGAAAGCATTCAAGACAAAAATATTTATATTTACTTGGCCATTGAGTTGTCAGACATCAAAAAGGGTTTTTTGGACACAAAGAGATAGAAATAATTTAAAAAGGCCACAGAAACCTCAAAGCTGAAAAATGCAATGGATGAACTGAAAAATGCATGAGAGGGTCTCAACAGTAGAAATCTCAGCACAGTGATATCCATATATGACAAAGCTCCTCATCTAAGATCTGGAACAAGTGTGGCTACTTTTACCACTTTTATTCATCACAGTACTTGAAGTCCTAGCTAGAGGACTTAGGAGAATGAAATAAAAGGCTTCCAAATTGGAAATAAAAGGAAGTCAAATAGTCACTGTTTGCAGGTGACACGTCATATATATATGGAGAACCCTAAACATTCCACAAAAAAACCTACTACAAATAATAAACATTTCACAAAGTTGCAAGATACAGTATCAATATATAAAAATCAGTAGCACACCCATGTACCAATAGTGAAACACTTAAGAAAGGAAACAAGAAAGCAATTTCATTGCAGTAGTTACCCAATGCCCCCCAAAAAAGATACCTAGAGATAAACTTAACCAAAAAGGTGAAAGATCTCACAATTAAAACTATAAAACATATATGAAACATATTAAAGCAGACACAAGTAAATGTAAACATATCCCATGTCCAAGCATTAGAAAATTATTGTTAAAATATCTTTATCACCCTATGTGATCTACAGAATCAATGGAATCCATGTTAAATTAGGAAAGATATTCTTCATAGAAATAGAAAAGAAAAAAAGAAAGAAAAACAAAACAAAACAAAAAAACGGCCGGGCACGGCGGCTCACGTTTGTAATCCCAGCACTTTGGGAGGCTAAAGCACATGGATCACAAGGCCAGCAATTTGAGGCCAGCCTGAACAACATGGTGCAACCCTTTCTCTACTATATATATAAAAAATAGCTGGGCATAGTGGCACACGCCTGTAATCCCAGCTACTCAGGAGGCTGAAGCTGGAGAATCACTTGAACCCAGGAGGCAGAGTTTTCAGTGAGCCGAGATGATGCCAGTGCACTCCAGCCTCGGAGACAGAACAAGACTCTGTCCCAAAAAAAAAAAAAAAAAAAAAAAAAAAAAAAAAAAAAAAATCCTAAAATTCACATGGAAATGCAAAATACCTCAGATAGACAAAAGAATCTTGAATACAAAGAAAAAAACTGGAGGCATCACACTACCTGATTTCAAAATATACCATAAATCTAGTAACCAAAACAGCATGGTAGTGGCAAAAAAAAAAAAAAAAAAAAAAAAAAAAAAAAAAAAATTAGGGGAGAGACAGAAGAGAGACAGAGAGAACAGTGACAGACCGACATAGACAAATGAAGCAGAATAGAGAACTCAGAAATAAATTCAAGCTTTCACAGTCAACTCTTAACAAAAGCACCAAAAACACACATTGGGGAAGGACAATCTCTTCAATAAACTGTGCTAGGAAAACCCAAAAGCCACATGTACAAGAAGCCATCTAGGCTGTTATCTTATTCACAAAAGTTTACTCAAAATAAAGATTTAAATGTAGGATCTCAAACGATGAAACTACTAGAGAAGAAAACATAGGAAAATGCTTCGTGAAACTGGCTAGGGCAAGGGATTTCCAAATATGTACATCAAAAGCATAAGCAACAAAAAGCAAAAATAGACAAAATACAATTGCATTACACTTAAAAGCTTCTGTAAAGTAGCGGAAGCAATCAGTAGAATGAAGAAACAATCCACAGAATGGAAGAAAGTATTTGCAAAACTATGCATCAGGCAAGGGGTTAATGCAACACAAAATATATAAAGTACTCAAACTACTCAAAGCAAAAATACAAATAACCTGATTTAAGAAGTCAGAAAAAAGATCTACCCAAAAACTTTGTCCTCCACCTTCTTCTCCCAACCACCTTTGACCCCCTCCCTCTCGTCACCCTTTTTCTTCCTCCATCTACCCCAAAACTTTTTTCCCATTATTTTTCCCCACTGTCATTTTGCAAAGCCTTCTCTACTCTCCCACTCACCACTCTTCATCATCCATCTACCCCAAAACATTTCCCCACTGTTTTCCCCCACTCACTGGACACCCTCTTTTTCTCCCTTCTGCTCTCATCCCCTTCTTTTGTTCCTCCATTTATCCAAAAACTTTCCCCTTGTCTTTTCCCAACGCCTTCTCCCCACTCCTGCTGCTCACCACCCTCTTTTCCAACCTCCATCTACCCAAAAACTGTTTTCCCCATCGTCTTTCCCCCCCCGCTTCTTGCCACCCTTTCCATTCTCTATCTATGCAAAACGTCTCCCCACTGTCTTTTCAAAGCCTTCTCCCCACTCCTGCTCGCCACTCCTTCTTCCTCCACCTACCCCCCAAAATTTCACAAAGCCTTCCCCCACTTCCCACTCGCCTTCTTCTTTCCTTAATCCTTACCCATCCTCTTTTTGCCCTCCACCTACCCCAAAACTATTTTCCCCATCGTCTTTTTCCCAAACCTCTTTCCCCGCTCCCTTTCACCACCCTCTTTTCTCCTCCCACTTGCCACCCTCTTTTCCCACTGCATCTACCCGCTTTTTACCCACCGTCTCTGTCTTTTCTTTCCCCACCATCTGTCTTTTCTGCCCACTGTCTTTTGGCAAAACCCTGCCTCCCTCCCAGTTGCCACCCTCTTTTCCCCCTCCATATACCGAAAAACTTTTCTCTGCCCACTGCCTTTTCCTCATGGTCTTTTGGCAAAACCTTGTCTCTCTCCGACTTGCCATCCTCTTTTGCCCCTCCTGCTCACCTCCCTCTTTTCCCACTCCGTCTACCAAAAACTTTCTTCCTCACTGTCTTCCTCCCCCCACCATCTCTTTGCAATCTCTTCTGCTCACCACCCTCTTTTCCCCACTTCTGCCCCTCCTCCTACATGCCACCTTCCCGTAGCCCTCCATCTACCCCAAAACTATTTTTCCATCGTCGTTTTCCCAACCCTCCTTCCACCCTCCCGCTTGCCATCCTCTTTCTGTCCTCCATCTACCCAAAAACTTCTCCCCCACTGTTTTTTCTCCCAATTGTCTTTTTGCAAAACTTTCTCTTCCTCCTACTCGCCACCCCTTTTTCTTCTCCTGATCACCATCGTCTTTTTCCTCCATCGATCAAAAAAATAATTGTCCCTACCACCTTTTCACAGAATCTTCTGTTTCCTGCTCACCAGCTTCTGTCCCTTCCCCTTCTCTCTCTGCACCCTCTCCTTCCTCCTCCCACATGCCACCCTCTTTTCCCCCTCCGTCTACCCAAAATCTTTTTACACATCATCCTTACTTTCCCTACTGTCTTTCTGTTTTCCTCACCGTGCTTCTCCCCACCATCTTTTTGCAAACTTTCCTTCCTACTTGCCAGTTTCCCCCCAACCCTCTCTTTCCTCCTCCCACTTGCCACCCTCTTTTCCCCCAATATCTACCCAAAAACTTTTTTTCCCAACCATCTTTTCCCCACCATCTTTTTGCAATGCCTTTTCCTGATCGCCATCCTCTTCTTCCCTTTGCCGCTAACCACTCTCTTTAGTCCTCTACCTACCCCAAAAGTACTTATCGGCTCCTACCGCTCCAGCCGACCTTCCGTCTCTGTCAGCAGCACCCACCACAGGGAGGCGAGCTGTGGTGCCGCTCCCACAGCTCCAGCCTCCAGCCGTGGCAAGTGACGACGACTCCTCCTGGTCCTCTAAGCCTTGCGCGGAGCAGCGCGGCAGGCAACCATTTAAGAGCCTGAAATGGTGGTATGCCCCCGCTGCATGCTTTATATACTGAGGTTATGCAAATGAGGTTCCTGGACTACATGTTCTGATTGGATGAGAGAAAACCTCTGGGCCTATTCTGATTGGACTTTACTTTCAAGCTGTGATTGGCTGTCCTAAGACTTGCTCTCATCCAATCAGAATTGAAGCTGGGAGCCCAGCTTAGAGAACCAGAAGTGGGATCCACATACCCAAAGCTGGAGGCTTGAGTGGGGCACCTAGGCTCGCTTCACTGCGGTTGGTGGAGGTGATGGAGATTGCAGCTTGGCCAGCATGGTAGAAAGGTGTCAGGGTAGGTGAGCTCTCCAGGGAGGCACTACCCTGGGTAGGGGCCTATCAAGGTCATGTTGCAGGTGGGGGTGTGGGGGACGTGGGATGGTGGTGTTGGCTGTGCTATCGGGTGCTACACTGCCTGGTGGTGGGGGTGGTTGTGTGTGGTACTGGGGGCTGCACCCCACTAGCTGGGAAGAGGGTTAGGGGCGCTATCAGCTCCTATTCTGTTATGACGGTGGCAGGTTGGGAGCGCTATCTGGGCTGTCACTACCCCCAGCAAGGGATGGTTAGGGACATTATTCCTGGCTGCACAGATGGGGGCAGTGAGGCGGTTTGGGGGCACTATCAGGTTTACGTGCCCTGTGGCATGGGGCAGGGGTGTGCTATTGGGGGTTGCACTGCACTGCTGCTGCTAGCAGCGATCTACAGAGGTGGCAGCCATAGCTGTGGCCTCCGAGGAAGGGGCCATTCTCCTCTTCCCAGACTCTAGATTCTAGAGGGCAACCTCCTTCTGCTGGTACTGGAGCGTGGCAGGCACGCAGTGTTTCCCTGGGAATCCTGAGCACAGTAAGGATCCCACATCCGCCATGGTTCCTGGGCCTGCACCTTCTCACTGTGTTGCAGAGACAACCTGTGACTCCTGGGTACGGAGTAGCGGGCACCACGGGGGAACAGGGCCCCGTGGGTGGAGGCATCAGAAACAGGAACTGGCACTTGGTTGGAGGGGGCTGGCTGGGTCTGAGTTTTTGCTTCTCCTGCTCACCAAGGAGTGCAGCCAGGGTGGGACCAGCAGTTCCTGGCCAGCTCTACCTAATCAGGGGCCGGTTTCAGCAAAGGCAGTAACACCCACCCTAGTTGTGCCTTCGCTGAAACCAGCCCCTGCCACCCAGTGGCCAGCATGACAAGGTGAGCCTCTAACACAATCACTCCTTGCATCCTTTTCTAGGCATATCTGGCTTTGACCACCCAGATGCTTCGAGCCAGGAGATGGAGGAGTCATCTGTTGCATGCTGGAGGCAGGAGCCTGCAGATAGTGTGGTTCTGTGGCGCCCCTCGCTGCAATTGGTGGCGGCGACAGAAACTGCAGCTCGACTGGAATGGTAGGAGATTGTTGGCGGGGGCCAGGTGGTAGGAAGCTTGTAGGGTGGGCTGGTGCATTGAGGGCAACAGCAGTAATATTAATAAAATTTCGGATGTATAGAGTTAGAATCCAACAAATCCGGAGGAAAATTGTTATATTATATAGCTGTAGAGCAGGAAATGAAACCCAGGTTCCAAGCTCTAAGGGGCCACAAGCTACCATACAAGTGCATCAGTGACTGGGCATAGAGTCAGCAGAATTACAGGATGGTTAAAAGAGAGAGCTGTGGAGTCTAACGCTATGTGAACATAAAATTTTAAACTGCATGGTGCCTCAGTTTATCTGCCTTTACAATGAAGATAGTACTAAGTTTTTCTTTTACTTCTTAGTTGTCTGAATTATTTTCCTAGTCTTGTTGCCACTCTCAGTGCCCACGTGAGCGGACCTGAGATAATTTCTGACAGCCTGGGACTCCACGGGAAAAACAGAAGGTGCCATAGACCCCCTTTTAGGAGAAACTTCTCTTTTCCTCATGGAATCCCAAGAACTGTAAGCAGACAGGTTCCTCTCAAAATCTAAGGCTCTGCTGTTTCACCTTACATTACCTGATCTTTTTTGATTTGGGTAGGCATAAGAAATTACTAGGGAGGAGTGATACAAAGAAAATTGTGGATATGAAGATGTGTTTATGGTTAGAAATGTTATGAAAAAAAGAAATTTTATATGAGAGAGGATCTTGTATGGCAAATTCTTAGAGTAAATTAGTCATCCTAAAGTAGAATGACTAATTATTTAGGAAATAGGGAAAGATAGGACTAGTCAGAAAGTTCAAGCATATCATGGAGAGTCTCCCTCTGTCATCCAGGCTGGAATGCAGTGGCATGATCTTGACTCGCTGCAACCTCCACCTCCCAGGTTCAAACCATTCTCCTCCCTCAGCCTCCTGAGTAGCTGGATTACAGGCACCGCCAACATGCCTGGGTAATTTTTTTGTAATTTTAGTAGAGAGAGTTTCACCATGTTGGCCAGGCTCGTTTCGAACTCTTGACCTCAAGTGATCCAAACGGCCTTTGCCTCCCAAAGTGCTAGGATCCCAGTGTGAGCCACTATGCCTAGCCTCATCTATGATTTTATTTCAGCTTTCTTTCTCTTTTCTTTAGTCTAGTTAAAACTTGTCAATTTTGATTTTTTTTCAAAACCCCCCAGCTGTTTGTTCCATTGACTGTATTGTTTTGCATTTTGCATTTTTTTGTTTCTGTTTTTTAAATTTCTTCTGTAATGTTTATGATATCCTTTCTACTAATTTTAACATTTTTTAAAATTTTTCTCATTACTTGAGGTATACTGTCAGGTTGGCTATTTAAGATCTTTTTGCTTTTCTGATGTAGGTATATACAGCTATGCACTTTTCCTATTACAACTGTTTTTGCTGCATCCCACAAGTTTTGTTATGTTGTGTATTTTTATTTGTTTCAATAAATTTTTAGTTTTTTAATTTCTTTATTGATTATTCATGAACGTGTATTTTGATTTCCATATGTTTGTACAGCTTTTAAAGTTCCTCCTGTTACTGATTTCTAATACTATTCCACTGTGATCAGAAAAGATGCTTGATATGAATTCAGTTTTTAAAAATGTGTTGTGACTTGTTATTCGGCCTAACACATAGTCTGTCCTGGAGAATAATCCATGTGCTGCTAAGTAGAATGTGCATTGCACATTTGCAGAGTGGAAAGCTGTGAAATGTTAGGTCCATTCAGTAGAGATTGCAGTTTAACTGTTTTTTTGTCGTCTGGATGATCTGTTCATTGATGATAGTGGGGTGTTGATTATAGTAGAGTGTTGAGGTGCTCTATTATTGCATTACAGTCCCTCTGTCCCTTAAGGTCTGTTAATATTTGCTTCTGTGTTTAGGTGCTTGAGTGTTGGTTGCATTTGCACTTATACTGGTGATACTGCTGTGTTGATTTCTTTCTTTTTTTTCAATTTTTTTTATTATTATTATACTTTAAGTTCTAGGGTACATGTGCATAACGTGCAGGTTTGTTACATATGTATACTTGTGCCATGTTGGTGTGCTGCACACATCAACTCGTCATTTACATCAGGTATAATTCCCAATGCAATCCTTTCCCCCTCCCCCCTCCCCATGATAGGCCCAGGTGTGTGATGTTCCCTTTCCCGAGTCCAAGTGATCTCATTGTTCAGTTCCCACCTATGAGTGAGAACATGCGGTGTTTGGTTTTCTGTTCTTGCGATAGTTTGCTGAGAATGATGGTTTCTAGCTGCATCCATGTCCCTACAAAGGACATAAACTCATCCTTTTTTATGGCTGCATAGTATTCCATGATGTATATGTGCCACATTTTCTTTATCCAGTCTGTCACTGATGGACATTTGGGTTGATTCCAAGTCTTTGCTATTGTGAATAGTGCCGCAGTAAACATACGTGTGCATGTGTCTTTATAGCAGCATGATTTATAATCCTTTGAGTATATACCCAGTAATGGGATGGCTGGGTCATATGGTACTTCTAGTTCTAGATCCTTGAGAAATCGCCATACTGTTTTCCATAATGGTTGAACTAGTTTACAATCCCACCAACAGTGTAAAAGTGTTCCTATTTCTCCACATCCTCTCCAGCACCTGTTGTTTCCTGACTTTTTAATGATTGCCATTCCAACTGGTGTGAGATGGTATCTCATTGTGGTTTTGATTTGCATTTCTCTGATGGCCAGTGATGATGAGCATTTTTTCATGTGTCTGTTGGCTGTATGAATGTCTTCTTTTGAGAAATATCTGTTCATATCCTTATTGTACAATTATTTTTCGGTTTTATCAATATATGTATAGCTACTCTTGTTTTTTTGTTTCCATTTGTATGGGATATCTTTTATCATCCCTTCGTTTTCAGTCTATGTATGTCTTCATATGTGAACTGAGTTTCTTGTAGGCAGTATATAGTTAGATCTTGTCTTTAAATCCATTCGGCCACTCTGTCTCAATTGGAGAATTTAATTAATTTATATTCAAGGTAATTACTAACAGGTAAAAATATACTACTGCCAGTTTTACTTATTTTCTGGTCGTTTTGCTACTCTCTTTTGTCTTTTGTTATTTCTCTGTTCATTTCTTCCTCTTTCTCTTCTCTCTCTCCTTCTTTCTTTCTTCCTTTCTTTTCCTCCCTCCTTCCTTTTCTTCCCGTCTGTATTTATAGTGAGGTAATTTTCTCTGGTAGCGTGATTTAATTCCTTGCTTTTTAGGTGTCTTGTTATTTTTAAAGTGTCTATTACTGAATTTTGTTTTCTGGTTACCATGAGGCTAAAGAATATCATTGTAACAAGTAATTTTAAACTGAAGAAAACTTAACTTTGATTGCAAAGAATAAAAAAGAGAGAAATGAAAAGATATAAACATTTACCTTGTAACTCTATCCCCCTCAACACACACACACATTTTGACATTTGGATCTTTTCAGTATCTTATTATATTGCCTCTCAATTTAAAAATTGTTAGGTTTTTATTATTTTAATAATTTTGTATTTTAGCCTTTAGTTATTGTTAATTGCTATTTGCACCATTGTTCAATAATGTCTTAATTTGTTCTAATAAATACATGATACATATATATATTATATATATATATACACACATATATGTACAAATTTCTTAATGGCATGGGCATTTTCTTCAGCATTCTTTTTCCAGCCTCTAGTTCCTATTGCCTGGCAAATAGAACACTTACACTAAATGCTTGTCAGATGATTAAAAGAGTTCTTTAGAGTGAGTAGCTCTTAACATGTTCCTATATGTAATTTGATTTGAAATAGTTTTCCAAGAATTTAACTCATTTTGTTCTTTTTTAAACTTCTATTTTTAGATCGGGGTACATGTGTAAGATATGCAGGTTTGTTACATAAGTAAACGTGCATTATGAGGGTTGATTGTACAGATTATTTCATCTCCCAGGTATTAAGCCTAGTGTCCGTTAGTTATATTTCCTGCTTCTCTCTCTCCCCCAACCCTTCATCATCTGATAGGCCCCAGTCTGTGTTGTTCCTCTCTATGTGTCCGTGTTCTCATCATTTAGCTTCCACTTAAAAGTGAGAACATGCAGTATTTGGTTTTCTGTTCCTGCTTTAGTTTGCTTGGAATAATGACCTCCAACTCCATCCATGTCCTTGCAAAGGACATTATCTCATTTTTTCTTTGTGGCTGCATGGTATTCCATGGTGTATATGTACCACATTTTCTTTATCCAGTCTATCATTGGTGGGCATTTGGATTAATTCCTTGTGTTTGCTATTGTGAATAGTGTTGCAAGGAACATATGCATGCATGTATCTTTGCAGTAGAACAATTTGTTATCCTTTAGGCATATACCCATTAATGGGATTGCTGTGTGAAATGGTAATTCTGTCTTTAGGTTTTTGAGGAATTACCACACTGTCTTCCACAATGGTTGAACTAATTTACACTCCCACCAACCGTGTAAAGTGTTCCCTTTTCCCCACAATCTCACCAGCATCTGCTTTTTAACTTTTTAGTAATAGCCATTCTTACTGGCATGAGTTGGTATTTTATTGTGGTTTTGATTTGCATTTCTCTAATCAGCGATGTTGAACTTTTTAAATGTGCTTGTTGACCACATGTATGTCCTCTTTTGAGAAGTGTCTGTTCATGTCCTTGGCCCGATTTTTAATGGCCTTGTTTTTTTTTGTAAATTTGGTTAAGTTCGTTGTAGATGCTGGATATTAGACTTTTGTCAGATGCATATTTTGCCAGAATTTTATCCCATTCTGTAGGTGTCTGTTTGTTCTGATGATAGTTTGTTTTTCCTTTTTGCTGTGCAGAAGCTCTTTAATTTAATTAAATCCGATTTGTCAATTTTTGCTTTTGTCACAATTGCTTTTGGTGTCTTTATCATGAAATCTTTGCCCATGCCTATGTTCTGAATGGTATAGCCTAGGTGGTCTTTGAAAGCTTTTACAGGTCACAAACCACTGCCCAAGGAAATCAGAGATGACACAAATATGAAAAACATGATGAGAAGAATCAATAATGTTAAAATGGCCATACTGCCCAAAACAACTTATGGACTCAATGCTATTCCATTATACTACTACTGACATTCTTTGCAGAACTAGAAACATCTATTTTAAAATTCATATGAAACCATCAAAGATCCCAAATAGCCAAGGCAATCCTAAGCAAAAATTACAAAGCTGGAGGCATCACACTACCCGCCTTCAAACTGTACTACAGGCCTACAGTAATCCAAACAGCATGGTATATGTACAAGAACAGACACATAAACCAGTGGAACAGAATAGAGAACTCGGAATAAGACCACACATCTGTAAACATCTGATCTTTGACAAACCAGACGAAACCAAACAATGGGGAAAGGACTCCCTATTAAATAATTGACGCTGGGATAAGAGGCTAGCCATATAGAAAATTGAAACTGACCCCTTCTTTACCTCATATACAAAAAAATTGACTCAAGATGAATTAAAGACTTAAATGTAAACTTAACTCATTTCAATACTCTTTCTTATGCATAAAAAATTTAATACCTCTTCAATGTGCTATATCCATTTGCTTGTGTTTGTGATTATACTTCTATAGATCCAATCTCAGAAAAATTATTCTGTATTCAATAAAGGCAATAAGATGGATGGATGATTTAGTTCCTACCTTCGTTTTCCCTGTCTCGAGGTATCCTATCTCATGTTTGCCGTCTGAAGACTATTGGTATGTATATTTTATCAAAAATTTCTTAGTTTAGTTACGGCAAGAATACAAACCTAGTCCTTATTATGCTGTGTGTCTGGAATAAGTTCCAGTGTTATAAAAACATATGAATTCTAATGTGAATGCCAGTCAAAGTAGACTTCACAGGAAAATCAGTACAAAAGAGAAAGAGAAACATTTTATAATGATAAAATAATTGATTCATTTAAAAGACAAAACAATTTGAAATGCATATGCTCTTAATAACATAACTTCAAATTATATAAAGTTAAATTTTTATATAGCTAGAAAGAACAGCCAAATTCATAATCTAACGATTTCAAGTGGGTTTTATACCAGGGATGCAGGGATGGTTTAACATATACAAGTCATAAATGTGATACATCACATAAACATAATTAAAAACAAAAATTACATGATCATCTCAATAGACATAGAAAAAGCATTTGGCAAAATTCAGAATCCCTTTATGATTAAAATCCTCAGCAAAATTGGCATAGAAGGGGCATACTTCAAGGTGATACAAGCCATTTATAACAAACCCACAGTCAATCAACATCATACTGAATAGGGAAAAGTTTAAAAGCATTCCCCCTAAGAATATGATGCCTGCTCACCACATCTATTAATCATAGTTCTGGAAGTCCTAGCCAGAGCAATCAGACAAAAGAAAGAAAGAAAGGGCATCCAAATCAGTAAAGAGGAGGTCAAACTGTCACTGATTTCTAATGATATTATTATATCTAGATAACTCTGAAGACTTATCTAAAGAGCTCCTAGATGTGATAAATTCAGTTAAGTTTCAGGATGCAAAAATCAGTGTACACAAATCATCAGCACTGCTATATACCAGCAACAACCAAGCTGAGAATCAAATCAACAACTTAATCCCTTTTCCAACAATTGCCATATATATATACACACACATATATACGCGTGTATATATATACATATATGCATATACACGTATATATGTGTGTACATACACGTATATAAGTGTGTGTGTATATATATGTATATTTGAGGAACATACAAAGCCAAGGAGGTGAAAGAACTCTTCAAGGAAAACTACAAAAAAAAGCTGAAAAATATCATTGACAACAGAAACAAATAGATAACACATCTCATGCGAATGGATGGGTAGAATCAATATTGTGAAAGTGACCATACTGTCCAAAGCAATATACAGATTCAATGCAATTCTCATCAAAATACCATCATCATTGTTCACAAAACTAGAAAAAACAATCCTAAAATTCATATAGAACCAAAAAAGATCCTGCCTAGCCAAAGCAAGATGAAACAAAAATAATGAATCTGGAGGTGTCACATTACCCAACTTCAAACTATATTAGAAGGCTATCCTTACCAAAACAACATGGTACTTGTATAAAAATAGGTACATAGACCAATGAAACAGAATAGAGAACCCAGAAATGAAACCAAACACTTAGCAGCCAACTGATCTTCGACAAAGCAAATAAAATCGTAAAGTTTGGAAAAGACACCCTATTCAACAAACGGTAATGGAATATTTGGAAAGCCACATAAAGAAGAATGAGACTGAATTCTCATCTCTCATCTTATGCAAAAATCAACTCAAGGTGGATCAAAGACTTAAATCTAAGATCATAAACCATAAAAATTCTACAAGATAACATTGGAAAAAACATTCAAAACATTGTCTTGGTTCTTCATGACCAAGAAACCAAAATCAAACACAACAAAAACAGAGATAAATAAATTGAACTTAATTAGACTAAAAAGCTTCTGCAACGCAAAAGAAATAATCAGCAAACAGACAACACATAGAGTAGGAGAAAATCATTGCAATCTATGCATCCGACAAAAACTCATATTTGGAATCCACAAGGAACTTAAACAAAACAGCAAGACAAAAAAAAAATTCTATCAAAAAGTGGGCTAAGGACATGAATAGAAAATTCTTAAAAGAAGACATACAAATGGCCAACAAATATTTGAAAAACTGCTCTGCATCAGTAATTATCAGGGAAATACAAGTTAAAAACACAATGAGATATCATCTTATTCTTGCAAGAATGGCTATACTTTAAAAATCAAAATATAATAGATATTGACAAGGATGTGGTGAAAAGGGAACACTTTTGCATTAATGGTGGGAATGTAAACTAGTATAACCACTGTGGAAAACAGTATGGAGATTCCTTAAAGAAATAAAAGTAGTACCTCCATTTGATCCAGCAATCCCACTACTGGGTATCTACCTAGAGGAACAGATGTCATTATATGAAGAAGACATGCACATGTGTGTTTACAGCAGCACAGTTTGCAATTGTAAAAATATGGAACCAATCTAAATGTCCATCAACCAATGAATAAAGACAATGTGGCATGGAATACTATCCTGGCATAAAAAGAAATAAAATAATAGGCCAGGCCCGGTGGCTTATGCCTGTAATCCCAGCACTTGGGGAGACCAAAGCGGTTGGGTCATCTGAGGTCAAGAGTTCAAGACCAGCGGCCGGGCGCGGTGGCTCAAGCCTGTAATCCCAGCACTTTGGGAGGCCGAGACGGGCGGATCACGAGGTCAGGAGATCGAGACCATCCTGGCTAACACGGTGAAACCCCGTCTCTACTAAAAAATACAAAAAACTAGCTGGGCGAGGTGGCGGGCGCCTGTAGTCCCAGCTACTCTGGAGGCTGAGGCAGGAGAATGGTCTAAACCCGGGAGGCGGAGCTTGCAGTGAGCTGAGATCCAGCCACTGCACCCCAGCCTGGGCGACAGAGCAAGACTCTGTCTCAAAAAAAAAAAAAAAAAAAAAGAGTTCAAGACCAGCCCTGTCAACATGGTGAAACTCCATCTCTACTAAATATGCAAAACTTAGCAGGGCATGGTGGCAGGCACATGTAAGATCAGCTACTCGGGAGGCTGAGGCAGGAGAATCACTTGAACCTGGGAGGCAGAGGTTGCAGTGAGCCGAGATCGTGACATTGTGCTCCAGCTTGGACAACAAGAGTGAAACTTTGTCTCCAAAAACAAAAAATGAAAAGAAAAAATTATGAAATAATGGCATTTGCAGCAACCTGAATGGAGTTGGAGATTATTATTCTAAGTGGAGTAACTCAGGAGTGGAAAATCAAACATTGCATGTTCTCACTTATAAGTGGGGGCTAAGCTATGAGGACACAAAAGCCTAAGAATGATATAATGGACTTCGGGGACTCGAAGGGAAGGGAGGTAAGAGAGTGAAGGAGACTACACATTGTGTACAGTGTACACTGCTTGGGTGATGGGTGCATAAAAATCTGAGAAACCACTACTAAATAACTTACCGTATAACCAAAAACCACCTCTTCCCCTAAAAACTATTAAAGATAATTTAACACCTTTCCATCACCACTTCATCAAATGAATAAGATATCAGTATGAAAATAGAAGAGTTAAAAAAAACCAAATAAATATTCGACATTTATAACCAATTAACAAAATATATATATTTTTCAATTGGCAAATGTTACCAAACATTTAACAAGATACAATATATGATGAGCCATACATTGTCTCAATAAAGTACATTCTCTGATCATAAGCATATTGTTAGAAATAAATAAAAATAAGATACTTAGAAAAACACAAGCTATCTGGGAAAGAAATCATGCACCTCTGTACATTCTGTATCTAATGTTGTTTTAAAAATTCCTTATATTGGGTGTGTGTGTGTGTGTTATTAGACTTACCACATGTCAAACAAATATATTAATCTTTCACAGAACCAAGTTTTCCTTGTATTTTTCTGTGTCTTTAATTTCTACTTTTATATTTGCTGTTGCCATTTTCTTCTTACTTTAGTTTTAATGTAATCTGTTTTTGTAGCTTATTGTGGATGTTTAGATAATTGATTTTGCATTATCTTTTTTAGGATCAATACACAGAAATATAAATATTTTAAATACTACTGTGTTTGTACAAATTGTGGTACATAGTAGTATTATTTTTCAGTACGAAAGGTTTTCCAACTTCTCTGTGAATTTTTTCTTTGATTCAAGTACAACTTTAAGAGAATGCCTTGAAGGAACACAATGTCTGCATCATTTAAGGAAAAAGACAATGATAGAGGAATTAATAGTATAATGTTATAGTTGGGGACTTTTGATACGTAGTAATTATTGGTACTCTTAAGTCAACTTTTCTGTAAGTCTGGAATTATGCCAAAATGAAATTTATAAATTAAGCCTTTTACTCTATTACAAAAACACTTACATCAGGAACTCAAGGATAATACAATTTTAAAAAACTTATGTAAGCATGTCATATTAAAAGATTAAGGACGAAGGATTATACGATTACCTCCATAGTTTCAGAAAAATACACTAAAAATAAATATTTACTGCATATTATGTTTAAAGCAAAACATTAGAAAGATATCTTTTCTTTTGGAAACCAGGATGCCTGTTATGACTAATTTTAAATGGAAAATTTGAGATGATTTTCAATAAAATAGCAATAAAACTAGGAAGTACATAAAAGAGTGAATATCAAGCAGAAAGAATCTAGATTATTTTGTATTGCAGAAGTCATAATGATATGGTTAAGATAAAAGGAACTAATAAGAATGTATAAAACAGGGCTAATTATAAGGTCAGCATAAAACAAATAACATATTTCTTATACATTATCAAAAGAAAAATGAAAATTATATAAGAAATTCATTTTACTATAGGAAATTTATGTCTACATACAAATTACCTAGGAATAAATTAACAATAAATACATTGGAATATAATGTGTTAAAATTTACTTAACTATGTGAAAGAAAAAATTAGGTATGTAAAAGAAAAAAAAGAGAATTGCTTTTAATGCATGGTGTAACTCAATATTTAAAGACCTCAATTATTTCCAGTTTCTCTCTGTCTCTCTCTCTTTTTTTTTTTTTTTTTTTTTTTTTTGAGACAGGGTCTTGCTCTTATCTCCAGGCTGGAGTACAGTGGTGCGATCTCACTGCAACCTCTACCTCCCGGGTTGAAGCGATTCTCCTGCCTCATCCTCCTGAGTAGCTGGGACTACAGGCACACACCACCACATCCAAGTAATTTCTGTATTTTTAGTAGAGACGGGGTCCCACCATTTGGCCAGGATTGTTTCAAACTTCTGACCTCAAGTGCTCCATCTGCCTCCGCCTCCCAAATTGCTGGGATTACAGGCATGAGCCTCCATGCTCGGCCTTTACTATTAATTCACAGCCATATCAGTCTGTTCTGTTTGGATACTTTTTGAAACCTAATAATTTCTTTCTAAAGTTTCTGTGGAAGACTAGATGGGTGGAAGTGAGAATTACAAAGAAACATTAAAAAAGAGTAAAATGTTTTACCAATTTTAAGGATCCCTGCCTATACTTATAAAAATATGATGTTTATCTAAACATATGATAACCATGTTATTTCAAACCAGAAAATAATGATGGAATAGCAAAATTAAATAATGAAAGAGGAAGACGAAATAGATGTATTATAGTTAAGATTTTGTTAAATTTGGTCTTTCAAATCAATGATATTATTCAATATAGTTTATAGCACACAGCTGTAAATGCTGTACTATGCTGAAACAGTTAAGCATTTGTTTTTGTGCCCTCAGTCAAATGATCACAGATCACATCCATCTGTGACATGTATATGATAGTGAAAATCCGACGTCACTGAGATAATTATTTGTTGATTTAATTTCTACTATTTTCTCTTACTAGATTTGTTGCATATATGTTTTTAAATAGAATTCATCTTGCCTGTGTAGTGCATACACATGAGGTGTGCACACACACACGTACACATATGCCATCATCTGTGTGCATAAGCATACTCAGGTACACTTGTTTTGAGTTTATGCTAGCTGTATAAAAGTAACTTCTAGTTTTTCATGTTTTTATTTTGAATCCATTTATATATTAAGGAAATTATGTATTCTTTCTTTTCCTTTCTGAACTATGAATTCTTGGCCCAGGAACTTTATTATAGGAGTTCTTTGATGAAATTTTGATAATCTTCTCATTAATTATTTGTATGACAAATATTTTAGTATTGATTTCTTCTAAAGTCAGTTTTGATGATTTCAGACCACATATTTTTAAAAATGATTTGAGATTGGCACTTCATTTTATGGTTTGTAAGTTTATATTGAATATGTCATTAATTATAATTCCTGCTTTTTCTGCTAAGTTTTCCATATTCTGTTTATATCATTGTACTTTTTGAATAGCTAAATATATTTTTAAAAATATTCTTATGCCATAGAAGAAAAGGTCCTAAACACCTTTTGTGTGATTCATATCACTAGTTAGAATAAAGATAAAACAAAGACAATTTTAAATTCTATTAACTTATGATCAAATATTATTTCTCCACACCAAAATACCAAGTGAATGATGTGAAGTGTAACCCAACCATTGGCTATGTTTCATGTTATTGTAACACACTTGTTTTCTTCAGCACAGTATTTGCAAAAATTGTGTGCGCAGTCATCAGATAAATTTTCTGGGCCTGATTTCCTTCCAGATGTAATTTTATGATCATCCATTTTCCAATTTCCTTTGAAATTCACTCATTTAGAATTTAGTGAATATATTCTGTGTACACTGCTTCATACTGAAATTGGTGATTTAAAAAGAAGTTAAAATGTATTCTTTATTAATACTTTCTGGGAACATTCATTGTACATGTGCATCAAAGACATGCACATAGGAAGAATCTGCAACAATTTAATTTACATACAATAGGAACTATAAAAATGTGTGATACAGAAAACGTGTCAAAAATAAACTAGCCCTACAGGAAGTAAATTAGAAAGACAATGAGAATCTGTACTTGGACTGGACATTGAACAATAAGTAAATTTTAAGAGCCAATGGGAATAGAAAGACAATTGAAAAATTAGGTATATGAAAATAATATTTTTTGAAAACCTCTTTTCTGTTTTTATTCCAATAAAATGTTAGTATGTTGGTGGAAGATAAATCTAAGAGATTACCATAGAATAGTAAATATGTATTATAGACCTTAATGGTTTTCTAAATGCAGAAGTTTATTATATGGTTTAAGTCTGTATTTATTCAGAAAAATGCATTATTCTTATATTTACTTTCCCTGATGAGTCATTTGGCCTTCTTTTTAGAAACGTATATTGGTTATTCACATTATATCAACCACATGTATAAACAATTGAAGAAAGCCGTAAACAAAAAAAAATTGCTCTGATCCTCACATAATTTATATTCTAGAAACAATAGATACAGTTTAATAAATAAGTCAAATAATATGTACTTCATGACAGGAGATATTATCCATGTCAAAGTTTCATAAACAATCACCTGGATATGGCCATGTAATGCCAATATATGTATTGTGGAAATATAAGACCTTCTGTGTGAAAAAGAATTGAAAGGAATCCTGGACTCAAACGAATATGTAAAAAGTTTTTGTAGAGTGTTAAGCAGGAGATGATTGTCATTTGAAATAACAAGTTATAGGTGGGAATGGAAAGAGTAAATAGACCAAGGAAACATTTGAGGGAAACATACTTTCTGATATTATATTTATGCTGCAAGGGAACAGAGAAAAGTAATAAATAATTATTTTTCAAATTTCTGGCTTAAAAATTTGTTAATCCAGCTCCTGATACAGGGGATATTAGTTAAGACTAACTGCTTTGGTTGCCAGGTAAAGAAATTCTACTTTGTCAGGAACAGGCAGGAGTCAATATACTGTGGTCCACGGCCAAATTGATCTTGCCACCTGTTTTTGTAAATGAAGTTTAATTGCAACACAGCCATATCCATCATTGGAGCTTAATAGTTGCACCCAAACTGTATGTTCCATAAAAACCTAAAATATTTGCAATCTAGCCCTTTACAGAAGATGCTTACTGACCTTGGACTAAAACAGAACAGTAAAGTTCATCAGTGTTCACGTGTTTTCAGGTGTTCAGACAGTGTCATCCGGACTCTGCCTCTACATCTTTCAGTTCTGCTTCAACATCGGCTCCTGCTTCAGTAGGCTGTGAATGTGCTGCACTGAGACAACATTACCGTATCCATTTAGAATCGAAAGGGAGTAAAGGTTGTCCAACATTTTTAGCAAAGTTCATGGAAGTCACTCTCTGTACTGAGTTCTGGATTTCATGGCGTCTGTGGAGTTATAGGTGGAATAAAGTAATTCGGACTGAGGATTTGGAGTCTCCAAAGGAAAATCATGGTACTATTATCACCCACACCTGATGTCCAGCATATTGGGAACATAGGAGAAGCATAAGTTCTTGGAAAGAGAAAACATTTTTAAATTTTAGTCAGAATGAGTTAAAAAGATACAGTAATTTAAAAAAATGAATACTTACGCAGAACGTATTATGAGCTAGATAAAGTTTTTGTCTTTGGAGAATTTTATCTATATTGACTGTGTTACCTCTCACAATGCTGCTGTGAGATACATATCTCCATTTTCAGATGAGAAAATTGAGGGAAACTGAAGATATTCAGAAATAATAGCAACCAACTAATACTATTTATTTACTATTTGCTAAATAATTTCCTAAATAAATTTTTAAAGTAATTATCTTCCCTGGCAATGCATAATTATTGAAAAGTCACTGTTACAAGCATCAAATGCCTATCTATGTACAAAAAGACAAAGTATCTGCCATCTGGGAAATCGTGCTACTATGACATGATAGTAAACAGGTAGAAGAAGTTGGCTTTCAATACTTAAGTACCATCAGCAAAGTATGATGGGAGGCCTTCATTTTAAATGAATGCTGCATGTTCAGCCCAATTCCTTCTAAACATAACTGATACATGAATTGATATCATACTACATATTTCTGTTTTTGAGTATCAGCATAATTTTGAGTGGAGAAAAATATACATACACCTTTATTTGTGGTGAGATGTTCCTTCTCTCTATGTAAAGAAAATTGAAATAGAATTGTGTTGTTTTAGAAAAGCAAGGTTAAATTTCTTTTGTTTAATAAATGTAAATTATTTACTTATTGAAAGTAGGTAACGGGAAGATCATGATCACAGCTAATGATTATTGAGTCCTTGAAAAATACTGGATAGTCTTTACTTAAATCGTCTTTAGATTAACTGGCATTATTATAAACCTATTTTACCAGCATGGAAATTCCTGTGGTCACCTGGCCCTTAGTGCACCATAAGCCGTATAGTCAGGATTTGAACCCAGTGAGATACAGCTAGAGCAGCATGCTTCTACTTACTACACCATGATGCCTCCATAGAACCCCATGGTTTTCATTGGTGCTGCTTGTTCTCTTGTCTCAACTGTGAAAACATCTGAGACTTTGCAGCTGACTCAGAGAAGTAGAAAGAAAATTGCAGTCCCTTTCCTGATACTACCAGGGATAGGAAAGTGACTGCAAACATTGAACACAATTTTAAGAGTAAGAAATGCTTGGACTCACTGTTTCCTGAATCGCGTAGTGCAGAATATGAATTCAGGCAGTGGCTGACTTTGTCCTCCACCTGTGTAAACAAGGCGGTAGACTCCAGGAGGGAATCTGAGATAAGTTTTAAAATTTTTTTAATTATTAGTTTTGTAACCTGTGACACCTGTATGTGCAGTTTCTGTGGCCCTCTTTAACTCTAAATGGATTATGGAGCAAGTTGATAAATAGTCCATCACCTAGAAAACCGTTATGCAGAACAGGCCCCATCTGTGAAAGAAAACAAAAATCAACTTCATTAATGTCTATGTTTTTGGAAAGGAAATTCTCCCTTATGCTTTTCACAGTTATGTAAATCTCAGGCACAAAAAAAGCCTTTTCATAAGTATTAGCATATACTTTTTTTAAATAATGAGAATGTTTTAAATGTTACAATTAAAATATAAGGAGACATAATAGTTAAATTTCAATAATACATGTATGTACAAAGTAGTACAAATCATATGCTGTAATAGATGGGAACACAGTAATTTGGTTCAGAGTATTTAGAGCATGTTCATTAATCTAGATTAATACATTGCATGTTTAATTTAGATAGAAATAACATTTTTATTTTATAATTATATAAGAACATAGCTATTTTTCAGATTTATACATTATTTTCTCAGAATCTGAAACTAAAATTTAGTTTTAGCTGTATTGTCACCTTGTTTTTTCTTTTTGGAGATATGTAGTTTAGGTCAGCTTAGTAATATCCAGAATTTACACATGTAAAATTTAGCAGGATTTTAAGATATACCGATATTCTCAAAGTATGAAATAAATGACAAATTAATGAAAATTAATGATAAAATAATACTAACAATAATCATGGAGAGCATTGATCTTATTTTCCTTGAAATACCAAAGAATTGGCACAATGATGGGACTTTTTTTAGATTAAATGATCTAAATAATTGCTTCAGTCTTCCATTATGCTTTCCTAAACTAGATTCTTAGGACTTTATGATATGTGGTAGTTAAGAGTATACAGAGGGGAAGAAATCACATCCAGTAAGTTGTTTGCTTAACATACTTATCATAGTTCTCACTTATAAACTAATTTAAGCAATTTTTTAGGTATACATATTCTAAGCTAAATCTAACATAGCTTTATTTTCTGATCTCAAAGAAGATCTTAATTCCACTGAAATTATTGTTATCAATATCACTGTTTCATATGCTTGTTAATATTTAGATATTGTGATACCTACCTACATACATACATACATACATATTTGATAAAATATAGCAATAGATATATCTAGAAATACATCTACCTTTTTTAATGAGACTTTAGCTCATGGCAACTTGAGCACAAAAAAAGGATGACTGTAGTATCCATAGTCGCAATATACAGGAGTAATCCTACTTCATTGAAGTACCTTTATGAAAGGATAGCATTGTACTACATTAAGGGTCATAAATTATCATGATACTGATGAATGGATTTGTTAGAGAAAATAAGTAAAGTGGTATTTAGTATGTGAGAATCAGTTAGCACTCAAAATTTTATTTTTTCACTAACTTCTATGAAACTTTCTATTGTTTTCTTCTGGGATTTGACTTCTCCATTTGGCAAGCTGTCATTTTGACAGGGGTTAACAACAAAGATCATCTTTCCAGAGGGCCATTTTACTGGCAAGCTTGAAGACAGCTGTGGTGGGATTTGCTTCACATTAAACCCAGTTTAGAGGAGAATGCAGAGTCCCCCAGGTATGCTGTTAAAGCAGGGCATGCCAAAGTAATATCTTGCTTGGTTGCCACTTTGAACTGCTTTCTCTTTATATTGTTGAAGCAGATTTTTTTCCCTCCGCCATTAAAGGTATTAATTGTAAGTGCTTGAGAAGCACTTGTCACAAAGCACCTCTGCTCCTACTCACATTTATTTAGTTGTAGCTTTCAAAACATAGAGAAATAACTGTTTTTTTGTTTTTATATAACAGCACTTTAAAATGTTTCTTTTATGCTGTTCCTAAACAATGTCATAAAGTCATCTCCATTAGAGATCTTTCTGCTTATTTCAAACATCAAAAATTACCCATATGTGTTGAATAATTTTCACACTATATGAAAGCTTCACGTTTCCGTACAATTTTTCCCAATCTAGAATTTTGAATCTACATGGTTTAAGTAGCCCAGACCTCTGGTACCCAGATATGGATGAATTAATCATCAATGACTAATACATATTTTATATAGTTTGAATTTTATTAATTTGTATAATGAAGGGAACTTCAGCCTGTTGTATTCCATGGGAAATCAATCATCTTATGTACAGTGTTTACTTCCCAGCTTTGCAACTATAGTGGCTGGAAATGATAAAGTAGTTCCCAGAATTTCAGTGTTAATTACAGTATAGTACATCATTGGGACCCTTGTTTTAGAAAAGAAAACCTTTTCAAGATTTGTGTTACATTGCCATCTACTTGAAATGTAGTTTAATTGTATAAGAAATACATTTTTTTACAATTTTGATTTTGAGTATTTTCCTACTAAACTATATCAAAGATATTTAATGTTTTCAAAACATGTTTTTGTAAACGTGTTTTGAAAGAAATAAAGAAAATGAATCACCCTAATAAATATTTTAAAATTGTTTTAGATCTAGGATATTGTAGCTGTTATTGTGATACTCTTTCAGTTTTTATCTTCGGGGCCTCCAAGAAACTCATTTCCCAGTTTATGAGGAAGACCATTTACAGCTTCATCACTCAATTAGGAATTGCCCTCAACCACAGGAACCTGCATATGTCAAGAGTATGCCCATTGCGTGAATGCATCCTGAGATCCATTGTTGTCCTATGGTGGGGATACCAAAGTTGAACTCTTATAACTCTATTTGGAACTGTGTTGAAGGCTCATTTTAAGTCCAGAGCTGTTTATAGAATCAGCAGAATCCTCGATTGTCACCTTACTGTTTGGCAGCTTCCCCCTCTTGTCTAACCTTGCATTTCTCCCTTCCTTGCAGGTGTGTATCTCAAGAGCACTCCACAACAAAGATTCTGCCAGCAATCCTCCACTTCAAGGTCTGTTTCAGGAAACCTGTGTAACACAGTTATGCATAGAGTGGTCTCAGGAAGCTGACTCTAACATGAAAATTTAGATTTGGATCTTTTCCTGACATACTGAATATTCATAAGAGCATACGATACATTTGTCTACCATAAACATGTCATTTCAAAAAATCCTCAAAATTACCTTGTAGAACATAATTTTAAAACTAGTGTGTAGGAATATTTAGTATCAGTTATTCAGTCTTCTTAATATCTGAATCCAAATTAATCTTCCATTCTGCTTTTATTTATAAATAATATGATTTATTGTCAGATTCAATAATTTATATTTTCATTTATTCTAAAGTAGGAAATGCCAGCATAAAAATAAATTATTTGAAACAAATCACATTGTTGTCCCATTTCACCATTACTCACATGTAGAAGATACTGTTTTTAACAAAACTAATAAGAAACAGAAACTACCATTTATTAACTCATGCTTACTGGAAGCATAGAAGGATTTTCTTATTTAACTTTGAATCAACTTTTTCATGAACATTTTTGTTATTGACAGATAAGTTTAATTTATCAAATCCTCACAGCAAATTATAGGTGCCATTATTAACAGATTTTTTTTTAAACCTGATTCATAGAAAAGATTTAATGATATGGTTTGGATCTTTGACGGCATCAAATCTCATGTTGAATTGTAATCCCCAGTGCTGGAAATGGGGCCTGGTGGGAGGTGATTAAATTATGGAGGTGTAGTTCTCATGAATGGTATAGCACCTTTCCCTTGGTGCTGTCCTGTGATCGAGTTTTCATGACATGCGGTTGTTCAAAAGTGTGTGGCACCTTTCCCATCTCTCTCTCTTGCTCTTCCTGCAGCCATGTGAAGGGCTGTTCCCCCTTTGCCTTCTGCCATGATTGTAAATTTCCTGAGGCCTCCCCAAAAGCTGAGCAGAAGTCAGCATCATGCTTCCTTAACAGCGGATGGAATTATGAGTCAATTACATCTATTTTCCTTACGAATTACCAGTCTTCAGGTTTTCTTCATAGCAGTGAGGAAATGAACTAATTCAGCTAGTAAATGACAAATATAAAAATAGCAAATAGCACAAGAAGATACCAAGCAAGACTAGGGGACTCCGGAACCTAAGGATTTCTGAAAGCATAGGTTTCTAAGAGTGTGGAGAAACTAAGTCTGGGACATGTTTAGGAACTCAATTACATAAGAAATAAAAATCATATATAGACTATTTAAATTGAGAAGAGGAGGAGGAGAGGAGAAAGATGAGGAAGAGGAGGAGGAAGAAGAAGACATTCTGGCTTAGCACATTTACTCCAGTCTATAGGGAAAGCTCAGTTATACCCCTTCCCCACTAACCCTAAGAGGAGCTCTAATGTTCGTAAGGGGCTTTCTCAAGGACTCAAATCCTCAGGGATACAAAATAGGGTGGGATACCAAGCAATAGAGGTGTGTGTGTGTGTGTGTGTGTGTGTGTATGTTAGACAAATAGATGAAAAATGTTATTTTGCGACATAATCATTTTGTTTGGAGTCTCTCTTTTTCTCTCAATTTTCTTTCTCTCCCTCTCTCTTTTTCTTTCTCACTTTCCCTTTGCAATACTAGTGAAGTAAGGCAAAATGAAATGAGCATGGGATCTTTCTCTAGCTTGATAGATCGTTTGTTATTATTTGTTTCTTCATTACAAACTGCCCTGTTAAACGTTCATGGCTTAAAACAAAATAATTTATCTTGTTCCTGAAACTGAACTTTGGGCAGGGCCTAGTGTGAAGGTCTCATCTCTGTCTGTGTCAATCAGGTCAGCTGAGGAAACTCCACTGGGGCCACAGGTATAATTTTCAAGACAGCTCACAGATGTGGGTGATGGATGCTGTCAGTTGGTACCTCAGCTGTAACTGTCATTCAGGAGCCTCACTTCCTTTCCAAATGAGAGTCTCTACGGAACAGCTTATGTTCTCCATGGCATAGTGGCAGTATCCTAAAAGCAAGTCTTCCAAGGGACAGGAAATAGAAGATGCTAATCTCTCTCTCTACTCCCCTCCACACTTTAAGTTCTGGGGTACATGTGCAGAATGTGCAGGTCTGTTACATAGGTATACATGTGCCATGGTGGTTTGCTGCACCCGTCAACTCATCACCTAAATTAGGTATTTCTCCTAATGCTGTCCCTCCCCTAGCCCCCAATCCCCCAAAAGGCCCCAGTGTGTGATGTTCCCCTCCCTGTGCCCACAGGTTCTCCTTGTTCAGCTCCCACTTATGAGAACATGCAGTGTTTAGTTTTCTTTTCTTGTGTTAGTTTGCTGAGAATGATGCTTTCCAGCTTCATCCGTGTCCCTGCAGATGATACGAACTCATCCTTTTTTTTTTTTTTTTTACGGCTGCAGAGTATGCCATGGTGTATATGTGCCACATTTTCTTTATCCAGTCTGTCATTGATGGATATTTCGGTTGGGTCCAAGTCTTCGCTGTTGTGAATAGTGCCTCAGTAAACATACGTATACATGTGTCTATATAGTAGAATTATTTATCAATCTTTGTGTATACAGTCAATAATGGGATTGCTGGGTCATATGGAGTTTCTAGTTCTAGATCCTTGAGGAATCACCAAACTGTCTTCCACAATGTTTGAACTAATTTCAACTGCCACCAGCAGTGTAAAAGCATTCCTATTTCTCCACATCTTCTCCAGCATCCATTATTTCCTGACTTTTTAATGATTGCAATTCTAACTGGCGTGAGATGGTATCTGATTGTGGTTTTGATTTGCGTTTCTCTAATGACCAGTGATCATGAGCTTTTTTTCATGTGTTTATTGGCTCCATAAATGCCTTCTTTTGAGAAGTGTCTGTTCATATCCTTGTCCACTTTTTGATGGGATTGTTTTTTTTTCTTGTAAATTTGTTTAAGTTCTTTTTTTTTTTTTATTATACTTTAAGTTGTAGGGTACATGTATATTAGTGCCATGTTGGTGTGCTGCACCCATCAACTCTTCAGCACCCATCAACTCATCATTTACATCAGGTATAACTCCCAATGCCTTCCCTCCCCCCTCCCCCCTCCCCATAATAGGCCCCAGTGTGTGATGTTCCCCTTCCAGAGTCCAAGTGATCTCATTGTTCAATTCCCACCAATGAGTGAGAACATGTGGTGTTTGGTTTTCTGTTCTTGCGATAGTTTGCTGAGAAGTTCTTCGTAAATTCTGGATATTAGCCCTTTGTCAGATGGATAGATTGCAAAAATTTTCTCACATTCTGTGTGTTGCCTGTTTACTCTGATGATGGTTTCTTTTGCTGCACAGAAGCTCTGCAGTTTAATTAGATCCCATTTGTCAATTCTGGTTTTTGTTGCCATTGCTTTTGGTGTTTTAGACATAAAGTCTTTGGCCCATGCCTATGTCCTAAACGGTATTGCCCAGGTTTTCTTCTTGGATTTTTATGGTTTTTAGGTCTTACATTTAAGTATTTAATCCATCTTGAGATGATTTTTGTCGAAGGTGTAAGGAAGGGGTCCAGTTTCAGTTTTCTGCATATGACTAGCCAGTTTTCCCAACACCTTTTAAATAGGGAATCTTTTCCTCGTTGCTTGTTTTTGTCAGGTTCATCAAAGATCAGATGGTTGTAGATGCCTGGTGTTATTTCTGAGGGCTTTGTTCTGTTCCATTGGTCTATATATCTGTTTTGGTACCAGTACCATGCTGTTTTGGTTACTGTAGCATTGCAGTATAGTTTGAAGTCAGGTAGTGTGATGCCTCCAGCTTTGTTCTTTTTGCTCAGGATTGTCTTGGCTACGCGGGCTCTTTTTTGGTTCCATATGAAGTTTAAAATAGTTTTTTTCCAATTCTGTGAAGAAAGTCAGTAGTAGCTTGATGGGGACAGCTGAATCTACAAATTATGTTGGGCAGTATGGGTATTTCCACAATACTGATTCTTCCTATCCATGAGCATGGAATATTTTTCCATTTATTTGTGTGCTCTCTTATTTCCTTGAGCAGTGGTTTGCAGTTCTCCTTGAAGAGGTCTTTCACATCCCTTTAAGTTGTATTGCTAGGTATTTTATTCTCCTTGTAGCAATTGTGAATGGAAGCTCACTCATGATTTGGCTCTCTGCTTGTCTGTTATTGGTGTATAGGAATGCTGGTGATTTTTTCACATTGATGTATCCTGAGACTTTGCAGAAGTTGCTTATCAGCTTAAGGAGATTTTGGGCTGAGACGATGGGGTTTTCTAAATATAATATCATGTCATCTGCAAACAGAAGCAATTTGACTTCCTCTTTTCCTATTTGAATACCCTTTATTTCTTTCGCTTGCCTGACTAGCCTGACTAGAACTTCCCACACTGTGTTGAATAGGAGCAGTGAGAGAAGGCATCCTTGTCTTCTGCCAGTTTTCGAAGGGCATACTTCCATTTTTTGCCCATTCAGTATGATACTGGCTGTGGGTTTGTCATAAATAGCTGTTATTATTTTGAGATACACTTCATCAATACCTAGTTTATTGAGATTTTAGCATGAAGGGCTATTGAATTTTGTTGAAGGCCTTTTCTGCATCCATAGAGATAATCATGTGGTTTTTGACATTGGTTCTGTTTATGTGATGGATTACATTTATTGATTTGTGTATATTGAACCAGCCTTGCATCCCAGGTATGAAGCCAAGTTGATCTTGTGGGTAAGCTTTTTGATGTGCTGCTGGATTTGGTTTGCCAGTATTTTATTGAGGATTTTCACAATGATGTTCATCAGGGATATTGGCCTGAAATTTTCCTTTTGTGTTGTGTCTCTTCCAGGTTTGGTATCAGGATGATGCTGGCCTCATAAAATGAGTTAGGGAGGATTCCCCCTTTTTCTATTGTTTGGAATAGTTTCAGAAGAAATGGTGCTGCCTCCTCCTTGTAACTCTGGTAGAATTTGGCTGTGAATCCGTCTGGTCCTGGGCTTTTTTTGGGTGGTAGGCTATTAATTATTGCCTCAATTTCAAAACTAGTTGTTGTTCTATTCAGGGATTCTACTTCTTTCTGGTTTAGTCTTAGGAGGGTGTATATGTCTAGGAATTTATCCATTTCTTCTAGATTTTCTAGTTTATTTGTGGAGAGGTGTTTATAGTATTCTGTGATGGTAGTTTGTACTTCTGTGGGATGAGTGGTGATATCCTTTGTATCATTTTTTTATTGCATACATTTGATTCTTCTCTCTTTTCTTCTTTAGTCTGGCTAGCGGTCTATCTATTTTGTTGATCTTCTTAAAAAACCAGCTCCTGGATTCTCTGATTTTTTGAAGGGTTTTTTGTGTCTTCACCTCTTTCAATTCTGCTCTGATCTTAGTTATTTCTTGTCTTCTGCTTGCTTTTGAATTTATTTGCTGTTGCTTCTCTAGTTCTTTTAATTTTGATGTTAGGCTGTCCATTTTAGGTCTTTCCTACTTTCTCTTGTAGGCATTTAGTGCTATAAATTTCCCTCTTCACACTGCTTTAAATGTGTCCCAGAGATTCTGGTATGTTGTGTCTTCGTTCTCATTAGTTTCAAAGGACAGCTTTACTTCTGCCTTCTTTTTGTTATTTGCCCAGTAGTCATTCAGGAGCAGGTTGTTCAGTTTCCATGTAATTGTGTGATTTTGAGTAAGTTTCTTAATCTTGAGTTTTATTTTGATTGCACTGTGGTCTGAGAGACTGTCATGATGTCCGTTCTTTTGTATTTGCTGGGCACAGTGGCTCATGCCTGTAATCTCAGCACTTTGGGAGACTGAGGCAGGAGCATCGCTTAAGCTCAGGAGTTTAAGACCAGCCTGGGCAACAGGGGGAAAACCCATCTCTACAAAAAAGTTTTCTAAAAATTAGCCAGGTACAGTAACATGTGCCTATAGTTCTAGTTACTCACTTGCTATTTAGGAACTTAGGAATTTTTCACTGGAATTCATGTAAAGAAAGACCATGGGCATTTGTAATGGATTTAGCATTCATCATTTGACTGCAGGACTCACCCCTAGAACCATAAATTTACTAATGAATTTTTCAGATACTACTCAGCTCAGAACTGAACCTAACCAGCAACCCACCCTCAACCACTGAGTGATCTTTTGTTCTGCTCTATTCTTCCTGAAAGTCCATTACTCTCAGAAAGTGATAAAAACTTGCATTTCTTTTTCTTTTTTCTTCCTAGAGACAGGGTCTTGCTCTGTCACCCAGGCTGCAGTGCAGTGGTGCGATCATGGCTCACTGCAGCCTGAAACCCCTGGGCTCAAACGGTCCTCCCACCTCAGCCTCCCAAATAGCTGGGACTGCAGACATTTGCCCCTATGCCCAGCTAACTTCTTTCTTTTTTTTAATTGTACAGATGGGATCTTGCTATGTTGTCCAGGATGGTGTCAAACTCCTGGCCTCAAGTGATCTTTCTGCCTCAGCTTCCCAAAGTGCTGGGATTATACGCAGGTGGGAGCCATCTGTGTTCAACCCCTATTTTCTTTCTTTTTTTTTCTTTTGGAGACAGAGTCTTGCTCTGTCGCCCAGGCTGGAGTGTAGTGGCATGATCTCAGCTCACTGCAACCTCCAACTCCCTGGTTCAAGCAATTCCCCTGCCTTAGCCTCATGAATAGTTGGCATTACAGGCACATGCCACCATGCCTGGCTAATTTTTTGTATTTTAGTGGAGACAGGGTTTTGCCGTGTAGGCCAGGCTGGTCTCAAACTCCTAACCTTAAGTGATCTATCCATCTCGGCCACCCAATTTGCTGGAATTACAGGCATGAGCCACAGCACATGGTCCCTTTTTAAAATAATGATTTTATTGAAATATGATTAATATCATACAAATCATTTATGAAAGTATGCAATTCAGGCTGGGTGCAGTGGCTAATTCCTATCATGCTAAGACTTTGGGAGGCTGAGGGAGGTGGATCACTTGAGTTCAGGAGTTTGAGACTAGCCTGGGCAACAAGACTAAACAGCATCTCTATTAAAAATACAAAAATTAGCTGGGTGCGCTGGCTTATGCCTGTTGTCCCAACTACTCGGGGACATGAGGCTGGAAGATCACTTGAGCCCAGAAGGCATAGGTTGCAGTGAGACCAGATGGTGCCACTGTACTACAGCGTGGGTGACAGAAGGAAGAAAAAAAGAAAGTTTGCAATTAAGTGGTTTTTATATTCAAAGAGCTGTGTACTCCTTACCACAGTCACTTTTAGAAGTGATTGCCCACTTACAAGTTACCCATTTATAAGTGAGAAACCCTCACTTACTAGCTACTACCTCCTACTTCCTCCACATTCCTGTGTCTTTATAGACAACCACTGATTTATTTTCTGTCATTGTAGTTTTGCCTAATCTGGATCTTTTATAGAAATAGAATTATACAATATGTGAGCTTTTGTAGTTTGCTTTTTTTTCCCCCTTAGCACAATATTTTCAAATTTCTTTCATGTTCTGGTGTGTATCAGTATTTTTTTTCCTTTTGTAGTTGAATAATAGCTTATGTTTATCCATTCATCAGTTGATGGACATTTGTCTTGTTTCTGTGTATTGACCATCATGAGTAATGCTGCTATGAACAAGCATATGCAAGTTTTATTGTGAATATATATTTTTATTTCTCTTGGATTTACACCCAGGAGTGAAATTGTTGCATTATGTGATAACTATACATTCAACCTTTGAGAGATGGTCACATTGTTTTTCAAAGTGGTTATACCAGTCAGGCATAGTGGCTCACACTTTTAATCTCAGGTATTTGAGAGACTGAGTTTGGAGGATTGCTTTAGCCCAGGAGTTCAGGACCAGCCTGGGCAACATAGGGAGACAATATCTTGGTTTTTTAAAAAATCAAATGACGAGAAAAGAAACACTCAAACTGATTACACCATTTTATGTTCCCACCAGTAATGTATGTGGGTTCCAATTCTTCCACATTGTCATCAACTTTTTTTTTTTTCTGGAGACAAAACCTTGCTCTGTCATGCAGGCTGGAGTGCAGTGGTATGAACATGGTCAGTGCAGCTGTCGTCTCCCAGGCACAAGTGATCCTCTCACCTGAGCCTCCCAAGTAGCTGGGACTTACAGCTGAATGCCATCATGTGTGGCTGATTTTTACATTTTTTGGTGGAGATTGGGTTTTGACATGTAGCCCAGGTCTGTGTCAAACTCCTGAGCTCAAGTGATCTGCCTGCTTCCACCTCCTGAAGTGCTGGAATTACAGGTGTGTGCCACCACACCTGACTGGTGTAACCACTTTGGAAAACAGCCACTGAGCCCAGTCTTCACCAATATACCAATATTTGTTATATCTTTTTTTTTTACTATTTTTTATTTTTAAAAACTTAGATTTTTTTTTCTGTCTTAATTATAACAACAGACAATTTTGTAGTAAAGTCCCCCAAAAAAGTATTTGTTGTTTAACTGAAATAGTTCTTTTTTAACCTGGGTATATATTTTTTCATTTTCATTTTTAGTTTTTATTTAAAAAATTGTTTTTATATTTTTTATTATAATAGGTGTTTGGGAAACATTTGGTGTTTGGTTCCATGAATAAGTTCTTTAGTTTTGATTTCTGAAATTTTGTAGTACCCCTCATTACCCATTAAATTATATATTAAGTCATTATAAAATCATTAATAAATCAAAGACTTTAGTAAAATGGAAATTTTATTTTAACTTGCAACCTGAGAAATAACTGTCAAAAAAAATTAGAGAAATTACCATATTAAAGTTTTAAAATTTTGAACGTAACAATGAACACTCAGGTGCACCTAAGAACCACCAGCCCACTGGTCAAGGTGAACAAAAATAATGACAAAGCAAAATAAAATGAAGAAAACCAAATTCAGGATTATTCAGTATTCTATAATGTTGTTTTATCTTGGGAGTCACAGGAAATGGTTATTATTATTTTTATTTTGATATGGAATCTCTGTCACCCAGACTGGAGTGCAGTGGTGCAATCTCGGCTCACTGCAACCTCCGCTTCTCAGGTTCACGTGATTCTCCTGCCTCAGCCTCCAGAGTAGTTGGGATTACAGGCATGCTCCACCATGCCTGGCTAACTTTTGTATTTTTATTAGAGACAGAGTTTCACCTTGTTGGCCAGGCTGTTCTCAAACTCCTGACCTCAAGCAATCCACCTGCCTCGGCCTCCCAAAGTGCTGGAATTACAGGCATAGGCCACTGCACTCAGCTTAAAATAATTAATTTTATGCACATTCCAAGTCAGAATACATTCTATTTTTGAGTATTTGATGACTTTAGGATACTGTATTAACTCTTAATTGAATTAATACAAGTTTAGATGTAAAGGTCATGTTTATGTTGACTAAAATTTATTAATGTTTTATGTATATGAAAGTAATAATGTCATAGTTTTTATACTTGTAGAATACTTTGAAATATATATTAGCTAATATTTTATATTCATTTTGGGTTTTCACATTATTGTTAGAGAGATCCATAGAAAACTAATACTTTGTGAATATCCAAATCTTAAGCATTTTGCTGGATGCATTCATAAATATTTTACTTAAAAAGAACATTAATTGAAGTTTACACCATTTTATGATACATCAAACACAGCAACTGAATACTGGCATATAGCAACATTACAGAGGTTAGTCTAAGATAAAACTCATAAAAGAGTAAAAGGAAGGAAAGGAAAAAGGATACCAG
Source organism: Macaca fascicularis (assembly GCF_037993035.2). Taxonomy (NCBI): domain Eukaryota; kingdom Metazoa; phylum Chordata; class Mammalia; order Primates; family Cercopithecidae; genus Macaca; species Macaca fascicularis. Next base: position 52,023,916 of record NC_088384.1, on the reverse strand, counting down.
GCTGTATAAAGATTTTAAAAACAGTCCGGGCACGGTGGCTCACACCTGGAGTTTCAACACCTTGGGAGGCCGAGGTGGGCAGATCACGAGGTCAGGAGATCGAGACTCATCCTGGCTAACATGGTGAAACCTCGCCTCTACTAAAAGTACAAAAATTAGCTGGGTGTGGTGGCGCACATGTTTTGTTCCAACTACTCAGGAGGCTGAGGCGGGAGAATCACTTGAACCTGAGAGCCTGAGCTTGCAGTGAGCCGAGATCGCACCACTGCACTCCAGCCTGGGCAACACAGCGAGACTCCGTCTCAAAAATTAATTAATTAATTAATTAATTTAAATAAAGATTTCAAAAACAAACTTCATATGTCTGAACCTTTGCCTGGAGTTTCATATTTTGTGAAAAGCATTTTGTAAGTAGAGGACTCATGAGTGCTATAAGGCACCTAGTACACTCCAATGGCACAGACGTGGCAGATACTCAATGAAATGATTTTAACTTCTGATATATGTTATCTTCGTTGTCCATTTATTAAACTAGTGAAAATCAGCCAATAGATGGAGTGACATTAACCTGTAAATCTTCCAAGATCCCATCCAAGCTTAGTGACCTCTGAAGTTCTCCATAATTTATTGTCTGTTCCAGCCAACATTTAGCATAAGCTACAGCTTATATTGTTAATCATCTTATGTTTATGTGCTGACTTGCAGACAAATGGACCTATGTGGCCTTTATTTTCACAGCCCTAATACTATCTACATAATTTAATAACTTTGTTATAAACTTGATGCTTCATAAAATAACGTCTTTATCAACTGTGTTCTGGTAAAAGAATTACACATTTTTGCTTAAGCTTTTCTGACTATCCGTTGTGTGCTGAATACAGTAAGTTCTTATTTAGTGTGAGGATTTAATACATTCTTGAAAACTGTGACCTGTAATTAAACCATTTTTCCATTCTACCATAGCCTAATTGATAGAAATAGTTCGTTTTCTATGGCATATTTCTGATCACAAAAACATCACCAAAGTTACAAGGGCCCAAAACACTTACAATATTAAACACTGAAATAAATGCAAGCTCTCCATAAATGTAAGAAAAATAAGGTCGGGCATGGTGGCTCATGACTGTAATCTCAGCACAGGAGGATCACTTGAGGTCAGTAGATCGAGAGCAGCCTGGCCAATGTGGCAAAATCCTGTCTCTACTAAAAATACAAAAAATTAGCCGGGTGTGAGGCTGAGGCAGGAGAATCCCCTGAATGTGGTGGGAGGTGGAGGTTGCAGTGAGCTGAGATCGAGCCACTGCACTCCAGCCTGGGTGGCAGAGCAAGACACCAGTTCAAAAAGTAAATAAATACATAAAAATACCTACATAAGTAAATAAAAGAAAAATTAATAAAAATGTTACCAGGGCCACCCTGATGAAATAACTGCAAAAGTTCTTTTTCTTACTTTGTTTCTTTAGTTTCTTTATTTTATTTGTAGGCACAGCTATATAAAGAAGCCAGATGGCCCAACAGCGCCAGAGCTTCTCCACCCCTGACCAGATATCAGAAGGAGGTAGGATCCCCAACCAGCACAGACTTTAACAGGTGACCCCTAGTTGCTTTTAGATCTGTTTTTTGTTGTTGTTGTTGTTGTTTTAAGACAGAGTCTTACTCTGTCACCCAGGCTTGGGTGCAGGGGCACCATCTCAGCTCACTGCAACCTCCGGTTCCCAGGTGCAAGCTATTCTCCTCCTCAGTCTCCCAAGTAGCTGGGATTACAGGTGTATACCACCTCGCCCGGCTAATATATATATATATATATATATATATATATATATATATATATATTTGTATTTTTTTTTAGTAGAAACCAGGTTTCACCATGTTAGCCAGGCTGAACTCCTGACCTTAGGTAATCCACTCGCCTCGGCCTCCTAAAGATGTATGTTTATGCACTGAACCTGTGCCTCTAGAGTCCCACCCTGCACAGTTCTTTAAAACCCCTGATAAAATTGTGTATTAATTCTAGTGATATTTTAGTGAATCCTTTTTTTTTTATCAGAAAATTATTTCATTTGCTATAATGACAGTTCTACTTTTATTTTACAATCTGGACAATTTTTTCTGTTGTAGAATTTCCCTAGCTAATACCTCCAGTGCAATGCTGAATAGAGTGGTTAAAGTGGAAACTCTTGACTTCTCAAACTTTCAGGTAAAGAAGCACAAGTCTGTCACCATTAAGTATGATGTTAGCTGTAGGTTTTTTATAGATATCTCTTAGTGGGTCTCATAATCTTCTATTAGTGGTTTTCTGGGGTTTTGTCAGGAAAGGATGCTAGATATTTGTAACTTTGTACCTATTTAAAGGATCACTTTTTGTTCTTATCTTGATTGAATTTCAAATACTAAGTCACAACTACATTTACGAAACAATCACATTTGTTCTTGGTGTATAGTCATATTTTATGTGCGTGGATTTAGCATGCTGAAGTTTTCTGAGGCTGTATGCGTCTACATGAATATAGCACATTTGCCCACAGACCTTCTGTTTATTCTTGTGTCTGGCCTTAGTATTACAGTAATACTGGCCTCTAGAATGAATTGGAAAATGTTCCTTCTCTTTCATTTTTTGGAAGTATTTTCTGCTGAAGAATTAGTATTAATTATTTATTGAATATTGGTAGAACGTTTTATATAGATTATTTTTCCCTGGACTTTTCTTTGTGAAAATATTTTAAATGAATGCTTTTGCTTTACTTGGGTAACAATTCGTAATATATAAATATTTATTTTACATTATACTTTTCTGTTTACTTTCATAATTTGTACATCCAAGATATTAATTTCTAATTTATAACATTCCATGTGTAATAGATTTTCTAGGCTGTTAACATGAAAAAATCAGAAATAATATAGAGTGAGGCTTCAGCCCAATCAATGAATGACCCAAAGTCTGTCTGTTGTAGGACGGATCATTTAAATATGATGTTGTACTTAATGTTTACATTTATTTTGTGAGGAAATAAGGAAATAAGGTACTAAATCTAAAGGAAATTAGTAAAACTACCAGTTAACTTTGGATTTTCTCAAGAGGGCAGACCAAGTAGACCTTCTAATTTTTGTTGATACTTACATAAGACAGAAACATAGTTTTTAATTAGAACAAACAGTATGCCACTTGAAGAATGGTATGAAGATGATAATTTGATGAATAATTTTACTAGTGCTTGCTTAGTGCATGCAATATATTAGGCAAGATTCTAAGACTGTATGTATGTGTGTGTGTATATATATATATATATATGAGGTATATATATATACCTCATATATAATTGTTTAAAATAAGGATCCCACAGATTCATGGGCAGTGAAAAAATGACATATTCTCAATCTTAGTAATTTTAAAACTGTCATAAAAATTTACTGTTTTGATTTACAATAACTAAATGTACATAAAACTATTAACTTCATTAGAAAGTTTGACTTGGCATGGAGATAAATTGTTGCACAATTGAAAAGTAACCATAGACACATTATTATCAAATACCAAACAAAAGCATTTAAAAAAAAGATTAGGACTAAAAGATGCCATAGAATTTGTCACAACAAAAATACAACAGAACACACTTTTAGGCACTGTGATATGTTAATAAAAACTATCAATGTATAAATACAGGCCAGTGTGCTCATCATTACATGAAAAAATTTTGGAACTAGTAAACGAAGTTGGTAGGTTTGCAGGATACTATATCAATGCACAAAAAATCAATTGCATTTTTATACCCCAACAACAAGTATCTGGGAAAAATCAAGAAGACAGTTACATTTGCCACAGTGTCTAAAATAATAAAGTATTAGGTTGTTAATGGCAAAAACCACAATTACATTCGCACCAACCTAACACTTAGAAATAAAGAAGGTAAAAGATTTGTACAACAAAAACTGTAAACTATTAGTGGAGACAGTTATAGACAAGACAAATTTAAAAATACTTAGTGTTCATGGATTAGAAAAATTAGTATTAAAACATTCATACTGGTCAGGCACAGTGGCTCACGCCTGTAATGCCAGCACTTTAGGAGACTGAGGCGGGTGGATCATGAGGTCAGGAGATCGAGACCATCCTGGCCAAAATGGTGAAACTCTGTCTCTGCTAAAAATACAAAAATTAGGTAGTGTGGTGGCACATGCCTGTACTACCAGCTACTCAGGAGGCTGAAGCATGAGAATCGCTTGAGCCTAGGAGGCGGAGGTTGCAGTGAGCTGAGATTGCGTCACTGCACTCCAGCCTGGTGACCGAGTGAGACTCCATCTCAAAAAAACAAGACCAAGAGAAAAAAAAAAAACATTCGTACTACTGAAATTGGTGTATATAGCATTTTCAACAAAAATTTTTTTAAAATCCACAGTTTGTATGGAATTATAAAAGACCTCAAATAAAGCAATTTTGAGCAAGAGGAACAAAGCGAGAAGCAGTATGCTACCTAATTTCAAGCTATATAGCAAAGCTGTAGTCATCAAAACTGCAAAATATTGGCATAAACACAAAAACATAAGCCAATGGAACAGAATAGAGAGCTCAGAGAGATATATATATATAATATATCCATCTGTATACAGTCAATACATTTTCAACAAAGGCATATAAACAGACAATGGTGAAAGAATAAACTCTTCAATAAATGGTGATGGGAGAATGGGATATCCATATGCAAAAACAGATTGCACCCAACCTTTACAGCATACATAAAATTAATTTAAAATATATTAAAGACTTAAACATTGGACTTGAAAACCATAAATCTTCCAGAAGACAACACTAAGCAAAATTCTTTGGCATTGATCCTAGCAATAGTTTTTTTTTTCCTTTTTTTTTGTATTTTATACCAAAAGCACAGGAAAAAAAAGTGGGACTACATCAAACTAAAAAGTTTCTACTGCAAAGCAAAAGACTGTCAGTGACATTAAAAGGCTATGTACAGAATTGGAGAAAAATATCTGTGTGGCAAATATCAGATAAAGTATTAGTGTTCAAAATCTGCAAGAAACTCATACAACTTAAGCCCCCCAAATAAAAATAACAATGAAAAGTAACACATTGTTTTAAAAAGTGGCCAGAAAGCTAGTTTTTTTTTTAAAGAAGCCATTAGTAATTCTGAGAAAACTGCAAATCAAAACCACAATGAGTTAGCATTCAAACACATATTAAGGTGATATTTATCAAAAATTCAAAAGACAGCAAGTGTTATCAAGAATATAGAGAAAAGAGACCCTTGTACATTGTCACTGGGAATGTAAATTGGTAAAGCCATTATGGAAAATGGCATGGAGTTTCACCAGATAATTAAAAATAAAACTATCATGTGATTCAGCAATCTCACGTCTAAGTAAATATCCAAAGAACATAAAATCACTATCTTGAAGAGATAGAAGAGATATTTTCACTCTTATGTTTATTGAAGCATTATTAACTACAGGTAAGGGGCCGGGTGCAGTGGCTGACGCCTGTAATCCCAGCTCTTTGGGAAGCCAAGGTGTGTGGATCAGGAGGTCAGAAGTTCGAGACCAGCCTGGCCAATATGGTGATCCCAGTACTTTGGGAGGCTGAGGCGGGCGGATCACGAGGTCGGGAGTTCGAGACCAGCCTGACCAACATGGTGAAATCCCATCTCTACTAAAAATACAAAAATTAGCTGGACGTTGTGGTGCGTGCCTGTAATCCCAGCTGCTCAGGAAGCTAAGGCAGGAGAATCGCTTGAACCCAGGAGGTGGAGGTTGCAGTGAGCTGAGATTGCACCACTGCCCTCCAGCCTCAGAAACACTGTCTCAAAAAAAAAAAAAAAAAAAAAAAAAGGAATACTTCAGGAGAAACATTTTCTGCTATCAAAATGAAAATAAAAATGAAAGAAACTTGATACAGAAATGTCAACCCATGGTAGACTTTGGAATTAAATTACATGGTCCTTGGATGCATCAGTTTTGAAAGCATATAAATACAATAGAAGTGTGATTCCGTGCATTTTATTAAATAAGATAAAAGGAACTCCAGGGCTACTTGAACAATTTAACTGTAGGAGAAGACTATTTTTTAGAAATGTTTTCCGTCACCAACTTGTTAAAGCTTTATAGCACTTCGCATATTTTGGAGAATGTCATCTATCTTTTTATCAGAGCTGATTTGTACTGGTGGAACAACAGTGGCATAGACATTGCCCACAAGGTTCTACATACTCAGGATGACTGGGTTACGCGTCCACAGCAGGGTTGAAGAAGATGAGATGGTGAGTTCCACCCAGCTTATGACGAGAAAGTAGCTCACTAACAGCGGGATGGTCTGAGTGGTCCTTTTCTCTGGGAAGGGTGGTGGAGAGATGCTGATGCTGTAGAGGTGAGGAGATCGCCTCTGATGCCTGGAGAAAAGGATCACCATGTGTGCAATTGAATGCAGTGTCATTCCTATAATGAAGACATCCCTGGATAATGTCAGAGTAAAGAATACTTTTCTCCTGAAGGACTTCATGGGAGAAAGTGAACAGTATTTGCTGACCTTAAGTAGGTTGGTCTGGGTCACATTAGCAGAAGCCACAGCGAAGAATATTATGTTATAAATGAAAGACAAAGTGACAGACCAGAAAAAAAATTAACACTGCTAATGTTACTGTGAATTTGTGTTGAAGCCTTGCCAAACAGCAGTTGCTGGGGCTGATGGTGCCGGCCTGGTGTACACTCAAGAGACAGGTGTTAACAGACACACAGGCCCATCCTCACTCTGTTTAGACAAGGACTTACATTTGAACTCATTCCCTAAGTGCAGTGATTCAAGCATATCTGGAGGCCAAGCATCCACCACAGTGAGGAACATCACTACATGAATGAAGGCCGAGTTACAGCTGATGAGGTCATGGGGCTTCGATTTCTGATCATGAAGGAATGTGAAGATGTTGAAGAAAAGGTAAGAGATGTTGGTTAAAAGTCCAAAGACAGGTTGGGGAAAAAGGGTTTTTGTATTTTGTTTTTGAGAAGGAGTCTTGCTCTGTTGCCCAGGGTGGAGTGCAGTGGCATGATCTCAGCCTTCCAAAGTGCTGGGATTACAGGCGTAAGCCCCCGTGCCTGACTGAAGAAAGGTATTTTTAAGTGTAACAGAAGCATTATGCTTAAAGTATGTTCATCTTAATAACAAGAAATGTATTTCATGTATCTAGGAAAAAACAACAGATCTCGCATTATCAATGTTTGTTCTTTAGTGCTCCAAATAATTACCATGATCATTTTAATTTTACCTTGGTTAACTCTGATTATCTCATATACATTCCGGATAATCTAGCCTCTTCACTCATTTCCACATCAAATAATATAAAACATCAACACATCCACAGAGTGTACAATTTCTAAACTTTTATTGTACCGTCTGGGTTCCATACTTTTTAATGTGAAAGCTCATTTTTCTATGCAGCTTCTGCCTAATGGATTGTATGTTCTCAGAACTTGTCAACAAAATGTACCTCCCAAATAATCCAGCCTTCAAAACGTGCACAACACAATATCACATTTGCTAATGTGTTTCTATGGGTTCTCTACAGGTGATTTGTAGTGTTTTTCAAATATGTTCCTTAGTGAATTTTTGTTTTCTGAATTGAACTAGATCAAAAGCATTTTGGAAGTCAGAAAAATGTTACTTCTTTCAGAGCTACATAAGAGAAGTGCTCCATCCTCCAGAGGACACGTCTATGACACAGAACATGAGATACAGGGAGGAAACCTAGGTTGCTTATTACTTCCGCTCCCATCAATTTGTCCTGATGCATTTATTGAGAACAGAAGGACATCTCCATTCCAGCCACTGAGTTCTGTGTCTTTTACTGAGTCTGTGCCTCTGTCTTGTCATCTTAAAAAATGCTTCACATTTCCCACCCCTTAGATTTAACAGGGAGGCTGGAGGGATGGGAGTTGCACATGTTTCTTCTCTCACATGAAGGGCTCAGGTGGTCTGAAGTTGAATATTTCTCTTCTTCCCCACTGAAGACTAGAGCAGTCTGGTGATGGGTGTTTCCCTTAACTGAGTCATATAAACTCTGACAAAACCCCAGTAGGTTAGGCTTTGCTAAAATAGTTTTCTGATGACAGAGCTTGGTAAGAAGAATAGAATGTTCTAGGTGGCTTTTAGAATGGGTGCATTTTCTTTCCCTATGCCAGAAACAAGAGATTTTTCTCTCTACTATAAGAATCTGGTAAGGCTTCTGAAGATAAAACTCTCAAAAGTGAGAAGGAGGAACTAAGACTGGCCTCCCTGGAGATTTTAACTCTCACACTTGTCCACTCTCAGGCTTCAGCAATTCCTCCATTACCGTGTAGGTTTCCTACCACAGTACTAATTGCTACTGAAGTTTTTTCTTACAGGTTTCTCTTCTGGTGAGTCGTGATTATCTTTATTCATATACCTTTCCATACAATTTGGGCGGCAGATGTTTAGCTCATGACCTCATTTTTCCTTTTAAATTCTTTTCTTTTGAGACGGAGTCTCACTCTGTTGCCCAGATTGGAATGCACTGGTATGATCATGGCTCGCTGCGACCTCCACCTCCTGGGTTCAAGCAATTCTCATGCCTCAGCCTCCTGGGTAGCTGGGATTACAGGCGCCCGCCACCATGCTCAGCTAATTTTTGTATTTTTAGTAGAGACGGGGTTTCACCATGTTGGCAAGGCTTTCTTGAACTCCCGACCTCACGTGATCAGCCCACCTCAGCCTCCTAAAGTGCTGGGATTTATACAGGCATGAGCCACCACACCCAGCCTTTAATTTTGTTTTTAATTGACACAATACTTTTATATGTAGATGGGGTACAATGTGAGCTTTAGATATGTGTTTATATATGTAATAATCAAATTAGGGGATTTAGCATATCCAACATCTCATTTATTATTTCTTTGTGGTGAGAACATTCAAAATTCTCTTTTCTAGCCATTTGAAATATTCAATACAAAACTGTTCACCATGGTCACCTTACTGTGCCCTATAATATTTTCCTCCTATTAACTGTAACTTACTGCCCATTGACCATTTTCTCCTCATTTTGCGCTCTTTTACATACGCTGGCTTCTAGTAACCACCATTCTACTCTCTAATCCCATGAGATCAACTTTCTAGATTCTATATATTAGTGAGAATGTGCAGTATATTTTTTTCATGCCTGGATTATTTTACTTAACACAGTGTCCTCCAGGTTCATCCCTGTTGCTGCAAAGGACAGAATTTTATCTTTTTATGGCTGAATACTATTTCATTGTGTGTGTGTGTGTGTGTGTGTGTGTGTGTATAATGGTATGTATACACAATGAAATACGATTGTGTATTTACATTATTGTGTAACATATCTATATTACATTCTGTGTATATATACAGTGAAATTATGTATACACACACACACACACACACACACACACACACCACATTTGTAAAATCCATTTATTTATTGAAGGACATCAGATGATTCCATGTCTTTGCTATTATGAATAGTACTGTGTACTCTTGTAAATAGTGTTGTAATAGTACTGTGATCTGTGATTAATATAAGCATGCATGTGTCTTTACAGTTGAATGATTTCTATTTTGGGGGTATATACCAATAATGGAATTCCTGGGTCAAATGGTAGTTTGGTTTTAAATTCTTTGAGAAATCTCCGGAGTACTTTCCACAGTGGCTAGAAAAATTTACATCCCCTCTAGCAGTGCATAAGCTTTCTCTTCACTACTCAGCAGCATCTATTATTCTTTGCCTTTTTAATGTGGCTGCTGTGACTGGTGTGAGATGGTATCTCATAGTTTCAATTTGCATTTTTCTAATGATTGGTGATATTGAGCATTTTAATATGCTTGTTGGATGCATGTATATCTTCTTTTGAGAAATGTATGTTCTTGTTCTTCTTTCATTTTTAATAAGGTTTGTTTTTTTGCTTGGTGAATTACAATTTCTTTAATAGATTGTACATATTAAACCTTTGCTGAAAAACGTAGTTTGCAAGTTTTTTGTTTTTTTGTTTTTCTCATTCTTTTGGTTGTGTGTTTACTCTGTTGGTAGTTTCTCTTGCTGTGCTGAAGCTCTTTAGCTTCATCCGGTCTCATTTGTCAACTTCTTGTTGTTGTTTCAGTTGCTTTTAGAGTCTTGAAGTCTTTGCCAGGGCCAATGTACAGCATGGTATTTCCTAGATTTTCTTCTAAGGTTTTTATACTTTTAGGTTTTATATTTAAATCTTTAATCCATCTTGAGTTAATTTTTCTATCTGGTATAAATGAAGTGTTTCAGTTTCAATCTTCTGCATATGACTAGCCAGTTATGCCAGCACTATTTATTGAATAGAGAGTCTTTTCCTTCCTTCCCTTTTTTTTTTAAGATGGTATTTGACTCTTATTGCCCAGGCTAGAGTGCAATGGTATCATCTCAGCTCACTGCAACATCCGCCTTCCAGGTTCAAGTGATTCTCCTGCCTCAGCCTCCAGAGTAGCTGAGATTGCACCCTCCACCACGCACGGCTAATTTCTGTAATTTTAGTATAGATGGGGTTTTACCATATTGGCCAGGCTGGTCTCAAACTCCTGACCTCAGGTGATCTGCCTGCCTTGGCCTCCCAAAGTGCTGGGATTACAGGCATGAGCCACCGTGCCTGGCAGAGAGTCCTTTCCTTATTGTTTATTATTGTTGGCTTTGTGAAAAATCAGATGGTTTTAGATGTGTGGCTTCATTTTTGGGTTTTCTAGCCTGTTTCTTTGGTCTATGTATCTATTTTTGTACCTGTACCCATGCTCTTTTAGATATTGTAGGCTTGTAGTATAGTTTGAAGTTGGGTAGTAAGATGACTCCAGCTTTGTTCCTTTGCATAAAATAGCTTTGAGTATTCAAGTTCTGTAAAACATGTTGTTGATAGTTTGATAGGAATAACATTGAATTCAAAAGTAAATTTCTTTTGGTAGTGTGGCCATTTTAGCAGTATTGATTCTTCCTATCCATGAGCATGGAATGTTTTTCTATTTGTTTTTGTCATCTCTAATTTTTTTGTTAACAGTGGTTCGTAATTGTCATTGTAGAGATCATTTGCCTCCCTGGTTAGCTGTGTTTCCAGGTATTTTATTCATTTGGTGGCTATTGTGAATAGAATTGTATTTTCAATTGGATGTTATTGGTGTATAGAAATGTTACTAATTTTCATACATTTATTTTGTATGCTGAAATTTTACTGAAGTTCTTTTTCAGATCTAGGAGCCTTTGGGCAGAGACTGTGGGCTTTTCTAAGTATAGAGTTATATCATTTGTGAAATGAAATCATTTGACTTCCACTCTTTTTATTTGGATGCCTTTTATTTCTTTCCCCTGGCTGATTGCTTTGACTGGGACTTCCAGTATTTTGTTTAATAGGAATAGTGAGAAAGGGTATCCTTGTTTTGTTCTGATTCTCAAAAGGAATATTTCAAGCTTTTGCCCTTTCAGTATGATCTTGACTGTGGGTTTGTTATAGATGGCTGTTTTTATCTTGAGGTACCTACCTTTGATGCCTAGTTTTTTAGGGTGTTTAACCATGCATCCCAGGAATAAAGCCTACCTGATCATGGGGATTAGCTTTTTGGATGTGTTGCTGGGTTCGGTTTGATACATACATATAATAAATATAAATAATATAAATATATATAAATAAATATAAATGTATGTATAAATATATAAATATGTATTTATATATTTGTGTGTGTGTGTGTGTGTGTGTGTGTGTATATATATATATATATATTTTTTTTTTTTTTTTTTGAGATGGAGCTTCACTCTTGTTGCCCAGGCTGGAATGCAATGGCGTGATCTCGGCTCACTGTAACCTCCGCCTCCTGTGTTCAAGGGATTCTCCTGTCTCAGCCTCCCGATTAGCTGGAACTACAGCCCTGTGCCACCATGCTCAGCTAATTTTTTGTATTTTTAGTAGAAACGGATTTTCACCTTGTTAGCCAGACTGGTCTCGAACTCGTGACCTCAGGTGATCTGCCCACCTCTGCCTCCCAATGTGCTGGGATTACAGGCATGAACCATCACGCCCAGACCAATTTGCCTTCCCCCCCCTCCCCATATCTGCTAGGTTTTGGTGTCAGAATGGTGCTGGCCTCATAGAATGAGTTAGGAAGAAGTCTCTCCTCCTCCTTTTTTTGGAATAGTTTCATTAGAACTTCCAACTCTTCTTTATATGTCAGGTAGAATTTGGCTGAGAATCTATCTGGTCCAGAGCATTTTCTGGTAAAGTTTTTATTATTGATTCAATTTCAGAAGTCAGTATTGGTCTATTCAGGGTTTTAATTTCTTCCTGATTCAGTCTTGGGAGTTTACATGTTTCCAGGTATTTATCCATTTCTTTTGTGTTTTCTAGTTTGTGTGCATAAAGGTATTCATAATAGTCTCTAATGGTTTCATGTATTTCTGTGGCATCAGTGATAATATTTCCTTTGTCACTTTTTATCGTGTTTAGGTAGATCATCTTTTTTTCTTTAACTAGCTGTCTATCAATCTTATTTATTCTTTCAGAAATAAGTTTTTTGTACAGTTTTTTTTTATCTCCATTCATTCAGTTCAGCTTTGATATTTCTTGTCTTCTAGCTTTGGGGTTGATTTGCTGTTACATTTCTGTTTCCTCCAGATATTGCCTGGCACAGTGGCTCACGCCTGTAATCCCAGCACTTTGAGAGGCCAAGGTGGGTGGATCACCTGAGGTCAGGAGTTCGACACCAGCCTGACCAATATGGTGAAACCCTGTCACTACTAAAAATAAAATGATTAATTGGGCATGATGGCACACACCTGTAGTCTCAACTAGGCTGAGACAGGAGAGTTGCTTGAACCTGGGAGATGGAGGTTGCAGTGAGCTGAGATTGCTCCACTGCACTCCAGCCTGTGCGACAGGGCAAGACCCTGTCTCAAAAATAAATAAATACAATAAAAAGATACAACATTAGGTTCTTAATTTGATATCTTTCTAACTTTTCAATGTGGGTGTTTAGTGCTACAAACTTTCCCTTCAACACTTTTTTTAAACCGTTTCTTGGTGATTTAGGTACGTTGTATTTTTGTTTCTATTAGTTTCACATAATTTATTGATTCCAGCCTTAATTTTATTCTTTACCCAAAAGTCATCCAGCAGCTGCTTATTTAATTTTTTACAAAATTGTATGGCTTTGAGAGATCTTCTTGGTATTGATATCTGTTTTTATTGCACTGTGGTCCAATAGATAGTGTGGTTGGTATGATTTTGATTCTTTAGAATATATTGAGAGTTGCCTTATGGCCAAGTGCGTGGTGGTCAATTGTAGAGTATGTGTCCCGTGCAGGTGAGAAGAATGTATATTCTGGTTTTGCTGGCTGGAGTGTTCTGTAGATGAGTATTAGGTCCATTTGGTTAAGTGTCAAATTTAGGTCCTAAATATCTTTGTAGGTATTGTGCCTTGGTGATCTGTCCAGTACTTTCAGTGGGGTTTTCAAGTCTCACAGTGTAATTGTGTGGTTATCTAAGTCTCTTCATAAGTCTCTAGGAACTTGATTTATGAATCTGGGTGCTCCAGCATTGGGTGCATATAATTAGTATTTAGAATAGTTAAGTCTTCTTACTGAATTGAACCCCTTATTTTGAAATCCCCTTGTCTTTTTCAATCATTGTTAATTTAAAGTCTGTTTTGTCTGAAAAAATAATAGCAACTTCTGCTTTTTTATGTTTTGTATTTGCTTGGTAGATCTTTCTCCATCTGTTTTCTTTGAGTCTGTGGATGTCCTTGCATGTGAGATAGGTCTCTTGAAGACAGCATGCAGTTGGGTCTTCCTTCTTTATTTAACTTGTCACTCTGTGCCTTTTCAGTGAGTATTTAGCACATTCTTTTTCGAGGTTAATATTGACATGTGCAGATCTGATCCTGACATTGTGTTGTTAGCTGTTTGTTATGTAAACTTGATTGTGTATTTACATTATAGTGTAAATAGCCCATGTACTTCAGTGTGCTTTTTGTGGTGGCCAGTAATAGTCTTTCCTTTCCATGCTTACCATACCCTTAGGAATCACTTTTAAGGCAAGTTTAGTGGTAATGAATTCCCTTAGCATTTGCTTGTCTGAAAGGATATCTTCTCTCTTTTGTTTATGAAGCTTAGTTTGGTGTGCTTAGATTCTTGGTCGGAGTTTGTTTTCTTTGAGAATGCTGAACATAGGACCCCCCAATTGCTTTTGTCTTTGTATGGCTTCTGCTGGAAGGTCTGCGGATAGCCTAATGGAGTTCCCTTTATAAGTGACCTGCCCCTTGTCTCTAGCTGTGTTTAATATTTTTTCTTTCACATTGACCTTGGAGAATCTGATGATTATATGTCTTGGGGATGAATGGTTATCTTGTGTACTATCTCCCAGGGGTCCCCTGAATTTTCTGAATTTGAATTTCAACCTCTCCAGGAAAGTAAAGAGAATTATTTTGGACAGTATCCTAAAAAAATGTTTTCCAAGTTATTTCTTCTCTCTTCCTTTCTTTTAGAGATGCCAATGAGTTGTAGATTTGGAGTCTTCACATGATCCCATATTTCTTAAAGTTTTTATTCATGAAAAACAATCTTTTTCAGTTAGTTTTGTCTGACTGAATTAATTCAAAGAACTGGTCTTTGAGCTCTGAGATTCTTCCCTCAGCTTGGTCTCATCTGGTGTTAATATTTCTGATTGTATTACAAAATTCTTTTTATGAGTTTTTCAGCTTTATCAGATCAATTTTGTTCATTTTTAAGAAGGCTGTTACATCTCTCACCTCTTGAATAGTTTTACTGAATTTTTTAGATTCCTTGAAATGAGTTGGAACTTTCTCCCGAATCTTGACAATCTTCATTGGCATCCAGGCTCTGAATTCTCTGCCATTTCAGCAGTTTTATGCTGGTCCCCCACTTGAGTACTAGCCATAGGTCTTGGGTTGGCTCTCCCATCCCATAGCCCTGTGCATCATAGCTCTGGGGTGAACTCAGGCTTTTCATTTTCTCCCCAACTTGGGAGCAGCAGGGTTGGGGACCTCGGCAATGGCAATGGCAGACAGCCTTTCACTTGTCTCTTGGGCTACCACCTCAGAGACATGCAGAGCTGCTGCCAATCAGAATGATCAGTGAGAAAAGGAGCAGCTGCATTGTGGGCCTAAGCTGGGACCCTTGCCTGGTTAAGAGCAGGAGATTTGGGGCCAACAGGGAAGACAGACTGGACTTCCCTCCATATGGTGGCTGTGGCCTGCTGCAGGTGTGAGCAAAGCACTGAGGCACTTTGTTTCTTCCCCAACCTGAGGGCAGCAAGGGCAGCATCACTGCAGCAATAATGGCAGAAAGGTTGTCAGTTGCCTCCGGGAACTCCACCCCAGAGAGACACAGAGCCACTGCCAGTGAGAATGTTCTGCCAAGGGTGAGGTGGCCGAACTGTGGACTTAAACCTGGGGCTCCTTCTGGTGAAGAGCAGGAAGCTGAAAGCTCACAGAGAAGAGAAACTGGAATTTTCTCCTTCTGGTGGCTGTGGCATGCTGGAGGTGCTGGCAAAGCAATCAGGGTCTTTATTCTTTGCCCAGACCAAGGGCAGCAATGGTGGTACTGCTACAGTGGCAATAGCAGAGAGCCTGTGGGTTACCCCTGAAAGCTCCATCTCAGAGAGATGCAGAGATGCCACTGACTGAAGCAGTTCGTCAGGGTGGGGGTGCAGGATGGCTGTGCTGGGGGCCCAGGTCAGGAGACCTTCCCAGTGAGGCATAGCAGAGAGGGGGACCAACGTGGAAACAGTTTGTGCACTCTCTGTAAGGCAGCTGTGGTGTGCTAGAAACCTGTGACAGTTCTTGGGCTCTTCGGTCCCTCCCTAGCCTCAGAAAGGTAAAAGTGCAGGGGCCATGGCAATTGCAGAAACAGCAGACCTGACAGGTACCTCTGGGAGGTCTGTCTACAGAGTTGCAGTTAGCCTGAGTGCTCAGGCGGGGGGTAAGTGGCTGCAGTGAGACCCAGGCCAGTGGGCATTACCAGGCGAGGTGTAGTGGAGGTGAGGCCTCTACAGGAGGTAGAGTGGAGACAGGAGGTGAGTCTGTCTGCTCCTCAGCACTATAGATATGGCCCCTATCCTGGGAGCATGTGAGCGAGTCTGGCCTCTTCTGGTGGCAGAGCTATAGCAGCTGGCACTGTGGTGCTCAGGGGTCCAGCGTCCTTAGGGTTCCGTGTGGGCCTGACTGGAGGCTCTTACCAGACTCCATGCAGCTCTCTGTGTCAGTTGGGGAGCTCTGTGGGGAGGGTGTCGGAGGATTTTCTGTGCCCAGGATTTCAAAAGTTGATGGCAGAAGGGTGAGTCAGCAGTGGCCCTTGCTTACTTACCATTTCCCTGCCGTGGGGAGACCCCTGGGCTCCACGCTGATTCTGGGTGGGTGGCTTTTCTGTCTCACTCCTCTCTGCTCTCTGTGGGTCACGTTTCTTCCTCGATGAATTCCCCATTTTAAAACAACTTTGCATATTTGTGGAGTATGAGTACGGTTTTGTTGCATGCGTAGATTGCATAGTGCTGTCAAGGTTCATCTATAGCGTTATCAGAATTTTCTTTAAAAAAAAACTTACAGAGATGAGGTCTTGCTATTTATTTTGCCCAGGCTGGTCTGCAACTCCTGGGCTCAGATGATCTGCCTGCCTCGGCCTCCCAAAGTGCTGAGATTACAGGAGTAAGACCCTGAACCTGGCCAGAATCGTTGTTTACTTTATGCAGCTGAATAATATTCCATGTATGTGTGTGTATCACATTTTGTTTATCCATTTACCTATTGATGGGCCTTAGGGTTGGTTGTACTTTTTGGCCACTGTGAATAATGTTGCTGTGAACATGAATGTACAAATACCTGTTTGAGTCCTTGCTCTCAGTTCTTTTGGGTATATACCCTGAAAGGGAGTTGTTGGATTGTGTGATAATTCTGTGCTTAATGTTTTAAGGAGCTGCCAAACCATTTTCCACAGGGGCTGCAGCAGTTTACGTTCTGAGGAGCAGTGCGTACAAGGTCCGGTTTTCCGATATCCTTGCTGACAGTTCATATTTTCTGTTTATGTGTTGAATATTGATAGTGTTTGAAATTCGTTTGAGGGTATTTGTTGTTACCGAAATATTACAAAACATTTTTCAAATAGAGCAACGTGCTGTAATATAAATCATCTTACTTGTTTCTTGATGCCTGTGATCTGTTTTCTCAGTAAGAAGGGAAATGTGTCTCCCCCCAGCCTCAGTCCACTGCACCCACCCTTCGTTATGTCAGGATGTGCAAGGGAAAGAGGGAGCTGGGCAGCTCTGTCCCACGTTGGTCTGTGATAGTCCGTCTATCTCTCCTCCTCCTCCTCCTTGGGAGAAATTTCACTGATTCTGAGTGCCATCTGCATTTATTTTGGGTGTGATATTAACCTAATGTTATTGAAATAACACTAGATACAAAGTTATGGAATAGATTCTCTATGTGATGAGAGTTTTAGACAAATCACATGCTTAGTTTTTGAGTCTTGTTTTTTCTCATAGGCAAAAAAAAGCAGTAAATTAGACAGCCAGTGGGAGATCCTCAGAGCTCTGAATGTGGGTTTGGAACACCAGATTTTTACCACTCACTTTCTTATTACTTGTGTTTCACAAAGATCATGGCCCAAGTAAAAATGTCCACCCTGGCCGTTGAAGATGAGGAGTCCTCAGCAGGATAGTGGTGATATTCCTCATGTCAGCTCTTGAGTCCGTGGTGAGACCTTCTCTTCTGACATTCCATAGTTGGGTAGAACTAGGCTGTAGATAAAGTTGATTTGTTTTTGTAGAAGATATAATTTTATGGGTTTTTTTTTTTTTTTTTTTAGTTTTAAGGAATAGTTTTCTTTTCTTGGATAGTAGTTTTGCTTTTCAAATCACATTTTATTACCATGCTTCAGAGTGTTTAATTTTTACATTGAATCTCAAATAATTTTCTACCATTATTTTAGGCAATCATTTGTTTTGCAAGTGTTAACTTTGAAATTATATCTAATATTTGTGGTTACTCAGAATGAGTTTGTATACTAGAGTGTGGTACTGGAGTTTTATTGTATCTGTATGTAGATTTCCGGAATTTGGGGTCGTGATGGCATCTTTACTATTGTGTATCTGTATTTCTTCTGCTTACACATTCACTATTGCGTTAACCACCTCTTTCTAAATTGTTTAGTGTTAGCTGTTTATATGTGTGTGTGTGTCTGTGTGTGTGTGTTTTTAGATGGAGTGTCACTGTGTCACCAAGGGTGGAGTGCAGTGGTGCGATCTTAGCTCACTGCAACCTCCGCCTCCCAGGCTCAAGTGATTCTCCTGACAGCCTTTCTAGTAGCTGGAACTGCAGACGTGCACCACCGTACTCAGCTAATTTTTGTATTTTTGCTAAAGATGGGGTTTCACAATGTTGGCGAGGCTTATCTTGAACTCGTGAGCTCAAGTGATCTGTCTGCCTTGGCCTCCCAAATGGCTGGGATTGAAGGTGAGAACCACTGCACCTGGCCACCTCTTTACTTTAAAAAAAGCCTATCATCTGCATAATTACAGTGAAATATTGAGTACTGATTATGTAGTTTTGTATTTTTATATTACTATCATGGCAGTTATACATTTAATTTATATTTTTATGGGTATATGGCTGAAACTAGTATTTATTATAAAAAGTATCAGGCTTAGGTGTTTTCTGTTTTTTTTTTTTTTTACTTTATTTTGAGAAAGGGTCTTACTGTATTGTCCAGATTGAAATGCAGTGATGTCATCATGGCTCACTGCAGCCTGGACATCCTGGGTTCAAGTCTTCCTACCTCTGCCTCGGAGTAGCAGGGACTATAGGCATGTCCTATCACATCTGGCTGCTTTGTTTTGCTTTTTAATGGGGATGAGGTCTTAATATACTGCCCAGGCTGGTCTCTTAACTCTTGAGCTCAATCAGTTCCACCTCCGCCTTTCAAAGTCCTGGGATTACAGGCATGAGCCACTGCTCCTGGCCTAGCTAATTTTTAAGCTTTTTTTTTTTTTTTTTTTTTTTTTTTTTTTTTTTTTTATAGAAACAGGGTTTCTTTATGTTGCCCAGGTTTGTCTTAAACTCCTGGGCTCAAGCAATTGTCCTGCCTTGGCTTCCCAAAGTGTTGGGATTACAGGTATGAGCCACCATGCACGGCCTTAGGTATTTTCTGACATATTAAATGTAAACATTTTAAGCAGGAGGAGCTATGCATTTTCCTCCTCTTAAGTGGTTGAAAAGTATTAGGTGGTGCTTAACCTCACAGAGCTCTGTGTGACATAGTTTGTGGATGCTTTGTTTTTCTTTCATTTTTTTGAGACAGGATCTGACTCTTTCTGAATGGAGGGCAGTGGCTTGATCATAGCTCAGTGCAGCCTTGACCTCTTGGGTTCAAGTGACCTTCCTGCCTCGGTCTCCCAAAGTGTTCAGATTATAGGCTTGAGCAACTGTGCTTGACCATCTTTTCTGTTTTCTTATTAGGGCATTAAAAAAAGTTTTAAAAACTTTATAAAATTATCTCCCTAAAGAAATTTCAGAATGGTTTGTTATTAATCTATTGTTGTTTTATGAATGACTTGTTTCTTCCTTGTTGTCATAAAATCAGCCAAACTTTGTGACTGTAAATTCTAAATAAAAATTTGGAGATGAAATGCGGTTCTGTTGATAATAAAATCATTTTTTAAAATATTGATCTCTGCAAAGAGTACCATAGGGCCTCATAAGATCCAGTCACTTCCTTGGAATTTCTTTACAGTTCCCTCATCTTTGGCATAGTCATTCCACTATTCTCAGCCTTTACTTCTTCCTCCCCAGCATTAGTAAGACTATTTCTTCTCCTATTTCTACTTGTATATTACACACTATAAGTAAAGGTGTAGAAACTGCTGAGCTCTTCACTGGCTTGAAGTGAGTGCTTCACTGGCTTGAGTGCTAAACAGATCCAGGCTGACTTTATCTCTTCCTTGGCTAGTAGACGTCCTTTAGCTAATCTGTGGATAGTACATGAACCTTGCTTTACTCTTTCATAAACATTGCCATTGTTAACAGGATTGTTTTAAGAGTGCGGATAGTGAAGCAAGAATGTACCCTCATTTACTGCAAGGTAAGTAAATAATAGTTCCTTACAGGAGAGTAGTCACAGCACATGTCATGTAAGTGCAATGGAAGGAAATTACCGTGGCCCATCATTCTTCACTCTGGGACAACTGTTGGGCCACCTGCAGGTCAGAAGTTCTCTACCATGGCTTTATTATAGCTCAAAAGATTTCTGATCCCCTCACTAACTGCTAAATTAGTTACTGAAGATAACATTTTAAAGCAATATTATGCAGAAATAATCTCCATTTAAAAAATTAGAGGGGAATTATTGTACAAATCAAAAACAAATAGTGGAAAGCTTATAGTTTTCAACAAATGATATTGAGAAAATAGGCTATTTGGTAAAAAGTTAAAATTTTGGTAAAAACAAGCTTCAACGTATAGTCTTCATCATGTAATCAGTTAAATTCTAGATGAGCAAAAATAGTTTTACTGAGACAAATTTTAAAACCAAAACAAAATATATGTAATTATTATGTAATTATTTAATTCCATAAATGGCTTCTCTATGCCTAAAATAAGTGATGTACTTTTATGGGTCAGTCGGAGATACACTAACACATTTGATAAATAGACAAAGGATATAGTAATTTGCAGAAAATTATGCTGCAATGCTCTTTAATTTTAACACCAATCAGTGGAGTATGTTTATTATACTAAGATACCCTTTTTCAAGATTTCTGGAAAAGTCACGTGGTAACATTTGCTGGGATATTACGAACATTATTAGAAAGCAAATTTTAGTGGATTTTGAGTGTTTGGAATATTGACTCTAAACGGTTTTTTGTTTTTGTTTTTGTTTTTTTTTTTTTTTTAGTTACACAACTAATCATTTGCTTATTTATTTTATTATTATACTTTAAGTTCTAGGGTACATGTGCGCAACGTGCAGGTTTTTTACATGTATACACATGTGTCATGTTGGTGTGCTGCACCCATTAACTCGTCATTTACATTAGGTGTATCTCCTAAAGCTATCCCTCCCCCCATCCTCTCCCCACAATAGGACCCGGTGTGAGATGCTCCCCTTCCTGGGTCCAAGTGATCTCATTGTTCAATTCCCACCTATGACTGAGAACATGCGGTATTTGGTTTTCTGTTCTTCTGATAGTTTGCTTAGCATTATGGTTTCCAGCTGTAACCATGTCCCTACAAAGGACATGAACTCATCCTTTTTTATGGCTGCATAGTATTCCATGGTGTATATGTGCCACATTTTCTTAATCCGGTCTGTCACTGATGGACATTTGGGTTGATTCCAAGTCTTTGCTATTGTGAATAGTGCCGCAATAAATATACATGTGCATGTGTCTTTATAGCAGCATGATTTATAGTCCTTTGGGTATATACCCAGTAATGGGATGGCTGGGTCAAATGGCATTTCTAGTTCTTGATTCTTGAGGAATCGCCACACTGTTTTCCACAATGGTTGAACTAGTTTACAATCCCACCAACAGTGTAAAAGTGTTCCTATTTCTCCACATCTTCTCCAGCACCTGTTGTTTCCTGATTTTTTTAATGATTGCCATTCTTACTGGTGTGAGATGGTATCTCATTGTGGTTTTGATTTGCATTTCTCTAATGGCAAGTGATGATGAGCATTTTTTCATGTGTCTGTTGGCTGTATGAATGTCTTCTTTTGAGAAGTGTCTGTTCATATCCTTTGCCCACTTTTTGTTTGGGTTGTTTTTTTCTTGTAAATTTGATTGAGTTCTTTATAGGTTCTGGATATTAGCCTTTTGTCAGATGAGTAGATTGCAAAAATTTTCTCCCATTCTGTAGGTTGCCTATTCAGTCTGATGGTAGTTTCTTTTGCTGTGCAGAAGCTCTTTAGTTTAATTAGATCCCATTTGTCAATTTTGGCTTTTGTTGCCGTTGCTTTTGGTGTTTTAGACAAGAAGTCCTTGCCCATACCTATGTCCTGAATGGTATTCCCTAGGTTTTCTTCTAGGGTTTTTATGGTTTTAGATCTCACATGTAAGTCTCTAATCAATCTTGAATTAATTTTAGTATAAGGAGTAAGGAAAGAATCCAGTTTCAGCTTTCTACTTATGGCTAGCCAATTTTCCCAGCACCATTTATTAAATAGGGAATCCTTTCCCCATTTCTTGTTTTTGTCAGGTTTGTCAAAGATCAGATGGCTGTAGATGTGTGGTATTATTTCTGAGGGCTCTATTCTGTTCCATTGGTCTATATCTCTGTTTTGGTACCAGTACCATGCTGTTTTGTTTATGTAGCCTTGTAGTATAGTTTGAAGTCAGGTAGTATGATGCCTCCAGCTTTGTTCTTTTGGCTTAGGATTGCCTTGGTAATGCAGGGTCTCTTTTGGTTCCATACGAACTTTAAAGCAGTTTTTTCCAATTCTGTGAAGAAAGTCATTGATAGCTTGATGGGAATGGCATTGAATCTATAAATTACCTTGGGCAGTATGTCCATTTTCACAATATTGATTCTTCCTATCCATGAGCATGGAATGTTCTTCCATTTGTTTGTGTCCTCTTTTATTTCACTGAGCAGTGGTTTGTAGTTCTTGAAGAGGTCCTTCACATCCTTGTAGGTTGGATTCCTAGGTATTTTATTCTCTTTGAAGCTATTGTGAATGAGAGTTCATTCATGACTTGGCTCTCTGTTTGTCTGTTGCTGGTGTATAAGAATGCTTGTGATTTTTGCACATTGATTTTGTATCCTGAGACTTTGCTGAAGTTGCTTATCAGCTTCAGGAGGTTTTGGGTTGAGACAGTAGGGTTTCCTAAATATACAATCATATCATCTGCAAACAGGGACAATTTGACTTCTTCTTTTCCTAACTGAATACCCTTTATTTCTTTCTCTTGCCTGATTGCTCTAGCTAGAACTTCCAACACTATGTTGAATAGGAGTGGTGAGAGAGGGCATCCCTGTCTTGTGCCAGTTTTCAAAAGGAATGCTTCCAGTTTTTGCCTATTCAGTATGATATAGGCTGTGGGTTTGTCACAAATAGCTCTTAATGTTTTGAAATACTTTCCATCAATACCGAATTTATTGAGAGTTTTTAACATGAAAGGCTGTTGAATTTTGTCAAAGGCCTTTTCTGCATCTATTGAGATAATCATGTGACCAGCCTTGTATCCCAGGGATGAAGCCCACTTGATCATGGTGGATAAGCTTTTTGATGTGCTGCTGGATTCGGTTTGCCCGTATTTTATTGAGGATTTTTACATCGATGTTTATCAGGGATATTGCTCTAAAATTCTCTTTTTTTGTTGTATCTCTGTCAGGCTTTGGTATCAGGATGATGCTGGCCTCATAAAATGAGTTAGGAAGAATACCCTCTTTTTCTATTGATTGGAATAGTTTCAGAAGAAATGGTACCAACTCCTCCTTGTACCTCTGGTAGAATTTGGCTGTGAATCCATCTGGTCCTGGACTTTTTTTGGTTGGTAGGCTATTAATTATTGCCTCAATTTCAGAGCCTGCTATTGGTCTATTCAGGGATTCAACTTCTTCCTGGTTTAGTCTTGGGAGAGTGTAAGTGTCCAGGAAATTATCCATTTCTTCTAGGTTTTCTAGTTTGTTTGTGTAGAGGTGTTTATAGTATTCTCTGATGGTAGTTTGTATTTCTGTGGGATCAGTGGTTATATCCCCTTTATCATTTTTTTATTGTATCTATTTGATTCTTCTCTCTTTTCTTCATTAGTAGTCTTGATAGCAGTCTATCAATTTTGTTGATCTTTCCAAAAACCAGCTCCTGGATCCATTGATTTTTGGAGGGATTTTTATGTGTCTATCTCCTTCAGTTCTGCTCTGATCTTAGTTATTTCTTGCCTTCTGCTAGCTTTTGAATGTGTTTGCTCTTGCTTTTCTAGTTCTTTTAGTTGTGATGTTAGGGTGTCAATTTTAGATCTTTCCAGCTTTCTCTTGTGGGCATTTATTGCTATAAATTTCCCTCTACACACTGCTTTAAACGTGTCCCAGAAATTCTGGTATGTTGTATCTTTGTTCTCATTGGTTTCAAAGAACATCTTTATTTCTGCCTTCATTTGGTTATGTACCCAGTAGTCATTCAGGAGCAGGTTGTTCAGTTTCCATGTAGTTGAGTGGTTTTGATTGAGTTTCTTAGTCCTGAGTTCTAGTTTAATCACACTGTGGTTTGAGAGACAGTTTGTTATAATTTCTGTTCTTTTACATTTGCTGAGGAGTGCTTTACTTTCAACTATGTGGTCAATTTTGGAATAAGTGTAATGTGGTGCTGAGAAGAATGTATATTCTGTTGATTTGGGGTGGAGAGTTCTGTAGATGTCTATTAGGTCTGCTTGGTGCAGAGTTGAGTTCAATTCCTGGATATCCTTGTTAACTTTCTGTCTCATTGATTTGTCTAATGTTGACAGTGGGGTGTTAAAATCTCCCATTATTATTGTATGGGAGTCTAAGTCTGTTTGTAAGTCTCTAAGGACTTCTTTTTATGAATCTGGGTGCTCCTGTATTGGGTTGTATATGTTTAGGATAGTTAGCTCTCCTGATGAATTGATCCCTTTACCATTATGTAATGGCCTTCTTTGTCTCTTTTGGTCTTTGATGGTTTAAAGTCTGTTTTATCAGAGACTAGGATTTCAACCCCTGCTTTTTTTTGTTTTCCATTCGCTTGGTAGATCTTCCTGCATCCCTTTATTTTGAGCCTATGTGTGTCTCTGCATGTGAGATGGATCTCTTGAATACAGCACACTGATGGGTCTTGCCTCTTTATCCAGTTTGCCAGTCTGTGTCTTTGAATTGGAGCATTTAGTCCATTTACATTTAAGGTTAATATTGTTATGTGTGAACTTGATTCGTCATTGTGATATTAGCTGGTTATTTTGCTTGTTAGTTGATGCAGTTTCTTCCTAGCATCAATGGACTTTTACATTTTGACATGTTTTTGCAATGGCTGGTCCTTTTGTTCCTTACCATGTTTAGTGCTTCCTTCAGGATCTCTCGTAGGGCAGGCCTGGTGGTAACAAAATCTCTTAAGCATTTGCTTGTCTATAAAGGATTTTATTTCTCCTTCACTTATGAAACTTACTTTGGTTGAATATGAAATTCTCGGTTGAAAAATCTTTTCTTTTAGAATGTTGAATATTGGTCCCCACTCTGGTGCACCCAAGATGGCCAAACAGGAACAGCTCCAGCCTCCATCTCCCAGCATGAGTGACACAGAAGACGGATGATTTCTGCATTTTCAACTGAGGTACCGGGTTCATCTCACTGCAGAGTGCTGGACAATCAGTGCTGGTCAGCAGGTGCAGCATGACCAGCGAGAGCTGAAGCAGGGCGAGGCATCACCTCACCTGGGAAGCACAAGGGGGAAGGGTATCCCTTTTCCTAGCTAAGGCAAACTGAGACACACAACACCTGGGAAATCGGGTAACTGCCACCCTAATACTGCACTTTACCAAGGGTCTTAGCAAACGACACACCAGGAGATTATATCCCTGGCCCAGAGGGTCCTATGCCCACGGAGCCTCCCTCATTGCTAGCACAGCAGTCTGAGATCTAACTGCAAGGCAGCAGCAAGGCTGGGGGAAGGGTGCCCGCCATTACTGAGGCTTAGGTGGTAAACAAAGCCACCGGGAACCTGGAATTGGGTGGAGCCCACCGAAGCTCAAGGAGGCCGGTCTGCCTCTGTAGACTCCTCCTATAGAGACAGGGCATAGCTAAACAAAAAGCAGCAGAAACCTCAGCAGAAGTAAATGCCCGTCTGATAGCTTTGAAGAGAGCAGTGGCTCTCCCAGCACGGAGGTTGAGATTTGAGAACAGACAGACTGCCTTCTCAAGTGGGTCCCTGACCCCTGAGTAACCTAACTGGGAGACATCCCCCACTAGGTGCAGACTGACACCTCATACCTCACACGGTGGGGTACACCCCGAGACGAAGCTTCCAGAGTGAGAATCAGACAGCAACACTCGCTGTTCAGCAATATTCTATCTTCTGCAGCCTCCGCTGCTGATACCCAGGCAAACAGTGTCTGGAGTGGACCTCTAGCAAACTCCAACAGACGTACAGCTGAGGGTCCTGACTGTTAGAAGGAAAACTAACAAACAGAAAGGACACCCACACCAAAACCCCATCAGT
This sequence comes from Macaca fascicularis, assembly GCF_037993035.2. NCBI lineage: Eukaryota > Metazoa > Chordata > Mammalia > Primates > Cercopithecidae > Macaca > Macaca fascicularis. Next base: position 51,997,709 of record NC_088384.1, on the reverse strand, counting down.
ACGTCACCATCTTCAAAGACCAAAGGCAGATAAAACCACAAAGATGAGGAAAAGCAGTGCAGAAAAGCTGGAAATTCAAAAAATCAGAGCGCATCTCCCCCTCCAAAGGAACGCAGCTCATTGCCAGCAACGAAACAAAACTGGACGGAGAATGACTTCAACACGTTGAGAGAAAGCTTCAGTCGATCAAACTTCTCAGAGCTAAAGGAGGAACTACGTAACCAGCGCAAAGAAACTAAAAACCTTGAAAAAAGAATGGATGAATGGATAACTAGAAAAATCAATGCAGAGAAGACCTTAAAAGAACTGATAGAGATGAAAACCATAGCACGAGAAATACATGACAAATGCACAAGCTTCAGTAACTGACTCAATCAACTGGAAGAAAGAGTATCAGCGATTGAAGATCAAATGAATGAAATGAAGTGAGAAGAGAAGTGTGGAGAAAAAGGAGTAAAAAGAAATGAACAAAGTCTCCAAGAAATATGGGATTATGTGAAAAGACCAAATCTACGTCCGATTCTTGTGCCTGAAAGTGACGGGGAAAATGGAAGCAAGTTGGAAAACACTCTGCAGGATATCATCCAGGAGAATTTCCCCAACCTAGTAAGGCAGGCCAACATTCAAATTCAGGAAATACAGAGAATACTACAAAGATACTCCTCAAGAAGAGCAGCTCCAAGACATAATTGTCAGATTCACCAAAGTTGAAATGAAGGAAAAAATGCTACGGGTAGTCAGAGAGAAAGTTTGGGTTACACACAAAGGGAAGCCTATCAGACTAACAGCAGATCTCTTGGCAGAAGCTCTCCAAGTCAATGGTGGTTTTTTTTGACTTTCATGTCTTTTTTGAGAAAGTCATTGAAGATGTACATAAATATTTTCTTCCCAGGCTATTACAATAGTGTTATTTTTAGGAGGGAAAGTTTGAATTACTGACCTTTGAAATAATGTTAGCACTAAATGAATTATGGTGTATCCATAAAATGGAATACTATGTACTCTATAACGTTTTTAAAGAATTTGACTTTTATAGAAATATACTTAGTGAAAGTCGGTAAGTAATCACCTAAATGTGACTCTGGCTATGTGTAGATGGAGGAATACTTCTGGAGGAGGGGATTATGTACTGAATGTTGCAGTGTGGGTTTCAGTCCCTTCTTTCAATACTGATGGCACTAATTTCCCCAGCTGCTGCCAGTGTTTGAGTCACCTTGTCCACCTTTTCCCTGGGGAGGGCCACACTGGCTTCTGAGCCCTTGGTGCAGCTGCATCCTGTTCAGCACTTTGCCTGTTCATCCATGCCTGCCTCCCATTCCTGGGTGCTGTTATTGACAGTGCTCCCCAGCAAGCCTGCTTGAAATCTCAGTCTTTTTCTTCAAGAATCTGACCTATAACAGATTACAAGGGATTTCTGCATTTTTTTCTTATAAATTTTGTCTTGTCTTTTGTTTAAAATCAGGCAGAAATCTATTTAGAAAGAGTGGTAACTTAAAAAATGGTATTAGATATATATATATATATATATATATATATATATATATATATATATTTTTTTTTTTTTTTTTTTTTTTTTTTTTTTTTTGAGACAGAATCTTGCGCTGTCACCCAGACTGGAGTGCATTGGCATGATCTCGACTCACTGCAACCTCTGCCTCCCAGGTTCAAGCAATTCTCCTGACTCAGCCTCCCAAGTAGCTGGGATTACAGGCATGAGTCACCACATCCGGCTTTTCTTTGTCTTTCTTTCTTTCTTTCTTTCTTTCTTTCTTTCTTTCTTTCTTTCTTTCTTTCTTTCTTTCTTTCTTTTCTTTCTTTCTTTTTCTTTCTTTCTTTCTTTCTTTATTATTATTATTTTGCTTTTCTTTTTTTTTTTTTTTGAGATGGAGTCATGCTCTGTTGCCCAGGCTGGAGTGCAGTGGCACGATCTCGGCTCACTGCAGGCTCCACCTTCTGGGTTTACGCCATTCTCCTGCCTCAGCCTCCCGAGTAGCTGGGACTACAGGTGCCCACCACCACACCCAGCTAATTTTTTGTATTTTTAGTGGAGACAGGTTTCACCGTGGTCTCGATCTCCTGACCTCATGCTCCACCTGCCTCAGCCTCCCAAAGTGCTGGGACTTCCGGTGTGAGGCTTTCTGCCCAGGCTTGTGTTAGATTTTTAAATTCATCTAGCAGAAATGGTGCTTTTAAATGTCTGCCTTTAACATAATGTTTGCTGTTCTTATTGTAGTTTAAAGAACTGGCCAAGTTTAAGGTCAAAGTGACCTGCATCACAGATTATAAAGAGGAACTGAAGGACAGAGGACACAATTTTTTTCAATACCAGAAAGAATTTTCAAATAGACTTTGTAAAATATTGTAAGCATTGTATTTTTGTCATTTTTATTTCATGAATTTTAAACCTAAATTTTTATAGATAAGACTAGTCATATTTTCTTCTAAAGCAGAAAGAAGTTTAAACTGTGTGTGTGTGTGTATGTGTGTGTGTGTGTGTGTGTGTGTATATATATATATATATATATTTTTTTTTTTGAGATGGAGTCTCATTCTGTTGTCTAGGCTGGAGTGCAGTGGTGAGGTCTCGGCTCACTGCAACCTCTGCTTCCTGAGTTCAAGCAAATCCCCTGCCTCAGCCTCCTGAGTAGCTGGGATTACAGGCACATGGCACCACACCCAGCTAATTTTGTTTTTCTTTTGTATTTTTAGTAGAGATGGGGTTTCACCATGTTGGTCAAGCTGGTATTGAACTCCTGACTTCAAATGATCCACTCACCTCGGCCTCTCAAAGTGCTGGGATTACAGGTGTGAACCATTGTGCACAGCCTAAACTATGAATGATTTTCTGAAATGTTTATGAAGACATTTCACAATGCTCAAAAGGAATCACTGAGGTGGTAATATGTCAGGGTAGATACTGAGGAATTGAGGAAAATGGCAAGTGTTTATTGTGTGGGGCTCCTTGTTTGGCTTCCCTCTGGATTGATGAGACACATTAGAGAGAAAGTAATGAAGTTTGGGAAATTGTGAATAGATTAAAAGTTCTTACTCAGATAAGGAGTTCTAGATAAAGATGGTGAACTGAAAACAAGAAATTCACTGTGCAAATGAGTTTGTTTAAGCATGGTACAGAATTAAACAGTTCTGAACTCACTGAGTGGAATCACCTTATCTGAATCTTCAGTGGGTTTTGTAATCCTCATTTAGAGCAGTGAGCTTATTTGACATTGGAACACAGCATTTACTATAGGGTGTTAACACTTATGGCCTTTCACAGTATGACAGGTTTCATATCTGTATGTAACCTAACACTATCGATAGGTTTCATGTTAACTGAGTGATACAGCATTTTCTTAAAAACACTGAAAGGGAACAAAAAAAGGCGGGGCATCTATAGGCACAGAATACATACAGGCATAACTCATTTTTTTGAGCCCTGCAGAAACTGCAGTTTTTACAAATTGAAGATTTGTGGCAATCTTGTGTCAAACAAGTCTGTGGTGCCATTTTTCCAACAACACATGCTCACTTTGGTTCTCGGTGTCACATTTGGTTACTCTTACAATATTTCAGATTTTTTCATGATTATTATATGTGACCTCAGGTGACCTGAGATCAGTGAGCTTCGATGTAACTGTTGAATTTGTTTTGGACTCCATGAACGCACCCATATAAGATGGCAAACCTCATTGGCAAATGTTGTGTGTTCTGACTGCTCCACCAATCAGGTGGTTTCCCATCGCTTCCTCTCCTAAGGCCTCCCTAGTCCCTGAGACACAATATTGAAATGAGGCCAGTTAACAGCCCTCCAGTGGCCTCTAAGTGTTCGTGTAAAAGAGAGTTGCAGTCTGCTCACTTTAAATCAAAAGATAAAAATGATGAAGAAAGAAAGTGATGAAGACATATTGGCAGCTGAAAGCTAGGCCAGTTTGCCAGGTGGTGAATGCCCAGGAAAAGTTATCAAAGGAAATGAGAAGTGTTGCTCCAGTGAACCCACAAATGATAAAAAAGCAAAACAGCTTTATTGCTGATAGAGAAACTTTGGTCTGGAGAGAAGATCAAACCAGCCACAACATTCCAGTAAGTCAAAGCTTAATCCAGAACAAGGCCCTAACTCTTCAATTCTGTGATGGCCGAGAGGAAGTGAGTAAGCTGCAAAAGAAAAGCTGAAAGCCAGCAGAGGTTGGCACATGAGGTTTAAAGAAAGACACAGTCTCTGTAATATAAAAGTGCAAAGTGAAGCAGCAAGTGCTTGGTGTAAGAACTGCGAGTTCTTCAGAAGATCTCACTGAGATAATTCATGAAGATGGCTACACTCAAAAAACAGATTTTTAATGTAGGCAAAACAGCCTTACATTGGAAGATGCCATCTAGGACTTTGCTAGCTAGAGAGAATTCTATTACTGGCTTCAAGACTTCAAAGGATGGACTGAGACTCTTGTTAGGGGCTAATGCAGCTGGTGACTTTAATTGAAACCATTGCTCATTTACTATTCCAAAAATTCTAGGGCCCTTAGCTATGCTAAATCTGCTCTGCATGTGCTCTTATCAGTGGAACAATGAAGCCTGGATGACAGCACATCTCTTTATAGCATTGTTCACTGAATATTTTAAGCCTACTTTTGAGACTGACTGCCCAGAAAAAAAAAAGTTCTTTTCAAAATATTACTGCTCATTAACACTGTACCCAGTCCCTCTGAGAGCCCTGAAGGAGGTGTACAAAGAGATGAATGTCGTTTTCATGCCTGCTAATGCAACATCCATTCTGCAGCCCATGGATCTAGGAGTAATTTCAAGTCTTATGATTATTATATTTTCTTTTTTGAGAAGGTCAACTCACTGTTGGTCAGGCTTGAGTGTAGTGGCACAATCACAGTTCACTGCAGCCTCAATCTTCTCAGGCTCAGGTGATCCTCCCACTTCAGCCTGCTGAATAGCTGGGACCACAGGTGGCGCACCAGCACGCCTGGCTAATTTTTGTGGGGTTTTTTTGTCGAGATGTTTTGTTTCCATGTTGCCTAGGCTGGTTTCAAACTTCTGGGCTGAAGCAGTTGGCTCACCTCGGCCTTCTTCGGTGCTTGGGATTACAGGTGTGAGCCACTGCACTCAGCCTACAAGTTTTATTCTTTAGGAAGCATATTTTGTAGGCCAGGCACAGTGTCTCATACCTGTAATCCCAGCAATTTGGGAGGCCAAGGCAGGCAGATCACGAGGTCAGGAGATCGAGACCAGCCTGGTCAACATGGTGAAATCCCATCTTTACTAAAAACACAAAAATTAACTGGGTGTGGTGGTGTGCACCTGTAATCCCAGTTACTTGGGTGTCTGAGGCAGGAGAATCGCTTGAACTAGGGAGGCGGAGGTTCCAGAGAGCCAAGATCGCACCACTGTACTCCAGCCTGGCAACAGAGCAAGACTCCATCTCAAAAAAAGAAAGAAAGACATTTTGTAAGGCCATAGCTGTCAGAGATAGTGATTCCTCTGAAGGATCTGGGCAAAGTAAATCAGAAACCTTCTGGGAAAGATTTACTGTTCTAGGTGTCATTAAGAACATTTTTGATTCACGGGAAGAGAACAAAATATTATTAACAGGACTGGAAAAAGTTGATTCCATCTTTCATTGGTGAGTTTAAGGGGTTCAAGATTTTAGTTGAGGAAAGAACTGCAGATGTGGTGGAAATAGCAAGTGAACTAGAATTAGAAGTGGAGCCTGCTGGCTGGACACAGTGGCTCATGCTTATAATTCCAGCAGTTTGGGAGGCCGAGGTGGGTGGATCACCTGAGGTTGGGAGTTTGAGACCAGCCTGACCAACATGGAGAAAGCCCATCTCTACTAAAAATACAAAATTAGCCAGGCATGGTGGTGCATACCTGTAATCCCAGCTACTTTTGAGGCTGGGGCAGGAGAATCACTTGAACCCAGTGGGTGGAGGTTGTAATGAGCCGAGATCCTATCATTGCACTCCAACCTGGGCAACAAGAGTGAAATTCTGTCTCAAAAAAAAAAGAGTGGAGCCTACAGAGGGGTCTGAACTGCTGCAGTTTCATGATCAAATGTGAACAGATAAGGAGTTGCTTCTTACAGTGAGCAAAGAAAGTGGTCTCTGAAATGAAATCTACTCCTTGTGAAAATGTCATGAATATTGTTGAAATGACAAAAGATTTAGAATATTCCATAAATTTACTTCATAAAGCAAAGGCAGGGTTTCGTAGGATTGACTCCGATTTGGAAAGAAGTTCCACTGTGTATAAAATGGTATCCAATAGCATCATACCTCCCAGAGATCTTTTGTGAAAGAAAGATTCAACATAACTTTTAAATGCATTGGGAAATGAAGACAGTTGTGTAACTTCACTTTATACTTCCATGATTGTGGTGGTCTGGAATGAACCTACAGTATCTCCCACAGATGTCTGTATGCCACTAAGGTTTAAACTTAAATTTCTGTCGTCAGATTAGATTCAATTCATGATAAATTGAGCAGATTACTAGTGTATTAAAAATTTTGCCAATTCACTATTTGCCAATTCCTATTCTGTGTAGCATTTTTTGCCAATTCCTATTCTGTGTAGCATTTTTAGTTTCTTAAAAAAACTATCCTTGCCACTGTAACCCTCCCCTCACCACCTGTGATACAATCTTCCAAGCTTTATGGTAGTAACCTATTTTTTAAATTTTGCCAATATTATAATTTTGAGAAATGTGAAGTCCGTGACTGTATGTGTCTTTATACTAATAATGCTATTTTGATTGTGTGTGTATCACCTGCCCTCTGACCCACAAATCCCACAGTCTTGCGGGCAGCTGTGCTTACTCTCCCCTTCCTGTGCTCCATGGTTATACATGGTTCTCCATTGATTAGAACTAAGCATTAGGGGAGTTGTTCTCGTTGCGAGTTGTAGTCCCGGTCTATTGGTATTTGTAATTTGTTTACATTGCTACTAATTTGATACCATGAAGAATGGTTTTTGTACCTAATTCTCAAGTACCTTTTATTTGTTTACAATAATGTTCTTCTGAAACATGATCAATAGGTTCATGAGGAAGTTGTAGAAATTCTTCAGGAGAATTCTGAGCCCTTCTCTGGGATTTAGTGAAGTGCTATTGAATAGAACTAAATATAATGTGAGTCATTCACATGATTTACAGCTTTCTAGTTATAATATTATAATATACAGGGAAACAAGTGAAAATCATTTTAGTGGCAATACTTTAAAATATTTCAATGTGTAATCAATATAGAAATTATTGATGGGATATTTGGAATACTTTTTGTGCTGAGTTTTCAAAAGTCAGTGTCTGTTGTTCACTTACAGAACATCTGAATTTGGACTGGCCACATTTCAAGTGTCACGCGTGTCTAGTGGTTGTTGTGCTGGACTTTGTAAGCCTAGAATTTTTTTCTTGATGATAGTCTTCCCATATTTCAGTTTATAGCCAATAAATTACTCTTATGTTAGGTTTTTATTTTAAAAGCTCCCTTTAAAATCTTCCCCCTGCTTTTGTTTTTTTAAACACAGGGTCTCTTTCTGTGACCCAGGCTGGAGTGTAGTGGTATAATTATAGCTCATTGTAACCTTAAATTCCTGGACTCAAGCAATCCTCTTGTTTCAACCTCCAGAGTAGCGAGGACTGCAGATACGCACCACCACACCTGATTTTATTTATCTTTTTATGTAGGGATAGGTTGTTTCTATGTTGCTCAAGCTGGTCTTAAAATCCTGGGCTCAAGCAATTCTACTTCAGCCTCCCAAAGTGGTGGGATTATAAGTGTGGGCCACCTCATTTTTCTTATGTTTTGTTTGTAAAACAGATCACAAATATTGGAACACAGGAAATACTATTTTTATTAAAAGCCAAATAAATGCTAAGAGAATATATATGCACCTTAATATTTGTTACAGGTGTTGAAGAAGAAGAAAAGGTTGCAGAGATGCATAAAATGAAGTCTACAACCCAGGCGAATCAGATGAGTGTAGAAGCTGTAGAAATGGCAACACTCAGAAAAAAGAGTTGAGGACGATTTCTGCTTTTGCTATCTCAAAGGCAATTTTATAAAAGATACATGATATAGTAGAATTTTCTAATGTTATGCCATTGACTTAACAGTCATATAACACACATTTTCACAAACTGAATGGATGAGGAATAACCTTACTTTTTCCATTTCTAGTTAGGAGGAACCCAAGAAATACGCCACAGTAGGACCATCTTAAAGACAATAATGCAAGAAATCAGACATTTCTCTCTCCTTTTTTGTGGTTTTAAAAGTCATATATTTAGTATACTTTTCATTTTGGCCCTTTGGATCGGCGTCAGGTTTAGAACTTCCTACATGTGAATAGGGCGCTGTAGTATTAAGTAATTTTAAAATCACATATTACAAATGATCATGTATGTCTTTATTAAGCCACAATAAGGTAGTGATGGTTTTGTAAATCTTACAATTTAATGACATTTATCTGCTTTTCACCTGCCCCAGGGGAAGCTTTACAAAACCCCACAGAGGTGCCTGTACCATATGAGAAGATGCTACAAGACCAGTCAGCTTTGATAGGACGGGGCTTCCAGATGGTTTTACCTTTAAACACCCTGAGAATTGTGATCTTGCAACCCTGAAATGGATTTTGCAGAACACAGTCGGGATTTCATTTATTATCCTTAGATATTTATATAAACCAAGAAAAGTTCATTGAGCTGAGAAAGTAGAGACTTGTTTTTTGTTTTCAGATCAGCTGCTTGTTTTCTAGGTAAGATCATAGATCTGCCCCCACTTCCAAGCATTATGAGTATGATTAATTGACCTCATGTCACTGAATAGGCATGGTGTTTTTGGGCACAAGTTTGGGTGTTCATGCACATGAACACACACATTATGTTTTCTGTTAACCTTTGTTTTATTCTCATTGTAGTGAAAAGATTAATTTTTAGCAGCTTTATTGAGGTATAATTGATGCACCATGAAAATCACCCATCTGAAATATTTAATTCACTGATGGTAAATTTACAGTCTTAAATTTTTTTAAAAATGATTTTACAACCATTGTCACAATCTAATTTTAGGATGCTTTTATTACCCCTGTCTCTGAATTATGATACAGAAATTGAATGTATAGTGTGTTTCTATTGAAATTAGTTTTTTTTCACTGAGCATAATTCACCTCAGGCTCATTGGGCTTGTTGCGTGTATCAGTAGCTCCTTTTTATTGCTGAGCATTAAGTATTCTCTGAACATACCACCTGTTTATCTCATCATCACTTGATGATTCTGTTGTTTTCATTTTTTGCTGTTATGAATAATGCTGCAGTGACCATACTTGAGAAAGTTTTTGTCTGGACATATACCTGAATATCTCTTGTATGTATACCTAGGAGTATAATTTCCAGGAATAGGGTACATTTGCACTGAACTTTGAAGAAGCTGACCAGTTGTTTTCCCAGGTGGCTGTACCATTTTATATTCCAGCAGCACATTATGAGCGTTCAGATTCTCCACATCGCTACCAACTTACTGTCTTCTTGATGTTAGCCATCGTAATAGGTGTGAAGTGGTATCTCATTTTGGTATTTTTTCTTTTGTTTTGTATTTCTCCAATGACTATTGATGTTGTGTTACCTTTCACTTTTTCTTTTTTAAACAGAGTCTCACTCTGTCACTCAGGTTAGAGTCCAGTGGCATGATCTGGGCTCAGTGCAGCCTCAACCGGATGATCCCCCTGCCTCAGGTCTTGAGTAGCTGGGACTACAGATGTGCGCCATCATACCTGGCTGATTTTTGAAATTTTTTTTTTTTTTTTTGAGAGATGGGCTTTCCTCAACGTTGCCCAGGCTGGTGTCAAACTCCTGGACTCGAGCAATCCACCTGCCTAGGCTTCCCAAAGTGCTTGGATTACAGGTTTGTGTTATCTTTCAGTGTGCTTATTGGTCATTTACGTATATTTTTTGGAGTAATGTCTATTTAGATCCTCTTCCCATTTTAAAATTGGGTATGTTTTTATTATTGAGTCAGAAGAGTGTTTTACATGGTCTCGATATAAGTCCCTAATTGATTGATGATTTAAAAAAAAATGTGTGTGTGAGACAGGATGTCGCTCTTTCATGCAGGCTGTGGTGTAGGATTTGGGAATATTTTCTCCAATTCTAATAATTCTACATTATTCTTAATATATAAGTTGTCTTCTCTCTTTCTTGGTAGTATCATTTTGAGGCAGAAAAGTTTTTAATTTTGAGAGAAACCAGATTATTCTCTTGGCACTTGTGCCTTTGACTTCACTTTTTTTTTTTTTTTTCTGAGACGGATCTCGCTCTGTCGCCCAGGCTGGAGTGCAGTGGCGTGATCTTGGCTCACTGCAACCTCGCCTCCTGGGTTCAAGCAATTCTGCCTCAGCCTCCCAAGTGTCTGGGACTACAGGCACGTGCCTCTGTGCCCGGCTAAATTTTTGTACTTTTAGTAGAGATGGGGTTTCACTGTATTAGCCAGGATAGTCTCGATCTCCTGACATCGTGATCCACCTGCCTTGGCCTCCCAAAGTGCTGGGATTACGGGCATGAGCCACCGAATCCAGCCTTGACTTCCTATTTAAGACACCATTGCCTAACCCAAAAGCATGAAGATTTTATTTTGTTTTACTTTTATTGTGTGTGACATGTCTATATAAGTGTCTGCGCATTTAAAAACTGTGTTCTTCTTTTACAAGTTATAGCTAAGTCCTCGATATGTTCTGGATGCAAGTCTTTTATCAGAAATAAGAGTCTGCACATATTGTTGCTGTCTGGCTAGTTGTTTCATTTTCTTGGTGGTATCCCTTATAGCTCAAAAGCTTTTGCTTTGGTGAAATTCAGTTTTTCAAGTTTTCCTCTTATTACTACGCTCTTGGTGTTGTATCTAGAGAATCTTTGTCCAACCTAAGGTCACAAATGTTTAAACTCAGATTTTTTTCCTGAAATTTATAGTTTGATCTGTTATGTTTAGGGTAAGATCCATTGTAAGTTATTTTTTGCACATATTGTGAGGTAAGAGTTTAAAGTCATCATTTTGCACGTGATGTACCAGCAGCATCTGTTGAAAAGACCATTCCTTCTCCACTTACTTACCATAAAACCTTTTTCAGAAATCAACTTGTGGGCTCAAGTAATCCACTCAACTTGGCCTCCCAAAGTGCTAGAATTACAAGCACGCAGCATCGTGCCTGGCACTAGTTTGTATATTAAGGGATTTATAGCTTATATGTTCCTTTAAGCGCTTTAACCTGTCTTTAGGTTATATGTGGGGCCCAAAAATTTTAATCTATGAAACACAATTTTACATTGTTGAAAAATAGTTGATGTCTCTGGGCTTAACCTCTTGCAGAGGATGAGAGCCAGTTGTCGGTTGTGTTCTATCTGAATTTTCACTGTTGCAGATCCTGGCATCGTGGGGCTTTTAACTGTGCTTTCACATGAGTTCAAAAAATATCTTCCGGCTCAGTGTGATGACTCATGCCTGTAGTCTCAGCATTTTGGCAGCCTGTGGCATGTGGATTGCTGGAGCCAAGGAGTTAGAGACCAGCCTGGGCAACATAGCAATACTCCACCTCTATAAAAAATACAAAAATTAGACAGGTGTGGTGGTGCATGTCGGTCGCCTCAGCTACTCAGGAAGCTGAGACAAGAGGGTCACTTGGGTTCAGGAATTGGAGGCTGAAGTGAGCTAGGATTACACCATTGCACTCCAGCCTGGGCAATAGAGCAAGATTCTGTCTTTAAAAAATAAAAATGTATATTCTACAGTGAATTTCAGGTTTAGGATTTATCCAGAAACACAGGATAATTTTATAAAAAATCTTAATTCATTTTCTCATATTATTGAACTAACTAGAAATAATGTATCATCTGGGTATCTCATGAAAAAGCAGCAGAAATCCTTAATATAATTGGTTGCAATAATATTATTGCAAATGCCAACCCATTATTATCTAATAGTGAACCACTAGAAGCATGCTTCATATGAAACAGATACACATTCCCCCCAGGTACTCATCAGTTTCCTAGATGCTTAAACCAGTGCAGATTACTTGTAAATAATTAGAAAGTAAAGGGCACATCTTCTTTTGCAGGTTATATGATTATATATGTAGGAAACCAGTCAGAATCATTTAGAAAATGAATAAAATCCAAACATTTATAATCTGACATTACTTCAAGAAATGTTAAAATCCAGATATAATAAGACTTTAGATTAAAAACAGGTGAAAAAAAATACACTTCAGTTTCTTTAAATGTATTCTATGCACACATTTGACCAAAAATCTAAATGTTTTGTATGGCAAAACCAACTAAAATGTGTCAAAGGCCATGTAAGAGAAAGGGTAGGCTATTTGCAAGAAGATGACAAAGGGTTCGATTTGCAAAGAACAAATCCAGGCTAGGCACGGTGGCTTACACCAGTAATCCCAGTGCATTGAGGGGCCAAGATGGGAGGATTGCTTGCCCTCAGGAGTTTGAACCCAGCCTGGGCAACAAAGGAAGACCCCCACTGTATAGTTTTTTAAAAGAAGCAATCCACAAAATAAATGAGAAGAGACTCAAGAAATTCTCAATCTAATTAAAGAAGTGGAGCTAAAAATCTAAGAATTAAAATGTTTGACACCTAGTAGGTTGGCAGACGGTAAATTTTGCTTATGCTCAGTCTTAGCAAAGGGTTTGGAAAAAAAGGCAGGTTAAGACATTGTTTATGTGCATGTAGACTATAACTATCTTGTGGATGGTACTTTGATGAAATCTGTTATTTTCAAGATATGTATATTCTTTAACCCATTGCTGCTTTATAAAAAAGATAATTAACCTATAGTTCCATTCTGGAAATTCTATTCATGTTGCCAGTAAACACAAAGTGATGGCTCTGTTTATATTCATATGGAAATACCTGTAAGATAGACCACAAGAGAAAAGCTTGATATAGAAGAGATAAATAATATTGTAATTCTTTTACATTTTTGTTGTAAAATCAGTTACAGTTTGAAACAATTTCAAGCTAACAGAAAGCCCTCAGAAAGCATCCATGTACATGGTGCAATAAACTTTTTCCTGTACTATTTGACAGTAAGTTGCCAGCACAATGCCCTATCTCTCAGCTACTTCCATGTGTAATTTTTATAAACAAGGACATTGGCCTGTGTAACCACAATACAGTCAGCACAATAAGGAAAATCATCGTGTGCATGCGCACGTTTACATCTGTATTTATCTGTGTTCTTACACAGGTTGAAGGCCAAAAGCTCATACCTGTATCTTCACTTCTGTTCTTAACATCCAGGGCTTGTTTTTTGTTTGCTGGTTTGTTTCTTTTCCTATTTATAATTCTTTCATAGAACCATACCAACCAGATATTTTCAGCCTGTTGATTTATTCCATCATTTCCCCAGTGTTTATCTTGCGTACTAGTGCCACCATCGAGCCTCCCGCTGCTTGACCCATGTCCTTTACTCACATGGGACACTCCTTGGTGGGCTGTTACCACCTTGCCTGCCACTCATCTGCCTCTGTCTGCCCAGGGACTTGGCAACTTCTCCTGCTCCTCCTGAACCTTCTCATCCTGCTGTGCTTCCCGGGGCAACCACCTGCCACACTTAGCACCATGTAATGGCATCTGGAATGAATTGCTGGGGAGAGGGGAAGGACTGTGATAATATGAGTGTGTGCATGCATGTGAATGAGCTTTTATGTATGTAAGTGTATTTTGGGAGAGCTGCAAGAAACTATAGAAGTATTATTATTTTTTGTTTTGTTTTGAAACAAACTCTCACTTTGTTGCCCAGTCTAGAGTGCAGTGGTGCAATCTCAGCTCAGGGCAACCTTCGTCTCCCAGGTCCAAGTGATTCTCCTGCCTCAGCCTCCTGAGTAGGTGGGATTACAGGTGAGTGCCACCATGCCCAGATAAGTTTTATATTTTTAGTAGAGACTGGGTTTCACCATGTTGGCCAGGCTGAACTCATACTTCTGACCTCAAATGATCCACCTGCCCTGGCCTCTTCCAAAAAACTAGAATACTAAGGTGTCTGAGGAACAACTCTAGGCCATGGCTGCCACTGCACCCACTCTCCTTTTGACTTTGGAGGTGGGATACTGTGTGGCTGGCACTGGCGGCTTTGGGGCATAGTGAAGCTCTCGGTAGTGTCAGAGGCATTGCCAACCAGACGCATATCTTGTTATTGGAGGGCCTTCCTTCACCAGGCAGAATGAGGGTACCAAGGAGTGACCTTGATGGGATTAGGGTGCAGACAAGGAGACCAAAAGAAGGCACAGATCCCTCTGCCTTCTCTGGCCTGTTGTCTCCACATAGTGTGTTCTTGTGGCAGAGACTCACACAAAGCCAGTTGCTGTGCAGAGCGCAAGCTTCAACACAAACCCAGAGGATGGGTTTGCAGCTGAGAGACATCAGCTTTGATGGCTAGCCACGGCTACCCTCTGGCTACTCAGGAAATATACACACCCTTCCCTGCACATGTGACTTTCTGTACAACACAACTGTTCCATCCAACAAAGTGCAACTTCCTACAGATAAATCACTTTTTACCATCTACTCAAAATGAGGAGATGTAGTGTTCCAACAGCCACACCTGTCTCTGGGAGACTGACTAGTCATGAGGCGTATCACGTACTCTTCAAATTCAATCCTAGCCTATTTGAGTAATCTCTAGTCTAATGGACAAATGGAAAAGAAACCTCCAATAAAACTTCTGTAAAATATTGCACAAAAGAAGGGAATAGTTAATATATGCAAATACATAATCTGCATACAAACACATTCATAACAGAAAGGAAGAAAATACGTATAGTTGCTACAGCCTATGTTTCTGCAACTTCCAAGACTTTTTTTGGATTTAACCTTTTTAATTCATACATTTGTACATATTTATAGGGTAACTGTGATATTTGTTGTATGTATCATCTGTGGTATGATCAAGTCAGAGTAGCTGGGGTGTCTATAACCTTGACTATTCATGATTTCAAGTTCTGTCTTCTAACTAATTTGGAATGTACAATGCATTGTTGTTAACTATAGTCATTCTAATCTGCTGTCAATTGTCACAAAAATTGATTCCTTATTTAGTTTACTACCTTACATTAACGTTTTTAGTTTTTTTTTTTTTTTTTTTTTTTTTTTTTTTTTTGAGATGGAGTCTCGCTCTGTCACCCAGGCTGGAGTACAGTGGTGCAATCTTGGCTCACTGTAAGCTCCACCTCCCGGGTTCACGCCATTCTCCTGCCTCAGCCTTCCAAGTAGCTGGGACTATAGGCGCCTGCCACCATGCCTGGCTAATCTTTTGTATTTTTAGTAGAGACAGAGTTTCACTAAGTTAGTGAGGATGGTCTTGATCTCCTGACCTCATAATCCACCCACCTCAGCCTCCCAAAGTGCTGGATTACAGGCATGAGCCACCGTGCCCGGCTTTTCGGCTTTTTTTTTTTTTTCTTTTGAGACAGTCTTGCTCTGTCACCCAGGCTGGAGTGCAGTGGCACGATCTCTGTTCACTCCAAGCTCCGCCTCTGGGGTTCATGCCATTCTCCTGCCTCAGCCTCCCAAGTAGCTGGAACTACAGGTATGTGCCACCATACCCAGCTACATTTTTGTATTTTTAGTAGAGACGTGGTCTCACCATGTTGGCCATGCTGGTCTTGAACTCCTGACCTCAGATGATTTGCTTGCCTCGGCCTCCCAAAGTACTAGAATTGCAGGCATGAGCCACTACTCCCAGCCTAGATATTCAATAACAAGGATTTTGTTTGCCTATTTTGACCTTCAAATGAGAGACATTACCCAGTATGCACTCTTTTGTATCTGGCCACAAAAGTCCGCTTCAAATTACCTATCCTAATTGTGGGCAAAGCTTTATGCAGAAAGGTATGCTTTGTCCTCTTGTTAATAAAAGAGATTTATGAGGAGGAAAAAAAAAAAGCAAAGTATCTCATCATTGAAATTGCCAAAAATTATACCATCTCTACTCTGGAATATTGAGTTTTTTGTTTTGTTTTGTTTTTTGTTTTGAGACGGAGTCTCGCTCTGTCGCCCAGGCTGGAGTGCATTGGCGTGTTCTCACTGCAAGCTCTGCTTCCCGGGTTCATGCCATTCATTCTCCTGCCTCAGCCTCCAGCCTCCCTAGTAGCAGGGACGACAGGCACCTGCCACCACGCCCAGCTAATTTTTTGTATTTTTAGTAGAGATGGGGTTTCACCGTGTTAGCCAGGATGGTCTCGATCTCCTGACTTCATGATCTGCCCGCCTCAGCCTCCCAAAGTGCTGGGATTACAGGCATGAGCCACCACGCCTGGCTGAAATATTGAGTTATTAAAACTGATGTATATAAGGGTTTTTCAATGGTTTTAATAATAGTATTTTTAGTATTCAGTGAACGTGGATTGTGACTGAATTTTCTTTAATTCTAAAGATAAGAATTTGCTGGAGAAAAAAAATTAGCAGGTAATTGCAGAATATTAATATGTGGCTAAAACTTTGTCTTGGTTGGGACTATAGGCAATTCCTACACTCTGCTACCTAGCAAAGTTGTGTCCTTTCTAAGACTTTTAAAGTCTTTATTTAAAATGGGTATAGATTGCTGTATTTATAGGGAGCATGGAGAGGAGTTCCCTACACAATCTAGCTGAAAGCCCTGACACGCAATCATATAATTTCATTTGCTTTTATAGGCATTTCCCTGGAAGTGGCAGCAGTGACAGGAAAGGAAGAATCAAGATCCCGATTATGATTTATACCACATTCAAGGTAATAAGGGTTAATGCAATTTTTTTATAAAAAATATTTGTGGTTAAAATTAAAGTTTATCAGTTGCTTTAACTTCTAAAGTAGTATTTTATCGATTAGTTCTTGATTGACATGTGTATTTGTAAATCAGTCACTGGGATAAAATATTTTTTAAATGTGGATATAAAGTCAACTCACACAATTCAGAGGATATGTAAAATAGTCATTCATGTTTGTAAAAGTATAAACAGAAGTTGTGGCACAATTTAGAATTCAATCCCAGTCTCTAGTGTTGCAAAATAAACCTATTAGGCAAGTGCCGATATAATCAGCTTAATTTTATATCAATGCTTAATTATAGTAAATTAAATATTTAAAGTATAAAATCCAGTTAGTTTTGAGATGCACATACCTAATAAACCATCTTCATTGCCACCAAGATACTGAAATATCCATACCCCCAAAAGTTTTCTCGTGTCGCCTTGTAATTCATGACCCTGCCCAGTATTTAGGCAACATGCTGATTTTCCATTTAAGCTTAGTTTGCATTTTCTAGAAAGCCATATATATGATATATGATATGACAACATGTGGACTATTTTCATGGGGTGGAGATTATTGTGGCTTCTTTTACTTCACATAGTTGTTATGAAATTCATCCAGTGTTGCATGTATCAATAGGAGATTCCATTTTGTCATTGATTAATACACTGTTGTATACCTGGGTCAAAATTTGTTCATCCATTTGTCTGTTGATTGCCATTTGGGTTCTTCCAGTTTGGGGCTAATGCAAATAGAGCTACTATGAACATTTGTGTACAAGTTTTTGTGTGGACATAGGCCTTCATTTCTCTTGAGTAGATATCTGGGAATGGAACAGCTGGGATCTATGGTAGGTATATAACTTTTGAAGGAAGTGCCAAACGGTTTATTTTACATTTCCATCAGCACGGTATGAGAGTTTTGGTTGACATTCTTGTGAATACTTGTATGGTCAATCTTATTTTTACCATCTTAAGTTGATATGCAGTGATTGCTCATTGTGGTTTTAATTTGCAATTGCCTAATAGGTTTATTTTCTCTCAAAGGATAGCTTTTATGAGGTCTAGAGAACACTGAAAGTGTTTTGAGTAAATCTGGCTCATAATTATGTGAGTATGTGTATACACATATTAAGCCATGTCCAAGTGAATTTCATGTTTTTAGCAGTTTTCAGTAATTTACTGCTTGTGACATTAGGAATTAATCACGTTCTTTTTTTAATAAGTTGGTAAAATATGCCAGTGAAACCTTCTGGGCCTTGAGGTTTCTCTGATAGTAAGTTTCCTCCCTTTGTTACAAAAATTACCCTCATCTGGATGTGCACCCTATTGTCACTCCCCAACCTGAGGTGGAAGAATCACTTGAGCCTGGGAGTTCTAGGCCAACCTGGGCAACATAGTGAGATTCCATCTCTTGGGAGGCTGAGGTGGGTGGATCATCTGAGGTCAGGAGTTCAAGACCAGCCTGGCCAACATGGTGAAACCCCATCTCTACTAAAAATACAATAACAACAACAACAAAAAATTAACCCAGCATGGTGGCAGACACCTGTAATCCCAGCTACTCAGGAAACTGAGGCAGGAGAATCACTTGAACCTGGGAGGTGGAGGTTGCAGTGAGCCAAGATCTTGTCATTTCACCCCAGCCCAGGCAACAAGAGCAAAACTCCATCTCAAAAAAAAAAAAAAAAATGTTTTAATCGATACAGGGCTATCAGTTTTCTCTTCTGTGAATCTTGTAATGAATCTCAAAATGGATACATGACACATTTTCCTATTTAAGGTAAAGTACACATTTATACCTTAGAATAGTCAGAAGTCAGGTTCTTATTGTATGATTAGTAATGCAAATATTGATAAGGTCATGTTGATACTTAGTATTGAGAAGAATTCTGAAATATTCACTTGTTCATCTGTAAGTTTCATGAATTGATTACCTTTTTTGGAATTTTTCCTGGTGTTCCCAAACTTGATACTTACAGGCTATTTGTAACAGCTTTTACTTCGATCTGCTCTGGTTTTTAGCACATGAAATGGATTTTCATTAGGTTCAGCGTATAACATATATTCAGTTGTTTATTTCAGATTTTAAAAGAACAGAAAGGGCCTATGGAATCATTGCTTACTTTGAAACCAGCCCGGTAGTCCCATAGGATAAACAGAAATTTAACCCTGCTGTTAAAGCTTGAAACTTGTATTTATCTGCCTTCCCTCAAAAAAAGACCTTCAGGAAGTATCAAAGAGCTGAAACTCACCAGATCACAGTGCCAGATGCTTCCTTGCTCTTCCCTAATTCCTGTTTTCTTATACAATGTTACATTTCTTCCTGCCAAATAGACTCCCAGTTTTAGTCAGTGAAGGAGATGGATTTAAGACTGAGCTTCCCTCTCCTTGGCTGCACCACCCGGGTTACAGCGTTCTTTCTTAGCAATACTTGTCACTGGGTTTCTGTGCGGTGAGAAGCAGGACCCAGACCAAACCTCTTTTGTTTCGATAACAACATGAACGGCCATCTTAACTGTTACTCTTTACTGAAAAATTTTACTTTTCAACTGCTGGCTCATTTTTCACTATCTCTCCTTCCTTTGACCTCACATCTCTTTTTTCTTTTTGATTTTACAGTCCGGAACTTAATGCTCCATAAATTCAAATTTTAAGGTTAAAAAAAAGGAATAACTAATTTACACTCCCAGAAAATGTAGTGCATATACACCATAGAATACTATGCAGCCGTAAAAAGGATGAGTTCATGTCCTTTGCAGGATGAAGCTGGAAACCATCATTCTCCACAAACTAACACACAAACAGAAAACCAAACGCTGCATGTTCTCACACATAGGTGGGAGTTGAACAATGATAACACATGGACACAGGGAGGGAAACATCACACACCGGGGGTTGTGCGAGGTGGGGGGCTAGGGGAGGGATAACATTCAGAGAAATACCTAATGTAGGTGACAGGTTGATGGGTGCAGCAAACCACCATGGCACGTGTATACCTATGTAATAAACCTGCATGTTCTGCACATGTATCCGTTTAAAAAAAAAAAATCCAGCTCAAGAGATTGCTTTGAGGATTATATAAGATAATGCACATTAGAAAGGGAAAGAAAGTGTGTGTAGAGAAAGTATATTTTTTAATGAACTAAAGGTTGATTCATAGGTATATGTTTATAGATTTACCTAGAGTTTTGAGTTCATGTGCAGTTTTACAATGTAAGTGGAAAAGAATCTGAATGTCATTGTGACATAATAAAGCTAGATATTGAAAGCCAAAAAGATTTGGCCTCAGTATGGCACTTTGAATACTAATCGCTTAATGACAGTTTTTCAGACTGTAATCATTGCTCTTCAAAAATTAAGAGGAAATATATTTATAACATTTGTATTACTTTTATCACAATTTCTGAATTTAGTTATCAGTAGATAAGACAGATAAGCATCTGCTTCCCTGCATTCTTACTAAGATGTAATGTATTTTTATTCACACCTGAAGGCAGTGTTTTTCAATCTTTTCCATGTTTGCAGCTCAGGTCTTTAAGGACAGAGGATGCATATTGGGGCAGCTTGCATTCTGAATCCTAAGTAGCTCTCTGATGTCTTAAGTTCTTTCCTATTTGTGAGAATTCGGGAGATAATGTATGCAAACTGCATGTTACTAGTATTGTTGGTTGTATTAAGAATCTGCTTTGTAATGTGAAAATCTCCTTTGTATTAAATAGTCCTGGCAGATGATCCTTGACCCTTATGTGGAAAGTACCCATTGTCTAGTGAAAACATGTACTGCGCGTTCCTAGCTGTGAGACTTTGAGAAAGATACTTGACCGTTCTGAGCTCCTACCTCACAGACATTCATGGAGCTTAGTGAGATAATGGCTATAATGTATCTAGCACAACTGATAGGTAATAAATGCCATTCCATTTCTCTTTGGTTTTTAGAAAGGATTAACTTAAAATGTGTAAAATTCAGTGGCATTTAATTACATTCACAAGGTTTACAAGCATCATCACTATGTATTTCCAGAATTTTCCATCATCCCAAACAGAAATTCTGTACCCAATAAGCAATAACTTTCCATTCTTTCCTCCCTGACACCCTGGTAACTTCTTAATCTAATTTGCGTTTCTGCAAATTTGCTTATTTGGGTACCTCACATAAAAGGAATCATGCAATACTTGCCCTTTTACATGTGGCTTACTTCACTTAGCCTAATACTTTCGAGGTTCAGCCAGGTTGTAACAATATGTCTGATAGCATTGATCAGAACTTCATTCTTTTTCATGGTTGAATAATATTCCATTGCACGTGTATGTCGCATTTTGTTTATCCCTTCATCTATGGATGGACACCTGGGGTGTGTCCACCTTTTGGTAATTGTGATTAATGCTGCAGTGAATACTGTCCTCAGGCTTCCCTTTCTTCTCTTGTCTCCAGCCAGCATCAGCAGTTGCACGTCAGCACTCAGCATGTTTCTGAGTTCATTTTTGCAGTTCTTTTGGGTATACACCTGGGAGTGGAATAGCTTAGTCATACGGTAATTCTGTGTTTAACTTTTTGAGAAACTTCCAGACTTTCACAGTGACTGTACCGTTTTACTTTCCTACCAAGAATATTCAAGCGTTCTAATTTCTCCACTTCTTCGAACCAGCACTTGTTATCTTTTAATTATTATTATAGCCATCCTAGCAGGTATGATGTGATATCTCATTTTAGGATTGATTTTCTTCCCCTAATAATGAATGATTTTGAACATTTTCTTATATGGTTATTGGCCATTTGTATATCTTTGGTGGAATTACTATTTAAGTCTTTTTTTTTTTTTTTTGAGACGGAGTTTTGCTCTGTCACCTGACTGAAGTGCAATTGCGTGATCTCGGCTCACTGCAGCCTCCACCTCCTGGGTTCAAGTGATTCTCAAGCCTCAGCCTCCCGAGGAGAACTGGGACTACCGGTACGCACCACCACGCCCAGCTAATTTTTGTATTTTTGGTAGAGACAGTGTTTCACTGTGCTGGCCAGGAATAGCCTCGATCTCTTGACCTCGTGATCCACCTGCCTCGGCCTCCCAAAGTGCTGGAATTACAGGTGTGAGCCACCATGCTTGGCCTACTATTCAAGTATTTTGCCTGTTTTAAAGTTTAAATAATAAACTCTGGTCAGCTATATGATTTCTAAATATTTTATCCCATTCCATAGAGTGTCTGTTCTCTTTCTTTTTAGAGACAGAGTCTTGCTGTGTTGCTCAGGCTGGAGTGCAGTGACACAATCATAGCTTACTGTAATCTCAAGCTCCTGAGCTCAAACAATCCTCCCATATCAGCCTCCGGAGTCACTGGACCTATAGGCGCACACTACCCTGCATGGCTTACTTTTGTTTGTTTGTTTTTGTAGAGACAGAACTGCCTCTTTCTTCATAGGTAGGGGAGTGTTCTGTAGCAAATATGACCTGGTGATGGATGGATCCAGCTCCCTATTGAATCCAGCAAACATTTGAGGGCAGTTGCCATATTGTGTTCTTTCTTCCAGTCTAAAGTGCTCCCAGTTCCTTTAGTCTAAGGGTTAACACATTAAAGGGCCAGATGCTAAATATTTTAGGCTTCAAAGACTAAGAGACAAAACCAAGAATAGCATGCAGGTGTAACGAGATAAAACAAATTTCCACAAAATTTTAATGAATGAAATTCAAAATATAAATGAGTACAACTTTTTGTAATATAGCTCCATTATGGAGAAGAATTGGGTTGTTTTGTGGAGGATGGGGTAGGAAGTAGGGGGTAGGGTGATCTACAGGAAGATCTTGTGCTAGAAACCTAGGACTAAGACCAAATATTAAAACAAAAGATGCTCCTATCACTTCTATCATTGAGGACTTCATAAGAGCTTTAGAAGCTCTGTGCCAGGACCAGGGGCAGAGACCAAATGTGTCTTCCTCTTCATTTGTTTTCTGTTTTTGAGACAGAGTCTCACTCTATCACCCAGGCTGGAGTGCAGTGATGTGATCATAGCTCACTGCAGCCTCAAACTCCTGGGCTCAAGCAATCCTCCTACCTTAGCTTCCTGAGTAGCCAGGACTACAGGTGCATGCCACCTACGCCCAGATCATGTTTGTATTTTTTATAAAGATGCAGTCTTGTTATGTTGCCTAGACTGATCTCAAACTCCTGGGCTAAAGCAATTCTCTCATCTCAGCCTCTCATGTAGCTGGGACTGCCTGTGCACATCACAATGACTGGCTAAAGTCATTATTACTACCATTTCTGTAGAGGTGGAGTCTCACTATGTTGCCCAGGCTGGTCTTGAACTCCAGGCCTCTAGCGTTCCTCCCACCTTGGCGTTCCAGAGTGTTGGGATTACAGATGTGAGCTACCATGCCAAGAAATCACAAGGGGTCTTTATGATAGCAAGAGGGAGGTAGAAGAGTCAGAATTGGAGGAGATGTGATAATGGAAGCAGAGGTGAGATGCCCCGCTTCTTGCTTTGAAGATAGAGTTAGGAGCCATGAGCCAAGGAATGTGGGTGGCTTCGTGAAGCTGGAAAAGGCAAGGGAACACGTTCTCTCTAGGCCCTCCAGGAGGAATGCAGCCCTGCTGACGCCTTGACTTTAGCCTTGTTATGCCTATTTTGGATTTCTGAGCTTCAGAACCATCAGATAGTGGACTTGTGATGTTACAAGCCACTCAATGTAGGGTAGTGTGTAAAAGAAGCAAGAAGAAATGAACACAAAGCCAGGCACAGTGGCTAATGCCTGCGATCCCAGCATTTTGGGAGGCTGAAGTGGGAGGATCAGTTGAGCCCAGGAGTTCAAAACCGGTCTGGACAACATGGTGAGACCCTGTCTAAAAACAAAAAAACAAACAAACATAAAAACAGTCATGGTAGCACACACCTGTAGTTTTAGCTACTAAGGAGGCTGAGGCAGGAGGATTGCTTGAGCATGTGAGTTCAAAGTTGCAGTGAGCTGTGATTGCACCACTTCACTCTAACCTGGTTGACAGAGGGGGTTCTTGTCTTAAAAAAAAAAAAAAGGAGAGAAAAGAAAAGAAATGAGTGAGCATGGTGGGAATGGGGACAGACGGCATTATTAAATAGAGTGTTCAGGGTTGTCCTCATAAGTGAAAACTGAACAAAGGCTTGAAGGAGGGAAAGGAGCTGGCCAAGGTGCTTAGGGAAGAGCATTGCAGGCAGAAGCAACAGAATGAAGATGTTAGGAGGGAACTCCTTGGTGTGTCTAAGGCTCAGGATGGAGTCCAGTGCAGCAGAGAGAGGGAGGAAGAGAAGCAGGGGAGGAGGCCAGGGAGGTGTTGGGCTGAGATCACTACAGATTGTGTGAGCCCTGGGAGGTTATTGCTGGGGCGTTGACTTTTACTCTGACTGAGATGGGAATTGCAGGAAGGTTCTGAGCAGAGAGGTGACATGATCTGTCTCTCTATTTAAAAGCACCCCCTGGCTGCTGATTTGGGAAAGACTACAGGGAGGTTTTGGTAGAAGCAGGGAGGCCAAGCTGTCACAACATCCAGGTGGGAGATGATAGTGGTCCTGACCAGGGTCCTGGTGGCTTGAGAGATGGTCAGAACCTGGATACATGTTGAAGACTATCAACAGGATTTCCTGAGAGACTGGACGTGGGGTGTAAGAGAAGGCAGGGGTCATGGTTGAGTTTGATTCAAATTGAATTATTAAGTAATTAAAAAAAAACACTACTGCCTTTCCCAATCCTACCAAGTAAAGGATGCTAGATGAAAGAAATCTCAAGTCAGGCCAAGTGCAGTGGCTCACACCTGTAGTTCCAACAGTTTGAGAGGCAGAGATGGGAGTGGCTTTTAAGGCCAAGAGTCAGCAGCCTTGGCAACATAGCAAGACCTCCTCTCTACAAAAATAAAAGAAAGAAATTTAGTAAAATAAATGTAGCCAGGCATGGTGGTGTATGCATGTGGTTTCAGTTACTCAGAACGCTGAAGTGGACAGATAACTTTTGAGGCTAGGAGTTTGAGGCCAGCTTGGGCAACATAGCAAGACTTCTCTCTCTACAAAAATTTTAAAAAAATAGCCTGGCATGGTGGAACCTGCCTGCATTCCCAGGTATTAGGGAGGCTTAGGCAGAAGGATCTCTTGATGTCAGTTGGTCAAGGCTGTAGTGAGCCATAATTACACCACTGCACTCCAGCCTGGGTGATGGAGCAGAACCCTGTCTCAAAATACAAATACAAATAAAATGAAATCTCAAGTCAGACCAGTTCCATCTAGGCTATGCAGGCCTTTCAACTGCATAGCCACATGATTGGGTTTGTGTGGCTGTGGATGAGAAGACTGCTGCCCAATTATTGTTGACTGTATAATCAGTTTATTTTTAAATATAGTAGTAATGGTCTTGATGGTCTCAGATACATGTGGGTTTTGGAATTCTTTTTGAGACAAGTTTTAACATCTAATTGGTTCCATCATTTCATATTTTTTATCGGATCAATTTTTTTTGTTTGTTTGTTTTGAGACAGAGTCTCACTTTGTCACCCAGGCTGGAGTACAATCTTGCCTCACTGCAACCTCCACCTCCCAGGTTCATGCGATTCTCCTCCATCAGCCTCCTGAGTAGCTGGGATTACAAACATGTGCCACCACTCCCGGCTACTTCTTTGTATTTTGGTAGATACGGGGTTTTGCCACATTGGCCAGGCTAGTCTCGAATCCCTGACCTCAAATGATCCACCCACTTTGGCCTCCCAAAGTGCTAGTTTTATAGGAGTGAGCCACTGGGCCAAGCACTTAACAATTTTTTATAAAATCAGAGTTGATATTATACTACCTAATCAGTTTTGATTAATGAAAAATGAAATTGTGTTGTTTGCACTTTATCCAAAATTGGTGTCATATTGGCTAAATCAGATCAACGCTTGAACAGAGGCAAAATTAGAGCTTCTTTATCTCGCGACATTATGTTGTTCTTGAAGAAGATGCCATTTCTTTATTGTAGTCTTTATAATAAACAGCTGCTGTCATTGCAAACTTGCTGTTTTGGCACATAGGAATTTTTCACTAGAAGGCATGTGAAGAAAGACCAAGGCCATTTGTAATGAATTTAGCATTCATTGTTTGACTGCATGACTGTCCCGGAGCTGTAACTTTACTAATGAATTTTTCAGAACCCTCTTGGCTAGCAACTGAGACTAACCAGCCACTCACCCTCATTATTCAGTGTTCTTTTATTCTTGTCTATTCCTTCTCAAACTTGGCTACGCTCACAAAGTGATAAGAACTTGCATTTCTTTTCTTTTTTATTTTTATTTATTTATTTATTTTGAGATGAAGTGTTGCTCTTGTTACCCAGGCTGGAGTGCAGTAGCATGGTCTGGAATCACTGCAACCTCCACCTCCCGGGTTCAAGCCATTCTCCTGCCTCAGCCCTCCTGAGTAGCTGGGATTACAATAATCCACCACCACAGCCGGGTAATTTTTGTAATTTTTAGTAGAGAAAGGGTTTCACCATGTTGGCCAGGCTGTTCTCAAACTCCTGACCTCAGATGATTCACCTGCCTCAGCTTCCCAAAGTGCTGAGATTACAGGCATGAGCCACCATGCGCAGCACGTTTCTTTCCTTTGTACAGACAGGGTCTTGGTCTGTCACCCAGGCTGCAGTATGGTGACATGATCATGACTTATTGCAGCCTCAAACTCCTGGGCTCGAGCAATCCTCCCACCTCGGTCTCCCAAGTAGCTGGGAATACAGACGTGTGCCACCATGACCAGCTGAATTTTTTTTTATTTTTTATTGTAGAGGCAGGATTTCGCTAGATTGCTCAACCTGATCTCAAACTCCCAACCTCAAGTGATCCTCCTGCCTTACCCTCCCATCGTGCAGGGATTACAGGCGGGTGTGACTACCTGTGCCCAGCCCCTTATTATTATTTTTTAAATAACAGCTTTATAAAAATATAACTCATGTGTCATGCAATTTATTTGATGAAATCTGCAATTCAGTGGGTTTTAAGAGTATTCACAGAGCTGTGCACCGATCACCACAGTCACTTTTAGAACCTTTCATTACCCTGTAGAGAAATCTACACTCCTTAGCCACTGATTCCTACTCCCTACCACCTGCCTTTGCCCTCAGCCTTAGGCAACCATTGATTGGTTTTCTGTCACTGTGTATTTGCCTAATCTGGACAAATAGAATTGTACAATACGTGATCTTTTGTGGCTGGCTTTTTTTCCTTCTTAGTTCAATGTTTTCAAAGTTCCTTCATGTTGTGGCTTTTATCAGTAGTTCATTCATTCTACAGCTGAATAAATTCCATGGTAGACACACTGCGTTTTGTTTATTCATTCATCAATGGTGGACATTTGGGTTGTTTTCGTGTATTGGCCATTATGAATAATGCTGCTATGAAGATTCCTATACAGAATTTTGTATGGACATATATATTTTTTTCCTCTGAGATACATGCCTAGGAGTTAAATTGTTGCATTATGTGATGACTGCACATTTAGGCTTTTGAGAAACTGCCAGATGTTTTGTAAAGTGGTTAGACCAGTTAGGTGTGATGGCTCACACCTGCAATCCCAGCTACTTAGGAGGCTCAGTGGGGAGGATGACTTGAGCCCACAAGTTCAAGACTAGCCTAGGCAAGATAGGGAGACCCTGTCTTGATTTAAAAAAAAAAAAATGAAATTAAAATAACAAGAAAAGAAATTCCCAGTGTGGTTATGCCATTTTATGTTCCCACCAGTAATGTATGTGGCTCCAATTCCTCTGCATCTTCTCTGACATTATGTTTTTTCTAGACAGAGGATTGCTCTGTCTCAGGCTGGAGTGCAGTAATGTCAT
Organism: Macaca fascicularis; assembly: GCF_037993035.2. Lineage (NCBI taxonomy): Eukaryota > Metazoa > Chordata > Mammalia > Primates > Cercopithecidae > Macaca > Macaca fascicularis. The sequence continues at coordinate 51,970,106 of NC_088384.1, read as the reverse complement.
TACAGTTCTCTGCAGCCTTGACCTCCCAGGCACAAGTGATCCTCTCATCTCAGCCTCCTGAGTAGCTGGGAATTATAGATACACAGCACCATGCCTGGCTAATTTTTATATATTTTTTGTAGTGATGGGGTTTTACCATGTTGCCCGGGCTGGTTTCATGCTCCTAGCCTCAATGGTCTGGTCACCTTAGCCTCCCAAAGTTCTGGAATTACAAGCTGAGCCCCTGTGCCTGGCCTTCACTAACAGTTGTTATTATCTGTATTTCTTTTCCTTTTATACCTTAAAGCAGTATAAGAACAAGTGTCTTCAATAATAGTAAACAAAAAATATAATCCCAGGGCATTGGGAGGCTGAGGCAGGGGGATCTCTTGATGCCAGGAGTTTTAGACCAGCATAGGCCACCTAGCAAGACCTTGTCTCTACAGAATATTTAAAAATTAGCTGAATGTGCTAGTGCCTGCCTATAGTTTCTCTCTCTCTCTCTCTCTCTCTCTCTCTGTCTCTCTCTCTCTTTCTCTCACTTTTTGAGACATGATCTGGCTGTGTCACACAGGCCAGAGTGCAATGGTGCGATCATGGTTCACTGCAGCCTGAAACTCCTGGGATCAAATGATCAGTCCTCTCACCTCATCCTACCAAGTACTGCGGACCACAGGTGCATGCCATCCGGTTCTTGCTATGTTGCCCAGGCTGGTCTTGAACACTTGGCCTCATGTGATCCTCTCCCCTAGGCCTCCCAAAGTGCAAAGATTACAAGTATGAGCCACCGTGCCTGGCCCCCACCCTGCCTATTGAGAACCAAAAGAAGGAACTAAATTCTCCTTAGCTCAAGTCCAGCCATTTCCAGGTTTCTTCATTAGGAAGGAGTTGGTTATTGGGCTGTCCAGGCCTCTCAAGCAGCACGGAAATGAGGTGAGTGTGTTTTCCTGCTGCTCCACTCTGCAGAGAGTTGGAGTATGTTTACTCATTTGCAGAGAGAGATGCCGTGTGGGAACCTTAGGATGGAGAAAGCCCTGATTCCAATGTCCTTTATGTATGTGTGTGTGTGTGTGTGTGTGTGTATATATATATACACACACAATATACATACACACACACACTTTATGTTCTAGGTTACATGTGCACAACATGCAGGTTTGTTACATATGTATACAGGTGCCATGTTGGTGTGCTGCACCCATTGACTTGTCATTTACATTCAGAAACAGGATCTTGCTCTGTCACCCAGGATGGAGTTCAGTGGGGCAATCACGGCTCTTTGTAGCCTCAAACCCCCAGGCTAGTAATCCTTCCTCCGCCTTTCGAGTATCTGGGACTACAGGTAAGCGCCATGACACTCAGTGAATTTTGAAATTTTTGGTAGAGATGGGGCCTGGCTGTGTTGCCAGGACTTGCTTTGAACTCCTGCACTCAAGGGATTTCCTGCCTGGGGCTCCCAAAGTATTGATATTACAAACATGAGCCGTTGTGCCCACCCTCTCTGGTTCTTAGCTTCCTGCCTCCCTCTTCCGTATTTAAAGAACCCTTGTAATTACATGGGCTCACCCAGATACTCCAGGATAATCTTGTTTCAAGGACAGCTGATTAGCAACACTAATTCCATCTGCACTCTTAATATCCCCCTTCCTCTGTAACTGCGCTGTGTAACACAGGACTTGAGCAATTGGTAGGGGGCATTACTTTGGCCACCACAGTGACCGAAGTGATTGGTGGGGGACATGTTAAAGATACAGGGAAGTTTGAGGAAGAACTGACAAGTGAGGTTCCAGAGAGGGCAGGAGAAGAGAATTCCCATAGGGGGATTAGATTAACACTTTCTTTTTTTCTAAGACAGGGTCTCGCTCTGTCACCATCACTGGAGTGCAGTGACATGATCTTGGCTCACTGCAGCCTAGAGTTCCCAGGCTCAAGGCATCCTCCCACCCAGACTCCCAAGTAGCTGGTACTACAGTTGTGCACCACCACCATTCCTGGCTAAATTTTTTTCTTTTTTTGGTAGACACAGGGTGTCACCATGTTACCCAAGCTGGTCTCCAACTCCTGGTACCAATTGATCCTCCTGCTTTGGCTTCCAAAATTGCTGGGATTATAGGCCTGAGTCACCGTGCCTGGCCTCTGCTAGTTGTATATTCTCTAGAGTTGTCTTTATTTATGCTATGGCGTCCCTCATCATGCTGATCCCCTGTTACAATTAACATTTCTTTATATTAAATTTTACATATATATATATATATATGTATATATGTATTTAATTAATTATTTTTGAGACCGGGTCTCACTCTATTACCCAGGCTGGAGTGCAGTGGCACAGTCCTGGCTCACTGCAACCTCCACTTCCCAGGCTCAAGCAATTCTCCTGCGTCAGCCTCCTGGGTAGCTGGGATTACAGGTATGTCCCACCATGCCCGGCTACTTTTTGTGTTTTTTGTAGAGACGGGATGGGGGTGATTTGCTGTGTTTTCCAGGCCAGTCTCAGACTCCTAAGCTCAAAGTGATCCACCCACCTTGGCCTCCCAAAGTGCTGGGATTTCAGGTGTGAGCCACTGCACCCATTGCAGTTTAAACATTTCAGAGGTTTATGTCTCCTGATTGAATTTGGGCCTAGGTTTGGTTATCCAAGGAGCAGTGCCCAGCTCCTTCCCAGCGGGATATGGAATGCTGGTGATTTCCAGGAAGTGACCTCACAGTGACTTAAGCTACCACGTGTTGATTGTGATGAAATGCCAGCTGAGGCACATTCCCTGGGAGCTAAAGGGTGCTACACTTGACCACTGCAGCAGTAAAGATGACTCCGAAGAATGGCATGGGATGGATCCTTTCAAGTGAACTTGAGCAGGGGTCTCCAACCACAGGGCCACAGAGCTGGAGGTGAGCAGCAGGTGAGTGAGGGGAAACTTCATCTGTATTTACAGCCCCTCGCCATCACTCACATGACCACCTGAGCTCCATGTCCTGTCAGATCATCAGGGACATTAGATTCTCACAGGAGTGCGGAGCCTATAGTGCCCTGCTCATGCAAGGAAGCTAGGTTGCACAGTGTTTATGAGAATCTAATGCCTGATGATCTGTCACTGTCTCCCATCACTCCCCCAGATGGGACAGTCTAGTTGCAGGAGAACAAGCTCAGGGATCCCACTGATGATACATTATGATGAGATCTATAATTATTTCATTATATATTACAATGTAATAATAATAGAAATAAAGTGTACGATATAGGTAATGCACTTGAATCATCCTGAAACCATTCCCTCCACCCCCAGTCTGTGGAAAAATTGTCTTCCACAAATTCACTCTGGTTTTTTGGGTAGAGACGGTGTTAATATGTTGCCCAGGCTGATCTGAAGTTGCTGGCTTCGAGCAATCCACCTTTCTCTGTTGGGATTCACTCAGGATGGCGGCAGAAATATTAAAGGAAAATATTAGGGAAAGTTAGAGGAAATAGTCACAAACCTTTAGGAAGGCCGAAAGATTACCTAGCTTGTAATAATTGAACAGGCTGAAGGCAGCCAGTTCTTACCTTAGAGCATTAGGTCATAGAGTAAATACTAGGGATGGTAGAGGCTTCCCCAGTTAAGGCTGTTTACCCTACCTCCATTAACTAACCTTTGAGCCAAATAGCCCTCTCAGGGGGAGGGCGACCCCAGAGATTGCCCCCGATGGTATTTACTTTAAACCACTGTACCTGAGCTGTAATCGTTCATAGAACTACTCTCTTAACCATGTTAATTATCCACAAGTGTGTTGATTCAGAGCTTCTGTTGTTAATTGTATACTAAATAAAATGTCTAGAGTGTGAGCTGCTCAAGGCCAGCCACAGTGACAAACCTCTCTTGGTGTACAGGCGGTCAGACACTCAGCTGGACTGGCACAACAGAATATCTGTGTGTTGGTGTACGTTTTATCCATCTGTCGTTTGGGTCTGGGTCTGTGGGCAGAACCCCACAGCTAATACCTTCTGATGAGGAGCCTTACCTCAGCTGGTGCCCTGTGTGAGGAGAAATACAACACTTCTCAGCCTCCCAAAGTGCTGAAATTACAGGGATAAGCCACCTCAGTCAACCAAGGCTGAGTTTCCTAAACCAAAGAAAAATTAGGTGAGATTACTTGAGCCCAGAAGATCGAGGCTGCAGTGAGCCCTGATTGCACCATTGCACTCCAGCCTAGGTGACAAAATGAGACTCTGTCTCAAAAACTAAAATAAAATAAAAATTAACCCTCTATGACATTCTAAGTAGTTCTTTCCCTTTGAAGTGTTCCCCAGAAGCCTTTGAATTTTGTTTCATTTTTACATACCAGTAAAAGCTTTTAAGTACTGATGTTTGTGTCATTCCTTTTTTTTTTTTTAAGAATGTGTTTTTGTCCCTCTAGCTGGATCAACTACGAAATACTTCAGAGCCCAGGAAGAGAGACTGACTGGACAGCATGTTATTCAGGTATTAAAAGACTTGGACAACAACTCAAAAATGGTCAAATAATAGTGCATGCATCAAATGCAACGGGAAGCTTTTCTGGAGGGTGAGAGAAGCTTCCAGATAAGGGGACATTGAAGCTGAGTCCTGAAAGATGAGGAAGAGTTGTGTAAGAGTGGGGAGAGAAAGTGGTGGTAGAGGGTGGGGAATGGATTGGGATGGAGTGAGCTGCCCAGGCAAGGAAACCAGCACTAGAAAGACCTGGACAATCAAGGTGGCACATTTTGTTCAGGGAATGGTGAATTAAGTGTGGCAGGAATGCTTTGCAGAGAGATTAATTTACTTGTATGGAATTTCTCACTAAACCTCATTACAGTTTCTAATCTTTTGATGTTATCATCCATCGCTGTCCTTGTTAAATAGTTTGAAATACTTATGATAATCACAATAACACCAAGTGTAATATTTCACTAATCCTCAAAAACACAGGTAGGTATCACAGTTAGCCCCATTGTATGAATGAAGTGATGAAGACTTGGGAGTGAAGAGTGATTTGCCCAAGCTCACATGGATACTAAGACTGAGTCAAATGTTGGATCTGGTCTGACTTTAATGCATGCTTTGTTCATGAGCACCATGTGTTGTCTCTACTTTGCAGTTAAGCACGTAGACAGGTAAAAGAAAAGCCTGTATTTCTGTCTGCTCGCACACTTCTGACTGAATGTGAGTGTGGAGTTTCTACACGAAATTCTCCAATGCTCTGGATATTAACTGGGTATCTCCCATTTTTCTTCTGATGCTACCTGGAGTTAGTGCAGACCGCACCGGTCAGGGGCTCAGTCCCACGAGACCACCCTCACTTCAGATGCTAATGGCAAGTCCTGGGTTGTCACCTGTACTTTTGACCAACCAGTTACAAATCAGGGGTTCCCATGACTCCCTTTTTGGGTTTCATCATTTGCTATAACAGCTTACGGAACTCATAAAACAGTTTATTTTCTTTTTTCTGAGGGACAGAGTCTCATTTTGTTGCTCAGGTTGGTATGCAGTGGGGCAATCATAGCTCACTGCAGCCTTGACTGCCTGGGTTCAAGTGGTCCTCCCGCCTCAGCCTCCTTAGTAGCTGAGACTGTATGCTTGCACCAACACATCTGGCTAATTTATTTTTTTGTAGAGATGGGGTCTTGTTGTGTTGCCCAAGTTGGCCTTAGATTCCTGGGCTCAAGCGATCCTCCCACCTCAGCCTCCCAAAGTGCTGGGATTACAGATGTGAGTTACCGCATCTGGCCAGTTCATTTCCTATTACTGGTTCATGATAAAGGATACATCTCAAAAACAGCCAATGAAAGAGACGTACATGCTGGATGCAGTTGCTCATGCCTGTAATCCCAGCACTTTGGGAGTCTGAGGTGGGCCTTACCTCAGGAGTTTGAGACCGGCCTGGGCAACATGGTGAAACCCTGTCTTTACAATTTTTTTTTTAAATTACTGGGCACAGTAGTGTGCACCTGTAGTTCCAGCTACTGGGGAGGCTGAGGTGAGAGGATACCTGGAGCTGGGGAGGCTTAGGTTGCATGAGCTGAAATTTTGCCATTGCACTCTAGTCTGCACAACAGAGCCAGATCCTATCTTGATAAAAAAGAAAATAAAGATGCATAAGGCAAGGTATGTGGGGAGGGACACAGAGCTTCCATGCCCTCTGTCGGGCACAGCACCCTCCTAGCACCTCCTTGTGTTCAGTAACCCAGAAGCTCTGCAAACCCTGTTGTTTCGGTTGTTTCTGGAGGAACAAATAAATGTGACCTTTTCCAGAGAACTTCAGCATCTCTCAGTTGGACTACAGATGATCCCACTGTAGGCATCAGATCTTGAAAACCCTATGCAAGAGGCAGTATTTTATGTCTTTATTCTGGTGCACCCAGCAGGAGTGGGTGGCGTAGCACCATGGGACAGTCACCCTTTCCATATACTGACAAGCAGGAAATGGTCCTGAGCCACCGTTTCTCTATCTGGAAAACTATTTCACACTACAGTTTACTATAATCAAACTAATATACTGGGAGAGCTTGTTACCAAAATAAATCATGATGGATTTGGTAAAAATAAATATCCTACTCCTAAAACATTGGGAATCCAAGTGTATTTTCATGTGTACAATTTACTTAAAGTGATATTTACCCATAAACTAATTGTCTCATATTAAATGTTAGGACAAGAACTACCTACTTTCATTTGCTGTGGATATGCTTTCCACTTGATTTTTCCGTTGGTTTGTTTTTTAGTTCTGTAGAAAAACATCCCATAGAACTACAGTGACAATATGCCTGTGTTGTGGGAATTTTAAGGAATCAGAGAGACTGATGGGGTTCAGGAGGATATTTGTTTAGGTGCACCAGCCCAGTCGGATTAACATCCAAAAGACTGAGCCTCGAACAAAGAGCCACGCTCCCTTTCAAGTGTTTCGTGGCGGGAGATACATGCAGGGGGAAGTGCGCTAAAGAAGCAAGAAACAAAGGCAGTTAATCAATTGAGGCATGCATTACATCATTTCTTGTTTTTCCAAGGAAAACATGTTTTGCGACTGAGGCTTATCTGTCTTGTGACCTTGTAACTGTATAGCAAGGGAAACAGGGTCCTCACGGAATGCCTGGGAAGGGAGGAGAGATAAGGTTCAGTAACTACAGAAAAACAGGCAGTTAATTTTTGAAAGACTTTAGCTGTCTCTCTCAGGGGGTTGGTTTCAACATGTAACTGAGTTTCTGCTGAATTTATGATTTATACACTTTTAAATTTCCTTTAATTTCCTATTTCACCTGTAGTGGAGATCTTAATTCTGTTCTTCTACTGTTTCTATTCCTCTCTTTTTTTTTTTTTTTTTTTTTTTGAGACAGAGTCTCGCTCAGTCACCCAGGCTGGAGTGCATTGGTGCACGGTCTCTGCTCACTGCAAGCTCCACCTCCCGGGTTCACGCCATTCTCCTGCCTCAGCCTCCCAAGTAGCTGGGACTACAGGCACCCACCACCAGGCCCAGCTAATTTTTTGTACTTTTTTTAGTAGAGACGGGGTTTCACCATGTTAGCCAGGATGATCTCAATCTCCTGACCTCGTGATCCGCCCGCCTTGGCCTCCCATGGTGCTGGGATTACAGGCTTGAGCCACCGCGCCTGGCCTCTATTCCTCTCTTTCCCAGTACCTTCCACCAGTGGATACAGTATGTTCAGTTCAGTGTGTAGGGGCTGGAGATGCTGGCGTGACTTCATATGTGAATGCTGTCTTCCAGCAGCTGCCTGTGCAACCTGGCCTCCCTGGAGGAATTTCCTTCATCTGTCCTGTTTGGTATGACATAATATATGTCTTGCCTGAAAATTGTTTTATGCTTTTTAATTGCTTTCAGAATTGGCTAAAACTAGCCATAACTAGAGGCAATTTAGTAGCTTCTGAAATCTATATAGATGTGTTGTTCATACTCACACATTTTAATAAATCTTCTGTTGTAATAAACTGCCTGTATTACAGACAGACTTGACCTAATGTGATTATTGAACTCCAAAGTTATTCTCAAATTACATTCCATAAAATTGCTAACATACTTGGTATTTTAGAAATATGCTCCAGCCTGGACAACACACTGAGACCTCATCTCTACACAAAATCTAAAAATTAGCCAGGCATAGTTGCAGGTACCTGTAGCCTAAGCTACTCAGGTGGCTGAGGCAGGAGGATTGTTTGAGCCCAGGAGTTCAGGTCTGAAGTGAGTAGCGATTGTGCCACTGCACTCCAGCTTGGGTGACAGAGCGACACCCTGTCTCCAAAATATATGTATGTTCTATCTCAGAATTTCATAATAATGTGATAGTAGCTTATAATATGGCAGTAATTTTGAGAGTATTCCATGTATAATATGTTGTACTTACTTGTTGTAGAGATCCTGGTATTGCTAGGCCAGTTTTTCATAATCAGTTTTAAATAGATGATTTGTTTGTAGTTACACAAGCAAGACAGTATTGAAGCTAAGTATCTGTAGAATTGTAGCCATGTTCACACACACGGAGTATTCTAAAATAGCAGCGTACACAAGATGCTCATATGTACATCTGTCGAGGTTTGTGTGAAGCAGTAAAATGTTTCTAACAGCGTGTTTCTTTTCCTTCAGTACCATGCTGTTTTGGTTACTGTGGCCTTGTAGTATAGTTTCAAGTTGGATAACATGATACCTCCAACTTTGTTCTTTTTGCTTAGGATTGTCTTGGCTATATGGGATCTTTTTTGGTTCCATAGGAATTTTAGAGTTTTTTTTTCTTTTTTCTAATTCTGTGAAGAGCAGTTTAATGGAAATAGCATTAAATCTATAAATTACTCTGGGCAGTTTGGCCACTTTCAGGGAAATGTCACTTCTGGGCATGGAGTTTCAGAGGCTGTATGTTTGTGTGTTTTGATTGAAGACTGAGAGTACTTCTAAGGAAGGACACTTCACAGTATGGCCAGCTATGTTTCCACTAGTATTTAAGTGTCATGTTTGTGATTGGATGTGAGCTCTGACTCTGTAGTGACCAAATACAGTGGCAGCAGCTGAGGAGTTAAACCTGAATTTTAGGTGAGGTTGAAATTTCACATCCGATCCATTCACAGTGCCTTGCAAGGAGTGCACTGTTGGTCTGCATGGATAGAGAGTCAATTTATGCTTTACCTGTGGCACTTTAAAGAGCACAAATGTCCTAAAATCCCTTCACATTCTTGGAAGAAGCAAATTCACCATCATTGCTGAACATTTCTAGCAGCCTTTGCCCAAGTATTCAAAGTGGAATGAAACCCTTCAGATAGTATTGACCCAATCAGAATGCCAAGTAGCGCTTATAAGACAGCCATCATATCTTACCCAGAGCAGGAGTTCCTGATGGGAACTGATTGTAGAAATTGAATTAGGAGGACCCTCGTCAAATAGTGCTCTGTGCTTGAGCTACAATTCTTTAGGCAAAACACTGTGGCGTCCCACTCAGTCCCTGCGCTGTCTTCATACAAGGTAATGGATTACTTAGCATTTATCAGCCTCTGAAGCTCCATGCCCAGAAGTGACATTTCTCTGGATTCAGAGCCTTTGAAAGCTTCGTGGAGTGCTCAATGAGATAGGTGGGTGATTTGTTAGACCTCTGGGCTATTTGGAGTTTCTTTGACTGTGGAGCAAATGTTACGTGGTGCCCTGGATGATGAGAAATGATGGTCTCATAGGAGCTTAATCTCAGGGAAAGTCTGTCTCAGTTTGGTGAGCTGTAGAAATTCTTTGGTGTTGGGCAAAGCTCTTAATATTTTATTTTTTGAGAGAGAGTCGTGGAACTCTTGAAAATTTGATAAAAGCTTTGGACTCTTGCAATAGAAAAATGCATTTGCACATAATTTTTCATATGGTCCCTCATAAACCCTTAAGTCCATGGGCTCCGGACTAATAATTGCTAACATCGAACATGAATAATGCATATTGGAGGAACTAGTAGGCATCCTATGCCTAAGAGGCTTGTTGAATAATGCAGTTTCATGCCCTGCTTTTGGCTTTTCTGAGCATACATTCCACTGATACTGGAGAGGTGCCAAAGGCTGTGTATTCATGGTCAAAGCAAGTCAAAGTTTGTGCTCAGGCAAAAGGCCTGAGAATTTTCTCATCTGTGGCATAACCACATGGGTGATGTTTGGTGTTTTTCTATTTTATTACAAACATTGCCATGTAGCTTCTCTTTCTGTCACTGCATAGAAACCAGTCTTGTCAGATTTATCCACATCCTCAATATTTCCAAACCTGACATTTTATTCTTCCTCTTCCGTGGCAGCTTAGCAGCATCTGACATAGTTCCTTCCTTGAAAGTCTTCTCATTCTTGGCTTCCAGTCGGGTTTCCCACTGCTTCTCTGCCCTCTTCTCCTCAGTCGTCTTTGTAGGCTCCTCCTAAACTGCCTGCATCATAAAGGTTGGGGTGTCCCAGCCCTTTGACCTGAGATATTACTTCATGTCTGTCTTTATTTATTCTTTAAATGGTTCCATTGCTGTGAAAATCTCCTGGATGCTAGTAATTCCAGCCCTGACCGCTAAACTGAATTTTAACTCATATGTCCAGCCACTCACTTGAAAACACCACTTGAGTGAGTAAACATCTCAAAATTGATTTGTCCAAATGAAGTTCATGGGTGCCATTTTTGCGAAGTGCCATTTGGGGTTCAAGGAGAGAGGTGACAAGCTACCATCTAAACATTTACAGAACACCCTTGATATACTTTCCTGACTTTGACCATCCGATTTATCTGAAAATGCAGTCAGAGCTTCAACTCCAACATAGATCACCTTTGCATTGGCTTTCTCTGTTTTTGTTTTTGTAGACCACATTGCCTTTTGCTTTTTTTATCTGGTGTAAGGCAGTAGCTTCCTCAAGGGTCTCTCTGCTTCCTCTTTCACCCGTTCGTGTCATTCTTCCACTGGCAACTACAGTGACTTTTCAGGCTTTCATTTCCTCCTAAACCCTATCGGGGGATTGTGACTTCAGAATGAATAGGCTCTTTACCATCTGTGGCCCTTCATTGGCTCCCTGTCTCCTACCCTCAGCTTCGACGCTATGTTGTAGCCAGGCTCAGTGGTTTTCTTTCTGTTTTCTAAATATGTGAGGCTCTTTCCTTCTTTGGAACTAGAGGAGGATTGTAGAGAAAATATGACACAAATTAATTTTTACATGTGTGATTCATTATCTGACTCAGATTACACGCTCCTTGAGAGCAGAGACCCAATTTAATGCATTTTGTCTCCAACATTCCTGCCTTTGTCTCCAGCCTCCTCCTTTGCTGTGTCTGGGACAGCAACTTGTACTAATTCATTTGACACTGTCTTCTCTTCTCCTTTGCTCCCCTCCCCTCCCCTCCTCTCCTCTCTTTCCCTTCTCCCTCCCCCTCCTTGCCCTCTCCTTTCCTCCCCTCCTCTTCTGTTTTGTTTTTCTTTCTCTGTTGCCCAAGCTGGAGTTCAGTGGCATAATTTCAGTTCACTGCAGCCTCCACCTCCTAGGTTCAAGGGATTCTCCTGCTTCAGCCTCCTGAGTAGCTGGGATTACAGGTGCACGTCACCATGCCTGGCTAATTTTTTGTATTTTTAGTAGAGACAAGGCTTCACTATGTTGGCAAGGTTGGTCTACCAACTTAGTGATCTGCCTGCCTCGGCCTCCCAAAGTGCTAGGATTACAGGCATGAACCACTGCATCTGGCCTGACATTTTGTTTCCTGAGCTTTCTGTGTATCAGGTTATGATTAAGTGCTCAGAGTTTAATAGATGTTAGATTTTGAGGTTGCTTCTCTCTTAGTTTAGAATACAAGCCATCGCCGGATGAGGATGGGAGTAAGGAGACACCTGTGGCGAAAAATGAGAGGTGTATCTGTGCAGATTTCAACTTGGGTAGAACTTCATTGTTCTAATGAATTTTGAAAACTATTATGGGCTAACATTATTGCTTTGGATTACTAATTCACTAAATAGTGCCTTACTTGCTTGTGAGAGTAAATTTAATTTCCCAAAGTGATCAATTCAGTCCTAGTCTGTAGCTGAGAGAATCAAACTTAATGGAAACTAATGATATTTCCTAATAGAGTAGACATCAAGCAAGGTAAACCCCTACTAATCTTCCTCTCCCTGATAAACATCATGTACTAAGAGTTTTGTCTGAAATGCAGTACAACAGTAAATCAAAGCACATTAAAGAGGGAAATACTACCCTTTTAGCAACAGACTACTTTCAGATTTAAACACAACTACTGCCAAGTGTTAGGTGTGAGGTTATGTCTGTTCTGGTGTTAAACTTAGATATGGAGAATATACTGTTTATCCTTGCTTCAAGGCTTTGTCCAAAAAAAAAAAGCACCATTTAAAGCAAGTCTTGCTAGGTCATCACCGAAAGCTTCCTTGCTAATGCAAGTGGAATTAGGTACCAGATATAAACATTGCATAGAAGCTTGGCTGTCAGATTTAGTAAGCAAGCTTAAGCATTTCCTGTAAATTTTAAGTGATAAATTATAAAAGAGCAGAGCAACTTGGCATCTTAGGTGGAGTGAAGATATTGTATTCTGGTTAAAAACTGTAAGGGGCTTACGGAAATGAGTGGCATGGTGTTAGTTATTTTGAAAAGTGTATGTTTCAATTTTCTGCTAAAAAATGTAATCAGAGGAGAAAAATATTCAACAAACACGAGTTTTTTGTTTTTGTTTTTCCTGTTAGAAGAGTGAAGACTGTGTACCCAGGACATTTTTCCCCCCCTACAATTTTTTAATTGTGGTAAAAATATATATAACATAAAATTTATTATCTTAGCCATTTTAAGTTTCCCATTCAGTGGTAATAAACACATGTATAAGGTTGCACAGCCATCACCATCATCTATCTCCATATCTCTCTTCATTTTCTAAAACTGAAACTCTGTACCCGTTAAACAATAACTTTCCATTCCCTTCTCCCCCAGCCCCTGGTAACCACCATTCTACTTTCTGTCTCTGATTTTGACTAATGTTTTAAGTATCTAATATAAATGGAATCATAAAACATTTGTTTTGTGATTGGTTTATTTTACTCCGCATAATGTCTTCAAGTTTCATCCATATTGTAGATGTGACGGGATTTTCTTTCTTTTTAGGACTGACGATCCATCATCTGTGAAGACCACGTTTTGCTTATCCATTTGTCAATGGACACTTGGATTGCTTCCATATTTTGGATATTGGGAGTAATACAGCTATCAATGCGGGTGTACAAATAATCTCTTGAAGACCCTGTTTTCAGTTCTTTTGAGTATATACTGAGAAGTGCAATTGCTGGATCACATGGTAATTCTATTTTTAGTTTATTCGGGAAACAACATACGGTTTTCTACAATAGCTGTACCACTTCACATTCCCACTAACCATGCAAAAGCGTTCCAATTTCTCCACATCCTTGACAAAACTTGATATTTTCTATTTCTATTTTATTTTATAGATGTCATACTGATGGGTATGGAGTGGTATCTCATTGCAGTTTTGATTCACATTTCCCTAATGACTAGTGATAATGAATATCTTCTCATACTTATCGGCCATTTTCTATCTTCTTTGAAGAAATATTCCTTTTAAGTCCTTTGCTTATTTTTGAATTAAATTGTTGTTTGTTGTTGAGTTTTAGAAGTTCTTTATATATTCTGGATATTAATCACTTTATTTGCAAGTATTTTCTCCCATTCTGTGGGCTGCACTTTTACGTTGTTGATAATGTATTTAGATGCACAAAATTTGCAATTTTCATGAAGTCTTGTTTGTCTATTTTTAAAATTTTGTTGCCTGTGTTTTTGGTGTCATATTCAAGAAATCATTGCCAAATGCAGTGTTGTGAAGTTTTTATCTTACCTTTTCTTCTAAGAGTTTCATAATTTTAGGTTTTACATTTAAGTCTTTGATCCATTTTAACTTTGTATATGGTATTAGGTAAGGATCCAATTTTCTTCTTTTTCATGTTGATATTTAGTTTTCCCAATGCCATGTGTTTAAAAAATGACATTTTCCCTATTATATGGTCTTGACACTCTTGTTGAAAATCATTTTACCATATATGTAAGTATATATTTTGGGGCTTTCTGTTCTATTTCATTCACCTATATGTCTGTCTTTATGCCAGTGTCAGACTGTTTTGGTTATTATGACTGTAGAAAGTTTTGAAAACAGGAATTGTGAATCTTCCAGCTTTTTTTTTCTTGCAAGATTGTTTTGGTTATTTGGGGTTCCTTGAAATCCCTTATGAATTTTAGAATAGATATTTCTATTTCTGTAAAAAGTCATTGTGATTTTGATGGGAATTGCATAAATCTGTAGATTGCTTTGGATAGTATTGACATCTTAACGATATTGTCTTCCAAACTGTGAACGTGGATTGTGTCTCCATTTACTCATGTCTTCTTTATAGTGTTCATTATACAAGTCTTCCATTCTTCTTGGTCAAATTAATTCCTAAATATTTTACTCTATTTTTGGGAAACTCTGTGATGAGTGGTGTGCCAGGACTAGAGATCAGATTCCCAACTATTCATTCCCACACCTTGACTGTTGCTTATCTCAGCTGATTCACTAGATTCCGTCACTAGCCACAAGTTTCTGTCAGATGGGTCAATTTTAAATTACAAGCAAAAAGCAGAAAAGAAAATTGGATAACTACTTTGTAGCAAGTGGGATTTTATTCTTAGTTAGATTTATCTTTTCTTTGTATTTGCTTGTGTCTGTGAATTCTGTTTCAGTGGAAAGGAACTGTATTAAGTTTTGACCTAGTATCAGTATCTGAGTAATTGACCTAATGAGATTTGGATTTGACTGGGAGATTAGCTGCTCCGCTAAATATGATGAACAAATAAAGGCAACTTTTCTCCTCCTGAAATTTCTAAAAACAATTTCCTCGCTCATTTTTTTTTTATTGGTTTTCATGTTTCATTCACCATGTGAAAGGCTGTGACCCCAGTGTATGAGGAACCCCTTGTCCGAAGCAGTTGCTGCTCATGGGACAGGCAGATCTCTATACAGGAGCACTCATTTCTAGAGTGCAGCCTTGTCATTGCTGTGAAGGAAAATGCCTAATGCTCAAACCAGGGGCTACTTAGGCTTTCCCAGAATTGCCGTTTCTTAGATTTTGTGATTAAATTGATGAGGTAGATACTCTGTCCTTAAACTAGGGAATCACATCCTCTGAATTCTGTCTAACTTAATTGAGTCCTGCTGTGTTACTAATCCATGTTAATATGGTCTTTTTCCTTTAACATAGTTTCCCTGGATGCTGAACATGGAGCCTTACAGTTTCTAGAATGGTTTGGCAGAATATCTCTTTGGAAATTGGTGAAGATGGGTGAAGTATAGATCCAGGAAGGTGGAGGGTCCCCACAAAAAAAAAAAAAAGTGCCTTCATAGAAGACTGTGCACTTCATGTCATCATATACAATGGGCAGCACACACAGGCCCCTGCTATTCCTTTATGATGGACAGGTTGGGAGGGTCTCTGCAGGTGGTGCTTGCTCACTGGCCACCAGCCTCTCCCCTGCTCTCTCTGCCTCCCTTATCATCCACACTCACCTTCATGGTACAGGACACGTTGACTTTGTTCTTTGACCTCATTTCATTCTGAATTTTTAAAGCTTAATGTAGCTGGCTTTATCCCTTCAATTTGAAAAGTTATTTTAGAAATTGAAATAATTATTGCCACATTTTTCTTAGATGTTTAAGATCATGGTTACCTACTTTATTTGTAGACATTGCATAGAGATAAATGCTGGGGACGAGGGTGTTTGTTTTTAACCTTAATGTGTTTGTCTGATCTCTGAGTTCTAGGGGTTGTGGAAAAGGAAAGTGGTATAAAGTAAATGACACAGTGACAGAAGAATTCGACCTAAATAATGAGATTCCGGAGTGCGAATGCTTTGGTGAAGAATATAGACCAAAATTGTATGATCAAGGTAAGGATATACAAATGGATAGCTTACATTAGTTTTGGTTTTTAATTTAATTTTCTACAAAAATAATTAATTAGAGAACATATTTTTTAGCACCTGTACTTTTAACACCATATTCATTAGTGTGGCAAAGCAGTCTTTACCTCCAATCTCCCCACTCCTAGGACAAAAAAAATATATATCAGGGAAAGTATATCAAAAACCCAATCACAGTTAGCTATTTGAAAGCCATTTTGCCGAGATCTTAGCATTTCTTAGCAAATAATTTTGAGATATTCTAGGGGCATTTAGAAATTTCTTCCTGTATTAGATTCACTATATTAGAGTTCTGTATTGTGCCACTGTAGTCATGCATTCAGTGCTAATTTTTAAGGGTCAAATAAAGTATGATTGCCAGAATTCACCCTAATATCAACCTCCAAAGGAGGGATTGATTTTATCACCAGAACTGAGGTCCCCTAACTTCCACTCTAAGCAGTAACCTTTAAAAAAAACCCTCCTCATTTTACTTACACTTTGCATTTAACACATTTAGTGAGTAGTTACTTGCTGGATTCTCGGGCCCTTTGTTTTCGATTGTCAAGACAAGAAAACCTTTTTCATTTAGACTTCTTAATGCTGTGCTGTAAAGCGAACACATACACTTGTGTATGTCAATGATATAATCCCACATGCTCTTCCACCAGGGAGGTCTGATGAGAACGCCGGGGGTCACCAAAGAAGACTCAAGTTAGCTGTGTAGAGCAGGAAGCCGAGGACTTCTCACTGTAAGTTGCTTTTCAATTGTGAATACAGAATATCGGAGACAGGTCTCAATGAATTTGGAAAGTCTAGTTTGCCAGGGTTATGGACGTGACACAGCCTATGGAGGTCCTGAGGACATGTGCCCAAGATGGTTGGGGTACAGCTTGCTTTAATACATTGTTGGAAGTTGTGAGACATCAATCAATATGTGTAAGATGTACATTGGTTTTGTCCAGAAAGGTGGGACAACAACTCGAAGCATGGGCGGAGGCTTCCGGGTCATAAGTAGACAAGACAAATGGTTGCATTCTTTTGAGTCTCTGATTAGCCTTTTTCTGATTACACAATTTACATGTGAGAGGAGGGTAAAAGAATCTTCACTTATGCCTTAGTCTAGCTTAGTGAAACGATACAGCAGAAGAAGCAATGAGATGTGCGTTTGTGTCAGGTGAGCAGAGAGATGGCATTGTGCTCTGTTCATCCTTTGCCCACAAGAAAATTACCTCAGGGCAAATGGTGAGGGAGTTACGGAGCTTCCTTATCTTTGTAGCGTCTTATTTAGTAATACATTGGGAGCAAGTTTGCTGGATGCAGTTCCCAGCTGTCTTCCTTTTGGATTAGTGAAGATTTATTTTATTGCATACCAAAAACTTGCCGTGTGATTTAGTAGGTGTTAGTGTGGTATTTGAGAATGTAGTATTTGGGATTTGAAGATAATTAGCTAAACTAGAGAGAAATTCCTAAACTAATTCTAAAAGGAAAATAAATAAATCCCTTTTTCTTTATTATTGCTTCCTGGTCATTATTTCCTTGGCGATAACTTACTTTGTATTTAGAAACATGCACATACATTAGGGCCTTCTAGATTTGAGATTTTAAAAAAGTTTACGCTAGAGGTTCTTTTAAACATGTTGGCGTCATTTAGTGAATTCCACTTCGTGTCCAAAACACAGCACTGTGCCGACACTCTCAGAATGTTGTCGCTTTTTAAAGCCCCTGCTGTCAGTGAATTTGCCTTTTAATATATTGTATCAGGAAAGTATCTGATTTACTTTTCATGTAAAACTGTGTTTAAGTGTGGTTTATTACGTTTGAAAACTTTGTTGAATAATTATTATGAGAGTTTGCGTGTGTGGCTCTAAAATGAGTTTGTTTCACTGCTCTTGAATGGTCGTAATGGCTGGAAAAAAAACCTCACACTAACATGCAGGAAGAATTTATTTTCATGCTTCCTAAGTTATGGTACTCAGTTTTAAATCCCATATGCCAGTTAAGTTAAAATGTGTCCTGCAAATTTTTAATTTTTTATAATGTCACTCAGTTCTCCAAAGTAATTGAAATATACTAACTTTTTAATTATTTAATTAAAACATTATAATTCTGTATACTGGATGGGTACAGTTTGATGTTTTGACACACATGACACATTGTATAATGATCAAACAATTTAAGTCTCATATCCTGTTCATGTGAGTTTGGCAAGTTTTAAAACTACTAAAACAATAGCCACTTTCTGCTAGACAAAGTTTTCTCATCCTATCTAGTCAGCTCCATCTTCAGCAGTTTTTGTGTCAGTCATCTCCTTGGTCCCATGGGCCTGATAATGCTTGGGTGTCTGTTCTAACCCAGCTGATTTTAAAAGGCAAGAAGAAAGGACTATTTGGAGAAAATGCCTGTTGGAATATAGTAGGTAAGAATCCTGTGAAAAATTCTAAAGGGGAGAATTCAGGTAGATGTCAGAGTGTATCTGGTAGATCCAGAGGTACTCCCACTGGTCTTTTTCTGGATTAGTTGTAGGCTGCAGAGATAGGTGTAGAGCTAGTGCCATGGAGTGCTAAGGACACAGATGTGAATACACACCAAGATTGGCCAGCACCATCACTGAGCTGCTGTGTGATATGAGATGACACCAATAAACAGAGGCATGGGGACTAGGCAGTAAGGAAATACATTGGTGAAACTAACTTATCTGGTGAGGAGAACAATTGAACACTCATAATCATTGGGTAAAGACTAACAGGGTGATGATAGACATTATTTATTGTATACCTCCTCTGAGCCACATGCTTTAAGCAAATCTTCAATTCTGAAAAGACTCGTGGAGTGGTGGGTTGTTATTTCCGTTTTTCGGATGGAAAAACTGCAGTTCAGAAAAAAAGTGAACAGTCCGTGTCATAGAGCATGCATTTAAATTCAGAACTATATACCCAGTCTAGACTTTATACACTAATGAAACTAAAGCTCAAAAGCAAGAAGCAAATAATTAAAATATATATATATATATACACATATCTGGCTGGGTTCAGTGGCTCACACCTGTAATCCCACCACTTTGGGAAGCTGAAGTTGAGGTGGAAGGATTGCTGGAGGCCAGGAGTTGGGGATGGAGTTGGGAAAAATATAGCCAGTTTTGGTGATGTGTGCCTAGAGTGCCAGCTACTTCAGAGGCTTAAGTGGGCAGAAGTTCAAGGCTGCAATGCGCTGCACACCACTGCAATCCAGCCTGAGTGACAGAGTGACACCTCATCTCAAAAATAATTTATATAAATAAATAGAGCTGCAGGTGGAAAGGTGGAGGGGAGTATGTGGTGAATCCAGGCAGAAACCAGAGCCAGACCCAAAGGTGCCATGTGTGCTGATTGATTTAAGCTCAGGAGCTGTGGCAGGGCCGTGGAGGGGATGGGCAGGAGGGAAAGAGAGTAGTTGAAAAGCCCATCAGACTAATCCAGGGAAGAGAGAGCAGGGCCCTGCTGAGGCTTTGGAAGTGAGGATGGCGGTGAGAGGCAGGTTTAGATGCTGCTTGGAGGGTGAAATGATGTGGGTCGAGGTGCAGATGCTTCCACGTGCATAGTGGAGTCTTACACTGAGGGAGGAACAGGTGAGACAAATGTGAAGGAATCAACAGGACTTGTGCCTCCCTACATGTGTGGAGTGAGGGAGAGACTGGGGGTGACTCCTGGGCTTCTAATGTGGGAGAGAGGATGACTGTGTTGCCTTGTGCTGAGACACAAGACTGTCTAGAGTAGCAGAGGTTTTGGAAGAAGGTACAGGGTAACCTGGCTTTCCACCTAGTGAGTGTGAGGTGCCTGTGGGTTGTCCAGGGAAGGGAGATGGGAGGTGGTTTTGTACGTGGTTCTGAAGCTTCATTTAAGGCCCAGTAGCCTAGGGGGAGCTGATGTGGCAGGCCCGGATGTGACTGCCCATGGAGCGTGGACAGTGATGAGAAAGGAGGGCAGGGCTGCCTCATCAGGGGAACACCATGGGCCCAGAGGCTTCCACAACCCTGAGCTTTCGAAAGGTCTATGAGGTCAGAAGCCTGAGTAGAAACCTTTAGCTTGTTAGAAAGAAACCAAAATAGCAACAAAACCAACACATAGCAATCCTGCAAAATACAGTTATGTTTCAAAAACAAAATTAGAAAATGATATTCAACCTCTCATTTCTACAGTGAAAATGTTCCATGAGGCGTGGATGTGTTTTAATATATTTAATACATCTGATGTGATGTAGGCGAGCCGCTTCCAAAGACATCGCTCCTAAAGTCTATAGAAGGAGGTAGGGTGTGAGAGGGTAACTTCTCCTTTAATGAGCCCCACATGCCACTCTGGTATTTCCTCCATCCTGCAAGCATCCCCTCCCCCTTGCAGAGGGCATCCATGTGATGCTGCATGCAGTGTTTGTGGGTTGGCAGCACTTTGAAGTGCGGTTTCCACAAGATCTGGTCCTGATGGACATCATCTGGGATTGTTCTCTCCAGTTCCCACAAGATCTGGTTCCGATGGACGTCATCTGGGATTGTTCTCTGTGTTTCCCACAAGATCTGGTCCCAATGGACGTCATCTGGGATTGTTCTCTCCAATTCCCACAAGATCTGGTCCTGATAAGCCTTATCTGGGTTTGCCTTCTCCCTCAGGAGTCTCACCGTGGCCTCCATGCTGCTTGGTCTGGTTAGGGAGTTCCCACAGTATCTGGTTCTGCTGAACCTCATCTGGGGTCACCTTTTCCCTCGGGTGTCCCACTGCAGCCTCCATGCTGCTCTGTCTGATCAGGAGCACTCTGGGTGCCCTTGTGCTGCCTGCCTGCTCCTGGGTCTTCTGCCGACTCTCGGCAGTGGCATCACACGCTGTCTCCTGGCAGGTGTCCCATGAGGGGGAGTAGATCTCGGTGTTGTCACCCATTCCCCTGCCTCCACCCACCCTGCCCACTCCCCTCCCACCTCTCAGGATCTTATTTCACACCCCACCTCCTTCCATCGCTCAACTCACCTGCCTGTGCTTCTCAGCACCTGCCTGGTCACTGGAACCGCCTCTGGACACCACCCACAAAGGACTCACAGCCAGGTGGCAGGCCAGGAGGTAGTGGACATACGATTGAATCTCATCTTGGCCAGTCATTCCCTGAAAGAGATTTCGTAAGGGGTCAGAAACCTCTCCCTACTTAAAAGCAGATGTCCAGAATCCAAACTGTGTGTATCTCAGACGGAGTAGCTCTCCATTCTAATTAACATGGTGACTTGAGAGTTTTATAAATGTTCGTTATAAACTACACATAAAACTCACCATCTTAGGCATTCTTAAGTGAGTAGTGCTAAGAACATTTTCTTTCACACACATTAAACAACTCTCCATTTCCCGTCCCTCCAGCCCCTGGCAGCCACCATTTTACCTTTTGTTACTATGAATGACTCTTCTAGATGCTTAATGTAATACTGTTTACTTTAAAAGAACCAAAGTATGCCTAGCATTGAGAAATTAGCCACCCCCTGGATTTAGCAAGTGCCTAAACACTGACTTTAAAGCCTGTGCTCTTCCCTACCATGTGTTCCTTCATTCATTCGGGACACAGTGTGCTTCAGGATGCGCTGGGTGTCTGGGAGACAGTGTTCGATGTGTTTTACTATTGACTGGTTTTCCATTTATTAGTTTCTTGGAGTTTATTATTTTGAGAATTATGTGTGCTACAAATATCTTTTCTCTCTTTGTGGCTTGCCTTTTTAGTCTCTTAATGCTGTTTTTTTGAGACCAAAAATTTAAATGCGGTCGAATGTATTAGTCTTTCACTTTATGGTTATTGTTTCGTAAATGCCATTCATGACATCTTTTCTTGATTTGATGTCCTGAAGATATATATATTTCCGTGTTACCTTCTAGATCACTGCCATCTAATAAAAATTATGAAGTGAGACACATATTATCTAGACTAAATATTATCTAGTATCCGCATTGAGAGAGAAAAGGGAATCCAATAAAGCTAAGTTTAATAGTGTTTTATTTAACTCAGTATATACAAATTATTATAATTTCAAACTTTCAATATAAAAATTATTGAGATATTTAACATTGGTTTTTCCTACTGTTTAACATTCCAATGCAAGTGTTCCGCTTATTGGCACATCTCAAGTATTCAGTAGCCATGCATGGGCAGAGCAGTTATAGAATATTTATTGCTTTTACTGTTTCACATTAGACCTGTCTTCTACCTAACTGATTTTTGAGTGTAGTGTGAAGTGGGAATCTCGCTTGATTTTTTTTTTTTTTTCCAAATGAGTAACCAACTGACCCAGCACCACTTAGTTGAAAAGGCAATCCTGTCCCCACTGTTCTGTCTGCTGCAGGAGTCTTATTTTTATTTATTTATTTATTTTTTTGAGACAGAGCCTCGCTCTGTCACCCAGGCTGGAGTGCAGTGGCAAGATCTTGGCTCACAGCAAGCTCCGCCTCCTGGGTTCCCGCCATTCTCCTGCCTCAGCCTTCTGAGTAGCTGGGACTACAGGCACCTGCCACCACGCCTGGCTGAAAATTTTTTTGTATTTTTAGTAGAGACAGGGTTTCACCGTGTTAGCCAGGATGGTTTCGATCTCCTGACCTCGTGATCTGCCCGCCTCGGCCTCCCAAAGTGCTGGGATTACAGGCGTGAGCCACCGCGCCTGGCCTGCTGCAGGAGTCTTAAAGAAAGTGTCCACATGTCTGTGAGTGTCGTTCTGGTCTCAATTCTGTGCCACTTGTCTACTTGTCTATGCTTTCGCCACTCCTATGCTATCTTAATTACTATAATTTTCATGCTAAGTTCTGATATCTGGTAGGGAAAATGTCTTTTTATGAGAGTGTTGGCTAACCTTGGCTTTTTGCATTTCCATATAAATTTCAATTGTCAAGTTCTCAAAAATATAGTGGGATTTTGATTGAGATTCTTGATGTTGTCTGATGGAGAATCTAGATAACCAGTGGAAAAGAGGCCTTTTGTAAGCATCATCAGTGCATGTCCTGCAGGCATCTGAGTGGGATCTGGACGGGCTCTTGCTTTGCAGACTCTGCTCCCCTCCCCATTGTGAGGTAGAAGCAGCTGATGAAAGAGGCTCAGCCCTTTGTGCTGTGATAAGGGCACAGTGGAGGGCCCCACCCCCTACTGCAGGAGACATTTCTCAAGGACAGAACATCTCTACCATGGTTCTAGAATCCTAGGGTGAATACAAATAAATTCTGGGATAAGCCAGGCAGCAAATACATAAACAAAACCAACACTGATTTTCCACTGATAGTGGGGGCCTTGTGCCCTGTGAGCTCTCAGGGGTCACTGTTATTGCACTCAGTTTAACCCAGGGCAGGACTTACCTTCCTTGAGAACAGGTTAGGTGTTTCCCACTCCTCACTCCCCTCTGCCTTCTCTGTCACTGGCCCCGTGGTTTGCTTTGTGGCTGTAGGCTGAGTTCCATGGAGAAGCCAGAAACAAATACAGAGGCTCATGCAGGCTGGCTGATCAGGCAGGGGAGGAAAGGAGCAGACTGTTTAGAGACAGAAAATTGTTAGAGGTATCTCTGGTCTCTGAAGAGTATTAACAGGATGGGAATAAAGGCAAAGTACAGATGACAGTAGGGTGACCATGACCTGGTCATGGAGAAGGGCTCTTGTGACTTACTGAGGCTGAATGCTGGTTTGCCACCGTCTTGCATTTCCTTTGTCCACCAGGCCAGGCTGCTGAGAACCCACAGTCCTGGCCATCCTGAACTGTACCAGAACTGCCCCAGGAGCAGGGAAACCATCTCCAAGATGAGATTTGTGAACTGTCAGGTCTGGTGGAGATGGCGGGGCTGGGGCTGGGGACTAGAAAGAAGTAGGGCTAAGGAGGAGGAGTAGAGTCATAGGTAGAGGCATCCCAGGAAACAGCTCTGGGACGACAGTGTTTGCAAGCAGGGCTAGGAGGAGGAGTAGGGGGACAGATAGGGGAGTCACAGAAAAGAGTTCTGGGACCAGAGTGTTGGCAAGGAGGGCTAGGAGGAGGAATAGGGGAACAGATTGGGTAATCACAAGGAAGAGTTCTGGGACCCCAAAGTTGACCAGTAGGGCTAGGAGGAGGGCTAGGGTGATGGATAGGGGAGTTTCCAGAAAGAGATCTGGGACCAGAGCAATGACAAATGGATGGTTTGTAACGAATAGCAGAAGAGCAGGGCAGGTAGAGTATTAGGGTAGGGTAGTGGGGAGGGCAGGTATGAGCCACAGTGGGATAACAGTTAGGGCAGAAAACTGAAAAATCCACATGCTTCTGGAGAGGAGGAAGGGGCTTGGCAGATTGAAGAAGGGGGAGGGATTTGTGAGCACAAGAGTAGGATGGCTTAAGAGAGTGGGATGTATTAGGAGGGCAGGATGGATCAAGAGGGTGTTGAATCATAAAACCAGGTACCAGGCGGGGTGGAAATTGAGAAATTGGAGGGAGCTTTCCTGTCAATTCTTCCAATGAGAATTCTAGTTAATCCCTTCTCCCAGTGAGTCCAAATGAGTACGTGGGATGTGCCCAGACCTACCCCAGCATTTATAACATGCCCACCCCTTGCATCATACCATGTCTGAATGCCCATTATGATGCCTGTGTGCCCCTCTCTTTTGGTCTAGGGAGAGGGCCCCACCAACTAGAGAACGGATCCCAGTTTCTAGATGTAAGAGCGATCATGGAAAATAGCAGAGAAGAAATGGGGGCTGTAATATTAGTCCCTTTTCTGGGGATACCATGTAGTTATGCCCCTCAGTAGGCAAAGTTTGATCAAAGGTCCAAGATGGAGCTAGGGACTGGGGGCCTAGGAGAGTGGTTCTGAAGCAGGACTTGGGAAAATGGGAAGAAGTCAGTGCCCTTTCACTTACTACAATTTTCAAAGCACTTTCACATCATTTATACTTCTGCATGAATATTTGTGATTAGAGGAGCGATGTGTATTCATTAGATCAATGAGGACACTGAAGACCAGAGAGGAAGCTGCCATAAACAGGCAGTGGGTGACAAAGCAAGTGGGACTAGAACTTGGGCCAAAAGGAGGGGCAGGTGGGAGGGAGCCAAAAATAGCCCAGAATGCTGACCAGTGGCCTCTCTCCTCCTGGCTCTCTGGACAGGATCCTCCCTGCAGGGGGTGCTTCAGAGCACAACTGTACTTTTCATAGTAACCTCTTGATCCTTGTGCCCCTGTGGTTTTATGCCTTACTCTTAATGGGAACCATAAACATAGTTCTAAGGAGGCTGGGAGGTCTGGACTGGGTGGAATTCACCCCATCATGGCAAAGCAGCTGTGGCCAGACTACTTCTCTAGATTCCTCCTCACTGGACAGGGCATCTCTGAAGGAAAGGCCCCAGTCAGGGGCTTACAGATAAAACTCTCATCTCCCTGGGACAGAGCACCTGGGGGAAGGAGCAGCTGTGGGCGCAGCTTCAGTGGATTTAAACTTTCCTGCCTGCCGACTCTGAAGAGAGCAGCTGATCCTGACAAGTGGGATTCTCCCAGCACAGCGCACCAGCTCTGCTGTGGGACAGACTGCCGCCTCAAGTGGATCGCTGACCCCTGAGCCTCCTGACCAGGAGAGACCTCCCAACAGGGGTTGAGAGACACCTCATACAGGAGAGCTCTGGCTGGCATCAGGTTAGTGTCCCTCTGAGATGCAGTATCCAGAGGAAGGAGGAGGCAGCGATGTTAGCTGTTCTGCAGCCTCCGGTGTTAATACCCAGGTGGACAAGGTCTGGAGTGGACCTTTGGCAAACTGCAGCAGACCTGCAGAACAGGAGGGGCCTGACTGTTAGCATAAAAGCTAAGAAACAGAAAGCAACACAATCAACATCAACAAAAAAGACCCCACACAGAAACGTCTTCCAAAGGCCATCAGCATCAAAGATCATAGGTAGATAAATCCACGAAGATGAGGATAAAACAGTGCAAAAATGCTGAAAATTCCAAAACCAGAATTCCTCTTCTCCTCAAATGATAGCAACTCCTATCCAGCAAAGGCACAAAACTGGACAGAGAATGAGACTGACTAATTGATAGAAGTAGGCTTCAGAAGGTGGGAATAGCAAACTCCTCTGTGCTAAAGGAGCATAGACTAACCAAATGCAAGGAATCTTAGAACCTTGATAAAAGGCTACAGGAACTGCAATCTAGAAGAATCAGTTTATAGAGGAACATAAATGACCTGATGGGGCTGAAGAAACCCAGCACAGGAACTTTGTGAATCATGCACAAGTACCAATAACTGAATTGATCAAGCAGAAGAAAGGATATCAGTGATTGAATATCACTTTGCTGAAATAAGGCATGAAGACAAGATTAGAGAAAAAAGGAATGAAAAGGAATGAACAAAGCCTTCAAGAAATATGGGACTATGTGAAAAGGCCAAACCTATGATTGATTGGTGTACCTGAAAGTGATGGGGAGAATGGAACCAAGTTGGAAAACACACTTCAGGATTTTATACTGGAGAACTTCTCCAACCTAGCCAGACAGGCTAACATTTAAATTCAGGAAATAGAACCACTACTAAGATAATCCTTGAGAAGAGCAACCCCAAGTCATGTAATTGTCAGATTCTCCAAAGTTGAAATGAAGGAAAAAATGTTAAGGGCAGCCAGAGAGAAAGGTCAGATTACCTACAAAGGGAAGTTCGTCAGACTAACAGCAGATCTCTCTGCAGAAGCCCTACAAGCCAGAAGAGAGTGGGGGCCAATGTTCAACATTCTTAAAGAAAAGAATTTTCATCCCAGAATTTCATATCCAGCCAAACTAAGCTTCATAAGGAAAGGAGAAATAAAATCCTTTTTAAATAAGGAAATGCTGAGGAATTTTGTCACCACCAGACCTGCCTTACAAGAACTTCTGAAGGAAGTACTAAATATAGAAAGGAAAAACTGGTACCAGCCACTGCAAAAACACACCAAAATATAAAGACCAAGGAAACTATGAAGAAACTACATCAACTAATGTTCAAAATAATCAGTTAGCATTGTGATGACAGGATCAGGTTCACACATAACAATGTTAACCTTAAATGTAAATGTGTTAAATTCCCCAGTTAAAAGACACAGACTGGTAAATCGGGTAAAGAACCAAGTCCCATCAGTGTGTTGCATTCATTCAGGAGAACATCTCACATGCAAAGATACACATAGGCTCAAAAGAACGGGATTGGGGAATATCTGCCACACAAATGAAAAGCGGGAAAAAAAAAAAAAAGCAGAGTTGCAATCCTAGTCTTTGCTAAAACAGGTTTTAAACTAACAAAGATCAAAAAGACAAAGAGGATCATTACATAATTATAAAGAGATGAAGGAAACAAGAAGAGGTAACTATCCTAAATATATGTGCACCCACCCAATACAGGAGCACTGTGCTTCATAAAAGAAGTTCTTAGAGACCTACAAAGAGACTTAGACTCCTACACAATAATACTGTGAGGCTTTAACACCCCACTGTCAATATTAGGCAGATCAAGGAGACAAAATATTAACAAGGATATTCAGGACTTGAACTCAGCTCTTAACCAAGCAGACCTAATAGACATCTAGAACTCTCCACCCCAAATCAACAGAACGCATTCTTCTCAGTGCCGCATAGACTTATTCTAAAATTTACCACATAATTGGAAGTAAAACACTCTTCAGCAAATGAACGGAAATCATACACAGTCTCTCAGACCACAGGGCAATCAAATTAGAACTCAGGGTTAAGAAACTCACTCAAAACCACAGCCTGTTCCTGAATGTCTACTGGGTAAATAACGAAATTAAGACAGAAATAAAGAAGTTCTTTGAAAACAGTGAGAAAAATGTACCAGAATCTCTGGGACGCAACTAAAGCAGTGTTAAGAGGGAAATCAGAAAGCTGGAAAGATCTGATATCGACACCCTAACATCACAATTATAAGAACTGGAGAAGCAAGAGCAAACAAATTCCAAAGCTAGCAGAAGACAAGAAATAACTAATATCAGAGCAGAACTGAAGGAGATAGAGACCCGAAAAACCCTTCAAAAAAATCTATGAATCCAGGAACTAGTTTGTTGAAAAGATTAACAAAATAGACTGCTAGCTAGATTAATAAGAAAAGAGAGATGAATCAAATAAACATGAGAAAAATGATAAAGGGAATATCACCACTGATCCCATAGAAATGCAAACTACTGTCAGAGAATACTTATAAACACCTCTATGCAAATAAACTAGAAAATCTAGAAGATACGGATAAATTCCTGGATGCATACACCCTCCGAAGACTTAACCAAGTAGAAGTCGAATCGCTGAATAGACCAATAATACATTCTGCAATTGAAGCTGTAATTAATAACCTAGAAATGAAAAGAAGCCCAGGACCAGTCAGATTTACAGCCAGATTCTACAAGAGGTACAAAGAGGAGCTGGTACCATTCCTCGTGAAACTATTCCAAACAATAGAAAAAGAAGGGCTTCTCCCTAATTCATTTTATGAGGCCAGCCTCATCCTGATACCAAAACCTGTCAAAGACACAACATAAAAAAGAAAATCTCAGGCTGATATCCCTGATGAACACTGATGCAAAAATTCTCAATGAAATACTGGAAAACAAATCAGTACATCAAAAAGTGTATCCACCATGATGAAGTTGGCTTCATACCTGGGATGCAAGGCTGGTTCAATATATGCAAATCAATAAACATAATCCATCACATAAACATAACCAATGACAAAAACCACATGATTGTCTCAATAGGTGCAGAAAAAGCATTTGATAAAATTCAGCATTCCCTCATGTTAAAAACTCTCAGTAAACTAGGTATTGATGAAACATATCTCAAAATAACAAGAGCTATTTAAAACAAGCCCATAGCCAGTATCGTACAGAATGGGCAAATGCTGGAAGCATTCCCTTTGAAAACTGGCACAAGACAAAGATGCCCTCTCTCATCACCCCTATTCACCATAGAATTGGAAGCTCTGGCCAGGGCAATCAGGCAAGAGAAAGAAATAAAGGGTATTCAGATAGGAGGAGAGGAAGTAAAATTGTCTCTCTTTGCAGATGATATGATTATATATTTAGAAAACCCCATCATCTCAGCCCAAAAACTCCTTAAACTGATAAGCAACTTCAACAAAGTCTCACAAAATCAATGTGCAAAAATCACAAGCATTCCTATGCCCCAATAATAGACAAGCAGAGAGCCAAATTATGAGTGAACTCCCATTCACAATTGGTTCAAAGAGAACAGAATACCTAGGAATAAAATTGAAAAGTGATGTGAAGCACCTCTTCAAGGAGAACTACAAACAACTGCTCAAGTAAATAAAAGAGGATATAAACAAATGGAAAAACCTTCCATGCTCATGGATAGGAGGAATCAATGTCATGAAAATGGCCATACTGCCCAAAGTAATTTATAAATTAAATGCTATTCCCATCAAGCTACCATTGACTTTCTTCACAGAATTAGAAAAAAACTACTTTAAATTTCATATGGAACCAAAAAAGAACTTGTATAGCCAAGACAGTCCTAAGCAAAAAGAACAAAGCTGAAGGCATTGCACTACCTGACTTCAAACTATACTACAAGGCTACAATAACCAAAGCAGCATGGTACTGGTGCCAAAACAGATACATAGACCAATGGAGCAAAACAGAAAACTCAGAAATAACACCACACATCTACAACCATCTGATCTTCAACAAACTTGACAAAAACAAGCAATATGGAAAGAATTCCCTATTTAATAAATGGTGATGGGAAAGCTGGTTAGCCATATGCAGAAAACAGAAAGTGGACCCCTTCCTTACACAGTATACAGAAATTAACTCAAGATGGATTAAAGACTTATAAATATAAGACCCCACCAAAAAAAAGAAAAAAAACAAAAACCCTATAGGAAAACCTAGGCAATACCATTCAGGGCATAGGCATGGGCAGAGACTTCATGACTAAAACACCAAAAGCAATTGTAACAAAAGCCAAAATTGGCAAGTGGGATCTAATTAAACTAATGAGCCTCTGTACAGCAAAAGAAACTATTATCAGAGTGAACAGGCAGCCTACAGAATGGAGGAAAATTCTTTGCAATTTCCCTATCTGACAAAGCCCTAGTATCCAGAATCTACAAGGAACTTAAACAAATTTACAAGAAAAATCTAAAGCCCCATCAAAAAGTGAGTGAAGGATATCAGCAGACACTTCTCAAAAGAAGACATTTATGTGGTCAACAAACATGAAAAAGAGCTCATCATCACTGGTCATTAGAGAAATGCAAATCAAAACCACAATGAGATACCATCTCATGCCAGTTAGAATAGCGATGATTAAAAAGTCAGGAAACATAATCCCAGCACTTTGGGAGGCCGAGGCGGGCGGATCACAAGGTCAGGAGATCGAGACCACGGTGAAACCCCGTCTCTACTAAAAATACAAAAAATTAGCTGGACGCGGTTGTGGGCGCCTGTGGTCCCAGCTACTCGGGAGGCTGAGGCAGGAGAATGGCGTGAACCCGGGAGGCGGAGCTTGCAGTGAGCCGAGATCGCACCACTGCACTCCAGCCTGGGCTGGGCGACAGAGCGAGACTCCGTCTCAAAAAAAATAAATAAATAAATAAAAAATAAATAAAAAAAAAATAAAAAGTCAGGAAACAACAGATGCTGATGAGGCTGCTGAGATACAGAAATGCTTTTACACTGTTGGTGTGAGTGTAAATTAGTTCTACCATTGTGGAAGATAGTGGGGCGATTCCTCAAGGATCTAGAACCACAAATACCATTTGACTCAGCAATCCCGTTACTGAGTATGTACCCAAAGGATTATAAATCATTTTTCTAAAAAGACACACGCACACATATGTTTATTGCAGCACTGTTTACAATAGCAAAGACTTGGAACCAACCAAATGTCCATCAATGATAGACTGGATAAATAACATATGGCATATACACACCATGGAATACTGTGTAGCCATAGAAAATAATGAATTCACATCCTTGAGAAACTAACACAGGAATAGAAAGCCAAACACTGCACGTCCCCACTCGTAAGTGGGAGTTGAACAATGAGAACACATGGACAGAGGGAGGGGATCATCACACATCGGGGCCTGTCCGTGGTGGGTGGGGGACAAGGGGAGGGAGAGCAAATACCTAGTGTGGGGGACAAATACCTAGTGTGTGCGGGGCTTAAAACCTAGATGAAAGATCGGTAGGTTCAGCAAATCACCATGGCACATGGGTACTTATGTTAAAAAGCTGCATATTCTGCACATGTATCCCAGAAATTGAAGTTAAAAAAAAAAGTATTCTGTATTTTTAAGTTTTCTTTTAATTGAAATGTAATAATTGTGCATATTTATAGGATACAATGTGTGATGTTTTTTACATGTGTGCCATTGCACAATAGTCAAATCAGCTATTTAGCAGATCTCTCACCTCAGCATTTCCTTGTAGCGAAAACATAGTCTTGTATTTGAGTTATTGTGAAATTTTTCTCATATATTTGGAGCATTATTCCCCTTTGTTATGTGCATAGTTTGCATTTTGTCACCAAAGTTCATCACCTACATTCTAGTCCCTTTCATTCCTCAAGAATTATCCCACTTCCGAAATCAATGATTCAGACATGCTCTTCTCTGACCATTACCTCATGTCATTAGAGTATAATCACTTAACTGCTGTCTCTTCACTGGGGCCTCCAACTCACTGAACATTTTTGGTTTTATTGAGACAGGGTCTCACTTTGGCACCCAGGCTGGAGTCAAGAATTGAGGTTTGGTAACCTCCCCCTAGGTTTTGGAGGATGTATGCAAATGCCTGGTTGTCTAGGCAGAGGTTTGCTGCTGGGGCAGGGCCCTCATTGAGAACCTCTGCTAGGGCAATGTGGAAGGGGCATACGGGGCTGAGGCACCCACAGATAGTCCCCACTGGGGCACTGCTTAGTGGAGCTGTGAGAAGAAGGCCACCATCCTTCAGAGCCCAGAATAGTAGATCTCCCAACAGCATGCCCTGCGTGCCTGGAAAAGCTTCAGACACTCAACATCAACCCATAAAAGCAGCTGGGAGGGAGGCTATACCCTGCAAAGCCACAGGGGCAGAGCTTCCCAAGACCATGGCAACTCTTGCATCAGTGTGACCTGGATGTGAGACATGGAGTCAAAGGGTATTATTTTGAATCTTTAATATTTGAGTGCCCCACTGGATTTTGGACTTGCATTGGGCCTGTAGCCCCTTGTTTTGATCAATTTCTCCCATTTGGAATGGGGATAATTTCCCAATGCCTATACCCCCATTGTATCTAGGAAGTAACTAACTTGCTTTGGATTTTACAGGCTCATAGGTGGGAGGGATATGCCTTGTCTCAGATAAGACTTTGGACTGTGGACTTTTGAGTTAATGATAAAATGAGTTAAGACTTTGGGGGACTGTTGGGAAGGCATGATTAGTTTTGACATGTGAGGACATGAGATTTGGGAAAGGCCAGGGGTGAAATGACATGGTTTGGCTGTGTCCCCACCCAAATGTCATCTTGAATTGTAGCTTCCATAATTCCCATGTGTTGTGGGAGTGACCCAGTGGGAGACAATTGAATCATGGGGTGGTTTTTCTCATACTATTCTCCTGGTAGTGAATAAGTCTCATGAGATCCGATGGTTTTATAAGCTGTTTCCCCTATTGCTTCACTCCCATGCTCTCTTGCCTGCTGCCATGTAAGAAGTGCCTTTCACCTTCCACCATAATTGTGAGGCCTTCCAAGTCGTGTGAAACTGTGAGACCGTTAAACCTCTTTTTCTTTATAAGTTACCCAGCCTCAATTATGTCTTTATTCGTAGCATGAGAACAGACTAATACAAGTTGTTAAACCATTTCACTGATGAGAATTGAGAGATTCAGGCCAGGCGTGGTGGCTCAAGCCTGTAATCCCAGCACTTTGGGAGGCCGAGACGGGCGGATCACGAGGTCGGGAGATCAAGACCATCCTGGCTAACACGATGAAACCCTGTCTCTACTAAAAAATACAAAAAACTAGCTGGGCGAGGTGGCAGGCGCCTGTAGTCCCAGCTACTTGGGAGGCTGAGGCAGGAGAATGGCGTAAACCCAGGAGGCGGAGCTTGCAGTGAGCTGAGATCCGGCCACTGCACTCCAGCCTGGGCTACTGAGCAAGACTCCATCTCAAAAAAAAAAAAAAAGAGAGAGAGAGAATTGAGAGATTCATATCGGGATAATTTGCCCATCACCACAGTGGATAAGTGGCACAACATTGGTGTTCCTTCTCTTGGTTAGCCTGTAGATTTCATTTAGATTGGAGGGGAGTAGAATTCATAAATTTCCTGGTACAAATTTTATGATCACTCTGAAGTAGAATTGGCACTTTATTGTGGAGTTGCCAGGTTATTTCACACTGCAGCTCCTGTTGCATGACCTGATAATGAAGTTATTATGTATAAGAGTGTATCTCTAGATGTATCGAAAAGACATCTGCTGAGTCAGCCCAGAGGAGCCAAGCCATGGCCTGGTCTCTGACGGAGTTTGACATTTTCTTTTCTCATCTCATCTGCTCTTGTCTCTTTCCTTTTTTTTTTTCCTCCTCTCCATCTCCCTCTCCCTGTCCTTGTCTCTGTCCCTCGAGTCTGGTTCTGTCACCTAGGCTGCAGTGCAGTGATGCAGTCACAGGTCACTGCAACCTCTGCCTCCCAGGCTCAAGCCATCCTCCCACCTCAACCTCCTGAGTAGCTGGGACTACAGATGCCCACCACCACATCAAGCTACTTTTTTTTTTTTTTTTTTTTTTTTTTTTTAGTAGAAATGAGAGTTTCACTATGTTGCCCAGGCTACATTTGAACTTCTGAACTCAAGCGATTTGCTGTCCTCAGCCTCCAAAAGATTGAGAATTATAGGCATGAGCCACTGCGCCCAGTCAGTTTGAGCTTTTCATACACACATTCTCAGGGATGTCATCCTTGACTGCAGCCTGTGGATGCTGATGGGGAGTAGCACAGTCTGAATCATGGTGTCCTTCAAAAAGTCGGTGTCCTTCAAGGATCTGGCTGTGGACATCACCAGGGAGGAGTGGGCCCTGCTGGACACAGCCCTGAGGAAGAACAGAGACATGATGCTGGAGATCTTGAATCCTGTGGCATCTGTGGCTGAATCTGTCAACATTCATTTACTTCATCAAATACTACCTAGAATAGCTTCCCCACATTCCACTCCATCTCTGCCCTGGTGCCTATGCGGTAGTCCCCACCTCATCTGCTTTAAATACATTCCCAGACCCTCAGTGGATGCCTGAAATGAGAGAGTATCTCTATGCTGTTTATTCCTGTACATTCATACCTATGATAAGGTTTAAATTAGGCACACGCAAAAGATTAACAGTAAAAATTAATAATACAATCAAATCATATAAATATCTACTACAATCAAAGTTATGTAAATGTGGTCTCTTAAAATATCTTACCGCATGATACTTAATTTTCAGACCACAGTTGACTGCAGGTAACTGAAGCCACAAAAGCATAACCTCAACTGAGGGAGGACTACTTAGCACCCCTATAGCACTCAGAACTAACTGGACAGAATTTGCTTATTTATTCACTTATGTGTAGTTTGTCATCTCATGAGAATGCCCACTTCCTGACCAAGAATTTATAGGTTTTTTTGCTACTCCATATCTAACACCCAGAACCATGCTGGACGCTCAATGGATATTTGTTAAAAGAAGGAAAAACTGTGTTAAGTATTTACTAACAACCGTTCTGCTCAGTGAACCATGGTGGAGTTTGACACCCCAGTAGTAAACATGGCAGAGACTATTCCTCTAAAATAGACCTCTCAGCGTTCTGATTGAGCTTATGCCTATTAGACGTCTTTTGAAAATAAGATCTAATCCGCTGTGGAAACAATACCATCCTGGTTGTAAAAAAGAGAAGGTATAGCAGCCTGTCAGAGACAGTGTCTCATTCTGTCACCCAAGCTGGAGGGCAGTGGCACAGTCAGCTCACTGCAGCCTCAAATTTCTGGGCTCAAGTGAGCCTCCTGCCTCGGCTTCCTGAGTAACTGGGACTGCAGACATACACCACGATACCTAACTGAGTTTTTATTCTTTTAGAGACAAGGTCTCTGTGTTGCCCAGACAGGCCTCGAACTCCCAGCCTCAAGTCACAATCTCCCAAGGTGCTGCAATTACAGGTAGAGGCCTCCATGCCTGGCCATGCAGTCTATCTTTAGCCCTGGGCACGAGCATCAGCAAACAGCTCCCCAGTGTCTGAGCTCCAGGCCAGGTGCCCTTCCTGCTCTGGGCGGCACCTCCCATGTCTCTGGTATTCAGGGCACTCTTCCTGGCATTGCCATTTCATGTGTGCTGTGTTCCTCCCCTCCCCGCCCTTGATGATCAGTCACAGATCTCAGCACAGAACTAAACGTTCAAGCCCATGTTTTCTGCAAACAGGATATCAGGTCTCCAAATCAGATGTGAGTGCTCAGAGCCAGGAGAGGAGAAGCGGAGGGGAGGAGGTTGCCCCAAATCCTGAGTGCAGGTGAGCTCCAGGTCCTGTGAGCTGGTGTGAAGAGCCACCCAGGAGGGACAGGGCTGGGGCCATGTCAACCTCAGATGTCCTTGAGGGAGTGGCTTTTCCAACGTCGTATTGAGGTCAGTGTAAAAATGCCTGTCCAGTGGTGTCATAATTCTTCAGACATTTCCCTCTGTCTTCATCTAGCCTTCAGCACGTTCCTTGGCCTCAGAGGGAGGCATCTTCCTTCCATGCGTCTTTGACGGGAGTTAAACTTGATACAGTACCCTTTGTTTTTGGCCCTCCCCTTGTTGATTTCCCCTGTCTCAATCTCCCAACATCCATCTTTTAATTTTCCCTCTCATTTTGGTCTTAACAATATTCTCTAATTGTTGATGTCCTATAATGTTCTTCTGATCGCTGGTATATTCCTTTATTTCGTGTCTTCACTCTTTGTTGAAGATCAATATTTGAAACATACTTGCTTGCTTTTGTAAAATGTTCCTTCCCCTAATGCCACTATAGCTGTTTCTTTTCTCAAAGAAACATCTTTTCACATCTTCTCAGGTATGGAAAGTGAACTTGAAAGGTATGAAACGATAGTCACACAGGATATCTTTAGGAAATTCCCATTCATCCATGCGTCAGTTTTAAGTCTCAGGGAATGACCCTGCCTATCCACATAAGGGACCTGGGACTGGGATGAGTTAGAAACTCGGCGCAACCACCTGCCTGAAAATAGAGATGAACGTAGGCCCTGCCCCAGCAGCAAATGTTGCATAATTTGAATTTTGGAATGAAATTGGCCTAAAGTCAAACTGTAATCTGAGTTTCTATGAAATGGAGACTGCTTGATCATACCTCACATATCTAGCATTTGGAACATAAACAAGATCTAAAACTTAACCGGAAAGCAATGCAGGTGACGGGCTGAAGTTTAGAAACTGGATGCGAATGTAAGAAAGTAACACTCCATTTGAAGATAAACTGACTCAGGGAGACTTAAGCTGGAGAGGATCCCTGAAGGGCCAACTCAGAAGTAACATGCAAAGGAATGAATAAAGGAATGTATGTGAGCAAGCCTCCCACAGCCTCTTCCTTCCATGCCAAGAGCAGAGATTTCTTACCAGAGTGGAGCTTTTTTAACGTAATGAGCCTGGGGAAGATTTCACATACAACCCAAACTTCTGTCCGCCTGGCCTGGCCTTCATTTTTCTGCCTTCTCGCCTCACGTGCTGCCTTCTTCTCTTCTGACTCTGCCTTCCTCTTTTCTCGGCTTCCGGCCTTTTGCCTTCCAGCCTTTCTGGCCTTCTGACCTACTTTGTTCCTTTCTGGCTGCTGCCATCTGGCCTGGCCTTCTGCCTTCTGGCCTTGCCTTCTTGCCTCCACACCTTCTGCATTTGGCCCTCTGGCTTTATTTACTTCTGCCTTCTGACCATCTGACTTGGCCTTCTGCCTTCTGATGATCTGATCTGGCTTTCTGCCTTCTGGCCTGGCCTTCTGCATTCTGGCCTCCGGTCATTCAGGCCTTCTGCCTCTGGCCTCTGGCCTTCTGCTTTCTAGCCATGTGGCCTACCGCCATCTGGCCTGGCCTTCTGTGTTCTTGCCTTCTGGCTTTCTGGAGCTCTGGCATGATGTCTTCCTTTTGGTGTTCTGTCTTCTGGCCTGGACTTGTGCCTTCCCGCATTCTGGCTCTCTGGCCTGGCCTTTTGTTTTCTGGCAGTCTTCTCTCTGGCCTGGCCTCTGGTTTTCTGCCTTCTGGCTTTCTGCCCATCTGGCCTGGTCTTTGGCCTTCCGTCCTCCTGTCCTTCCTTCTAACCTCCTTGGCCATCCTCCTTTCTGTGTTCTCCTTTTGGTGTTCTGCCCTCTGGCCTGGGCTCCTGCGTTTTCGCCTGGAGTTCTATTTTCTCACCTACTGACCTTCAGGCCTTTGTCCCTGGTCTTCTGCCCTCTGGTCTTCTGGCCTGGCCTTCTTCCTTCTGGTCTTCTGCTTTCTGGCCTGGCCTTCTGTTTTCTGTCCTTCTGCCTTCTGTCCTTTTCCCTTCTGGCCCTCTGCCTTCTGGCCTTCTGGCTTTTGTCCTTCTGGCCTTCTGCTTTCTTGTCATTTGCCCTTCTGCCCCTGGCCTGGCCTTCTGCATTCTGGCCTCCTGGCCTTCTGGCTTATGGCCTTCTGTCCTCTGGTCTTTTTTTTGTGTGCCTTGTAGCCTTCTGCCTTCTGGCCTTCTGCCTTCCGCTCATCTGGCCTGGCCTTCTGGCTTTTTGGCGCTCCGGCCTGACCATCTACTATCTTTCTGTTGTTGTTCTGGCTTCTTGGCTTATCTTCTGTATTCTTGCCTGGCCTTCTGTATTTTGTTCCTGCCTAATGACCTTCTGGCCTTCTTCCCTGGCTTTTTGGCCTCCTGCCATCTGACCTTGGGGCCTGGCCTTCTGCTCTCTGGCCTTCTGCTTTTTGGCCTTGTGTCCTGGTCTTTGCCTTCTGAGATCTGGCCTTCTGTCTTCTGGGTAGCTGACTGGGCCTTTGGCCTTCTCTCTTCTTGTTTCCTTCCTGGCCTTCTGCTGGCTGTTCTTCTGGCCTTCTGCCCTCTGGCCTGTGTTTCTGGTCTTGCCTTCTTTCTGACTTCTGGCCTTTTCTGGCCTGGCTTTTTCTTTCCTGGCTCTCTTTTCTCTAGCTTGGCCTTCTGTGTTGTGTCCTTCTAGCCTTCTGACTTTCAGCCTGCTCACCTCTGTCCATCTGGCTTGGGCTTCTGCCTTCTTGCCTGGCCTTTGCTTGCTGGCCTTCTGGCCTTCTGCCTTCAGGAATTCTGGCCTTTTGGACTGGCCTTATGTTTTTCTGGCCCTCTTCTCTCTGGCCTGGCCTCTGGCCCTCTGCCTTCTGGTCTTCTGCCCATCTGGCCTAGCCTTTTGCCTTCTTGACTTGTCTTTTGTTTTCTGGCCTCTGACCTGCTGTCTTCTGACCTTCTGACCTTCTGTCTTGGCCTTCTGGATTTCTTCCCTGGTCTTTTTGCTTCTGGCCTTCTTCCCTGGCTTTCTGCCTGCTGGCCTTCTGGCCACGTGACCTGACCTTCTACCCTCTGGCCTTCTGGTCTGGCCTTTTGCCATCTTGCATTCTGTCTTGGTCTTCTGCCCTCTGGAAGTCTGACCAGGCCTTTGGCCATCTCACCTTCTTGCTTCCTTCCTGGCCTTCTGCTTGCTGGTCTTCTGGCCTTCTTGCTTCTTGGTGCTCCGGCGTGGCCGTCTGTCTTCCTTTCAGTGTTCTGTCTTCTGGCTTGGCCTTCTGACTTTTGGCATTCTTGCCTTATGGCCTGGTCTTTTGTTTTCTGGCCTCCATCTCTCTGGCCTGGCCTCTGGCCTTCTGCTCATTTGGCTTGGCTTTCAGCCTTCTGTTTTTCTTTCTTCTGGCCTTCCTCCTTCTAACCTTCTGGCCTTCTGGCTTTCTGGCACTCTGGCTTGGCCTTCTTCCTGTTGGTATTCTCTCTTGTGGTCTGACCTTCTGCCTTCTTGCCTCATTTTCTGTTTTCTGGCTTTCTTCCGTTGTCTACTTTTTTCTGGCCTTCTTCCCTGGCCTTCTGCATTCTTTCCTGGTGTTCTGTTTTCTGGCCTTCTGGCCTGCTGCCCACTGACCTTCTGACATTCTTCCCTGACCTTCTGCCTCCTGGCCTTCTGGCCTGATATTTTGCCTTCTGGCTATGTGGCCAGGCCTCCAGCCTGCTCACCTTCTTGTTTCCTTTCTGCCCTTCTGCTTGCTGGTCTTCTAACTTTCTACCTTCGGGCCTTCTGACATGGCTTTTCCTTTTCTTCCCTCTGACCTGGCCTTGTGGCTTTCTGTCTTCTGGCCATCTGGCCTGGCATTCTGTCTTCTAGCATGGCTTTCTGCCGTCTGCCGTTCTGGCCTCTGTCTTCTCTCCTGGTCTTCCGCTTTCTTACCCCTTATAGGTTCTGGCCTTTTAGCCTGGTCTTCTGCCTTCTTACCTTCTGGCTTTCTGCCTCCTGGCCTTTGGCCTTTTGCCTATTTAGCCTTTTTGTTTGTTTTCTTTCTTTTTTTTTTTTTTTCTCCTGGCTTTCTCCCTTTTGGATTTCTGGCTCTCGGACTTTTGGTCTTCTGGACTGGCCGCCTTCTTATCGCCGTTCTGGCCTCCTAGCTTTCAGCCTGCTGACCTCTGGCCACTCGGCCTCGGCTTTTGCCTTCTTGCCTGGCCTTCTGCTTGTTGGCCTTCCAGCCCTCTGCCTTCTGGCATTCCTGCCTTCTTGCCTGGTCTTTTGTTTTCTGGCCCTCTTCTCTCTGGCCTGGCCTCTGGCCTTCTGGCTTCTGTTGTTCTGCTCATGTGGCCTGGCCTTTTGCCTTCTGGCCTTCTGGCTTTGGCTTTCTTTTGGCTTTGGCCTTCTTCTGCTTTCTGGCCATCTGGCCTGTCCTTCTGCCTCCTGGCCGCCTGCCTTCTTCCTTTTGGCCTTTGGCTTAATGGTGCTCTCGCCTGGCCTTCCTCCTCCTGTTCTGCCTTCTTGCCTTGCCTTTTGTTTTCTGGTCATCTGGCATGTTGTTTTCTGGCCTCCTGTTTTCTGACCCAGTGCTCTGTTTCCTGGTCTTCTGGCCTGCAACCTTTCGTTCCTCTGTCCTTCTTCTGGCCTTCAGGCTTTCTGGCGCTCCAGCTTGGCTTTCTTCCTTTCAGTGTGTTGTTTTCTGGCCTGGCTTTCGCCCTTCTTGCCTGGCTTTCTGTTTTCTGGCCTTGTGGCCTGCTTCCTATTTACCTTCTGGCCTTCCTCCCCGGTCTTCTGCCTCTGGCCATCTTGCCATCTGCCTTCCGGCTGTCTGGCCGGGCCTTTGGCCTTCTCACTTTCTTCCTTCCTTCCTCTGCTGGCTTGGCCTCCGCTTGCTGGTCTTCTGGCCTCCTGTCTCCTGGCCTGTTTCTCTGGCCTGGCCTTCTGCCTTCTGGCCTTTTGACTTTTGTCTTCTGGAATTCTATCTTCTTGCCTTTGCCTTTCTGGCTCACTGGCCTGGCCTTCTTTCTTCTGGTCTTCTGCCATCTGGCCTGGCCTTCTGCTTTCTGGGCATCTGACCTGCTGCCTTCTGGCCTTGTGTCCTGGCCTTCTGCCTTATTCCCTGGTCCTGTGCCTTCGTACTGTTTGCCTGTTGGCTTTCTGACCTGGCCTCCTGCATTCGGGCCTTCTGCCCATTTGGCCTGGCCTTCTGACTTTGACCTCCTGACCTTCTGTCTTCTTGGCTCTGGCTTTCTGGCTCTCTGGCCTGTCCTTTCTTCTGGCCTTCTGTCTTCTGGCCTCCTGACTTTTTGGAACTCCGGGCCTTCTTTTGTTTGGTGTTCTGTCCTCTGGCCTGACTTTATGCTTTCTTGCCTTGCCTTCTGTTTTCTGGCCTTCTGGCCTGCTGTCTTCTGGCCTTGTGCCCTCTTGCTTTCTGGCTTGGCCTTCTGCTTTCTGGCATTCTGTCCTGCTCTTCTGCCTTCTGGCCATCTGGCCTTCTGCTTGCTGATCTTCTGGCCGTCTGGCTTCTGGTTTGGCCTTCAGGCATTCTGATCTTCTGGACTGACCTATTGTTTTCTGGCCCTATTCCTTCTGGCCTGGCCTCCTGGCTTTCTGCCTTCTGGCCTTCTTGGCAAGCCTTCTGGCCTGGCCTTTTGCCTCCTAACATTCTGGCCTTCTGACCTGGCCTTCCTGCTCTTTCTTTTGGTACAGTACCTGTTCAGGTCTTTTGCCTGTTTTTTTCCCGATTGGGTACTCTACCTTTTTCTTATTGGTAAGTGTTCTTTATATATTCTGGATATTAGTTCTTGGTTGAAGATATTATTGCTAATATGTTCTCCATTCTGTGGGTCGCTCTCTCATTCTCCTAATGGTGATATTTGTTGGACAGATATTCTCATTTGTAATATTATACATTTTATTTCTTTTTTCTTGCAACAGAATAGAATTTTCTTAAGGATATTTAAATGAAGAAAACAGCATCTTCCAGTGGATGAAGGGGTTTGAGCAGAGGGAGGGAGGTGGGAATGTCAGGACCTTGGAGGACACAGGTGTCACCTGACCCTCAGGGATGTGTAAGAATCTGGAGCCGGGGGGGAGGCTGCAGGAGTTTTGGTTGGGACAATCATGGAGGCTTTCCAAAGCCATGCTGTGGAGTTGGTCTTCCTTCCTGAAGTCCACAGAGAGCTGAAGTTTTGAGTAAGGGCTGTCAAGACCAGAGCTGGGGTTAGGATTATTCATTCAACAGCAAATGCCTGATGTGGTGAAGTGGAGTCAGAGAGAGCCCCGCCTAGAAAGACTTGGGGCAGCCTCATAGAGAGGGCTTAGCACTCTTTCTCCCCAAAGGCATATAGGCTGGGGATGGGGTGTGGAGACACATTCATGGATGCTGTGTCTTTAAGGATAATGCCACAGCCCTCTCTGGCTCTGACTCAGTCTAGAGCTGTCTTTCTGCTCTATGGAAAAGCTCAGAGAACAAGCAGATGAGTCAGAGGTTCACAGGGCAATCCTTCATCCATCAGTGCTCTGGTAGCATTGGAGGAGATGGGGCAAGTCTGCCAAACTCCTCTCGCTGAAATCTAAACATCTCAGAACCCAGATAGGGACATGGAAATCATACGTTTTATTTTGAAAAATATCATCACTCTTCTAAAAATATTTAAGGTGACTAACAAAATAATAGCAGTAACATCTGTACTGTATCCTTAGGCCAGACCCCATACTGGTCATTATGGTAGGAGACGCACTTGGAGCTATGCACAGAGAGGATGCCAAAAGCAGAGGCATGTGATGGAGAATAAGGCAGGAGCTCAAAGAGCCTGTGGTGGGGAGTTGTATGTGTCCACCTGGCCAGGCTGTAGCACCCGGTTACTCAATCCAACACTCATCTAGGTGTTGCTCTCAAGGGATTTTGTAGATGGGCTAACATCTACTATCAGTTGACTTAAGATAAGGAGATTACCTTCAGTAAACTGAATAGGCCCCATTTGATCAGTTAAAAGGCCTAAAGAGTGGAATTGAGGTTTCTCTGAGGAAGAAGAAATTCTTCCCCAAGACTGCAGCATCATCAGCTCCCGCCTGAGCACTTGCAGCCTGCTGACCCGCCCTGAAGATGTCAGAATTGGCCAGCCCCACAATTTCATGAGCAGATACATTAAAGTAAGTGTTTTTTAATTTCTCTCTCTATTTCTATGTCTCTCTCTACCTCTACCTCTACTTCTACCTCTTTATCTCCATCTCTACCTCCATCTTCATCACCATCTCTATCATCTCTATCTCTGTCTCCATCTCTATCTCTAAGTGTGGTTTAATATCTCTGTCTACATATCCTGTTCTTCCTGTTTCTCTGGAGACTGCAGGCGAATACTTAAAGCCAAGGTCAATGGAGCAATGGACAATGAGGACCAGTTCTCTGACCTTAGTGTCTTCTTTAATTTCTCTCTCTTACTCTGCTGTAGCTACAAAGACCCTCTTTCTGGTCTTCAAATGTTCCAAGCATGTTGTAGCTGCCAGACTTTGGCACTTGTTCCCGTCACCCAGACAGCTCTTCCTCACAGCCTGAGCATCCGCTTCATCTAGGGGTCTGCATAGAAGCCACCTCAGGGAGAGGTCTCACCTGGTGGCTCGAACCTACAATATCCATCACCATCATCCTGTCTTCACTCAGATAGTTTTCTTCCCAGTGCTTATCACTGCTGGCTAGTAGATAGCTTTTATTTATTTATTTATCTATTTTTTATTTATTTATACCCAGGCTGGAGTGTAGTGGCATTTTCTTGGCTCACCGCAGCCTCTGTCTCCCGGATTCAAGTGATTCTCCTGCCTCAGCCTCCTGAGTAGCTGGGGTTATAGGTAAGTGCCACCATGCCCAGCTAATTTTGGTATTGTTATTTTTATTTATTTTTTGTTATAATTTAAGTTCTAGGGTACATGTGCACAATGTTCAGGTTTGTTACATATGTATACATGTGCCGTGTTGCTGTGCTGCACCCATTAACTGGTCGTTTACATTAGGTAT
The DNA here is from genome assembly GCF_037993035.2 of Macaca fascicularis. Classification (NCBI taxonomy): domain Eukaryota; kingdom Metazoa; phylum Chordata; class Mammalia; order Primates; family Cercopithecidae; genus Macaca; species Macaca fascicularis. The sequence continues at coordinate 51,926,733 of NC_088384.1, read as the reverse complement.
CTCCTAATGTAACATATCTCCTAACATATCTCCTAATGCTATCCCTCCCCTCTCTCCCCACCCAGCGACAGACCCTGGTGTGTGATGTTCCCCACCCTGTGTCCAAGTGTTCTCATTGTTCAGTTCCTGCCTATGAGTGAGAACATGTGTTTTGTTTTCTGTCCTTGTGATAGTTTGCTTAGAATGATGGTTTCCAGCTTCATCCATGTCCCTACAAAGGACATGAACTCATCCTTTTTTATGGCTGCATAGTATTCCATGGTGTATATGTGCCACATTTTCTTAATCCAGTCTGTCATTGATGAACATTTGGGTTGGTTCCAAGTCTTTGCTATTGTGAATAGTCCCGCAATAAGCATACGTGTGCATGTGTCTTTATAGTAGCATGATTTATAATCCTTTGGGTATATATCCAGTAATGGGATGACTGGGTCAAATGGTATTTCTAGTTCTAGATCCTTGAGGAATTGCCATACTGTTTTCCATAATAGCTGAACTAGTTTACAGTCCCACCAACAGTGTAAAAGTGTTCCTATTTCTCCACATCCTTTCCAGCACTGTTGTTTCCTGACATTTTACCATCTGACTGGTGTGAGGTGGTATCTCACTGTGGTTTTGATTTGCAATTCTCTGATGGCCAATGATGATGAGCATTTTTTCATGTGTCTGTTGGCTGCATAAATGTCTTCTTTTGAGAAGTGTCTGTTCATATCTTTTGCCCACTTTTTGATGGGTTGTTTTGATTTTTTCTTGTAAATTTGTTTAAGTTCTTTGTAGATTCTGGATATTAGCCATTTGTTGGATGGATAGATTGCAAAAAATTTCTCCCATTCTGTAAGTTGCCTGTTCACTCTGATGCTAGTTTCTTTTGCTGTGCACAAGCTCTTTAGTTTAATGATCCCATTTGATATTTTGGCTTTTGTTGCCATTGCTTTTGGTGTTTTAGACATGAAGTCATTGCCCATGCCTGTGTCCTGAATGGTATTTCCTAGGTTTTCTTCTAGGGTTTTCATGATTTTCAGTCTAACATTTAAGTCTTTAATCCATTTTGGATTAAGTTTTGTATAAGATGTAAGGAAGGGATCCAGTTTCAGCTTTCTACATATGGCTAGCCAGTTTTCCCAGCACCATTTATTAAATAGGGAATCCTTTCCCTATTCCTTGTTTTTGTCAGGTTTGTCAAAGATGAGATGGTTGTAGATGTGTGGTATTATTTCTGAGGGCTCTGTTCTGTTCCATTGGTCTATATCTCTGTTTTGATACCAGTACAATGCTGTTTTGGTTACTGCAGCCTTGTAGTATAGTTTGAAGTCAGGTAGTGTGATGCATCCAGCTTTGTTCTTTTGGTTTAGGATTGTCTTGACAATGGGGGCTCTTTTTTGGTTCCATGTGAACTTTAATATTGTTTTTTTGGGGGGATTCTGTGAAGAAAGTCATTGGTAGCTTGATGGGGATAGCATTGAATCTATAAATTACCTTGGACAATATGGCCATTTTCATGATATTGATTCTTCCTATCCATACGCATAGAATGTTGTTCCATTTGTTTGTGTCCTCTCTTATTTCATTGAGCAGTGGTTTGTAGTTCCTCCTTGAAGAGGTCCTTCATATCCCTTGTAAGTTGTATTCCTAGATATTTTATTCTCTTTGAAGCAATTGTGAATGGGAGTTCACTCATGATTTGGCTTTCTGTTTGTTATTGGTGTGTAGGAATGTTTGTGATTTTTGCACATTGATTTTGCATCCTGAGACTTAGCTGAAGTTGCTAATCAGCTTAAGGAGATTTTGGCTTGAGACTGTTGGGTTTTCTAAATATACAATCATGTCATCTGCAAACAGGGGCAATTTGACTTCCTCTTTTCCTAATTGAATACCCTTTATTTCTTTCTCTTGCCTGATTGCACTGGCCAGAACTTCGAACACTATGTTGCAATAGGAGTGGTGAGAGAGGGCATCCCTGTCTTGTGCCAGTTTTCAAAGGGAATGCTTCTAGTTTTTGCCCATTCAGTATGATATTGACTGTGTGTTTGTCATAAGTAGCTCTTATTGTTTTGAGATACATTCCATCAATACCTAGTTAATCGAGAGTTTTTAGCAAGAAGTGCTGTTGAATTTTGTCAAAGGCCTTTTCTGCATCTATTGAGATAATCATGTGGTTTTTGTTTTTGGTTCTGTTTGTGATGGATTACCTTTATTGATTTGCATATGTTGAACCAGCCTTGCATCCCAGGGATGAAGCCCACTTGGTTGTCGTGGATAAGCTTTTTGATGTGCAGCTGGATTTGGTTTGCCAGAATTTTATTGAGGATTTTTGAATCAATATTCATCAAGGATATTGGCCTAAAATTCTCTTTTTTTGTTGTGTCTCCACCAGGCTTTGGTATCAGGATGATGCTGGCCTCATCAAACGAGTTAGGGAGGATTCCCTCTTTTTCTATTGATTGAAATAGTTTCTGAAGGAATGATACCAGCTCCTCTTTGTACCTCTGGTAGAATGCAGCTGTGAATCTGTCTGGTCCCGGACTTTTTTTGGTTGATAAGCTATTAATTATTGGCTCAAAATTTGAGAGCCTGTTATTGGTCTATTCAGGGATTCAGCTTCTTCCTAGTTTAGTCTTGGGAGGGTGTATGTGACCAGGAATTTATTCATTTCTTCTAGATTTTCTAGTTTATTTGTGTAGAGGTGTTTCTAGTATTCTGTGATGGTAGTTTGTATTTCTGTGGGATCAGTGGTTATATCCCCTTTATCATTTTTTTTATTGTATCTATTTGATTCTTCTCTCTTTTCTTCATTATTAGTCTTGATAGCAGTCTATCAATTTTGTTGATCTTTTCAAAAAAACAGCTACTGGATCCATTGATTTTTTTGAAGGGGTTTTTGTGTGTCTATCTCCTTCAGTTCTGCTCTGATCTTAGTTATTTCTTGCGTTCTGCTAGCTTTTGAATGTGTTTCCTCTTGCTTCTCTAGTTCTTTTAATTGTGATGTTAGGGTGTCAATTTTAGATCTTTCCTGCTTTCTCTTGTGGGCATTTATTGCTATAAATTTCCCTCTACACACTGCTTTAAACGTGTCCCGGAGATTCTGGTATATTGTGTCTTTGTTCTCATTGGTTTCAAAGAACATCTTTTTTTTAAAAATTAATTAATTAATTAATTATTATTATTATACTTTAAGTTCTAGGGTACATGTGCATAACGTGCAGGTTTGTTACATATGTATACTTGTGCCATGTTGGTGTGCTGCACCCTTCAACTCATCACCCATCAACTCATCAGCACCCATCAACTCATCATTTACATCAGGTATAACTCCCAATACAATCCCTCCCCCCTCCCCCCTCCCCATGATAGGCCCAGGTGTGTGATGTTCCCCTTCCAGAGTCCAAGTGATCTCATTGTTCAGTTCCCACCTATGAGTGAGAACATGCAGTGTTTGGTTTTCTGTTCATGTGATAGTTTGCTAAGAATGATGGTTTCCAGCTGCATCCATGTCCCTACAAAGGACACAAACTCATCCTTTTTTATGGCTGCATAGTATTCCGTGGTGTATATGTGCCACATTTTCTTAATCCAGTCTGTCACTGATGGACATTTGGGTTGATTCCAAGTCTTTGCTATTGTGAATAGTGCCGCAATAAACATACGTGTGCATGTGTCTTTATAGCAGCATGATTTATAATCCTTTGGGTATATACCCAGTAATGGGATGGCTGGGTCATATGGTACTTCTAGTTCTAGATCCTTGAGGAATCGCCATACTGTTTTCCATAATGGCCGAACTAGTTTATAATCCCACCAACAGTGTAAAGTGTTCCTATTTCTCCACATCCTCTCCAGCACCTGTTGTTTCCTGACTTTTTAATGATTGCCATTCTAACTGGTGTGAGATGGTATCTCATTGTGGTTTTGATTTGCATTTCTCTGATGGCCAGTGATGATGAGCATTTTTTCATGTGTCTGTTGGCTGTATGAATGTCTTCTTTTGAGAAATGTCTGTTCATATCTTTTGCCCACTTTTTGATGGGGTTGTTTGTTTTTTTCTTGTAAATTTGTTTGAGTTCTTTGTAGGTTCTGGATATTAGCCTTTTGTCAGATGAATAGATTGCAAAAAATTTCTCCCATTCTGTAGGTTGCCTGTTCACTCTTATGGTAGCTTCTTTTGCTGTGCAGAAGCTCTTTAGTTTAATTAGATCCCATTTGTCAATTTTGGCTTTTGCTGCCATTGCTTTTGGTGTTTTAGACATGAAGTCCTTGCCCATGCCTATGTCCTGAATGGTACTACCTAGGTTTTCTTCTAGGGTTTTTATGGTATTAGGTCTAACATTTAAGTCTCTAATCCATCTTGCATTAATTTTCATATAAGGAGTAAGGAAAGGATCCAGTTTCAGCTTTCTACTTATGGCTAGCCAATTTTCCCAGCACCATTTATTAAATAGGGAATCCTTTCCCCATTTCTTGTTTCTCTCAGGTTTGTCAAAGATCAGATAGCTGTAGATGTGTGGTATCATTTCTGAGGATTGTATTCTGTTCCATTGGTCTATATCTCTGTTTTGGTACCAGTACCATGCTCTTTTGGTTACTGTAGCCTTGTAGTATAGTTTGAAGTCAGGTAGCGTGATGCCTCCAGCTTTGTTCTTTTAACTTAGGATTGTCTTTGCAATGCGGGCTCTTTTTTGGTTCCAGATGAACTTTAAAGCAGTTTTTTCCAATTCTGTGAAGAAAGTCATTGGTAGCTTAATGGGGATGGCATTGAATCTATAAATAACCTTGGGCAGTATGACCATTTTCACGATATTGATTCTTCCTATCCATGAGCATGGCATGTTCTTCCATTTGTTTGTGTCTTCTTTTATTTCACTGAGCTGTGGTTTGTAGTTCTCCTTGAAGAGGTCCTTTACATCCCTTGTAAGTTGGATTCCTAGGTATTTGATTCTCTTTGAAGCAATTGTGAATGGAAGTTCATTCATGATTTGGCTCTCTGTTTGTTTGTTACCGGTGTATAAGAATGCTTGTGATTTTTGCAATTTAATTTTGTATCCTGAGACTTTGCTGAAGTTGCTTATCAGCTTAAGGAGGTTTTGGGCTGAGAGAGTGGGGTTTTCTAAATATACAATCATGTCATCTGCAAAGAGGGACAATTTGACTTCTTCTTTTCCTAACTGAATACCCTTTATTTCTCTCTCTTGCCTGATTGCCCTAGCCAGAACTTCCAACACTATGTTGAATAGGAGTAGTGAGAGAGAGCATCCCTGTCTTGTGCCAGTTTTCAAAGGGAATTTTTCCAGTTTTTGCCCCAAAGAACATCTTTATTTCTGCCTTCATTTCGTTATGTACCCAGTTATGTACTTCAGGAGCAGGTTGTTCAGTTTCCATGTAGCTGAACAGTTTTTAGTGCGTTTCTTAATCCTGAGTTCTAATTTGATTGCACTGTGGTCTAAGAGACAGTTTGTTATAATTTCTGTTATTTTGCATTTGCTGAGGAGTGCTTACTTCCAACTATGTGGTCAATTTTGGAATAAGTGCGATGTGGTGCTGAGACGAATGTATATTCTGTTGATTTGGGGTGGAGAGTTCTGTATATGTCTATTAGGTCTGCTTGGTGCAGAACTGAGTTCAAGTACTGGATATCCTTGGTAACTTTCTGTCTCATTGATCTGTTTTATGTTGACAGTGGGGTGTTAAAATCTCCCATTATTGTTGTGTTGGAGTTTAAGTCTCCTTGTAGGTCTCTAAGGACTTCCTTTATGGATCTGGGTGCTCCTGTATGGGGTGCGTATGTATTTAGGACAGTTAGCTCTTCTTGTTGAATTGATCCCTTTGCCATTATGTAATGGCCTTCTTTGTCTCTTTTGATCTTTGTTCCTTTAAAATCTGTTTTATCAGAGTCTAGCATTGCAACCCCTGTTTTGTTTTGTTTTTTTCTTTTTTTGCTTCCATTTGTTTGGTGTATCTTCCTCCATCCCTTTATTTTTAGCCTATGTGTGTCTCTGCATGTGAGATGGGTCTCCTGAACACAGCACACTGATGGGTCTTGACTCTTTATCCAATTTGCCAGTCTGTGTCTTTTAACTGGAGCATTTAGCCCATTAACATTTAAGGTTAATATTCTTATGTGTGAATTTGATCCTGTAATTATGATGTTAGCTGGTTATTTTACATGTTAGTTGATGCAGTTTCTTCCTAGCATCAATGGTCTTTACAATTTGGCATGTTTTTGCACTGGCTGGTACCAGTTGTTCCTTTCCATGTTTAGTGCTTTCTTCAGGAGCTCTTGTAAGGCAACCCTGGTGGTGACAAAATCTCTCAGTATTTGCTTGTCTGTAAAGGATTTTATTTCTCCTTCACTTATGAAGCTTAGTTTGGCTGGATATGAAATTCTGGGTTGAAAATTCTTTTCTTGAGAATGTTGACTATTGAGCCACCCTCTCTTCTGGCTTGTAGAGTCTCTGCTGAGAGATTCGCTGTTAGTCTGATGAGCTTCCCTTTCAAAGGGAACTTTGAACTTGTCAAAGTCATTCTCTGTCCAACTTTGTTCCATCACTGGCGAGGAGCTGCATTCCTTTGGAGAAGAAGAGGTGCTCTGATTTTTAGAATTTTCAGCTTTTCTGCTCTGGTTTCTCCCCATCTTTGTGGTTTTATCTACCCTTGGTCTTTGATGATAGTGACGTACAGATGGAGTTTTGGTGTGGATGTCCTTTTTATTTGTTAGTTTTCCTTCTAACAGTCAGGACCCTCGGCTGCAGGTCTGTTTGAGTTTGCTGGAGGTCTACTCCAGACCCTGTTTGCCTGGGTTTCACCAGTGGAGGCTGCAAAACAGCAAATATGGCAGAATGACTAAAGTTGCTGCCTGATCCTTCATCTGGAAGCTTCGTCTCTGAGGGGCACCTGGCTGTACGAGGTGTCAGTCGGCCCCTACTGGGAGACGTCTCCCAGTTAGGCTACTTGGGAGTCAGGAACCCACTTGAGGAGGCAGTCTGTCCATTCTCAGATCTCAAACTCCATGTGGGAGAACCCCTACTCTCTTCAAAGCTGTCAGGGATGTTTAAGTCTGCAGAAGTTTCTGCTGCCTTTTGTTCAGCTATGCCCTGCCCCCAGAGGTGGAGTCTACGGAGGCAGGCAGGCCTCCTTGAGCAGCAGTGGGCTCTACCATGTTTGAGCTTTCCAGCCATGTTGTTTACCTACTCGAGCTTCAGCAATGGTGGACGCCCCTCCCCCAGCCTCGCTGTCACCTTGCAGTTCAATCTCAAGCTGCTGTGCTAGCAGTGAGTGAGGCTCCATGGGCATGGGGCCCTCAGAGCCAGGTGTGGGATATAATCTCCTGGTGTGCCATTTGCTAAGATCATTGGAAAAGCTCAGTATTAGGGTGGAAGTGTCCTGATTTTCCAGGTACTGTCTGTCACGGTTTCCCTTGGCTAGGAAAGGGAATTTCCCAAACCCTTGCCCTTCCCGGGTGAGGTGATGCCCTGCCCTGCTTCGGCTCACACTCCATGGGCTGCATCCACTGTCCAACCAGCCCCAGTGAGATGAACCCGGTACCTCAGTTGGAAACGCAGAAATCACCTGTCTTCTGCATCACTCATGTTGGGAGCTGTAGACTGGAGCTGTTCCTATTTGGCCTAATTTTTGTATTTTTAGTAGAGGTGGGGTTTCTCTATGTTGGCCAGGTTGGTCTTGAGCTCCTGACCTCAAGTGGTCCACCTGCCTCAGCCTCCAAAAGTGCTGGGATTACAGGTGTGACCCACTGCACCACACCATAGCTTTGTTTTAATTGTCTCTTGCTCACTGGAATAGAAGCTTCACAAGAGCAGAGATATACTTTTTATCTCTCACCTCTTAGACCTCAGCACAGTGCCTGCCACAGAGTGGGCCCTCAGTGGGTTCCAGATTGTGGTGGGTTTTGACTGGTGGGCTCAGTAATTGTAAGGAGTTGAAAGCAGATTAACCACCTGATATCCTCCTGGCAGCCATGGACTCCTGGAGAGACGCCTTGGAGGGAACCTGCGAAAAGATACCAGCAAGAAACAACTCGGAGGTACCTGAAAGTTTTTCCTTATCTCTGATCCACGTTGCCTGGCCACGTTGTTCATAAAGAAGGCCTTATGACACATCTCATAAAAGCAACCCTAGCCTCTCGATCACTTGGCGGGATCGAAAATCAGACACTGGGGAGGAAAATCAGACACTGAAAATGAAAGTGCACAGTGGTAATATATGGTATCACATCCATCATTCTTTACAGCAACAAGAACGATGGCCTTTGGGAAGCAGCAGTTGCACCTAAAAGATAGGCAGTTTAGACATGTCTTGATAGAGAAGAATTACCCATCTCACCCTCATCCCCCCACATCCCCATCCTGATCCCAAGGAATGGCAGAATTACAAAGAAATCAAATGCAGGGCAGATTTAGTAGGGATTCAAGGCTTTGGTGCTAATAACAAGATGAAGTTTTAGTCTACCAGGTATCAGCATATTCTCAGTCTGGGCAAGGGTGTGGCTGCCCGTTAGGACTTGGTGGGATATGGGAGGACTCACTTGCCTCTAATAGCGCTCAATAATTTGTCCAGGGTGCTGAACTGGGGCCATGCAGGCCTAATTAGCGTTGACAAATAGCAGTCACAGGTGATGGTTCTTACACTTGGCTTCTGTGTGAGAGTGAGTTTATTTTGAATTAATGAAGCTGGAGTGGGAATAGATATCTAGAAATTACAAACATAAGCTTACGAGAGCCAGTTGATAACATAAGCAAGTGAAGCAAGGTTTAAAGCAATAGAGAGTAGTGGGGATTGTGGTTAACCTGAAGGTGCAAACCCCACCTAAAGCAAGAAGCCACCACTCAGTTTCAGCTGTTTGAGGCCAAGTGGGAGTGTGAGACTGGTGTTTCCAATCAGAATTTATGGGAGGAGCTAAAAAAAAAAAAAAACCTCTTTTATGTGGGATCTCTTGATTTTAAATATTGGCAGCTAATTTTAAAATGTTCTAGACTAATCCCTTATCTTAAGATGGGGAGTTGCAGGCCAGGCCAGAAAGGGGACGAGACTTGCTCAAAGCAGTTCAGCAACTTTGCCACAAGATAGGGATTGTAATTTCATTGCCTGACTCCTAGTTTAGTGCTCTTTCCTTTTCACTTCAGCTTGCTTTCCTCTTTAACAAAAGTCTTTAGTCTCTCATCCCTGGACCCAGAAAAGACAGGGTAAGGAAGAAATTGGCTGAGTTGGGGGATGTCTAAGCAAACAAGTCCTAAATTTTACAAGAGCATGAGATAAACACAATTATTTTAACACACTCTAACTCAGCAAAGTTCTGGATTTAGGGTACAGAAGCCAGGGACTGAGGATATCAGGACTGGAGAGTCAGGGGTGCTTTGCAAAGATGTGTGCTCCTCCTGGACCATCTGCAGTGTTCTGGGGCATCCCTTGTGGAGCACCTCTGAGCTCTGAGCCAAATGCGTCCCTTTTCCTTTTATGCTAACCAAGTTTCACAAGAACAGATCCTGTGGCCTCTGACTTAAACCACAGTAGTTGTAAGCTGTCCTTGTAGGAGTTCTCTGAAGCAAAATAATCATGCAGACCATGGAGAAAAATCCGTCAAGATATATCTGGTCTAGCCACCTATCATAACTCAACAGCGTCTTCCTTCTGCTCCCTGGCTTAGACTCCCTGAGCCCTTATCCTCCAAAGCTGGGCAAATCTTTCACATTTGGCAATATGGGGGACACAGTTTGCATTACACAAATCAACAATGTCATCTCAGAAGAGACCAAATAGGAAATAAGAGGCTTAATGGGATTTATCAATTACTGTCTAGGACCATATTTCTTTGGGAAGTGATTGTTTCACAGAATCTAATGTCTCATACTTTCAGATTACTTCCAACCAGGACAGCCTACAAGATAGCAGTACAATCGGGAGAATTGGGCAATGTAATTATAGTATGGAAATGATGTTGATCACTCAAGCAGAGTGTAGACCTTGAATCTAAAACCTTGCTCTGTCTTCTCACCCATTTTCCATGGCTCTCACTTGAAGCTGTAGCCACCACACCCAGGAAACCTGGAGGTAAGCTCACTCCTACTTGGAAGCTAGAAGGTGGTCAAGTCCCTGTGTAGGGTGTAATAAGGTGTCGGGCAAGGGATCAGGACCAAGCAGGGACTGAGCAGTTGGGGCTAACAGGAACACCTCAGGGGTGACCCATTGCCCTAGTTTATGATGGTAACAATTTCCCAAGTACTTAATTTCCCAAGCATATACTTATGTGTGTGTGTATGTGTATGTGTGTGTGTGTATGCATATATATAAAACTCCTAATTCTTGTTACATATTAACAAGACTATGTATATGTATATATGTGTGTATGTGTGTGTGTATGTACGTATATATACACCTTCCTCCCTCTCATCTCCTTTTCTCCCGCTCATCCTTTCTTTCATCCATTCATCTATCCATCATCCATCCATTATTAAATATTTTCTTACTATTTTCCTTCCTTTTCTCCTTCTTTCATTTGTTCATTCCTTCCTTCCTTCTTTCCTCCCACGCATCCTTGATTTCTTTCACCCATCCATTCATCTATACATCATTCACTCATCTGTTACTAAATCTTTGCTTCCTTCTTTTCTCCCATCCATCCTTGATTTCTTGCATCCATCCGTCCATTCATCTATACATTATCTACTCTTTGTTATTAAATCCATCCTTCCTTCCTTCCTTCCTTCCTTCCTCCTCCTTCCCTCCCTCCCTCCCTCCTTTTCATCCATTTATTTACTGAGTACCATCTCCACATGAGACAATATGTAAGGTTTTTGACGATACAGAGATGAATTATTTCAACTACTCATTGAGCATATGCTATGTGCAAACATACCTATACGTAGCTTCCAGGTATAGAAAAACTCATTATTCATATTGTTCATCAAATATTTGTGGATGATTGATAAGTTTTTTGGACTTACTACTGCTCATCAAACCCATTTCCACTTTTACTTGAGCACACAGTTTAAACTACATTTTCAAGCCTTCCCTGCAGTGAGGTGTGACCAAAGTGACTGAATTCTAGTCAAAGGAATGTGAGCAGAAGTGATGTGGGGTAGTTCCTGACCTGGCCATAAAATGTTCCTGCTTTTTCCACAACCTTCCAGCTAGGTTTCAACACCAAGGATGACCCTGGAAGGTCACTTGTTGAAACTGGCAGAGCCATCAGGAGCCTGGGTTCTTGAATGAACCAGTGGAGCAGAGCCCTCCTTCCCTCCCCCATCCTCTGGTGCCCTGAACCTGCATTGCATCGTCAGGTAAGTAAAACCTGCGCTGATTGAGTTGAGGAGAAACATGAGGGTTGTCAATTGCAACAGTTAGATAAACTTTATAACAGGTGCTGGGGGAATGAACATTCATGCAGACTTTTTTTTGGCACCTACTACAGTCCAGGAAACATAGTGAGTGGCCAGAATGAGGCACAGCTCACTCATTCAAACAACTCTACTAGGCTATGGGGCTGCAGAGATAGATTCATAACAATTTCCACAAACAATCATTAGGTAATTAGTATGCCCCAGTCGTGGAGTTAAACTTTGAGGACACAAAGAATAATTCATTCAAACATGGATTAAGTTTACTACTACGTGCTTGACACCGGGTTGAGTATTAGGGAATCAAAGATAAACATAACTGTTCTCTTCAAGGGGTTCACAATCTGGTGGAAGAGCCACATCACGTCCTGGTGTTGCAAGTATGGGAAGTGTTCAAATAGAACTTTCCATGAGATTCCATGATGACCCAGGAAATTATCTCTGCTTGAGGCTGAGGGAGAAGAGGAGGGAGCATGGAAGGCTGCAATAAATGGTGGTTTTAGATCTCAGCTTTGAAGGATGAATATAAGTTTTCTAGGCAGAGAATAGGTGGAAGGGAAATCCAGGCAGAGGACACAGCATGTGCAATGGGGGTGTGTCCTGGGATCAATGAAGAGTTCTGTGTGTCTGGAGCTCAGGGACAGGGGCAAGGACAGAAGCAAGTGAACAGGGTGGCAGCCTGACTGTATGGCAGATGCTCTCCTCTTTCTCCCTGCAGGGTTTGTGTGACTGGACTTAGCAGGGCTAACAGGCTGAGATTAATCCCATCCTGGACTGAGGCGGGAGTAGACATTCTGTCTGATGCCTCTCCCACTGGACAAGGACTGGGGTTCATTTTAAAATGATACCTTAATGAGGAACCTCACGATGTCATCCTGCTAATATCATCCCCATTTTATGAATGAGTAAATTACTCATTCAGATGACACGGCTGTTTGAGCCCAGGTTGGCACTTAAGCCTCCAAGTGAGATTGCATTTATAATGTGCTTGTGGCCCCTGCAGAGTAGGAAAGGGGTTTCCAGATCAAACAATGAGGCGGAGGCTCTGAAAATCTCGGGGTGATTGACTATATTTGGCAGAGGCCAAGGAAGTTCCCCTTCCAAACACTAACCAGAACTAGTTCCACCTGGCACTCGTGTGTGTGTGTGTGTGTGTGTTCATGCGCACGTGCGCACGCCTGTGTGTGTGCGTGCATGTTTGTGTGTATGTGTAGTGTAGTGAGGGGTGTAAAGGTGGGAGAGTCGTAGCTGAGCCAGGTACAGCCTGTGCTGTGCTAGGAAGGAATAAATCTCTCCCTGAGCCAACGTTAATATAAGCTTGGCAGGTTCTGCGCAGGCCCCCAGTTGATTATGCCAGTGGATGCTGGGGAGGAAAAGATTAAGCTGCCAGAGTGGGGTGTGAATGCACATTACACAGGGTGACTACACACACACACCCACACAGCCACACACCAACCCACACAGCAACACACCGACCCACACAGCAACACACCAACCCACACAACACACCGACCCACACAGCAACACACCGACCCACACAGCCACACACCAACCCACACAGCCACACACCAACCCACACAGCCACACACCGACCCACACAGTCACACACTGACCCACACAGTCACACACTGACCCACACAGCCGTGCAGCCATACACTCACACAGTCATACACCCACACACCAACCCACAGAGCTACACACCAACCCACAGAGCTACACACTGACCCACACAGCAACACACCAACCCACATGGCCACACACCGACCCACACGGTCACACACCGACCCACACGGCAACATACCGACCCACACAGCCACACACTGACCCACACACCCGTGTAGCCACACACCCACACAGTCATATGTCCACACACCAACCCACCCACATAGTCACACACTGACCCACACAGCCATGCAGCAACACACCCACAGAGTCATACACCTACACACTAACCCACAGAGCTGCACACAGACCCACATACCTACCCAGCCCCACACACCCACACAGTCATACACTGACCCACATGGCCGTACCAAGGTGATCAGAGTCTGGAACACTCTTTCTATAGACTGACCGCAAATTGGATTTCCTGTCAACTCTCACACTTGGAGTCACAGCTCAGGGTATTTGAAGAACACACTTGGTGGGGCTCACAGAGCCATCTCGCTAATTTGGGGCAGCCCAATCTGTAGAGTTATAAAGTGTTGCTTTTCACAAGGTTACTTCGCTGGATGGGTTTTGTGCAGCTTTGAAAATAAGACTTATTCCTAACAGAGCTTTCCTCTGGGGCTGTTGTTCCATTACTGTTTTTATTATTTATTTGTATGGGTGTGACATGGTCGGGGGAGGAGAAGGGGCGTGTGTGTGTGTGAGAGAGAGAGACAGAGAGAGGGAGAGACCATGGAAGCTGGTTGGCCCCATCTAAAGCATTTGTATGAAGTCTCTTCCAGAAATGTGTTTACATGACAGACTGTCTCAGATCCAGCAAGGAGAGGCTGCTTTTTGGCGAATATTATCAATTCCAAAATGTGTAATAAATACACATTTCACAAATGCAATATGTGTTTTAAAATATAATATGTGCAGACAATCTTATAAATCACTAGCTTGACACTAGTCAGCTGGAGAGGTTTCTGGGGCAATGGTGATGTACATGTGCGTGTGTTTTTAATAATGTCAGCATATGCATAATCTGTTTGAAAAACAACAGCCAAGCCCTTTCTACCTGCCACCTTTACAATACGCATTTACCCAGAGCCTGCTGTATCCTAGACTCCCAGGCAGATAACAAGGGGGAAAGGAAAGGAAAGGAGAAGGGAGGTGAGGAGAGGGGAGGGGAGGGGGAAAGGAGGGGGAGAGAGAGAGAGAGAGAAGAAAAGAAAAGAAGAAAGTATAAATATGAATAAGATGTGAAAGTTCCACCCATCTCAGGATATATTTCCCGGATGGACTTGACCAGCTGAGGCTTCAGATGTCAAAAAGTATGCATTTTATGGTGTTCACGCAGAGGTTTGTGTGATAATATTACATGAGGCAGAGCCACAGACTGCAAGAGAGGGGAGGGTTTCATCCGATCCCCCATGCTGACACACCCATGGAGCCTCATGCTGTCATGGTGTGTTAAGGGCTAAATGTCAACCTAGAGTATACATTTTCTGCCCTTTGTCAGTTGGTGATACCCTTTGGATTTTTTTCATGCCCACTTTAGTGTTTCATGGTTGAATGTCACTTTCCTGGTATAGGTAGTAGTGGTCACAATGGGATTTCTGACTCACAGTTACCCTCTACTGGATCCCTTAACCTCTTCAAGGAGTTCCATGGGCCTCATCACCTCGTGGGTACTGCCTCACAGAGCGTCAGTATTCTAACCCTAACCCACGGTTGTCTACCTCTCCTCCCACCCCACCAAAACTAGCAAAGAGAACCAGCATTTCTCAAGTGTTGCAACCAAGTTTTCAACATAAAAATGAGACCAGTGCCCAGAGGAGGTAAAGTATATTTATAAATAAGAATTGTATTACAAAGTGCAGGTTATAAAGTGCAGCCTGGGCAACAAAGTGAGACCCCATCTCTACAAGATGAAAAATTTAAAAAAAAAATAGCCAGGTATGGTGGTGCATGCCTGTAGTCTCAGCTCCTCGGGAGGCTGAGACAGGAGGATCCTTGAGCACAGGAGTTTGAGGTTACAGTGAGCTGATCACACCAGTACACTCCAGCCTGAGCAGCAGAGAGAAACCATCTTCAAAACAAAAACAAAAATAGCAAGTACGGGAAAAAAAGAATATATGCCTATATTTAGGTAAAAGGATATTCATTTAAGTGTTGGTCATAATACTGAAAAAATCAAAGCAAATTAAATTCCCAAACAAGGAGAGATTATTTAAATGAGTTATGGTACATTTGTGCAGTGGAATACTATACAACCATTGCCAAAAAAAAACCCAAAATAATTTAGAGACTTAGAAAAGGTTTCATGATAGTAAATGAAAAAGCAGGTTATAAATCAGGCCAATTTGAGAGTATTTTATATTCTGTTACGTTTGTTATTGCTGTCATGTGTTACTTATGGAAGGCTGCAAAGTGCTACATATTCAATATGAGTTTAATGTTTTAGTATATAACGCATTCACATATGTTAGTTTTATATAGGTTTATATTTGGAAGATATGTCTAGAAATGTTAACATTTGTCATATTGGGAGAGGGGATTCAGGATCATATTTATGCTCTTTGCCTATTTGCATTTGTTTCTGCAATGAATAAAAACTGTTTTGTTTTGTTTTGTTTTAAATTAGAGGGTTTTTTTTTTTTTAAGAAAGAGTCTCATTCTGTTGTCCAGCATGGAGTGCAGTGGCACAATCATAGCTCACTGTAAACTAAACTCCTGGGCTCAAATGAGCCTCCCGCCTCTGCTTTAAGTAGCTGGGACTACAGGCATGCAACACCATGCCTGGCTATCTTGTATTTGTTCGTTTGTTTTTACTTTTAGTAGAGACAAGATCTCACTATGATGCTGAGGCTGGTAATAAGAATTAAAATGTGTTTTTAAAGTATTTTAGTGTCCTAGGAAAATAAGCTGACACTTAAATGTTTAAGTCTACCACGGGCATAAAAGAAATCAGGCAGTAGAAGAAAATACTAAGCAGCAGGTGCCATTACAACTTGACCTCTTATTCCTTTAGGGAACTTCATTGGTGGATGTCCATGTTTTCTCATTCTCTGGGTGCCCCATTAGTTGGTAGTCACCCCAGTAGCAGGCCTGGATAGTTGCAGGATGAAGCCAGTATCAGATTCCAACCTTTCCGTTCTTTCATACAGACAACCAGAAATGGGTAGCGGCCAGAAGAGAACAAAATGACCCCTTCTCCTTTGTCTTAAAGTAATTGTAAGTGAAGGAAAGGGCTCAACGCATGTCCTTGGGGATGGTCATCATCCTCTTTTTTCTCTACTGGCCCACCCAGAACCTTATACCTGATTGTCATAATATCAGTAAGTGGAATGACCTCAGAAAACAATACCAGAAAGAGGATGAGAATAACATTGATAAATGCAAATAGCTGCCTGAAAGCAGGTGTCAGCAAAGTTTTATGGGAACACAGTAACACATATTAGTTTACCTATTGTCTATGGCTGCTTTTTCATGATAGTGGCAATGGAGGAATTGAGAGTTAGGCCAGGAGCTCACAATCCCCCAGTATAGACTATCTTGATGTTTTATTATAGATCTATTATTTGTTGTCTGACTTCTGTATCTGAAATGTAATATCCATGAGGGCAAGAATGTGGTTTCCCTAACAGGCCTTTCCTTAGTATTAAGAATACTGCCTGACACATAGTAGGCACTCAGTAAATCAATATTGAATGAATAAAACTGAACACAAAAATGACAAGTGAAGAACTTAATCATAACTTAAGAAAACAGAAGGCAAGGAAAGGAAGACAATTTTATGCAACTGCACCATGTTGCTAAGGAATGAAATAACATATGTTTTTAAAGGAAATCAAAGATTATTAAACAATGAAACGAGAAGAAAGACTGCAAAGCGAAAGAAACTGAGAACTAAAACACCACCACCATGGAACTGACAGATAAATTAAAATAGCAATGATTGAAATACTTAGCTAAACTAAAATTCTGATATAAAGGCTTCATTTAGTCATGATGAGTGCAGAGAATAAAAGACAAAGCAATAAGAGACAATATAATCAATAATGGAGGACAGTCAAAAAGTGATCAACGTAAAGACAATTGATGTTCCTGAAGTAGAGAACCCACCAATGAAAAAACCTGTTAAAGATAGAATAGCCAAAAGATATGAGATAACAACATTATAGATAATTAGTGATAGATTCATAGAGAAACCTTAACTGTAAGCTATGTTCTAGTTAAATTTTTTAACTTTGAAAACAAAAATTGTTTAGATTTCTAGGCAGGAAATGCAAATCACCAGCAAAGGGTCACCATCCTTTTTGGATGAAAATTAGATAATCTCTTGGCTTTGCCAAACCAATGTTTACTGGTGGACAGGGGAGTAAAAGGCTACTTAGGACTTGGTAAAAGAAATGGAACTGTGGAATGATGGGAAAATATGAAAGGAAAAATTTGTTAATTTTGCAAGAAAATATCTGAAAAAATAAAAGATGCACACAAATGGGCACATACACACAATCTGACTTCAGAAGTTTTCTTCAGAATTGCAATCGTTTTTTCTTTTTTTTTTTCTTCATGTAATGTGTAATTTCGGCGTATCTACTGGATTCCTTTGAGGTAGCTTTGTGCTGTGAGTTGTAATGAATTCTCAGTTGGTTGTTCCTAAAGTTGGCTTCCCCATGTCTGGCCCCAAATCAGGCCGAGTAATCAGGTAAGCTGCCTCTGCAACTCCCTGATGATGTTTATATTGTCTGATTAGTGTATTCCACAAACCTTTGTTATTGTTATTGTTTTTCTTAAACCATTTAATTGATGTATGATTGACATATAAAAAGTGGTACATATTTAACATATATATCTTCATCAGTTTGGGGATAAACAAACATCCCTGAAACCATCACCACCATCAAGGTTATAAACAAACCTGTCACATCTCAAAGTTTCCTGCCACCCCCTTTATTATGATTGTTGTTGTTTTGATAAGAGGACTTAACAGAAGATCTACCCTCTTAGCAATTTTAGGTACACAGTACAGTATTGTCAGCTATTGGCACTATGATGAAACTTTGTACCCTGTAACCATCACTTCCCAATCTCCCCCTTCCCCCAGCACCTGGCAACCACCACGCTACTCTCTGCTTCATATTTTAGATTTCACATGTAAGTAAAATCATACAGTGTGTGTCTACCTGTATCTGGCTTATTTCACTTAACACAATGTCCTCTGGGTTCATCCATGTTGTCACAAATGAGAGGATTTCCATTTTGGGGGGGCCGAATAATACTCCATTGTGTGTATACACCACAATTTCTTCATTCATTCATTCATCAATCAACATGTAGGTTGTTTCCATATGTTGGCTGTTGAGAATGCCACCATAAACATGAGAGTACAAATATTTCTTCTGCATACTGATTTCAGTTCCTTTGGATATATACCCAATATGGGAGTGCTGGACCACATGGCAGTTTTACGTTTAATTTTTTGAGAAACCTGAGTACTATTTTCTATAATGGCTGTAACAATTTATATTCCCACCAGTAATATACAAGGTTTTCCTTTTTTCCACATCATCACCAACAGTTATCTTTTTTAAAAAACAGGAGCCATCTTCATTGTGGATTTGATTTGCATTTTCCTGATGATCAGTGATGGTAAGCATGTTTTCCTATATCTGTCGGTCATTTGTATGTCTCCTTTGGAGAAATGTCTATTTACGTCCTTTGCCCATTTTTTCAATCAGGTTATTTGTGGATTTTTCTGCTATTCAGTTGTATGAGTCTCTTAGGATATTAAACTCTTACCAGATAATATGGTTTGCAAATGTTTTCTCCCATTCTATAGGTTATCTTTTCTTTTTTTTTTTTTTTTTTTTTTTTTTGAGAGGGAGTCTCGTGCTGTTGCCCAGGCTGGAGTGCAGTGGCGCCATCTCAGCTCACTGCAAGCTCCGCCTCCCGGGTTTGCGCCATTCTCCTGCCTCAGCCTCCCGAGTAGCTGGGACTACAGGCACCCGCCACCTCGTCCGGCTATTTTTTTTTGTATTTTTTTAGTAGAGACGGGATTTCACTGTGTTAGCCAGGATGGTCTCGATCTCCCGACCTCGTGATCCGCCCGTCTCGGCCTCCCAAAGTGCGGGGATTACAGGCTTGAGCCACCGCGCCCGGCCTATCTTTTCATTTTATTGATTGTTTACTGTGCAGAAGCATTTTAGTTTGATATAGTTGCACTTGTTTATTTTTGCTTGGCATTGTATCCAATATCCAGGATCTTTTCCCCTATGTTCCCTTCTAAGAGTTTTATGGTGTCAAGTCTTACATTTTAGTTTTTAATCCATTTTGAGTTGATTTTTGGGTGTGGTGTACAGCAGGGGTCCAATTTCATTCTTTTGTGCGTGGATACCCAGTTTTCCCAACATCATTTATTGAAGAGACGGTCATTTTCCCACTGTGTATTCTTGGTACCCTTATTGAAATTTAGTTGACCATATATGATGGGTTAATCTCTGGGCTCTCTATTCTGTTCCATTGGTGTATGTATCTGTTGTGCACTAGCCTTTCTACCATGCATAGTTGCTATCACAGACTACAAAAACATCTTAGGTATTTTTTAATTTTTGCAGTGTCTTATTTGTGGAGCTAGTGATTGCTTCATTGGCTCCGTTGCAGGACTCTGTTCTGAGAGAAGCAGGATTAATATTTCATGCAACCTCCCGCAAGTTGCAGCTACTATATTCCTAATGTCTTCAGCCTGTTTTGTTTGAGAGATGGGTTCTAGTGCCTGCCAAGCTTCTAAGTACAAAGAATAATACCATTACTGAAAAGGTCCAAAACCACATGAATGAAAAGATCTGATTGCCTTTACAATGCCATATAAGACATGAGAAATGTACAGACAAAACAATCATTCAGGGCTGGGTGCATTGGCTCAGGCCTGTAATCCCAGCACTTTGGGAGGCTGAGGTGGGCGGATCACTTGGGATTAAGAATTCGAGACCAGCCTGGTCAATGTGGTGAAACCCCATCTCTGTTTTAAAAAAATATAAACATTGGGCCGGGCGTGGTGACTCAGGCCTGTAATCCCAGCGCTCTGGGAGGGACAGATCATTTGAGGTCAGGAGTTCAAGAGCAGTTTGGCAAACATGGTGAAACCATCTCTACTAAAAATACAAAAACTAGCTGGGGTGGTGGCGCATTTTTTCCCCTAATAATTCCCTACCTCACTCCCTCATAATCTCTAAGCAATATATGTGTTTCTCAAACCTAAAGATGTAAAACCACACAGTATGTAATGAACAGTGTAAAAGTTTTGTGCAAAATCATTGGAGAAGAAGGAAAACCCTGGCTTCCTTAGCTCTCAAAATTAAATAGAAAAGTAATCAGAGATTTTTACATAACCAGGATATTATTAGTTTTGTTTCTTAATGTCAATTTTAAGCATTTAACAAAATACAGACTAGACATCATGTGCATTATTAAATACCTCTTACTATGGAAATGTGATAGTCAATATTATAATTATCCAGGATTGTAATCTTGAAATAGAAATGCTTAATCATATATTTGTTTCCTATATAGTTTTCCATGTAGAGCTTACCATGCAGTATTTTTTCTTCATAATACTTAATACAATTGTAAATAATGAATTATGCTGTAATTACTTATTCACTGTGTGACATCCTTCTAGGCGTCATACATTGTGTTAATGGCTCAAATATTTCACAATCCCTCTGATTAAAGCTATTGCCTTGAGATTTTGCATTTTCTTCCACAAAAGAGGACATTTCTCTGCCCCTGGATTTGGGGTTTGGGCATCTAACTAACTTGTTTTGACCAATGGAATAAAGCAGATCTTATGGAGAGCTAGTTCCAAGGCAAGAATCCAAGAGACCTTGTGTAAAATGCTGTTCTACATGAGCTGATGCCGTCATCATGAGAAATACACACCTGGTCTAGCCTATTAGCCTGTGGAAGAGAATGAAAAACATATGAAACAGAACTTTCCCATCGAAACAAAACCTACCAAATCCAACCAAGAGCAGAACCCACATGTCAGGCATTACTCCTATGTTTGCAGTTTAGCTGCTTACTTGTGCATTTGCAAATACCAACGGGGCTTGCTATAGGCTGCATTTGATGGGGGCAGCTTACTTGATGTTATGGTCTGAATGTATCCCCACACTTCATCTGGTAGAAACATAATCCCCAATGCAAGTGTTGGGAGGATGGGTTTTGGGGAGGTATTCAGGTCATGAGGGTTCTGCCCTCATGGGTGGATTAATATCAGTATGAAAGGACACAATGGAGGGAGTTTGCCTCTCTCTCTTTTGTCCTTCCAACCCTTCCACCTTTTCTACTTGGTGAGGACACAGCATTCCTCTTCTTCAGAGGATGCAGCAACAAGGCACCAACTTGGAAAGAGAGATGAGGCCCTTACTAGATCTGAACCTGCTGGTGCGTTGATCTTGGGTTCCAGCCTCCATGAAAAATACATTTCTGTGCTCTATAAATTACCTAGTCTAAAGTATTTTGTTACAACAACACAACCAGAGTAAGACATCTGGTATATTCTGCTCTACAGCCCATCCACCCTGCTTTTGTTGTATTTTAACACAGACATGTTCTACTCATAGTATTGCAGAAATGCTAAAAAGCAAATAGAAATGCATGCAGGTGCTTACCTCAGCAGCACATACACTAAAATTGAAATGTTACAGAGATTAGCATAGCCTCTGCGCAAGGATGACACACAGATGCATGAAGCATTGCAGATTTTTGTAACACAAAGGATAAATGCTTAAGGAGACGGACACCCCATTTCCCATGATGTGATTATTATACATTGCCTGCCTCTATCAACATATCTCATGTACCTCATGAGATATTTAAACATCTGTTATGTACCCACAGACATTTAAAATGAAATATTTAAAAAATGTATGAAGGCCTTTGAAGCCTAGGCTTTGAACAGACATACCTTCATTTCTGCCTCATTCTATTAATTAAAGCAAGTCATATAGGGAGATATATTCTGCCTTTATCAGAGAAACTCTAAAGTCATATGACAAAGAGCTCAGAGAGAGGAGTGAAAAATAAGGATTATTAATAAAAATTCATTTCTAGCTTTTCCCATATCCACCTAGATTAAGAAATAAAGTATTACTAGGACCTTAGAAGTCGCTCTGATGTCCTTACTCAGTTATTATCTCTGACCTTCCTCCTCCATATTAACAATTATCTTGACTCCTAGCTACATAGATCAGTTTTGCTAACTTTTATAAAATGAAATCATAAAATCTGTATTTATCTGTGTTGGGATTCTTCATTTTAATAAAATTTAGTGAGATTCATGACCATTGTTATAGGTAGCCAAATTGAGTTCATTTTCATTGTGATTTAGTGTTACATTTTAGGAATATGCCACAATTTGTTTATTGTCAGTCATCTACTATTGATGAATATTTAGGCTATTTTCAGTTTGGGGATATTATAAATAATGCTGCTGCAAACACTTGGCAAACACCTATAAGCTTCTCTTTTGCCTGCATACTAACAATGGGTTTGCACAGGCTAGAAGACTTCTGACTGCTCCACATCCTCTTTAACACTTACAATTGTTAGTGTTTATTTCATTCTATTTTTATTACTCTTTTTTCTTTTAGACGGAGTCTCACTCTGTCACCCAGGCTGGAGTGCAGTGGTGCGATCTTGGCTCACTGCAATCTCCACCTCCCAGGTTCAAACGATTCTCCTGCCTCAGCCTCCCGAGTAGCTCGGATTACAGGCATGCACCACCATGCCCAGCTAATTTTTGTATTTTTAGTAGAGATGGGTTGGCCAGGCTGGTCTCGAACTCCTGACCTCAGGTGATCCGCCTGCCTTGGCCTCCCAAAGGGCTAGGATTACAAGCATGAGTCACTCCTTCCAGCCTATTTTATTTTAGTTTATTTTTTTTTTAGAGACAATGTCTTGCTCTGTCACCCAGGCTGGAATACAGTGGTGAGATCATGGTTCCTGGCAGCCTCGACCTCCCAGGCTGAAGTGATATTCCTGCCTCAGGCTTCCAAGTAGCTTGGACTACAGGTGTGTGCCACCATGCCTAGCCAGTATTTTAAATTTTAGTCATTTTGGTAGATATTCATTAAGTGGTTTATATTATGTACAATTTTTATGCTTTTGTAAGTGGTATGAATTTTAAATATAATTTTACTTCTTTATTGCTCATATATAGAAGTATAATATTGATCCCTGACCTTGCTAAATGTACTTATTAATTTTAAGTTCATATGTGGATTCATTTACATATTTTACATACACAGTTGTGTCACTTACAAATAATGAGTTTCTACTTCCTTCTCATTTTTATACCTTTTGTTTCCTTATTGCACTGGCTAGAACCTGCAATATGATATTGAATACAATGTTGAAAAGAAATGGTAATAGAAGGTATTCTCATTCATTTCCAAGCTCTCAGGGAAAAAAATATTATTTTCCCAATAACTGTAACAATTGATGTAGTTTTTGGTAGCTACCCTTTATTGCTTAATTCCATTTCCCTACTTAGCATGTAAGCTCTACGTTCTTTAAATCTCCGTTTGGGGTTGTCCTCGTGATTTCAATGTGTTTTCTGACTTGTTAAAATCTAATATATGTTAATACTATTACCACTTTTGAGAAAACATAGGACTGTATTACTTTAATTTCATTTTTTCTCCCACCTTTTGTGCTATTATTGCCATGTGATGTATATATTGCCAAAATGCTTCTTTTATCATTGCCTTATATAGCCAATATCCATTTCTGTTTACCCATATGTTTACATTTGAATTGCTCTCAGCCTTTCAGCGGCTGCTTTTAAGTGAGCAAATGACTGGCGGCAGATGAAGTAGTAGCAAATGTCCACAGATAGCTTCTCCTTGAGAACCTGGGCTTTGCTACTCTGTGGGATTGTGTTCTAATTTCTTGCCACCTTGGTAGATCTGTAATCTCTACCAATAGCTATAATTTTATGTGTTTTTATATTTTGTCTAGTATCTGTTTGTTTTTAATGGGAAATTTTTCCATAACAAGGTCATCTAGTACTTCTGGAAATACAAATTCTAATATGTGTCTCACTTCCTAAGATTCCAAAAAGCGAGGACTTCCATTTCTAGCCACACTGCAGATTAGATACTAAACTCCTGCTGAAATTGACAAATAATCCTGTGTGTGTGTATGTGCAAAAATGTATATATGTATATATACATTTGTATATATACAGCATACTTATAAGATGCCCATCTGGCAGGAAATCTTCTAATGCCCAACATTCAGTAAAAGAGGAATCTCAAATAAATGGGTGTAAAAGTGAACCAGCCTTCAATTGAATTCATTCGTCAAGTTAAATAAACTTCAACTTTTATGTTCTTAGCGTTATGGTTGTGACCCTGGAGGGTAACCAGAAGGTTAACAACCTAAAATAACATGGTATAGAGTATAAATACAATACAATAGAATAAAAATATGAGACTGCATTGAATAAGGATTACTTCTGACGTTTGTGAAACTTTTGGTTTACTTGATTGCCAAGTAAAACAAATTTCTTGTTTTGTGTTGGGGTCATATATCAGACCACAACACCTGTATATAACTAGAAACAGCCACCTGTATGTAACCAGGAGAAAACTATGACAGTGTTTAAGTAGCGCTGTTTGCATTAAGAAAAAATGGACACATTTAAATATCTATAAACAGGAGTGATAAATAAATTGTATTATATCCAGAAAATTGAATAGTAGGTCGAAGGAGAACCAGTGAATAATGGCTAAATGGAACAATATGGTCAAATCTTAGAGATAATTAATTAAAGAGCCTATATTTAAAGAATATTTATGGTATGATTTCATTTATATGCATTCAAAAACATGCAAAACTGAACAAAATAGAAACACATGCAGTAAAACTTTTGACATTCTATGGAATGATAAACACAAATTTTAGAAGGCTCAAAAGGCCTGCATTTTTGGGGTCTCTGCTCACCAGTAAATAGTCTCCTGACACAACTGCATAATGTGACCCTGAAAATTCAAAATGCCTCACAGCTTGGTTTACTATTGCCCAAGTCTTAAATTCAACCAATGCAGGTGAAATTTTTATGTATTACTTTATTCTTTAATGGCCAGCTGTTACCTGTCTCTTAGTGTTTCTGGTAAAAAATAAAAAATAAAAAAAATAAGGGTTTGTAAATCCCAGTATATAAAAGTCTTTCTTCCTACTTAATGGAAAGTAGTTGTTCCAATAAACACTAGGTATAGAGGGGAAATCAATCAAAATTAAGAAGTTTAGAAGACGTAAAATGAAAGACAGAGTCACATCAAACAAGTGCCTTTTTGTACTCCCCTTTCTTATTATAACTCTAGGAAAAGGCAATAGTTTTATGAATGCCATTTATTCTTTGAGAGAGGCAATAGTATGTACTGGTAATATTGTTCCCCTGCAGATGTGATAAAATCAGATACCATGGTTATCCCAAATAGGAAGAATTATGCCAATTGAGTTTAAGTTCACAGGTCCTGGGTTCTGGGTCATAGCCCTGAACAACTAACTTATCAGCAAGCGTGAAATCAAGATTTTTCCTTTTCTGTCTAACCTCCATCCTGCATATAATCTCATGCTCTTTCTCTTTGGTAAATTTTCCTTCTGCGAACCAAATTTTTCTCCAAAAACTGCTTTGTGATTACACAGCTGCTACCAGGTAGAGCCAGATCATGAATCCAGACAGTCAGAATAAATAGTGTGGTAATCATTATATCATGTAAAAATAGATTTTTTTTCAGGGAAAATTTTACTTTAAAGTTCACTTCTTCCTTATCTAATGAAACGAATAGCAGAGATTATGTTTCAAAGCACTTTGATGATATGTGAAATTATTAGGCACAAAACAGCTTTTAAAAGGAAGTTATTACAATGATGAGTCAGTTTCAAAAATCTAAGTGTTTTGGTTCAACTGAGTGCAATTACTCACATTTGATAATTCATTATAAATGCTAGGCTCCATATCTCATTTTTCTTCCAGCTATTCAAATTTTATGTTCATCCAACAGCTGTATTCAAGGTAAATTTGAAAAATGTGGATCATTTTCTGTGCTGCTGGGTACCTGTTTCTAGGAATGATGCTTCCTTGTTTTTCTCTTCAATGGCATTATCAAAACTCTAGTCAGTTAATCATCAAAGGAATTGCACAAACAATATTTTTCAATTGCATCAAACATAACAAAGCTTGTCAAATATATTTTTAAACAAAATTTCTATGACAATAATGAACCAGACACTAACGTCTGTCAGGCATCACAGTTTCTGTGTCATCCCTAAACTTGTCAAAATGTCATGACCATCCCTATGCAAATTTATCTGCTTGAGATTTTATATGTTCCTTTACCAAAAAAGGATCCTTGAACGATATGCATATCTTTGAACACTCAAACCTAAATGATAACTAAATGTTACAGGGAATAGAAGGTCTGGTTTTTTACATTTTTATGGGTATGTAGTGGGTATTTTTGACTTCATGTGAAATCTCTTTTAAAATACTCTCATCTATTAAGTAATTAACCCAGTCTTATAACTCATCCATTGCCAATTAAATTATGAGATATTTCTATGATGCTGTACTTTAAATGAAACCCTAGAAGCATGCCTATGATATTAGAAAAGGAAAAAGAAAGATTAAGTGAATTTCTTGCACCGTTTTTTCTGTCCACGAGGCCCCAGAATGTGATCAGTACCTATGATCCACAATAGATTCCAAACTGAAAATGAAAAAATACATCAAACAGGGATCTGAAGAGGCGAAAGAAAGTCCTCAGCTCAGACAGCATCCAAGCCCACATTCTAATTTGGTAACTAAATTGAGGGTATTTGAATATAATAAGGGTCTGTCAACTACTTGGCCCATAGACAAACAACATTGATCTTGGTAAATTGATACTATTTCTCTATATTTGTGCTCCAAAAGATTATTTCTTGATTTTTCATCCCAACATGAATGAACTCTTCAGTGAATAGTCTTTTTAATTTTTTTTATTTTTATGCTCAAACAATATATGATGTTCCATACTAACTAAATACTAATGTGTTTGTTCTGTTTTGATGTTTTTGTATTAATATTTTCTATTGTAATGCATTATGCATGCATAAACAATATTATACTTAAGTTACCAAGAAAATAATATGAAGCATAACATTAAGGCCATCACTTAGCCTTCAAACAAGACCCTTTCCAATAACTTGCATCTACCGTTGTGCCATTCTCTTGTCCCATCCCGCTTGTGTCTTTTTAAAAAGATAACTACAATTCTGCATTCTGTGTTTACCAGCTTCTTGCTCTAGTTTTATCATGTGCCTAAGGAGTATACTGCATAATTTTGGGATTGTTTTTAAATTTTATAGTTAGATATAATAGTGTGATCTTCCAGGACTTGCTAGTTTGTCTTGATGCTTCCAAAGGTTCATCCCTGATGTCATGGTTAGATACAGGCCATTTTTTTTATGGCTTTGTATATTCAACTGTGTGAATGCATTCCAACTTATTTATTCATTTCTCTGTCAACATGCTTTTGAATCATTTCCAGTTGTAGGAGGCATATTTCTTCCCAGTCCCCTTCTTTCTTTCTTTCTTCACACAAACGTTGCTTCTATGTTCTCTAGGATGTGTGCACAAACTGTTCATTAAATATGTGTTTCTTCTTTATACTGGGCACGCAACTAGACTACATTTTGCAGATCTCCTTGGAATAGTCATGTGACCGAGCTGTAGCTGAGGTAATGGTGAGCCAAAGTCTGATACATCTGAGATACAGCTTTCAAGTCATGTGTTTGCCCTTCCAATGACCAGCAGAACAGCATCTCTTTCGTTTGTCTCTTTCCCTGTCCACCAGCAGAAAATAAGGGGCTCAGAATGTGTTGGAGACACAATGCACAAATAACCTGGATCTCTGAATGTTCACATGGAAAAAGTCTCTCATGGCAAGTGATACATATTTGGACTATTATTTGAATGAGAAATAAGCTTCTATATTATAGACTTCATTTATACATTTTTTAATGTAGTTGCTAAAACTATTCATATTCCTCTAACTTAGTGGTTCAGTGAGTAGAATTTTTCTGTCGCTTAAAGGAACATTTGACATTATCTGTCACATGGGACCACAGTGAGGTGAGGTACAATCCAAGAGCACATTAAATTCTGTGCCCTAAGCACCTCACTCTTATAAAGGCTTGCTCCTGGCATCTAGTAGATAGAAACCAGGATGCTGCTAAACATCCTAAAATGCATTTCCCCACAGCAAAGAATTATCTTACCCAGAATATCAACAGTGCCAAGGGTGAGAAAACCTGCGCTAATTAATATACAAGCAGATAACAAATGAGAACTTAATGAGTGGTAGTTACCCTAATGCAGCTTAAAGTCAACTCTTTAGATTACATTTCTGTGGCCGTCCAATTGCATCCAATGGTTCAACAATCCAAATTCACAATGGCATGCCAATTAAGTAAAGAACATGGCTTCAATATTTTTTTTTTACTTTTTAAAATTACACACATGCTCCTAGAAAGTACAAAATACAAGTGCATAGAAAAATAATTACTCTCATTTTAGTAGTGTTTTGTTATATATATTTAATCAACCAACAGATCAGGAACTAAAATGTAAATACTAATATTTGATAATCCACAAATTTTTTTTATAATTTTACATACATTCATTTTAATTTTTTAAATTATACTTTAAGTTCTAGGGTACATGTGCACAATGTGCAGGTTTGTTACATATGTATACTGGTGCCATGTTGGTGTGCTGCACCCATCAACTAGTCATTTACATCAGGTATAACTCCCAATGCCATCCCTCTCCCCTCCTCTCTCCCCATAATAGGCCCCGGTGTGTGATGTTCCCCTTCCAGAGTCCAAGTGATCTCATTGTTCAATTCCCACCTATGAGTGAGAACATGCAGTGTTTGGTTTTCTGTTCTTGAGATAGTTTGCTGAGAATGATGGTTTCCAGCTGCGTCCATGTCCCTACAAAGGACATGAACTCATCCCTTTTATGGCTACATAGTATTCCATGGTGTATATGTGCCACATTTTCTTAATCCAGTCTGTCACTGATGGACATTTGTGTTGATTCCAAGTCTTTGCTATTGTGAATAGTGCCGCAGTAAACATACATGTGCATGTGTCTTTATAGCAGCATGATTTATAATCCTTTGGGTATATACCCAGTAATGGGATGGCTGGGTCATATGGTACTTCTAGTTCTAGATCCTTGAGGAATCACCATACTGTTTTCCACAATGGTTGAACCAGTTTACAATCCCACCAACAGTGTAAAAGTGTTCCTATTTCTCCACATTCTCTCCAGCACCTGTTGTTTCCTGACTTTTTAATGATTGCCATTCTAACTGGTGTGAGATGGTATCTCATTGTGGTTTTGATTTGCATTTCTCTGATGGCCAGTGATGACGAGCATTTTTTCATGTGTCTGTTGGCTGTATGAATGTCTTCTTTTGAGAACTGTCTGTTCACATCCTTTGCCCACTTTTTGATGGGGTTGTTTGTTTTTTTCTTGTAAATTTGTTTGAGTTCTTTGTAGGTTCTGGATATTAGCCCTTTGTCAGATGAGTAGATTGCAAAAAGTTTCTGTAGGTTGCCTGTTCAGTCTGATGGTAGTTTCTTTTGCTGTGCAGAACCTCCTTAGTTTAATTAGATCCCATTTGTCAATTATGGCTTTTGTTGCTGTTGCTTTTGGTGTTTTAGACATGAAGTCCTTGCCCATGCCTATGTCCTGAATGGTATTCCCTAGGTTTTCTTCTGGGGTTTTTATGGTATTAGGTCTAACATTTAAGTCTCTAATCCATCTTGAATTAATTTTCATATAAGGAGTAAGGAAAGGATCCAGTTTCAGCTTTCTACTTACGGCTAGTCAATTTTCCCAGCACCATATATTAAATAGGGAATCCTTTCCCCATTTCTTGTTTTTGTCCGGTTTGTCAAAGATCAGATGGATGTAGATGTGTGGTATTATTTCTGAGGGCTCTGTTGTGTTCCATTGGTCTATATCTCTGTTTTGGTACCAGTACCATGCTGTTTTGGTTACTGTAGCCTTGTAGTACAGTTTGAAGTCAGGTAGCGTGATGCCTCCAGCTTTGTTCTTTTGACTTAGGATTGTCTTGGCAATGCAGGGTCTTTTTTGGTTCCAGATGAACTTCAAAGCAGTTTTTTCCAATTCTGTGAAGAAAGTCATTGGTAGCTTAATGGGAATGGCATTGAATCTATAGATTATCTTGGGCAGTATGGCCATTTTCACGATGTTGATTCTTCCTATCCATGAGCATGGAATGTTCTTCCATTTGTTTGTGTCCTCTTTTATTTCACCGAGCAGTGGTTCTTGTAGTTCTCCTTGAAGAGGTCCTTTACATCCCTTGTAAGTTGCATTCCTAGGTATTTTATTCTCTTTGAAGCAATTGTGAATGGAAGTTCATTCATGATTTGGTTCTCTGTTTGTTTGTTACTGTTGTGTAAGAATGCTTATGATTTTTGCACATTGATTTTGTATCCTGAGACTTTGATGAAGTTGCTTATCAGCTTAAAGATTTTGGACTGAGATGATGGGGTTTTCTAAATATACAATCATGTCATCTGCAAAGAGGGACAATTTGACTTCTTCTTTTCCTAACTGAATACCCTTTATTTCTTTCTCTTGCCTGATTGCCCTAGCCGGAACTTCCAACACTATGTTGAATAGGAGTGGTGAGACAGGGCGTCCCTGTCTTGTGCCAGTTTTCAAAGGGAATGCTTCCAGTTTTTGCTCATTCAGTATGATATTGGCTGTGGGTTTGTCATAAATAGCTCTTATTATTTTTAGTTACATTCCATCAATATCGAATTTCTTGAGAATTTTAGTATGAAGGGCTGTTGAATTTTGTCAATGGCCTTTTCTGCATCTATTGAGATAGTCATGAGGTTTTTGTCTTTGGTTCTGTTTATATGCTGGATTACATTTATTGATTTGCCTATGTTGAACCATCCTTGCATCCCAGGGATGAAGCCCACTTGATCATGGTGGATAAGCTTTTTGATGTGCTGCTGGATTCAGTTTGCCAGTATTTTATTGAGGATTTTTGCATCGATGTTCATCAGGGATATTGGTCTAAAATTCTCTTTTGTTGTTGTGTCTCTGCCAGGCTTTGGTATGAGGATGATGTTGGCCTCATAAAATGAGTTAGGGAGGATTCCCACAAATTGTTTAATGTTCAAAAAAATGGAAATTACAGGACTAAGAAAATTAAAGTGGATGAAGTGTGACATAAAAGACAAAAACAACCTGCTCTCATAATCTGTCCATATCTTACCATGTGCTTCTAACGTCTTGTTCCATCATGAATTCCTGGGTCAACTAAGCCTTGGATTTGGTGTCTGCCCAAACTGTAATCCGATTTATTAATTTTCCTGGCTGGCCTCAATGTTTGGCTGGAAATCAAGCTCTCTTCCTACTGTTGTGCATCCATTTCTCTGCTTCTAATGGCAGGCTCCATTTAATATTTATTATATTCAGGAAGTCCAAATGGAGGCAATATAGCAAAGTGTTCAGGAACAGAAGCTCTGATTCAAATGCAATTTTTACCACTTTCTGAAATAGAGACCTTAAACTGGATGGAGTCTTCTTGTGACTTACATTCCTTTCTGTAACATGATGATAGTAGGATAATGTGAGGGGCAAAAAGAAGTAACATATGTACAATACTTAGAGCAATAGCTACACATAACAAGTACTCCCAAAAAGGTCATCTTTATTATGCTCAAGTACTTCATTGACTATCTTGCTTTCATATTTTGGAGTTTTCTTATTCTTGTCTGTGTGACTGCTTGCTTGATTTATATCTTACTAACTGATTTGACTTCTAGTTCCTGATCTTTCTTCTTGGCCATCATCTTCTGTTTTACTCTCTGTTCTGCTTTTTGTTCTCATGTTGTATATATTATTGATTCATCCATTTATTCAACAAATGTCTATGGGGTGCCAACTATGTTCTACTCTAGTTATGGCAGTGAATAAAGCAGACAAAAATATCTGCTCTCACAAAACTTAAATTCTATGAACGCATAGAACTGCCCTCATAGAGCTTAAATTTTAGTGGACACTCCATCCATATCTGGAATCATGACAAGACTCTTGATTTCTTCATGGTTACAGATCTTAGCTAAATTTTAAATTCCATGTATCGGTTGGCTGTTCTCACTGTGCCTTCTAGTCCTGTCTGGTATAAATAAATGACAACAGTTGACCAAGTCTTACCATTGGTTCCAATTCCATAAGTTGCAAACATCAGTGCACAGAAATTAAAACTGGGGCAATGCTGGGTGACCATTTCTCTGATTCTTGAGAGATGTTTATTCAATATTTCACTAGGGTTGAAGCAGATAAAAAGTACTAGAGGTAGCAGACTGCATGAAAAGTGCAGGAAATATTCAGGGGGAAGTTTACCCTGGGATTCTAAACGCTGTGATTTACTTAGATCAAAAGGAGAACTTTTCTGGGCATGCCATTGGTCACAGGGTATTTGGAAATTTCCGCATCATTTGTAGATGTCCTAGAGATATTCTTACACTTCTGACATTGTATTTTTATGTCATTGTTGTCCAGGATCCTAGTAAAAATCCCATTCTGACAAGCGTTTTGTAATTTTATTTTTGGTGATTATATAAAATACAAAAACAAGCTGGATAGAGTATATGTCTGATAAAATACACCAATTCTTGCAAAAATTATGTTTTATTAAGCATCACTTCAACTTGCAGAAAGTGAAAATCCTTTGCTATTATACAGCTATCTAAAAGTTAATTTTCTTTTCCTACCTTGGGTTTTATGTATTTCAATGTTTCAATTTTGAAAAACAACCATAGGTAAATTACACAACTGGCTTTAGAAATGAATAATCATGCATTTTCTACATCAGAGAAATGGGGCCTTAAACATATCTTTGAAGCAAATAGAAGATATTCACTTCGCTACTGATTAATGCTAGATGCCTTTTCAGTACACAAGGGAAGGATTAACAATATGTAGGAACATGTAAATGGGGAAAATCAGTCGCTGGTGCCAAAGGCACCATAATGATTGCCTTCCTATGGAACAATAATCCCAGTGTTCATCAAATAGAGAATGGGGTTCCTCTTTGGAATATGAAAATCAAGTTTTGTAGCAGTTAAGGGCTATTTTGTGAGAAAACTTCGAGTTGATGGAATGCATGCTCCTGTCATTTGTATCAGAACATTTGTGCTTCAATATAAAGATACTGAACATAGAAACCTACCAAGTGAAACTTCCAAATTCTGAACAGGAAATAGTAGAGTCAGACAATGTTGAGCACTTTTTAGTTGCTTCTGATGTGGACAGTATGTGTATTTTCTCTCAAATGTCTTTAACTTTTTGATTAGCTATGTTAGTTTATATGTGGAAATTGTTTTCCAAGTGAATGAAAAGGCTCAAAACCAGTGACTTAATTATACTATATTATCTAATTAAGGTGAAGTACTTTGCAGTTCACACATTTGAAATTTATGTACAACAAGAATTAGACTAACGTTCCTCCCTAGTTCCAAGTAGTTCAACAATGAATTTTATTATTTCTTCATGCAGCAAATTAATGCACTACTGGAAAGGTTTAGTCATGTTAGGGTGCATGTCAGTCAGATGACTGTTTAAGATATGACATGTGAATCTCTTGCTCTGTCAATTACATAAATTGTTTTTAAATTATGCTGTAGATCTGCAAACTATCTTGCAAAAAAACAGTAAAAACACTTACTAAGCACCAGAGGCCACAAACTATGGATTATGCAACTTAGCCTTTAGTAAAAGCAGACACACAAAGGTAGTACATCCAATGCTGTTTTCTGTCTCATATAGAAAACCATATGAATTTAATCTATTTTGGATATTCCTGTGAAATTTGAGGAACCTGTGTTACATATACACCTATAAATCTATCTTTGAAATGGGAGTCTCAATATTTCATTGCAAGGACATGTGAAATCCTAGAATCTTGGTCTATCTAGCGTCTGAACTTAGGCTAATTCTAGAAATTTTTAGAAGTATTCCATCTAGGCTACCACTGGATGCACAGTCTTGGCACAACTGAAAATGACAAATGCAACATGTAAGAGTGTTTCAAGAACCATCTTTGTTTAGTTAGCGCTCCTGTAGGTCCTATATTTCTAAGCACCACAATTTTAAACTTTTAACTAATAATATAGAAATGCAATTTTTCTTAACACAGAGTGGCCCTTTCATTATTTTGCTAAGTGGTTAAAGCAAAGTGATGGAAGGATTCCTCAGGGTAGTGAACTTTCTGTTTCTTAGTGAAAGATTGACTGGATACAGGCTGCTGACAATGAAGTATAAGAGACTGGCTTCATTCAAAAACAGCAGCTGTAGCCAATAAAGTAGTTTAAAATAGAATAAAACTACTATGTCTACCTTTTCATTGCCTTTGATTTGTCTCAATAAAATTCGCATTTAAACATAGTAGGATTATCTTGCTTTGCTATGCTTCATATAAAAAACACTGTTCCCATACAAAGAAAGTTTAATTTCTTTTCCAACATTTATTTTCATTATACTTTACTACCACTATGTATGTTGGCACTTTGTATAAACATTCATTAGCTATGGTACAAAAAAGTATGTGTGTGGTCAATCTAAATAAAAGGTAAATATTTGTTTCAATAATGCTAGTTGCATTTTCATTAAATATTTGTCTTTCATATACAGCAACCAGATGTAACCTAGGGTTAGTCTCTTTCCAGTATGCAGAATTTAATTAGACTGTTGCCTTAAAATCTTATTGTCTGTAAAAAGCAATGTACCTTCCAAATTTAAAATATTTAGATTCCATTATCTAGTTTGTTGATTTATATGTGACATAATTCTGCTATTAGAGCCATGTCAAAGTAACCATATGGAGGAGTCATCATATTATTTATGTTAAAGAAAATCAGTCTTTAAAGTGAAGCTATTTAGCCTTCTCTAATAAAGCAAATATTCACTTCTTAGATATAAAAATTGTATGAAAGGAGTAGTAAGTGTTCATAATAGTATAATACTCATCTATTAGAACATAGCCAATGAATGTATAATAATGACAAAGCAGACCAGTACTGACAGGTTTTACAAGATCAAACTGTGTAACTGTAGAATAACTGACGGAAGAAAAAATATTCAGTTCACTTGGTTATGTATTAGCATTATTTAAATTGTATTATTTAATCTTCATTTTAATTTTAAAAATTGTATCAGGGAAGTCACTTTTCTATGTTACCTAAACATATTTTACCATATTATGAATGTTAAACTGATTCTAAATCCACTAGGATAAAATAAAGACATGTAAATTACATACAGCAAATATAAATTTTGGAGTAACTTATGAATTTAGGTTGTATTTTCAGGTATTAATTGATGCTTTCACTGCAGGAGAAGGGGAGAGATGAAAGGGTATGAAAAGAATGAGTTATTTAGTTTGGTTCTACATGACTGAAATTCACTAAAGGTAATTGACAACTTCTTTGTCATGCCCAGCCTGGATCTCAAATCAGTTAGTGTAAATCGTCCCATGTGGTGAAGTTTATCTATTTATAACACACTTAAATCTGGGAAATCCACAGCTACACAGCATTAACAGCAGGTCAACAGAGAAGTACATCTGAAATTCAAAATAAACAGAAAAAGACCAGTCAATCTTAGGCTTGTTAAGTACATTTTTATTGATTGTATTTTCTTCCTTCAGCATGAATCAAAAGGACAAAAACTGGTCCTGTGGCTTTTACTCTTTCATTATCCCAGACAAGAAAGAAAGGATAGTATAGAAAACAGGAACATAAAATAGCTGTTTCTGCAAAAATGATCACTTTCCTCATAGCTTCATAATTTACTCCAGGTCCATAAGGGCCTCAGTTCCTGTGATCACAATGATGGATGACTCCACTTCAGCTACAACAGGCAAAGATGCTGCAAAGTATCACTCTGCAGGATACACAATAGAACCAACGAACCAGCAGGACTGAATGACAAGCAGGGGTGCCAAGGAGAATTCTCTTCAGTGGAAGAGTAGATAGTCATTCTCTGGAATTATTGAAAATGCAGCTTGTAAATATTGCTCCTATTGTGGACACATGCATGTGCAACTTGACAGAAATGGGCAATGCTGGCACAGAAGAACGCAAAAATATTTTCCACTTCAGTGCCCGTATTTCTCACATGGCCATATTTTGCATTAAACACAGCTCTAGCTCGATGCCCAGTGGATTGTTGAGAATGTAAGTATACATATTTATATAGCTGGGACTACAGGTGCACACTACCATGCCTGGCTAATTTTTGTATTTTCAGTAGAGACAGGGTTTCTTTTTTTTTTTTTTTTTGAGGCGGAGTCTCGCTCTGTCGCCCGGGCTGGAGTGCAGTGGCGCGATCTCGGCTCACTGCAAGCTCCGCCTCCCGGGTTCCCGCCATTCTCCTGCCTCAGCCTCCCGAGTAGCTGGGACTACAGGCGCCGCCACCACGCCCGGCTAATTTTTTTGTATTTTTAATGGAGACGGGGTTTCACTGTGTTAGCCAGGATGGTCTTGATCTCCTGACCTCGTGATCCGCCCGTCTCGGCCTCCCAAAGTGCTGGGATTACAGGCTTGAGCCACCGCGCCCGGCGGAGACAGGGTTTCATCATGTTGGCCAGGCTGGTCTTGATCTCCTGACCTCAGGTGATCTGCCAGCTTTGGCCTCCCAAAGTGCTGGGATTACAGGCATGAGCAACTTCACCCAGCCTATAGTATGACATTTCTAAATAGCTACTCTGAGAATATGAACCATTCTCCGGAACAAAATTGATTTTATTTCCATGAATATACATTTTATTTATCTTTGAAGAAAGTCCTATAATGTACACAAGGGATATATTTAGCCCATAATGAATATTCATGAGAATGCAGGTTATTAATAAACTTACAGTTGTTTGCTTTATACTTCTGAATTATTTTTATATATACTTTTCAAAATATAAGCACTTTTTAAAGGCATTTTTCTACTTTGAATTAGGAAAAATGTTTTAAGATAAAATTATTTTTATCAATTTAGTATCAATTAAAAATAAATATATCAAATAGGATACATATACATCACCTTCCCAAGCCCCTGATACACAGCAGGCATTTAAAAAGTGGAAAAAAAAGTTGTTGTAAAATAAAAATATACATGGATATTACATTATTGTA
The DNA here is from genome assembly GCF_037993035.2 of Macaca fascicularis. Taxonomy (NCBI): domain Eukaryota; kingdom Metazoa; phylum Chordata; class Mammalia; order Primates; family Cercopithecidae; genus Macaca; species Macaca fascicularis. The sequence goes on along the minus strand of NC_088384.1, from coordinate 51,889,441 downwards.
TCATTATTATTAATTTTATCCGTTCAGGAAGGGCCAAAATATTATATGAACATCTTCACAGAGACTCACAAATGCTTTTCACTCCAGCTGCAAAGAGTCAAAGTTTTAAAGGAAACTTGTTTTATGTGGTATTTTAATTTAGTTTAACATATTTGATATTTTTTAATTAATTACACATTTTAAAAATTCAAATTACCTAGGGGCTGTGACATATACAAAACTGTGGGAAAATAACATTTATGTTTTTCTTTCCTTGAGAGCATAGGTCTTCCTTCCTCCCACATTTTATTATACATCACATATACACATATGTAAATATATATATCAATGTATAGCATCTAATTGAGTATTGAACATGAGATGGTACTGAGATTTAGCAGGGTCAGAACAACATTAGAAGCAAAATCAGAAATGATCAGGGTAACACTTAAGTCATATCTGTTTAACTTTATTCCCATATTCTTGCCATTCAAAATGTTGGACAGGTGAATGGTTGAGTAAACTGTGGTATATCCATATGATGAAATACTACCCAGAAATAAAGAATATACTTTTGACACATGCAATCACTTGCATAGATCGGAAGGGCATTGTGCTTAGTGAAAAAAGCCAATATCAAAAGGACACATAGTATATTACTTCATGTATATAACTTTAATAAAATATACATATAGAAAACAGATTAGTTATTTCCAGAGGTTAGTGATTGTAGAGAAATGTGAGATGAATATGACTATAAAATGTGAGGAAGACACTTTTAGTGATGGAAGAGTTCTGTAACTCAATTGTAATAATGGTCACATTAATGAACACATGATAAAATTGACATAGACCTATGTATTCACATTGTACCAATGTCAATGCCTGGTCTTGATATTGTACTACATTATACAAGATGTAACTCTTGGAAGAAACTGTGTAGAATGGTACATGAGACCTTTGTATTTGAAACTTCCTATGGATCTGTGATCTTTTCAAAATAAAAAGCTAAAAAATGCTAAATGTTCGATAAATAAAATAGTAACTACCTTTCATCCAATTCTTACCGTATAAAATTGCTTCACATACATTAACTCATACAATTCAATCTATAGCAGGATCGTATTGATGCCATTATTATTCCTAATTTACAGCCTAGTAGCTTGTTCAAGGTCACATAGTTAATAGGAGGAAGGGTTATGATTTTAATCCAATAACCAGCTCCAGAGGATGTGCTCCCAATCGACACATCACAGCGTTTCTCAAAAATAATTCCGGACGGAAGGAAAGAAGGGAGAGAAGGAAGGGAGGGAGGGAGGGAGATACAATAGCCTGTATATTTACTCAAAGTGAAGACATCATAAAACCCTTTTAACAAACACAGCCTGAGTTTTCAAATTCCCTCTCCATTCAACTTCCTTGACTATAGAGTCCTAATCAGGGTTAAGGGAAGGAGAAATCAAACTAAAGATCATAATGCTGCATGTATGTGGCATTGCATTGCTGGAGTTCTCTGAGTAAACCTTTCTAGAGATGGACATTTTGCACTCTATTGGAAAAGTTATCTTAGTTATAATGTTTCTGAAGATGCATTTGCCATAATGAAAGTAAGCGGTCACATACAATTTGATAGACACCAGCACAACTGACAGGAAAAACTTGGTGAAGTTGAAGGAACTGCCTTTGTTGTATCTAATATTCTGTCACCCCAGATCTATCTTCTTAAATCTCCACATTACTTAGCCTAACCCCATTTTTTTCTATTTTCTAAAAGAACCCACCACATTGATCAGGTGGATTTATTCACATTTTTTCCAAAAATGCTAGGTACATTCCTTCCTAAATCCATCAGTGAGTTACAGTCCGTGTTCCCCATGGATGAACTATGTTCACCAGTTATGACTCTTAGGGGGAACTTCACAAAAGATCGTCAGTGGCATCTATTGGTACCTGTTGGACATTACCTAAAAATTTAGCAACCAACAGATGCTATTCTTATACCTGTTGGTCATGCCCAGGTAGTTACATGTAAAATAATTACACAGAGTTTGAAAATTTCAAGATGTTTGCCCACCTGTATAGTGCCCTTCACTCTCCTCTCCAGCTCTCCAAATATTATCCATAATTCAAAGACCAGTTCAGTCCTACAGGCATATTCCCAGAATAACTTCCCTGAAAATATTGCTTAAATTAATGAAGAACATCTATGGGCAATGCATCTTCAGTAAGATCTAGTGGAAAAAAAGAAACGAAAAAATTTCAATACAATGTGATGAAGATTTTAAATTGTTTCTCTCTTGCGAATTTCCATTGCTTGTTTGAACATTCAGGAGAATAGTACTCCTTTCCCATTAAATGTATAAATAAATGTAAGAATGAAGGTTGGCCCTCCCTCCAAATTCATTAAACATTAAATTTTTTAAAGTAAAAGATATGAGGGCTGTAAAAAAATTAAAATTTGTAATTACTTCCAATATAGAAAATAATTGAAATAGATAAAAACACAACCAAATAGAAATGGATATTGCTTAAAATCACTTTTTTTTTTTTTTTTTTTTTTTTTGAGACAGAGTCTCACTCTGTGGCCCAGGCTGGAGTGCAGTGGCGCAATCTCCACTCACTGCAAGCTCCGCCTCCCGGGTTCACGACATTCTCCTGCCTCAGCCTCCCGAGTAGCTGGGACCACAGGCGCCCGCCACCTCGCCCGGCTAGTTTTTTGTATTTTTAGTAGAGACGGGGTTTCACCGTGTTCGCCAGGATGTTCTCGATTTCCTGACCCTGTGATCCGCCCGTCTCGGCCTCCCCAAGTGCTGGGATTACAGGCGTGAGCCACCGCGCCCAGCCTAAAAATCACCTTCTTAATTAAATTAGTATCAAAAGTGAAATTACTGTTCTATCCATATTGGTGACATTACTTCTTAAATTATTCAAATGAAAATATATTCTACGGCCGGGCGCGGTGGCTCACGCCTGTAATCCCAGCACTTTGGGAGGCCGAGGCGGGCGGATCACAGGGTCAGGAGATCGAGAACATCCTGGCGAACACGGTGAAACCCCGTCTCTACTAAAACTGCAAAAAAATTAGCCGGGGGTGATGGCGGCGCCTGTAGCCCCAGCTACTCGGGAGGCTGAGGCAGGAGAATGGTGTGAACCCGGGAAAGTGGAGGTTGCAGTGAGCCGATATCGCGCCACTGCACTCCAGCCTGGGTGACAGAGCCAGACTTTGTCTCAAAAAAAATAAAAATAAAAATAAAAAGAACATATATTCTACCTGTGAGTTCAGGAAAAATTGACCATAAAGGAATGGTATCATACACAAACAAATATAGCTCACAGTTTTCGCCTAGCAATGAAGTGTTTACAGAACAAGTTACAGATTATTCTGCAATACGAAACAAATCTAAAGTGTTTTTAATCTTAAAATTCAAATTAGAAGTGAAATGATGTTCTTATTTCAGCAATGAATACAGAAGTGAAATGACTTGATTTTTCTGACGACTGTATTTTTCAGTGTTCATCTGGGTTTAATACTTTAAAGATTCCCTTTTATTCCTTAACTAATATTCTGTTTGTGAATGTAAACACCTTTTTCAGTTCCACTTATTCTGCAGAAGGACCCTTCCACATCAAGGATTAACACAATATGCATCATGGGTTCAAAAAGTTCAATTTGCAGCTCTCCTTAGCAAATCATGAGAACCATCTGGACTGACTGATGTGGAGATTGAAAGTAACTGATCCTGCCATTGAGAAGCTTTTTGAAACATGAAATTAAACAAGACGATATTAAGCATTCTGAAGTTCATCAGAGTGGCACATCAAATGTGTTACTAGCTGTTCATTTTCCTTCGTATTTTTATGAAGACCCTTGACTAGCAGAATGGAACAGAAACAGAAGGTAAAATAGCGAGCTATTGATGCAGTGATCAAAGACACACAGCTGGTTTACTTTGTTATAATAAGCATTTTATGTGGTACATGAAGACTTTGATCCCTTGATAAATGTCATTTGTAGGTGAGCAATTATTAATAGGATTGTAAGACTTAATATGCAAGGATAACCATTAATACAAGTAGACTCTTGTAAAGTGAATTAGCAATCATTTTACTTATGAATAAACACATACTATTTCAGGTCATTTTCTTATTGTTTCTTGAAAAAAGTCTTTTACAAGTCCAGTTAAATGTTATCTAATTTTCGCATCATATTTCATGGTTAACAAGGCTTATTTTCTTTCTTTACTGATTTTAAAAGCTAAATTTCACTGGGGATATATCTTTTGTTTAAGGCTGGGTAACTGATAACCTAAGCCAAGACCCAAAGTTTGTTATTTTCTTTATTTCCAGCACACAATATTTTCCATCATGGTATATAACATCTTGCTAAAGAAGCAATGTTTTTTTAGCAAGACAATTGAAAAGCATGAACATTGGTTTACTAGAAAGATTTTTATTGTTCCATATTATTTACAACTATTTGCTTATTTCCATGTATAAAATGGTATTGATTCAATAGACTTCTTCCACATTTGCATGATATTCAGCTATACCACTAACTCAGGCACTATCCATATGACTCCAGAATTAAAGCAATATCTGACAAGAGGGTCCAGTGTGACCTCCCAACTGAATTAGAAGATAGGCATTTTGTGATTTGAGGAAGACATCCTGTGAATTTACAAATGTCCAGGAAGTGATACAAAAGAAAAACAAAAGACTTCAGTCTAGTTAAAAGTAGTGCCACTATTTGTTGAAATGCAGAAAGCTGTAATAAGTATCATTCCGAAATCTGGGGATAAGGTACAGAAAATGGCATCTCCCAATATAATCTTGGACATATTTGTCATTAAGGAACACAATGAAATATGACAAATTGTACAGCAAATTTAAAAAATTGCTAATAACACCTTCCTTTCTTGTTCAGATGATGCTCTGAGACATTGCCATTTATTTTGACTGCCTCTTTTTAAACAAACTTCCACTTAGGAACTTTAAAACCATCTATAAACCAATAGTCACAAAATAAGTGGGGAACTCAGTGTCTAAGCATTGTTGTTCTGCCAGACACAGTACTGTGCACTTACATAAATGCTATGATTTGAGCATGACAATAATGAAATAGGAATTGTACTTTTATTCCATTTTTACAGGTGAAAGAAATTGAGGTCTATAAAATAAATAATATGTTCAAATTCATAAGGGTTTTGATTTTAGAACTTTTAGATTTTTTGTTTAATACCTATTATTTTTAAATAATTCGACTCAACTCAGAAGTTAAAAAATACTAAAAGGAATGACCGTGTTATTTCCAGCCAGCTTTTCCCAATGATTACATCTAACTTAACCTAGTACATTGCCAAAGTCAGGAAATTGACATTGTTTCTATACCATTAACTCAGGTTCAGACCCTATTCATATTTTGAAGGATTTTACATGTACTCTTGTGTAGGTGTGTGTGAGTGCATGTGTGATGTGTGTATAGATCTATGAAGTGTGGATTTATGTAACCATTACCGTAATCTGGATGCAGAACAGCTCTATCACCACAAAGAAAGTGCGACATGTTTTCAGGTTATCCCACACTAATCACATCTTCCAACCAACCCTAACCCTTGGCAGCCACTGATCTGTTCTCCATCACTAGGATTATGCTATGTAATTCAGGTATTTTTGAAGCCAAAACTCATGAGGTTGCAAAATAAATAATAATGTTTTATAAAATGTTATTTTCAGTCTTTATAAATGGCACACTGTAGCACATATTCCAATGTGCTATACATGTGTAGGTGGCAAAGTTTGAACATGGATCTAAGTGCCTGAATGTAAAAAATATTGTACGCTTTTATCACAACATCCCCATTTGTAATCTTTTCCCCCAAAAGCTAGTAGTAGTGATGTTTGCTTTCTCTTATTTAAACTATCAGAATTATAGTCATTACTAATTGAAAGTGTGTTTGAATAATGCCTGATTGCACTTACATAAGGTATCTAAAATAGTTAAACTCCTAGAAACAGAGTAGAATACTGGTTGCCAGGGACTGGAAGGAGGGGAAATGGGGGTTGCTATTCAATGGGTATAAAATTCAGTTATAACAGATGAATAAGTTCTGGAGGTATGCTGTCAACAGAGCACCTATAGTTAACAAGATTGTATTGTGCAGTTAAAAATTTATTAAGAGGATATGTCTCATGTTAAACATACCTACTTAATTAACAGAAAAAAGCATGGAATAGTTTATGCATAAAAATTACATATATGCCTGAATTTCACATTTCGTTTCACAAATTGAACTGGTGCTGAAAAGGTATTTTTATATTGAAAAACATCTAGCTGAAGGAGAAGTTACAAATGAGGGATCATTCATAAATAAAATATCATCCTAGGGACTGCTGCTGTTTTTCTATTTTGAATGCCCTCCACAATTAGTCTTACTAATTACTTTGACTCAATGCAAAATAATGATTTCTCAAGAGACAATAGAGAGTAGAGAATAAGTCCATTCTTGAGAAAATTTGTAGTTAGTCAAAGTAATTTTTCATCCTCTTTTCTTATTTAAACCTCAAGTACTCTCTGAGACTCTCTGCTCTTCTTTTCTAGTGTAAATTATGCCAGCTATCCAGAGAGTCAGGGCTTTCTCTAACCGCTCCTCCCTAGAGATGTCAACAGACTTTTACTCAGCTAGACTGTCTTGTTGTCTGTCTTCATATCAAATTCACAAGACCTGTGGACCATTCTCTTAGGCCCTTGCGGGGCAGTGCATAATATATTCCATGCTAATTATCTAATGAAGTTCACTAAGTTAATATTTTATGATACCACATAAAATATTCTTAGATCTAACGGTACAAAAATTTCCAATTATGGGCCGGGCACGGTGGCTAGCACCTGTAATCCCAGCACTTTGGGAGGACGAGGTGGGCAGATCATGAGGTCAGGAGATCTAGGCCATCCTGGCTAACACTGTGAAACCTCATCTCAACTAAACATACCAAAAAAGCTGGGAATGGTGGCAGGCACCTGTGGTCCCAGCTACTTGGGAGGCTGAAGCAGGAGAATGGCACAAACCCGGGAGGTGGAGCTTGCAGTGCACCCAGATCAGGCCACTGCACTCCCACCTGGGTGACAAAGCGAGACTCCGTCTCAAAAAAAAAAAAAAGAAAGAAAGAAAATCCAATTAAGTCACTCCTTTGAATTACATCTAAAGGCTAATTTAAAGAGGGTATCACAAAAATAGAAATGATAGTGACAGAAAATGGTCCCAATCTTCACTGCACTGTTGCTGAGACCACCTTGCCATTCATGATTATAGAATGCCTTTCAGGTAACATAAAAAGAGCCAGTGTTAAAATGGAAGCTTACTACACCCATGTGTAATAGGCAGGACCTCTATTATTATTCATAGTTTACAGATGAAGCAGTTAGATTCGGCCCAGGTCACTGGCTTATTAAATGACAGGCTAAGACAGAACCAAGTTTTATTCTCAAATAAGACCATAAAGAAGAGGACTGATCCAAATGAATTATAAACATTTCTTACAGCCCCAGTAACAATAATTGATAAGCTAATGATTTCTTTAATAAAAATCTGATAGGACAAGTAGAATGTAACAGAATCAACATGATCTGTTAATCAGATTTGGGTAGTAGTTGGTAGCTAAATTTTGGATACTCATGGACATAAAGATGACAATATTTATGACTTTAAAGATGACCATTCCACAGTTTCAGAATTTCTACAGAGAAAGAGATGAAGGAGCTTTCTGAAGTGATTGAAACTGTGTGAAGATGAATTATTTGATTGATAAACTGCTATCATTCTAAATTGACTTTGATTTCTGAAAAAAAATCCATAAGGATGAAATATGTATTGAATGGAAATCATATTTTGTTTTTCCATTTTTTACCTAATAAAAAAATCAGAAAAACAGATTTTTTAAAAAAAAAAAAAGAAAAGATGACAATAATAGACAATGGAGACTACTAGAGGCAGTAGGGAGGGCAGCCAGGGTTGAAAAACTACAGGGTACTAAGCTTCATACCTGCGTAATGAGATCCATCATACCCCCAAACCTCAGCATGGCACAAAATACCCAGGAAACAAACCTGCCTGCACACCCCCTGTATCTAAAATACAATTTGAACTTAAAAAAAAAAAACTAAAAAATAAATAGAGCATATCATTACTCTTTGAGTAGGACATTGTTTTAATTTGGGCTGCCATAACATATTTCCATAGAATAGGTAGTTTAAATGAAAGAAATATACCTTCTCACAAGTCTAGAGGCTAAATGTGTCCAAGATCAAGGTGCTGTCAAGTTGGTGTCTTCTCCAGCCTCTCTCATTGGCTTGTAGAGGGCTATCTTTTCCACGCATCTTCACTTCATCTTCCCTCTGTACCTGTTTGTGTTCAAATTTCCATTTTAGCTTAATTTAGCTTTACCTCTTTAAAGATCATGTCACCAAATACTGTCACTGTATTTTAGGTACTGGGAGTTAGGAACTCAGCATATGAATTTTGAGTGAACACATAAGGCAAGGGTGAAATAGAGCGATTATTTAAAAGGCTATTGCATTATCTAAAGGAAAAATGTTTTCTAATTGGACTAGAACACGGGTTATGAGATTCAGTAATTATAAAAGTTATATAAAGAAAGGAATTATACTGCTTATCAATGTTTTTTCATGAACTCCTCCAAACATTTTAGATTCCCTACCGTTTTCCCCCATGCTAACTATAATCCATGCATTAGGTCACCCAACTGGATATTCAAAAGATAGAATTCAATGTTGGTGTGTCTGGTTCCAAAGATCACATTCTGTCCTTCATAGCGTGCTTCCTGGAGGTTGACTTTTATCCTCCTAGAGTTATTTAATAGCAAGTGAATAAATATATGTTAATTAGGAAGCCTTTGATCATAGAGTGATTATATATGTTTTCCTAAAGATTATAATGTATATTTACTTTGCTTTTATATAGAATACATATCAGTAGTAACTGGACTTGAATTGAGACTTTCTGTACAACAGTTCTTTATTTAGTCTCTATTGTTTATCGGGTTTTATAATAAATACTGGGAGGAATCAGAAGTGACTGTCTTTGCTTTGAGGGAATTTCCCATGATGTTGAGAAGAAAGGTAATATGCACACACAAATATGGTATTTGCCATGAACCAAATGAGTTAGCTGACAAATCGTGCTAGAGGAGTTCAGATGAAGAAAGCAGACAATCACCCCAGGCTTAGAAAAAGGAAAAAAGGATGAAGCTTCACTTCCAAGAATCTACAAATCCAATTTAAAAAAAGACAAAACCTAATAATACCATGTTACAAAAGTAGACTTCTTTTATTCTAGGTAGGCAAGGGTCTTCTTTTCTGAAGTCCTGTGTGAATCTTAGTCTTACAGTTTTAGGTTTCCAAAGATTGCTATTACATAAAAACACAGAGAGCATCCTGTGTTTTTCCTTCCTAGCAGTCTTCACATTTTCATTTTGTTTGTTTTTTTAACAGCAGCATCAGTTGGTAATTGGCAAGCATCAGGAAAGCAGGGATGACTTATATCTGTTTTCATTCCATTTTCACTCCTTCAGCACATAGAAAATAGAGTGAGAAAGAAGTCAGTAGATTAGGTTCAAAGGCATAAAATGTGGCAAGAATAGCAATCAGGTAAGACATTTGCGTAAAATGAGATGATTGCAGGGTAGTTTTAAAAGTCATTTCCCTGATGAAAATATGGACTGTTGTGCACACTATTTCATAGACTTTGTGTTTGTTAAAGGTCTTAACCAAAAATTATCAAAGATTTCTCATATTAATAAATGTCAATAACATCATATTAATGGCTCTATAAAGACCTTATTCTGTGATTGTATCATAATTCAACAAGTGCCCTATTGTTGAACACTTAGACTCTTTCTGATTATTTCTTTACAAAAAATGCTATATTATACATTTTTGTATGTACTTTTAAGATATGAAATTGGTAGGGCAAGAGATGTGAATAAATGTAAGGTCTTTGATAAATACTGTCAGAATTCTCTCCATAGAGGATATGATAAAGCATCTTTTCATTTGAAGGAACAAGAATAACTGCTATGTGCTTCTGAGACTTCCAGTACTTTTTTGGTTTTGAGTTTTATTGTTGTTTATTTGGTTTTTTGGAGGTTTTCTGTTTTGTTTTATAAGTAGGTTTCAGTATTACTTAGTGATCAGTCATGGTGGATATTTGAAGAATAATTTCTCTCTTTCAGATTATTCCTCTAACACTACAAGCAAGTATCACTGTGTTCTTTCTCTAAAGGAAAATATAAAGCATAGACAAATTAAATGCTGCTCAGATTCTAAAACTTTGAAAACACAACAATGGAGAAAACAAATAGAAAGTTTGTAGCTACTCAATGACAAGCATTGAGTGAATCCCAGTATGCCTATTTTTGCATAGAATGAAAAAAGACACAGCAGGTTCCTTTGAAACATCAAAGTGAGAAAATTGACTACAGCTTTAACAGCCTTCAAAGAAATTTTGGCAGAATGAAAAAGTATGCATAATTGAGAAAAGTACCCTAATCTGTAGAATAAAATAGGTATAAAAAGAGGCTAAACAAAAATGCTGCTGCCTGTTCTTTCCACAACAATTTTCCACCTGTCCCTGACTGCTGTGTTTAGGGAATCCAAGTTTAGAGCTGAAAAAAATAGGAGGTTGGAGAGTTTAGGACGAAGGCAGTGTAGGGCTGTGTAAATTGCAGAGAACTTGGAGCCGGAAGACTTGAGCGGCATGCAATTGTGGGTGGGCTATGAAGTCGGGGAGCCTGGCTTTAAATCCCAACTCAGACATGTACTAATCCTATGATCCCAGGCAAATACCATATCCCCTCTTTGACTCAGTTTCTACATTTTTAAATAGAGATAAAAATAGTGCTTTATGGCTGGGCGCAGTGGCTCAAGCCTATAATCCCAGCACTTTGGGGGGCCGAGGTGGGCGGATCACGAGGTCAAGAGATCGAGATCATCCTGGCTAACACGGTGACACCCCATCACTCTCCTAAAACTGCAAAAAATTAGCCGGGCATGGCGGGCGCCTGCAGTCCCAGCTACTCGGGAGGCTGAGGCAGGAGAATGGTGTGAACCCGGGAGGCGGAGCTTGCAGTGAGCCGAGATCGCGCCACTACACTCCAGCCTGGGCGACAGAGCGAGACTCCGTCTCAAAAAATACATAAATAAAATAATAAAAACAGTGCCTTACTTTCTCAGTGCCCGACTCATATTATTTATTAAATATTAGCCAGTGTTCTATTATATAACTAGATTGGAACTAGACACGTCACCTTACTTTGTGTCTCAATTTCTTCAACTGTAAAATGAAGTAGTTAGACAATGTGAGCATGTGATATCACAACCAGATGTGAAAGTCTGTGGTCCTGTCAGAACAGCTTAGAGTAGGTTTGGAAATTATTTGAAACCAGCAAAGTGAATATGAAAATAAAGAATTTGAAGCACAGTAGGAGAGAAAAGGAGAGAGGAGAAATAAAAAAAGACACTTTTACAGAAGGATTTTTTATATCTGCATTTATCCTCTGAAACTATAATTATATCAAATATATGATTGATTGCATAGGCAATAAAGTTACTCTAAAATAGTCATTTGTGCACTGCAAGAAGAGTGGCTTTTTCCAACTTCCTTTTGTAAGCCAAAAAGTGAATGAGTCAGATCTCAAGTGATTTAGAGATTTTGCTTTGCAAGGTGGAGGATACTTGCAAAGGGAAAATAGGAGGTTGGAGAGTTTAGGACATAGGCAGTGTAGGGCTGTGTAAATTGCAGAGAACTTGGAGCCGGAAGACTTGAGCGGCATGTAACTGTGGGTGGGCTATGAAATCGCGGAGCCTGGCTTTAAATCCCAACTCAAACATTTACTAATCCTATGATCCCAGGCAAATACCATATCCCCTCTTTGCCTCAGTTTCTACATTTTTAAATAAAGATAAAAATAGTGCCTTACAGCCCGGAAAAAGAAGCACAAGTCACAAGTAGGCGGTGTCCCGTGCTTTTTCTAAAGAGGGCTTCGGGAACTTCAATATTTAAAGGAGAAAGAGCAAGCAGGCAGGAAATTAAAACCAGGGAGGAAAAGAAAGAGAGAGAGTAGGCAAGGAAGCTAATTGCTACATTCTTGCGAGGCTCTGATTAGTTCTCACTGAGTCTATATGTTACATGTGGCAAAAAAAAAAAAAAAAAGGAAAGAGTCAGTTGTGCATTCATCCTCGCTCTCAGTAAATCTACATTTTACGTAAGTTAAAGTAAGCATGTGAAATTACAGCTATCTGTTTGGGAACAAAAGGATGGCAATTTTTGAATGACTCAGGTTCCAAGCTTAATTTTTCTTTGTCATAGTGAGTTTGGGGTCCCGAGATTTTATTTTCCTTTCACACTTTCTCCCAATATAAAGCTTCCTCATAGACGCCTTCTTTTTTCAAACATTTACAACCCTCATGGTTTTCTCTCCTTTTAAGTACAGAAAAACATAATACTGTGTAATAATCTTATCTGTCTTAAATACAAGACTGCTTAGGATTCACTTAAAATTTAAAAATGGCTCCACATTCCTGGTTTTCAGCTGGATTGTGATTTCCACCACAAATCAGAGCTTTTTAACATTGAGTTTGAGTTTCACAGACCCAGTAAAGTGGAAATATAGACTTTTTCTTAAGACAGTGTTATGACAGTCCAAAGAATCATGGCCAAACTTAATTACCTGTTGTAAACATCATTGCAGTTTTTTACTGAACTATCAGACACTTTCCAGGGCTTATCACAACGTATACTCTAAGTAAATATTATGGGTCCAGGCACACTGGCCCAGGCCTATAATCCCAATGCTTCGAAAGGCCAAAGCAGGAGGATTGCTTGAGGCCAAGAGTTTGAGACCTGCCTGGCCAACATACCACAACCCCATCTCCAAAAAAAAATTTTTTTTTTAAATTAGCGAAGCATGGTGGCAGGTGCCTGTAGATCTAGCTACTTGGGTGGCTGAGATGGGAGGATCACCTGAGCCCAGGAGTAAGGTTACAGTGAACTATGTTCACACCACTGCACTCCAGCCTGGGTGACAGAGTGACACCCTGATTCTAAAAATAAAAAATAAATTTAAAACGCATAAATACGTAAATAAGTATTATGGAATCAGCAAATAAATACATTGAATAAACGATTGAGTAAAATTACTTGGTAATGAGGCCTTTCTTGTCTATCCTTACACAAAATAAATCCCCAGGCCCCCACATCCCCCTTACTATTCATATTTTCCTCCATACCATTCATAGTCATGTTGTACTACATATGTATTTGGTTATGGTCTTTCTCTTGCTGCTAGAATGTAAACTCCATGATAGAAGAGACGTTGTTGGTGTTTTCCTTTGTATTTTTTTCACTGCTTAATTCCCACTGCTTACAGTAAACACACAATAAATATTTACTATATGGATATTTAAGCAAGTCACTTCCCTTGATTTCTTCAAATTATTTATGTCACTTTGAAAGTAAAATCTCTCTTCTATACATCATTTTTCCTTCAATCTTCACTTTTAATATCTGTCACTGGCAAACTTAACACGTCTGCTCTTTGTCCAGGTCAACAATGAGAATTTTTAAGCACTTTATTCAATAAGTACTGAGGCTCCTCCATAATGGACACTCTACTATACATTTCTGCCTTACTTGTGGAATGTATTCAATGTAATTACGCCACACACATAGACGTCCAGATCCTTGTGTCAAACTTACTTTCCTTGGCTTTGTGGGAGAACATGTACTTTTATGAAGCTCAGTTTAAGGCAAATGTTTCATGAAAATACAAAACTGATGGATATATGTATGCAGGGGTCCTTCTTATACGTCTTTTATAAACAATGAGGTGGTATTTCTCCTTTAGTGTTTAATGTGTTTCATCAGATAATGCCCTACAAGTTTTATCAAAGCTTTCTGTCCACGTTTTGAGGTTGTATGAGAGTGAAAAAAAATGCAGTCTGCTGCTTCACTAATAAAACTAGGACAAAGGCCATTTAAACTTAAATATGTGAAAAACTTGCTTTTATTTCAAGCATTTTAAATGTCTAAATTTGGACTGGAGTAAAGACATTTCATAGAAAAACAGAAATATTTGTACTTGTTTATTTTTCAATCTTGATAACTTTTAATAGTTTACAGCCACAGTGGCAGCTTTTACATGTGTACATGTGTTTAAATATAGTTTCATACCATAAATAGCCATGTGGCAAAATACCCGCCTCTAGGCAAAAAAAAAAAAAAACAAAAAAACAAAAAAAACCTTTGCCATTACATAAACACCTTTAAGTAATACTGAAAATAGATGTGAGGTAACTTTTTATCTAAAGTGACTGTAGCCAACATTAAGACATATTCACTGTAACAATTCAAGTTTTAAAATCCTTGTTTTATAACTCTAAAATGTGCCTTTTAAAAAAACACATCTTTACATTTATTGCTATTGTACATTTATTTGGCAGGAAACAGGGATGTTTGATGTCTTACAATGATAAAATTATCCTATTCAATAGAATATTATCTCACATTCTGCATGACTTTTGAACATTCTATAAGACAATTACATAAGAGAAAAACCAATTTGTAGATATCTGAGTGAGTACAACCATTTAATAAATGTGAATAAAAACATTTCCGAACATTTTAATATACACTGCATTTTCTGATAGTAAGATTTTAGGTTAAAATAAGATCACAATTTAAAAAGTTTACCATTTTGAAAAAAATCATATCACTGTTTGCAATGCCATTTTCATACTTGAGATGCTAGTCCAACATATTGCTTATCCATTTGCTTTTGTTTGATTTTATTGTTATTAGATTCATGATAATGCTAAAATACACACACGCACACACACAATTACTTCGGTATTTTTTTTTTATTAAAAGCCCAAAGAAAAGTGGTGACAATGTTCAGTTGAAATTTTGAAATTGGGTTTTATAATTCTGCCCACGTAGCAAAAGTTGAAATGGTCGATGAAGATGTAGTTTTTGAAATAATGCAGCAAGTAGTAAAATCAACAAAACCAAGTGAAAATTATACAAGGAAACACAATAATAAGTTAACAAAGGAATTATATATAATACACTTTTTCTTCGTGTTGACAAGACATGATAAATCCTTTTTAATATTTTCCCATCTCATAAATAAATAAGCTTGCTTGTTAATACTTTGTCTAACTCTAATTTTTATTCTGTTACCAATGTCAGTAATACTTTATTTTTCATTATTTCTCTTATAAAGTGACTTCTGAACTTCCTAGTTTGTTTAAACTATCACAAGGTCAGAAAACCAAACACAGCATGTTCTCACTCATAGGTGGAAATTAAACAATGAGAACACTTGGACACAGGGCAGGGAACATGATACACCGTGGCCTGTCATGGGGTGGGGGGCCGGGAGGAGGGATAGCCTTGGAGAAATACTTAATGTAAATGATGAGTGAATGGGTGCAGCAAACCAACAGGGCACATGTAAACAAATGTAACAAACCTGCATGTTGTGCACATGTACCCTAGAACTTAAAGTATAATAAAAATAAATACATAAATAAAATTAAATTAAAAGGTAAATGCAAACATATTAATCATAAGTAAATGAAATATCTGATGATCTCATTATGTCTGGTAGTAATGTCATCTCTGAGTACTTAAATATTCATCTATATATTCCGTTGCTAAATTTCCCTTTATTTCTCTTTTATATTAAACTTTTTTTTAGAGAGCGCAAGTCCAAATCATCTTTTATTAATGTAGAAAGGTCATATTTAGCAAAAGACACAAGGCAGGGAAGTGTCAGGCCTGAGGCCTGAGCCCCTGCTGAGGGAGAAGGAGGCTGGGGGCACGTGGGAGAAGTGCTGGGAAGGGCTGAGTGGTGGGGGCCGCAGAAAGTTCCAGTGGGCAACATTGTGGGCAGATCATGGGTGGGACTCACGGGGACCTCGCTGCTAACTCTTGTTGCTTTGGCAGAGTGGGGTGGGGGGAAGGGAGGATCGTTAGTGCTGCCACCTGGAGTGAGAGCCGCCCCTTGGTTCCTGAGGGCACCATCAAGGGACACAGGACAGGAAGCCCAGGATGGTTAGTGCAGCTAGGGATGAGGGCCAGGGAGAAGCAGATGCCCTGGAGTGGCCGGGAAAAGTCCAGACACGGAGGCTTAGGAGCTTCCTGTTAAGTGCGTGGGTTCCGCCCTGTCTCTGCCAGGCACTCTGACTAGGGATGGATGATCTCCCTCTTCAGGTGCTCCGTGGTGGTCTTGCTCCCAGCAAAGGTGGTCCGGATCCCTTTGCCCATCTCCCCTGTGACCGACAGCAGTTCCCTGTGGGTGCTCTGGGAGCCCTGGGTGCCAGGTGGTTTCATGGCCTGTATGCAGCCGATGGAGGCGGTCCAAAGTCGTTAAATAGCGGTCTGAAAGGGACAGCAGCTCCTGGCACTGAGCCCGACGGCGACGGGACACTTCCTGTAGGGACCGGGGTGCCCAGCCCAGGGGTGCTGGAGCCTGGGGTGCTGCTGGGGGCAGGCGTGATGGGTTTGTAGGACATCCTCAACTCCTGGGCGCTGGGGATGCCAGCAGGCCGCTCCTCGGGGGTTGGCTGCCTGGCCGCTCAGTCGAGATCTGATTTGCAAGCTGGCTGCACGCCCCCTACTAAATCTGTGTTGAATTTTTTAACTGCAGTTTTTATTAATCTAAATACAGTTCAGATATTCTCGATGAAAATTTCACATTTGAGTTAGTTGAGACATACTAAAATGTAAAATAAACAATGGATTTCAAAGATTTCATATGAAAAAAGAATGCAAACTATCTCTAGTAATTTTTACATTGATTACATGTTGACACAGTATTTTGGATATATTGAGTTAAAATATGCAATTTTTTTTTTTAAATCTATGCTACATTTTTGTTAAAAAATTTAAATAAACTATGAAATTACTTCTTGGGATAGAAAAGGGGACATTATTAAATATATACCTAAATTTTTTCAAAAACGTATCTTTAACAAAAACACATTTTCAAACAAAAAAGTATTTTAATTTTGAATAGGTAAAATAAACTTATTCCTGCTGAAATTCAATCCTGGCATGATTTCTTTTTTATGCATTTGAGGACTCTGTTTATAACCCAGATAAAACATAAAGCTTATGAAACTCCTCTGAGAATGTCGAACACAAATTACCTGTATAGATATCAGGGTGCAGATGATGCTGAGGCCGGGCTGGCTGAAGAAGAGCAGGATGAAGATGCTGTACTGGCACAGGGGCTGGCCCCAGGTTACCCGTCCTTCATGTACGTGGCGATGGTCACCTGGCTCACCAGCAAAGTGAACAACAGGTCGTTGGTGGCCAGCCGCATACCAGTGTGTAGAAGGCGGTCTCCTTCTGCTCCTCGCGCGACTTGCACAGCAACACGATGGCCACCAGCTTGCCCACCACCCCGAAAATGGACGGTCCCAGGCTGTCCAGCAGATTGGGCTCCAGGTGAGGGACACATTGACCTAGGAAGGGGTTAACATGACGGTGGCTGGTGGTGTGCAGCCCTGGAGTGTGAAGCTGAGTCTGGGGTGATAGAAGAGAGACAAAGCCTCCATGAGTGAAATGACCACCTGCAGGATGTCAGAGCCACGCCCAGGAAACGGGATGCTAACATGACAAGGGAGGATCTCAGTCCCACTCTCTGGATTGCAACCACTTACCAACTGCAGCCACCCAAATCTCCAGGCTCGCTCTGCTCCTGCCAGCGGCACACCATTGCTGATCTTAATATGTATAAACTGAGCCTCACATTCCTCTTCCTCTCCCCCGCTCCCCCTCACACGCCTACCTCACTACTCTGACAAGAGCCATCTTCAGGGAAAGGTAACTCCCTAGTATTATTCCTGACAGATTCTGAGTTAATAAAATGCTCATGGAAACCCTGGAAGACAATTTGGAGAGTGTTCTCTTTCCTCCCTGGCTCCGCTGGCAGTGCCCCATCTCCACGCCTTCTACCCAATGGCCCAAATCCCATGTCACGTGTAGCGGCCCCAGTGGTGGCCTCTGCACGACCCCCCATGGTCAGCCCTCAGCTGTCCTGGACCAGCCTCCAGCCTGCCTTCACCTCCTCCTGCTCAGCCTGGAAAGTGCCAGGGCTTTGGCTTCTGAGAGCCAGGTCTCAGTGGCTGCGATTTAGGGATCTGAGGTCAGAGTAGCCAGTTTTCAAAAACGTGGGAAACAAGAGGGACAGCGGGATGGATCTGGAAAGAACAGTGCTGGGTTACTCGTTCAATTTTTTTCCTGCCTTCAAACATGAGTCCCAGCTTTGCTGTGCCCCCCGGTGTAGGCTGTGGGAGGACAGCTTCCAGGTGTGCGCCGCACGCGCAGGTGGCAGGAAGCCTGGGTCCCGGGTCTGGCCGCTGTCCGCCCCAGCCGCTAGCAGTGTCAGCAGCTACTGATGTTGGCGGCTGCCGCTCACTGACATTTATAAAGTACTCCACCCTTGGCTGGGTGCGGAGGCTCACGCCTGTAATCCCACCACTTTGGGAGGCCAAGGCGGGTGGATCACCTGAGGTCAGGAGTTGGAGACCAGCCTGGCCAATATGGCAAAACCCTGCCTCTACTAAAAATACTAGAATTAGCTGGGTGTGGTGGCAGGTGCTTGTAATCCCAGCTACTGGGGAGGTTGAGGCAGGAGAATCGCTTGAACCCGGGAGGTGAAGGTTACAGTGAGCCGAGATCAGGCCATTGCATTCCACCCTAGGCAAAATGAGCGAGACTCTGCCTCAAAAAAACAAAACAAAACGAAACAACAAAAACCCCTGCTCCTCCACCCCCTAACATCGGAATACAGCAGAACATTTAGGTACCCACAGAACATAAACCAAGATGGTCTGTGTCCTGCATTTTAACAAACATTAGAGTTTTAAAAGAACTGAAATCATGTAGAATGTATCCTCCAGCCAAAATGGCATCCAATTAAAAATAAAAAAGATAACAGCAAAATCTTAAATACTTGAAAGATAAACAGCACACATTTTAGTTTTGTTGGTTTTTTTCTTTTTTACATTTTTATTTATTTTATTTTAAGTTCTGGGGTACATGTGCAGGATGTGCAGGTTTGTTACACAGGTAAATTTGTGCCATGGTGGTTTGCTATACATATCAACCCATTGCCTTGGCATTAAACCCAGCACGCATTAACTATTTTTCCTGATGCTCTCCCTCTCCTGCCCCCATCCAGGGGCCCCATTGTGTGTTGTTTCCTTCCCTGTGTCCATGTGTTCTCATTGTTCAGGTCCTACTTCTAAGTGAGAATATTAGGTGTTTCGCTTTCTGTTTCTGCATTAGTTTCCTGAGGATAATGGCTTCCTGTTCCATCCATGTCCCTGCAAAGGACATGATCTCATTCTTTTTTTATGGCTGCATAGTATTCCATGTTGTATGTGTACCGCATTTTCTTCATCCAGTCTATCATTGATGGACATTTGGATTGATTCCATGTCTTTGCTATTGTGAATAGCGCTAAACAGCAAGCACACTCCTAAGGGAAACGTCTCAAGGGAAACTATTAAATATATTAAACTGAATAAAAATACGACATATCACACTTGATTCAACACAGGTAAAGCCAGTGCTGGCAGGAAAATGTGTTTCACTAAATGTGTATGATGGAAAAGTAGAAATTTCTCAAATAAAATTTCAGCTATCACATCAAGAAAGTAGAAAATAGTAGCAAACTAAAACCAAAACAAATATAAGAAAGAAGCCTGAGCTCTGACCAGCAGCCGTGGCCACCCGCAACAGCACTACCACGAGTGTCTTGTGGGCTTTCCTCAGAGGAGCCTGTCAGCATCCTCCAGTTCCAGGCACTCTAGCCCCTGTCCTGCTTCAAGAGGCTTTTTCCAACCAGAGGCCTCTCCTCGATGGCCTGAAGGCTCGGCCAGTTCCCACGAAGTTTGCCGGGAACGCAAGGCTGTCACTGATATTCGTGGCACCAAGACTTGTGCGCAGGTTGCACACATTGACCACTGTCTGTGCCACGTGCAATGACGCCGCCTGAGGCGCGCACACCGCACGCGCACCCCCGTAACGGCTTGGCTAGCCTGTAACGGCTAGGCCTGGCTCTGCGTTCCTGGCTTGGCTTGGCGTTCCTCGCTTGGCTCGGCGTTAATCGCTTTGCCCGGTGTTTCTCGCTTGGATTGACGTTTCCTCCATCGCGTTCCTTTGCTGGGCTTGACCTTTTCGCTGCTGGGCTTGGCATTCCCTTGGCTGGGTTGGGTGTTTCCTTTGGGCGGGGCGGGGCGGGGCGGGGGTTGGCCCTTCCTGGGTGGGGGGGGGGACGTGGGATCACCCCGGGTGGGCGTGGGCTTTCCCCGGCTGGGTGTGGGTTTTCCCGGGTGGGGTGGGCTGGGCTCGCCTGCTGGGGTTGGCAGGTTTTGGCTGGGATTAACCTTTGTCTTCAAACAGATCGGAAACCCAGAATTTCCTGCTAGTTGGTGAAACTGGTTGGTAGACGCAATGTGCTCGCTAGTACCGGCCTCCCCTGGCTGTTCAAAGCAGATGGTGGCTGAGGTTTCTTCAATACCGGCTGCCTCCACCGTGAAGAAGCCATTTGGTCTCAGGAGCAAGATGGGCAAGTGGTGCCACCACTGCTTCCCCTGCTACAGGGCCAGTGGCAAGAGCAACGTGGGTGCTTCTGGAGACCAGGACGACTCCGCTATGAAGACACTTAGAAGCAAGATGGCCAAGTGGTGCTGCCACTGCCTCCCCTGCTGCAGGAGGAGCGACAAGAGCAACGTGGGCACTTCTGGGGACCACCATGACTCTGCTATGAAGACACTTAGGAGCAAGATGGCCAAGTGGTGCTGCCACTGCTTCCCCCGCTGCAAGGGGCGCGGGGAGAGCAACGTGGAAGCTTGGGAAGACTACGACGACAGCGCCTTCATGGAGCCCAGGTACCACGTCCCCTGCTGCAAGGGGCGTGGGGAGAGCAACGTGGAAGCTTGGGAAGACTACGACGACAGCGCCTTCATGGAGCCCAGGTACCACGTCCCCAGCTGCAAGGGGCGCGGGGAGAGCAACCTGGAAGCTTGGGAAGACTACGACGACAGCGCCTTCATGGAGCCCAGGTACCACGTCCCCAGCTGCAAGGGGCGCGGGGAGAGCAACGTGGAAGCTTGGGAAGACTACGACGACAGCGCCTTCATGGAGCCCAGGTACCACGTCCGTGGAGAAGATCTGGACAAGCTCCACAGAGCTGCCTGGTGGGGTAAAGTCCCCAGAAAGGATCTCATCGTCATGCTCAGGGACACTGACGTGAACAAGACGGACAAACAAAAGAGGTAACCGGGCCTGGGCTGGGAGGAGGCGGGACGTGGGGGGATGATGGGGGCATACCCTCCTGGAGGGATCGGGGTCCTGGCTTTCTGTTCCTCCGCAGGCCCCACACCACCCTGGGTGTGGAAACCTCAGAGAGGTCAGGGCACAGGCCCTTTATGAACAACAACACAGAAACAAAACTTTAGCTGATTTCCTATCCGATTATAATTTCCCTTATAGAACACTAATAGACTGTATGAAAGTGACTTAACTCGCAAAATCAAGTCGATGCAGCAGATTATTTTTAACGTACACATTTTTAAACAATGTTCTATACATTATAGAAAGGTGTATATTGAGAACTAAGTCCCATAATATATCAACTTCTGGGCTAAATATTTTTCAAATAAAATCCAATATGGATTTGATATCAATGTACCCTATGTAAATATGTCCTTTACTGAGGAACCTTACAAGGAAACTGAAATGGGAAGATGGTTTGTGTCCTTGAATAGGAAGATTCGTTTTTCTTAAGATGTGAGCTTTTTCTGTGTTTATCACTTTTACGTAAGCCAAATAAAAATAGCAAAGTTTTAGCATTTTTACACTGCACATCCTGTATTTTATTGCTGTAATAAGTTAATTTTTTGTAACAGAACGGAAAAAGACTTGCTTTTCCAGATATCAAAATGTGAATGTGCTATTTCCACAAATTGTTTACTAACAGCTGAAAAAATATCAATGAATAGAACAGAATAGGAAATCCAGAAATACCCAAATATATGTAAGAATTTAGCACTTGATAATGGTGATGTTTCATATTGATAAAGCAAGATTAATCATTAATAAATGAAATGCATGCTGTTTGGAGAAAACTAGCTAGATTTTTATGTCACAAAAGTAAGTTCCTGGAGTATAGATTAAAATTTTTAAATATACAAAAGGAGAAAAATACCAGAAGAAAACACAAAAGCCTATTTATATATGCAACTATTTATTTATTTATTTATTTATTTATTTATTTATTTTTCTGGGACAGAATTTCACTCTGTTGCCCAGGCTGGAGTTCAGTGGCGCAATAACAGCTCACTACAACCTCCGCCTCCCGGGTTCGAGCAATTCTCTGCCTCAGCCTATTGAGTAGCTAGGATTACAGGTGCCCGCCACCACACCCGGCTAATTTTTTGTATTTTCAATAGAGGCAGGATTTCACCATCTTGGCCAGGTTGGTCTTGAACTCCTATCCTTGTGATCCACCCGCCTCAGCCTCCCAAAGTGCTGAGATTACAAGCCTGAGCCACTGAACCAAGCATATATATGCAGATATAATAAAATAAGCTCAATTTAAGATTGGGCAAGGTACTTTTTTGCATATCTACCAGTGACCTGTGCACATAGGAAAACGTAGTGTTCCTGGTAAGAGAAGGAATTTAAGTTAGAAGAGGAATGAAATACTGTTTTCTATTGAAGTTAGAAGAGGAATGAAAGGCCGGCTGCGGTGGCTCACGCCTGTAATCTCAGCACTTTGGCAGGCCAAGGCAGGTGGATAACGAGGTCAAGAATTTGAGACTAGCATGGCCAGCATGGTGGAACCCCGTCTCTACTAAAAAATACAAAAAATTAGCCAGGCATGGTGGCATGCACCTGTAATCCCAGCTACTCAGGAGGCTGAGGCAAGAGAATTGCTTGAACCAGGGAGGTGGAGGTTGCAGTGAACTGAGATTGCACCACTACACTCCAGCCTGGATGATGGAATGAGACTTCATCTCAAAAATAAATAAACTAATTAATAATAAAAATAAATAAATAAAGGAATGAAATACTGTCTTCTATCCACAAGGTTTGTGAGGGTGAAGAACAGTGGTACTTATGTAGTTGCTGAAAGTTTAAGCTGCTGCAACTTTTCTAACACACTTTGATGATAAGAACCACATGTTAAAAATGTGTATGCCTTTTACCTATCAACTCTATTATACTGAAATATCTATATGAAATAGAGACATATGTTTTTCTTAGTATTGCTTAAAATAGCAGTGTATTAAGAAGAGCTCACATAAAGATTTTATGAAAAAATTTCAGTGCATCCATAGGATGGAATAACATGTAACCATTGAAGGTGTCAGTAGATACAGAGATATGTTGTCGTGCAAAGATGTGCTTTGCTATATCAAGTGAGGAAAAAATCAGTTTGTTATACACCTACACAAACAGAATCTGCTCTTGTGTTACCTGAAAACATGTAGAAAACATAATCAAACTTATTTCTGGGGATTTGTAAGTGAAGTTCTTCCCTTTCTCTTATCTGTGATTTCTGCAATGAATATCTGAAAAGTTTTAGTTAAATTTCACTAGTAATGAAATAATCCTTGGGAAGAGAAGGAATGTGCTACTTGCATAGATACAAATAATTTCTCACATTTTATTATTTATTTTTATTCCTGTGCATAGCTATCTTCTGTGAACTTTTACCCTCTTGAGAAGTAGAGGGTTTCTGTTTACCTGTTCCTGTAGATTTTATTGTATATACATTTTATTATAAAATTATCTTTTCATTATATATATAAACATGTGTAAAAGGTATGAATTAATTATTTTATTTTAGTTATATATTTATGAAAACTAAAATAGCAAATATAAATGACCATTACTATTGTAAATGTATTGCTCTACTCAACAGGAGCATTCTTTAAAAATATTGAACTCCCAAGCTGTGTTTATGCATTCTTTCAATCCGTTTAGTCATCAAACATAAGCCAGACACCTATTATGTGGAAGGCATATTCTACCATCTCTCAGGATCCTTCCGTCTTTGAAAACTTCATATTTACCTGCTGGGCCTGAGCAAGTTGAGAGATTTAAAATTGGGGCATTAGGAGGTAATCTCAATTGAAACTTTTCTTCCCTCCTTTCAAACAAAAGCGTTTCTGAAGGTAGACAACAGTAAAAGATAACCCTCAACTACCCTTCTGAAAATGTATAAGTCTTGGGTAAAGACTGTTTTAGTACTTTTAAGAACTAAAATGTGGTACACAAACAGCATGGAATACTATGCAGTCATAAAAGAAAGAACGAGAGCATGTCCTTTGCAGGGACATGGATGGTGTTGAAGGCCATTACCCTTAGCAAACTAATACGGGAACAGAAAACCAAATACCGCACGGTCTCACTTATAGGTGGGAGCTAAATGATGAGAACACACAGACACCTAGAGGGAAGCGACACACACTGGGGCCTATCAGAGGGTGGAGGGTGGGAGGAGGGAAAGAAGCAGGAAATAGAACTAATGGGTACTGGGCTTAACACCTAGGTAATGAAATAATTTGTACAACCAACCCCCTTGACACGTTTTTACCTATGTAACAAACCTGCACATCCTGCACCTGTACCCCTGAAAGTAAACGTGGAAAAAAAGCTCCACAAATAGTTTCATAAATTCATTTTAAAAGGAGAAGAATTATAATAGTCTTAAATCCTAATATGAATGATTGGAAATATCTAATGTACATACATTGTATAAATCTAAGTATTGATAAAAATGAGCCCATGTCATTCATTTGAATTTCAAGCTTTCTTTGGCTTAAAGTTTTTGAAAACCAAAGTAAGAAATAGATTATTTTAGAAATTTGTTTGTGTTTTCACCTCAGCCCTGTTATTCCATACTTCTTTTAAGAACTAAAATTTATCTAAATGCTAGTCATCTGACTGGAACCGCCCCAGACGTGTTATATTGTAACATATTCTACTTAATGTAAGGCACCAGGGATTGTATGATGCCCCATTATTGTATGTCTCAATAAGAGAATTATTTAAATGCTGCCAATTATAGTTATAGTAAATCATGAATTATAAGTGGCATTTCAGTGTGAGAAATGGTGAAACATAGAGACAATGATCATCTTAGAATCACTAAAATACATCGTTACCTGTAATCTTTAAAACATACCTGAAAGTGTAGGTATAATTGTATCATCTCACTGAATTCAAATGTTGTCTTTAATGGTATTAGTAAAAATTATAATATCTTACAATTACTGAGCTGTTATTTGTGTTAGGAACTATTCTATATCTTTCGTGTAGAGTCTTATTTAAGCAATACTGTGGTTTCCTCTGAGAAATCGACTCTTTTCATTCCCATTTTATTGATGAGGAAATTGAGAGCCAAAAAAGGTAAGCAACAGCTGGGAAGCATCAGAGCTTCAAGTAGGATTCCAGCCCACGTTGAATGCCATTCAAGGGCTCTGGTCTTCCTATTCAAATAGGCTGCTCTTTCATTCATACAGTGAGTCATGAGGTAATAAGTAGTGTGCTTTCTTCAAAGGGAAATTAAGTTTGTTTTGAAGGCAGAGTAATAGCAGGCTATTCTGTGTTTGCTATTGCATGAATCATTGATGTAGCTGTAGATAGTGCACTACAATTTCCTAAAAAGTATTCTCACTCTCATAGGACTGCTCTACATCTGGCCTCTGCCAATGGGAATTCAGAAATAGTAAAACTCCTGCTGGACAGACGATGTCAACTTGATGTCCTTGACAACAAAAAGAGGACAGCTCTGATCAAGGTATGCAGTAGTCAACTATATCAGCATGAGATGGCTTTGATTTCAATACATAGCATAAAAATGAGTTTTCTCATTTAAATGGAACTAGTTGGTGAAAGCTGTGGAATGTTAGTTTTAATTCTCAGGACTTATAATTTATTTTTGGTCTAATACTGACAGGCTGTACAATGCCAAGAAGATGAATGTGCATTAATGTTGCTGGAACATGGCACTGATCCAAATATTCCAGATGAGTATGGAAATACTGCTCTACACTATGCTATCTACAATGAAGATAAATTAATGGCGAAAGCACTGCTCTTATACGGTGCTGATATTGAATCAAAAAACAAGGTATAGGTCTACCAATTTCATCTTCAAAATACTGAAATGCATTCATTTTAACATTGACCTGGGTAAGAGCCAGTTTTCCATATTTGGAAGCTCAAGCATAACCTGAATGAAAATATTTTGAAATGAGTTAATTATCTAAGACTTTATTTTAAATATTGTTACTTTTAAAGAAGCATTCGAGGGTACAGTTTTTTTTTTAATGCTCTTGTGGTTTATGTTTTTTTAAAAAACACTGAATTTGTAAAAGGTAATACTTTGTTTTTTTTCATGCCAGGTTTTTTTTTCCCCTAATAAATGTAAAATGACAAAATTTGCCCTGGAAATAGGTTTTACATTAAAACTCCAAGAAAACTCAAACACAGTTCAGTGAATAGTAATCCTGCCCCTTTGGCAAGTTCCCCCCCCAAAAAAAAAAACAAAACAAAAAACAGTAATAGATATGAGGTGATTGATTTCTCAGTGACAAGTCTTTTTCTCAGTGACAAGTCTTAAGATATTTCTGATTGCACATGAGGCAGAAGCGGAAAGGGAAAAAGACAGCAATCAGAAATATCAAGACCAATTTGGAAATTAGGTAATGGAGGGAAAGACCATGAAGAGGTTTTCTGTGTGTGTGTGTGTTGCTGTTGATCATTCATTTGTTTCCTTTGTATGGTGAGACAAGGTTCTTTTCAATTTTAGAGAATGACAGTTTTCAGTTTGGGAGAGGGAGTTAGTGGGTTGTAAACTGCTTAGAGATCAATTTCAGGAAGCCTCTGAGGATCCAGATAGGCAATGAATAGGTGGTAATGTAGTGGGAAACACTTGAGCAGAGGGAACGACAAGTAATTAACTGACTTAGTGTCCTATTCTGGTAAAAATGGCCAATTGGAGTCTCAACTCTGCTTTCAACTCTAGAATATCTTGATGGGAAGGTGGGTGATAAGGGGCTTATAAGGAGCAAGATCAGGTTGGATTTTGAGTTTACTAGACCTTGTTCTACTCTTACTGGGGAAAATTATGTGATGTTTTCAGCAAATGAGTCTCTCTCCTACTCTTTCCTCTTTTTGGCCAAATCCTCAA
Source organism: Macaca fascicularis (assembly GCF_037993035.2). Taxonomy (NCBI): domain Eukaryota; kingdom Metazoa; phylum Chordata; class Mammalia; order Primates; family Cercopithecidae; genus Macaca; species Macaca fascicularis. The sequence continues at coordinate 51,862,165 of NC_088384.1, read as the reverse complement.
ATGATAAAGGGAATTGGTTATGTGGATGAGCGCTGAGACTGAAGTAATCATCTATTGCACTAGCTTCCAGCTAGAGTTGTGCATTCCAGTTACCTCAGGAAAATTTTTAAATAATCCACAAGTCTAGGCTTTCCCCCTGAAGATTTTCATAGAGTAAATCTAATATGTACATTTAAAAATGTTTCCTTGAAGCCAGGCATGGTGTTGCATGGCTGTAGTCCCAGCTGCTGGGGAGTCTGAGGTGGGAGGATTGCTTGAGCTCAGGAGTTCGAGTCTAGCCTGGTCAACATAATGAGACCCTGTCTCTAACAACAACAACAACAACAACAAATTTCTCAAAATCTGGATACACTTCTGCTCAAGAACCATGAATACATAAGTGTAATATGTAAATTCTTATGTCTCAGAAACTTAAGATATTTCTAGAAGAGTTGGAGTTGGATATGTGCTAATTCCTTTAAATCTTTCCTTTCCAATAACATTAATCTAACTTTTTTTTTGGTTTGTTTTTGAGATGGGGTCTCAATCTGTTCCCCAGGCTGTAGTGCAGTGGTGTGATCACAGCTTACCACAGCCTTGACCTCCCCAAGCTCAGGTGGTTCTCCAATCTCAGTGTTTTTTTTTGTTTTTGTTTTTTGTTTTTTTTGTTTTTTAGTAGAGATGAGGTTAATGCCATGTTTTTCAGGCTGACCTTGAACTCCTGGGCTCAAGTGAATCACCCACCTCAGCCTCCCAAAATGCTAGGATTACAGGTGTGAGCCCCATTCCTGGCCAAGTCTGACTTTTATATGTGGATGAGACATTAAAATGAATATTATTGGCACTATCAGCTTACGGAATAATACCTTTTCCTTTATGCCTTCAGTTCTTCCCTGCCAATCAGAAGGTCTTTAGAAATTTGCAGTGAGTAGTCTTTCATTAAGTAGAGAATGGCCCTCTCAGGATTTTGTGTCTCTTTGTTCAGATATTCAAGTGCTTAGGTCAGTAAGTCATTGTTAAGAGCAGAGTTTTCTCAATTAGAATTGTAGCAAATTCTAAACCTTTTTTTTAATCAATTGAAGCTGTATTGTGGACTATCCATTATGTCTCTTATGTTTGCAGAGCTTTGACATAATCAAGATGGCAGGTTTAAACACTAAAAACCATGGAGTTATTAAGAATACAGACGGGAATTCTGTTAGTTTCAGTAATCCTATGAACTGATGATTTAGTTAACAATCTGGAAAAAGTAAATACAAATAGATTTTAAATGAATGAATGGGAAAATTCTTCAAATGGGCAGTAGGAGTATTAATAGCAATTTTTATTGCACATTGGAGCTTGAACTTTTGGTAAAACACGTGAAACTAAAGAAATATTTTACATTCAAATTCTTGCTTTATACACAAGAATTTTGTCTTAGGGTTGGATAATATAGAGATAAAAGATACATCCCCTGCCCTCAAGAAGCTCTTTGTTTAAATGGAAAAAAAATCATCATCCAAAAGTGCCATGCCAAATGCTGGGTTAGAAGCAAAGAGTCTTAGAAGCAGTAAACGTTGAAAGTGAGTTTTTGAGATGATCAGAGTTGATGTGGTCAGGCAGCGAAGGGGTGTTTCCAAGGGAAGCAGCAGCATGTGGGAAAGCACAGAAGAGTGAGATGGAAGCAGCTACATTTGATTTACTTTCTATGAGTGTAAGTCCATGGGATCTTATATAAAGTTTCCAGTTCAGCTGAGAAATAGGTAATTTTTTGAATTACATATTGTTTTTGTTTTATATTGTTTTACAGCATGGCCTCACACCACTTTTGCTTGGTGTACATGGACAAAAACAGCAAGTGGTGAAATTTTTAATCAAGAAAAAAGCTAATTTAAGTGCATGTGACAGATGTGGAAGGTATAGTTATTTCTTTTAATCTGTGTGTTGTTCGAGATTGATAGCAGTCACTCAAGTCATAAATAATAAATTAGTAAGATTAAATTATACTTATTGGGACATAGTGATGAGTATCAACACAAATCAGTTAAGTAGAAAAACAATTATTTGGACTGGGCAACATGAAGAACAGTTTTAGTAGGATTCATCTTCTCTTATTGTATTGACTGATGTTATTTGTTGTATGGTGTTTTTGGTTAGATGATATTATGTTAGCTAAAGGGATTTCATGTTAATTTTATGAAATGTGAACTTTAGCTTTTAGTTTACTTTATGACCCAGTATTGAACTTCTTAACTTTTTCTAGTAGTTTTTAACCTCTGTATCTTATATGCTTTTCTGCTAAATATGCTGCATGAAACATAAATAGGAGTTGAAAATCCTTTTTTCTATTCAATGACTCTGCTTTAAGTTGCCTTGTTTGAAGAATAGTAATGTTAGCTTATCCCTACTTGACAATTAATTGCTATTCCCACATACTGTGGGTCCAACAGCTTTTGCTTTTTTATTTCCAGTGTATTTTGATGGTTTTATTTTTAATTGGTATGGAGAGAGGGAGTGAAGATAGTTTTTAGTGGATACACTTTTCCTTTAATGAAGGCAAGCCGTAGGTGGGTGATAAAGAGAAAAGAGCTAGGCTTTGGATTCACACAAGACTGGGTTTAATCCCTAGCTTTCTTACTTGGTAAGTGTGTGACCTTGGGAATCTTATTTACCACCAAATGTGTTGTCATATTTGAAAAGTAGGAGAATATATCCTTCAAATTGATTGTGCATAAGTAAGGAAGATATATATGGCATTTAATTCAGTGCCTAGCACATGCTTATTGGCATCATTAACTGAAACTCTTATGACTATTCTTACCATTATTATTAATATTACTGCTTTCAGCAAGCAGAGAGCTCTTACTTATCTTACCCTCTAGCTGATTTTCTATTACAGCATATCAGTCTAGGGAAGCTGTAAGGAAATCTTCACTTATAACTTTGTCCACTTCAGATAAGTGGCCCTAGCATTGTTTCTTGCCCATTGAAAGACTTTAAATTAATGTCTTCTACTTTCCAATACCTCACCGAGATAAGAGGTTTCCTTGTTGTCCCTTCCTTTAAACCTTGTTGGTATTTTACAAAGATGAACACTTAAGCACCCAAATGCTTGTGTGTTTTAGTGCATGTAAATCTTTAATTCTGCATGGACAGGCAAGATGTTAAGTTGATAAAGTATATCAAATTAGCTTTTAAAATAAGTTTATTACAGTTCCTAAGGGAGAAATTATCTCTGTCATTTTAGAAATGCTCTGATACTTGCTGTACGTTGTGGATCAGCAAGTATAGTCAGCCTTCTACTCGAGCAAAATATTGATGTCTCTTCTAAAGATCTATCTGAACAGACAGCCAGAGACTATGCTGTTTCTAGTCATCATATTGTGTAAGTGTTTACATTAAAAGGCGAGTTAATGTTAAATTGAGATTTAAAATAATTATAACAATAGCATCTTATATATCAGGTGAGATGTCATAGTGCCGTTCAGCTAGTTTTAGAGTGGCAGTCAGTTAGTCCCCTGCATCAGCCAGAAATCGGAAAAAAAGTAAGACAATTTAGAAGTACCAATGGATACAGGATTCTTTATCTCAGGACTTCTAAGACCTTGATACTTAGAGATCCCAACGTTGTTCATTTCATCCAAGTATACCACCTATGGATGGGATTAAAAAACAGTGTCATATCTTTCATTTTTCTGATTAGTTATTTGGGTCTTGAAATGTCCATCTTAACAGAAAACCTTGTACTGTCTTCTGGAGACTATTTCCTACATACTCCTTGAATTTTTCAATAACTGAAGGGATTCACTAAATCCAAGGAAGACAGTCCCTTTTATCAAGTCAGAAGGAGGAGAATAAAAAGGACATTCCAGTCATTCTGATGTTTCCCTTGTTTCTGTTGCTGCGTTGTTGCCACTCAAACTGGTCCTGCTGCCTGGTAATGGTTGACCTTTGACACCAAAATGCCTTTACTGATTCAGATCCCTCAAGTCTTTAAGTTCCCATATCTATGCTTCTATGCTCAGCCATTGTTCCCAAAGCACCAGCACCCTGCTCTGGCAGCTGGGCATCCTGACTTGATCTGCAGACAAAGTGAGCAAATTGACACTTGCCCCCATATTCAGAACTTAATGTGGAAACCACATCTTAGCCAAGAATTAGCTGAGACCTTCATGGTACAAAATCCTTTGAGGCCGTTGTTGGTCTTTTCTCCGGGAGATATTAATTGGGCTTGTTCTAAAGGGTCAGAGGGGTTCAAATAATGTGACAGAAAGAGATCAGTGTTTGTTTCTTCTTCTTTGCTATCAGATCTGTACTATGAGGCACCTTTATATTCTCTATAGAACCTTAGGCAGTAGAAAGTCCCATATGAACCTTCTCCAAGCAGCGGCTCCCAGTTGTGGTCAGCCGTTGAGTGATCTCTTTTACATGATAATGAAAAATCGTCCAAGCTACTTTCATCTGTAACTCAAGATTTTAAAATATTTTCAAATTCTACCTCACAGGGAGCCATTGAAGAGAATTCTCAGAATCTCAAGTAGGTTAGTTGGACTTAACAGAACCAAGCCCTGTGCATGACTCATCACTAATCATGTGTAAAAGTAGGGCTTTGTGCTTGCTTCCGCAGCACATATCCTAAAATGGGAACAATACAGAGAAAATTAGCATGGCTTCTGCATAAGGAAGCAGCACAAATTTTTGAAGCATTCCATATTTTGGTCAGTCACTGGAAGGTCATTTGACTATTTGCTGACTAGCTCTAAGGAAACAGTGTGAATCAAAGCAAAACATGGGTGCCACCAAAATATTGAAATTGTGATTTGCACTAAAAAAATAGTCATGTAAGATGGTCTATGAGGTGATTCAGAGCTGAATAATGTGTTTGGTGCAAAATATGTTGTTAGTGTGTATGTCAAAAATTAGAGAATGTCAACTTACAACTTCTTCATGGAAACTAAAAAACATATAGGTAGAGTTTTGGTCTCCATGTCAGCTGGAATTGAACATCAATATAAACCATTATCCTAAGAAACATCCGCTGGCTCAGAGTTGGAGTCGGTAGAGAAGGATCACTGGTCCAAGCCAGGTCTTAACATCCATTGGTTTTTCTGCCGTTGGTGTGATTGGTCAACTCCGTAATAGTGGACACTCACATTATCTACTTTAATGAGATATTTATGAGTAAATTTAGTTACAAACTAAGACGTAGTTGAGATGCCCAGAATTATAAGCCCTAAGGAGCAGGAAAACTAAGAAGCAAAATTAAGACTTAATAACATTTGCTGAAAACTATAACATTTGCATATTAGAACCTATGAACAAAATATGCATTGGGTTTTATTTGGGATTCCAAGATAATTTTAGTTATAATGTTTAGGAACAGATTATTCCTTTGCTTTACTATTTCTCTGAGCATTTAAAAAATGTTATCTTGTTAAATCTTTGTAACAACCTAGTGAAAGAAGGCAGCAAAGTCCTCACTTTGTTGAAGAAGATAAGCAAGTCATCCAAGAACAAATAGCAGCTGTTCATTATGGAGCTAGGACTTAAGCAGAGTTGGAACACTTTCTATTATGTCATGCTAATGCAAGCTAATTTACTGGGTCACACTGCTCTCAATTTATGAGCATTTCACCCTACATTTTTGTCTTCTTAGAAGCTTCAAGAGAAGTTTGTAGAATGTACTCATAAGTGGATGGGATAATACTGTTAAGTTCTGATATTATGATATTGTTTGAAATACTCTAAGAATTTTATATTTGGTAAGTGTTTTACATCAGTATTAAAATAGTAATTTGGTTTCTTACATTTTTATACATAGAATTTGCCAATTACTTTCTGACTACAAAGAAAAACAGATGCTAAAAATCTCTTCTGAAAACAGCAATCCAGGTAACACTTGTGATAGTGAATTACTTTAGGTCAGTTGTCCCCGATCTTTTTGGTACCAGGGACCGGTTTTGTGGAAGACAGTCTTTCTATGGGCTGGGGGAAGGTGGGGATAGTTTCAGGATTATTCAGTCATGTTACATTTATTGTGCTACTTTATTTATATTATTATTACATTGTAATATATAATGAAATAATTATACAACTTACCATCATGTAGAATCTGTGGAAGCTCTGAGCTTGTTTTTCTGCAACTAGATGGTCTCATCTGGGGGCAACATGAGACAGTGACAGATCATCAGGCATTAGATTCTCATAGGAAGCACACAACCTAGATCACTTGGGTGGGCAGTTCACAACAGGGTTCATGCTCCAATGAGTACCTAGTGCTATCACTGATCTAGGAAGGGGCAGAGTTCAGGCAATAATATGAGCCATTATTATTGGTTGGCTGTAAGTACAGGTGAAGCTTCCCTGGTTTGCTTGCTGCTCACCTCTTCCTGTGTGGTGTGGTTCATAATAATCCATGGACTGCTACCGGTCTGTAGCATGGGAGTTGAGGACCCCTGCTCTGGGTGGTCCTACCATAGATAAAAAAGTAAAAGTAAGGAACTTTTGATCTCAAAAGAATGCTGAAGCAAAGTTATGTTACATATGCTTGTCCCAAAAAGGTCTCACTATTACTGACTTCATTCCTCCTCATTTGAAGTTGGAAAGAGACACATTTACTTTGTTGGAGCAAGATGTGCTCTTCTACCTGCTGGTTAGTTGTCATGATAACAGCAATTTTGTTAGAACAAATGCTCTGCTACCATTTGCCAAAAGATTGTCATAATAAATATACAAATTTCTCAACTCTAGGCTCAGGAGATTATAATAAAATTAGAAAAATGTTTCACAATAACAAAAATGCTAGTATGCTACCTGGTTGTGGACACCTAATACATTGTATAACCCAAACGGTATGAGGACACCTTTAATTTAGCCATCAATTTATCAAAGAACTTTTATAAGTTTGGTTTTATAAGTTGCAGGAGATAAAGACGGAGCAGATGTAGTTTTGATCCTTAAGGTTCTCATAATAGAGCTGTCTCTATTTCATTTCTGTGCTTTTTCAATAGAATTTACAAAGAAAATATTTCCATTTATGTTTTCACTTCACTTAACAAATAACTATCAAATGTCTTTTAGATACTAACCATTTTTCTAATGCAACAGAACACAATTAAAAATACAGACAGGAGTTTGTTATTATCATTGCCATTATTTTTTTATTTCACTACTTTATTCAGTTCTTACTGTGTGCTAGATGCCCACTGGAAGCTTTTAATTTATTATATATTGATTATGTGCCAGACATATGTGATGAGGAATGAAAGTTTTGGTAAAAAAAAAAAAAAAGTAGGTATGATTCAAGGGAAGCATGCAGAGTGAGAAGAATTTTTCTAGGTAAAAAAGCAGAAGAATAATGTTTGACAGAAGGAACATGCAACAAGATTGTGTGTTGGCCAGAAGGAACATCTAAGGAGATTGCCTGTTTGGCAGGAAGGGCAGCAAGTGCAAAAGACAAGATGCTTGAGTGAACTTTGCAGGGTTTCTGAGCAGTTCACTTTTGCTAGCACCAAAAGTGTGAGATACCAGAGGTTGGGAATGAGGTGAATACTTGGGTAAGGCAAGTTTATGACAGACTTTTTAATACTGCAGAAATGAGTAGGTTTCGTCCTGTGGGCCATGGGAAGTTTACCAGGTAGAATGCTTTGGACTGCAAATACTGATGAACAGTGGTGAAAACAGTAGGAACCAGAGTTGTTTTGTTTGTTCAGTGATATCCTAGGGATCCCTCTTGTCCCTCTTTCTGTGCTGTCGACAGTGTTTTATTCATGTCTCCTTTCATGGTCGGGTAATCTGCAACAGCTCCAAACATCTTGTTCTCACAACACAACATCTCAAGGGCTTCTTTTCTTCACCTGTGTTTTCTAAACAGGGAGAAAACTTAGAAGCACACAAGGGGCTTCCTGTAACATTTCATTGGCTGTGTTACACTACCTGCTCATTCCCAAACCAGGCACTGGGAATGCAAACACGTGATTAGCTTAGAATTAACGTTTCTCTTTCTGAGGCTGAGGAGGGAGATTCGGATAATAAACATCCCAATAGACTTGTGTTTCTTCTGCAAGAAAGAATAAGGAATGGCTATTGGTAGGGAGTCGACAATGTTTGCTGCAGGGGCTCATTGGAGACATGGGAGCAGGGGAGTCACAAGATTAAATTTGAGTATTAAGGCATTCTGATTATGGTGTAAAATGGGTTAGCAAGCTTTTCCTGTAAAGGACCAGGCGGGAAATATTTTAGACTATGTGGTCTCTGTCATAACTACTTACCCCTGCTGTTGTCTGCTGTTGTAGAGTGAAAGCCACCATGATTCTATGTAAGCAAACAGGCATGACTGAGCTCCTATAAAACTTTATTTACAAACCATAAGGCAGATTTAATTTGGACTGTGGCCTATAGTTTCCTGGGATTGGTGGAAGGTTACCATGGAAAGAAACCAGGAGACAAAGGAAGCTTTTGCAATAGTCAGCTATAGTTTCCGTCACACATCCTTGGACTAGTATCAATGTATTATAAGGTTTTCACCCATCCATGGTGGAATAAAATTAGGAATCTCAGTTACTCATTTTAATATGTTGGTCTTTGTTTTTATGGTGTTATGCCTTTTTATTTGTTTTGCTTAATTTTTTCATGTAAGAACTAACATTAGTAGTTGACGGTTTTCTTTTAAATAGAAGCCATTTTGTTAAGTTTGTGTTCCCAGTGGCAGTGGAAATATAAAGCAGAGGCAGAAGAGAGGTATAGTCCATATGATTTAGTGATAATTGAATGAGAAAGGCTTGGGGGACCGAGAGAAATGTCAGATGATTTACAGGTTTCCAGGTCGTACACTAGTATTTAACCTGGACATGAGGAAGGAGTAGGAAATTTTCTGGTGAATACAGAAGAGCAAAGAGGTGCAGGTCAGCAGAAATGACCATTTTTTTCCTATGCATGTTTAATGGAATATTCATGTAGTATATTTTGAGTAGGTAATTGGATAACCAGCATTTATAACTCACATCCTACTACTTTGACTCTCAGTAACAAGACTTATCAAAGATCAAAGAATCTGAAAGTTGATGAAAATGTCATCATTTTCATCATCCATGTGTATCACCATCAGTGACCGAAAGTCGGCATCCACAGAACACAGAATTGGGATAGGTGAACTTAATAGATAAAGATGAATATCAGAATTGTGTTCCTCTTAGGGAATGATAGTCTCCATGACCTGTGTGAGTCACGGCTGCCAGAAAAGAAAGAGAGCAAGGAGTGTATTAAAGAAGCACAGCAAATTCAGTCCTAGAGTGCCCTGCTTGACTTCATGTCATAGTTCTGATTTCTAAAATACTATTTTCTGCAAAATATGCTTTCTGTTTTTCCCTTCTTGTAGCCTGCAACCAAATCCCAGAATCCCTTCAGTGGGGCATTTTTGTGTTCTTCCTTTAATAACAGCAACATATAAATAACAAAAAGAAGTAAGAGAAAGAGTGTTTTTTTATAGGCTAGTATTTAACATAAACTTGAGAGTGAGTACCAAGATTATACTTAGAATTTACAGACCGGGTAAGAAGACGAGATAGAAATCTGAAGATTACTGACTCAAACACAGTGTAGTTTCCTTGCTTTATTGTCACATCTCTGAATTCGCAACTAGGAATTATATTCGTATGCACTATAACTTTAGAAAGCACCTTCCCAAACCAAATATTAAGTGATTTATTGTAATTTCTTTGACTTATTATAGAATTGACTTTCCAAGTGCTCATGAGAATTATTGAGAATTTGCTACATAGTAACATCTCAGCTGTGTCCACAAGAGCTATCTGTCACCTTGTCTTAATGACTATTGGCTCACTAGGAATATTGGTTTTGGCATTAAAATGATATTTTTCTAAATGCAGATAGGACCAGGGATCACTCTTGAACATTAATGTCCAAGCATCTTAAAATTACACATCAGGTTTCATAATCTGACTTCTGCCCCACTCTCCATCTTTAGCCCTTTTCCCTGTGTGCCCTTTCTCTGGCATTACTGAGCTGCTGGTAATGTCCTACTCACTCGTTCACTCTTTCAGGCCTCACTCCTGCTCTTGCTGCTGTGTGGAATGCTGTTACCCTTTCCTTCCCTCTACCGCTTTTAATCTGGCTAGCCTCAATATTTCAGTCTGTGCTTGGGCATGTGTTCTAGAAAAGCCATCCCTGATATGCTTTATTTTCATTGTTTTTAAACCCTAATGCCTAGCATGTATGTAGCAGGACTCAATAAGAAATTTCTGAGTAAAATGAAGACTGTTTTTACAAAGATGATGTGCAGGACTGTTCTCTGCAGTCTTGGAGCAGAGGGGACAGACATGTGGGGGAATAATGTACAATTCAGGTGGTAAAGATGTGGTAGAAAAATCAGTGAAGTCACAAGGCAGCCTCAAGAAGGAGGTACCTTTTTATCTGGGGAAAGACATGCAGAATCAAGGAAGACTTCACATATCATTGTTTTAAAAGATGAAAATAAGGCCAGTTGTTGTGTCTCACAACTGTAATCCCAGCATTTTGGGGGGCTGGAGGAGGTGGATCACAAGGTCAAAAGATCAAGAACATCCTGGCCAATCATGAAACACCATCTCTACTACAAATATGAAAATTAGCTGGGCATGATGGTGCATGCCTGTAATCCCAGCTTCTTGGGAGACTGAGACAGGAGAATTGCTTGAACCAGGGAGTCAGAGGTTGCAGTGAGCTGAGATTGTGCCACTGCACTCCAGCCTGGTGACAGAGAAAGACCCTGGCTCAAAAAAAAAAAAAAAAAAAAAAAAAAGAAGAAGAAGAAAAAAAAAAAGAAAAAAAAATAAATTTGTCAGAATAGTAGAGGGAAACATTTTAGATATTAGGAAGACATTGTGCACTAATAAAGGTGTCAGTAGTAGTTTTGGAAATCATTTATAAGGTACTATTGTTGCAGAAAACAGGAGGCAGGAGAGACCCAGTGGGTGAAACAGGAGGATTTTATTTAGGTGCACACCAGTTCAGTGGATTTGCATCCAAATGCTGAGTCCTGAACAAAGACAGAGCCTGGCTTATAAAGGCAAGCTTACAGAAGCAGAACAAAGGCAGTTAATCATATAGTGACAGTTTTGCAACCTCAGCATAGCTTGTGACTTTGCAACTACATTGAAGGAAAAGAGGAACTTGCAAAATATAAACATTTGTACAAAGAGCTATGAGTAAATGCTGAGGGGAAGGGGAGACGGTAAAGGAATTTGTTTTCTTAACCTTGCTCTGGGATGTCTGGACCCATACCTGTGGGCTCTGGCTTCTTGGACAGGGTCAACATGACCTTACCTGGGCCCTGCCTGTTACTATCCTTAGAGTCAGAGTAGCTAAGTGCAGGAAAACTTGTTTCTCTTTAAAACTAAATTTCCTTTTCATTACGTTTACTGCTTCATGATTAGGAAGTGGAGAACAACATACTGTGTTACCTTATATGTTTCTACTGTATTTTAAAGTTGTGTTTCTGGTGGTTTTGTTCATTTATGTTGGGTGGATGAATTTGTGAGTGAATCTCATCAGGCGTCTCCCCAAGTGGTTTGTTGAAGTCTTAGAGAATGATTTCCTAAGTAACTATTTCATGAAACACTAAACACTCAATTTATGAGATAAAATAAAATGTTGTCTTAAATCTATTTTTATAAAGGCAATAGTTTTTAACTGTTCTAAGTGGTTCATTTTAACTGAATATATGGATTTCTCAACAGAACAAGACTTAAAGCTGACATCAGAGGAAGAATCACAAAGGCTTAAAGGCAGTGAAAATAGCCAGCCAGAGGCATGGAAAATTTTACATTTAAATGTTTGATTTAATGTTGTTTTCTTTGCTTTAATAATATTAGGTAGTCCAAATGAAATTATCTTTCAGACTAGGTTTTGAGAATCAATAGATTCTTTTTTCTAAGAACTTTTTAATAGATTCATAAAATTTAATAAATTCAGCAATCTCATTAACAGAAGAATCAATAGATTCTAAGTTAGCATTTGAAACTTAACTTAAAAAACATAACCACTATAAACTTTAAAATACTCTTACTTTACAATATTCTTATTTAAAATATTCTTATCTGCCTTTTTGATTAGCTTATAGGTAATCTTTCCTTTTGGAATAGAGGCAAAAGAAATTCCAGAACTTTGTTCTTTTATTCTTACAACACCCTGACATGATAAAGAAAGTAACATCAATTATTGGATTATGTTATTAAGCAATAGAATTATGAGCAATGTAACACTGATGGTCCCTGAGCTGGATTCGTGGTTGAAGAGTAATCATGGCCAGTGATTGAAAATCTGCAGTTTTATATTGCAGTCACTGATAGCAAGGTGAAAGATATATTCTGCCTTGTGATCTCTCATTGACCTCAGCGTTTCTCTTCAGGGAGGGAACCAGGTCATAAAAGCAACCCAAATGCCTATTACAAGAATCGTATCTTGCAGAATGGGACCTTTGGTGTTAGTGCAGAAACACAATAACATTTGAACTTACTGCAGTTGCAGAAAATCAGTACAGATTATTAAAATTTTTATCCACTGTCGTTAGTACACATTAGAATATATTAGAACTGGACTTAAGCAGATAAACTAGATACATAACACTATCATATTACAACATATAATCTCAATTAAAATTTAAGAATTTGCTTTTCTTTCTGTTTGGTGTTGATTTCAGCTCCTAATAATTGAAAGCATGCCTACAATCCAGTTAGTAATCTGTAGAGGCTCACTGGTTAGGGTTTGGTGAGGTAAACTCTTTTCAAGTGAGGAAGACTTTGCAACACTACAAATCATCCGCCGATGCATTTTTGGCAGATTTAACACATAACAAATTAAGTGGAGTCCAAACAAATGGTGACAAAGTTAAGTTTGCTGGTTCATGTTGATCTTCTCCCGTTGACTAAGGTGAATTATTTTTCCCATGTTAGTCAGAAGCCAGTGATGTGGCAGTAGCTGAACGTAGATTAAAAAGTTAATTTTTAATTTTAATTAATTATTTATTTTAACAGTTAAATTTTAATTTTAATTATTTTCTAATTTTTCATTGTCTATACTTGATTACTGAAAATAAACTTATTTTTAAAACATGCATTCCAAAAGAGGAAACATCACAGAAATACAACAAATTAACCTTCTATTTTTGCATTTGCAGGAAATGTCTCAAGAACCAGAAATAAACAAGGATTGTGATAGAGAGGTATACCATTATATTCAGACGTTTCTGTTGAATTAGATGTTTACATTATGTTGTTTAATAAAGTGTTGTAAGTATAGGCATACATGATCCTATCATGTAAGTAGCATAAATCATCAGTGAAAAATTTAATATTTAACTCAGAAAGAATTCTGTAGATTGAGTTTTAAAGAGATACAAACCCCAGAAATATTCTTTCATTATTATGGAATAATCCTGAATGGTGCCGTAAAGTGCTAGGTCATGCGACTTTAGGAGCTTTGGATCAACCATTTTATCTTTCTTGGTTTTAGTCTGATTATCAATAGTTAATGTGGCTAAAGAAGATAATTTCTTATTCTGTGTATCTTCCAGCTAGAAAATCGTATGGCTATGGAATGTGAAATTTGGGGAGCATCTTATTTTCTGGGCATCCACGCTTGTACCTCAGCAGTTTCACTCTGCTCCTTGTGTTGTGGCGAACTTTGGTTCCCATGTTTCAGTGAGAACCATCATGTTTTTGATATCCCAGGGACCAAATGAAAAAAAATGATCAAAGGCAGTGGGGGAGAAGAATATCTCAGTGCAGAAAAGGGCAATCTTCCTTTCTATTCCTGAAGCCTCACAGTGTCTCATCCTCTAAATCTGACTGCTTAATGTGAGATCTAGGTGGTAAAGACAGAAGAAGACACATTTTGCATCTTTGTCTTTTTATTTGTGTGTTCCCACGAGTCAAATGGGATAAATACATATATAAGATTCTGAAGAGTCGTTGGGAATAAAAGCACAAAATGAAGGAGGGCCCTTTTTGAATTTTGAAAAATTCTATTTTATTCAGTCAAACAGAAATGAAGCAAACTTTACAATGATATGATAATTACATCTTAAAATTAGAGGGTAATTGTTCTGTATATATGATCAAACTTAAGTGTGAAATATTTTTAATGACTACAATAATGACAAACTGAGTCAATCGATAAAATCCATTAAAAAGGTTCTTTTTATTCAATAAAGTGAATATCCTTAATATCCTTAATATCAAACTTCCACTCAAGGCTGAAGAAGACATGAAGAAGCACGGAAGTAATAATATGGGATTACCAGAAAACCTGACTAATGATGCCGCTGCTGGCAATGGTGATGATGGATTAATTCCACAAAGCAAGAGCAGAACACCTGAAAGTCAGCAATTTCCTGACACTGAGAATGAAGAGTATCACAGGTAAGCCTATGACAACATTTAATAGGAGACAACCATATGCTGTCAAACTAATCCTAATTTGGGCTAATATTCATGATTAAAAATTTTGTATTTTTCGTAGGATATTCAGCCTTGCCTGGTAATCAGAAAAATGAAAATCAGCAAAAAATGAGTTACCATTTTTTCCAGTCATTAATTTATTTGAAAAATAACGAGTATTGGCAAATGTGAGGGGAAAGGAATTTCTTTACGTTTTAGTGAACTTTTATTTTAGCTTCAGAGGTACATGTGCAGTTTGTTATATAGGTAAACTGTATCATGGAAGTTTGGGCTACAGATTATTTCATCAGTCACATAATAAGCAAAATACCCAAAAGGTAGTTTTTTGGTCATCTCTCTCCAGCCATGCTCCACCCTCAAGTAGACCCTTTTGCCTGTTATTCTCCTCTTTGTGTCCATGAGTTCTCATTGTTTAGTTTCCACTAAATGAGTAAGAATATGTGGCATTTGATTTTCTGTTTCTGCATTAGTTTGCTTAGAATAGTGGCCGCCAGCTCCATCTGTGTTGCTGCAAAGGAAATGGTCTCATTGAAAAAGACATGTCGTACACTGTTGGTAAATGCATTTCGAACATTAATTGAGTAGCATATTCACACACACATATATAACATAGTAAGGATATATATGTATATTAAGGATACTTGTATAGATTTGTTACGTATATACTTACATATAAGAACATTTATTACAGCATCATTATATCAAAAGATGGATCCTTATCAGTAGGAATTTATCATTATTAAAAGCAAATCCTTACCAATAGGAAATAGCTCAATTTTCATTCCCAGAAAATAATGTAGTATGGAACCATTTTTTACAAATGAGGTTAGATCTAGAGTATACGGATTATTTCACAATTAAAATGTATTTAAAACCTTTACTTTGATAACACATCTTAAGATAATTTTGTTAGAATTCTTGTAATATCTGCTGTGTTGCAAATGGAAGCTGCATGCTCCATTGACACTGTACCTTGATTGCTAGTTATTAAATTTTTGTTGTCAGTGCCTGAGTGCTGAAATATTGGATCTTCAATCTGAATATTGCCAAGGGATTGTATGGGGATCTATATTTAATATAAACATTTCAGTATATTGGGTAAAACTTTTATTAAAATGTATCAAAGGATCTTTCATCTACTAAACCAGGATTTGGTCAGATTTTTCTGCAAAGAGTCAGTTAGTAAATATTTTAGGCTTTGCAGACTGTATATATAATTTTGACACAGGGTCTCTGTTGCCCAGGCTGGATTGCGGTTTTGTGATCATGGCTCACTGCAGCCTCAACTTTCTGGGCTCTAGTGATCCTCCCACCTCAGCCTCTCTGCTAGCTGGGACCACAGGTGTGCAACATCACACCCAGCTAATTGACTCTGTGAACTGTAGAGTGAATAAGCGTGGCTGGGTTCCAAGATACTTGACTTACAAAAACAGGCAGTGGGATTTGGCCCACAGGTGCTAATGTGCTGGCCTTGTGCTAAAAGGAAGGTGCTGCTAATGCAGTAACAATTATTCATAAAAGTGTCCTGCATGTGTGACATTATCCTTCCTTTGAGAAAAGGATATATTTCAGTATTCACCACACCACATTTTTCCACAGTGACTTCATATAATTTTTAAAATTTCATTTATAACATAAGACTATTTTCTGCATTTCTGCCACTTTATTCCTGTGAATAGAACTCAGTAGTTGACTGTGATCAATTACTTTGTATATTTGATGAGTATCAACTGTTCTAGAATTGGCTGATTTTTATCAAGCCAGAAATACTCTCCTTGAAACGTTTAGTGTTTCTTGGTCTTTATGTATAAGCATGAACAAAGTGATATTCAGCTTATGGAATCTAGAATTGTTTAAGGTGACTTTTAGTTCTATAGTTTTAAGGATTTAACACCTCAGTCTGGCATTTTTAATGCCACATGTGTATAATTTTATAACTTTTAAAATATATAATTGTTATGTAAAATTTGAAGACTACACCTGTTATATAAAATTTGAAATTAATTGTCTATTATTTTCCATGACTGTGGAAGAAAATTACAACATTCTCAGCCATGACTTCTAAGTATGATGTCCTTAAAAGAACTGTCTAAGTATGATGTCCTTAAAAGAACTCATGAACTCAATTATCTTTTCATTCACTCTTGATCTCACACCAGTAAGTCTTCAGTTTCAGTACTCCTCCAACGTTGTTTTTCCTCAAGATTATCACTAATTTTTTTCTGTAATAAATCTAGGCATTTTTCGTACACTTCATTTTATTTAATCTGTTAGCAGAATTTGAGCCAATGGAGGACATCTCCTCTCTAACAGCATCTTCAACTTGGCTTCCAGGACCTCAGTCCCTCAGGCTTTTCCTCCTGCCTTTCTAATCCATTCATCATGGCCTCTTTTGCTTGCTCCTCCTCATCTTTCTCCATTTGGACATTGTTTTTTCCGAGGGCTCAGTCCTCAATCTTCTCTCTCATGACTTTTTCTTTTTTTGAGACAGAGTTTCACTCTGTCACCCAGGCTGGAGTTCAGTGGTGTGATCTCGGCTCACTGCAACCTCCACCTCCTGGGTTCAAGTGATTCTCCTGCCTCAGCCCCCTGAGTAGCTGGCATTACAGGTTGGTGCCACCATGCTCAGCTAATTTTTGTATTTTTAGTAGACACAGCATTTCCCTATGTTGGCCAGCCTGGTCTCAAACTCCTGACCTCAGGTGATCTCTCTGCCTTGGCCTCACAAAGTGTTGGGGTTGCAGGCATGAGCCACTGCACCCAGCCCCTCGTGACTTTTTCTACCGTGTATATGCTAGTGATTTCCAAATGTATGTCTCTGGCTCAGATCTCTCTCCCTAATTCCAGATTTCCATATGAGCCTGCCTACTTGATATCTCTATTTGGTTAGCTATTGGGTATCACACACTTGTCAGACCCAAAATTGGGCTACTGATGGCCTTCCTGAAATTTACCCCTCATGTAGTCTTTCCTACTTTGGTTAAGGGCAACTCTTCCAGTTGCTCTGCCAAAAATCTCGTTGTCATTCTTGACTCATCTCTCTCTCCATCTCTGACACCTTACATCTATTCTCTCAGTAAATCTTGTCAGGTCTATCTGAAGAATATGTCCAGAAGCCAGTCATATCTTCTACATCTGAGCCACCCTCATCTGCAGTCTACATGAGTGTCATAGACTGGTAATTGATAGTCCTGGCTTTTAAAAACTTCCCTTTTCATCAATTCTTAACTCAGTGGATGTACTTAAAATATAAGTCAAATTGTGTCAGTCCTGTGCCCCAGCCCTTCTGATTGCCTCCCATTTCACTCTGAGTATGTGTCAAATTTCCTCCTAATTATCTCCCTTGCTCTGCTTTAGCCACACTGAACTTCTTGCCATCCCTTATCTACCCCTAGTGCTTAAAGACTCCAAGCACACCTCTGTACTTGGAAGTTCCCTGTGTCTGGAATGCTTTTTCCCCAGATATCCTCCTAGCTTACTCTTTCCATTCCTTCAGTTCTTTATTTAAAACCTCCTTTCTGCTAAGAAGTAGAAAAAGGGTAAAAAGAAACACATTATGGAACAACCACTTTCTGAGGAAGAACCATGTACTACCCAGATGCATCATGCTTAAGATTCAACTGGGAGTGTACCAGGGAGGCTCTCTAATGTAACCAAGGGAAGGTTCAATGAAACAAAGTGATTTATCATCTCTAACTTCAAATCCATTTGTATCTTGACATCAACACTCTTAACCTTATATCATAATTTCTTAGAGTCTTTGATATACAAATAAAAGGTTTTTTGTATTAGAAAGAAAGAAATCCCCTTTCTCAGCAGAGACTTTTCTGACCATCACAACTTTCCCACCACCCTCCCCATCAAACACATAAACATTTCATTTTCCTGCTTTAGTTTTTTCTCCTCTAACGTACTGTATATTTTGTCTTCTCTGTCTGTTGTTATTGTGTGTTTATCTCACTCTCATGAATAAGGATTTTATTTTTCACTACTATATCCTCACTGCCTAGAAAAAGGCCTAGCGTATTGGATGTAGCTACCTAATAAATCCTTATTAAACGAGTGAATGGAGTTTATCCTGGGTATGTTGTTTGATTGATTCTCACTTTAAAATTTTGACATGGGTCATTCTATTAGTTTTGTCTGGTAATTATATGCATTTTAATAATTGTTTTGGCTTTTTATAATAAGCTACATTCTTTATATTAATTTTTTTATTTAGGGAGAAAAGCCCAATATTGTGGTTATTCATTATTTATTCTTTTATTTGTAATCATAATTGTAATTATGGTAAACTGAGTCAGAGGAATTGCAAACTTTACTAGTATTTTATTTGATTTGATTTTTGAGATAGAGTCTCACTCTATCGCCCATGCTGGAGTGCAGTGGTGGGGTCGCAGTTCACTGCACCCTCCGCCTCCTGGGTTCATGTATTTCTCCTGCCTTAGTCTCCTGAGGAGCTGGGATTACAGCGGCATGCCACCACACCTGGCTAATTTCTGTATTTTTAGTAGAGACTACTAATTTCACTTTGTTGGGCAGGCTGGTCTCGAACTCTTTACCTCAGGTGATCCACCCACTTTGGCCCTTCAAAGTGCTAGGATTACAGGCATGAGCCACTGCACCTGGCCACCTGCTTAAAAAAAAAAAATGGGGTGGCACATTTAATGGACTTACAAATTCTTTTCAAGGGATTATGAACCTTTGGTATTTGAAATAAAAAGACAGAGTTGGAAATTTTTTGCTTCCTATAGTAAGAGGAATACTGGTCCGGCACTGGCTATTCTGATGGAGCAGGTGCTGCTGCTTGGCTGTATTTCAGAAGCAAGCTGCTCACATCTGTATTGGTTGGTGAGCAAGACCAGTGGTCATTGATTGGTTGATTAGATTTCAAACTGGCTCTGGGTGGCTTCTTGTTACCATTGGTACAGGTCATTTCTTTCCTAAGTTAGACTCAACTTTAACTGAACATTTTCTGTTTAAAAGTTGCCTTCAATTAACTATGTTCAAAATGAAACTATTTTATATTCCAGAATTTTAGACCTCATTTTTAAATTGTGGTCACGATGAATTGGTTAATAATAGCTCTCAGGAAGATCTATTTACATTTTTTAAATACATATTTCTTTGCATAATTTATTCCTTAAAATTAATTGCCTTGTTTCTGTTATTGGTATTTCTAGAAGCTTTTGTTCAAGTCCTAACATAAACTCCAGTAGGAGGATTTAGTCTCTTTGTCAGTTCATATATGTATATGGTAGTGATATTCTCTTTTTAAATTCCTTTTCTTGTTCACTGTCTTCTCTGTACAATAACAGTAATATTCTTATGCATTTTTACCTCATTAAAAATAATTACAGTTTTCAGGTCATGTGATGCCAACATGTATGTTCCTTTTGCTTGGTGTGTGTGCTGCTATTCAGGCTCTGTTGTGGTTCTACATGAATGGCAGCTTTTTAAAATAACTCTGTGAAGAATGACATTGGTACTTGGATAGAAATTGTATTGGATCTGTAGACTTCTTTGGGCACTATGATCATTTTCACAATATCAGTGCTTTCAGTCCAGGAACATAGGATGTATGTTCATTTATTTGTGTCATCTCTGATTTTCTTCAGTGGTGTTTTCCAGTTATCCTTTTATAGTTGACTCACCTCCTTCGTTACATATTTTCCTAGGTATTTTACTCTTTTGCAGCCATTGTCAAAGGGGCTTGGTTCTTGATGTGACTCGCAACTTGGTTGTAGGTAGTGTATAGTGGTACTACTCATTGGTATTTGTACATTTTGTAGCCTCTGAGACTTTACTGAATTCATTTATCAAGTCTAGGAGTGTTTTGTAGGAGTCTTTAGGGTTTTCTAGGGATAAGATCATATCATTGGTGAAGAGATAATTTGACTTTCTTTTTTCCAATTTGGATGTCCTTTATTTCTCTTGCCCAATTGCTCTGCCTAGGACTTCCCAGTTTTATTCTTAACATGCATGAAATAAAAGTAAAATCAAAAGTGATTAATGATTACTTTATTTCACATCTCTGTCACATACACAGATAAAATTAATTCAAAGTTGTATGTTAAAAACACAATATTAGACCCTGTCTTGTTCCAAAAGGAATTTCTAAGTTGTCTATAAAATACAGAGGAATCAAGAATATAAGTGGAAAGTGTTTCCCAAAAATAAATATAAAAAGTATGGGTTAACACAGGGCTTCCCAATCCCCAGGCCATGGACCAGTACCAGTCCCTGGACTCAGGACCTGGACCACAGAGCAGGAGGCTAGTGGCAGGTGAGCAAGCAAAGTTACATCTGTTTAAAGCCACTCTCTGTCACTCACATTACTGCCTGAGCTCCTCTTCCTGTCAGATCGGTGGTGGCATTGGATTGTCATAGGAGTGTGACTCAAACCCTGTTGTAAGCTGCTTACACAGGGTATCTAGGTTGTTCACTCCTTATGAGAATCTAATGCTTTATGATCTGTCACCATCTACTGTCACCCCCAGATGGGACCATCTAGTTGCAGGAAAACAAGCTGAGGCTCCCACTGATTCTACATTATGGTGAGCTATGTAATTATTTCATTATATATAAGTAATAATAGAAATAATATGCACAATGAATGTTATGTGCTTGAGTCATCCTGCAACCATCCCCCAACTCAGGTCTACAGAAAAATTACCTTCCACAAAACCAGTCCCTGGTGCCAACATGGTTGGGGAGAACTGGGTTAAGAGATGTGAGACCCCTTTGCCTTGTCTTGGATTAATGTGCAGATATGCATTGTGTGAATGACATCTGATGGCACCATGTTGCCCTGTAGATCATTTTAGGGACACCTCCAGTATTTCATGAAAATCAAAATTTCTTCTAGTGATGAACAAAATGATACCCAGAAGCAAGTTTCGGAAGAACAGAATGCTGGAATATCACAAGAAGAGATTCTGACTGGTAAACAAGAGCAGATGGAAGTGGCTGAAAAGAAAATGAATTCTGAGGTATTTTCTTTAGTCATTTTCAAATGTTTTAATATGTGTATTTATTTAAAAGACAACTTTATGTATTTTGGAAAGTACACAGGATTTTTAAAACAGAAGTGCAATGTTTAGATATCTACGTGTACATTGTGGAAGGGTACAATGCTTAAACAGTTATGAATAAATGCAATTCTTATAACTGACTGTAAAAACATTAGAAAAGTAGTATATTGATAAAACTTTCTTCAGAAAAAGGAACTTAAAGAACTTTAAGAAATTGCTTCTGTCCAAATATATGCATAGCTAAGGTTCTTACAATGGTGTAGTTGATAGATTAGATATCAGAGAATAAACCCAATTTTAAAAATATACTCAAGCTTATTAATCTTATATTTTATGCATTTGGGTTTTTTATAATTCAGAGAAAGGCTTTTCCAATTCTGAAATTCTAAAAATCCTCTAGTGACTTATTTTTCATGGTCTTTAAATAAGTATTTCAACTTTTTGGAATTTACACATTTTTAGATTTGAAGTTTTGTCCAACTTTTTTCCACTTAGATATCCACTATGGGAATTCTTTCCTTATACAAATATAAATGTCATACTTTAATTTCAGAAGAAATCATGATACGTCATTCTCTTGAGTGCTAATTAAAAGTTCCCTTTGTTTACTTAGGTTTCTCTTACCAATAAGAAAGAAAAAGATCTCTTGCATGAAAATCGCATGTTGCAGGAAGAAATTGCCATGCTGAGACTGGAAGTAGACAGAATAAAACAGCAGAGCCAGCTAAGGGAAAAGAAACTTTTGGAGGAAATTGAAAGTGTGAAAGCAAAGAAAGATAAAATTCTAAAGGCTGTAAAATTAAGGGAGGATCATTAACAAAAATCAGCATTTAAGTACAGTGGACAGCTTAGCATTTTGACAACTGAGAATAATGATAAACTTCTTAAGGCTGTAAAATTGAATGAGGAAGCATTAGCAAAAATCAGTATTTCAGTAGAGTGGACAGCTTAGCATTTTGACCGCTGAGAATGCTCAGTTCTGAACTGCAGAATGTAAGACACAGCTAGGAAACACTGGAAATGGAAATCCTATCATGTCGTTTTAGACTGACTACTGCCCTACATGACTGTGATCAATGTCAAATAGATGAAACAGACTTCTTTACAGAGAACAAACATGAACAGGTTTATTTACAGGAAAAAATGAATTCTCATATATCTAACCTAAAAGATAACAGTGAGATTCTTTCTGAACAACTCTAATGTTGACAGCAAAATTAACAGCCTAAACATTAAGCTGCATCACACAGGATAAATTCTGAGAGACAAGATGGGGCAGGCCCCCATCTTTCCTGTTCAGACAACTTAGTCATTCTAGTGTGTGGGCTTTGGAGACTACAAACCCATCAAGGGCAGAAGAGATCCTGTGGCACGGCACAGCTGCTTTACCAAATCATGGCCAGACTGCTTCTGTAAGCAGGCCCTGATCCTGTTCCTCATCACTGGACAGGACCTCCCACCTGAGGCCTCTAGCTACCCCCACCAGTGTTCCCTGGCCAACAGAGATTTGAAACCTTCCTGGGACAGAGTTCCCAGAGAGAGGGGAGGGCCACCACCTTTGCTGTTTGGGCACCTAGCCGTTCTGGCCCATGGGCTTTGGAGAGCCCAAGCTGACCAGGGGTGGAAGTGGTGTCTCAGTGCAGCACAGCCACCCTCCAAAAACGTGGCCAGACTCTTGTTTAAGTCAGTCTCCGACCACATTTGTAAACACTGGGTGCAGGCTTTCAACCAGGGTCTCCAGCCACCTTCACTGCTGTTCTCTGGCTGACAGAGGTTTCAGACCTCCCTGAGTCAGAGCTCCAGGGGAAGGACCAGACTGTCATCTTTTCCGTTTGGACAACTTAGCCATTTCAGTCTTCAAGTTTCAGAGTGTCTGAGGCAACCAGGGGCTGAAGTGAACCCCCAGCACAGCTAGCCACTCTACAAAAATGTGACCAGACTTCTTTTTTAAGCAAGTCCCTGTTCCTGTTCCTCCTGACTGTTCAGGACTTCTCAACTTGCCTCCAGCCACATCCTACAGGTGTGTACAGATTGGCAACTGGTTCATACCTCCGAGGTGCAGAGCTCCCAGAGGAAGGGGCAGGCTATCATCTTTGCCTTTTTGCAGACTTCACTGCTGATACCTTCAGGCACTGGAAAATAGGAGGCCATTGGGGACTGGAGTGGACCCCCAGCATACCACAGCAGCCCCACAGAAAAGTGGCCAGACTGTTATGTGGGTGCCCATTTCCATATCTCCTCAATGGGTAGGCCCCCCTGGCAGGGTCTCCAGCCAGCCCCCCACTGGAACTATCAAGCCTGTAGCAACTTGGCAATTCCCTGGACTGAGCTTCCAGGAGCAACTGAAATCCTCTCTGCCGCTGCCTCTGCAGTGGAACTGCCCTTGCTTCCCTCAGAATATCAAGGGAGCAAAGACCCTAAGTGCCATATCGACACCTCCAACAAGCTGTAGTTGACCCAAGGAACACACCAGTCCATTTCCCACAGGTACAACACACCCTGCACTGTTCATCACCAGACAGGGAACCCTGACTTGGGCTCACAGCACAGGCCCTCCATCCTGGGGTGATTATATTAAGTAACTGCTAACTTACATCTCTCTCGGGTGGAGCCTCCAGGAGACAAAGTTGTAGAGCAACAAGTCAGATGATATGCAGCCCAGAGGGCAGGGACAGCTATCTCTCTAGCTCTGCTTGCTCTTATGAGACACTTTATCCCAGCACTTAAGGAGTGCTGCGGTCAGACCAGCCCTGTCTCATGTGCAAGATTGCCCAGCACAGATCAGGTCTAAGAGTTACCTTCTTTAAAAAGGGGAGTTGCTTAAAAAAGAAGTCTGGCCATGTTTGTGTAGAGCAGTTGTGCTGTGCTGGGGTTCACTTTTGAGAGAGTTCTCTGAGACCTGATCTCTGCTAGGCAGTTTTGCACATCAGGTGAGGCTGGTCTGACCTCAGCACCCCTTAGTCAGCTTGCCTCTCCCAGGACCCCAGCCAGGCCACACCTGCTTACAGGACACTCTCGGGTGCACACACTATAGCTTCTGTACCAGTGGACCGTGCCTGATTAGTGGAGAGCTGCAGCAAGGTGGCCCCTACAGCCATGCACCAGCCTGCACATCACCTCTCCATACTGCAGCTCTTTATATGGAAACTTCTCACATCCCTTTGCTGTGTGTGTTTACACAGGTGGGTTTTTCTGTACTTGCCCTGATAGCACATGGGAGTGCAGCACACACCCCAACCCACACCAACTGCCACTGAAGACGAAGCTGTGGTTGGAACAGAGCCAAAAACCCCATCCCTGTCAACATCTCACCCTTGAGGTAATGCTGTGCAGAGAAAAAGGGACCTTCTTATATCCTGAGCGACTACTGCTGCTTTGGGGGAGGGGGCCTCAGAGAAGGCACCCAGAGGTGCACTGGCCAGCAGTCCACCCCAAACCAGCACTGCCTCCAGTGTAACAGCACACAGAGTCAGCAGGGGCCCCCTGGCCCACACCCCAGCTGTCTTGCCTCCACCCCCTTGTCAACGCTCTCAGGGAGGCAGGGACTCCTGCATCCGCTAGCATTCCGCTGCAGCTGCCGCACTTGGATCCCCTCAGTGCAGTGGACTCCAAACCTTGAGGAGCCAGAGAACAAAGATGGGGCCCAATACACGTTCCCCAGAGTTAAAGCACACAGTTCAGGAATTGGGAGCTGCATGTTGGCCCCCTAAAATCCTCCAAAAACAAAACCAGTTGGCTGAGTCCGCCTTACACCACAATCAAATCCTCAAGGTCATCAGATATAATAAAAGAAAAATATCCTGTCCAAAGGTCAGCAGCCTCAACGACTGAAGGAGGATAAGCCCATAAAGATGAGAAAGGATCTGTGCAAGAATACTGAGAACTCGGAAAGTCAGCATGCCTCCTTCCCTCCAAATGACCGCATGAGCTCTCCAGCAAGTGTTCAGAACTGGGCTGAGGCTGAGATGTCTGAAATGATACAAGCAGAGTTCAGGATATGGGTAGGAATAAAGTTCACTGAGTGAAAGAAGTACGTTGTCATCCAATACAAGGAAGCTAAAAATCATTGTACAACACTGCAGGAGATGACAGACAAAATAGGCAGTACAGAGAAAAACATAACTGACCTGATAGAGCTGTAAACCACACTACAAGAATTTTCATAATGCAGTCACATGGTGATTGTGTGTGATGGCATCATGAAAATTATTGTAGTGTGTGTGGGCACCCGAGAGTGCCCTGTAAGCAGGTGTGCCCAAGCTGGAGCCCTGGGAGAGGCAAACAGAGTAAGGACGGCAGAGGTCTCACCAGCTCCATCTCATGTGCAAAACCACCCAGCAGAACAGATGAAGCAGAGGAAAGAATCTCAGATCTTGAAAACTGGCTTTCTGAAATAAAATAGGCAGACAAGAATGGGGAAAAAAAAGAATGAAAAGCAATGAACAAAATATCCGAGAAATATGGGATGATATAAATGACCAAATCTGTGACGAATTAATGTACCTGAAAGGGATGAGGAGAATGGAACCAACTTGGAAAACGTACTTCAGAATATCATTCATGAGAATATCCCCAACCTAACCAGACAGCCAACAATCAAATTCAGGAAATCCAGAGAACCTCAGTAAGATATGTCATGAGAAGATCATCCCCAAGACACACAGTCATCAGATTTTCCAAGGTCAAAATGAAAAAAAAGTATGTTAAAGGCAGCTGGGGAGAAAGGCAAGGTCACCTACAAAGGGAATTCCATCAGACTTAACAGACCTCTCAGCTGAAACCCGACAAACCAGAAAAGATATTCAACTTCTTAAAGAAAAGAAATTTCAACCCAGAATTTCATGTCCAGCAAAATGAAGCATCATAAGTGAAGGAGAAATAAGATCCTTTTCAGACAAACAAATGCTAAGGGAATTCATTATCTCCAGATCTGTCTTACAAGAGCTCCTGAAGGAAGCACTAAATATGGAAAGAAAAAACCATCACCATCCAGTACAAAAACGCACTGAAGTACACAGTCCAGTGATGCCAAAAACCAACCACATACACAAGTCTGCAAAATAACCAGCTGACAGCATGACGACAGGATCAAATCCGCACATACCATGATTAACCTTAAATGGAAATGGGCTAAATGCTCCAATTGAAAGACACGGGGGCAAGCTGGATAAAGAACCAAGACCCATTTGAGTATGCTGTCTTCAAGAAACCCATCTTGCATACAGTGCCATACATAAGCTCAAAGTAAAAGAATGGAGAAAAATATTTCAATCAAATGGAAAACAGAAAAAAGCAAGTGCTGCACTCCTAGTTCCTGACCAAACGAACTATAGCAATAAAGATAAAAAAAGAAAGAGGGCCGGGCGCGGTGGCTCATGCCTGTAATCCCAGCACTTTGGGAGGCCGAGGTGGGCAGATCTCGAGGTCAGGAGATCAAGACCATCCTGGCTAAGACGATGAAAACCCGTCTCTACTAAAAATACAAAAAACTAGCCGGGCACGGTGGCGGGTGCCTGTAGTCCCAGCTACTCGGGAGGCTGAGGCAGGAGAATGGCCTGAGCCTGGGAGTTGGAGCTTGCAGTGAGCTGGGATTGTGCCACTGCACTCCATCCTGGGTGACTGAGCAAGACTCCATCTCAAAGAAAAGAAAAAAAAGAAGGAGATTACAAAGGTGGTCCTGACCTTTGATAAATCTCATTATTGATTGATACCAACCTGGGCTATCTTTATTGCCCAAACCAATAGGATAATTTGCTGAGGTTGGGGAGCTTCTCCCCTGCAGAGAGTTCCTGATCTCCCAAAATTTGGTTGAGATCTAAAGTTGATTTTGCTGTACAAGTCCTTTTCTGAAGTTTTACTCATTTCCAACAACGAAGGCAAATTTTCCTGCTTCCATGGCGATGGAGAGCAGGCACCTCCTTTCCTGAGTTTCGGCTTGCTTCTGACAGGAAAGGTGAGTGTCAGTTTTTTCCAGCTTCTAAGACGGCAGAGAACGATCACCAGCCTGAGCCTTATTTCCAGGTAAGTAACTGAATTAGACTTTTGTCTTAAAATTTTTTCTAATGACTAAAATTTAAGATTATCCACCAGCTACTTTTAATTTCTCCTTACCATGAGAACACTCAGTAATCATATAAATGGTGCATTTGTTTGTTTTGCTCAATTCTTTGTGTGTGTTTGTGTTTGGGGTTTTATTGTTGTTGTTTCACTTTTCTCCCATCTCTTCCTGACTTGGTCAAATCCAAGGGAATGTTCCAAATTGTGGGGAGCAAGGCATCTGAATTGGCTAAAAGCCCTGTGGCTGCAAAAATGAAAAAAAAAATTCCAGTTATCAGAAAATATTTTTATTTTTATTTTTTTTGTTTGTACATAAGCGGGCTCACCTACATAACAAGGCCATCTTTTGCTAGCCAAGGCCAGGCTGAAGGAGTAGTCTTGGTGACCCAGTGTTAAGATTCTGCCTGTTAACTACAGAAACCTGAGTTTGGTTCCTAAGTCTAGTTCTTTCTGTTTGATGTTTGTGTTACTTTTAAAATATCAGCAGTTTGTCCAAGCTATGATGTGGTAGTAAAAGATTCAAAAGGATTCTTTTTTTAAAGTTCTATGATTAAAAGTTTACTTAAAAGCAAATTTCCTTTTTTTAAAATTATACTTTAAGTTCTGTGGTGTATGTGCAGAACATGCAGGATTGTTTTATGGGTATACACATGCCATGCTGGCTTGCTGCATCCATCAGTC
The DNA here is from genome assembly GCF_037993035.2 of Macaca fascicularis. Taxonomy (NCBI): domain Eukaryota; kingdom Metazoa; phylum Chordata; class Mammalia; order Primates; family Cercopithecidae; genus Macaca; species Macaca fascicularis. The sequence continues at coordinate 51,833,976 of NC_088384.1, read as the reverse complement.
CGTGATCTACAGTATGAATTTCTGGTAATGCTATCCCTCTCCTAGCTCCCCACCCTGACAGGCCCTGGTGTGTGGTGTTCCCCTTCCTGTGTCCATGTGTTCCCATTGTTCAACTCCCACTTATGAGTGAGAAGGCGTGATGTTTGGTTTTCTGTTTTTGTGTTAGTTTGCTGAGAATGATGGTTTCCAGCTTCATCCATGTCCCTGCAAAGGATATGAACTCATCCATTATTGTGGCTGCATAGTACACCATGGTGCATATATGCCACATTTTCTTTATCAAGTCTATCCTTGATGGGCATTTGGGTTGGTTCCAGTCTGTGCTGTTGTCAACAGTGCCTCAATAAACATATGTGTGCATGTGTCTTTATATTAGAATGATTTATATTTTTGGGGGTATATACCCAGTAATGGGATTGCTGGGTCAAATGCTATTTCTAGTTATAGATCCTTGAGGAATCATCACACTGTCTTCCACAATTGTTGAACTAATTTATACTCCCACCAACAGTGTAAAAGTGTTCCTCTTTCTCCACATCCTCTCCAACATCTATTGTTTCCCGATTTTTTAATGATGGCCATTCCAACTGGCATGAGATTGTATCTCATTGTGATTTTGCTTTCCATTTCTCTAACGACCAGTGGTGATGTGCTTTGCTTCACATGTTTGTTGGTTGCATAAATGTCTTCTTTGGGAAGTGTCTGTTGATATCTTTGCCCACTTTTTGATGGGGTACTTTGTTTTTCTCTTGTAAATTTGTTTAAGTTCTTTGTAGATTATGTATATTAGCCCTTGGTCAGATGGAGAGATTGCAATAAATTTCTCTCATCCTGTGGGTTGCCTGTTCACTCTGATGATTGTTTCTTTTGCTCTGCAGACACAGTAGTTTAATTAGATCCCATTTGTCAATTTTGGCTTTGGTTGCCATTGCTTTTGGTGTTCTAGTGATGAAGACTTTGTCCATGCCTATGTCCTGAATGGTATTGCCCTACTCAAGGACATTTCTGTGCCTGAGTGCCATACCACCTAAAGTAATTTATAGATTCAGTGCTATTCCCATCACGCTACCACTGACTTTCTTCAAAGAATTAGAAAAACTGCTTTAAATTTCATATGGAACCAGAAAAGAGCCCACACAGCCAAGAGAATCCTAAGCAAAAAGCACAAAGTTGGAGGCATCACAGTACCTGACTTCAAACTATTCTACAAGGCTGCAGTAACCAAAAGAGCGTAGTACTCATATCAATCCAGATATATGGACCAATGGAACAGAACAGAGACCGCAGAAATGACACCATGCAACTAAAACTGTCTGATCTTTAACAAACCTGACAAAAACAAGCAATGGGGAAAGGATTCCCTATCAATAAATGGTGTTGGGAAAACTGGCTAGCCGTATGCAGAAAACTGAAACTGGGCCATTCCCTTACACTTAATACAAAAATTATATTAAGATGGATTAAAGAGTTAAATGCAAAACCTAAAACCATAAAAAACCTATAGAAGAAAACCTAGGTCACCAACTGCAGAGAAAGGTACTTGCAGTGAAATGCATGGTACAACACGCATTCCCGGCTTCCCTGAGTGGGTCCGGTTGACGAGTGGTCCACCTGCTCCTGGCGGATCCCTGCAGACATGGCTGGTTGCTCTTTGAGCCAGCTTGGCCTTGCCTGGCATGCACAAGCTGCAGTGCAACAACTGTGCTTCAAATGGAGCCACACAGAGAAAAGTAGCAGCAGGATCAGGAGCAGGGTGTGCGCTGCCTTCAGAGTTCCAGTCCATTCCTCAGGGCTCAGATGGCACTGTGGGCTTCTTCATTGCAAAGAGGGAGACCACAGGCCATCTTGAGGAGTACTTTATGTTCAAGCGCAGAAAGCAGCCAGGAGTTCCACCCAGTGGACTCGGCCTTCTGTGCCCCTGGCCAGATTTAGAATTTGACCCGAGGCAGGACAAGCTCACTCAGAGTAGCATGGTGGTAGCTGGGGTCTATGCATGCCAGGCAAGGACAAGCTAGCTCCAGGAGCAAGCAGCCACGTCTGCAAAGGTGTGGCTGGAACAGGTGGAACAGCCACTGACCTCACCCACTCAAGGAAGCAGAGATGGTTTCAACAGCCAGACTGGCTGCCACCTGATGGCTGATGGAGCTGAGGCCTGAGGAGAAGCAGATGGCACTGGGGCCCTACCTCTAGGGTAGAACTGATGTACCATGAGCGGCAGAGAGTGAGGTTGGTGGCTGGTCCACCAGCTCCTGGCAAACCCTTGCAGAGGTGGTTGGTTGCTTTTTGAGCCAGCTTGGCCTTGCCTGGCATGCACAAGCCTCAGTGCAACAACTGTCTTACACATGGAGCCACATAGAGGAAAGGAGCAGCAGGCTCAGGAGCAGGGTGTGCGCTGCCTTTAGGGATCCAGTCAATTCCTCAGGGCTAATATGGCACTGTGGGCTTCTTTGTTGCCAAGAGAGAGACCACAGGCTGTCTTGAGGAGGACTTTCTTCTCAAGTTCAGAAAGCAGCCAGGATTTCCACCCAGGGGCCTAGGCCTTCTGTTACCCTGGCCAGACGTAGAATTTGGCCCTAAGCAGGACAAGCTCACTCGGAGCAGTACTTTGGTACCTGTGGTCTGTGCATGCAAGACAAGGCCAAGCTGGCTCAAAGAGCAACCAGCCACCTCTGCAAGGGTGCCCCAGGAGCGGGTGTAGCAGCCACCAACCTCACCCACTCAAGGAAGCAGGGATGGCCAGTTTCCAACAGACTGAGTGACTGCCACCTGATGTCTGGTGGAACAGAGGCATGAGGAAAAGCAGATGGCACTGGGGCCCTACCTCTAGGGTAGAACTGATGTACCATGAGCGGGATCGAGTAAGGTTGGTGGCTGGTCCACCGGCTCCTGGCACACCCTTGCAGTGGTGGCTGGTTGCTCTTTCAGCAAGTTTGGTCTTGCCTGGCATGCACAAGCCTCAGTGCAACAATTGTCTTACACATGGAGCCACATAGAGGAAATGAGCAGCAGGCTCAGGAACAGGGTGTGCGCTGCCTTTAGGGTTCCAGTCAATTCCTCATGGCACAGATGTCACTGCGGGCTTCTTGGTTGCAAATAGGGAGACCACAGGCCATCTTGAGGAGGACTTTATGTTCAAGTGCAGAAAGCAGCCAGGATTTGAACCCAAGGGACTCGGTCTTCTGTGGCCCTAGCCAGACTTAGAATTTGGCCCAAGGCAGGACAAGCTCACTTGGAACAGAATGTCCGTAGCTGGGGTCTGTGCATTGCCAAGCGAGGCCAAGCTGACTCAAAGAGCAACCAGCCACCTCTGCAAGGGTGCGCCTGTAGCAGTTGGACCAGCCTTCAACGTCACCCATTTAAGGAAGCAGGGATGGCCAGACTTAGAAATTGGCCCCACGCAGGACAAGCTCACATGCAGCAGTGTCTGTTTCTGGGGCTTGTGCATGCCAGGCAAGGCCAAGCTGGCTCAAAGAGCAGCCAGCCACCTCTGCAAGGGTGCGCTCAGAGCAGGTGGAGCAGCCACCAATCTCACCCACTCAAGGAAGCACGGATGGCCAGATTCCAACATACTGAGTGGCTGCCACCTGATGGCTGATGGAGCAGAGGCCTGAGCAAACGTAGATGGCACTGGGGCCCTACCTCTAGGGTAGAACTGATGTACCATGAGCGATAGCGAGTGAAGTTGGTGGCTGCTCCAACTGCTCCAGAGGCACTCTTGCAGAGGTGGCTGGTTGCTCTTTGAGCCAGCTTGGCCTTGCCTGGCATGCACAAGCCTCAGTGCTACAATTGTCTTACAAATGGCGTCATATTGAGGAAAAGAGCAGCAGGCTCAGGAGCCACGTGTAGGCTGCCTTTAGGCTCCAGACAATTCCTCAGGGCTCAGATGGCACTGCGGGTTTCTTCATTGCCAAGAGGCAGACCAGAGGCCGTCTTGAGGAGGACTTTATGTTCAAGTGCAGAAAGCAGCCAGGATTTGCGCCCAGGGGCCTAGGCCTTCTGTGGCCCTGGCCAGGCTCAGAATTTGGCCTCAGGCAGGACAAACTCACTCAGAGCAGCACTTTGGTACCTGAGGTCTGTGCATGCCAGGCAAGGCCAAGTTGGCTCAAAGAGCAACCAGCCACCTCTGCAAGGGTGCCCCTGGAGCAGGTGGAGCAGCCACCAACCTCACTCACTCAAGGAAGCATGATGGCCAGATTCCAACAGACTGTGTGGCTGCCACCTGATGGCTGATGGAGCAGAGGCCTGAGGAAAAGCAGATGGCACTGGGGCCCTACATCTAGGGTAGAACTGATGTATCATGAGCAGCAGTGAATGAGGTTGGTTGCTCATCCACTGTCTCCTGGCACAGCCTTGCAGAGGTGGCTGGTTACTCTTTGACCCAGCTTGGCCTTGCCTGGTATGCACAAACCTCCGTGCAACAATTGGCTTACAAATGGAGCCATATAGAGCAAACGAGTAGCAAGCTCAGGAGCAGGATGTGGGCTGCCTTTAGGGCTCCAGTCAATTCCTCAGGGCTCAGATGGCACTGCAGGCTTCTTGATTGCAAATAGGGAGACCGCAGGCCCTCTTGAGGAGGACTTTATGTTGAAGTGAAGAAAGCTGCCAGGATTTCCACCCAGGGGACTCGGCTTTCTGTGGCCCTGGCCAGACTTAACAATTTGGCCCCATGCAGGACTAGCTCACTCAGAGCAGAATGTCAGTAGCTGGGGTCTGTGCATGCCAGGCAAGGCCAAGCTGGCTCAAAGGGCAACCAACCACCTCTGCAAGGGTGCACCTGGAACCAGTGGACCAGCCACCAACCTCACCTACTGAAGGAAGCAGGGATGGCCAGATTCCAACAGCCTGAGTGGCTGCCGTCTGATGGCTGATGGAGCAGAGACCCGAGGAAAAGCAGATGGCACTGAGGCCTTACTTCTCAGGTAGAAGAAGTTATGTACCCTGACCGGCAGCGAGTGAGATTGGTGCCTGGTCCACCGGCTCCTGGCGCACCCTTGCAGAGGTGGCTGGTTGCCCTTTGAGCCAGCTTGGCCTTGCCTGGCATGCACAAGCCTCAGTGCAACAATTGTCTTACAAATGGAGCCTTATAGAGGAAATGAGCAGCAGGCTCAGGAGCAGGGTGTGCGCTGCCTTTAGGGTTCCAGTCAATTCCTCATGGCACAGATGTCACTGCGGGCTTCTTGGTTGCAAATAGGGAGACCACAGGCCATCTTGAGGAACACTTTATGTTCAAGTGCAGAAAGCAGCCAGGATTTGAACCCAAGGCACTTGGTCTTCTGTGGCCCTAGCCAGACTTAGAATTTGGCCCAAGGCAGGACAAGCTCACTCGGAGCAGAATGTTGGTAGCTGGGGTCTGTGCATGCCAGGCAAGGCCAAGCTGACTCAAAGAGCAGCCAGCCATCTCTGCAAGGGCGCACCTGTAGCAGTTGGACCAGCCGACAACCTCACCCACTTAAGGAAGCAGAGATGGCCAGATTCTAACAGCCTGAGTGGCTGCTGCCCGGTGGCTGATGGAGCAGAGTCCTGAGGAAAAGCAGATGGCAGTGGGGCCCTAACTTTAGGGTAGAAGAAATGGTGTACCCTGAGCAGCATCGAGTGAGGTTGGTGGCTGGTCTACTGGCTCCTGGCACACCCTTGCAGAAGTGGTTGGTTGCTCTTAGAGCCAGTTTGGCCTTGCCTGCCCTGAACAAGCCTCAGTATAATTATTGTCTTACAAATGGAGCCATATAGAGGAAATGAGCAGCAGGCTCAGGAGTGGGGTGTGCACTGCCTTGAGGGCTCCAGTCCATTCCTCAGGGCTCAGATGGCACTGCAGGATTCTTGGTTGCAAAGAGGGAGACCACAGGCCATCTTGAGGAGGACTTTATGTTCAAGTGCAGAAAGCAGCCAGGATTTGAACCCAAGGGACTCGGTCTTCTGTGGCCCTAGCCAGACTTAGAATTTGGCCCAAGGCAGGACAAGCTCACTTGGAACAGAATGTCCGTAGCTGGGGTCTGTGCATGCCAGGCGAGGCCAAGCTGACTCAAAGAGCAACCAGCCACCTCTGCAAGGGTGCGCCTGTAGCAGTTGGACCAGCCTTCAACGTCACCCATTTAAGGAAGCAGGGACAGCCAGACTTAGAAATTGGCCCCACGCAGGACAAGCTCACATGCAGCAGTGTCTGTTTCTGGGGCTTGTGCATGCCAGGCAAAGCCAAGCTGGCTCAAAGAGCAGCCAGCCACCTCTGCAAGGGTGCGCTCAGAGCAGGTGGAGCAGCCACCAATCTCACCCACTCAAGGAAGCACGGATGGCCAGATTCCAACATACTGAGTGGCTGCCACCTGATGGCTGATGGAGCAGAGGCCTGAGCAAACGTAGATGGCACTGGGGCCCTACCTCTAGGGTAGAACTGATGTACCATGAGCGATAGCGAGTGAAGTTGGTGGCTGCTCCAACTGCTCCAGAGGCACTCTTGCAGAGGTGGCTGGTTGCTCTTTGAGCCAGCTTGGTCTTGCCTGGCATGCACAAGCCTCAGTGCTACAATTGTCTTACAAATGGCGTCATATTGAGGAAAAGAGCAGCAGGCTCAGGAGCCACGTGTAGGCTGCCTTTAGGCTCCAGACAATTCCTCAGGGCTCAGATGGCACTGCGGGTTTCTTCATTGCCAAGAGGCAGACCAGAGGCCGTCTTGAGGAGGACTTTATGTTCAAGTGCAGAAAGCAGCCAGGATTTGCGCCCAGGGGCCTAGGCCTTCTGTGGCCCTGGCCAGGCTCAGGCAGGACAAACTCACTCAGAGCAGCACTTTGGTACCTGAGGTCTGTGCATGCCAGGCAAGGCCAAGTTGGCTCAAAGAGCAACCAGCCACCTCTGCAAGGGTGCCCCTGGGGCAGGTGGAGCAGCTACCAACCTCACTCATTCAAGGAAGCATGATGGCCAGATTCCAACAGACTGTGTGGCTGCCACCTGATGGCTGATGGAGCAGAGGCCTGAGGAAAAGCAGATGGCACTGGGGCCCTACATCTAGGGTAGAACTGATGTATCATGAGCAGCAGTGAATGAGGTTGGTTGCTCATCCACTGTCTCCTGGCACAGCCTTGCAGAGGTGGCTGGTTACTCTTTGACCCAGCTTGGCCTTGCCTGGTATGCACAAACCTCCGTGCAACAATTGGCTTACAAATGGAGCCATATAGAGCAAACGAGTAGCAAGCTCAGGAGCAGGATGTGGGCTGCCTTTAGGGCTCCAGTCAATTCCTCAGGGCTCAGATGGCACTGCAGGCTTCTTGATTGCAAATAGGGAGACCGCAGGCCCTCTTGAGGAGGACTTTATGTTGAAGTGAAGAAAGCTGCCAGGATTTCCACCCAGGGGACTTGGCTTTCTGTGGCCCTGGCCAGACTTACAATTTGGCCCCATGCAGGACTAGCTCACTCAGAGCAGAATGTCAGTAGCTGGGGTCTGTGCATGCCAGGCAAGGCCAAGCTGGCTCAAAGGGCAAACAACCATCACTGCAATGGTGCGCCTGTAGCAGTTGGACCAGCCGACAACGTCATCCACTGAAGGAAACAGGGATGGCCAGGTTCCTGCAGCCTGAATGGCTGCCTCCTGATGGCTGATGTAGCATAGGCCTGAGGAAAAGCGGATGGCACTGAGGCCTTATCTCTAGTGTAGAAGATATGATGTACCCTGACCAGCAGTGAGTGAGATTGGTGGCTCGTCCACCGGCTCCTGGCACACACTTGCAGAGGTGGGTGGTTGCCCTTTGAGCCAGCTTGGCCTTGCCTGGCATGCACAAGCCTCAGTGCAACAACTGTCTTACACATGGAGCCACATAGAAGAAATGAGCAGCAGGCTCAGGAGCGGGGTTTGCACTGCCTTTAGGGTTCCAGTCAATTCCTCAGGGCTCGGATGGCACTTCTTTGTTGCCAAGAGGCAGACTACAGGCCGTCTTAAGGAGGACTTTATGTTCAAGTGCAGAAAGCAGCCAGGATTTATACCCAAGAGACTCGGCCTTCTGTGGCCCTGGCCAGACTTAGAATTTGGCCCAAGGCAGGTCAACCTCACTCGGAGCAACATGTCGGTACCTCGAATCTGTGCATGCCAGGCAAGGCCAAGCTGGCTCAAAGAGCAACCTGCCACCTCTGCAATGGAGCTCCTGTAGCAGTTGGACCAGCCTTCAACCTCACCCACTGAAGGAAGCAGGGATGGCCAGACTTAGAATTTGGCCCCATGCAGGACAAGCTCACATGGATCAGTGTTGCATTCTTGTGCCTCTGCCTGCCAGGGAAGTCCAAGCTGGCTCAAAGAGCAACCAGCCACCTCTGCAAGGGAGTGCCCGGAGCAGGTGGAGCAGCCACCAACCGCACCCACTCAAGAAAGCAGGGAAGGCCAGATTTCAACAGACTGAGTGGCTGCCACCTGATGGCTGATGGAGCAGAGGCCTGAGGCTCCTGGCACACCCTTGTAGAGTTGGCTGGTTGCTTTTGAGCCAGATTGTCCTTGCCAGACATAGACAAGCGTTAGTGCAACAACTGTCTTACAAATGGAGCCATTTAGAGGAAATGAGCAGCAAGCTGTAGAGTGGGGGGTGTGCTGCCTTTAAGACTCCAGTGAATTCCTCAGGGCTCAGATGGCACTGTGGGCTCCTTTGTTGCCAAGAGGCAGTCCACAGGCCATTTTGAGGAGGACTTTATGTTCAAGTGCAGAAAGCAGCCAGGATAGCAATCCAGGGGACTAGGAATTCTGTGGCCCTGACCAGACTGTGAATATGGCCACAGGCAGGACAAGCTGACTCAGAGCAGCACGTTGGTACCTACGGTCTGTGCATGCCAGGCAAGACCAAGCTGGCTCGAAGAGCATCCACCCACCTCTGCAACGGTGCGCCCGGAGCAGGTGCTGATGGAGCAGAGGCTTGAGGACTCTGCCTTCTGTGGCCCTGGGCAGATTTAAAATTTGGCCCCAGGCAGGACAAGATCACTTGGAGCAGCTGGTGCATGTGCATGCAATGCAAGGCCATGCTGGCTCAAAGAGCAACCAGCCACCTCTGCAAGGGTGCGCCTGGAGTAGTTGCACCAGCCACCAACCTCACCCACTCAAGGAAGTAGGGATGGCCGGATCCCAACAGCCTGAGTGACTGCCACCTGATGACTGATTTAGCAGAGGCTTGAGGAAAAACAGATGGCACTGAGGCTTTACCTGTAGGGTAGAAGAAATGAGGTACAGGAGTGGCAGTGAGTGAGGTTGGTGGCTGGTCTACCTGCTCCTGGCACACTCTTGCAGAGGTGGCTGGTTGCTCTTTGAGCCAGCTTGGCCTTGCCCGGCGTGCACAAGCCTCAGTGCAATAATTGTCTTACAAATGGAGACATATAGAGGAAATGAGCCGCAATCTCAGGAGCAGGGTGTGTGCTGCCTTTAAAACACCAGTCAATTCCTCAGGGCTCAGATGGTACTGCGGGCTTCTTCGTTGCCAAGAGGCAGACCACGGGCTGTCTTGAGGAGGACTTTATATTCAAGTGCAGAAAGCAGCCAGGATTGCAATCCAGGGACTAGGCATTCTGTGGCCCTGGCCAGACTTTGAATGTGGCCACAGGCAGGACAAGCTCACTCAGAGCAGCACATCAGTACCTGGGGTCTGTGCATGCCAGGCAAGGCCAAGTTGGCTCAAAGAGCAACCAGCCACCTCTGCAAGGGTGCGCCTGGAGCAGGTGCTGATGAAGCAGAGGCCTGAGGACCCTGCCTTCTGTGGTCCTGGGTAGATTTAAAATTTGGCCCCAGGCAGGACAAGATCACTCAGAGCAGCTGGGGCATGTTCATGCAAGGCAAGGCCATGGTGGCTCAAAGAGCAACCAGCCACCTCTGCAACGGTGCACCTGGAGCAGTTGCACCAGCGTACAACTTCACCCACTCAGGGAAGTAGGGATGGCCAGGTCCCAAAAGCCGGACTGGCTGCCACCTGATTGCTGATGGAGCAGAGGCCTGTGGAAAAGCAGACGGCACTGAGGCCTTACCTCTAGTGTAGAAGAAATGAGGTACACGAGCGACAGTGAGTGAGGTTGGAGGCTGGTCCACTGGCTCCTGGCACACCCTTGCAGAGTTGGCTGGTTGCAAGCCAGTTTGGCCTTGCCCCGCATGCACAAGCCTCAGTGCAACAACTGTCTTACAAATGGAGTCCTAGAGAGGAAATGAGCAGCAGGCTCAGGAGCAGGGTGTGTGCTGCCTTTAGGGCTCCAGTCAGTTCCTCAGGGCTCAGATGGCACTGCGGGCTTCTTCATTGTGAAGAGGTAGACCACAGGCCGTCTTGAGGAGGACTTTATATTCAAGTGCAGAAAGCAGCCAGGATTTCCACCCAGGGGCCTAGGCCTTCTGTGGCTCTGGCCAGACTTAGAATTTGGCCTCAGGAAGGACAAGCTCACTCAGAGCAGCACTTTGGTACCTACATTCTATGCATGCCAGGCAAGGCCAAGCTGTCTCAAAGAGCAACTAGCCACCTCTGCAAGGGTGCCCCTGGAGCAGGTGGAGCAGCCACCAACCTCACCCACTCAAGGAAGCAGGGATGGCCAGATTCCAACAGACTGCGTGGCTGCCACCTGATGTCAGATGGAACAGAGGCCCGAGGAAAAGCAGATGACACTGAGGCCTTGCCACTACGGTAGAAGAAATTAAGTACCTTGACCGGCAGCGAGTGAGGTTGGTGGCTGATCCACCGGCTCCTGGCACACCCTTGCAGAGTTGGCTGGTTGCTCTTTGAGCCAGCTTGGCCTTGCCTGGCATGAACAAGCCTCAGTGAAACAATTGTCTTACAAATGGAGCCACACAGAGAAAAGGAGCAGGAGGCTCAGGAGTAGGGTGTGGGCTGCCTTTAGGGCTCCAGTCAATTCCTCAGGGCTCAGATGGCACTGCGGGCTTCTTCATTGCCAAGAGGCAGATCACAGGCCGTCTTGAGGAGGACTTTATGTTCAAGTGCAGAAAGCAGCCAGGATTTTCACCCAAGTTCCTAGGATTTCTGTGGCCCTGGCCAGGCGTAAAATTTGGACCCAGGCAGGACAAGTTCACTCAGAGCAGAATGTCCATACCTGGAGTCTGTGCATGCCAGGCATGGCCACGCTGCCTCAAAGAGCAACCAGCCACCTCTGCAAGGGTGCGCCCAGAGCAGGTGGAGCAGCCACCAACCTCACCCACTCAAGGAAGCAGAGATGGCCAGATTCCAACAGACTGAGTGACTGCCACCTGATGACTGGTGGAGCAGAGGCCTGAGCAAAAGTAGATGGCACTGGGGCCCTACCTCTAGGGTAGAACTGATGTACCATGAGCGGCAGTAAGTGAGGTTGGTGGCTGGTCCACTGGCTCCTGGCACACACTTGAAGAGGTGGCTGGTTGCTCTTTGAGCCAGCTTGGCCTTGCCTGGCATGAACAAGCCTCAGTGCAACAATTGTCTTACACATGGAGCCATATTGAGGAAAAGAGCAGCAGGCTCAGGAGCCATGTGTGGGCTGCTTTTGGGCTCCAGTCAATTCCTCAGGGCTCAGATGGCACTGCGGGCTTCTTCATTGCCAAGAGGCAGACCAGAGGTCATCCTGAGGAGGACTTTATGTTCAAGTGCAGAAAGCAGAAAGGATTTCCACCCAGGGGCCTAGGCCTTCTGTGGCCCTGGGCAGACTTAGGATTTGGCCTCAGGCAGGACAAGCTCACTGAGAGCAGCACTTTGGTACCTGCATTCTGTGCATACCAGGCAAGGCCAAGCTGGCTCAAAGAGCAGCCAGCCACCTCTGCAAGGGTGCGCCCAGAGCAGCAGGAACAGCCACCAACCTCACCCACTCAAGGAAGCAGGGATGGCCAGATTCCAACAGACTGAGTGACTGCCACCTGATGGCTGAAGGAGCAGAGGCCTGAGGAAAAGCAGATGGCACTGGGGCTCTACCTCTAGGGTAGAACTGATGTACCATGAGGGGCAGCGAGTGAAGTTGGTGGCTGCTCCACCGGCTCCTGGCACACCCTTGTACAGGTGGCTGGTTGCTCTTTGAGCCAGCTTGGCCTTGCCTGGCATACACAAGCCTCAGTGCAACAATTGTCTTTCACATGGAGCCATAAAGAGGAAAGGAGTAGCAGGCTCAGGAGCAGGGTGTGTACTCCCTTTAGGGCTCCAGTCAATTCCTCAGGGCTCAGATGGCACTGCGGGCTTCTTGTTGCAAATGAGGAGACCACAGGCCATCTTGAGGAAGACTTTATGTTCAAGCGCAGAAAGCGCTTGGATTTAAACCCAAGGGACTCAGCCTTCTGTGGCCCTGGTCAGAGTTAGAATTTGGGCCTAGGAAGGACAAGATCACTTGGAGCAGCTGGGACCCGTGCATGCAAGGCAAGGCCATCCTGGCTCAAAGACCAACCAGCCACCTCTGCAAGGTTGCACCTGGAGCAGTTGCACCAGCCACCAACCTCACCCACTGAAGGAAGTAGGGATAGCCAGGTCCCAACAGTCGGTCTGGCTGCCACCTGATGGCTGACAGAGCAGAGGATTGAGGAAAAGTAGGTGGCACTGAGGCCTTACCTCTAAGGTAGAAGAAATGAGGTACACTGACCATCAGTGAGTGAGGTTGGTGGCTGGTCCACCGGCTCCTGGCACACCCTTGCAGAGTTGGCTGGTTGCAAGCCAGCTTGGCCTTGCCTGGCATGCACAAGCCTCAGTGCAACAACTGTCTTACAACTGGAGTCCTATAGAGGAAATGAGCAGCAGGCTCAGGAGCAGGGTGTGTGCTGCCTTTAGGGCTCCAGTCAGTTCCTCAGGGCTCAGATGGCACTGCGGGCTTCTTCATTGTGAAGAGGTAGACCACAGGCCGTCTTGAGGAGGACTTTATATTCAAGTGCAGAAAGCAGCCAGGATTTCCACCCAGGGGCCTAGGCCTTCTGTGGCCCTGGCCAGACTTAGAATTTAGCCCCAGGCAGGACAAGCTTACACAGAGCAGTGTCAGTTTCTGGGGCCTGTGCATGCCAGACAAGTCCAGGCTGGCGCAAAGAGCAACCAGTCACTTCTGCAAGGGTGCACCTGGAGCAGGTGGTTCAGCCACCAACTTCACCCTCTCAAGAAAGCAGGGATGGCCAGATTCCAACAGTCTGAGTGACTGCCGCCTGATGGCTGATGGAGCAGAGCGCTCAGGAAAAGCAGTTGGCACTGTGGCCCTACGTTTAGGATAGAAGAAAGGATTTACCATGTCTGGCAGCGACTGAGGTTGGTGGCTGGTCCACCTTCTCCTGGCACACTCTTGCAGAGGTGGTTGGTTGCTCTTTGAGTCAGCTTGGCCTTCCCTGGCATGCACAAGCCTCAGTGCAACAATTGTCTTACAAAGGGAGCTATATAGAGGAAAGGAGCAGCAAGCTCTGGAGCAGGGTGTGTGCTGCATTTAAGACTCCAGTCAATTCCTCAGGGCTCAGACGGCACTGCGGGCTTCTTCGTTGCCAAGAGTCAGACCACAGGGAATCTTCAGGAGGACTTTATGTTCAAGTGCAGAAAGCAGCCAGGATTGCAATCCAGGGGCTAGGCATTCCGTGGCCCTGGCCAGACTTAGAATTTGACCCCAGGCAAGACAAGCTGACTCAGAGCATCACATCGGTACCTGTGGTCTGTGCATGCCAGGCAAGGCCAAGTTGGCTCAAAGAGCAACCAGCCAACTCTGCAAGCGTGCGCCTGGAGCAGGTGCTGATGGAGTAGAGGCCTGAGGACTCTGCCTTCTGTGGCCCTGGGCAGATTTAAAAGTTGGCCCCAGGCAGCACAAGATCACTCGGAGCAGCTGGGGCATGTGCATGAAAGGCAAGGCCATCCTGGCTCAAAGAGCAACCAGCCACCTCTGCAAGGGTGTGCCAGGAGCAGTTGCACCAGCCGCCAACCCCACCCACTCAAGGAAGTAGGGATGGCCAGGTCCCAAAAGCCAGACTGGCTGCCACTTGATGGCTGACGGAGTAAAGGCCTGAGGAAAAGCAGATGGCACTGAGGCCTTACCTCTAGGTAGAAGAAATGAGGTACACGAGCAGCAGTGGGTGAGGTTGGTGGCTGGTCCACCTGCTCCTGGCACACCCTTGCAGAGGTGGCTGGTTGCTCTTTGAGCCAGCTTGGCCTTGCCTGGCATGCACAAGCCTCAGTTCAACAATTGTCTTACAAATGGAGCCATATTGAGGAAAGGAGCGGCAGGTTCAGGAGCAGGGTATGAGCTGCCTTTAGGGCTCCAGTCAATGCCTTAGTGCTCAGATGGCACTGCGGGCTTCTTCTTTGCCAAGAGGCAGACCACAGGCCATCTTGAGGTGGACTTTATTATATTCAAGTGCAGAAAGCAGAAAGAATTTCCACCCAGGGGCCTAGGTCTTCTGTGGCCCTGACCAGACTTAGAGTTTGGCCTCAGGCAGGGCAAGCTCACCTGGAGCAGGTGGAGCAGCTGCCAACCTCACCCACTCAAGGAAGCAGGGATGGCCAGTTTCCAACAGCCTGAGTGGCTGCCACCTGATGGCTGATGGAGCAGAAGCCTGAGGAAAAGCAGATGGCACTGGGGCCCTACCTCTACAGTAGAACTGATGTTCCATGAGCGGCAGTGAGTGAGGTTTGTGGCTGGTCCACTGGCTCCTGGCACACCCTTGCAGAGGTGGCTGGTTGCTCTTTGAGCCAGCTTGGCCTTGTGTGGCATGCACAAGCCTCAGTGCAACAATTGTCTTACAAATGGAGCCGTATAGTGGAGAGGAGTAGCAGGCTCAGGAGCAGGGTGTGCACTGCTTTTAGGGCTCCAGTCAATTCCTCAGGGCTCAGGTGGCACTGCGGGCTTCTTGGTTGCAAATAGAGAGACCACATGACATCTTGAGGAGAACTTTATGTTCAAGTGCAGAAAGCAGCCAGGATTTCCACCCAAGGGACTCGGCCTTCTGTGGCCCTGGCCAGACTTAGAATTTGGCCCCAGGCAGGACAAGCTCTCTCAGAGCAGCACTTTGGTACCTGCAGTCTGTGCATGCCAGGCAAGGCCAAGCTGGCTCAAAGGGCCACCAGCCATCTCTGCAAGGGTGCACCCGGAACAGGTGGAGCAGCCATCAACCTCACCCACTCAAGGAAGCAGGGATGGCCGGATTCCAACAGCCTGAGTGGCTGCCTGCTGATGGCTGATGGAGCAGAGACCTGAGGAAAAGCAGATGGCACTGAGGCCTTACCCCTGGGGTAGAAGAAATGATGTACCCTGACTGGCAGTGAGATTGGTGGCTGGTCCATGGGCTCCTGGCACACCCTTGCAGAGGTGGTTGGTTGCTCCGTGAGCCAGCTTGGCCTTGTCCTGCATGCACAAGCCTCATTGTGACAATTGTCTTACAAATGGAGCCATATAGAGGAAATGAGCAGCAGGCTCAGGAGCACAGTGTGCCCTGCCTTTAGGGCTCCACTCAATTCCTCAGGGCTCAGATGGCATTCTGGGCTTCTTTCCTGCCAAGGGTCAGATGACAGGCCATCTTGAGGAAGACTTTATGTTCAAGTGCAGAAAGCAGCCAGGATTTCCACCCAGTGGCCTCGGTCTTCTGTGGCCCTGGCAAGACTTAGAATTTGGCCCCATGCCGGCCCCAGGCAGGACCAGCTCACTCAGAGCAGCATGTTGGTGCCTGGGGTCTGTGCATTCCAGGGAAAACCAAGGTGGCTCAAAGAGCAACCAGTCACTTCTGCAAGGGTGCACCTGGATCAGTTGCAGTAGCCACCTACCTCACCCACTCAAGGAAGTAGGGATGGCCGGGTTCCAACAGCCGGACTGTCTGCCACCTGATGGCTGATGGAGCTGAGGCCTGAGGAAAATCGGAAGATATTGGGGCCCTACCTCTAGGGTAGAGGAACTGATGTACCCGACTGGCAGTCAGTGGGGTTGGTGGCTGGTTCACCAGCTCCTGGCACACCCTTGGAGAAGTGGCTGGTTGCTCTTAGAGTCAGCTTGGCCTTGCCCCGCATGCACAAGCCTCAGTGCAATAACTGTGCTACAAATGGAGCCATATAGAGGAAATGAGCAGCAGGCTCAGAAGCAGGGTGTGCAGTGCCTTTGGGGCTCCAGTCCATGCCTCAGGGCTCGTATGGCACTGCGGGCTTCTGGTTTTAAAGAGGCAGACCACAGGCCTTCTTGAGAAGGACTGCATGTTCCAAAACAGAAAGCAGCCAGGATTACCACCCAGAGGACTCGGCCTTCAGTGGCCTTGACCAGACTTAGAATTTGGCCCAAGGCAGGACAAGCTCACTCAGAGGAGCATTTCAGTAGCTGGGGCCTCTGCATGCCAGGTGAGGCCAAGCTGGCTCAAAGAACAACCAGCCACCACTGCAATGGTGCACCTGGAACCGGTGGACCAGCCAGCAACCTCACCTACTGAAGGAAGCAGGGATGGCCAGATTCCAACAGACTGAGTGGCTGCCACCCGATGGCTGATGGAGCAGAGGCCCGAGGAAAAGCAGATGACACTGAGGCCTTGCCACTAAGGTAGAAGAAATTATGTACCTTGACCGGCAGCGAGTGAGTTTGGTGGCTGATCCACGGGCTCCTGGCACACCCTTGCAGAGTTGGCTGGTTGCTCTTTGAGCCAGCTTGGTCTTGCCTGGCATGCACATACCTCAGTGCAACAATTGTGTTACAAATGGGGCCATATAGAGGAAAGGAGCAGCAGGCTCAGGAGCAGGGTGTGCGTTGCCTTTAGGGCTCCAGTCAATTCCCCAGGGCTCAGATGGCACTGCAGGCTTCTTTGTTGTCAAGAGGCAGACCTCAGGCCGTCTGAAGGAGAACTTTGTGTTCAAGTGAAGAAAGCAGCCAGGATTGCAATCCAGGGGTCTAGGCTTTCTGTGGCCCTTTCCAGACTTAGAATTTGGCCTCAGGCAGGACAACTCACTCAGAGCGGTACGTGGGTAGCTGGGGCCTGTGTATGACAGGCAAGTCCAAGCTGGTTCAAAGAACAGCCTGCCACCTTGGCAAGGGTGTGCGTGTAGCAGTTGGACCAGTCACCAACCTCACCCACTGAAGGAAGCAGGGATGGTCAGGTTCCCACAGCCTGAGTGCCTGCCACCTGATGGCTGCTGGAGCAGAGGCCTGAGGAAAGCAGATGGCACTGAGGCCCTACCTCTAGGATAGAAGAAATGATGTATCCTGAACGGCAGCGAGTGAGGTTGGTGTGCTGGTCCACCGGCTCCTGGCACACCCTTGCAGATTTGGCTCATTGCTCTTTGATCCAGCTTGGCCTTGCCAGGTATGCACAAGCCTCAGTGCAACAATTGTGCTGCAAATGGAGCCAGACAGAGGAAATGAGCAGCAGGCTCAGTGGCAGGGTGTGTACTTGCTTTAGGGCTCCAGTCCATGCCTCAGGGCTTGTATGGCACTGCAGGCTTCTTGGTTACCTCCACAAGCCATCTTGAGGAGGACTTTATGTTTTAAAATGCAATTCAAATTAGCATAAAACATTTACAACCTAGGAAAAGGCTTATGGCATTAGAATCCTTATTTATATGATTATTTTGTGTTTTTTTGAGATATGGTCTTTGTCTCTCATCCAGACAGAAGTGCAGTAATTTTGTCGTAATTCACCACCGCCATGAACTCTGAGTGCAATCCATCCTTTTGCCTTGGTCTCCCAACTAGTTGGAGCTGCAAGCATAAGGCACCATGCCTGGCTAGTTTTTTAAATGTGGTTTTGTTGTTGTTGAGAGTATAGTATCATTATGTTGCTCTGGCTGGTCTCAAATTCCCAGCCTAATGTGATCTTTCTGCCGCAGCCTCCTAAAGTGCTGGAATTACAGGCATGAGCCGCCATGCCTAGCATAGAGTATTACATTATTTTCAAAGTCTTATTCTAAGATCCATTTATTGACTTTGGCCTAAATAACTCAATATAATATCTCAGAAACTTTTTTTTGACAAATTTTGGGGCATGATGATGAGAGAAGGGGGTTCGAAACTTTCTAATAAGAGTTAACTTGGAGCCATTTAAGGAGGAACAAACACAGATTATCAGAAAAATAAAAGAAAGATCAAGTGCAGAAGTTCTGTGGCAAAGATGATAGTAAAGAATATATGATTGTGACTCATGGTGGCTTTTACTTTCTTCTTGAATTTCTGAGTAACTTATGGGTTAACATTTAAAGAATGTATGTTATAGATAACATTTTATTGCAAGTAAATATATTTCAAATTTTGTTACTGGTTTTGTATGAGATTATTCTCAGCCTCCTTCATTATCAAGCTGTATTATTTTATTAATGTAGTTTGATGATCTTACAACACAGCTGGGAGCTGTATCTTCAAAATATGTCTATTTGACTAAATAAAATCAAGTTATTCAATGGGAGTTATAATCTATGAAAAAAAGTACAACAGGAATGTAAAAAATTTCAGGAGGATAAAAATATGTTGGAAGAAGAAATATTAAATCTTAAGATGCTTATGGAAAGAACACACAGGTGAAGACAAATTGGTGATGTACAAAATTATAAATTGGATCTAGAAGAAAGCGCATTGCAGGCAATAGAAAAATGAGTAGAAATCCCTTTACAGGTTAGTTTGTAAAATCAGGTAAGTTTATTTATAATGTGCTTCTATTTATTTCACCGCAAATTATATTTTGGAGATATATATATATTTCCTCTGCCTCTCTAATAGCAATTTGCCTTGTAGAATTCTAGCAATAAAGTGGCATCTGTTTTTACTTTCAAATATTTAAATTTCCATCATTATAACAAAATTGATTTTTCAGAGTAATGATTCTCACTGTGGAGTCATTTGATTAATAAGACCCATTGGCATAAGATTACAACTTCTGACTGCAAAAATCCTGGAAGAAAAACTAGGAAATATTCTTCTGGACGTTGCACTTCGCAATGAATTTGTGGGTAAGTACTCAAAAGCAATTGCCAGAAAAATGAAAACTGACAAGTGGGATTTATTTAAACTAAATAGCTTCTTCTGCACAGCATGAAAAACTATCAAGGGATTGAACAGACAGCCTACAGAATGGAAGAAAATATCCACACACTATGCACCTGTAATCCCAGCTACTCGGGGGGCTGAGGCAGGAGAATCATTGGAATCTGAGAGGCGGAGGTTGTAGTGAGCTGAGATCACGCCATTGCACTCCAGGTCGAGACTGCATCTCAAAAATAAATAAATAAATAAATAAAATAAAAACAAATAAATAAAAGCTAAAAGTTCTATGAAAACATTAATGCACATACAATCTTTTAAAAATGTTTATTGTTTCTCTAGAGATTTCAATACCTATTCTAGCTTATTACAGTAACCTACAGTTTATATTATATCAACTATGGTATAAAAACCTTAAATTGTATATTTCTGTTTCCTCCCTCCTTTACACTATTTATGTCATGCATTATAGTCTCAAATATTATGAATTCCATGATGTGAAGTTACTCTTTTTTTAAAAAAAAATTTAGACAATCCATGATCTTTAGAGCAATGTAAAATAATTGGGCTACATATCTTTATATCTTCCCTGGCACTCTTTATTTCTTTGAGTAGTTTCAACATTCATCTGCTTCCATATTCCTTTTGCCTCAAGAAATCGTTTTGACGTTTATTTTAGTGCAGACCTGTTAGCAAGGGACTCTTCCAGTGTTAATCTGAAAATGTCTTCATTTAATTGTTATTTTAGTTATATAGTTAATGGATATAAGATTGGGGACTGATTTTTTTTTAGTTATTTAAAAATTTTGTATCATTGGTTTGTGACTTGTAGAGTTGCTGACAAGCAGTTCACTGTAATGTTTGTTTTTGTTTATCTCTGTACACAATGTTCCTATTTTTCTGTGACTGAATTCAAGATTTATGCTAATCGTTGGTTTTCATCAGTTAGACTAGTGTGATTATTCTAGCGTTCTTTAAATTTTTTATTAATCTTTCTTGGAGCTATTTGAGGTTGCTTGGGGTCCTCAGTCATCTTTTTCAAATTTTTCTTCTCTCACACTGTTTTTAATCTCCTTCTGGAATTCCAATTAATTGTATTTTAGTGAATTTCGTATTAGCAGAGAATTCTTGGACTCACCGGAGTATTTTATTTGCTTGGTTCATTGGTTTATTTTGTTTTCCTCTTTCTTCCCTTTGTGCTGCCATTCAAATAATTTGCGTTGGCCTAATATAATATTTGCTGCTTCTTTCTTAACTCTGATGACCAGTCTGCTAATCAGCTTGTTGATGTAATTCTTCATCTCTGTTCTCAAGCTTTCACTTATTTCTAGCTTTTGCCTTTTACTGTTCCCATCTCTGCTGAAATTCC
This sequence comes from Macaca fascicularis, assembly GCF_037993035.2. Classification (NCBI taxonomy): domain Eukaryota; kingdom Metazoa; phylum Chordata; class Mammalia; order Primates; family Cercopithecidae; genus Macaca; species Macaca fascicularis. The sequence goes on along the minus strand of NC_088384.1, from coordinate 51,813,746 downwards.
TCATTTTTCCATGCATGTCTTTTTTTTAACTAGATCCTTTAACATTTTGATCATTATTATTTAAATTACTTGCATTTAGTTCCAACATCTGAATTATCTCTGAATTTGATTCTGTTGACTTTTTATCTTTTGAAAATATTATAACTCATAACTCAAATTTCTAACTTGCTTTTATGTGTCTCCCAGTTTCTAAAAAAATGCAAATCATCAGATGTACAAAAACAGTAGCTCGTGAGATAATTACTTATGTCAAGATTGTTTTATGTTTCTGTTTCATTTTGGTTTGTGTCATGCTATTAGTGTGGGCAGGAACAAAGGCTGATTTTTGCTGTGGTGTCTGAAACATTCAGTGAACCATGTAACTTCAATTTCTCCAGCAGTAGGCTGCAATACCTTGTGCCTTGTGTGGGGCCTTAGGCTCTGCAGGGCATATGCCAATGCTCCTGTTCCACAGTTACCTTCTGGTAGTCCTTACCACCTATGTCACAGAGAGGGTCTCTCTCCACTTTCTTGTTCCTCTCTAACTGTAGAACATCATTTCTTGTGTGTGTGACTATGCAGAAAATTGAGGTTGGGAGCAGAGGGATGATTCATGTTATTTTGGAGCCAGTTTCATCATCGGAGTCTCAGAGAAGGGATATTTTTAGCACTTCGTGACTCTTATTCCAGTGGGAGTCAAACTGTCCCTTATCTGTGTTGGTTTTTGAGGAAGAAATAATATCTTGCCTCCTCCCACCTCAGTGGTAGAAAACCTTTGATTTATATCATTGAAAGTTTTCAAACCCACAATAAGGGCTAACTCTTTTCTTTCTCCTTCCATAGGAACAATGCACCTTTGTCTGTGGTCACTGGATGGAGATTTTCCAACCCTTTACCACAGTAGCACGACTCTGCATTAGTGCAAAATCCTGGGCCCCAAAAAATCCTTGTTCCTCTCCTGATGGAGAAGTATTTTTCCTCCATCCGTGCCCTAGAAGCAGTGATCCTTTGCCTGGTCTCAGGTGGGGTGGAGTAGGGTGTGAGAGGTTTCTTAACCTTCTCTGAAAGCTGATGTGTTTTGCTTCTTCTTATCTCCCAGAAACAGTAGACTTTTGCATGGCTTGTGGACCTAGATGCTTTTAAGCCACAGCAAATTAAGCGTTTTGATTCTTAGGAGAGAAGCAAATGTTCATGTAGTCCATTTTTTTCTTATTTATTTTTTGCTTTGTTTTCTTATTTCAGTCATGATGAGTTGAATATGATCATGATTTTCCAGTTAAGCCGCTTGCATTTCTAAAATTTTATTAGTCCCCCTTTGGCCTTTCAGCACTAAATCAAATGCAGATAATCATCACTTGTGTGAATAAAGTGTTTTTATTGAGAACAGAATTGTTCATATACACACAAATGTGGATATTATCTACTTAGCACAATATGTCATTGTATCAAAATGTAAAATCTGCTTTAGGCTGAACAAAGAATGGTTCTTGAAACTATTTTCCCTTTGTGATCAATTCAAAAAAACCAGTGCTTTCTATCTCATGGGTAGATTATTAAAATAATTACATACCTGATCTTCATTTTATGTTCTCTCTCTTCGAGATATTTCCTTCAAAACTACTTTGACTGATTAGTCTCTTTTGGATTACGTTATACTCTGTATTTTCTTCACAAGCTCATCAGGGTAAATCCTGCCTTTACGTTTGTTATAAAAATTCTCCCTTTTTTTTTTTTTCCAAATCTTATTTGAGCTGAAAGCTCTCCACCAAATGTCTCCTATGCCACAAAGCCTTATTTTACTGATCTCTCCTGTCCTCCTTGCTCAAGCTCATTTAGGAATTTTTTTATGAAAATATTCAAGGAATACTTTAAAAAAAAAGTATGAACACATAGTACTTTCAATTTGAACACAAAATACTGCTCTACTTGAAAACAAGTTTTAGAAACAATTAAATGTTTCTAGAAGGAGAATCAACAGTGTCATAAATATCACAATCCAATTTTCCTGTTTGTACTAAAACACACATTAGCAAATATTTACTGAGAAATTACTATTTGCCTTAAAGTATAATGCTTTTGATACACGTTATAAAAACTAGGTACTATTATTAGCAGTATTTTAAGAGTAAAAATATCGAGTCTTAGAGATGTTAAGCAATGTGCACAAATAGCATAGGGAAAGTTGGAGTTCTGAAATTGTGACTATGCTGTATGTATGATAGGAGAATCAATTCTTGTCAAATGTAACTGTCAAGTCATTGTGCAGATTTGGAGGTCTCTGATTGCTAGGGTCAGTACACTTAAATCATGTCACAACTTAGTTAAATCTATTTTATTAAAGCAAAATTCCATGTATAATTTCACAAAGATTATTGGCACCAAAAACATTATTTTTCCTTCCTTCCTTCCTTCCTTTCTTTCTCCTTCCTTCCTTCCTTCCTTCCTTCCTTCCTTCCTTCTTTCCTTCCCTCCTTCCTTCCTGCTTTCTTGCTTTCTTTCTCTTGTTCTTTTGTTCTCTTTCTCTTTCTTTCTTTGAGATAGGGTCTCAGTCTGTTGCCCAAGCTGGAGTGCAGTGACACAATCATGGTGCACTGCAGTCCCAGCTTCCCCAGGCTCACGTGATCCTCCCACCTCATCCTCCTGAGTATCTGGGACTACAGGCAAGCCACCACACCTGGCTTTTTTTTTTTTTTTTCAAGATTGGGTTTCACTGTACTGCCAAACCTGGTCTGCAACTCCTCAGCTCAAACAATCCACCTGCCTTTGCCTCCTAAAGTATTGGGATTCCAGATGTAAGCCACATGCCTGGCAAATAATGTTATTCGATAAGTTCAATTTAACTATTAGATTTTGGACAATGAGAGACAGAATTTTCTATATCATAATTCATCTTGTGTTCTTATTTGAAGTAATATATAAGGATTTCAGTTCCACTCAAATATATTTATTAGCAAATTAAATTTCTTTTTCAGGATTCCAAACTTTTGTTCAAGATATAAATGCTAAATGATGTCACTAATTTTAATTAGATTAACAGAAAGGTATTCTGGTGTTTAATAACAGTGACAGAATGGGCTATTGATTTTATTTTCTTTCTCTTTGTCTCTTTCCCCTTTTTAAAATATTTTACTTTTTAGGCTCTTTGGAATCCCAAAGATAGAGTTTTAAGAATTAAACAAAACACTCCCAGAAACTGCCAACCCTAGGATGAAATATATTGTTACTGTGCTTTGGGATTAAAATGAGGAACTACAGTTTACAGAACTTTTATACTGATACACAGACACTAAAAAGGGAAAGGGTTTGGATGAGAAATTCTGCTATGCAATCAAGAATCTCAGCCACTCATTTCTGTAGGAGCTGCAGGAGCTCCCTGTAAAGGGAGGTTAGGGAGAGTGTAGCTTCAGAGTTTCTCCATTTTTCCCAGAGGTTCCCCCAAAAGGTCATGACACTTTATAAGAATGCTTCACTTGTGAAAAACAAATATCAAAGTCTTCTTGTAAATTATATTTAAGGACAAATCTTCATTCCATGTTTAATTTATTTAGCATTTTATATGTGCAAATGTGTAAAATATCATCACCCAAATCTATATAACATGTTCTATTTCTATACTGTGATTGCAGGTTTATAATTCTGGAAAGATATACAGAACAAAAGATTTACGTTTTTAATCACTTTAAGTGCACGGTTTTGTGGCATTAAGTATATTTGCACTGTTGTGCAACAGTCACCACCATAGACCTCCAAAACTTGTCTTCTTCTCCAACTAAAACTCTGTACTCATTGAACACCAACTTCCTATTCCTCTCCCTCCCCCTCCCCGTAGCAATCACCATTTTACTTTCTGTCTCTACAAATTTCACAAAGTATCTCACAGAAATGGCATGATATAGAATGTTTGAATTTCTCAAACTGGCTTATTTCACTTGGCATATCTTCAAGTTTCATCTATTTCATAGCATGTTCAGAATATATTTTAAGGCCGAATATTATGACGTTGCCGTATATACCACATTTTTTTAACTACTCATCCATCAATATTCACATGGGCTGCTCCTTCCCTTTGATTATTGTGGATAATATTGCTCATGGACACACTGCACAAACATCTGTTTGGTCCCTGCGCTCATTTATTTTGGATATGGATTTGCATTTTAATACAAAGGAGAAATTATGCAGCTTTTTAAAAGTGTCCAAATGAAAAGGAGCACGGCATCAGTAAAATATTAGAAAGTAGATTATTGGAAAAAGTAGGGAGAGAATTGAACCAAAATTTAATAAGCAGTGTAAGAGAGTTTCAAGATGAGGGAAAAAATTGACAATATAAACAGAGAATTAAATAGTGAAAGGTCGATATTTAGAAAATTGTCACATGTACCCATATGTCGCCTGTGAGCTGATATTTACATTATTGTTTTATTCCAGGTTTCCAAAAGTAAGTGCAATGTGAGAGTTTCATGATGCTAAATAAACTGAAACGTGATACATATTTTGATGTATTGTCCTTGAGAGCAGGCTGGTGGTAATTAGTGCAATTTTAAATTATGATATGATAGTGGAGTCAATCTGCCAAACTGAAAAAAAGTATATATACAATGTGTATACGTTTCTCAAAACCCCGTTGTATCATACAATTAAATTATGATTTAAAGCTACCTGACAATTACTGGAGGAAAAAATGAAACATTTACATTAATATTACCATAATTTTGGTATTATTGCAAATATCAAAGCGTGTAGTACTTAGGGATAAACCTGCAAAAAAGAGAAACGTTTGAAAACTACGAAACTATAAAATATTGTTAAAATAAATAAGAGACCTCAGTCAATGGAATGTATGAGTCATAAATCTCAATACTGTTAAAATGTCTTTTCTTCCCACATTGACCTATAAGAATTCCAATCAAATCACATCTGTATTCCTTATTTTAGAAATTGAGAAACTAAAATTCTGAAATGTATGTCGATGGGTAGAGGACCTATAAAGGCAAATTACTTTGAAAGGAAACAATTACTTTGAAACCAGGTGCTGTTGGAGAATTAACAGCACCTGGTTTCAAGACTTATCAAGTTACAGTACTTAAGACAATGTGGTACAAATATAGATATACACATGTATATCAGCTTTCAGCTAGTTTTTAATAATGTTCTTAGAGCATTCATGGACATAACATTTTCAACAAATGCTTCTGAAACAATTAGATATTCCAGTGTGTGTGTATGTGTGTGTGTAGCTCAGTACTTCACACCTGAGAGGTATGAGCGTGCATTACCAAGGGGAACTGAGAAGCTTTGAGAGTATTGGATATGCTCACTGATCCCTTCATGGTGATTGTTTAATGGACACATGTATACATCAAATTCATCTCATTACGCTTTAAATATTGGTAGTGTATTTTATGTTCATTCGACATGAATAAAGCTGTAAATGTTATCAAAATATTACTTACTATGCTTCTATTCATTTTACTCTCTCTCTCCAGAGACCTTCAGATAGAAAATGCAGTTCAAAGATATTTCATAAAGGAAGAAAAGAAGTATGAAGACAGGTGAGAGATAGTACTCAGATTTTTTTTTCCAGTGCAATCCTGGTCTTTTGTGACTAGCAATATTTTTATGTGCAGAAGTAGTAGAAAAGATAAATATTTTGTACAGTAGAGAAACGCATAATTTCTGTGCCATGGAAGAGATAACTCACAAAGATGACAGCTTCTGGCTATGTTGGATACCATCTAGTATTGTAACTAACCAACGATCTCACCTTAACATTGGCTGTAAAGCTACTTTAATGTTCCTTGCAATGATTTGAACCTTTTACTGGAAACTTCATTGCTTACTGAGTTGAACAACACTGTTGATACGTGTTTATCTTATATTAGCACTAGAGTCATAATTTTACTTCTTAGAAAATTAAAATTCTTAGAAAATGAAATTATATATTTTTAATGTTTCAACTGTGATATCACTCCACATGCATCTTTCAATTCTTATTTGATAAAGGATAGCAAATACAGAAAGAATTCTTGTGATAATAGAGAACACAGAACTGTTGAACGGTGTTGAAGCTGAGCTGGAGAGAGTCACCAAAGCTGGCGCAGAAGCTGGCAAGGTCGGAGAGTTTCCTGCCTGGGCACAGCTTGAGCTCACCCCTGCGCCACCGCCAGTGGCAGAAACTGCAGACCCAGCTGGGCCCTGAGGCCTCCGCCCCATCCTCCCACCAGCCAGGAACTGTGCTGAGGTCGCAGATAGGCGACCCTGGAGGGGTGCGCCTGAGGGAAGGCGGCCCATGTTCCGGACAGCAGCAGAACACCAGGATCCAGGGACCCACCTCCCACCGCGGGAACCCCAAACCTTGCCTGGCGCCCCTTGCTTGCTCCGCCTGGCCTCCAGGGGCCGGTGTGTGTCCTGGTCATGAGGATGCACAGCAGGTGCCCGGGAGTCCCCCTCCGCCATGGCCTACCGCTCTGCCAGCCATCACGCCTGGTTCACAGACCGCAGCGCAGCCTGGCTGCCTCTGATCCCGCCAGGCCGGGACCTGTCCTCCTCCTGGGCGAGCAGCCGGGGGAATGCACACTGCCCGGTGGCCTGCACAGCCCCTGGCCGCCCATCCCCTCTGGCGCCTCCGGCCCAGGCCAGGACCTTCCTGTAGCACAGAACCCACCTTCCTTCCCGCCGCAGAGCTGCTCCGCTTCCGCCACCCACAGGGAAAAACTCAGATCTCCAAACAAACAGAAATCCGCGTGTGACTCCTCTGGTTGGATACTGCCAGTCCCCACATTTACTTCCAGGAGTTTTCTTGGCAGAAGGTGTCCGGCATTTGATGTTTCGCCAGCGATGAGGCTGAAAAGTGACAGCAATAGAGAAACACATCAGGCTTTCCGCAACAAAGATGACCTTCCCTTCTTCAAAACCCAGCAGTCTCCAAGTTCCATAAAGGACTCAGGACAAGATGACTGAGCTGGAGTACTCGGCCCAGGAAATGCAGGCCCAGAGCGGGTCACCTCCTTAGGGCAGGCCCAGCCTTCTCCTGGCTGCCTGGGTGCCTTTCTCCTCACTCCCACCCAATGCAGGGGACCCCACAAACTCGGCTCTCGGGGCTCCCTGCACCTCCCTCCACAGGAGCCACCTCCTGCCCGCCAAGCTGGGGCCTTCTGGGGCGGCCTGGGCTGAGAGGGCAAGGTGCCAGCTCTGCACGCTGGAGAAGGAACACCGCTACACTGTCACACTGACACACCGCCACACGAAGACACCACCACACGGGCACACCACCACATGGCCACATGGACAGACACACACGGAGATGTCACCATACGGACACACAGACACACCACCACACTGTCACATGTACAGACACAAGGAGACATTATGACACAGACACACTGCCACACTGTCACATGAACGGACAGACAGACATACGGAGAAGTCACCACACAGGCACAGCACCAGACTGTCACACGGACACAGACACACGGAGACATCACCATAAGGACACACGACCACACTACCACAGGGACACACAGACACACAGACACATCACCACACTGTCACAGGGACACACCATCACTCTCACACGAACACACAGACACACCGCCACATGGACACTGCCACACACACAGACACACCGCCACACTGTGACATGGACACACCTCCACACTGTCAGATACCACCACACAGACACTGCCACGTGGACACAAGGGCACACAGGCACATTGTCACATGGATACACAAACCTGGGAAGCCACATCTGAAGGAACTGCCAGGTGACTAGGGCCATAAGTCAATCAAAGTACACTTTCCGTGGCTTGCTTACAAGTCATTTAAACTGTGGTGAGATGATATCTCATTGTAGTTTTAATTTGCATTTCTCTGATGATCAGTGATACTGAGCACCGTTTCTTATACCTGTTTGCCATTTGTAGGTCTCTTTTTGAGAAATATCTATTCAAATCTTTAACCCCCTGTTATAAACCAGGTTATTAGATTGTTTCTTAAAGAGTTGTTTGAACTTTTTATATATTCTGATTATTAATCCCTTGTCAGAAGAGTAGTTTGCAAATATTTTCTCCCATTCTGTGGATTGTCTCTTAATTTTGTTGATTGTATCATTTTCCGGGCAGAAGCTTTTTAACTTAGTGTGATCCATTTGTCCATTTGTGTTTTGGTTGCCTGTGCTTGTGGGTATTGCTCAAAATATTTTTGCCCAGACCAATGTTCTGGAGATTTTCCTCAAACTTTTTTTGTACTAGTTTTATTGTTGGAGTTTTAATCAACTTTGATTTTACTTTCATATATTATGAGAGATACTAGTCTGTTTTCATTCCTCTGCATATGGATATCCAGTTTTTTCAACACCATTTACCACCAGTGCATGTTCTTGGCACCTTTGTCAAAAATGAGTCCACTGTAGCTATGTAGATTTGCTACTGGGTTCTCTATTCTGTTCCATTGATCTATGGGTCTGTTTTTATGCCAGTACCATATTCTTTTGGTTACTATAATTCTGTAGTATAATATAAAGTCAGATAATAAAATTCCTCCAGCTTTATTTATTTATTTATTTATTTATTTATTTATTTTATCTTAGGATAGTGTTATTTCTTATACTGAAAGCATTCTGTTATTTATTATTAGTCTACTTTTATAGTTTTACAATGCTATCCTCTTTTACAAAGCTATGATCAACTCAAGGTGTCCAGATCAGGGTTAATTGTAGCTATTTGAAAATGTAGCAATATTCTGGCTGGGCATGGTGGCTTATGCCTGTAATGCCAGCTCTTTGGGAGGCCAAGGTGGGCAGATCACCTGAGGTCACGGGTTCAAGACCAGCCTGGCCAATGTGGTGAAACACTGTCTCTAATAAAAACACAAAAATTAGTTGAGGATGATGGCAGATGCCTGTAATCCCAGCTGCTCAGGAGGCTGAGGCAGGAAAATTGCTTGAACCTGGGAGGTGGAGGTTGCAGTGAGCCCAGAATGTGCCATTGCATTCCAGCCTGGGTAACCAAGACAGACTTCATCAAAAAACAAACAAACAAAAAAGGAGCAATATTCTGTGTAATTGTTGACAGCTTAATTCACTATTATGTGGATCAGAGAGCAGAGGATTCTGAATGCATGAACATATCTTTAACATTTCAATACATTACTCATAATTACTAATGAACTAAAGAGAAAGCAAGAAATTATGGTGATAGTTATATTGACCTGGAGAAATGTAGACATAAAAGAACAGTAAGATGAGAAATGTGTTCACATGGTCTATAAGAGCACACAAGAATAAAAATGGGGAAGAATACATGAGAGTTTTCAACAGATTTCTGGTCATGTAAGTCAATTTGTATCAGTTAATTTTTAAAAGGTTTATTTACATGCAATAAACTGCACACACTTCAATTGTACATTTTGATTATTCTTGGTATTTGTAGCTCTATAAAACCAACAACATATTCAAATAAAAAGCATATCCATTACCTTTACCACCAAAGTTTTCTTGTGTTTTTGCTACTCACTTTCTCTTGCCTATCCCCACCCCATCCACAGGCAACCACTGATCCACCTGCAGTCCCTGTGAGTTTTTATTTCCAAATACTTGAAATCATAGGGTGGGTATACTTTTTCATCACTCAGCATCACTATTTTGGAGATTTATTCATGTTGCTACATCTATCAATTGTTCTGTTCTTACTAGGGAGTATTATTTCATTATATACATATACCACAGTAAATTTTTCAGTCACAAATTCACCTGTCCATGGACATTTGGACTGTTTTCAGGTTTTGGCTGTTGCAAGTAAAGCTGCTATGAAGATTCATGTAAAATCCATTGAATGGGCATATGCGTTAGGTTTTCATCTCCACTGGAAATGGAATAGATAGATATATGGCTATCATGTCTGTAACACGAAAACACAAAGCCTGACAAAACCCATTTCTAAAGTGGAAACTCCACCAGAGAACCTTGACTCCAGCCTGGCTTTTGAGACTATCTCCTATGTCTGGTGCAATGACTGATCCTGGGGTAGCCACATGACCCAAGGAGGACCATGTTTAAACTTCTGAGTTTTCACCGAGATTAATATGCATTTGTTGAAAGAGAAGCCCCTTTGCCTCCTCTCCCAGCTGCAAATGCTTTCAGGGATCACATCATGCTGGAGCATGTGGTTACAGTGTTTCCTAAACTTTGCGAGGGAAAAATTGTTCAAGTGGGTAAAAATGGAGTAAATACAAAGAGAAAAGCAGTCCAGAAGTATCAAATAAAAAAGAAACAGCCTCCATAAAATCATTTGAACTTATGATTAATTCAATAGTCATTAAAACCAGTTTAGTGTACAAAGAATCATCCCCTCCACCACCCTTTATTCCTTCACCAGGTTTAAGGTACATTTTTTAACTTGCAAACAAAAGTTTTGTCATTGACTCAGACATTAAAATCCCTTGTCTCCAAGAGCAATCATTCAATTCTGTCCCTCTCATTGTTAGAATAATATGTTCACTTTATTCTGCATACACCTCTCCTTTGCCCTTGTTTGCCTATTCTATTAGAGTTATATTCAGACATGTATTTCATTTTATATCAAAGAAACTGTAGAGATGTTCTTAATCTCACAAAAAGTTCTGAGTAATTTTTTGCCTCATACTTGATTTTAAGCTACCCAAGAAGCATTATTTTCTCATTTAGTATTTTAACTTTTCTAACCTAGGACTTTTATAGTAGATATTATGTCTTTTTCTAAATGCCTTGCTTCAATTTACATTTTAAATGTAATTTTTAAAAAGTGTATGTTTTAAATATTTGCATCTTGCAGATCAGGCCTAAATATCCCTTAATAACAAATATTGTCTTTTTTTCTGTATATTTTTCACATATTTCAGTTGTGAGGTATATTGCCACAATAAAAGTTTTTGTCAACATAACAGAACACATAGGCAAAATATTGTTTCCAAGTGATTGATGATGTGATGCTTTCAGTCTAGTGACAATCCCTTGAAGTAATCATCATCCCTATATCTAATGAAATACGAAATAAATATTTCACTTTGTTTCTAAAATTCAGCCGGCAAACATATAGCCTGTCACATACAGCCTGTAACACCAACATATAAAAATTAAAGCAGTTCCTTCTCCACTCCCACTGCTTCACTTGACTAGCCTTAAAATATGATAACAATAATAAAAAATAAAAGCAAAACGGTTCCTTAACTTATGTTTGAAATTTAGTGGATAGCCTATCATAAAAGCACTTATATGTATGGAGGGCCTCTGTAAAATATAGACTTTTAACAGAAAAGTAGACATATATGATAGTTAAATTAAAAACACAATTATATGTAGTACCATCACAAACGCACCAGGACTTGTTTTAGAATGCAAGATGTAATTGACTAAACCATTTAGGGCTAGACCTCTGAAACAAAAGGCATTCACACTTTGCGATTCTAGGGGGACAATATTATTCAAAATAGAAGCATGCAGAACCTTTACCTGATCATGATAAAAATCTTTCCTACTTGTTGTTAATCCGCCGCAGCTTTTACAAGGTCAGCAAAAAGAGATTATCCCACTGTATAAGCTGATGGCCAAAATTATCCGCTTTACTTTAGGTAACATGATATCTATTAACTGTAAATTTATTCTGAAAGAAAACAGATACATTTTTCTCAGAAATGTCTTTAGATGAAGATCTGGTACAACTGTTTTGCTCGCTTTTTAAAATTTTGTTTTTATTGATAAATAAATATATATGGATACAATGTGGTACAATACATGTAAATATTGTGAAATGGACAAATTACGTTAAATAACATATCCTCCACCTCACATATTTATTACATTATGGTGAAACATTTGAGTTGTAGTATTTTAGCAGTTTTAAGATACGCACTTCATTATGAGTAACTGCTGTCACTTTGCTGTGCACCATATCACCAGAATGTATCTCTCCTTGCTGAAGCATTATCCCATTGAATAGTTCCCCTTTTCCCACCCCCCACTCCGCCCTGATCAGCCTGTGATAAACCGCCATTCTAATCCTAACTTCACCCCCGCCCCGCTCAGCCTCTGATAAACCACCATTCTACTCCCAACTTACCCATCCCCCGCCCCGCTCAGCCTCTGATAAACCACCATTCTACTCCCAACTTACCTCCCGCCCCGCTCAGCCTCTGATAAACCATCATTCTACTCCCAACATCCCCCTCCCCCGCTCAGCCTCTGATAAACCACCATTCTACTCCCAACTTCCCCCCCAACCCTGCTCAGCCTCTGATAAACCACCATTCTACTCCCAACTTCCCCCCGACAAGCCCCGCTCAGCCTCTGATAAACCACCATTCCACTCCTAACATCTGTGAGTGCACATTTGTGGATTTCACATATAAGTGATATTATGAGATATTTGTCTTTCTGCGTTTGGCTTATTTTACTTAGTATAATATCCTCTAAATTCATCCATGTTTTTACAAATGACAGAATTTCATTCATGTATAAAGATAAGTAGGATTTTTGTATGCATCCTACATACACTTTTAACTTCCCACAGCTTTATTGAGATATTATTCATACTTTGTGTAATTCACTCATTTAAAGTACAAACTTCAAATTCTTTTAGTATATTAACTGGGTGGAGAAATAATCATCATAGTATAATTTTAGAACATTTTAATGTGCCTTAAAGAGACTTGCGCCCATTAGCAAACTTTCCCCATTTTCTCCAGCCTTTCCTAAAGCCCTCCTAGTCTAGGCGACCACTCGTCTACTTCCTGAATATGAATTTGCCTATTCTGGACATTTCACATAAATGGAATCATCATAACACATAGTCATTTTTTACTCACTTCTTGCACTTCACATATTTTTAATGTTCATCCATTCTGGAGCATGCATTAACACTTTTTTCCCTTTTATTGCTAAATAAGATTCTATTTTATGGATTCATTTGATTTATCCACTCCTCAGTTGATGAACATTTCTGTTGTTTTCTACTTTTTGTTGCTATAAACATTTGTGTACTACTGTGTGTAGCATTTGTTTTGTTTTCTTTTTGGTAAATACACAGGAGTGGAATTGCTGCGTCATGTGCTGAGTCTATGTGTAACATTTTGAAGAACTGCCAGACTGTTTTACATTTTGAAAGCTCACCAGTGGTGTAGAAGGGTTCCAATTTTTCCACCTATTTTTATCCATTCTTCAGTTGATAAGCACTTAGATTGTTTCTAATTCATGGCTATTAGGAATAATGCTGCAATGAACATGAAATTGCAGATGTCTCTTTTTGACATCCTGATTGAAATTCCTTTGGACATATATCCAGAAGTGGGATTGATGGATCATAGGGTAAATATATTTATAATTTCTTGAGGAAGCTTCATACTGTTTTCCAAGATGGTTGTACTAATTTCCATTCGGACCAGCAGTGTACAGGGTTTCTTTTTCTCTACGTCCTCATCAACACTTATCTTCCATCTCTTTTTATGATAGCCCTAGTAAAATGTGTGAGGTGATATCTCAGTGTGGCTTTGATTTGCATTTATCTGATAATTAGGAATGTTTGTGATTTTTTCATGTACCTGTTAGCATTTTTGTATGCCTTAGGAAATGTCTATTCAGGTTCTTTGCTTATTTTTTTAATAAGCATAATTTTTTTCTTATTTTTGAGTAGGTTGAGTTACTTATATATTATTATATGAGCCCCCTTATCTGATGTATGGTTTAAAAATGTCATCCCATTTGTGAGTTCTCTTCATTCTATTATTGCTTTTTTCCTGTGGAAAAGCTTTTTAGTTTTATGCAATCTCATTTGTGTGTTTTTGCTTTTGTTGCCTGTGCTTTCGGAATAATCTACAGAAAATCATAGCTCAGGCCAATGTCAGACAGTCTTCTTCTCTATCTCCTTGTGGTAGTTTTACATTTCAGTTTTTAATTTTGATTTGATGCTTGTATAAAGAGAAAAATAAAAGTCAAATTTTATTCTTCTGTATGTGGAGAGTCAGTTTTTTTCTATACCATTTATTGAAAATAATTTTCTTTCTTCCTTGTGTATTTTTTAGTTATTTTATCAAAAAACCGATTGACCACAGACATGTGGATTTATTTATGGGTTCTATATCCCTTTTCACTGTTCTACGTGTCTCTTTTTATGCCACTGCTATGCTGTTTCAATTACTACAGCTTGGTCATATAGTTTGTAATTGGGTCATCTGATGCCTCCAGCTTTATTCTTTTTGTTCAAGATTGCTTTGGTCAGTTGGGGTCTTTTGTGGTTCCATACAAATTTCAGGAGTAATTTTTCTATTTCTGTGAAGAATGACATTGGAATTTCATAGTGCTTACATTTAATCTGTAGATTACTTTGGGTAGCATTGACACTTTTAAAATACTAATTTTTGAATTCATCAATAAAGGATGTCTCTCCATTTATTTATGCTATTTTAATTTTGTCATCAATGTGCTATAGTTTTCAGTGTGCAAATCTTTCACGTTCTTGATTAAATTAACTCCTGTCTTTTATATATTTATATATCTGTTTTGATTCTATTATAAATGAAATTGCCTTATCAATTTATTTTTCAGGCAATAGTTTGTCATTATTGTATAGAAACAATAATGGTATTTGTATATTGATTTTGTAACTATTAACTTCATTGAATTTCTTGATTGGCTTTAACCATTTATTTTGGTGGAGTCTTTAAGATGTTCTCTATCTTAAGATTATATTTTCAGAAAACAGAAACAATCTTACCTCTTCCTTCCCTATATGGATTTATTTTATTTCTTTGTCTTGTGTAATTGTTCTGGCTAGGCAATTACACATAATGTTTTCAGCATTTGTAATTTTACATCAAATCCATTCATTGTAACACATTGATTGCTACTTTTCAACTAGTAAACCTGGACATTTATCACTACTCTTCCCCCAGTACAGGAGTCCATGACGTGGTGTGGGCCCTACTGGGCCACAGTCCAGGGCAGGCTTGGTGGAGGTTGTCTCCTGCAAGAGTCCGCGGCTCTGTGGAGGAAGAGTTCTCCAGTGCCTTAGTCCAGGGTGAGGCAGGGGTGGGGCTCCTTCAGTAGCTCAGTCCAGTGCGCAGCCCTGCAAGGGTCCTCCTGTGCAGGAGTACACAATGCGGCCGGAGTCCTACTGTGCCTTAGTCCAGGACGCCGGGTGCTGGGTCCTCCGGTGCCGTTGTCCAGGGCGCGGGGAGCTGGGTTCTCTGATGCCACAGTCCAGGGCGCGGCGGATCAGGAGTCCCGTGGCGCAGTAGTCCAGGGCGCGCTGGACTGTGGATCCTCAGGTGCCACAGTGCAGAGCGCCACAGGGCGGAATTCCTGCCTTACTATATCCAGGGTGCAGCAGGGCGGGGGTTCTCTTGTGCAGGAGTCCAGGATGGGACTGTGAAGGAGCGGGAGTCCTCCGGGTAGGAGTCCTGGGGTGTTGGAGTCCAGAGCGCAGTGAGGCTGGGTACTCTCATGCCATAGAGTAGGGCATGGCGGGACAGGGATCCTGCCCTGAGATAGTCCAGTGCTTGAGTCCACAGTAATGCAGTGGTCCTCCAATACTGGAGTTCACGGCCTGGTGGGGTCGGGGTCATTGCCTGACTTAGTTCAGGGCATACCAGGGCGGGGGTCCACAGTTGCCACAGTGAGGACCTCCGAGGAGTGTGGTTCCTGCCTTGCTGTAGTCGGGGGAACAGGGGGCAGGAGTCCTCTCTTGTCAGAGTCTCTGGCACGGTGGGGCTGGGGGTTTTCCTATTCGATAGCCCACGGGGCGGTGAGGCTGGGTCCTCCTGTGCCTTTGTCCAGGGCGCAGGGGGGCCAGGGTCTTCGGTGGTGGAGTCCGTGGAGCGACGGGATTGGGGTCCTCCAGTGCTGGAATACAGCCCATGACGGGTAAGCGGTGTTACTGTGCCGGAGTCGGTTTGCAGGGTCCTCCCCTGCCATAGTCTAGGGGGAGACGGGACAGGGTTTTCTAGTGTAGGTGTCCAGGGTGCGGGGGGACAGGAGTCCTCTGGTGCAGGAGTCCAGGACGTAGCCGAGTGGGAGTCCACCAATGCCAGAGTCCAGGGCTCTACGAGGCCGGTTCTCCCCATGCCAGAGTGTAGGACGCGTTCAGGCGAGGGTCTTGGCGTGCGGTAGTCCAGGGTGCGGTGGGGCAGGAGTGGTCCATATCTCCATGGCGGGGGTCCCTCTGTGCTGGAGTCCAGTGCTCAGCGAATCGGGGGTCCTGCCGAGCTGTAGTCCAGGGCACGGCAAGGTATGGGTACAGGGGGTGTCGGGTCCTCCTGGGTCTTGGTCTAGGGCCTGACAGGACTGGGGTCCTGGAGTCGACGAGGTAGCCCAAGTTGCCGCAGGACCAGGTCCTCTGGAAACACAGTCCAGCGCGCTGAGGGGCAGGAGTAGTTCAGGGCGAGCCAGGGCCAGAGTCCTCCAGAGCCAGAGTCCAGGGTGTGGAGGGGCGGGGGTTCTGCAGTGGCACAGTCCAGGACACCGCGGGGCGGGGCGGGGCAGGGCGGGGATCCTCCGGTGCCTTAGTCCAGGGCGGAGAGGTCCTTCAGCAGCATAACCTAGGTCTTGGCATTGCAGGGGTCCATGGAGCCACCGGTCGGGGTCCTCCCGTGTTTTAGCCTAGGGCTGGGAGAGGACGGGGTCCTCCTTTGCCCTAGTCCAGGGCATTGTGAGGCCCAGCTCCTGAACACTTACTGTCTGTGCCACTACCGTGGCGGGGGAAAACTACATCATCTCAGGCAAGCCTAACAGAGCAGCTGTCCTTAAAAGATTCCCAGTTGAGCGTGGCTTGGAGCAGGCCTGAGAAGTGTGCCCTTAGATGGCTTCAAGGGCTCTGAGCAGTGTTTAAGGAATCCAGCTGTCCTCAGTTACTCCAAGCCCTTTTCCACTCAGCAGAACTTCTCGCCAGGGGGTCCCCCATCTGCGGAGCCCTTTCATCATCCCAGATCCCCACAGGGTGGACTCCCTCTCATCCTCACGATCTCAGCTCAGGCCTCATTCATCACCACATTCCTGGCTCCAGGTCTGGCCCAGAAGAAATGGGTCAGATTAAGAGCTCAATGTGTTTCCATGGTCACTTTTCTTCAGCCCTCCTTTCTTTGTGCCAACATCTATCTTTGGGTTTCCGGTTAAAGTTTTCAGCAGCTGCATGCAGCTCCATTTTTCTTACCAGGAAAGAGACTGTGCTTGAGTCCGCAGTAAGGCAATGTTCCTCCAATGCTGGGGGACTCCAAAAGTCTTCCTGAAAACAAAGGCACAATGCTTGTGACCAGAGAACTCCCAGTCCTCTCCCTGCATAGGAAAACTGGACTTCTCCGGAAGGCTCTAGTTCCTGGCAAATCTCTAGGGCCACTTAATTGCGCTGTCCCCCACCTTTGCTTCTGGTTCTGAAGGGACTGAAGTTGGGAATCCTTTCTAAGTCTCTACACACGGAGCCCTTCTTTTGTGGGAATGTTTTGCCATACACTAGGATTCTCATTTACCTTTCAGGGCCTTCAAGAATCCTGATGTGTTTTGGCTTCTGTTCCTGGAAGGGAGGCCACTGAACTGCTCTGGAGCTGAAGTTCAAATATTCATCACTGTTATTAAACCTTTACATAACATGTTCTTTCTTTCTGTCAGGCTTGTGGTTTGCTTGTGTGTAGATGGGCTTGTATGTAGATGGAGTGGTCTGCGTCCTCATTAGGTAACACCCTCAGTCTTTCATGCTGAGATTGGCCATTTTATTTGTAACTCACTGTACAATCCATTTGCTCTTCCAGTGTCCCTTAGAAGGATGCAGAGTGTTCTGTAGAATGCCATAGAGACCTGGGCTTAGGGAAAATATTTGACCAAAAGTTCGCCAACTCACATGAGTATCTCCCCACAACTTGTACTGGGCTAGTCTCTGGGTAATGAATTTCATGGTAAATGAAACCGTGCCTGAGCAGATGTTACAAACACCCTCCCCGAGAGACTCCAGGGCTGCTTTATTCAAGCAAAACAGTGTGCTCTAATAAGCTCAGAATTGAGAGAAACAGGTTTTCTTTCCATCTTTCTTAAAAACTCCCTTTGTGACTTTAGACATAATAATAACACTGCCTGGGTAGTGAACACCTCTGTGCCAAGAAGTATGATGATCGTTGCCTGAGCTGTAATTCTCACCATAGTCCTGCAGGAGAGCTGCTATTACTGCTTATTACACAGATGGGCAGCCTGAGGCTCAGATGGAGTTAAGTGGCTTAATTGGTAGCAATAGAGACAGGATTTGACCCCAGGGCTGCCTGATCACCAAACAAAATTGTATTCAACATGATGCACTTAACACTTCTGGCCCTCCCTTGAAGATGGTGGCTTGTCTCTCTTTCTGTAGGCAAATATCATGTCATAACAATATTAAACGATTACAAGTAATGTCCCTATCTGCTTCTACACTGCCTTTGAAATATTATTTTAGATTTGCCAAAATAAAATGCAAACTCATTAACAAGAAAGGAGGTTGCATGCATCCCTGCCTTCCTGAGTAGTCTACTCACCCAAAGACTAAAGGATGACCAGCCTCCAGCTGGGATATTCAAAGACACAGTCACCCTGCCATGCAGCCTGAGGCTGGTGAACGTCCAATCTCCTTTTTAAGAGGCTTGTGGCATGAGCTCTTCAAACGTACAACCACAAAGGAAAGGCACAGCCGGTGTGAGCGAGGCTGATAAGATGGGCATTTTGTCTGCTTCTAGGTTAGAATCCAACCTGTCTATCAAATGTGGTTATCTGACCTTCACAATGCTGCAGTCCAGCTAAGGTCTGCAAATTTTCCTCCACCATTTACTATGGATGAAACAATAATGTGCTGTGGGGAATCCAGTTACACACACACATGCGTGCACACACACTGCTTCTGCTGTCTCAGAGCTTCTAGGCTGCCAAGGAGGAGGTGCAAACACTAGTAGGTAAGTCCACTACCACTACGAAGCTATCATCTAGTTATCAACTAGATCCAACAAGGTAGAACACAGTATGATAGAAGCAAACAAGGTGAAGACGAGATCTGACTCCCTTTCCCTTATGAAACTGATGATGGAATAGTGTATGAAAGACTTGCCTGAATGAATCTCATATTTTCCAGTGTTTTCTATCCCCGTGATTGGAACTTTTATTCATCTATATCATTATCCAAAAGGAAAAAACAGGAGATTTTCCTAAGACCATTCTCTGTCTTATCCCTCATATCCCCAAACATCACCAAGCCCTGCCCACTTTTACCTCTTCGGTTTCTCTCCAGTTGCTCTGTTTTCTCCATATGCACTAGTGATACCTTGGCTACATGAAGACCACCAGCAGCAGCTGGGGCAAGCAGCACCCTGTGGACCTGCATAGGGTGCACAGAATATGTCCAAATGATAGAACAATCCAAATCTGTTTGCATGGGGCATGGTGTGGCTATCTGAGAAAAAAACTGGCTTTTATAGGAAGGAGAAAGGAGAATGCTTCTTGAGGGGAAGAAACCAACAGGAATGTGCCTCCGGGAAAACTCTCCAGAGGGGAGTGAGTTGTAAAGAGTATTTTGGTAGTTTGCATGTTTCTTGGGTTCCTTTGGCCTGTAGAGCTACCATTTATTCATTTGACAAATATTTGGTGGTCGACTCCAGGGTTCAATAGTGAGCAATATGCACAGAATTTCTTCCCTAGTGGAGCTTTGAATCTAACAGAAAGAGGTGACGTTATTCACGGAATTATGTAATAAGGGGAAGTGCAGCAGACCCAGATGTGCTGCAAGAGCCTGGGAAGATGGACTGACCCCAAGAGGGAGGCAGGAAAGGCTGGCCCCAGGAAGGAAGCAGCACTTGAGCTAAAATCAGGGAGAAAACTAGGGAAAGACACAGCATTCAGGAGGAAGTAGAAGCTGGCCCATGAGGATGGTGGTGTGGAGAGGTGCACCAATACCCAGGTCCTTGGATTTATTGTTGAGCTGCTGAACTAACCAATGCTGGCTCTCGCCCAACCTCTGCATTTCTTGTTTTGCAAGATTATACTTTTTTTTTATTTAAAAGTTAGTATGAGTTGGGATCTGTTGCTTTTCTGAGGCTCTGTCCTGTGAGATAGACAGGGAGCCTCATGGGACTCTGTGGAAGCTAAAGATGGAGAAGAGTTTTGGAATGGCTGCAGAAGAGAACCTTTAATGGATCATTTAAGAAGAGGGTGCTACCCCTAGACTGCCCAGATTCACTTCCCGGCTTTATGACCTTGGACCCTCTGTGTCTGTTTTCCAATCTGAAAAATGGAATAATGATAGTATCTGCCTCTGCCTGCAAGACCCTGACCTATCAGACCAACTACCTTTCCACTTGGAACTCCCTTCTTGCACCACACCCCAACCGGACCGCTCATTAACACATTACATGGGCCTGTTTTCCTTTTTGAGATTTTGCTCAAGATATTTCCCTCATCAAAATTAACTTTGATCCATCTCCCCCTATTGGAATTCAACCCATTCTCCAGAAATCAGTTCAAATTGTATCACCAGAAAGCCTCTCTCAATTACCGCCACCCTCTTTCATTCTTTGGGCCATTTCTGCCATTATTTCTTATGTTTTTCTTTTTTGCTACATATTGGCATAGGTACATATGATCTCCACTTCCACTCAAATGTGAAGTTACTGCGGGTAATCCCTATGGGTATAGACCTATCCCAAGAGTCCTGGGCAGAGGGTCTCCCTCTTTCACCCAGGCTGGAGTGCAGTGGTGCAACCAGAGCTTACTGCAGCCTTGACCTCCTGGGCTCAAATGATCCTCTCACCTTAGCCTTTCCAGAAGCTGTTACTAAAAGGCAGGCACCCCCATGCTTGGCTAATTTTCGTGTTTTTCGTAGAGATGGGGTTTCACCATGTTGCCTTGCTTGGTCTCAAGCAATCCACCTGCCTCAGCCTCTCCACATCCTGGAATGACAGCATGAGCTACCACACCTGGCCACATGCTGAATACTTTAGAGTCATTTATGCCTGACACTTCCAGGGCATGCAGAAGTATGGTGGCATTAACTGACATGTTAACCAACTGCCTCGCTTACTTTTCTTTGGACTCAGTTTATAAATTTTCTTAATTTAAATTTTAATTTCAACATGAATGCATCTTTGAAATAAATAAAATAATCTCTTTGAATATTTGACATAATGTAGAAGAAATTGACAAATGGATATCTCTACTTCATTTTCCATCTCAAAATAGGGTAGAAATACACTCCCCTAAAGTGATCCCATATATTACATAGCCATCTTGCTGTGGTTAACGTAGAATGTTTCTGCAATATCACGTGCATGACAGGGCATATCCAAAAATCATTTGAGTGAAAATAATACTAGATTCTAGAAAGTATCTAGACACTTAAGAGCAGGCAGTGATGATGTTAATTAACAATAACAATGTCAAGGGGCTGGCTTTTGCCCTTCCCTAATAAACATAAAGAGCATAGAAACTCAGCAAATTTGCTCTTACTGTCTTCATTGTTTGGATTTTGAGTCAGTAAATGCTTTCCACAGGGGCCATCTTGTGAGTCATCCTGTCATTTTGCTGTGTCGTGTCTTCATCCTTGCACTTTTCCCTTTCTCCCACTTTGGCGTGGATTGAGAGGAGTATTATGCCGATGGAATGCCCTATCCTGACTTGCCATCTATTAGAACTTCCCTCAACTTTTAAAATGCTTCTTGATATGGTTTGGATTTGTGCACCCTCCACTCCCAATCTCATGTGGAATTGTAATGGCCAGTGTTGGAGGAGGGGCTTGGTGTAAAGTGATTGGATCATGGAGGTGGTTTCTAGTGGTTTAGCCTCATCCCCCTAGTGCTCTCTGAAGACAAAGTTCTCCTGAGATCTGCTTCTTTACAAAGTGTGTAGCACCTCCCCTGACTCGTTTCAGCCGTGTGAATATGTGCTTACTTCCTTTTCGCCTTCTGCCATGATTGTAAGTTTCCTGAGGCCTCCCTATAAACATAAGTCTGTACAGCCCACAGAACTGTGAGCCAATTCAATCTCTTTTCTTTTTGAATTACCCAGTCTCAGGTATGTCTTTATAGCACTGTGAGAACAGACTAACACACTTCTCCTCAGAAAGCATTCAATTCAGCTTTATCTAAACGTATGCCAGCTGTCATGGGGGATTATCTTAGCCAATCATTCTTCCTCTTCAGCAAGATCTATTTGCCGATCACAGCTTGACCTATAGTTCCTACCATACTTGTCAGTAACAAGTAGCCCATAACATCTGTAGGGACTTCATTGAAATCAAAGAGGCTCCTTAGTTCTTTACTTTATTAGCAGGCATTAGGAAAACCGATCAACTTTCTCATTTAATAAGGTGTCTGTTGCTTTGAAAAATTGCTCAAAAGAAGCAAGGAGAGGCTTACTTAAAGATATCACTATAGGCGTGGCATGCTGGTCCACACCTGTAATCCCAGTACTTTGGGAGCCTGAGGAGAAAGGATCAGTTGAGACCAGAAATTCAATACCAGCCTAGGTGACATGGCCAAGTCTCATCTCTACAAAACAAAACAAAACAAAATACAAAAAATATGTAGGCACGGTGGCACGTGCTTGTATTCCCCCTTACTCAGGAGACTGAGGTTGGAGAATCACTGAGCCCAGGGAGGTTGAGACTGCAGTGAGCCACGATCATGCCACTCTACTCTAATCTGGGTAACAGAGCAAGAGCTTGTCTCAAAAAAAAAAAAAAAAAAAAAAGGCTATCACTATACTATCTGTAACTGTTCTTAATTAGTATAACTATTAGTATAACTAGGTATTTCCCAACAGTGGAAACTCAAAACAGACTAAAGTTTTGTACATCAAGATGAATTGTCATAGTCAGTTAATTCCTTTGCTTACAACTGCCCAATAAATGGATGAGGACTCACTTCACAAATAAATAAGAAGGGTAAACAGCACGTGGGGCCTGTAGATACCTTTTGCAAGGCCCTCTTTTTCTCTTCCTCAAGTTGCAATGTGTGTATTTCTCTAGGTGGGCAAGTCATAGACACTGTCACACTAGATCAGAACCTGGAGAGAGATATACAGGTGCCATGTTTACATCTGCAGAGTGGGAACAAGCCCAGAGAAATCAAGACGATTGAGCAGAGAGCTTCCATACTAGAAATAAACCAGCTGTGCAAAATATCACAATATTGAACAAAAAAGCATTGTACCATCGAAATAACTGATTTAACTAAGAAGTAAAGGAACTGATGCCCCAACAGAGCACAGAGAGCCACACAGACAGGAGCTGCATTTCAAACAAGGTCATTGCTGTTGTCTCCACCCTGAGTTAAGTGTCTCTTCTTCACCCTTCCTTACCAAAGTTCTGCTTGATCATCATTTTGTTTTCTTTTTTTTTTCTTTTTTGTACTTCACTTCTTTGAGAAAATATAAACCAAAATCTTACATAAAACAGGAACTGAACTTTTGACAATGTTCGCCATTGAAACAAACAAAAGAAAAGGTTTCTATTATTTCTCATCTCTGTGCTATCCACTGCAGTAGCCAGTAGCCACAGGTGACTATTAAAATTCAATTTAATTCAAATAAAACAAAATTTAACATAAGCTGGTTAGTTGGAGGAGGCCTGAAATGTTTCGAAGATGAAAATGGTTTGAGAAACAACTTTTTTTTTTTTTTTTTTTTGAGATGAGGTCTCGCTCTGTTGCCCAGGTGGTTCAGTGGCACGATCACAGCTCACTGCAACATCCATCTCCCATGTGCAAGAAATTCTCCTGTCCGGTCTCCTAAGTAGCTGGGAATACAGACACACCCCACCACGCCTGGCTATGTTTTTGTATTTTAGTAGAGATGGGGTTTCCCTGTGTTGCTAAGGCTGGTCTTGAACTCCTAAGCTCAGGCAATCCACCTACCTTGGAGTCCCAAAATGATGGGATTACAGGCGTGAGCCACCACACCTGGCAATAAACAACATATGTAAACACTGGAATGTTATGCAAATATTCCAGGCATGGTTCAGAAAAACAATTAATCTCACAAAAGTTGCTTATGTTATTATATAGACTAAGAGACCAAGATTCTCCAGGACACTTACTATGTTACGTGTGTGAAGTACAATATAATACCATATATAAATTGTGACCTCAACTCAAGTCCCCGTCTTTTCATATGGAAAATTCTATTAATTATACTGCCCTTCCCCTTTTTAGGTTTTCTGCAGGAGTTAATACAATACACTTTGTCAAATGCTTAATACCATGTGCAACACTGGTAGGGGAGATATAAATGACAGCTTAAGTGCTTAAAAAAATTCCCAGTTTGCATTAAGTACTCAATACATTGGGTTTAACATCGTGAGTGCATGTGTTTCTGGAGCAATGCTCATCTTGGGCTGGGTGGTGCCTACACAGAGAAAGACTCTGGCCTCTTCTCACCCACATGTATCTGTCTTGTGCCTGGTTCCCATTCCCAGATCCTTGCTGAAACAGTGAAGGGTGATGGGCACCTCAGGGCAACTAAGTTGCTCCCTAAACATCTTCCCCCTCCCAAATGCTCCTGTGGTCTTTAGCATTTAAGAGGAATCTCTCACACTCTCAAGGGGCGATCCTCTCATGGAAGGCCAGTGGGGAAGAGGCTGCGGGAAAGGTCAGGCTCTGTGCACTTCCCTGACAGCTGCAAATGGTTCTGTTTCCAAGCCCACAGGTCACTACAAAGAAGGCAATGTGTTTGATATAATAATGTCATTCTTTGGTGCCTCAGTCCACACTGGCATTTTAATACTCCTCGAGTGGATTGCATGGTGGTCAATTAAAAGATATGTCTAACTGGAGCTTGTGAATGTGCCTTTATTTGGAAAACACTCTGCAGATGTAATTAAGTCCAGCACCTTCAGACAAGGGCATCTCATCTTGGATTAGGATGGGCCCGAAATCCAATGACAAGTATCCTTATAATAAAAGCGGCAGGTAGGGCCCAGTGGCTCACACATACAATCCCAGCACTGAGGAAGGTCCAGTTGGGAGGATCGCTTGAACTGCAGGCGTTCAAGACCTGCCCGGGCAACATGGTGAGACCCTGTCTTTCCAAAATATGTATAAAATATAATAGCCAGGCTTTATGGCACCTGCCTGTAGTCCAGCTACCAGCTAATCAGGAGGCTGAGGTGAGAGCATAGCTTGAATCTAGGAGGTTGAGGCTTCAGTGAGCTGTGATCATGACACTGCCCTAAAGCCTGGGTTGCCCCTGGCCCCTCCACAACCTGCGCTAGAAGAGCTGGGCCCTGGCTCTGGGAACCATGCAGCCTCTGAGGTGGGGCTGAGCGCCAGTTCCCGTCCTCCTGCAGCTGAGGACCAACACCCTGACTTAGGTGCCCTGGAGGCTTCTGGCCCAAGGGACCGCACTGCTGGTGGCGCTGGCAGGGTCGGAGTTTGCCACAGCTGCTGCAGGTTGCCACTGCAGCTGAACCTACAGCAGAGGCACGCAGGGTGTTCCCAGACCGCCTGGGGATCGCTGAGGGCACGGCCCTTTCACCATAGAGTCAGCTCTTTCTTGCAGGCACCCAGAGCAGGGTGTTCATGCGCTGGGCATAGGGCAGCCTCCAGGAAATGGTTGAGTAGCCGGTTCCCATCCTCCTGCAGCTAGGCCTGACCACCGGAATTAGCCGCTGGGCGGCTTCTGGCCCTGGGGTCCGCCTGGCTGCTGTAAGAGCATGGTCTTGGGTCGCCACCAAGGCTGCTGCACCCATGTGCAGTGGCTGCTGCAGCTGAGCCCATGATGGAGGCTGGCAAGGCGTTTCCCAGACAGCCTCAGGGTCATGGAGTGGACCACTATCCCAGCCTAGGGTCTGCGGTTCCTTTGCCTGCGCCCAGAGTTCCGGGTCTCAGGCACTGGGAACTGTGCAGCCAGGGGGACTGGGCCGAGGGCAAAGATTTCTGCCCTGTGGCTGCTGCAGGGCTGACTTCCTGAATTCGGTGCTGAGATGGCGTTGGCCCGGGTGTCTGGGCTCTTCGTGGTGCAGGCAAAGTGCCCGGTTGCTCTGCTGCTGCCGTGCCCTTGTACAGGTGGCAGCTGTAGCTGAGCTCTCAGGAGAGGCCGGCAGGGTTGGTCCCATAAAGCGTGAGGATCGCCCAGTGCACCGCTGTCCCAGCCTAGGGTCCATTCTTCCTTGGCCCGCGCCCAGAGCTAGGGGTTTCAGGCGCTGGGCCCTGTGCGGCTGCCTAGAATAGGCAGAGCGGCAGGTTCCTGCCCTGGAAAGGCCTCCAGCCATGGAATCCTCACTGCTGTTGGCAGGCGCTGAGCACAGTGCAGGCGATGGGATGGGGCTGAGCTGCAGGTTTCTGCCCTCTGGGGGAAGGTTTCCGCTGCTGGGGGGCGGACCGCCTGAGTCAGGTGCCTCAGAGGCTTTTGGTCATGGGGTCTGCACTGCCAGTGGCTTGCAAAGGGTCCGCGGCTGCCACAGCTGCTATAGTTCAATGTGTGCACTTGGCAGCCGCCCCTGACCCCACCACTGAGGCTGCAGGGCTGGTCCGGTCCCAGATGGCCTGAGGGTCATTTGCCCGCACCCAGAGCACTGGGTGGCAGGCGCTGGGCACTGTGCAGCCTCCAAGAATCCGCCGAAGGGCAGGTTCCCGCTCTCCTGCAGCTGTGGGCTGACTGCCTGACTTTGCCACTACATGGCATCTGGCTCTAAGGTTTCGGGGCCGCTGGTGTGGCAGGCAGAGGCCGGGTTTGCCACTGCTGGGCGCCACGAGCAGGTAGCAGCTGCAGCGGAGCATTAGACCGAGGCTGGCAGGGCTGACCCCAGATGGCCTGAGGATCTGAGAGTGCAGGGTCTTCCCACCCTAAGTCCGCTCTTCCTTTGCTCTTATCCAGAGCGCGTTGTGTGGGCTCTGGGCTCTGTGCAGCCGCCAAGATAGGGCTCAGCATCGGATTTCCACCCTGCTGCAGCTGGAGGAGGAACACCTGAATTAGCCGCTGAGGCGGCATCTGGCCCTGGGGTTCCTGCTGCTGGTGATGCGGTCAGGGTCAGGGTTGGTTCCAGGTGGCAGCTGCTGCTAAACCCATTGCGAGCCTTAGGGTCACCAAGTTCACCGTCCTTTCATGGTAATATCTGATCTTTGGCCCGCGCCCAGAGTGCAGGGTCGCCTCGCTGGGCATTGCATAGCCTCTGGGAGCTGTGTCAGCGGCAGTTTCACGTCCTCCTGCAGCTGCATGGCCTAAGGTCTTAGGGGCCGAGGCACACTCTGGCCCTGCTGTCCACGCTGCTGGTGGCGGGGACAGGGTCAAGGGTTGCCACTACTGCTCCCATGCGCTCTCAGCAGGTGGCAGTTGCAGCTGACCCCACAGCTGAGGCTGTTGAGGCTGTTCCTAGATGGTCAGAGTGTCGCCGAGTTCACCGACAGGCCACCCTAGGTTCTGCTGTTTCTTTGCTTGCACCCAGAGCGCCCGGTCACGGGTACTTGGCCCTGTGCAGCCACAGGGATGGTGCTGAGTGCAGGCTCCCGTCTTCCTGAGAAGTGAACCGACTACTGGAATTAGGCCTTGTGGTGGCATCTGACTCTAGGGTCCAAGCTGCTGGTGGCGTGGACAGGGTCGAAGTAGCCTCCCTTGCTGCTGGGCGCCATTTGCGCTGTCCTCCGGAACAGGCTGGTCTGTGCTGTGTATGGTCAGTGGAGTCTTCTCTGGACATTCTTCACTGATATCTGCTGACGTGGCTCATCTTCTCTTTGATTTTGCATGTATTGGCACCCACTGATGCAGTTTCTGGTCACCCAATGCCATTTTCCTCTGGCCTCCTAGACCTCACATTCTGAGGCCAGCATGTCCCACCGGGGGCCTCCACTGGTCCAGTCAACCCATTTATGAGTCCCCCTCCCACTAAGCTTGGAGAGACTGGATTTTCAGGCAGCACTCACAAGCTGAGAGTAAGGGAATTGATCTCTAAGGCACCTCCCGCTGTCCTGCCACTCTGTCATTCCTGGGCCACCCTATGTGCACTAGAGAAGACACCAGCCTGCATATTTTCTCATCTTTCTTTGTCTATTTTTTCTTATCTATCTCTTTGAGCGAGTCCCAGGAGGATGCTGGGGCTCAATACCTGATCAGAGACACAGGCAGAGCCATAGTCACTGAGAAAGTTCACATCTCCTGGGAACTTTCTCCTTCCTGTGTAGTTCAAAGCTCTTCTCTTCCTCTTGTTCATAGAAATTCCCCTTACATTAAACCTTTGACTAAAACAATCCCTTCAGCTTGATAAAATTTTAGACAGGATTATTTCTGATTCTAGGCTCCTTTTCTTTCTAATATTCTAGAAATGTTATCATTGTAAATTCTTTCTCTGCCTCTTTGACATAGACATCTTTGTAAGAGCTCACTTGCCAGTTTTACACTTCAGAAATGTCCATTTCAAGAACCTCAGTGCCATCCCTTTGAAATATACTTCTCAAGAAAGATAACACCATTATCTCCCAGACTCCATGAGAGAGTAAGAGCAAAATTTTGGTGGGCATATTGATCTAATTTGTAAAATTACCTTCTGTCATAAAGATAAAAAGATAGTTTAGCATTCCTTTGGAAAAAGACAACTAGCAAAGAAAGGTGGTCTATGATCTCCCCCTCATCACAACTCAAAATCTCTACTGCTGTTTGTTTCAGTGGAGCTGAGTTCAGACTAAGTACTGGCCTCTTTACCATTTTGCGATAACCTTCAATAATAGCTTTTTTATGTGGTTAACTTTGTCAGGTGCAATTTTTTTCTTTGACAATTTCCACCCTAACTACAACTTCCATTAAAGTCATAGTAGGATTCAAGGCAGCCAAATTTGACTCACATACGTAAAAAATCTCTTTAGGATTTAGAAACCCACATTCTCTTCAATAAATTGTTTCTGGAGACTATTGCCTTATTAAAACGGCCCTGCTCTGCCCTGGCTCAGCCCTGGCGCTGGCTCTGCCCCTAGTCTTACCATATCCCTGGCCCTGACCCTTCCCTGGCCCTGCCGCTGCCCTGGCCCTTCCCATCTTCAGGCCTTACCAAGGCCCTACCCTGGACCTGACCCTGCCCTGGCCTGATCCTGACCCTGTCCCTACCCCAGAGAAGTGGAAGGGCAGAGCCAGGGAAGGGCTGGGGCAAATAAGGGACAGGACACATCCAAATCCAAGAAAACGCCAGGGCCATGACAGAGCCGGGGCAAGTCCTTGGCACGGCCAGGTTCCAGGCCACGGCCAGGAAAGGGTCATGCAGGGTCACTTTATGGCCAAGGTCCAGGTCAAAGCCAGAGCAGTAGCAGGGTCAGGCCTGCATAAGGGCAGGGCCAGGGCCAGGGCTGTGCCAGGACAGAACAAGAGCAGAGCAAGGCAGGACCAGAGCCAGGAATTAGAGCAGGGCAAATGCCAAGGCAAGGCCAGGGCAGTGCCAGGGCTGAGGCAAGGTCAGGGAAGGTCCAGGGCTGAGTCACTGCTAGAACCAAGACAAGAGCAAAGGCCGGGGCAGATCTAGGGCACAAGCAAGGCAGGCTAGGGCAGGGCAATAGCAAGACCAGGCAACGGCAGGGCCAGCCCAGGACAGAACAGGGTACAGGCAGGGCAGGGCCAGGGCCACAGCTGGGGCAGGACAAGGACCAGGATCAGAGTCCAGGCCAGGGCAAGGGTATGGCCAGGGCAGAGGTAGGGCCAGAGGCAGGGTATAGGCAGGGCCAAGGCAGGTCCATTGCAGGGCCGGGGTTCAGACCAGGGCCGGAGCAGGGCTGGGGCAGGGCCAGGGCCAGGACCAGGAAAGGGCAATGTCAGGAACACGGCCATGGCCAACTTAGCTAGAGCCAGGACAGAGACAGGGTCAGGGGTGGGGCCAGAATAGCATGCCAGGGTAGGGCCAGGGCAAATTAGGGCCAGGACAGGGTCAGGAGGAGGACTGGGCCAGGGTATGGCCTTAAGTAGCCAAGAGCCAGGTCCAGGGTCCATGCCAGTGCCAGCGCCGGCCCAGGGCAGGGGCAGGGCCATGGCCAGGTCTGGGACAAGGCTGGGGCAGGTTCAAGTTCTCGCTCAGGGTAAGCACAAGACCAGCGCAGAGCCAGGGAAGGGGCAGGGCCATGGTAGGGCCAGGAGAGGGACGGGCGAAGGCAGAGCAAGATCAAACCAGGGACAGGACACCTTCAAATCCACTTCAGGGCCAGGGTCAGGCCAGGGCCAGGGCCAGGACGGGGCCAAGACAGGGCCAGGGCCAGGACTGTCAGGATCATTGGCAGGGCCAGGGCCATGGCACAACCAGGGTCAGGAGCAGTGGTCAATGCCGGGCCAAAGGCCAGAGCAAGGACCAGGTTTGCACTAGGGCCAGTGTGAGGGCCAAGGCGGGGTCAGGGCAGGGCCAAAGGCAGGGCAGAGCCAGGGCAGGGTGGAGCAGGCCCAGGGTAGCACTGGGTAAAGGCAGGGCATGACCAACCAGGGCAGGTCTATGGCTGTGGCAGGGCCAGGGCCAGGGCCAAGGCAGGGCCAAGACAGTGACAGCTCCAGGGCAGGGCCGGGGTTAGGACCACGGACATGTCCAAGGCCAGTGCCAGGGCAAGGGCAGGGTCAGGGCCATCTAAGAACCAAGGACAAAGCCAGGCCCAGAGCAGGGCCAGGACAGGTACCTGGCAGGGCTAGGGTCTGGGACAGGGCCATGGCAGGGCCAAGGCCACAACCAGGTCTGTGCTATGGCCAGGTCGAGCACAGTGCCCAGGCAAGGCTAGGTTGAAGGCCGAGGTAGGGCCAGCGCAGGGTCAAAGCTAGAGTACGGCCAAGGCAGGACCAGGGCAGGCAAGGCAGGGCCAGGAAAGCATAGGGCCAAGGCAGGCCAGGGCCAGGACAGTGCCAAGACCTGAGCAGGGCCAGGGAACGGCAGGGCCAGGGACAGGGCCATGGGTTCGGGACAGGAGCAAAACAAGGGCAACAACAGTGTAGGTTCTTGGCACAGCCAGGGTCCAGAACAGTGTCAGGGCAGGGCCAAGGCAGGGTCTGGGCCATGGGAAGACGAGCAACAGGGCTGGGGCTTTTCCAGTGACAGGACCAGAGTCAGGGCAAGGGCCAGGGCAGTGCAAGGCCAGGGTAGGGCCAGGCATTTCACGGTCAGGGCCAGGGGAGAACCAGGGCAAGGTCTGAAGCAGGGAAGGGCCAGGGCCAGGACAGGTCCAGGGCAGGTCCATGACAGGGCCAGGGGCTGCGTAAGGGCAAGGGCAGCGCCAGAGCAAGGTAAGGGTCAGGGCCAAGGCCAGGATAGGGACAGGGCAAGAAATATGGCAGGACCAAGGGCAATGCCAAGGCCAGGGCTGAGTCAGGGCAGGGCAGGGCATGGAATGGCCAGCGCAGGACACGACAAAAGGCGGTCCATAGAAAGAGCAGGGCTGATGCCAGGAAAGGACCAGGCTAGTGCCAAGGCTGAGTTAGTGTCATGGCATGCACAGGGCAGGGCCAGAGCCGGAATCGAGCGAGGGCACAGCCAAGGCAGGGTAGGGGAGGGCAATGCCACAGCCGGGTCAGTACTAGGACAGGGCAGAACAGGGCAAGGTGATGGTAGGGGCAGGGCAAGGACAGGCCAAAGCAGAGCCAGGTCAATCCAGGGCCAGGACACTTCCAAGTCCACTTCAGGCCCAGGGCTATGAAGGACAAAGGCCAGGGCCAGGGTCAGGGCCAGGTCTGGGCTAGGGCTAGGTCCAGAGCAGGGCCTAGCGAAGACTAGGGTGAGGAAAAAGGTAGGGCCAGGGCAGGCTGATGACACATCCAGTGCATGGCAGGGTAGGGTGGTGGCAAGTCCAGAGGCAGACCACTGCCAACTCAGGGCCAGGGAAAGCCCATGGCCAGGGCACAGCCAGGAAAGCGTCTGGGTCAGGGCCAGGACCAAGGCAGAGCAGGGCCAGGGCCATGGCAGAGTCGGGCCAAGTCCTTGACAGGACCAGGTTCCAGGCCAGGGCCAGGGCAGAGGCAGGGGCAGGGTCTGGATAAGGGCAAGGCCAGGGATACGGTAGGACCAGGGCTAGGGCCAGGGCCCGGGCTAAGCCAGAACAAGGCCAGGGCCAGGCCATAGTGAGGACAGGGCAAAGGCCAAGGCAGGGTCAGAGCAGGTCCCGGGAGAGGCCAGTGCCAGGGCACAACCAGGGCAGTGTAAGGCAGGTCAATGGCACCACTGTGCCATGACAGGGCAAAGTCAGTACCAGGAGAGGGCACAACAGGTAGGGCCATGGTGGGGCCAGGGCAGGGATGGGCCAAGGCAGGGCCAGAACAAATCTGGGCCAGGACACGTCCAAGGCCAGGTCAAGGCCAGAACAGGAGCAGGACCATGACCACTAGCAGGGCCAGTGCCATGACAGGACCAGGGTCAGGACAAGAGGCAGGGCCAGAGCCAAGGCCGGGCCAGCACAGGTTCAGGGTAAGGCCAGTGCAAAGGCAAAACCAGCATGGGATCAGAGCAGGGCAGGGCCGAGACAGTCCAGGTAACAGTAGGGCAGGGCCAGGCCAAGGCAGGGCAGTACAGGGCCAGGTCCACAGCAGTGGCAGGGCAAAGCCAGGCACATTGCCTATGCAACAGCCCTCCCTACAACGCTTCTTCCACCCAGCCACTGCCGCAGCCCGGCCATTGCTGTAAGCCTGACCCCCAACCCTGGCTGTAGCCGCCTGACCTCCTAGCGTGGTCACTCTCCTACCGTTCCAGCACGCTGCAGTCTCCGTCACTGCCACCCACCGTCAGCGAGGCAAGCCGTGGTGTCACAGTCTCCAGGTGTCTCCTCCTCCTCCTGGCACAGAGCAGCTGGGCGGGCAAAGCCAGAAAAGCCTAGAGGAAGATGTGAGGGGTGGTATCATTAGGAGCCTCAACTTGTCATGCCAGGGACTGGGTGGCAGGGGCCAGTTTCAGCAAAGGCACTCGCACCCACCCTCCAAAGTTCAGCCTCTCCTTTTGGCCCAAGCTGGCCAGGAATTGGGGCCTGGAGTGGGTGCTGGATACACCACAGTGCCCAGCTCCCCACTCCACAGGAACCACTGGGCCCACTGGGGTTGCAATCCTCGGGGAACAGGAGCAGCAGAAAAATTCAGACCCAGCCCAGCCCTCCACACCCAGGTGCCAATTCCTGTTCTGGATGTCTCCACGCACAGGGCCCTTTCCCCCATGGTGTCTGCTACTGCATACCCGGGGGTCCTGGCAGCCTCTAAGGCACAGACCAAGGGTGCACGGGCCCAGGAGCCACGGTGGGTGTGGGGGCTCTGCCACGCTCAGGATTCCCACGGAAACACTGTGCGCCTGCCGTGCTCCAGTATGAGCAAGAGTAGGTGGCCCTCTGGAGTGTGGCGTCCAGGGAGAGCAGAACCGCTCCTTCCTTGGATGCCACACTGTTGCTGCCAACTCTGCTGACTGCTGCCAGCAGTGCAGCCCCTGATAGCACCGAACTCACCCCCGCCTCACGGCCAGTCCTGCCCTCAATAGCGCACCCCACCTCCACCCCCCAACGCCGCCACCAGCATATACCCGATAGTGCCTTGACCTGTCCTCCTCCGTGAGCATTGTGGAACCAGAAAGTGCCTATAACCCACCCCCTGCACTGTAGGCAGTGCAGCCCTCTACAGTGCTGCCAACTAGTACCCCCAATGCAGGCAATGACACCCTGGATAGTGCCCCCAACCCATCCCACACTGTGAAAAGTGCAGCCCCGATAGACCCTGCCCTACCACTCTGGTCATGCTGCAGTCTCTGTCACCGCCACCACCAACCACAGTGAAGGAAGTCACTGGGCCGCAGGCTCTAGCACTCAGCAGCCAGGCCCAGAGCAGCTCTCGCTGATGGCCGGCTCCTACCACTCCAACCACGCTGCTGTCTCCATGGCCACCTTCTTTGACTACAAAGGAATAAAACTAGGTATCAGTAAGAAGAGTAATTTTGAAAACCATACAATCACATGGAAGTTAAACAATACGCTCCTGAATGAATGACTAGGGGGTCAATGAAGATACTAAGACAGAAATTGAAAAATTTTATGAAACAAATGGTAATGAAAACACAATACAGCAAAACTTACGTTACACAGAAAGCAGTACAAAGGCAGAGATTTATAGCTAGAAGTGTCTACCATCCAAACAAAAGAAAAACTTCAAATAAACAATATATCTTAAAGAACTAGTAAGGACAAACTAAACCCAAAAGAAGAAAATAAGATCACAGCAGAAAAAAAATTTAAATAAAAAAGTACAAAAGATTAAACAAAAACTTGGCTTTCTGGAAAGCTAAACAAAATTGACAAACTTTTAACCAGGCTAAGAAAAAAGACAAGATTCAAACAAAATCAACAGATAAAAAAAGAAGACATTACAACTGATACTTCAGAAATTCAAAGGATCATAACTGGCTATCATACGCCAACAAATTGGAAAGTCTAGTAGAAACTGACAAATTTCTAGACGCATACAACCTGCTTAGGTTGAACAGTAAAAACGTGCAAGACCAGAACAGATTGGTAACAAGCAATGAGATTGAAGCCATCAGAAATATAAGTAACATAAACATTTTCTCCACTGCATAAGCCTGAATCAGACCGAAAAACTTCACCGATACTTAACAGCCCAGTACTAATAAATACAAACAAGCCAGTACTTCTCATACTGTTAACCCAACACAGGCATGCCTTAAGGAAAGGTTAAAATAAAGTAAAAGGAACTCAGCAAACTCAACCCCACCTGTTTACCAAAAACGTCACCTCTAGCATTACCAGTATTAGAGGCACTGCCTGCCCAGTGACACGTTTAACGGCCACGGTACCCTGACCGTGCAAAGGTAGCATAATCACTTGTTCCTTAAATGGGGACTCGCATGAATGGCACCACGAGGGTTCAACTGTCTCTTACTTTCAACCAGTGAAATTGACCTGCCCGTGAAGAGGTGGGCATGAAACAGTAAGACGAGCAGACCCTATGGAGCTTTAATTTATTAATGCAATTAAAACTACATAAATCTACCGACCCTTATACCACTACACCTGCATTAAAAACTTTGGTTGCGGTGACCTCAGAGCATAACTAAACCTCCGAACAACCTATGCTAAGGCTACACAAGCCAAAACGGACTAACACCTATAATTGATCCAATAA
Source organism: Macaca fascicularis (assembly GCF_037993035.2). Lineage (NCBI taxonomy): Eukaryota > Metazoa > Chordata > Mammalia > Primates > Cercopithecidae > Macaca > Macaca fascicularis. Next base: position 51,778,699 of record NC_088384.1, on the reverse strand, counting down.
CTTGACCAACGGAACAAGTTACCCTAGGGATAACAGCGCAATCCCATTCCAGAGTCCGTATCGACAATAGGGTTTATGACCTCGATGTTGGATCAGGACATCCTAATGGAGCAGCAGCTATCAAGGGTTCGTTTGTTCAACGATTAAAGTCCTACATGATCTGAGTTCAGACCGGAGCAATCCAGGTCGGTTTCTATCTATTCTATATTTCTCCCTGTACGAAAGGACAAGAGAAATAAGGCCCACTTCATAAAGTGCCCTCATTCCATAGATGACCTAATCTCAATCTAACAAAATAACACCCACTCAACCCAAAAACAGGGTTTGTTAAGATAGCAGAGCCCGGCAATTGCATAAAATTTAAAACATTACAGTCAGAGGTTCAACTCCTCTTCTTAACACCGTATCAACAACAAACCTTCTACTCCTTGTTATATCTGTACTAGCTGCTATGGCATTTCTCACGCTTATTGAACAAAAATTATTAGGCTATATACAATTACGCAAAGGGCCAAATATTGCTGGCCCTTATGGATTACTACAACCCTTTGCTGACGCAATAAAATTATTCGCCAAGGAGCCCTTAAAACTTTCAACATCTACTACCATTCTCTACATTACCGCACCAGCCTTGGCCTTTTCCATTGCTCTTCTCCTATGAACTCCTCTCCCTATACCCCACCCACTAATTAACTTTAACCTGGGACTTTTATTTATCCTAGCTACATCAAGCCTAACCGTCTACTCTGTCTTATGATCAGGATGAGCATCAAACTCAAACTATGCACTAATCGGAGCATTACGAGCTGTCGCCCAAACAATTTCATACGAACTTACTTTCGCTATAATTCTCTTGTCAATCTTATTGATAAGCAGCTCATTTAATCTTCATATACTTATCACAACACAAGAGTATCTCTGACTCCTCCTACCATCATGACCCCTGACTACAATACGATTCACTTCCACATTAGCTGAAACAAACCGAGCTCCCTTTGGCCTCACAGAAGGCAAATCAGAACTAGTCTCGGGCTTTAACATTGAATATGCCGCATGTCCATTCGCTCTGTCCTTTATGGCTGAATACTTAAATATTATTATAATAAATGCTCTAACAACCACAATCTTCCTAGGCACATTGTACTCTATTCACTCCCCAGAACTATTTACGACATGCTTTGCCACCAAAACACTTTTCCTAACCTCTTTATTTTTATGAATCCGAACAGCATACCCCCGATTCCGTTATGATCAACTCATACACTTACTATGAAAAAACTTCCTTCCACTCACACTAGCCCTTCTCATATGACATATCTCAACACCTATTACTATCTCCAACATACTCCCTCAGACCTAGAAATATGTCTGACAAAAGAGTTACTTTGATAGAGTAAATGACAGAGGCCCTAACCCTCTTATTTCTAGGATTATAGGTATCGAACCTACCCCTGAGAACCCAAATTTCTCTGTGCTACCCACCACACTCCATCCTAAAGTAAGGTCAGCCAAATAAGCTATCGGGCCCACACCCCGAAAATGTTGGTTATACCCTTCCCGTACTAATTAATCCACTAGCCCAACTTATTATTTACTCCACCATAATCACAGGTACTCTCATTACGTCACTAAGCTCACACTGATTCCTCGCCTGAGCAGGCTTAGAAATAAATATACTAGTCTTCACCCCAATCCTAATCAAAAAGACAAGCCCCCGTTCTACAGAAGCCGCTACTAAATATTTCCTAATACAAGCCACCGCATCTATAATTCTCATAATAGCAGTCATCTCCAACAACCTGCTCTCTGGATGCTGGACCATAACAAGCAACATCAACCAACTTTCATCTTTAATTATAACAACAGCCCTAGTCATAAAACTAGGGATAGCTCCTTTCCACTTCTGAGTCCCAGAAGTCACTCAAGGGACATCCTTAATTTCCGGCCTACTCCTCCTCACATGACAAAAACTAGCCCCCATCTCAATTATATATCAAATATACCCTTCAACTAATGCAAGCATTCTCCTCACCCTCCCAACTCTATTATAGTCGGCAGTTGAGAGGGCCTTAACCAAACACAACTACGCAAAATTATAGCACACTCTTCAATTACTCACATGGGCTGAATAATGATAACACTAATTTACAACCCAAATGTCACAATCTATTACCTAGCTATATACATTATTATAACAACCACTGCATTCCTAGCTCTCAACCTAAACTCAAGCACCACAACTCTCATACTATCTCGCGCTTGAAACAAACTAACCTGATTAATACCATTAATATCATCTGCTCTCCTATGTATAGGAGGCTTACCCCTACTAACCGGCTTCCTGCCCAAATGAATTACCATCCAAGAACTCACAAAAAACAGTAACTTCACCATTTCCACCATTATAATTATCATAACCCTACTCAACCTATACTTTTACATAGGCCTAATCTACACCACTTCCATAACACTACTTCCTACATCCAACAATACAAAAATAAAGTGACAATTCGAAAGCACAAAACCCACACTTCTCATCCCCTCACTCATTATCCTCACTACCCTCCTCTTACCAATTTCCCCACTGACCTTAGCCATCTTCTACAAATTTAGGTTAAGTAAGACCAAGGGCCTTCAAAGCCCTTAGTAAGTCAAACCATGCTTAATTTCTGAGACACATAAAGACTGCAGATTCTGCTCTGCATCAACTGAATGCAAATCAATTACTTCAATTAAGCTAAGCCCTTACTAGATTAATGGGACTCAAACCCACCAAATTTTAGTTAACAGCTAAATACCCTAACCAACTGGCTTTAATCTACTTCTCCCGCCGCAGGGGAAAAAGGCGGGAGAAGCCCCAGCAGAAATTAGCTGCTCCTTTGAATTTGCAATTCAACATGAAAATCACCTCGGGGCTGGTAAAAAGAGGACTTAATCTCTGTCTTTAGGTTTACAGCCTAATGCTTACTCAGCCATTTGACCCGCCTCCCCTTCCTTTTTCCCACCTATGCTCGTCTACCGTTATTCTCAACAAACCATAAAGATATTGGAACTCTTTACCTACTGTTCGGCACATGAGCTGGAATCATAGGCACAGCTCTAAGCCTTCTTATTCGAGCTGAATTAGGTCAACCAGGCAACCTACTAGGCAACGACCATATCTATAAAGTTATTGTTACAGCCCATGCATTCGTCATAATCTTCTTTATAGTCATACCCATCATAACTGGAGGCTTCAGAAATTGATTAGTACTTCTAATGATTGGTGCCCCTTACATAGCATTCCCTCGCCTAAATAATATAAGTTTCTGACTTCTTCCCCCCTCCTTTCTACTATTACTGGCATCTGCCACAGTGGAAGCCGGTGCTGGAACAGGCTGAACAGTTTATCCTCCTTTAGCAGGAAATTTCTCCCACCCAGGAGCTTCTGTAGATCTAACTATCTTCTCACTTCACCTAGCAGGCATCTCCTCCATTGAAGGAGCTATCAATTTCATTACCACTATCATAAATATAAAACCCCCTGCAATATCTCAATATCAAACCCCCTTATTTATTTGATCAGTATTAATCACAGTCATCCTTCTACTCCTCTCCTTACCAATACTAGCTGCCAGCATTACTATACTACTAACAGACCGAAATCTAAACACTACCTTCTTTGATCCTGCTGGAGGAGGGGATCCTATCTTATATCAACACCTATTCTGATTCTTCAGCCATCCCGAAGTCTATATCCTCATTCTGCCTGGGTTTGGAATAATTTCCCATATTGTAACATATTACTCTGGAAAAAAAGAACTATTTGGCTATAGGTATAGTTTGAGCTATAATATCAATTGGGTTTTTAGGCTTTATCGTATGAGCCCATGATATGTTTACAGTGGGTATAGACGTAGACACACGAGCCTACTTTACTTCTGCCACTATAATTATTGCAATCCCCATTGGCGTTAAGGTCTTTAGCTGACTTGCCACGCTTCACGGAGGCAGTATCAAATGATCCCCTGCAATACTTTGAGCCTTGGGCTTTATCTTTCTTTTTACTATGGGGGGCTTGACCGGTATCGTACTAGCAAACTCATCACTAGATATTGTACTACACGACACATACTATGTTGTAGCACACTTTCACTATGTCCTGGCAATAGGAGCTGTATTCGCTATCATAGGAGGTTTTATTCATTGATTTCCCTTATTTTCAGGCTACACTCTAGACCAAACTTATGCTAAAGCTCATTTCACCATTATATTTGTAGGTGTAAATTTAACTTTCTTCCCACAACATTTCCTTGGCTTATCCGGAATACCCCGACGCTATTCTGACTACCCCGATGCCAATACCACGTGAAATATTATATCATCTATAGGCTCCTTCATCTCCCTAGTAGCAGTAGTATTAATAATTTATATAACCTGAGAAGCCTTTGCCTCAAAGCATAAAGTCTTATTAATTGAACAACCTTCCACCAACTTAGAATGACTACACGATTGCCCTCCACCCTAACACACATTTGAAGAACCAGCCTACATTAAACCATGCGAAAAAGGAAGGAATCGAACCTCCTAAAACTGATTTCAAGCCAACCCTGCAACCTCTACAACTTTTTCAATAAGATATTAGAAAAACTATTTCATAGCTTTGTGAAAGCTCAGTCATAGGTTAAACACTATATATGGCTCACCCAGTTCAACTAGGCCTACAAGACGCCACATCTCCTATCATAGAAGAATTAATCACTTTTCATGACCACACTTTTATAATCGTATCCTTAATTAGCTTCCTAGTATTATACGTCCTATCTTCAACCCTTACGACAAAACTAACCAACACCAATATCACAGACGCTCAAGATATAGAAACCATTTGAACTATCTTACCCACAATCATTTTAATCCTAATTGCTCTTCCATCCTTACACATCCTATACTTAACAGATGAGATCAACAACCCTTCTTTTACTATCAAATCAATTGGACACCAATAACACTGAAGCTACGAATATACAGACTATGGGGGACTGATCTTTAACTCTTATATACTCCCCCCGCTGTTCTTAAACCCAGGAGACCTTCGACTTCTAGAAGTTGACAATTTAGTAGTTCTTCCAATTGAAGCCCCCGTCCATATGATAATCACATCTCAGGACGTTCTACACTCATGAACAATACCTACCCTAGGTCTGAAAACAGATGCAGTTCCTGGACGCTTAAATCAAACTACATTCACCGCTATACGATCAGGCGTCTATTACGGACAACGCTCAGAAATCTGCGGCGCCAACCATAGCTTTATACCTATTGTCGCAGAATTAATTCCACTAAAAATTTTTGAAATAGGACCTGTATTTACCTTATAGACCACGCCCCCCACTTCTAACACACCTCACTCCACAACTCTCTACAAAATAGTCTTACCGATACACTGTACAGCTACTCTAGCATTAACCTTTTAAGTTGAAGATCGAGAGAAACATTCCTCTCTACAGTGAAATGCCCCAACTAGATACATCCACATGACTTACTATTATCATAACTATACTCCCCACACTATTTCTTATTATACAATTAAAACGACTAAACACAAATTACTATTCACTCCCCTGACAAAAAACCCCCAGTACACAAACCTACAACAACCCTTCACAATTAAAATGAACGAAAATCTATTTACTCCATTTACCACTCCGACAATCCTAGGCCAGCCTGCTGCAGTACCCATCAGCCTACTCCCCACATTACTACTTCCAACCTCCAAGCGCCTTATTAATAACCGATTAATTACTATTCAACAAAACCTAATGCAACTCACTCTAAAACAAATAATAACAACCCATAATACTAAAGGACAAACCTGATCCTTCATGCGGATGTCCTTAATTATTTTTATTACAATAACTAACCTTCTCGGACTTCTACCTCACTCATTTACACCCACCACCCAACTATCTATAAATCTAGCTATAGCGATTCCCCTATGAGCAGGAACAGTAGTTATAGGTCTTCGCTTCAAAACTAAAAGCTCTCTAGCCCATTTTCTGCCACGAGGTACACCCACACTCCTTATTCCTGTATTAGTAATTATTGAAACAATTAGCCTACTTATTCAACCAGTGGCCCTAGCTGTACGTTTAACCGCTAACATCACAGCTGGCCATTTACTAATGCACCTAATAGGAAGTGCTGCACTAGCATTACCAGCCATCAACCTCCCTGCTACCTCACTAATCTCCGTACTCCTAGTACTACTGACTATTCTAGAAATCGCAGTAGCCCTGATCCAAGCCTATGTGTTCACACTATTAGTTAGCCTTTATCTACATGATAACACCTAATGACCCACCAATCTCATGCCTACCACATAGTTAAACCCAGCCCCTGACCACTAACAGGAACTCTCTCAGCTCTCCTAATAACATCTGGCTTAATTATATGATTCCACTTTCATTCCACCACTCTATTAATACTAGGCCTACTAACCAATATATTAACCCTATACCAATGGTGATGTGACATCATCCGAGAAAGTACTTACCAAGGCCACCATACAGCACCCGTCCAAAAAAGCCTTCATTATGGAATGGTCCTATTCATCATCTCAGAAATTCTCTTCTTCACTGGTTTCTTCTGAGCATTCTACCACTCAAGCCTCGCTCCTACCCCACACCTAGGAGGACACTGACCACCAACAGGAATTACTCCCCTAAATCCACTACAAGTACCTCTTTTAAACACCTCTGTACTACTTGCATCAGGGGTTATAATCACCTGAGTCCATCATAGTCTAATAGAGAGTAGTCGAAAACAAATAATTCAAGCTCTACTCATTACGATCCTACTAGGCATTTACTTCACCCTACTACAAATCCCAGAGTACTTGGAAGCACCCTTTACTATTTCCGATGGTATCTATGGCTCAACATTCTTTGTTGCTACAGGCTTTCACGGACTTCATGTTATCATTGGATCTACATTCCTTATTACTTGCCTTATCCGTCAACTAGTCTATCATTTCACATCAAACCACCATTTTGGCTTTGAAGCCGCTGCCTAATACTGACATTTTGTAGACGTCATCTGATTATTCCTCTATGTTTCTATCTACTGATGAGGGTCCTATTCTTTTAGTATAACTAGTACAGTTGACTTCCAATCAACTAGTTTCGATAATATTCGAAAAAGAGTAATTAACCTAGTATTGACCCTAATGACTAACACTCTTCTAACCCTACTACTAATCATCATCATATTCTGACTACCTCAACTGAATTCTTATGCAGAAAATACCGATCCTTACGAATGCGGCTTTGACCCATTAAACCCTGCCCGTATTCCTTTCTCCATCAAATTTTTCTTAGTTGCCATTACTTTTCTACTATTTGACCTGGAAATCGCCCTACTACTACCCCTACCACGAGCCCTTCAAACAACAGAGCTTCCAACTATGCTTAAATCGTCAGTTATACTAATTATTATTCTAACTCTCAGTCTGACCTACGAATCAACTCAAAAAGGACTAGATTGAGCCGAATTGCTAAGTAGTTTAAACAAAACAAATGATTTCAACTCATTAGATTATGATAGTCGTACTGACCAAATGCCTTTCATCTATATAAGCATCACACTAGCATTTATAATCTCACTCCTAGGCATGCTAAACTATTGTTCACACTCCCTACTATGCCTAGAAGGAATAATGCTATCACTATTTATTATAAGTGCTCTTACAGCTTCAAACATATATTCCTCCCTAGCCAATATTATACTCATTGCCCTACTAGTATTTGCTGCTTGTGAAGCAGCGATTGGCCTTGCCCTACTAATCTCAATCTCCAACACATACGGTATAGGCTATATCCACAACCTAAATTTACTTCAATGTTAAAAATAGTGATCCCCACAATTATACTACTACCGACAACATGATTTTCCAAAAATAACATAATCTGAATTAACCTAACTGTGCATAGTCTAATCATCAGTACTATCCCTCTGTTATTTTTCAACCAAACCAGCAACAACCTCCTTAACCATTCAACCTATTTATCTTCCGACCCACTAACAACACCCCTCCTAATATTAACCGCCTGACTCTTAGCTCTTATAATCACAGCAAGCCAATACCACTTACACAATGAATCCCCTCCACGAAAAAAGTTTTACCTCTCTATAATGGTCTTCCTACAAATCTCTTTAATTTTCACATTTATAGCTACAGAACTAATCATATTTTATATTCTATTTGAGACCACTCTCATTCCTACCCTAATTATCATCACCCGATGAGGCAGCCAAGCAGAACGCCTTAACGCAGGCACATACTTCCTATTCTATATGCTAGTCGGCTCTCTCCCCCTACTTATTATGCTAATCTATGCTTATAATAATTTAGGCTCACTAAATATCACATTACTAACGCTTGTAGCTCAAAAACTAACAACTACCTGATCCCATAGTCTTACCTGACTAGCATGCATAATAGCCTTCATAGTAAAAATACCCCTATATGGCTTACACTTATGACTTCCCAAAGCCCATGTTGAAGCTCCCATTGCTGGGTCAATAGTCCTCGCCACAGTACTCCTGAAACTAGGTGGCTATGGCATAATATGACTCACCTCTATCCTTAGTCTCACAACAGAATACATAGCCTACCCCTTCCTCATACTATCTTTATGAGGCATAATCATAACAAGCTCAACCTGTCTTCGACAAACAGACCGAAAATCACTCATCGCATACTCCTCAGTAAGTCACATAGCCCTGGTAATTATAGCCTCCCTCATTCAAACTCCCTGAAGTTTACTGGCACAACCGTTCTTATAATCGCCCATGGGCTCACCTCATCCATACTATTTTGCCTAGCAAACTCAAACTATGAGTGAACCCATAGCCGTATCATACTACTTTCCCGAGGACTCCAAACGCTACTTCCACTAATAACCTTCTGATGATTTACAGCAAACCTTACCAATATTGCCCTACCCCCTAGTATTAACCTAGTAGGGGAACTCCTTGTAATAATAACCTCATTCTCCTGATCATATGTCACTATTACACTTACAGGACTTAACATACTAATCACAGCCCTCTATTCCCTCTATATATTTACCACAACACAATGAAGAATACTCACATATCATATTACTAACATAAAAACTTCCTCTACAAGAGAAAACATACTAATATTTATGCACCTCTCCCCTATTATCCTCCTGTCCCTTAACCCCAGTATTATTCTAGGCTTTACCTCATATAAATATAGTTTAACCGAAACATTAGATTGTGAATCTAATCATAGAGGCCTACCACTTCTTATTTACCAAGAAAGCTAGCAAGTACTGCTAATCCATGCCTCTGTTTTTAATAAATACGGCTTTCCCAACTTTTAAAGGATTACAGCTATCCATTGGTCTTAGGAACCAAAAACATTGGTGCAACTCCAAGTAAAAGTAACAACCATGTATACCTCCATCACCATAATAACACTAACCACTCTAATCCTACCGATTACTATTACTTTTATTAAACCCAATAAAAAGCACTCATACCCACACTACATAAGAACAACTATAATATATACTTTTATCATCAGCCTCCTTCCCACAGTCCTAGACATTTTCCTAGATCGAGAAGCAATTATTTCAAACTGACACTGAGTAACAATCCAAACATTAGAATTAACACTAAGCTTTAAATTAGACCACTTTTCTATGATATTCATCCCAATCGCACTGTTCATTACTTGGTCTATTATAGAATTCTCACTACGGTATATAAGCTCAGACCCAAATATTAATCAATTCTTTAAATATCTTCTTACATTTCTCACCACTATACTAATTTTAATCACCGCCAATAACCTCTTCCAACTTTTCATTGGTTGGGAAGGCGTGGGAATTATATCATTCCTGCTAATCGGCTGATGGCACGCTCGAACAGAAGCCAACACAGCAGCCATTCAAGCAGTCTTACACAATCGCATCGGTGATACTGGCTTTATCCTAAGCATAATATGATTTACCCTACATTATAACTCATGAGACTTTCAACAAATATTCGTCCTAAACTCCAACCCAAGTCTTCTCCCACTGATAGGTCTTCTCCTGGCAGCAACAGGAAAATCAACTCAATTTGGTCTTCACCCCTGACTACCCTCCGCCATAGAAGGCCCAACCCCAGTCTCAGCTTTACTTCACTCCAGCGCAATAGTTGTCACTGGGGTGTTCCTTCTCATCCGCTTCCACCCTCTAATAGAAAATAATACATTAATCCAAAGCCTCACACTATGCCTAGGAGCCATCACCACCATATTTACAGCAGTCTGCACCCTAACACAGAATGATATTCAAAAAATCGTAGTCTTTTCCACCTCAAGTCAACTGGGCCTCATAATAGTTACTATTGGTATCAATCAACCATATCTAGCATTCTTACATATCTGTACTCATGCTTTCTTCAAAGCTATACTATTCATCTGCTCCGGATCTATTATCCATAACCTAAACAATGAACAAGATATTTGAAAAATAGGAGGATTATTTAAAATAATACCCCTTATTTCAACCTCCTTAATCATCGGCAACCTAGCACTCACAGGTATACCTTTCCTCAAAGGCTTCTACTCCAAAGACCTTATCATCGAAACCGCAAACATGTCATATACCAATGCCTGAGCGCTATCTATTACTCTCATTGCCACATCCCTGACAAGTGCATACAGCACCCGAACTATCTTCATAACCCTAACAGGACAACCTCGCTTCCCAACCTCAATCAACATTAACGAGAATAACCCCACCCTATTGAACCCAATCAAATGCCTCACAATCGGCAGTATGCTAGCAGGATTTCTCATCACCAGTAACATCTCTCCTACCTCACTCCCCCAATCAACAATGGCCCTCCACCTAAAACTCTCAGCCCTGTACCTAACAGCTCTGGGCTTCCTAGTAGCCCTAGACCTTACTCTCATAACCAACAAACTTAAAATAAATATACCATCACATGTATTTAAATTCTCTAATATACTAGGATATTATCCCACTACAATCCACCGTATGACCTCCTACCAAAACCTACTTATAAGCCAAAACCTGTCTTCCCTCTTACTGGACTCAATCTGACTAGAAAAATCTATGCCCAAAACAATTTCACATATCCACACTATTACCTCCACCATCACAACCACTCAGAGAGGTATAATCAAGTTTTACTCCCTCTCTTTCCTTATTCCCCTTATTCTAACTCTATTCCTAATAACATAATCTATTACCACGAGTAATCTCAATAATATATACACCAACAAATAACGTTCAACCAGTAACCATTACTAATCAACGCCCATAATCATATAAAGCACCTGCACCAATAGAATCTTCTCGAACTAACCCTGATCTCTCCCCCTCAAAAACTACCCAATTCCCTATATTATCAAAATTAACCACCACTACCAACCCATCAAAATCTAAAACTCATAAAACTAAACCCACCTCCATCGCCAACCCTATCAGAAAGCTTCCAAAAACCTCAAACCCTGACCCCCATGCTTCAGGGTATTCCTCAATAGCCATCGCTGTAGTATAACCAAAAACAACTATTATGCCTCCCAAATAAATTAAAAACATCATTAAACCCATATAAGTTCCCCCATAATTCAAAATAATTACACAACCAACCATACCACTAACAATCAATGCTAACCCTCCATAAATAGGAGAAGGTTTAGAAGAAAACCCACAAACCCCATGACTAATAATACACTTAATAAAAATACAATATATGCCATTGTTCTTACATGGACTCCAACCATGACCAATGATATGAAAAACCATCGTTGTACTTCAACTACAAATAACCAATGATCCCAACACGCAAATCTAACCCGATTTTAAAAATAATTAACTACACCTTTATTGATTTACCCACCCCATCCAACATTTCCATATCATGAAACTTCGGCTCACTTCTTGCAACCGGCCTAATTCTACAAATTATTACAGGCTTATTCCTAGCAATATACTATTCACCAGACACTTCCTCCACCTTCTCCTCAGTCGCACACATCGTCCGAGACGTAACTACGGCTGAATCCTTCGCTATCTCCATGCTAACTGTGCCTCTATATTATTCATCTGTCTCTTTCTACATGTAGGTCGAGGCCTCTATTATGGCTCCTATTTTCTTATAGAAACCTGAAACATTGGCATTGCACTTCTACTCATAACCATAGCAACAGCCTTCATGGGCTACGTACTCCCATGAGGCCAAATATCATTCTGAGGTGCCACTGTAATTACAAACCTACTATCACCAGTTCCATACATCGGAACCAACCTCGTCCAATGAGTTTGAGGCGGGTATTCCACTGAGAACCCTACTCTTACACGATTCTTCACCCTTCACTTTATCCTACCCTCTATTATCACAGCCTTTACAACCCTGAACCTATTATTCCTACACGAGACAGGATCAAATAACCCCTGCAGAATTTCCTCCCACTCCGACAAAATTACTTTCCATCCCTACTACACAATCAAAGATATCTTAGGCCGAATCCTCCTCTTTATAGCCTTAATAACATTAGTACTATTCTCACCTGACCTTCTAAGCGACCCAGATAACTATATCCCAGCCAACCCCCTAAACACTCCTCTACACATTAAAGCAGAGTGATATTTCCTATTCGCATATGCAATTTTACGATCTATTCCCAATAAATTAGGAGGAGTGTTGCCACTTCTCCTATCAATCCTTATCTTAGCAATCATACCCATTCTCCACAAATCTAAACAACAAAGTATAGATAGCATTCCGCCCACTCAGCCAATCCCTATTTTGACTCCTAACCACAATTCTACTACCTCTCACCTGAATCGGAAGCCAACCAGTAAACCAGCCCTTTATGATTATCGGACAAGTAGCATCCGTAATATACTTTATCACAATTTGAGTCTTAATACCACTTGCCTCTCTAACCGAAAACAACTTACTCAAGTGAACCTGCCCTCGTAGTACAGATCAGTACACCAGTCTTGTAAACTGGAAATGGAAAACTTCCCCTAGGGCAACTCAGAAAGAAAGTACTTAACTTCACCACCAACACCCAAAACTGGCATTCTAATTTGAACTACTTTCTGTATTCTATGGTGTGCAAACTTTAAATGCAACTTCAGTATTAAATTATTTTCATACACTTTTATGTAAATCGTGCATTACTGCTAGCCAACATGAATATTATATAGTACTATATATGACTAACTGTACCTAGCACATATCATTACATATTTACTAACAACAGTCCCCAACATGATTACAAGCAAGTATTCTCATAAATTAATCAACTATAACACATTCCATTAAGCCTCAAAGTCCAAATGTCCCCACCCCGAATACCAACCAAACTAATTATTCACTTACCGTACATAGTACATCACATCATTTGCCGGACATAGCACATCCGATTAAATAAATCCTCGTCACTACGGATACCTCCCTCACTTAGGGGTCCCTTGGTCACCATCCTCCCTGAAATCAATATCCCGCACAATAGTGCTACTCTCCTCGCTCCGGGCCCATGAACCGTGGGGGGTAGCTATAATGAACTGTATCCGGCATCTGGTTCTTACCTCAGGGCCATACAATCAAGATCGCCCACACATTCCCCTTAAACAGGACATCTCGATGGATCACGGGTCTATCACCCTATTAACCAGTCACCGGAGCTCTCCATACATTTGGTATCTTTTTTCTCTGGTCTGCAAGCGACCCCATCGCAGAAAGCCGTCCGGCCACAACACGTCCCGCAGCGCCTGTCTTTGATTCCTAGTTCATGCCATTATCGATCGCACCTGCGTTCAATATCCTAGCCCCACATGATTCCTACAAGGTGTTATTTAATTCATGCTTGTAAGACATATTAATAACTGTTTTACAGCCCATTCCTAATTACACTACAAAAACACAAGAAACTTTTAACAACCCCCCCCATCTCTGATTTCTCCCCTTAAAAACTGGCTTTTGCCAAACCCCGAAAACAAAAGCCTTCATCCGCCCAGCCAGAGCTTACGTTCTCATCTTTTAGCTATGCACAACTTCAACTGCTATTCCCTCAACTAATATAAAATTACTTCACCTTACCACTCTTAACACCAATTTCCATCCTCTCCCTGCTTTCTCGTTACCACGCATTTACTCACTACTAAATCTGTATCCTTATACCACAACCCCAAAGACAAAACCTCACAACTATACTTTTTTCCTGTTTACGTAGCTTAAGCCACCTAAGGCAAGACACTGAAAATGTCTAGATGGACTTACATACCCCGTTAACAAATAGGTATGGTCCTAGCTTTTCTATTAACTCTTAGCAAGATTACACACGCAAGCATCCCCGCCCCAGTGAGGACACCGTATAAATCACAACGATCATATGGAGTATCAAGCACGCACAATGCAGCTCAAAACACTTTGCTCAGCCACACCCCCATGGGAGACAGCAGTGACAAACCTTTAGCAATCAACGAAAGTTTAACTAAGCTATGCTACAATTAGGGTTGGTTAATTTCGTGCCAGCCACCGCGGCCATACGATTAACCCAAGCTAATAGAGACCGGCGTAAAGGGAGTTTAAGATCTAATCGAATAAAGCTAAACTCCATCTAAATTGTAAAACCTTAGCTGATGTAAAATAAACTACGAAAGTGGCTTTAAAATTTCTGAACACACAATAGCTAAGACTCAAACTGGGATTAGAGACTCACTATGCTTAGCCCTAAACCTCAATAATTAAAATAACAAAACTACTCGCCAGAAGACTACAAGCAACAGCTTGAAACTCAAAGGACTTGGCGGTGTTTCACATCCCTCTAGAGGAGCCTGTTCCATAATCGATAAACCCCGATCCACCTCACCATCTCTTGCTCAGCCTATATACCACCATCTTCAGCAAACCCTGATAAGGCCACAAAGTTAGCATAACCGTCCCCGCAAAAACGTTAGGTCAAGGTGTAGCCTATGAGATGGCAAAAAAATGGGCTACATTTTCTACTCCAGAAAACCCCATGATAACTCTTAAGAAACCTAAGAGTCCAAGGAGGATTTAGCAGTCAATTAAGAACAGAGTGCTTAATTGAACCAGGCCATAAAGCACGCACACACCGCCCGTCACTCTCCTCAAGTATATTTAAGGACTAACTTAACTAAACACCCCAATATTTATACAGAGGAGAGAAGTCGTAACACGGTAAGTGTACTGGAAGGTGCACTTGGATAAATCAAAGCATAGCTTAACATAAAGCATCCGGCTTACACCCGGAAGATCTCAATACCATTTGATTGCCTTGAGCTACCACTAGCTCCAAACCCAATCAAAACTAACACCAAACTAATTTACACTAAACCATTTACCAAACCAAAAGTATAGGCGATAGAAATTCTATCCTGGCGCTATAGATACAGTACCGTAAGGGAAAGCAAAAAATATCAAACAAGCACAAAATAGCAACAACTCACCCCTATACCTTCTGCATAATGAATTAACTAGAAACAATTTCGCAAAGAGAACTAAAGCTCAATTCCCCGAAACCAGACCAGCTACGCAAAAACAGCTGAAACAGCGCACCCGTCTAGGCAGTAAAATAGTGGGAAGATTTATGGGTAGAGGTGACAAGCCTACCGAGCCTGGTGATAGCTAGTTATCCAAGACAGAATCTTAGTTCAACCTTAAGTTTACCTACAGAACTACTCAATCCCCCTGTGAACTTAATTGCTAGTCTAAAGAGGGACAGCTCTTCAGACATTAGGAAAAAACCTTGTATACAGAGTAAAAAACCTAATCTCCATAGTTGGCCCAAAAGCAGCCATCGATTAAGAAAGCCTTCAAGCTCAACACCAACCATATACAAAATTCCAAACCCACCACTGAACTCCTTACATCACATTGGATTAATCTATCACTGCATAGAAGCAATAATGGTCGTAACCTATCTGGCAGCACAGCCCCAGATAGCACACCCAACTAGCCACTCAAGGCGGGCAGTGACACCTGAGATAGGGCCCCAAACCGTCCCAGGCCACGGGCAGTGCAGCCCTGGATAGCGCACTTACTCTGACGCCTTTCTATGCTCTGGCCAGCTGCAGTGTCCGCGGCTGCTACCAACTGCAGCGAAAAAAGCCGGGCGAGATGAGTCTGCGAGGACAGCTACAGCCCCACAGGCTCCAGCCTCCAACCTGCAGCAGCCAGCACCTCCTACTCCAAACTGGGAACCGAGCAGCCACGAAGTCAGACACAAACAAAGCTGGAATAGGAAGACTCGCCCACTTAACATTCATTATATACCGGATTATAAACTACATGTTCTGATTGGATGAGAGGAAAAGGCTAGGCCTACTCTGATTGGACTTTATTTTCACATTCTGATTGGTTAGTCTAAGACTTGCTCTCATCCAATCAGAACATGAAAATAACGTCCAATCAGAGTAGGCACAGCAGTTTTCTCTCATCCAATCAGAACATGAAGTCCAGGAACCTGGCATGCACAACCTCAGTATATAAGGCACACTAATGGAAATCACGTCATTGTGGGTTCTGCTGTGTTAGTCCATGCATTTCCCTGACTCGCAGTTTAGAGCAGGCAGAATCCGGTTCTGCCCCCCACACTGAAAGCTGGAGCCTGTGGCGCCGGGGCTTGCCTCTGTTTGGTGTGTGGCGGTAATGGAGAGAGGCAGCTGGTGGTGAGAGCTGCTGCATGCCTGGCTACAGGAAGGGAAGGAGGAGGAGGCACCTACCACAGGCTGGAGGCTAGAGCCTGTGGGATTGCGGCTGGCCTCGCTGGCCCTCACCTCACTGGGTCGCCTCACTGTGGTTGGTGGCAGCGATGGACACTGCAGCTGGCCGGAGGGTAGAAAGGCGATGGGGTAGGTGCGCTGTCCGGGGCTGCCCACAGCGGGGACTGGTTGAGGTGTTTTTGGAATGTCACTATTTTGGCGTGCTAGAGTGTTATTCCGGGCGTCACTAGTTTCAGGTGTGCTGTCAGTACTGCACTGCTCTCAGCAGCAGGGGGACGTAGTGGGGGTGTGGGCGGGGTGGCGGTGTGGAGGGGCGGATTGGAGTCACTATCTTGGCTGTATTGCTGGCAGCGGTAGGGCTGGTTGGGGGCGCTGTTGGGTGCTGCACTGCCCCTGACAGGGGCCGGGTTGGGGCCGCTATTGTGGTTACTGTGCCTGCGGCCTCGGGGTGGGAGGACTGGTCAGGGTCCTGACTACTCGGGCTTCATTGCCCACAGAGGAGTGGGGATGCCCTCCGGGGCTGCTCTGCCCATGGCGGGGGGCTTGTTGGGGGCACCATGTGGGGTGCAATGCCCGTGGCAGGGGGATAGTTTAGAGGCAGTATCTGGTGCTACACTGCTGGTGGTGGGGCAGGGGAGTGAGGGGTGCAGGTAGGTGCTTGGAGGGTGTGGTTTCAGGCGCTATCAGGGCCACACTGTCCATGATAGAGGGTGGGTTGGGTGTGCTATTGGGAGATAAACTCCCCGCAGCAAGGGGCAGTTTGGGGACGATACCTGGCCGGTGGCAGGCGGGGTGGTAGGGTGGGTTGTGGGCACCGTTCGGGGGCTGCTCTGCGGTCAGTGGGGGCGAGTTAGGGGCTCTATCAGCTGCTGCACTGTTTGTGGTGGGGGCCGGGTGTGGTGCGCTATCCGGGACGATATTTCTGGCAGCGGCATACCGCTTAGGGGCGCTGACGGGGGCTGCACTGCCCACGAAGGGATGCGGGTGGGGTGCGCCATCCAGAGCATCATTCCCCGTGGCTGCGGGATAGTTGGGGGGTGCTGTCTGCTATGTGGGGCTGCACTACACGTCGTGGGGAGGGGGTTGCGGACCTTAAGGATCCGTGGCTGCACTATTCACGGCGGGGAGCAGGTTGCTGTGCTCTGCCTGGGGCGTGACTGCTTGCAGTGCGTTAGGGGTCCTCTCAGTGGCTGCATGGCCCACGGCAGGGGGTAGGATGGGGAAGTGTTCTGGTGCTGTGATGTAGGAGATAGGGGCGGGTTGGGGGCGCTATTGGGTTCTACGCCGCAGCGGCGAGGGGCGGTGTTAGGGGCACTGTCCAAGGGCCAACAGCAGGCAGCGGGTTAGGGACGCTATCTGGGGCTGCCCTGCCAGTGGCGTCAGAGGTTGCAGCAACAGCAGTGGTCTCCAAGGAAGGAGCTTTCCTCCTCTCCCTGGACTCCAGACTCTAGAGGGCGATCTCCTCCTGCTCCTGCTCCAGTGCAGCAAGCGCGCAGCGTTTCCGCAGGAATCCTGAGCAGGGCATAGGCCCCAACACCCGCTGTGGTTCCAGGGCCACGACATTTCTCTCTGTGTTGCGGAGACCACCTGGGACCCGTAGGCACGACAGACACTGAGTAGCGAACACCACGGGAGGACAGGGCTCTGTGGGTGGAGGCATCAGGATCGGGAACCGGCGCTTGGGTGGGAGGGCTGGCTGGGTGTGAGTTCCTGCTGGTTCTGCTCCCCAAGGAGCGCAGCCCTGGTGCGCCCAGCTGTTCCTGTGGATTGGAGCCAGGCAATGTGGTGTTACCCTTCTCCACTCCAGGCCCCAGTTCCTGGTCCGCTTGGGCCAAAAGGAGAGGCGGGACTTCGGAGGGTGGATGTGAGTGCCTTCACTGAGACCAGCCCCTGCCACCCAGTGGCCAGGATGATAAGGTGAGGCTCTAACGCTATCACTTTGCGTGCTCCTCTAGGCTTTTTTGGCTTTGCCTGCCCAGCTGTTCCATGTCAGGAGGAGGAGGAGTTCCATGCTGGCAACTTGCAGATGGCCTGGGGCTGCCTCTCCCCTCGCTGCGGTTGGTGGCAGCTACGGAGACTGCAGCGGGCCAGAGCGGTAAGAGGACGGCCAGCTGCGGCCATGGCAGGGGCAGGGCTGCGGTGTGGCCAGGTAGTAGGAGCTTTGCAGGGTGGGCCCGTGTATTGAGGGCAACAGCAGCAGTGACATCCACGCTAGTGGTGGCAGCAGCAGCAAGTCCGGGGGCCAGGAAGAGGGAGTTGGAGCGCTGCGGGGCCTGCCAGGACTGGGCTGGGTAGGAAGCTTCGGGTGCTGTACCACAGTCTCGGTGGAAGTGGTGGAAAATCCTGATTATACTAAATATAGAAACAAATTAGAATTTATTTGACTTTCTTTTCTATAATATTGAAAATTAGCAATATTCTCAATTTACATCCGTTTTGTCTATATCCAATGTGAGTATTAATTATTTTCATTTACAGGCTTAGATTATGTATACATGGTTATGAGTGTCCACAATTACAGAATTTTTACAAATTTTTCTTCTTGCCAGTTTTCATTATGTTATTCAAGTGTCAGGTAGACACAAAGGAAAATGAAGACTCTCTAGGGTAATCACTCCCTTAGGGAAGAGAACTTTCCTTCCCATTTTCTATACATAAGCAATGATCATACAGAAATCTGGAACATAAATAAAGTTAAAACATATGGAAACATATGGTGTTACATTATCAATTTTCAAATATAGTTTTCTTACTAGACCTTCCTCTTAGATACTACCATTTTAAAAGTTCTAGCTAATTATAGAGCTACTGATAAACAAAAGGGCTCATCTTATTAAAATCCAAATATAAATTCTTTTTCTATATATTTGATAAGAAATAAGAATATATTCTTGTCTAGATCTTCTGTCTCCATCAAGAGCACAATGGTGTAAAACAAAAGAACAATTGTGTCTTGATTTTTTTCTCTAGTAAAAGCAAAACAAAAAGTTTTTTTCAAAACTGGAACACAATTAATACCTTTTCTCAAAGAGGTTTGAAAAGATAATTTCACTGTTTCAGAAAAACAAGGGCAATTACACTGTTAAAGAGCACATTTCACCTCTAAGGCCTAAAAACTGAAGAATGATGAAACTCTAAGGATGCATGAGCAATTTTTACTAGTTACTAGAATATAATTTAAAATATTTTCAGTGTTGAGATTTTAAATAAATGTAATCGTAACTCCAATTTTCTTTTCATGAAAATGGTAAGTGACTGCTAAGATAACCATAACTTTTTTTTTTTCCAGTAAGTTCTTTCTCTTTTTTATACTTTAAATTCCAGGTTACATGTGCACAACGTTCAGGTTTCTTACATAGGTATACATGTGCCATGTTGGTTTGCTGCGCCCATCAACTTGTCATTTATATTAGGCATTCCTCCTAATGCTCTCCCTCCCCCAGACCCCCACCCCCTGACAGGCCCCAGTGTGTGATGTTCCCCGCCCTGTGTCCAAGTGTTCTTATTGTTCACTTCCTACCTATGAGTGAGAATATGCAGTGTGTGGTTTTCCATCCTAGTGATAGTTTGCTAAGAATGATGTTTTCCAGCTTCATCCATGTCCCTGCAAAGGACGTGAACTCATCCTTTTTATGGCTGCATAGTATTCCACGGTGTATATGTGCTACATTTTCTTAATCCAGTCTATCATTGATGGACATTTGGGTTGGATCCAAGTCTATGCTATTGTGAAGAGTGCCACAATAAACATATGAGTGCATGTGTCTTTATAGTAGCGTGATTTACAACCCTTTGAGTATTTACCCAGTAATGGGATCACTGGGTCAAATGATATTTCTAGTTCTAGATCCTTGAGGAATCACCACACTGTCTTCTACAATGGTTGAACTAATTTACACTCCCACCAACAGGGTAAAAGTGTTCCTATTTCTCCATATCCTCTCCAGTGTGTATTGTTTCCTAACTTTTTAATGATTGACATTCTAACTGGCGTGAGATGGTATCTCTTTGTGGTTTTGATTTGCATTTCTCTGATGACCAGTAATGATGAGCATTTTTTCTTGTGTTTGTTGGCTGCATAAATGTCTTCTTTTGAGAAGTGTCTGTTCATATCCTTTGCCCACTTTTCGATGGGGTTGCTTGTTTTTTTCTTGTAAATTTGTTTAAGTTCTTTGTAGATTCTGGATATTAGTCCTTTGCCAGATGGATAGATTGTGAAAATTTTCTCCCATTCTGTTGGTTGCCTGTTCACTCTGATAGTTTCTTTTGCTGTGCAGAACTCTTTAGTTTAATTAGATCCCATTTGTCTATTTTGGCTTTTGTTGTCATTGCTTTAGGTGTTTTAGTCATGAAGTCTTTGCCCATGCCTATGTCCTGAATGATACTGACTAGGTTTTCATGGTTTTAGGTCTTACATATAAGTCTTTAATCCATCTTAATTTTTGTGTAAGGTGTAAGGAATGGATCTGGTTTCAACTTTCTACATATGGCTAGCCAGTTTTCCCAGCACCATTTATTAAATAGGGAATCCTTTCCCCATTGCTTGTTTTTGACAGGTTTGTCAAAGATCAGATGGTTGTAGATGTGTGGTATTATTTATGAGGCCTGTGTTCTGTTCCATTGGTCTATAACTCTGTTTTGGTACCAATACCATGCTGTTTTGGTTACTGTAGACTTGTGGCATAGCCTCCAGCTTTGTTGTTTTTGCTTAGGATTGTCTTGGCTATGCAGGCTCTTTTTTGGTTCCATATGAAATTTAAAGTAGTTTTTTTTTTTTTTTTCCAATTCTGTGAAGAAAGTCAGTGGTAGCTTGATGGGGATAGCATTGAATCTATAAATTACCTTGGGCAGTATGGCCATTTTCACGATACTGATTCTTCCTACCTATGAGCATGGAATGTTCTTCCATTTGTTTGTGTCCTCTTTTATTTCATTGAGCAGTGGGTTGTAGTTCTCCTTGAAGAGGTCCTTCACATCCCTTGTAAGTTGGATTCCTAGGTATTTTATTGTCTTTGCAGTAATTGTGAATGGGAATTAATGCATCATTTTGCTCTGTTTGTCTGTTCTTGGTGTATAGGAATGCTTGTGATTTTTGCACATTGATTTTGCATCCTGAGACTTTGCTGAAGTTGCTTATCAGCTTAAGGGGATTTTGGGTTGAGACGATGGGGTTTTCTAAATATACAGTCATGTCATCTGCAAACAGAAACAATTTGACTTCTAGTTTTCCTAATTGAATACCCTTTGTTTCTTTCCCTTGCCTGATTGACCTGGCCAGAACTTTGAATACTATGGTGAATAGGAGTGGTGAGTGAGGACATCCTTGTCTTGTGCCAGTTTTCAAAGGGAATGCTTCCAGTTTTTGACCATTCAATATGATATTGGCTGTGGGTTTGTTATAAATAGCTCTTCGTATTTTGAGATACATTCCATCAATACCTATTTTATTGAGAGTTTTTAGCATGAAGGGCTGTTGAATTTTGTCAAAGGCCTTTTCTGCATCTATTTAGGTAATCATGGGTTTTGTCATTGGTTCTGTTTATGTAATGGATTACCTTTATTGATTTGTGTATATTGAACCGGCCTTGCATCCCAGGGAAGAAGCCAACTTGATTGTGGTGGATAAGCTATTTGATGTGCTGTTGGATTTGGTTTAGTAGTATTTCATGGAGGATTTTTGCATTGGTGTTCATCAGGGATATTTGCCTAAAATCCTCTTTTTTTTGTTGTGTCTCTGCCAGGCTTTGGTATCAGGATGATGCTGGCCTCATAAAATGAGGGAGGATTCCCTCTTTTTCTGTTGATTGGAATAGTTTCAGAAGGAATGGTACCAGCTCCTCTTTGTACCTCTGGTAGAAATCTGGGTGTGAATCCGTCTGGTCCTGGACTTTTGTTTTGGTTGGTAGGCTATTAATTATTGCCTCAATTTCAAAACCTGTTATTAGTCTATTCAGAGATTCAACTTCTTCCTGGGTTAGTCTTGGGAGGGTGTATGTGTCCAGGAATATATCCATGTCTTCTAGATTTTCTAGTTTATTTGTGTAGAGGTGCTTATAGTATTCTCTGATGGTAGTTTGTATTCCTGTGGGATCAGTGGTGGTATCCCCTTCATCATTTTTTATTGGGTCTGTTTGATTCTCCTCTCTTTTCTTCTTTATTAGTCTTTTTAGGAGTCTATCTATTTTGTTGATCTTTTCAAAAAACCAACTCCTGGATTCATTGATTTTTTTGAAGGGATTTTGGGTCTGTATCTCCTTCAGTTCTGCTCTGATCTTAGTTATTTCTTGTCTTTTGCTAGTTTTTAAAGTTGTTTGCTCTTCTTCTTCTCTAATTGTTTTAATTGTGATGTTAGGGTGTTGATTTTAGATCTTTCCTGCTTTTTCTCATTGGCATTTAGTGCTGTAAATTTCCTTCTACACACTGCTTTAAATGTGTCCCAGAGATTCTGGTATGTTGTGTCTTTGTTCTCATTGGTTTCAAATAACTTACTTATTTCTGCCTTAATTTCGTTATTTATCCAGTAGTCATTCAGGAGCAGGTTATTCAGTTTCCATGTAGTTGTGTGGTTTTGAGTACGTTTCTTAATCCTGAGTTCTAATTTGTTTGCACTGTGGTCTGAGACACAGTTTGTTGTGATTTCTGTTCTTTTTCATTTGCTGAGGAGTGTTTTACTTCTAATTTTAGAGTAAGTGTGATGCGGTACTGAGAAAAATGTATATTCTGTTGATTTGGGGTATAGAGTTCTGTAGATGTCTATTAGGTCTCCTTGGTCCAGAGCTGAGTTCAAGTCCTGGATATCCTTGTCAATTTTCTCTCTCGTTGATCTGTCTAATATTGAAAGTGGGGTGTTAAAGTCTCCCATTATTATTGTGTGGGAGTCTTAAGTCTCTTTGTAGGCCTCTAAGAACATGGTTTATGAATCTGGGTGCTCCTGCATTGGGTGCATATATATTTAGGAGAGTTAGCTCTTCTTGTTGAATTGATCCCTTTACCATTATGTATTATGTATTGATCCCTTTACCATTATGCCTTCTTTGTCTCTTTTGATCTTTGATCTTTGTTGGTTTTGATCTTTGATCTTTTGATCTTTGTTTTGATCTTTGTTTTGATCTTTTGATCTTTGTTGGTTTTGATCTTTGATCTTTGTTGTCTCTTTTGATCTTTGATCTTTGTTGCTTTAAAGTTTCTTTTATTAGAGACCAGGATTGCAACTCCTGCTTTTTCTTTTTGTTTCTATTTGTTTGGTAGTTTTTCCTCCATCCCTTTATTTTGAGCCTATATGTGTCTTTGTACGTGACATAGGTCTCCTGATCAGCACACTGATGGGTCTTGACTTTTTATCCAGTTTGCCAGTCTATGTCTTTTAATTGGGGCATTTAGCCCTTTCACATTTAGGTTAATATTGTGATGTTTGAATTTGATCCTGTCATTGTGATGCTAGCTTGTTATTTTGCCCATTATTTTATGCAGTTTCTTCATAGCATTGATGGTCTTTACAATTTGGCACGTTTTTGCAGTGGCTGCTACTGGTTTTTCCTTTCCATGTTTAGTGCTTCCTTCAGGAGCTCTTGTAAGACAGGCCTGGTGGTGACAAAATCTCTGTGTTTGCTTGTCTGTAAAGGAGTTTATTTATATTTCACTTATGAAGCTTATTTTGGCTGTATATGAAATTCTGGGTTGAAAATTATTTTCTTTAAGAATGTTGAATGCTGGCCCCCACTCTCTTCTGGCTTGTAGGGTTTCTGCAGAGAGATCTGCTGTTAGTTTGATGGGCTTCCCTTTGTGAGTAACCTGACCTTTCTCTCTGGCTGCCCATAACGTTTTTTCCTTCATTTCAACCTTGGTGAATCTTACAGTTATGTGTCTTGTGGTTGGTCTTCTCACGGAGTATCTTTGTGGTGGTCTCTGTATTTTCTGAATTTGAATGTTGGCCTGCTTTGCTAGACTGGGGAGATTCTCCTGGATAATATCCTGAAGAGTGTTTTCTAACTAAGTTCCATTCTCCCTGTCATTCTCAGGTACAGTAATCAAACATAGATTTGGTCTTTTCACCTAGTCCCATATTTCTTGGAGGCTTTGTTCATTTCTTTTTACTCTTTAAATCTTGTCTTCTCACTTTATTTCATTAATTTGATCTTCAATCACTGATATTCTTTCTTCTGCTTGATCGAGACAGCTATTGAAGCTTGTGTATGGTTCACAAAGTTCTTGTACTGTTGTTTTCACCTCCATCAGGTCATTTAAACTCTTCTCTACACTAGTTATTCTAGTTAGCCATTCGTCTAATCTTTTTTCAAGGTTTTTATCTTCCTTGCTATGTGTCAGAACATGCTCCTTTAGCTTGGAGAAGTTTGTTAATACCGACCTTCTGAAACCTACTTCTG
Organism: Macaca fascicularis; assembly: GCF_037993035.2. Taxonomy (NCBI): domain Eukaryota; kingdom Metazoa; phylum Chordata; class Mammalia; order Primates; family Cercopithecidae; genus Macaca; species Macaca fascicularis. The sequence continues at coordinate 51,753,528 of NC_088384.1, read as the reverse complement.
TCAACTCATCAAACTCATTCTCCATCAGTTTTGTTCCCTTCCTGGCAAATAGTTGTGTTCTTTTGGAGGAGAAGAGGCATTCTGGTTTTTGAAATTTACAGCCTTTCTGTTCTGTTTTCTCCCCATCCTTGTGGTTTTATCTACCTTTGGTCTTTGATGCTGGTGACCTACAGATGTGGTTTTGGTGTAGATGTGCTTTTAGTTGATGTTGATGCTACTCCTTTCTGTTTGGTACTTTTCCTTCTAACAGACAATCCCTTCAGCTGCAGGTCTGTTGAAGTTTGCTGGAGGTCCACTCCAGACCCTGTTTGCCTGGGTATCACCAGTGGAGGCTGCAGAACAGCAAATATTGGTGCCTGATCCTTCCTCTAGAAACTTTGACCCAGGCAATGGCTCCCAAGAACTTACGTCTTTTGTCTTTGGCTGCCAGGGCTGGTAGAAAAAAAACATTAGGTGAGGGAAGGGTGGGGTGGATCTGAGCTCAGACTCTTCTTGGGCGGGACTTGCTGCAGTCCCTGTGGGGGATGGGGGTGTGGTTATCAGGCCAGTGGAGTTATGTCCCCAGGGAGATTATGGTTGCCTCTGCTGAGTCATATAGGATACTTGGGAAACTGGGGAAAGCTGGCAGTGACAGGTCTCACCCAGCTCCCAGGTGTCCAGCAAGTCCAGTCTCACTCCTGCTGTGTCCCACCGACCACACTGAGTTAATATCCAGGCAGCCACAAAGGAGGGTTGAAACCTTGCCCAAAGCTACAAACTTCTCTACTGAGAAAGCAAGCAGGGCTCCAGCCTTGTCTCTCTCCCCATCTCCCTGCACCTTCAGTTGTGGCTTCTATGCTCCTATCTGCACTTCCTTTTTACCCTTTTGGATTCTTTTCAGGAAAATTTATGCTCAATGGACATTATTACATAGTTCAGCTAGGAGCTTTCTTCACCATGTGGCCCCTCCCCAGTTTTTCTGGCTGCCTTCCATTCCCCAAGGACCTCTGTGAAATAAGGCCAGGAATGGCTTCCCTGAGTTCTAGCTGGGGACTGGGAGGGACCACAAGCCTCTTCCCACTGCTTGTTCTACTTTTATATTTCACTTGGCTCCCTCAACCCATTTCAGCTCTAGGTAAGGTTAAACCCTTCTCCTTTGATCTGGATTTGCAGGTTCCCCAGTGGGGATGTGTTTTTAGAGGCTAACTTTTTCCCCTCTCACACTTTGAAAATTCACAGTTTTTTGGTTGTCGTGTGGCATTTGTAGCAGCAAACTGCTTCTTTCAAAGCGTCTGTTAATTCTTTCAGTTTTCCTGGTATGTTCCTGCAGTGGTTCTTAGAGAAAAGTTCACAATGTGAGTCTCCAGATGTTGCTCTGTCCATCCAAGTGGGAGTTGCACATTAGTGCTGTCTCCCATCTGCCATTTTCTCCAGATCATCCTGTGTCAGCTTTCAGTATGCCTTCTTGAAAGAGTTTAATTATGTCCAGCTTTTGATTTAAAGTGAGAGACATGAAATTTTTTTTTCACTTGAAGATTTAGAAGTCACTGTAGAGTTATTAATTGGCCTAATTTCAATATTGTTGTGTCTCAGGGAATAGGAGGTGCCTGATAAGAGGGAGAGAGATGGAACAGTGGCCAGTGAGTAGAGCAGTAAGAACATACACGTTTACCTGTTAAGTTTGCCATCTTATATGGGGTGATTTGTGGTGTTTCAAAATCATTACAATAGTAACATCAAAGATCACTGATCACGGATCACCATGAAGATGTAATTATAAAGAAACAGTTTGAAATATTGCAAGAATTACCAAAATTTGGCACAGAAGCAAAAAGTGAGCATATATTGTTGGAAAAATGGCACTGATACACTGGCCTAAGGCAGGGTTGCCAGAAACTTTCAATTGAAAATTGGCTTTGAATGCGAAGCATAATAAAGCAAAGCACAATAAAATAAGATAAGCCTGTACTAAAACTCTTCTTGCACGTTCAGAATAAACTAAGTAAATCCATCAGCAAAATATACAAATTAATTTGTGTTTCTTTGTTGTTAAATTTTAAACCATATGCATAAAATTAAAAGGGACATAATAGAAAGTGAGGTTAAAAACTGAAATAAATTCAATGAGTTTGAACTTTAACCATATGTTACTGACTTAATTGTGATCACCCCTAATGTGTTTATATTGAAGGTCTAATTCCTGGTACCTCAGAATGTGACTGGTTTTGGAGACAGGGCCTTTAAAGAGTGTGGCTATTAGGATAAGGCTTTAATCTAGCAGGACTGGTATCCTTTGAAGAAGAGGAAGAGATAGCCAGGATTTGAGTGCACAGAAGATAGACCACCTGAGGACCCAGAAAAGGTGGTTGCTTGCCATCTGCAAGCAAAGGAGGAAGAGAGAAGCCTTTGAAGAGACCAAACCCACCAGCACCTTGAACTTGGATTTCCAGCCTTCAAAACCATGAGAAAATAAGTGTTGTTGCTTAAGCCAGCCAGTCTATAGTATTACAGCAGCTCTAGCAAATTAATACTTCATATGAAGTTTTAAGATAATGTGAATTAATATCAGAGAATCCTATTGCATTTGCTCTCTTTGAAATGGATAAAATAACATCCATTAGAATTTGTTAAAATTTTATTTTATTTTGATAAAATGAAAAGATTTAATTTAAAAAATCTTTTTAAAGAAGTTTTATATACTTGAACTTTGTAAAGATAATACATGCAGTCAGGAAAGGAAAAAAATCTGAGAAGAATGATTACATGATATTAAAATATGTTATTTTAAGAGTTATTATGAATTCAGCTAAGTGCAATTTGAAATAAGCAAAAAGTAAAGTTTGTAAAGATTAAGATTTAAAAAATTTGTTGTTAGTGGTGTTGGTTGCTTGTTTGTTTTTCACAAAGTATGAAGTGTTTATTATTTTTAGTATTAATACAAAAAAATGATTACATTATGTCTATTATGTCTTATTTAATATTTCCTCTGACCATCAAAAACTGATGATGAAAAAACACCATTTTTGCCTTCCACAGATTAAAAACTATAAATTTAGAAAAATCTAAAGAAATCACACAATTATTATCTAATAATCTTTTTATTACACCTTGAAATACCAGGTTGGAATATCAACTTATTATAATATCAAATTGTCACAATATTAAAATAGTGCTCTTATACTTCTCATTTATAAAAGTCAATCTGCAAATTCTCATATATAATAATGTCACTGTATGTGAAGATCTTTTATGGGTTTATTATTCTCCTTTAATTCTATATACATTTTTAAAAGAATTTTTATATAGTAATTTTATACAAATTTTAAAAACTATCAGTTCATGTAAGCATATATCACAGAAAAAAATGGTATTGATTGAATTCTGCTAAATCTGTATATCAACTTGGAGAAAATTCATTTATGTAGTATTTCAGTCCACGAATATGAAAATGCATATTTACATCTATATTTATCATTTATTTTGTTTTTGATGTGTGATAAAATTTATAATTTACCCATATACATATATAGTCTTTCATAGATTTTGTTAGATTAATTCAGAGAGACTTGATATTTTTGAAAAAAATATATAAACGGAATAACCCTATATGAGGGTCCTACACAGAAGCTGTGAATGACTTAGCTTCAAGGATGCTCTTTCCAATAACTTTCTGAAAGGTGAACCTGGGAGATTTGCAGAACAATGATTCTGAAAAAAAAAGTTATGTTGTTAAAAATATACAGTGTCTATATGTTACTGCTGGTTTATAGAAATGCCCTTGATTTTTAATAATTTTGCTAAAATACATGTAATATATAATTTAAAATCTTAACTATTTTAAGTGTATAGTTCAGTTGTTTTAAGTACATCTATACATTGTGAAACCAATCATCAGAATTATTATATTTTCATCTTGCAATACTGAAACTCTACACCCATTAAACAACAACTCTACTTCATAACCTCTTCCCTTAGCACCTAGCAACCAGTAATCTACTTTCTGTCTCTATAAATTTGACTGATTTAGTTATTTCATATAAATTAAATTATTAAATATTTGCATTTTCACAACTGGATTATTTTACTTAACATAATGTCCACCAAGTTTATCTATGTAAACTCTAATCCTAACCCTAGCATATATGCAATTTTCTTCTATTTATTTATTTATTTATTCAGAGATGGAGTCTTGCTCTGTTGCCCAGGCTGGAGTGCAGTGGTGCCATCTTGGCTCACTGCAACCTCTCCCTCCCAGGTTCAAGCAATTCTCTTGCCTCAGCCTCCTGAGTAGCTGGGACTACAGGCACCTGCCACCACCCCCCAGGCTAATTTTTGTATTTTTTAGTAGAGATGAGTTTTCGCCATGTTGACCAGGCTGGTTTTGAACTCCTAACCTTAGATTATCTGCTTGCCTTGGCCTCCCAAAGTGCTGAGATTACAGGCTTGCACCACTGAACCCGGCCAGTTTCCTTCTTTTTAATAGCTGAATAATATTCCATTGTATGTCTATACCACATTTTGTTTATGCTTCTACCTTTTGACTGTTGTGAATAATGCTGCTGTGTCCACGCATGTATACATATGTCTTTGAGATACTGCCATCAATCCTTTTGGATATATACCCAAAAGTTGAATTACTGAGTTTTGTTAATTTGTACTTGATTTTTCATTTTTAATTTGTATCCAAACAAATTGCTGAATTATCCTATAAATTATAATAATTTGATATAGAAGATTCTTTTGAATATTCTTGTTATACAATTATATCATTTGAAAGTAAAATATTTTTATCCTGCTTTCCAATTAACATAGTTTTATTCCATACATTAATAAGCTGGCTAAGACATCTAGTACAATGTTCAATAAAACAGTTTCTAGAATATCTTATTTCTATTCTCAACATCTCAAAGCTTTCAAAGTAGTAACAGTGTTTTTGTACATATCTTTGATAGCTTAGGAAAGTTAGCTTCTATTCTTAAATTTGCTAACTTTACTGTAAAGGGTATTCATTTTTATGAAAAGTTATTTGTCTACATCTACTATAATTAGTATATGATGTGTTCCTTTATTTTGAAAATACGACAAATTTTAGTGATTTACTTTCGTATTTTAAGCCAAACTTGCATTTTTATAAAAACTGAAATTGGAAATGATACACCTTTGATTCTGTGTACAGAATCCAGATTGGCCACTAATTGCCTTTAACTCACTTTCTTTGTTAAAATTATCAATCTTCTGTGCTACGCTTAATAAGAACAAGTAAGATGAGTTTTTATTTATTTCCAATGAATATCTTCTTCTCTCCCCCGTACTCTGCTCTCTCCCCCTGTTCGTTTGGCTAATATTTCAGTGCAGTACTGAATAGCAGTAATAAGAGAGGTCATCTTTGCCTTGTTTCTGATCTTATAGTGAAAATTTACAGTTATTCATCATTAAGCATTATGTTGGCACCTTTCTAGTCAAGTATATTCCCTTCTAATTATTGTTTAGTCAGATTTTTTTTCATGAAGAGCTATTATTATTTGTAATATGCTAAATTCTTTTTCTGCATCAATTGATACAACCGTTTTTCTTCTTTAGATTTCACATATGCCAAAATAAATCGATTGATTTTCAATTATTTCACCAGACTTACATCCTCAGAATAAACAATTGGACGTGGTTTATTATGTATCTTATATATTTTTGGATTATATTTGCTAATATATTGTAAAATTTTGCTAATATGGTCATAAGTTCAGTAAAGTAGCAGGATATAAAATCAACATACAAAAATCAGTCGCATTTCTGTATGCCAATAACAACATATTCTTCGACTATAACAAATAGGAATAAAAGGAAGTAAAACACTTGTACTCTGAAAACTATAAAATGGTAATTCAAAAATTAAGGAAGATACAATAAATGGAAAGCTATTTTGTGTTCATGGATTGAAAGATTTAATATAGTTAAAATATTCATTCCACCCAAAGCACTTACATACTCAATGAAATTTTTATTAAAATTCCAATGGCCTTTTCACATAATAGAAAAAAAAATTAAAATTTTATATAGAAGTTCAATAGACCCCAAGTAGGGAAAGAAATCTTGAGAAAAAGGCAAACTCATGACACTTCCTGATTTCAAATTATATTACACAGTTATAATTAAAACATTATGATACTTTAATTAAATAGACACATAGACCAATGGAACAGAATAGAGATCCCCAAAATAAATCCAAGCATGTGTGGTCAACTAATGTTCCACAAAGCCATTAAAAGACACAATGAGGAAAGTACTGTCTTGTTAATAAATGGTGTTAGAGCAACTGGATATCAATATGCAAAAGAATGAAGCTGGACTCTTTTCTTATACCATATACAAACATTAACTTAAAGTTGATTAAATGCCTGCACTTAAAGATTTAAAACTGTAAAACTCTCAAAGAAAACACAGAAGAAAAGATCCTTGCCATTGCCTTTGGTAATAATTTTTTTGATATGTCACCAAAAGTTCAAACAACAAAAGCAAATATAATTAAGTGCAACAACATTCACCTATAAAGGTTCTGCACCACAAAGAAAATAGTGAATAGAAAGAAAGACAGTCTATGGATTGGGAGAAACTATTTGAAAATCATATGTCTGATAAAAATATTTTACTTTCAAATGATATAATTGTATAACAAGAATATTCAAAAGAATGGAAAAATGTCTGTTCAGGTTTTTTGTCCACTTGTAGTCGATTTTTATTTTTTAATTACTATTAAATTGTTTGAGTATGTTACATACTTATGCAAAATATTTTGCAAAATACATATGCAATATTTTGTATAAATATGTAACATACTCAAACAATTTAATAGTAATTTTAAAAAAAAAACTGACTACAAGTGGACAAAAAAACCTGAACAGACATTTTTCCAAAGAAGACATAAAAAGGGTCAACAGGTATATGAAAAGATACTAAATATTGCTAATCATCAGGGAAATAGAAATCACAACCACAGTGAGATATCACCCTACACCTGTTAGGATGATTACAATAAAACAGACGAGATAAAAATTACTGTTTAAAGAGTGTGGAGAAGGAAAGCTCTTGTACACTGTCGGTAGGAAGAGAAATTGGTAGAGCCATTATGGAAAAGAGTATGGGGGTTCCTAAAAGATTAAAAATAGAACTATCACATCCAACAATCTGACTACTGGGTAAATACAAAAAGAACTCTCAGCTACTCCAAACCCAGCTGATCTCCTTGTGCAGAGTTTGGGCTTTAATCCCTTCAGCTTCCACCACATTCCTTTATTTTCCTCTGTTCCTCGGCATGGTTCATATGTACGTCTGTGGCAAAGTGTGCCAGTTCTTCTGCAGGTGTCTGGCATCAGTGAAGTTGGAGAATAGAAGTGGTCATTGGAAAACATTGATTCCTGTTAATTTAATGAATTCCATTTCACCTGGGAGGGGTCCACTTGGCCTGGATACTCCTTTTTTGAAATATAGGCCTCAAATGATCCTCCCACCTTGGCCTGTCAATGTGCTGGGATTACAGGGCTGAGCTTCCATGCCCAAACCAGATATCCCCTTTTCATGTTTGTCTTTGCTCCCTGCCAACCAGACTAGCTGACATCAAGACCAGAACATTTGGTTACATTTGGTTACAGGATAACAAATTACATGGCTTACTTAAGCCAGTCTCAGAATTGTGTAAGATCCTATCCCCATAATAAATCCATTTGTATCACTCGTAATGATTCTATTCTTCTTCAATACAAATAATTTAATAATGATTTATGTAATAACAATAAAATATATCCTAATTTCTGGAATAAATCACGAGAAAGCATAGAATGGGAGAGAGTAGAGTAGAAAGAGCTAATCTTTGTTCATCCCCTCAATCTGTATATGGGAAAAGGATGGTAGGTAAATAAGGACATTAACAATAATTTTCTAAATTATCAACCACTTAATGTCTCCAAGGAAGTATATTCTACTTCGCAAGAGGAAACATAGAGAAGTGTTTATGGAGTTTGGAATAGATTTTAAGCGAACAAAGAGAACCTTTCAGTAAGGTGATGTGCATGAGGGAAAAAGACATTCTGGTTGATTAAGAATGACATTTTCTTATTTTTTAAGGGAGCAAGAAGGTCCTGTGGTTTACAATGAGGGTGCATCTGGCAGACAGACAGATTCGTTGTGATGCGCCCATGCTTTTCACTGGTAACAATGCCCCCACTTCTGACTGACAAAGAAATCTCTGAGCTGCAAGTACATGTATGAAGAAATGCAGCAACACATCAAGCACAATACTCTGAAAATTTTAACATGATTTGCTGTGAAATTTTATAAACAGCCTTCCTCTAGTAGAAATGTAATATGCTCAATAGAGTAAGAACTATAAGTTTTGCCATTATATCAGCTGTGACTGCTTTTTAAAATTTATTTTTGAATTAACATATACAGTTGTATAAATTCATTCTGTACATGACGTTCTTCAGTATATATACATTGTGAAATGCTCAAATCTATCTAAGTAACAAATGCATTACCTTACGCATAGTTATCATTTTTGTGATGAGAAATTCAAACATCTGCCATCTGAGCAGTTTTCAAGAATACAATATATCATCATTAACTAGAGTCACCATGCTGTACAACAGCACTCTTGAACTTATTCCTTCTATCTAACTCTAATATGAATGCTTTGATCAGTATCTCTACAATTGCCCCTCCCTGTGGAACCACCCCAGCCTCTAGTAACTGCCGTGCTGCTCTCTAATTCAGTGAGATCAACCTTCTTAAGTTCCACATAGGAGTGAAGTCATGCAGTATTTGTCTTTCTGCATCTGGCTTATTTCCCTTAGCATACCAGGCTTCAGGAACATCCATATTGTTGCAAAAGTGTCTTTTGACTTTAAAGACAGTGAATGCTTCACAGTGCAAATGACATCATTTCCTGACACTGATTCCTCAACCCAAGTACAATTTGCATATCTATTCTGCGAATTGTTTATACTTTTTCAAGGGAATAAGCTTCAGGAAATATACTCTGCTGACTGTACTTTGTAAATGAGACAAAATATTTAAATCTTAAATTTTCATTTATTGCTGCCTTTGAGTTAAATGTGTGTGTGTAGTTTCAATAAGAAATGTGATGAGGAATATTTTGGCTCCTGACTGATAAGAGAAGCTCATGCTTAAATCCTTCTTATAAACTAAGTTGAATTTTAAGAATAGAAAAAGGACAGACACACTTGACTACAAATTTCTGTGGGCAAAATAACATAGCACTGAGGAGATTGGAAGAAAGTAATTCCAATTAGAGAGCATAAAGCACCAAGCCAGAGGGATGGGATAAAATGAGTTAAGGGTTTATACACTTACAAAACGAAATAAAGACACGAATGAGTGAACAGATCTGACTCTTAAAATGATTATTGAGCTCTGTTAAGTCTACAGCTATACTGTTTTGAGATCAAAGAGGAGTTTCAGAAAATTCAACATTAATTTACACTATTTTTGTCAGCTGTGAAATCATATGGGAATCAAAGCTTAGCTTAAAAAGTTCTTTTTTTATTTTTTGGTCAATCACAGAAAATTAGACATTTTTAAAGTTGCAATGGGCTTTTTGATTTAACAGCTTCAATTATGGCCACCAAATATATAAGATTTAACTCAGTAATAAAACATAGAAAATATCTGGGGAACTGGACTACATTTTATACTGTCAAAATATAATTTTTAAAAAGTTAACTCACACAAATATGACAGGAAAATGTGTCCAAAATATATTAATTCACTAATGAGGAAAACAGTAAAAAGATAAAACTAACTTAAAGGGCATTTAGAGAAACTGGGCATTGAAAGTCATTTTGACAAAAATAATAAAGAATTTTAAAATAATGTGTCCAAGTTAACTATAAAACAAGTAGATGTCTTATGGGGCAATAAAATTTTGAACACCATTATATTCTTCTCTATGGGACAGAAATCTTCATGCTAGCATGTACATCACATAGTCTAGAGTCAAATGAAATAATAGTAACAGACACATTCCCTCAGATAATTAAATAATTATAATGTGGACTTGTTAAACAATAGCTCGTATGGCATTGAAATTATATTGTACATATTTTCTTTTGCTCATTTTCAAATTTGAGGTACTTTTTCTCTACAGTTCATTTACAACAGAAGAAACTGGCAGGTCATGTTAATTCTTGTAATAAATATAATAAAATATTTGAGTTTATGATTAAGGATGTACTTATGATGATACTAATGATGATACTGTATATGTAAAATGAGATTTTAAAATATTAAATACCTAACAATTCTGACTTTATATGAATAAAGAGTAAGGCATGCTTGATCTCAATTGATAATTATGGCTGTTCCATTCCATATACTATTTACTTATAGAAATATGGTTGGTAGTATTTTAAAAAATAAGTGCCATTGCTGATTATGCAATATATATATGCAACAAAACTACAATTTACCCCCAAACATGTAAAAAAAAAAATTTAAAGAAAAAAACAAGAAAGAATAATTATGCATATGAACATTGTCAATGGCCACAGCTTTAACCACTGGCTGCTTTTCACTATCATTTTAATTCCTACATTTAAATATTCATCTTTAGGTAATAATTTTTTTGGTAACTAGATCCTTAAAATTAACCCATCGTTTACATTATCGAGAAAAAGGATAGCAATGACTAGAAATAAGTCGAAAAGTGACAGGGACAGAAGAATGGAAATGGTCCTATGGAAGATAAACTTTTCAGTCTGTAATAATTGGTATGGAAAGAAACCAAATGCATACTAACCTGCTTTTGAACTTGCGGCTACAGTGGTCAATTATTTTACAAGCCAATTTTAGACACTTAGCAAAGCTTCACTTAAGCCAATTTTGTCGGTTTACGCTCAATATAAAGTTAATTTTTAAAGGGTTGATTTGGGCAGCTAAGCAGATTCAGCTATAGCATCTGACATCTGCTGCTTAGCAAATAATAATATTAGCAAAGGAATAAAAATTTCCACAACAAGAGAGTAGACAGTTTAGTAAATCATTGGAAAACTTTAATCATAACTCTTTTCTCATATTAAAAAAACAAAAGAAAGGAAAAGAAAACAAACAGGAAGATCTCTGCAGGAGAGTGAGACTTCCAAATGAAGTAAATTTGACTATGTGGATAGAAGACAAATTTTTATTTATTGGGGGAAACTACTCACATTTAAGTAATAGATTTCAGTTTATTTTCTATTCTTTTTAATGAAATGTGATTTTGTCTCTGCAAGTTGATATCCAAGGCTAAGGTAAATGTCTCCATTCTTTCCTTTCTTTTAAGTTTTATTTCTGTCAGCTTATAGGGAATGCATATCATAGCAACACCAACGTTTAGGCAAGAGAAAAGTCATAGTTTCTCTAAGTAATATTACTTTACCAGGAATGAGATAAAACTGTTTTGATACCAAAGAGGAAACACACCAAAAAGCAACAGAACGAATGTGAGTAAAAAGCATCTGCCCATACCCATACTTTCTGTACGGGAATCTTAGTAATTTAAATCTGGAACCATAAAGTTGATACATTTTTAGCAACCTTTATAACATGGCCTCCACGCTATAAAATATTGTGCTAAAGGACTTGCATTACTGTTTTCAGTGCTACTTAAATCCTTGTGTATGTTACATTTATATAAAATAGTTGAAGACAAGATAGATGCCTCAGGCAGTCCAGGCTACTATAGTAAAATACAATAGATAAGGTGGCTTAAACAATAAACATTTATTTCTCATAACTCTGGAGGTTAAGTCTAGGATCAAGGTGCCACCAGATCCAATATCTGATGAGAGCACTCTTCCTCGTTTGTAATGGATTTATTTTTTCCTATATACTTTTACGGTGGGCAGAGAGAGGGAGAAAACAAACTCCCGTCAGTATCTTCTTATAAGGGCACTAACTCCTTTCATGAGAGCTCCACCATAATGACTTAAATAACTCCCAAAGTCCCCATTTCCACTACACTGGAGGTTAGGATTTCATTATGTAAATGTTGAATAGACAACAACATTGAACCCATAACAATATATTAATAAGCATTAAACATCTATGATATATTCAAAATCATCAAAGTGGTGTTATGAGATAACAATGATGTAAAAAAAAAATAATAAGAAGAAAAAGAATAAAAAACAGTCACGCTTTCCTGGTGTGAGTAAATAGAGTTGAGCTTTCAGGTTCATGGTTTTCAATTAAAATGTTTTTCAAAGGGACGAAACTGTCTACTTCAATAGAAACATGGAAAAAAAAAAATGAATCACCATGGCAAATGTTTTCCTATCCTTGAAGAAAAATACATCTTTTTTTTTCCTTTTTTTTTGAGATGGAGTTTCACTCTTGTTGCCCAGCCTTGAGTGCAATGGCATGATAGCTCATCACAACCTCCACCTCCTGGGTTCAAGTGATTCTCGTGCCTCAGCCCCCCGAGTAGCTGGGATTACAGACATGCACCACCATGTCTGGCTATTTTGTATTATTAGTGGAGACGGGGTTTCTCCATGTTGGTTAGGCTGGTCTCGAACTTCTGACCTCAAGTTATCTGCCCACCTTGGCTTCCCAAACTGCTGGGATTATAGGTGTGAGTCATGATGCCCAGCTTATTTCTGAGGAATCTTAACAATATGTCACTTTACATGAATAAAATCAAAAGTTAATAGATTTGCTTTTGTAGAACCATGTATAGAATAAAAAATACTTTGTTATGAATTATAGTTCATGATTACTCTCAATATGAATAATATTTTAAAATGCATTATAAAAACAATAATTAAAATAATTATCTGAAATTTAAAAATTATCCCTGAATTAAAAATGCAAATAATTTGCGATAGACACAATTTTAATATAAGTGTGTTTGCCTTTGTAATTATTTTCCTCCACCTTTGTATAAAATGCCCTTATGTGGTCAAATGAAATTATAATTTTCTTTCAAATAAAACTCATGAGCAGTCATTTAATCTGTTTTCTAGATAATTGGCTAATTATGTGTTTCTCTCTCCATCTCATTTTTCTCTCCATTTATTATGGCAGAATGGTTACATAGCATAGAGGTGGTCCCAGAAAAGTAACTTCCATCACACATGAATCTCCATTTCTCTAGAAAATTCACATGGATTACCCTTTCTAACTCACCCCACAGCCCTTATCACTTAGAGTGAACCTCTTTCACGGAACAGTTCTTTACATCTCTGCCTACTGTAAAATGTTCTTATAGTTGAATATGCATATAATGATGAAGTTGAAAGGCAAACAGTGTAGTATAATTATGTCAGGAAGCATGAAACTTTCCAAAGTTCATGAGACTATAAATGTGTAAAGATAATGAAATTTCAGAATCTCATCCTCTATTTACATGCTTCTTTAAAACTTATTTTTTCAGGAATTCATCTGCCAATCCTTTCTTGCCTACCCTTTCACATTGTCCTCTCATGTATCTCTCACGTATTTGAAGTCTTACCATAGAATAGTAACTTGGGAGTAAAAATTTCTGGCATAACAAAGGGACTTTTCAAAATATAGTACTTAACTGATGAAATCTCTCTTATTAAAATAAAAGCTATATAGGCCAAACAAGCATAGGAAAAAAATGTTCGACATCACTAATCATTAGAGAAATGCAAATCAAAACCACAATGAGATACTGTCTCACACCAGTCAGAAAGGCTATGATTAAAAAGTCAAAAATTAAAAAAAGCCAGCAAGGTTGCAGAGAAAAAGGAATACTTGTACGCTCCTGGTGAAACTGTAAATTAGTTAAGCCATTGTGGAAAGCAGTGTGGCAATTCCTCAAAGAATTTGAAACAGAATTACCATTTGAGCTAACAATCCCATTACTGGTTATATACTCAAAAGAATATAAATTGCCCTACCTTAAAGACACATGCACGTGCATGTTCATTGCAGCACTCTTGACAATAGCAATGACATGGAATCAACCTCGATGCCCATCAATGGTAGACTACATAAAGAAAATGTGGTACACATACATCATGGAGTCATACACAGCCATAAAGAAGAATGAGATCATGTCCTTTGCAGCAACACAAATGGAGCTGGAGTCTATTATACTTAGCAAACTAACAGAGGAACAGAGAGACAAATCCTGCCTGTTCTCTCTTATAAGTGGGAGCTAAACAACATGAACACATGGACACAAAGAGGGAAACAACTGACACTGGGGCCCACTTTAGGGTGGAGGTAGGAGGAGGAACAGGATCAGAAAAAAAATACCTATTAGGCATTATGCTTATTACCTGGGTGACAAAATAATCTGTACACCAAACCCCAGTGACACACAATTTACCTATATAACAAACATGCACATGTAACTTTGAACCTAAAAGTTATAATAAAAATGTTATATAGACCATAAATTTTATTGTTAATTAATACATATCAAAATTTATATACAGTTTTTAGATAATACTGTACTGATAATTTTATTAAAAATGTAAACTGAGAAGCAACTATTTAAAACTTAATCACTTAAAAATCAGAAAATTTTCAGTACTCTTTGCCTCTTCCCTGTCACTAACTCCACCTACCAAAATGTAAGCCCTATCTTGATTTTCAAAACCAAAGATGAGTTTTTTCTGTCTTGATATACATTCATATAGAACATATTCTTGGGTCTAGGTCTTTCATAAATATCCTCATAAGACTATTCCATATTATTCTATATACTTATTCTAATTATTAAATAATATTCTATTACATAACAAAATGCTATTCTGAAGTTGATGAGCATTGAGCTGATATACAGTTTCTCATTTTAATGTATAATGTACATTTCTTCTTATAAAAGTTTTAAACACATTTGTGTTATTTACCTGGAAATAAAATTGCTGAGTTATAGAATATTCATATGGTTACTTTTTCAAAGGTATTCTACGAAATTTCATTACCAACAGTAATTATGATATTTTAAGCAGTTTGAGACTTCCTAAACATTTTGTTGTGTGTATTTTTCATATATTAGCCATTCTGGTGCTTATAGTGACATTTGAAAGTAATGTAACTGAGTATCTCAGGCTTGAAATTAATTTTGAATTTTTTTCTTTCCATCCAAATCTCAGAATTACAGCCTTGTACTTTCATTTTTATTTTTATTTTTTTAAGTAGAGTCTGGCTTTGTCACCCAGGCTGGAGTGCAATGGCATGATCTCAGCTCACTGCAACTCCATCTTCTGAGCTCAGACAGTTCTCCTGCCTTAGCCTCCTGAAGGGCTTGGATTACAGGCTCGCACCACTACATCCTGCTATTTTTTTATATTTTTAGTGTAGACGTGGTTTCACCATGTTGTCCAGGCTGATCTCGAACTCCTGACCTCAGATGATCTGCCTGCCTGAGCCTCCCAAAGTGCTGGGATAACAGGCATGAGCCACCACACCTGGCCCAAAACTTTCTGTTTATATCCCTTTCCCACCAGGACTTTCCATGCACAGCACTCTCTTATCTAATTATGTGCTTGCTTAGAAATTCTAGGGACAATTTAAAACTATACTATAAAGCTCCAATAACCAAAACAGCATGGTACTGCTACAAAAACAGACACATATATCAAGAAAACAGAATAGAAAACTTAAAAATAAAGTTACATACCTACAACTATCGGATCTTGTACAAGGCAGACAAAAACATGCAATGGAGAAAGGATTCCATTCAATAGATGGTGCTTGTATAATTGTTTAGCCATATGCCAAAGACTGAAGTTGGATACCTACCTTTCACCATGTACAAAAAATTAACTCAAAATATATCAAAGATTTAAATGAAAAACCTCAAACTATAAAAATGTTAGGCAGCAACTTTGAAAATACTCTTCTTGATATCAACCTTGCAATAAATTTGAGGGTAAATCTGCAAAACCAATTGTAACAAAAACAAAAGTAACAAAAACAAAAGCAGACAAGTGGGGACCTAATTAAACTAATTACTAATGAAATTACTAATTAGTTAATTAAAGAGATTCTGCATAACAAAAGAAGCTATCAACAGAGCAAACAGACAGCCTATGTAATGGGAGAAGATATTCACAAACAATACACCCAACAAAATCCTAATAACCTGAATCTATTGGGAACTTAAACAAATCAACAAGCCTAAAAATAAAAATAGAAAAAACTCAATCAGAAAAATGGGCAAAAAAAATATGAACAGAAACTTCTCAAAAGAAGACATACAAGTAGCTAACAAACAAATGACAAAATGCTCAGCATCACGAATCATGCAAGAAACGCAAATCAAAACCACAACGGGATACCATTGCACACCAGTCAGAATAGCTACTATTAAAAAGTCAATAAACAGATGCTGGGGAGAGTGTGGAAAAAAGGGAAAACTTATACACTGTTGGTAGGAATGTAAATTAGTACAGCCACTGTGAAAAGCAGTCTGGAGATTTCTCAAAAACCTTAAAACAGAGCTACCATTTGACCCAGCAATTTAATTACTGAGTATGTACCCAAAGGCAAATAAATGATTCTTTCAAAAGGACAAATGCATATGTATGGTCACTGCTGTGCTCTTCATGATAGCAAAGACATGGAATCAACCCAGGTGCACATTAATGGTAGACTGGATAAAGAAAATGTGGTACATATACACCATGAATTCTATGCAGTCATAAAAAATAGAATCGTGTCCCTTGCAGCAACATGGATGCAGTGGGAGGTAATAAGCTTAAGTGAATTAATGCAGGAACAGAAAAACAAATACTGGATGTTCTCACTTATAAGTGGCAGCTAGATATTGAGCACACGTGAATATAAATGTTGGAATAATAGACAATGAAGACTACTGGAACAGGGAGGGCGAGAGAGGGTTGGGTTGAAAAACTAACTATTGAGTCTTATGCTCATTGCCTGAGTGATGGGATCGTCATCCCAAATTTCAGCATCACCCAATATCCTCATGTAACAAACCCGCATATATACCCCATGTATCTAAAAGTTGAATTTTTAAAAAAATTACATTTTACTCTGTAAATATACATACTTATTATATGTTAATTACAAATAATTTTAAAAAATTCCCCGTTCCCAAAAGAAAGAAGTTCCAGGGGCCAATTTGAATCAAATCAGCGATAGACATCAAGCTGCCAAATCCCCTGCTTAGTCCACCACTACTGGGCCAAAGTCAGCATGATACAAACCCAACCTCCAGACAGGTGGTTACCCAAGATAACCTTCAAAACAAGATACAGAGACCTGCACCCTCTTGCACCACCCCACACCAAATTTTACTTCCTAAACCTCTTCACTCAGCTGAGAAGGCTGACATGGCTCCTTTGAAGCTTAAGTTCATCCATTCTCCCATCTGCCAGCATTTGGTTGATAAAAGCTGCTTTTCTTTACCACACCTAGCTTCTCATGTTTTGACTCTGAGCACCAAACAGCTGGACTTGAGTCGGTTACGTTAAGTGCAATAATCTTTTTTTTTTTTCAAATAATATATCTTTTATTTTAAAAATGTTCTTATGGTGTTGCATTGTATTGTCTTTAATTGTATTGTCTTGTCTTGTCTTGTATTGTATTGTATTATATTTCACTGTATTGTACTGGTGTTGGTGGAAATTTTTGGTCCTCTTGTCTGGCTGTGCCCCAGTTCTGTGGAATGTTTTGTAGTAGACACAGTATCAGGCATCCCTGTCTCATGCAGAACTGAGTTAACTTTTTCACACTTTATTATTATTTGTCATCTTTGTACTTTGTTGTAGTTTTCTGAACTTTATTATTGGTTTATTTTTATCAATACATAATAGTTATACATATTTTTGAAGTACATGTAATACTGCTGGTGATGTTCCTGGTGCTAGTGATGATCCTGGTGCTGGATATTTGGTTTTGGTTTTCTGTGGGGAAGTGAAGCCAGATTACTAGCATTCTGCCATTTTGGTGACATCACTCCACTGAGGTATTACTCTTTTATCTTTTCTTTTCTTTTTCTTTTTCTTTTCTTTTCTTTCTTTCTTTTTTTTTTTTTTTTTTTTTTTTGAGACAGGGTCTAACTCTGTTGATCTAACTGGAGTGCAGTAGCACAATCACGGCTCACATCAGCCACAACATCCTGGAATTCAGCAATCCTCCTAGCTCAGCAACTTGTGTAACTGGGATTAGAGGTGCACACCACTACACCTGGATAATTCTTGTAATTTTTGTAGAGAATGGATTTCACCATGTTATCCAGGCTGGATTTGAACTCCTGGGTTCAAGCGATCTACCTGCCTCAGTCTTCCAAAGTGCTGGGGTTACAGGCTTCAGTCACCACACCTGGCCAGTAGTACTCTTTATTTTAATAAAAAGGTCATTCTCTATTTCTGCATTACTAAAAGTGAATGTTATGAGTACACTTATTATTTATTAAGAGAGTTTTATTTATCGAAATGATATGACCTTTGATTTTTGTTAATGCTATGAATTATATTGAATGTTTGTGGATGCTAACTTACTATTGCATCTGTGAATTAACCTTCTTTGGTTGATGAATTTATCCCTTTCCTTATTGCCTAATTTCTTTTGCTAATATTTCATCAATGATTATTAAATCTATGTTTAGGACAGTGGTGCTTCTGCATTTTTCTCTTCTTGTAATAAATTTATCTTGTGTTGGTATCAATGCTACTGTGGCCTCATGAAAATAATTATTATTTCTTCTTTCATTTTCCATTATCTGAATGGTTATGTATAAATTTGATATGAATTTCTTAAGTGTTTGGAAGAATATGAGGAATCTATATGAGTCTAAGCATATGGGTTTATTTTTATAGAATTTTAAATAATCAATTTTAATTTTGTAACAGATATCAGACTTTCAGAATACCTATTGCTTCCTTTATTTGTTTTGGTACATTGTGTTTCTCAAAAAGTACCACCTTCACAAAAATTGTCAAATTAATTGACATAAAGTTGTTCCCACTAACACCCATCTTTTGAAA
This sequence comes from Macaca fascicularis, assembly GCF_037993035.2. Lineage (NCBI taxonomy): Eukaryota > Metazoa > Chordata > Mammalia > Primates > Cercopithecidae > Macaca > Macaca fascicularis. The sequence goes on along the minus strand of NC_088384.1, from coordinate 51,734,569 downwards.
ACCTGTTCATGTTTCCTCTAGACCAACAAGAAATGTTAATAGTAAAGTTGGATCATAAGTACTAAAAGTAATGTTGGGTCATAAAAATCATTTTTAGAAACAAAAATGATAAAATATTCGTAACATACTTTTTAAGTGAATAGTGCTTTAAAATTTTAATTAGACTATATATGCAGAAAAAGAAAAAAATATAGTGACACATACACAGGCAAAGGGCACACACTAAAGTCATAACAAAGCTACCCCTGGATAATGGGAAGACAAAAATGAATATCACTTTGTTATTACAGGTTTGTTTTTCTACATTTTACATGATTACCATAAACATAAATTGTTTTCATAATGAGAATAAGGATTCAAATTAAAAAGCAATGGGAGGCCATCGTTTTGTCAGAATCAGTTTCAAAATGAATTCAATTTATAAATAATATTTATGATTATGTAAATAAATGCAGTAATGTTGTGTATTCCAAGGACTTCCTAAATGTGTAAGCACACCAACTTTTATTTCAATATTTGTTTTCAGAAGAATAGAACAATGTTTCTCTAAATCTTTTTCTACTTTTTCTGTAATGTTTACTTTTATTAGAAAATAAATTTGATGCCATTTATTTATAATGATGTGCCAAATGCAGGTTTGTTATTTCTCACAATTATAATTTAGTGTCATAATTTAACAGGATATAAAATTGGAAAACATTATAGAAAAACTACTTTTTGTTTTTGATTGTGAACATCTCTACTGACATAGAAGGCATGGCAACATGATCAATCAGTTGCACAATTAGGCCCTAGGTAAGTAATAATAGGAGATAGACGTGGCATCAAGAGGAGAGTTATGCATACTTCTAAGTCTAATTTAGTCCTCTGCAAAAATATTAACATGTTATGTGATGGTCCCTAATATCACTGAGGTTCAGTAATTAATTAGAAGGACTCACAGCACTCAAAAGTTGTTATATTCAAGGTTACGGTTTATCACAGCAAAATTATACAAATCAAAATCAGCAGAGGGAAAGTGCATAGGGCAAAATCTGAAGGAAACCAGGTTCATATTCTTTCCCAGTGGAGCAGCATAGGACCCACTTAATTTTTCCAGTAAACAGTGTGACAAAGCGCATAAAGTGTTGTCTCTAAGGAAATATAATCAGAGAGTAAATATCCAAGGTTTGCACAGAAGCTGTTGCTGTAAGCACCCTCTATCTTGTGGTCAACCTACAGAGCAGGATAGATAAGCACCCAAAATTTGGTTTGGATATCAAGGCTGACGAGGAATCATTTACCCACCAAGTTTCTAGACATCAGCCAAGGGCCAATCTGACCAACAGACTAGAAGGGCTCACAGCACCCAAAAGTTGTTACCCTCAAAGTTATGGTTTATCATAGCAGAATTATACATATAAAAATTACCAGAAGAAAAGTGCATTGAGCAAAATCTGGAGGAAAGAAAGTACATAAATCGAAGAGTTGCTTAGGATAAAAGTCTGAGCCAACAGTGTAAACTCATTTTTTTTTTTTTCACAGGTGTACACTGAAGTTTAGATTGATTACTTGGCCACTTGGAGAGCATAAGATTTTTTTTAGTGAGGCATTAGAATTTGTTTCCTAGACTTGTACTCCTTATGTAACCTGCAGATAATAGGATATATTCAAATAGAGATATTAATATATAATATTCAAATAATGTGTTTTACAAAATATCTTGTCTGTCCAGAGTCTGGGTTTTTATCTGAGTCGTCAGCTTTGAACTTTTTCTTCTAACTCTTTGTGTAGTGTGAATTGATGAGGTGATCTTATGGGGAACAGATCTACTGTACTGCCAAGGTATAGTGTCTTAACAACAAAGCAATGAATGTGTAAAATAGATTTTTGCCTTATTGCCTTCTCTGCCCTGAGTGGTTTGTAGTTTGTATCTGTAGTTGTTTTCATTTATAATCTAATTCTTTTGGAGAGCCTTTGCCTAAAAAGTTACTATTTCTATATCTATGGTTACAGATATTTATATATTTATATTAGTTCCCAAATATTTTAGTTTGTCTTTTTGATGAGAAATCAATTAATAAACATTTTGGAACAAACCTTGTACAATATGAAAATAGAGTTTAGTTAACTTACATCTATCTGTCTGGTAAGTATTATCAGTATGCTTTCAAGGTTGTTAACACTTTTCCATTTGAAGGTGATAGTTTTAAAATTTAATTATATTTAGATATAGGAAGAATCAAGTTATTTTTGTTGAAGCATAGTTATGATTCTTTTAATGAATAGGAGCTTGAATAAATATGCAAGGAATGGCACATTTATTAAAGTAATTATACTTTGAATACTTAGCTACAAATTTTATACCTCCTGGCTGAGGAGTAAAATTGAAATAGCAAACATACTATAACGCAATTTACAATATAATTAGTTGTCAGTGGCATTATGTGTTTCATGTAACTCCATTATTGAAACATTTACAATTTACATAATCAGACAAATAATTTAAGGAGTTTGAGATAGAAGAGTTTTTTTCCTACTTACAATAAAAGGCTATTTACAAGCAGAAGTAATGGCCAGTTTTAGGTGCAGGGACAGGTTAAGCACCATAAACCAGTTTGAGATGTTTAACCCAAATAAAATGGAAAAACATATTTTTATTGTATTTATTGACTGTTTTTGAAACAGTCTTGCTCTGTCACCAGGCTGGAGTACAATAGTGTGATCTCGGCTCATTGCCTCCTTTGTCTTCCCAGTTCAAGCAATTCTCCCAACTCTGCCTCATAAGTAGCTGGGACCACAGCTACTTGCCTGGCTAAATTTATGTATTTTTAGTAGAAACGAGGTTTCACCATGTTGGCCAGGCTGGTCTCAAACTCCTGACCTCGAGTGATCCACCTGCCTTGGCCTCCCAAAGTTTTGGGATTACAGGCATGAGTCACTGCCCCCTGCCAGAAAAACATATTTTTAGTATTAAAGTGTGTTTCTGTTTTTTTTTTATGTGAAAGATTCTCAACAAAATGATAAAATGAAATGTTTTTATGGTTTTACCATGTAAACACAAATACATTTTATATTAATCATGAAATGATATATTTCACTTACCAGTTAGAAATACCATACAAAAGTTATTTTGCTTTTATTCTGAGTTTTAGTATTCAGAACACATTTTAGAAATAATCTTTATTACATCTTTACTGTATATGTTGCAGGAATATCACCTGAATTTGGGCTATTATCAGTGCTAGGGTCCAGAGATATTTAGGAACACTGGAAAATAAACTCTATAGGTTCAATAGAAACCTCTTTACAGAGAAGCAGAGGCCCTTCTTACAAGAAAACTCATTCTAAGGGAAAACTAGACCGGCTTCTAAAATAAGTTCATTAAGAGACTCTTCAATTTTGGATGAGAGGAATTCTGATTAGAGCCAGGTGTCTTCCATTGGATTTATATAAATTTCCTGACACAGTCTGAGGTCAAATTGAGGTTGAAATTATGGGATCTCTTTTAAATTTATGAAAAACACAAGTTAAGGCATATTTTTCCCATTGCCTGGAGAATTTTATAATTTAGTGTAATTTCAAAAAAGAGTTAACTGTGAGTGGGTTTTGGGGTTAGGATTACAGAAGGAAATACAATTTCCATGCACAGAAGCGGTAAATAAGGGAACTATAATGGTGCATTTTTTGTTAAAAGCGCAACTGAAATACCCCAAGCTTCTCACAGAAACAATTCTGTAATACTTTACAGGGCTCTGGGGTCTTTGTAAAGAGGAGCCAGTAATAAAGGAGACTATTTCAGTTAATTTGTTGTCATCATTATTGTGTCTTGAAAGGGCCACTCTGTGCCTCCAGTTACCAGTGTCACATTGTTGTCAATTTAGAATGATAATCTTTCATTCCTCCTTGGTGCAGCTATGTTTGATGGCAGGGCTGATTTAGCACTGGGTGAAACTCGAGATATGTTTTGTACCTCCTCTGCCTTTTCTTAGAAAAAAATCAGATTAAAATTCAGGAATGCCTTAAATAACAATAAAATCTAGAAGTTTTGTAGGTTTTTAGTTTTTATTTTAGATTTTTTGGACCCAACAGAGTACTTTTCACATCTCTTCTTGTAAGTAGTATTTAATCACCTGTTTTATCTACAAAAATTCTTTACCTAGAGTGGGCATCTACATACTATGGCCTATAGACCAAATTCAGTCCACGGCCTGTTTTTTATTTTTTTAATTAATTAATTATTATTATTTTTTACCCACTAGCTAAGTATTGCTTAACATTTTTTTAAATGGGTTGTTAAAGGAGAAGTAGGGGGAAGAGAGGGAGAAATGAGACTGTATATAGAATGCAGAGCCTGAAATATTTACTTCTTGACTCTTTACAAAAAGTAAAAATAAAAATTGTTGATCTTTGCAGCACAGCAGCACTTTCAATATTACTTTCAACAATCACAGAAATATTTTATATCACAGATATCCAAGACAATATTCACTCTTACAGGAGTAATTATTTAACACTTAAGCTATGGCTAGTATTACAGAAGAAGTGACTTTTCTTGCTGTTTCATTTAAAATAAGTTACATATAAGTGTAAACACCACACGTGACTGGCGGCTACCATACAGTGCAGTAGAGAAGAATGAATGCTACTAAAAGGTAGAGTCTATTGAATATTCTAAAATATTGAATATTAAATTTTAATGTGCATATAAGCTGCCTGGGATCTTTGAAAAACCAGAATTTGGGTTTGGTAGATCTCAAATGAGGTCTGAGGTTCTGTGTTTCTTAGAAGTTCTCAGGTAATATTGCTAAATGCTGGTGGTCAGTATGATGGTGTCAAGTATCATGGCGATCATACTTTAAGAAGAAAGGCAGAATATCTTGAGAATAGCAGGTAACAAATTACAATGTCAATTCCAGGAATTCTTAAAAGATGAATAAAAATTTCATGACCATAGGTGATTTATGGCTGTATATATAAACTCAGGTCTGTCTTAGCACTAGCTCCTAAACTATCTGTCACCCCACCAATTGCTGTCAAAAGGTAAGAAACCTGAGAGTGTATTAGACCCCAAGTTATTTTCTTGTATTTTATTTTTTGTTATTGTTGTTTTTGAGACAGAGTCTCACTCTGTTCCCTAGGCTGGAGTGCAATGGAGCAGTCTCAGCTTACTGCAACCTTCGCCTCCTGGGTTCCAGTGATCCTCCTGCCTCAGCCTCCCGAGTAGCTGGGACTACAGGTGTGTACCACCACACCCAGCTAATTTTTGTATTATTAGTAGAGACAGGGTTTCACTATGTTGGCTAGGCTGGTCTCGAACTCCTGACCTGGTCATCCGCCCATCTGGGCTTCCCAAAGTGCTGGGATTACAGGCATAAGCCACCATGCCCAGCCGGACCTCAAGTTGTTTTCCAGGAATTATTCTGGGTATGTGTTTGTGTACATGTTTGTGGTTGGAAATGTTAAAACTGGTCACTAATTGAGTACTATTATAATGAACAATTATGGTAGACTATGCCATATAACATGAGCTCTAAAAGAAATCTAACTTAATATAGCCTGCATTTGTAAGGAATAAGGATACTTAAAATAATAAATTCGAAGAGATGGTGATTAACAGCATGAATTCTAGAACCAAATTACCTAGACTCCAACCCAGGCACTACCATTAACGAACCTTGTAAATTTGGATATATTACTTACTCTGTGCTACAGCATCATTTTTTGAAAGGAGGAGAAATATATATATATATGTGTGTGTCTGTGTGTGTGTGTGTATATATATATATATGGCTGTAATGGGAATTACGAGTTAAAAAAGTACAAAGATTTGTGCCAATAAATATTTGTTAGTTATTATTGGGCAATAAATATTTATGTTACCTAAGTATGGAAATTATCCAAAGGTATTAGAGTAAGAGATGTTTACATATAAGAATAAATGTTTAGGAGTACAGGTAAAATGCATGTATGTGACCCAAATATGTGAATGTAATATAAAACAGAATTGGAAAGATTGTATTAATATAATGGTATTAGATTGAATTTTAATTATATTTCAACATATAGAGAAAAGTGACTTAAAAGCATTGTATGTTAGTTTTTAATAATTGCAAAGGTTAGAAATGTCTTTTCCATTATCTATTTAATAGTTGCTTTCATGGATGACAATCTTAGGAATGTAGGCATTTTCTTATCTCATGCCATTCTTAGAAGTATCCTGTAGATAGCAATGCTCTTACAACCAAGGAGCCATAGGTGCATCAACAATATTTTATACAAAATTGGAGACTTTTGAGATTCAAAATTATACCTATGTAGACAATTACAGATAGTAATGAAGAATACCTATTATTCACAATTTAGGACAAAAGTGTTAATGAGAGTTACATGTGAAAACCTTTGTCTTTCTTTTTCCTTCCTTCCTTCCTTCCTTCCTTCCTTCCTCCCTCCCTCCCTTCTTCCCTTCCTTCCTTCTTCCCTTCCTTCCTTCTTCCTCCCTCCCTCTTTCTCTTTCTCTCTTTCTCTTCTCTTCTCTTCTCTTCTCTTCTCTTCTCTTCTCTTCTCTTCTCTTCTCTTCTCTTCTTTCTTTCTTTCTTTCCTTCCTTCCTTCCTTCCTTCCTTCCTTCCTTCCTTCCTTCCTTCCTTCCTTCCATTTCTTGGTAATGATTCTAAAAGATGCACTTACAAAAAATAAAGAAAAATAGAGTATGGCTAATGGATATAAATTAGTGTACTAAGGAAAAGTTGAAATTGTCAGTTTATTAAAAAATTACTATTTTTCTTAGAGAAAGAAGTCATGTGAAAGCAATGGTAGTTCGATTTTAACATAAGAAATTAAACCCTGATTTCCTTTTCCTAAGCAAAATTGGGGTGAAAATACCTACCCAAGTAAATTTTTATGAAAATCAAATGGTAAAATTTGTACAAAACACTTACAAGGTACAAATGATTATTTGTTGTGAGGAAACCATCATACCTGAACTTGTACTCTTTAATTGTATCTAATAAAGAAAAAAGTAATAGGTTCATATTCAGTGACTCTCAAATTAAGGATAAACTTGCTTGAGTGGAAATATTAAGAAGAAAATTACAGGTTTTGTACAAGAGAACATTTGCTGAATTTAGATATAGACAAAGATGAAGGAGCCTCACTGAGAAATAGCTACTTCCAGTTTAGATGTATTGAAACAGAGGTCAGATAGCAAGTTGCCAGTGATGAAGTTTAGATTTTTATGGATACTAAGATCTCTTCTAATTCTTCTGTTTACTAAGTTTATGTGGAATTAATTGGCTCTATCTTAATATTCAAAATGGATTCCACGAAAATAAATCTTCACTAAAAGCAAAACATTTTAGCCTCTTAAAAAACACTGGGTAAATTTCCAGAAAAAAAAAATGTACAAAAACGCCAGTCATATAAATTACCAGAGAACTCAAGAGCTTCCACAGACAACCTGAATATATTGCACTCCAAGTAATGGCAAAGAAAGATTCTATCTTTCTCTATTTATGGCATAATACAGATAAAATTATTTCTCCCCTACACCCAGACAATGAGAAAGAGCAAGAGAAAGAGAGAGAAACTGGTCTACAGTATCAAAGTGGTGTTTGTTGATTGTTTTCTATGTCTTTTGTATAAATATGGTCAAAACTCTCAGTGATCAGTTGAAAACTTGTTTTGAAAATTTTTGAAAGGCAAAACTCTTTCAAGCACATTAGGAGTTTAAGAAAATCAAATAATAGTAACAAGAGAAAGAGGTATAATTGAAAAAGCACAATCACAACTAATGAGGACACTCTAGACTACCCAGGACCATTAGCTGTAATACCTTTCACACACAAAAGCAAAATTGTATTACTCCATGGATTCTTTCTCCTTAAAATTGTATCTTATGACTATGTGCAAAAAATAGAAGGAGGGAAATGTTTCTTTCCTCAATAACTCGTGAAACTGGACATCTTTGTGTTAGCAGTAAATGCAAGAAAATAGGGGAAGAACAAATTATCTTTGGTGAAATTAGAGCTTTCAAGAGACAATGCACAGCAAAATGGGAAAACTGAACTTTAACTTTAGCAGTCAATTCCCATAAGGAACTTATTAAATATTTCTTATTAAATATTTCTCTGTGCAAGATATTTTGAATGGTGCTCATGTGGATATAAACAACATAGCACAGTGTTTTCTGCTGATATGTTTACAGTAAAATTGGAAATGAGTAAGTAAATATACCTACTCTGATAGGTACATTTTTAAAGTTAATTCTAATTAAATCTCATAAAGTAGGGGTTACTAATTCAGTACTACAAATAAAAAAAAATGAGGTGCAAAACTTGTTCTTTATCTAGATCTTTAGTGAGCAGGAAGGCCTCAAGCATCCCTGAGAAGCTTGTCATTCATGTGTCTCTTTCTCTTATTTTGCTGGTCTCCTGCTCCATTATTCTTCCTCTGGATGGGCAACTGAATTTATATGATAAAAGTGCCTATTCAGATTTCATGAGTTTACAAGTTAAATATCCAAAGGACATGGGAAAAGTGATTCTAATATCAATTGAAAGTTCTGTGGAAAGAAGTTCTGATTGTTGATTTAAAATTTAATAGGTAGCCACTAATTTAGAATAGGTAGCCACTCCTTGTCCAGTTATGTGCAACTGACGGATTGAGTAGAATCTCTCTGCAAATAAAGTGTTCTGATCCTACCACCATACAAATGTTAGAAACTGAACTCATACTCACTCTTTGAGGGAACTTCTGATAATTATGCCTGAGAATTTTATTATATATATATATTTAGTAAATAAGTAACTATTAGTAACTAAGTAACTATCATTTCATTGTAAGTAGAGTCAAGTGATCAATTAAATTTTCGCTTTTCATATTTTAGCTATGTTGCCTCCAACCATCAATAAGTGATAACAAACAAAGGGTATTTCAAGTTAGTTTTGTATAATCATAGATTCCCATGGGGAAGCCAGAGTTCTTGCACCTTTTTTTCTGTAATATGGTTTCATTGAACCCTTTCTTCCTTGTAGCTCATTCTCTTCACATAATTTCCATCTGTGTCATCAGTTTATTTTCTTTCTCTTAAGATTAAAAACTGTTTTAATAATAGGCTCCCAATTCCTCACAGCAACACACATAAAATAAAGAGAAAAGAGGATGTGAAGCAATCCCTAATGAAACAAAACATGTATTTGTGTTTATATTTTCATCACAATCTGTTGAGAGGCTGGTTGAATTAAAGTGTGCATTGGGGGAGGGGAAAGCTGCATTTTAGGCATTTTTCTAGATATTAACATTTAACATTTAGTTTCACTTCATTCTTTAAATATGTATAATTCCTGTGGATATAAAGACATTGGATTTCATTTCATAGGTTTCTTTTTTTTTTTTTTTTTTTTTTTTTTTTTTTTTTTGACGCGGAGTCTTGCTCTGTGCCCCAGGCTGGAGTGCAGTGGCGCGATCTCGGCTCACTGCAAGCTCCGCTCCCCCGGGTTCACGCCATTCTCCTGCCTCAGCCTCCCGAGTAGCTGGGACTACAGGCGCCCGCCACCTCGCCCGGCTAATTTTCTTGTATTTTTAGTAGAGACGGGGTTTCACCGTGTTAGCTAGGATGGTCTCGATCTCCTGACCTCATGATCCGCCCGTCTCGACCTCCCAAAGTGCTGGGATTACAGCATAGGTTTCTATTAGGAGGCCAATTTGCAAATGTAACCAATAAGCATTCAAATGATTGCTGAGACACTGAATTTTTTTAAAGTAATCATGTATGTAGAGGAATTCTAATTTTTTTCTGTAGTTAGAATAGCTCTCCACAATATTAACTAACGAATGAACTAACTAAATAAATAAACAAATAAATAAAACAACCATTCAGTGGTTTAACAGAACAGAAATTTACTTCTCATCCATTTAGCTGATATATGTAAGCATTCCTATCTAACGTGGGATTGTTTGCTCTCTATGCTGATTCAGGAACCCAGTTGCTTCCAGAGTATAGTTCTACAATCCCCTCGATATTTATAATTCTCTGCCCTCAGTCCTCAACAGGGAAAAGGAGATGCCTCCCTGGTCAACCTTCCTGGAAAGGATGCCTACCATTTCTGCTTAGATTTTGTTGGAGAGAAATCACACTACCATCAAAGACAATGGGTCAAACAGAATGCCCTCCTTAGCTGAGAAGCCAGCTTCCTAATGACAGCCATGTAATGTGAAAGGGAAAAACACTGTTACTGAAGAACTTATCAGCTATGTCACGTCTTCCACACAAATACTCAGGAAAGTTAAAAGAAAATCTCACCTTGGACACAGTTGATGTACCTCAGTCTTGTACAAAACTTAGAACTCCCTAAGTCTGAAATATGACTTTAAACCCTTTCTGAGGTGAGGTTGTAATACAGTGAGGATGATAATATATAGTATATTAGGATTAACTTACTCCTGCATTGTTCTGGACCATAGACTGCCACACACACTCAGATGCACATGATTGACACACATATCTTCATTTCGCTATTACTTGTGGTGAACTAATACAGGATTTACTATAAAGGTATAATCATGCAGTAACAATATACTAATAAATCAATGCAGTTAATATACAAGTGCTGCTTATAAGTTACTTTACATTCATCAAAGCCACAGAATTTGCAAATGAAATAATCTGTTACATAGTCTACAGCTTGTGAAACTAAAATTATTTAAATGTAACTGCAAATTCATTAACATTTCATTTAAACAAGCATTATTTCATATATAATAACATATAGAGATCTTCTTTGCTCAATTCTATATGAACACATTTCTACTCTGACTTTCTAATTTTAATGTTCTAATGTTTTTATATTTATTTTGTATATATTTGTTCTTATACCTTGCCTTGTTATTACTATGTTTACTATTGTTGAATTTACTAAATATTTTGACTGAGCTTATTTCAGTAGAAATAATTTTAGTTAATTGCAACCCACTAAGATTTTAGCTTCCAAACTATAGTATGGAAAATGGTAAATAGACTGCTAGGGAGTGACATAGTAAAAACTCATTAAAAATGCTAATTAGCAAGCTGAATCGTTCTGACATACCCACTTCACTAATCCACTAGATAAATACATCATAAAAATGAGACCATATTGCAAGTGAGCAAATATCGAAAGGAAGGCCTTTTTGAATTTCCAGATTACTTTCAATTAACTGAATGCTGAATAGTCTACAGTAAGAAATGCTGTGTTATCAGAATTTTAATAGAAGTCCCTAAATGAGCCTTAGAGTCTAATCATACTATTTCCTTAACTTATTTAGCGCATTCTTGATGAATCCTATGTTCACTCTCACTCTTCCCCTTCCCCTCTTTTACCACTTAACCAGTTTTACAGATTTTGGTACATTTATAATAACATTTTTCACTTTTCATCTTTTACTACATTTATATACAAATATTATCAATTCTACTAGATAGAAAGCTCTGTGAAGTCAAGGATTAAATTCTGTCTTCTTGGTCACCCATTAATGCCCTGTGGAGTTGGAGTTTTTATAGATACAATACTATAGTGTGTACACCGTGAGTGCTGAGTTTGTATAGATAGTGTACTAGGCCTTGGAAAACTAGCTTCAGAAGTTGGAGATGGTATCTGACTAACAGTCTAGTTAAAAACAGCTCTTTCCTTTTATTTTCATTACTTCTCTATGTATGAATGTGTGTGTGTGTGTGTAATTATATTCTTCTAAAATACAATAAGTAGATTTCTTTATATTTAGTTAAAAACATTGATACAAAGTGGGGATTACGTGTTCCTTAAAATCTAGTTTTAATAAACCTCAAGGACTCACTGATCCACATTTCTTTTTATGCATGATGCTTTAAATTACCAATGCATGTTATAAAGACTGATTTTGGATGCTTTCTAGCTCTTCCTTAAATGGAAATTCCAATTTTTTATTTTTTCAGAGACATGAATTTCTCTTAGGTTTTCACCACTTTAACATATTTTTCAGAGTGTTCTCTACTGACTATTCTGATCTGTACTCTGTACTTTAATGATCTTCGTATACACGTTTGCTTATATCAGTTTCTTATTTCTAACTTTGTTGATTTGTCACTTCTGCCTTCCCTTTATTTACTTGATTAGTTAGAACTTATAAGAAGTTTTTCTACTTTGTTGGTTTTCCCCCCAAAACTTCAGTTTCAGCTTGCTTGTTTATTCTTCTCTCTCTCACTACCTTTATCTCTCCCTCCTCTGCTTCATATTCCTATTCATATATTTATTTTTCTTTACATTTTCTTTTATGTTGTCATTTTGACTAATACTTTTTATATACTTATTTCTAAATGAATACTTTAAAGTCTAGGACATTGTACTGAATATGTTTTGGTTTGCTACATGCCACAGTTCTGATTTGCATTACTGCATTTGGAGGCTAAATATCTTATAGTTCTAATTTGTTGGAGGGCTAACATTTCTTCTGTGTTTAAGGTTCCACAGGAAATATCTTTCATGATAAGAAAAATTCATAAAATTTTCCCTTCACTTTCCTTACTCATCTGTCCCTTGGAGGCTGAGTGTGATCACTGCTCTCTGATATCTACTGGTCCAGTTTTCCTGATAGTAATTTATTAATCTATAAGAATCCTGAAGGCTTGTCACGGTGGCTCACGCCTGTAATCCCAGCACTTTGGAAGGCCAAGGCGGGTGGATCACAAGGTCAGGAGATGGAGACCATCCTGGCCAACATGGTGAAACCCCATCTCTACTAACAATACAAAAATCTTCTGGGTGTGGCGGCACGTGCCTGCAGTCCCAGCTACTCAGGAGGCTGAGGCAAGAGAATCGCTTGAACCAGGGAGTCGGAGGTTGTTGACTCTTTCCTAAACTGATATGAAGCAATAATCCTAGTTAGGTAAGAATACGCTGCTCTCCTCAATATTTTCCAGGTTGAGAGTCTCATTGTTTAGGCTGGAAAGATGGCAATTCATAGATCATTAGTCTTTTGGCTATAAATGTAAATCCATATTATATAAATGCATTTGTCAGTGTTAAAGCATGCATCATAGTTTTAATGATCTGTCTGTCCCGTTTTATTTTTTAATTTGCTTGTATTCTAGCAGGTGTCTTAGAAGGCTCCTGCTGCTATAACAAAATACCTGAGACACAGCAACTTAACAACAGAAATCCATTTTCTCAAAGTTGTAGAGGTTGGGAAGTACAAATTCAAAGTGCTGGCAGATTCAGTGTCTGGTGAAGTTTTGATCTTTGCTTCCAAGATGGAACTTAACGGTTGCTGTTCTCTCAGATGTCGGAAAGTGGAAGGGGCAAAAGGGTCTTGCCGGTTGCCTCAAGCCCTGATAATAATCACCACCTAAAAGCCCCAAGTCTTAATACTATCACATTGAGTCTGACACTCCAACATATGAATTTGAGCAGACACATACATTCAAACCATAGCAGGAGGGGAAGAAAAATATATAACAGAATAGTACCTTAAAATTTTAACTTTTTAGTGAATTGGTCTGAAACCTTGAAGAAGAAAAATAAACAACAGACATGGAGCAATCTAAAGCCGTCCAAGTGACTGGCTTCAAATTTTAATTTTAGTAAATACAGTCCAGGCAAGGTTTTGACAGCAGCTTTTCACTGAAGACTACTCTTGTTTTATCTCAATCATAGAGTTTATTTAGTAGTGAAAAGACTGATGCTTAATAGGTCACTGGCAAACCTGGTAACTAAAACTGTGATATCCTTTGCAACTGACCATTATCATTTATGTAAGTTTATTTTTACTAACCTGGCATGGCAGAAACAATGATATATAGAGAAGAAAAGAGTCTTTTAGAATACGAGTATTTTATATACTGAGGATGTGTTGAAAATTTAGCCTAATTGTTTAAGAAGGTCTGAAGACCAAAATTTACACTGAAAAGAACTAAGTTCCAAACGGACTGCAGGACAAGCTGTGTGCACTTTTTGCTGTGCAGTATTGAATGACATGCCTTAAACTTCCTTCCATTGAGTTTTGTTCTGTTTTCAGATCATGAGGGAAATTGTAGATGGGTTTATTACTACTATTCATGTAAACTACCCCTGGACATAATTAGACATTGGAACCTAATTAAAAGTAGTCCCAACATTGTTACACTCTGCTAATTACAGAATCTTTGTGTAAAATTTTATATTTAACAAATTCACTACTCATTAATTTGTAGCACTCCAGTCTATGAACAGCACCTGCTGGATTTCAATTATATTCTCTCTAAAAATTCCAACTTCAGTCCCACCAGAACAACCACCCATTGGTCTGATCACCTTTCTCTGACTTTTTTTACCCAACTCAAGTCCTTTCATCTTGTTTACTCTGCCTAAATTCATGTTTTGTCATAATCATTAATCTGCAGACATGCTCAATTCCTTTTCCCTTCCTTGCTGTTTTACTTGCTTACCAGGAGCAAAACCCTACTTAAATACAATTCTTTACATTTTCATGTAACTGAAGAAACTGGACAAAAATACTTTTCTGACTGCTCTCATGAAATTCTTGACCACGTACCTCAGGTAGGTTCTTACTGAACAGAAATCATAAAGCATTATTCAATTCTAAATAACCATTTCACATTTTTTCTAATCTTCTCATGTATCAAATACATTCTCCAATTATATTATGTACTGTTGCACTGGACACTTTAAAGCAATCGGAAGAAAATTTCACAATGAATTTTTGTGTAGTCACTGTCAGTACTAAAATATACATCTTTAAGATTTCACAATCTATCGTCAAACACAGTCTAATGCTTAACCAATCTGTCTTCAAACATATTCTAATGATTAACCAACAGATAAAAATGTTACAAGGGAAAACTTTTTAATACATTTTCTCTTTTCTGGCATACTTCTAAAGTCACTTATTTGATTTCTGTATATATAATATAAAACCCAGATCATATCAAAAATTATTTTTAAAATATCTTTTCTTTTGCATGTATATCATCATTACTCTTTTCCCCCAGTTTTTATAAAAGCCTATTTCTATCGGATAGCATTTATCTGGTTTAAAAGAAAAATATTAAAAAGCATGTTTTTATATTTTATTTCCTCTACAGCAGATCTGTTCAAGAAAAGTGTTTCAGCTTGCCTAAAGATGTATTTATTTTAACTTTATTTATGAAAGACATTTTCACTAAAATTCTAGGCTGACAGTTGTTTTTTTTTCATAATTGTTCTTATATCATGTCATTGTTTTCTGAGCTCTATTACTCATTTGCTGCAGTGATCTGTCATTTTCATTGCATTTCTCCTTATACTGTTTTATTTTCTCCATCTAATGACTTTTAAATGTTTTTTTTTTTCAATTTGAATATAATGTGCATAGGTGTGCTTCTCTCTGCACATATTCTGGTTGGAATGTGCTGAACTCTTTAAATATGTGGGTTGATGTCATTCATCAATTAAAAATACCATAAAACATCAGTTCTCAAATATTTTTTAACACCAATTCATTATCTTTTATATTTTATCTGGGACTCCAATAATATGTATATTAGACTATGTGATATTGTCTCATAAATTTCAGATTACTCATCCTTATTTTCTTGTTTATATATTCTTTTTCACTTTTGTAATTCAAACTATATTTTCTACCTGTTTTCAATGTTATTTATTATTATCTCTGCTAATGAGTCAACAAATAATTTATATAACACTTACTTTTTTGGGATTTTTTTTTTCCTGAGACTGAGTCTCTCTCTGTCACCCAGTCTCTCTGTCACCCAGTGGCACAATCTGGGCTCACTGCAACCTCCTCCTCCTGGGTTCAAGTGATTCTCCTGCTTCAACCTCCCGAGTAACTGGGACTATAGGTGCATGCCACCATACTCGATTAATTTTTTGTATTTTTAGTAGAGATGGGGTTTCACCGTGTTAGCCAGGATGGTCTTGATCTTCTGACCTCATGAGGTAGCCGCCTCAGCATCCCAAAGTGCTGGGATTACAGGCGTGAGACACCGCACCCAAAAATTTATTTTTAAATTTCACTTTTTTCCCCTGTATGTAATGAATATTAATTGTCTTTATTGACTAGGTTTTTTAATGCATTTATATTGTTATTTTAAGTCTATCTGTAGTAATTCTAGAATTTGTTATCTCTCACTCTTGTTCTATTGACAGTTTCCTTTCTTGATGATGTACCGTATGGTGCCCTGTTCCTTTGTGCTTTGTAATCTTTTGCTTAATTGGATGCCAGACATTTTGGTCATATAGTCTTACAAATAAAAGTAGGTTACATTTGTCCACAGAAAATTGTAGGCTTTCTCTGCTGTCAAGTTGAATATTTTTGAGGTAATCTCTGCATTGAAGCAGCTTTGTTTATTATTATTTTGCTTAAGGGGGTTCAATTAATTACATACTTGAGGCTTTTTTTATATTCAGGACCAGAAGCTTCTATTTTTCAATAAGTTGTATTTCAATTAGCTCTTTTGGCTTTTAGCCTTCAGCTAGCCTGAAGCAACTGCAACCCAGGAGAGATCTCTCCCAACTTTCTTGCACCTCATCCAGATGCAGATATCCAGTGTTTAATACTCACTGTAAGACTAGGACAGACTTTTTCACAGTCATTAGTGAGCCACAGACTCCGTCAGCTCTCCTGTGTGTATTGAGCACAGACTTACCCACTATTTCCCCAACTGTAGAGGGTGGCTGCCTTGGACACAGTTAAAGCCTGAAGTGCTTATAGTGTTCATCTCAGTTTCCCAACCTTGCCCTAACTTTTCTGCAGGCCTGATACATCTATACTACACAGGGGAGTATCTCTAGGTGCTTTGCTTTG
Organism: Macaca fascicularis; assembly: GCF_037993035.2. NCBI lineage: Eukaryota > Metazoa > Chordata > Mammalia > Primates > Cercopithecidae > Macaca > Macaca fascicularis. The sequence goes on along the minus strand of NC_088384.1, from coordinate 51,717,777 downwards.
CCTACAATCTGTCTGTGAACATCTCCTGCCTTTAAGTCTATGCCTGTAGAGAGTGCACATTCTTATGCTAGCCATAATTTTGCCTTTAAAAGAGTCATAAAAAGAATTCTCATTTTCTGTTCTCTTACCCAGGTCTTTTTTTTTTTTTTTTTTTTTTTTTTTTTTTGCGTCTATTGCTCTACAAGGATAAAAGCAACTATGAGCCTCTTTGTGGACAGGAAGTATTTATTAAATTGTGCTTTAGTTCATTGGGTTTTTTTGTGACATGAGTTCTTATATGCTTTTAAAAATTTGTTGGTTTTCTACTTATTATTGTTAAAGAAGATTCATAATTATCTTACACATGATAGGTAGAAGCAGCTTTTCTCTTTGCTTAAATTGCCATAAAATCCTTGGAATTATGTTGGAATGCACTAATTTGTTTGTGTGTACTTGATGTTTCAAATCTTTAATAGTAAGTATTATTTAGATCTTATCCAAGATTTCTAACTTGTAAAATTTTTAAAATACTTAGAACTGACTCATAATAGCTGTATATATTTTTGTTTCATAATTTTTGACTATATATTTTAAAATAAAAATCTCAATTTTATTCCTGCATATATCTTCAATATTCTTAGTATCTTTCATGTTGTTAAGTAACATTTTTTTCTGTTGTGAATTTATATTTTAATTATAGATTATATTGGTTATATTTCTTAGATTTATCTTCTAATGTTATATTTTTTTGTTATTTTGGACTTCTCTCTCTTTTGCATACTCTTGCGCTGTCTCTCTCTCTCTCTCAGCCTGCTTTTCCCTCTTTCCTCCCTATGGTTCTGTCTCTTAAATTTGACCTATAAGTCTTGATGTAGGTTCTCGTCGATATATGGAACAGGTTTAGTCCATGTTTTGCTGCAAGAGTCAAATTTTTGCCACCTGCCTATGGAACTAAAACCGCTTTGGACAATAGCATAAGTATGTTCACTATTTTTTTATTGTTGATGTCTTTTCATGTTATTTTGATTTATTGGTAGTTGTTACATTTTTTTAGTTGTAGATGTGTATTCATTTTATAAGCCCAGTTTTGTAACTTTTGTTTTGCATACTGTCCATTAATGTATTTGCAGCAAAAATGATTGTTGATGTGTAAATTCACTGTACCAGCTTGGCTATACAAACCACCCCTCTATTTTTAACTATTTTTTTCAAAAAGCTCAACACAGATTTCCTAGCACAATTTGTTATCAATAGTATTAAAAATACATATATGTGATAATCATAGAGCCCAAACCTAATGCTAGAATGTTGCAGAAAGGCCAAAGCTCATGAAAAAGCAGAGTAAATGATTGCTGATTACACAATATGTTTGCTCTTCACTCTGCCTTTCTCTTCACTGTGGCAGTAAGCAAGAGAATGTGAAAAAAACAAAACAAAACAAAACAAAAACACTAGTTAACCTCTCTAACTTCTGTTAGCCTTTTGCCTTCATGCTACTGCCTAGTGTCTCCTGGATAATTTAGAAAACTCCTGCTTAATAAACTATAGTGAAATGGGCTTCATAATTTCCTGAGGCTTCCATTAGGTGGAGGCAGCAATTTAGAAACTCTCATGGATAACATAAAACAGCTAAGTGGTGGTGCAAGACATTAAAACACAAAAGGCTTAAGCTGAAAAAAAAGGGCTTTAAACTAAAGCTTGTAAAACACTGGTGGGTTTTTCAAATTTATATTCAAATAGTTAATGGCAAGAACTGTCTTCTCACTTCCATCAAATTTTGTTTCAAATTTCCCTTAACGCACAGTCCTTCAGTAGCCTGAAATGCAAGCCAAAAGCCCTTCACTATTTGAGTACAATTTCCTAATCTTTGAATTAACTGTTTGAATAATTTTATATGTCCTTTAGACTCCAAAAAGAGATTGCAAGCCACAGGACATGCTTTTGTTTTAAACTAGCAGCTTAGTCTTTCTAGTTCTCTGAGACATGATGGGCACTGATATTACAAGCTGACTTAATGAAGCCTTTGAATGGATGTCCAGAAGAAGCGAAGAAGTTGTTGTTACAGTATCTGCTTTTGCTGTTTGAATCCCATTTGCTGCTGTTTTGGCTGTTTAATGCTTCTGAGATCTGTGTAATGATGATCCTGACTTTCCTGAACCAGTAAAAGAAATTCATTTCTTATAATGAGAATATTTGTTTCTACCTAGGATTGCTAAAGTCCTGTTACATGCTTTAAGATGCTTTGCCTTTGGTGCATTGAAGCTTGATATGTCAACATATTCTCTGTAAACACAGCAGTACAGAGGGCAAAGAAAACACTTATCCAGCACCACAGCTAGGACAAAAGGAATTATTTTGACAGTAAATGGACTTGCAGTTTAAATAAGTGCTTTAAAATTGGGATGGTATTAACTCCACAAAATTGTTTCTAAGCAAAGGTGACCAGATGTCCTAATTTGACTGATTAATTTGTTTGGTTAGTTAAATACCCTTGTAACTTGATTGTTTCTAAATGTTTGCCTACTCTTATTTTTATCAATCTGCTAAGTGCCATGCATAGAAAAGGATATATTTGAAATTAACTATTTTCATTACAATAGTCTAACTTATGTGCTTATTTTTCACAAACTATTTATCTAATAATCACCATGAAATCAAATGGTTATTTGTAGTGGGATGGTTCTAAAAATATTAATGTGATATTTTATTTCTGATAGTATTTAATAAGCCAAGTCCTAAATTTAAAACCATGTATTTCTTTATAGACAAATCTTTCACTTTACTCACCAACACTTTCTACTCTTGTAGTAGAACTTTTTGTCACTATTTTATTAACTCAGATTGTGAGTAAAGACACATTAAAATGGATAGAGAAGTTGATGCTGCAATTGTTAAACTGATTAAAATAATGGAATAAGGATTTTAATTTACTTATTTTGGTTAAACCAAAAATACTTGTCTCTACCACCAAAAAAATTTACAAAAGTGCAATTTTGGGAGCATGTTAATGAAATATATAATTTTTAAAATAAACAACATCAACTGTTGTTGATTAAATTAAAGCAATAAAAATATAGACTTCATCTCTTGACAGGGTGAAGTTTTCATATTAGTTGAATATTAAATGTTACCCTTTCAAATTAAGATGTCTCTACCAAATGGAGCATTTAATAAGAACTGACAATTTGGATCCATATTTATTGTTCTGTGACTATATTAGTTGAGAAACAGAGGTGTACACATATTAAAAACGTATACTATATGATTCCCAATTTAAGAAAAAGAAAAAGACAAACTATGAAATTCATAGATCAACCACGTTTTATTCATATTACTTAGCATACTTCAGATGAAGTTTCAAAATTCTCCATTGTTTGTGTCTTGTTAATAAACCATACTATCTTGAATAATAATGAAATAAAATAAATTGAAATAATTCTATTAGTAAGATAAGTGTGTATTTAATTAAGTCAATGGCAAGCACAATAAAGAATACAAAAATCACAATTTTTATTCAGTTAGAGGTTGTAGTATTTGTCCCCAAAGGAAAATTAATCTATTCATAGTTGCCTTAATATTGAGGATAGTATTCTCAAACATTTTTAGGTGTACAAACTATGACTTTTTGTTTATCTAATTTAAAATTATCAAATTCACAGCAAATGTACTTTGGAATATAAGCTCTCCTTCAGTAATACAATCCAAAAAACAAAGGCTTATTTCTGAAATACACTATTAGAAATAAGGCATATTGGCAGGGCACGGTGGCTCATGCCTTAATCCCAGCACTTTGGGAGGCCGTGGCGGATGGATCACGAAGTCAGGCGATTGAGACCATCCTGACTAATATGATGAAACCCTGTCTCCACTAAAAATACAAAAAAATTAGCTTGGCATGGTGGCGGGTGCCTGTAGTCCCAGATACTAGGGAGGCTGAGGCAGGAGAATCGCTTGAACTTGGTAGGCGAAGGTGGCAGTGAGCCGCGATCGCGCCACTGCACTCCAGCCTGGGCGACAGAGAGAGACTCCCCGTCTCAAAAAAAAAAAAAAAAAAAAAAAAAAAGTCATATTTATAAAAAAAAAAAAAGCAGCAATGAGTGAAAAATTAACTATATAACTAATATATTACTCTCTGAACTATGTCACAAAAATATTTCTCTACAAAATACGATTATTCATATAATCCATTTATTTCTATATACCATGTTTGTGTCACTATAGGTTGGTATGCATCAAATTGTGTCTAAACCAAAAGAAACAAATCTGGAAACTGAAGTACCAATCCGTGAAAAGATTTCTTTTGGTATTGGGAGTGCCAGGTATTTTTGTCATTGCATTTTACTTAACTATAATATCTCGTTTTTTCTATTGTGCACGTGCTCCTATAGAAATTTAAAGGGGTTATTTCTAATTTGGGAGAAAAATAGAGCAAACAGCTTTTAATCTTTTAAATAATCTGCTCATTGAAATGTCTTATTTAATCCAGATAGATCTGTACAAAATGAACTTAAAACTAATTTTTAAAGCAGGTGGAAAGCATTATTTAACAAAAGAGATATCTGTCGTAAATTTAGGTTTATTTGTGCACATTTTCTAAATTTTAAAATAGAAATCAAATCTTTACAAATTAAATCATGTTTTGTTATTGATTTATGTTACCATTTTAGAGTTGCTTTCCCTTGACTTATTGGTATAAAGTTGGCGATAGATGTTATCATATTGACTGTTTTGGTTGGAGCTGTCTTTGTTTCATGAACTACTTCATTGTAATAGATAGCATGCGGCCATCTTCAAGCGGTGAGAATTTCACTTAGTGGCTTAAACAGAAGTATTATCTCAAGATAACATAATATCTAGAGCCATGTGGCTGCTACTGTTTGGTGAGCAATTCAGAGTAAAAGGGACAACATTGCTTGAGATTTCTGTGGCCGTTTCTAAAAGATCTATCCTGTAACTTCAGTCATAGTAACCATATTCAACAAAGAAGAGAGAAAAACATGGCAGAAAAATCACTCACTGGTAACAGGAGAGTAAAAGTTTTCGTTGAGGCCGGGCGCGGTGGCTCACGCCTGCAATCCCAGCACTTTGGGAGGCCAAGGCGGGCGGATCACGAGATCAGGAGATCGAGACCATCCTGGCTAACACGGTGAAACCCCGTCTCTACTAAAAATACCAAAAAATTAACCGGGCGCCGTAGCCGGCTCCTGTAGTCCCAGCTACTCAGGAGGCTGAGGCGGGAGAATGGCGTGAAACTGGGAGGCGGAGCTTGCAGTGAGCCGAAATCGCAGCACCGCACTCCAGCCTGGGCCACAGAGCGAGACTCCGTCTCACACACACACACACACACACACACACACACACACACACACACACACAAGTTTTCGTTGAAGATTCCCAGCAGAGTTATTCTCTAGTTTCTCTAATATAAATTATTTCAGTGGTCATTTCTAGCAACACTGGAGAGTAGGCACAGGTATCTGGCTTCTCCAATTTCTGGAGTGAAGTTGACAAGGGAGTAGTTGTTTGGGAATGGGTGTTGGGTTAACTCTTTCTGTCTCTGAAATTTTGCTTGACTCTGGCTTTTGTTCGTCACTTCTCATGTGATATAACATTCACGTTCATACACACTCATCTACCTAAATGTTACCTTTTCCCAAAACTATGTCTATACTTCATCTCTAAGTTCCATATTCATATTCACATGCAGTACCAACCTGCTTCTTCCTCCTGGTATATGTTAAATATATTAGACAACTCAATGTGTGCTGTTTTGAAAACCTGCCAACAATCAAGCATCCCCTGACTCCCAACAGACACGTAACACAGCAATAACAACAACCCACCCAGGCACTAAATCCAACCCACGTGAATTTTTAAGGGACATCAATGCTAGAAATTCAGGCCGTGGCATTAGCTTTCCCTCATCGCTTTTCTCTATCATGATCTACTTAGAAAATCTCTAGAGCTATTAGAAGCTGCTCAAATGCAAACAACTTGGAGGCAGTAAATCTTGTTTCTCTCTGAATCTTTGCAGCCTAGAACTTTACATAGCCTGCAATAGACACTACAGAATGTTTGCTTAACATCAAGAGATTTATGATTGGTGTTACATGAGACCTCGGAATGAATTGGTATACATTCAGTGGTCTCATTTTGCATGATAGACAAGATCTATATATTATAACAGACCTGATAATTTCCACAGCTTTATAAGGCATTATTTGCTTTCTTAGAAAACAAACGACATTGAAAATTTTTGACTTAAATTTGTCTTATTGAAAAAAATTAGAAGATACGTTTCTTTTGAGTTTCCTGTGAGGAATTACTTTTGACACTGTGACGACTTGCAGCATAATATTGCCACCAAATTAATTTTTAAAATCTACTACTTAAACTATTTTATTGTATCAATGGTTTTAACAATGCCAAATAATTTACGCCCTACTCAATGTTCTACTAAGAATCAGAAGTTTACTCTGCACTTCATCGAAGCAGTCATCAAAATGTACTCAAAATGATCTGTGATCTTCCCCACCGCTGTGCCTGAAAGTATGTGTGGGGCAATATTTTAAGGGTTTAAATGAATGTTGGCAATATCTTAAGATTGATAACTCTTATTTTGTATATTGAATAAAGACTAAGATTGATGTGTCTCTTGGCATAATATTGCAGAAAAAAATTGGCCTTGGAACTTAAACTTTCAATATTAAGTTAGTTCAAAGAAACAAGTCGTCTCTGACTTTGAAAGAAATACAAAATGTAAGACTTGCATTTGCCAAATGAAAACCACTTTCTTATTTGTGTGTGGTCATTGACTCTGTGGTCATATAGTCCAAATTTCAGGTAGATATTTGAGATGTCACATAATTGTTTTCATTTATGAGGTGTGTAAACAGGATCCAAATTTTTGTGGTTCAACATGTTACATAGGTATGAAATTAGATATATTTTAGGTGATTTTCATTTCCTGAATGAAAGACATCAATCCCATTTAGATTGTTGATCTTGATTTTTACTTGTGTTTTGGACTGAATAATTTCTCTCAAAACTTCATCTGTGGATGCCCTAATGCTCAATGTGAAAATACTTGGAGACAGGTCCCTTAAGGAGGTAATTAATGTTAAATTAGTTGAAAAGGGTGGCCCAGTACTTTGGGAGGCCAAAGCAGGTGGATCACCTCAGTTCAGGAGTTCAAGGCAAGCCTGGCCAACATGGTGAAACTCTGTCTTTACCAAAAATACAAAAACTAGCCAGATGTGGTGGCGCACACCTGTAATCCCAGCTACTCAGGAGGCTGAAGTTGGAGGATGGCTTGAACCTGGGAGTCGGAGGTTGCAGGGAGCCGAAATTGAGCCACTGCTCTCCAGCTTGGGTTATAGAGTGAGATTCTGTCTAACAAAAAAAAAAAAAAAAAAATTGGGGGCCCTAATCCAATATGACTGATGTCCTTTTAAAATGAGGGAGAGACACCAGAGCTCACTCTCTCTGCTGGAGCACAGAGGAAAGGCCATATAAACACACAGGCAGAAGGACAACATCTGCCAGCAGAGGGGTGGGGCCTCACCAGAAACCAGTCCTGCTGGCACCTTGATCTTGGAATTCCAGCCTCAGGACTCGGAGAAAATAAATTTCTGTGGTTTATTTCACCAAGTTTATGTGATTTTGTTATGGCAAACTGAGCAGACTAACACAACTTGTGAATCAATTTTCCATTAACTTTACCTGATAAAAGGTATGTTGTGCTTTTCCACGAAACAGTAGAAGACCTAAGAATTGAGTGCACACCGTTATGATGTGAAGAAATTAGTATTGAAAATGCAATTTATGTGACAGGTTTTTCTTGTTTGTTTTGGTGTTTTCCTTTTCTTTCTTTTTTTCTGGGGGGGGTGGGGAACTGAGTTTCACTCTTGTTTCCCAGGCTGGAGCGCAATCTTGACTCACAACAACTTCCGCCTCCCGGGTTCAAGCCATTCTCCTGCCTTGACCTTCAGAGTAGCTGGGACTACAGGCATGCCTGTCACCATGCCCGGCTAATTTTGTATTTTTAGTAGAGATGGGGTTTCTCCATGTTGGTCAGGCTGGTCTCAAACCCCTGACCTCAGGTGATCCGCCCACCTTGGCCTCCCAAAGTGTTGGGATTACAGGCGTGAGCCACCGCGCCTGCACTTATGTGGCAGTTTTAATGGATTGCCAGATTATAGGGTAAAATTTACTAGATCTGAATATTTTAATTCATGATTATAGTTAGAATCTGCATCAGGAGACAGTAATATAAATTTAATTCCTAGAATCAAATTTTATTTTTAATTTGTTTACTGCAAGTTCATTTTCACACAAAGAATACAGAAAGACTAAATATATCAGTCATTTTTTTCATAGTTGAGGGGCTTTTCTTTTGTGAAATACAGATTGATAATGTTTGTTATGTAAATTAATTTTAAGGTAAATTTTAATATACTTGATTATTAAATTGCTATTTTGTATATCACAAAACTACAGTAATATCTATATAAAATGAATTTAAGAATAAATAATTTTGATATCCTTATTGACTTCTCCCCACGTTTATAGAATAATATATTTTAATTATATTGATTAACAAAAACAAAGACACATAAGGAGAACAACTTAAAAATCTCCAGCAAATCTACACAGTAGGACAATAAAGGACTCAAAAAGATTCCTCTGAGAAAAGAATATTAAGAATTTGCAACATTTCCATCTATGTGAGAAACTACTTTAGGTGCCTTTTTATGGTTATTACTATTGCTTGAAAGTAAAAAGACTTAAAGAAATATGACAATTATAGTAGGTGCTGGAATTTTAAAAATTTTCTGGCACTGATTCCAGGCTCTACTTTGTTTATGGCTTTGGGAAATTTATTTAACCTCTCTGAGCTTCAGTTTCTTCCACTGAAAAAAAGAAAATAATTATGGCACTCATTTTCTAAGGTGGGTTTAAAAATTGCATGAGATAATTTATATAAAATGCTTTACATAGTAGATGGCACTTAATTAACAGTGAGTGAACATTGGCTATCTAATAATGTAAGAAGATATTTATAATCCATTTTTCTTTGATATTCAAGATGAACTTTAACATGTTTATATCAGGCAAATAGAATTATACCAATAATTTGATGTAATATACATTTTAAAGATAAGTCTAGCTCACTCACCCACTTACAATCATCTAAGAATTTGAACTTTTGGCCCTAACAAAAAGTATTTTACCTATAAAAATAAGAATTTGTGACACCTTTTTGATACATGTGGAGGAAAGAGTTTATTTTCTACCAATATGATAAATGCTTCCAAGATGCAGTTTCTATATAATACAGAATCATTGAAGTAATCAGTCAATTGTCAGGTTATCTAGATATCAGTTTGTTTTCTCTCTCTCTCATGCTCCCTCTTTCTCTCTCTCTTTCTCTCTCTCTCTCTCAGCTCAAATAGCATCCTCCAGGATAAACAGGTGAAGAATCACAGAGCAATCTAAAGATTATTACAAGATACTTAAAACCATGTTTTATGAAAGGAAACACTCAAGTGAAAATACCATTTGTACTCTAATAATATAGTCTAACTTTGTATCTTGATATACACAAACACTTTCTCATTTGACAGAATAATATACCTTTGTTCAGTTGAGGGTGTTTTGGAATTAATAAGAAAGAATGAGGTGGTTTAGGGAATACTATGCAAGGAAACTTCTAACTTAAAAAAAAAAAAGTACATGAGGGATTTATTCAAGACCTAAAAAAAAAAAAAAAAAAGGCAAGCATAGTGGTGAGGAAAAGATATTATCATTAATTACTTTTCAAGGTTGTCTGCTGCCTGCAGATTTGTTAGCTCCATCATAGAATATGTCACAAGGGAGTTACTTTTGAAGGAGTAACAGAAGTGTGTGAAAAATCTCAATATGATGCATGAGTGTAATCTCCTCTTTGCAGATGTTAATTCCCTGCTTGCTGCAACTAGGAAGCAAGTGCCAACGTATTAGGGAATGCTCCTTCCTGCTGGACAGCACACAGAGGAGTTGGAAAGGAATCCTGTAACAAGCTAGTCGCCATGCATATGGAATGAAACTTAGTTCAACAGTCTTTCCAAGTGCGTGAGTATTTTTAGATGATATTTATCCCCCTTTACATTGAAAGATGAAATGCAGCAACTGAAACTCAGTGTGTACTCTTATCTTGGTGGGGAGGTAATTCCCCATAAGATGTTGTGTCTCTGACGAACTCTCAATAAATTCAAAATATAGGATGTTATCGCACTTGCCCTTTTTCACAGAACACCTTCTTAATGAAAAAAAAATCATGATAGTAAAAGAAAAACTAAAGAAACATTTTTCAATATTCAAGGTCGCATAGGATAACTTTGGAAGTCTAAGTTCATAAAAGCAAAGAAAATAAATCTAAAGAAAAGTAAAAACGAGGATCAGGAAAAGATCATGAAAAGATTGACCATCTAAACAACAAACATTGGCTTTCTAAAAGAGAAACACATGTTTATTTGGGACTAGAGCATTGCAATGACAATACTCCTGCCATATTATACCATGTGGATATTTAGAGATGTAAAGAAAAACCATGGTTTCTAAAGGAAAAAAGAATGAGGAGAATTGCATAATTGTTTTGAAAGTATTATCCCTGGCTACAAAGATCACAAGGGTGATGCCAGTCTGAATTTGGACAGGCAATTGATGGGCAAATATCTTTGCAGGAATATGTTTTGTGTAAGTTTGCGATGATCTTTGCACAAGGGTGTGGTTTTTTCAGAGGCTACTGTGATAATTTTTATTATTAAGCATACAAGCATGAGAACATTCTCTTTGTGGCTTTTCCTAGCTCTATTTGTGGGGGATTTTTTTTTAACATTAGTAATTCCATTTTGATTCTGACAATTTTCACAAGATTATAAAGTTTATATTTTTCCCATGGAAAAAATCAAATATATAACTTAAAATGTAGAGCAAAAAGTGGAGGATTTTTTAAAAACAGAAATAAGTTTTCAGGATTAATATAAACTTCTAACTGGTCACACATGATAATTCAACAGATGGCCTTAACTATCTAATAAAACAGTCATTCTATATGAACAAATGCAGAAGAAAATATGTTTTCTAAGTGTTTTATTCAGTTATAATTGTCCTAATAATAGCTTAAACACATTGTCCATGTACTGAGAACTTTTATTAACATCCCTTAGGATTATAAATATAAGAAGCAGAGAGCTTGCCGGGCGCGGTGGCTTACGCCTGTAATCCCTGCACTTTGGGAGGCCAAAGTGGGTGGATCACAAGGTCAGGAGATCGAGACCACGGTGAAACCGTGTCTCTTCTAAAAATACAAAAAATTAGCCGGGCGCAGTGGCGGGCGCCTGTAGTCCCAGCTTCTCAGGAGGCTGAGGCAGGAGAAGGGGGTGACCTGGGAGACAGAGCTTGCAGTGAGCCAGAATCACGCCACTGCACTCCAGCCTGGGCCACAAAGGGAGACTCCGTCTCAAAAAAAAAAAAAAAAAAAAAAGGCAGGTAGGGGGAACTAAGACTTGATTGTAAATCGAGTAATTGATTTAACAGGTTAACATATTTGGAAAGACCACAATCCTACAAAATCCTAAAACAAAAAAACAAAACAAAAGAAAAACTTTTGTGTGAAGGAAGAACAGAAGCAGTAGAAAGATCAAGAGAAAATAAATCCTGAGATACAAACAAGAAATGGAGACTTGTTTTGAATGAATGAGGCTGAAACGAAATAAAACTTTCAAATTATGTAAGTCTTAAGAGCTGGCCAGGTGCAGTGGTTCACACTTGTAATTGCAACCCTTTGGGAGGCTGAGGCAGGAGGAACAGTTGAATTCATGAGTTCAAGACCAGCCTGGGTAATATAGCAAGATCTCATCTCTACTAAAAAATAATAATAATAAAAACTCAGCTACACGTAGTGATGTGCCTCTATCCCAGCTACTTGAGAGACTGAGGTGAGAGAATCACTAGAGCCCAGGAGATCGAGACCGCAGTGAGCTATGATTGTGCCACTGCACTACTTCAGCCTGGGCAATGGAGAGAAATCCCACCTTAAAAAAAAAAAAAAAAAAAAAAAAAAAAAAGGATAATTAAGAGATAAGTAGAATTAGTTTTAAAATGAAGTTTAAAAGTGTTCCTTTATAACTCAATCTGTACAATATGCAAAATAAGTCATCTTAAAAAGTAAAGGACAAAACCATGAGAGATGTTCTCTCTTTCTTTCTTTCCTTCTTCATTTTTTTTTTTCTTTTTGAGACAGAGCTTTGTTATTTCACCCAGGCTTGAGTGCAACGGTGTGACCTTGGCTCACTCCAACCTCTGCCTCCTGGGTTCAAGCAATTCTTGTGCCTCACCCTCCCAAGTAGCTGGGATTACAGGTGTGCACCACCATGCCTGGCTAAATTTTTTTTTTTAGCGGAGACAGCGTTTCACTATATTGGCCAGGGTGGTCTTGAACTGCTGGCCTCAAGTGATCCACCCGCCTTGGCCTCCCAAAGTGCACGAGCCCCTGCATCTGGCCCAAATTGTTTCTTCTTGAGATGGCTTCTCATTCCTTGAGCTCTCCCGATATTACATGCCCCTCCCCTGATACATCTCCATACTTGTGCTCTTTGGGCCTAGTTTTCTTGAAGACCTCTAAGTTCAACAAGGAGCTTGGTTATGTCAGTGGCCAGGCAAGTGAAACCTTTTCTTTTTGAGGAGTAAGTTAGCTTGTAGGTGGCGATCTCTAGAAATGAAAACAGCAAGGCTGGCTATCCGTCAGCAAAATCTGTTTGTGAATTACCCTGCTTTATCTTGTTCCTGAGCTGAGCTGAGCCTGGATGTGTGTGTGTTCCATTCTTTGACATAAAGACTACACAATTCACAAATACAATTAAAATGGCATTAATTACTTGTGGATTATTCTAAAAATGGCGTTGGTATGTGCTTGGGGGGGGTGCAGAGAAGAGTAGAGGCTGGGAGTTTTCATAACACTATGGCACTTCCACTCTTAGGTCCAGAAAAATGAAACATTCTTTACTATCCTTTGGGAATCTGATTATGGAATATACTCCGTGATGCATCATGTAGCCACTTTGTTTTTTATATAAAAAATGGAAAAATGACCTCTTACTCTTTCAAATAGTTCCATGAATTTTCACTATGTGGTACTAGTTTAATCATTTCCAGAGTGTATCTGCAAGAAAAATGCATATACAATTTTAAAAGAACAGTGCAATGGTTAGGGACAGTGTTCATAAGATTGTGGCACAGCTTTGGAAACACACTTTTACTTGTATCAGTGTATCTCTCTTGGTGGACTCTGGCACTTCTCCAGGTCATCTTTAAATGAGAGAATCCTTTGGGGTTATAGGGAAGGACACATAACTAATCTAAAAGCTTCAATTCACAATCGGAAAAACATAATGTATTTGCTTTAAATAATATGAAATATTTTCCTTTTGAAGGAAACATCAGCTAAAAGAAGGAGACTTTCCATTTATTGGCAAAGCAGCCTTGGGAAAACAGTCTACTTACGCCCCAACAAATCCTTAGTCACTGAAATAGAATTTGCATATTCTTAGCTATCATTAAAAAAGATTACAAATTCTATAGGCCAAAAATAAAAGTGAAAAACCGACACAAGAATGTATTTCTTATATTCCAAAGCAACATGACTGGTAAACTGTGATGTGATTCCCTGTCAAAATGGCTGTGCCATACCTTTCTCTTCCCCCTGAACGGATTAACTATAATTCAGACCTGATCACCGCAGATCCAAAGGGAGCCACAGAATGTGCTTCACCATATACTTGCTCAGAAGAGTTAGTCACTGACTAAAGCTTAATAGTCCTGGTTCTGCTGCAGCCCTGTTACTGTAAGATTTTTTTCCCACAGAGTAATAATAAACTCATTCAACATTATATAAATATTTTTCCAATTATTTCATATGACTGAATGCTTCCAGTTGTTTGCAAAACCATGTCCCTGTAGGTCTTAGCTGGTCCTTGTTTAAGATCCTTTTTTTTTTTTTTTTTTTTTTTTGAGACAGAGTCTCACTCTGTCGCCCAGGCTGGATGCAGTGGTAGTCCTTCCCTCTCATTCCTCTTTTCATTCCAAATCTACTGAAAACCGCTGTCCTTTTGTCACTATAGATTAGTTTGAATTGCATATATAAATTTATATAAGTAGGCTAGGAGCGGGATGGCCCACACCTGTAATCTCAGCACTTTGGGAGGCATAGGCAGGCGGATCATGAGGTCAGGAGATGGAAACCATCCTGGCTAACATGGTGAAACCCCATCTCTACTGAAAATGCAAAAAACTAGCCGGGCGCGGTGGCGGGCACCTGTAGTCCCAGCTACTGGGAGGCTGAGGCAGGAGTATGGCATGAACCCAGGAGGCAGAGCTTGCAGTGAGCCGAGATCACGCCACTGCACTCCAGCCTGGGCGACAGAGCAAGACTCCATCTCAAATAGATAAAAATAAATTTATATAAGTAGAATCATTAAAGTATGCATTTTTGGGGTCTGGTTTCTTTTATCCCACATACAGTATGTTGTGCTTCATCCATGTCATTGCACTCACCTGTAACACATTTTATTGTCTTTTTCCCACAGCAAACAGTTTAATGTAAACACTCTGTACATGGGCCTGTGAGACAGGCCTACCACCCATGTCCAGGAAACCCCAGGGCAGGGCACCCTGCAGCCCACGTCCAGCCTCCCACCCTTAGGGTCACTCAGGAAAGGAAGAGCAAAGTGCATCGTGTTCATAAAAACAGCCTGGGGTGGGCCCAGGCCAAAGAGCCTCCAAGTTGGTGTTTGTCTGGTGGCTGCTGGGCTCACAAACCCTCCTTAGCTTGGGCCAGACATGCAATGCTGCCGGCCAGGTCAGCAGCCTTGTCCAGCTTGAGGTAGGTGTGGGGCAGACGCGGTGGAAGTTGAGCCAGTCGGGCAGCAGCTCAGAGAGGAGCAGCAGGTGCTTCTTCATTTCCCCGGGGCCCACTGCAGCGGGCACCTCCTCGCCATCCTGGCACAGGCCACCTCCACACTGAGCACCGGCTTCCGCTCAGACACAAAGATGCGATGCAGCGTCCAGGCCAGGTCTGGCAGCCGCTGCGGCCCGGCTCCTGCCCCGGCATCATGTCACCTGCGCCAGCTGCTTCTGTCCCAGATTGCTCAGGTAGGTCCTGGGACACCCACTGCAGGGCGCCGGGAGGGATAGCGGGCAGGGTGGCAGGCAGTACTGGCTTGGGGGACCCGGGGCTGCTGGGGGCTGGACCAAGCGCGGGGACAGTTGAGTCAAGGCCTTCACCCTCCTGAGCGACGTCAGGTTGGGGGACCGGACCAGCACCTCCTGGGCGGCGGTGTGCTGCTCTGTGGCCGCCGCTGGGGCAGCAAGACTGGCTGGATGTCCAGCACCTCATCCAAGTGGAAGCGCGGGTGCTAGAGGCTCGGAGGGTTGGCGGGCACCGCCATGGAGAGCTCAGGGAGGCCAAGAAGGCCTCCTAGTGCTCCTTGTCCTAGCTGAAGACAGGAGGCGCCAGGCTTGAGCTGAAGGCTGCTCTGCCAGGCTCCTGGTCCAGCTTTGGCTCAATGGCACGCTGGTAACCCAACCACCTGACACTGTCCTTTTAGGTGGGGCCTCTCAGTCCCGGTGGAAGCCTCGAAAGACAGCGTCCACAGTTCTGACCCGGCCACGTTGCGCTCCCCACAGCGCGTGCACATCATGTCCCAGACACCCTGCGTGATCTTGGCAAAGGTCGCCCTCTAGCAGCTGTTGTGGCGCCTGTCCACACTGCAGAACATCTTGGCAGTAGTAGCCCCGGGCTGGGCGGGCAGGGGAGTGAAAGCGCTGGGAGGCGGGCGCCTTCTCGCCTCCTGGCACCTCTGGGCCGCGCAGCTTGTAGGCCTCGGCACACAGGGCTCCCCAGCATCCTGGGCGCCGAGCGCGCTGCCGCCATGAGAAGAGCTCAGAGTGGATGAACTTTGGGGCGACTCGTCTGGCTGGGCTGGGGCAGTGACTTGCTGATGGGGTGGCTTTGTTCACCTTCTTACCCACAGGATGGGGGCTGGAAAGCCAGGGGCGGCCAAGACCTGGGGCTGGAAACCGCATCTGCCCACAGCCACAGCCTCCTGCACCTGTCATCCTGGTGGGGCGCTGGCATCGGACAAGCAGCAGGCACCGAGCTCCTGCAGCGGGCACCGCTGCCAACGTGTTCTGGCGCAGGCTGCAAGGGAAGGTGGCCTCCCCGCGCTGCTCCCGAAGCCCCAGGACCAGGGGTGTGGCCAGCAAGGCCTTCACGCCCCGCGTCTCGTGGACATTGTCCTCTCTGGAGGTGGCTGGATGGGAGCTAGGCTCGCAGCGACCGGCCCCGCAGGGACGCGACTGCAGGGCTCAGGATCCCGCACTCTGGCGCTGCAGCACCGTGCCTTTCAGCAACTGCTACCTCCTGCATCAGCGCCTCTCTCGGGTGGCATGCTGGGGCCCGGGGGTCCTGGCGAGGCGAACTTCAGCTTCTTGTCTTGGTCTCTGCTTTTATTGATGTTAAACCTTTGTGGCTGTGCCAGGAAAAGCATCCAGGAGTCCCTGATGTGGACACTGCTTGCCGCTCAGTGGGACTCAGCCAACAGGCGGTTCTCCCCAGGGCTTGCCGGCAGCTTGTTCCCGGAGGGCGGCTCCTCTTGGAAGCGACTCCTCCTGGAAGCAGCTCCTTGTGGGCGCACCAGGCTCAGGGGAGCTAAGGCCCGCCATGGCCAGCAGGTCTGTGGAGGGGAAGGGTAAAGCGGGCTCTGCAGGGCAGCAGACCAGGACCATGCGAGTGGCTGGTCAGTCTGGTCTCCAAGCACAGCCTCTCGGGATTCCCTGGGTCCCATGGCTTATAATGCTCTTGAATCCCACACCTTCCCCGGGAGACAGCATGTCACCGTCACCACCCAGCGCCCTCTGATCTGTTCCCACTAGCTCTGCAGCGGAGGGTGTGTGGGGGAGAGAGGGCCACAGGGAAGGAAAAGCGTGAGGTCGGCAAGTATCTTCATAAGCTTCTTCCCATCTGTATGCCATCTCTGATGGGTACCTCTTTAGATCTTCTGTCCATTTACTAATCGGGTTGTTTGATTTCTTATTGCTGAGTTGTAAGTGGTTTTTAATGGTCTGGATGCCAGACAGGTGTTTTGCAAATATTTTCTCGCTGTCTGTGACTTCTCTATTCTCTTAACATTTCCTTTCCCAGAGCAAAAGTTTTTAATTGTAACAAAGTCATACCAGTATCGTCTTTCATGGTAAAAATTTGTCTTGTATGTACTTTAGTGTTATATCTGCAAAGTAATTGCCAAACTCAAAGTTACCTATCTATCCCTTTTGTTATTTTACAAAAGTTTTACAGCTTTTTGATTTAAATTTAGGTCTAAAAATTGAATTCATAAAAGTAGAGAGTAGAGGACGGGCACAGTGGCTCACACCTGTAATCCCAGCACTTTGGGAGGCCCAGGCGGGCAGATCATGAGGTCAGATTGAGGGGATCCTGGCTAACACGGTGAAACCCCGTCTCTACTAAAAATACAAAAAAATTGCCGGGTGTGATGGCACACGCTTGTAGTCCAAGCTACTCGGGAGGCTGAGGCAGAAGAATCGCTTGAACTCTGGAGGCAGAGGTCTCAGTGAGCAGAGATTGCGCCACTGCACTTCAGCCTGGGCGACAGAGCGAGACTCCATCTCAAAAGATAGTAGAGAGTAGAATGATTATTATGGGAGGCTGTGGTGCAGGGTAGAAAATGGGAAGTTGTTCACAGGTACAAAGATTCACTTAAAGCAGGAAAAATACGCTTTTAAATCTACTGCACAGCAGGATGACTATAGTCAATAATGTATGTATTACATATTTCAAAATAACAAAAAGTAAATTTCAAATGTCCAACCACGAAAAATAAAATGGAAGTGATGGATATATGGATATATTATGATATAGTTATTCCTCATTTTATACACATATCCAAACATCACATTGTACCCCATAAATGTATGCAATTATGGTTTGTCAATTTAAAAATGTTACTAACTTAAAAATGTGTCCTTTGAGTTAATTTTTGAGGAGCAAGGTCTGTGTGTGTCTCAATTCTTTTCTTGCATATACACATATATACATACATGCAATGCATTCATCACTGTTTTTGAAAAAGCTATTCTTTCTCCATTGAATTGCCTTTACCTTTTGGTAAAAGATCAGCTGACTGTGTTTGTGGGCTCTTATTTCTGAGTTCTTTATTCTGTTCCATTGGTCACTTTGCAAGTCCTTGAACTTTGTTCCTCTGATACAATGCTGTTGGCTATTCTGGTTAGTTTGCCTTTTTGTATAAACTTCCAAATTAGTTTTTCAATTTTCACACAATAATTTGTTCATGTTTTGACTGGAGTTGTATTGAATTTATAAATCACATTGAAGAGAACTGACATCTTAACACTGAGTCCTGTTTTGTGAGCATGGACGTCTCTTCGTTTATTTAGATCTTTAATTCCTTTAGACAGATTTAATAATTTTCTTATATAGACCCTGCCCATATTTTGCTAGATCATGTCTATTTTATTTTCTTAACGCTAATGCAAATGATATTGTGCTTTTAACTTCAAATTCTTGTTGTTCATTGCTGGATGTAGGAGAGCAATTGATTTTGTATACTAACCTTACATCATGCAACCTCATTATAACCCAGGTTTGTTGGCTGATGCTTTGAGATTTTCTACATAAAAAATCAAGCTATCAGTGAGCAAAGAACATTTTAATGCTCCCTTTCCAATCTTGTATCTTTTATTTTCTTGTCTTATTGCATTAGCTAGAATTTTAGTATGATGTTCAATAGAAGCAGCGAGAGGAAATATACTTTTCTTGCTGCTTAGGCATATAGCATCCAGTTTTTCACATTATGTCTGATTTTGTCTGTAGGGTATTCTCTCAGTAGATGTTCTTTATCAGTTGAGGAATTTCCCTTCTATTCCTAATTTGCCGAGATTTTTTTTTTTTCCCCCAGAGTCTCACTGTGTCACCCAAGCTGGAGTGCAGTGGTACAATCTTGGCTAACTGCAAGCTCCACCTCCTGGGTTCATGCCATTCTCCTGTCTCAGTCCCCCAAGTAGCTGGAACTACAGGCGCCTGCCACCACGCCCAGCTAATTTTTTGTATTCTTAGCAGAGATGGGGTTTCATCATGTTAGCTAGGATTGTCTCGATCTCCTAACCTCGTGATCCACCCACCTCGGCCTCCCAAAGTGCTGGGATTACAGGTGTGAGCCACCGTGCCCAGCATTGCTGAGAGTTTTAACCATCAATGGGCTTTGGATTCTGTAAAATGCTTTCTTGATCTAGTAATATAATCAAGTAACTCTTTTTTTTTTTTTTTCAGGTAGAGTCTTACTTTGTTGTCAGTCTGGGGTGCAGTGGAACAATCTCGGCTCACAGCAATCTCCGCCTCCTGGGTTGAATGATTCTCCTGCCTCAGCCTCTTGAGTAGCTCAGACTACAGGTGTGCACCACCACACCCAGCTAATTTTTTATTTTTAGTAGAGACAGGATTTCACCATGTTGGCCAGGATGGTCTTGATCTCTTGACCTCGTAATCTGCCCACTTCGGCCTCCCAAAGTGCTGGGATTACAGGCTTGAGCCACCACTCCCAGCCCACTAAATAACACATTCCCAAGTAATCCATAATTCAAAGGGGAAGTCTCAAGTGAAATAAGTACATAGAATAGCGTAGAAGTAAAAACACAGCATATGAAAATATATAGGATGTAGCTAAAACACTGCCAAGAGGAAAATTTATAACACTAAATGACTATATTAAATAGAAAAGAAGGAAGAAATTACTTAAGTTCTTACCTCAAGATACTAGAAAAAGTAGTGCAAAATAGACTCAAAGCAACTAGGAGGAAGAGTGTGATAGAGATCTAAATTAATACAATTGAAATAGAGAAATAATAAAAAATAAAAAAACAAAAACTTTCTTCTGAAAACTAACACAATTGATGAACCCTTAAGACTGGCAGAGACAAGGAGACAGAGAAACAGAGAAGGCAATGATTATAAATATTAGAAATAAAATAGTGAATATTACTACAGATTCATCAGCCATTATAAAGATAATAAGGAAATATTATGAACAACTGTAAGTTCATAAATTGAACAGGTTACTAAATATAAACTGGTTTCTCAAAAACTATAAACTACCAAAACTCTACCAAAATGAAATAGACAATCTGAATAGTCCTGCAACTATTGTAAAAATTGATGTTATAACTAAAATGTCCTCCCAAAATAAAAAGGCCCTTATGGTTTTAGTAGAGAATTCTATCAGTTTTTTAAGGAAGAATTAACACGAGGTTTTCATAAAATATTCCAGAAAATAACAAAAGGGGAAATATTTTATAACCCCTCTTATAATAAAGCTAGTATTAATCTGATACCAAAACCAGACAAAGGCAGCACACACAAAAAAAGAGAGAAAACTGGCTGGGCGCGGTGGCTTGCACCTGTAATCCCAGCACTTTGGGAGGCCAAGGCAGGCGAATCATGAGGTCAGAGTTCGAGACCAGCCTGGTCAACATGGTGAAACCCCATCTCTACTAAAAATACAAAAATTAGAAGGGGCCTGGTGGCAGGTACCTGTAATCCCAGCTACTCAGGAGACTGAGGCAGGAGAATCACTTGAACCTGGGAGACAGAGGTTGCAGTGAGCCAAGATTGTGCCATTGCACTCCAGCCTGGGTGACAAGAGCAAGACTCCATCTCAAAAAAAAAAAAAAAAAAAAAAAAAAAAAAAAAGAAAGCTATAGACCAATATCTTTTATGAATGTAGTTATAAGCACACTCAACAAAATACTAGAAAACTGAATCCAGCAATGTACAAAAAGAATTCTCCTCAATCACTAGGTGAAACTTATTCCATTTATGCAAGGTTGAGTCAACTTTAAAAAAAATCAATCAACATCATCCACTATTCAAAGAGGCTAAAGAAAGAATATATCAGCTGACACCAAAAAAGAAACATTGACAATTCACAGGACATATAGTGTTCATGAGTTGAAAGACTCAACATAGTAAACATATTAATTTTCTCCCAATTGATCAATATCTTTAATGCAATTCTTATCACAATCCTAGCAATGTTTTATACATTGCTGGGATTATACATGTATATATGCACATGGTATTCTCAAACTTATACAGAATGGCACCTGCCCTAGAATAGCTAAGACTCTTGACAAAGAATAATAAAGTGAGAAACATCACTCTGCCTGATATTACCACTTACCACTTACTAAACAGTTACAGTAATCAGTAATGTGTGGCATTGGTAGAGGACTAGACACACATCAATGTAACAGAACAGATAACTCAGAAATAGATCCATACACATATGTTCAACTAATTTTTGACAAAGGCAGAAAAGCAATTCAATGGAGCAAGGAGAGTCCTTTCAAGAATGTTACTGAGCAACTGGACACACGAATTGCAAGGCAAATGATGAACCTCAACCTATGTCTCACACCTTATACAAAAACTAACTCAAAAGGGATAAGAAATTTAAATGTAAAATATAAGACTATAAAACTTTTAGGAAAATATATAACAGGACTTCTCTGTAAAGAATAGTTAGGCAGAGTCCTTAGACTTGACAATAAAAGCACAGGCCATTAGGCAAAAGGCCCATAAATGAGACTTCATCCAAATTAAAAGCTTTTGCTGTGTGAAACCCACATGAATAGAGTAAAAAGACAAAGAAAAAAGACAAGCCATAGATGGAGAGAAAATATCTGCAAACCATGTATTCCACAAAGGACTAGTGTCTTGACTATACAAAGAACACTCAATGGTAAAAAGCATCCACGTAGAATGGGAAGAAGACTTAACAGGTATTCTGCCAAAGAGGATGATGTATGGTAAACAAGCACATGATAAAATATTCAACATCATTAGCCATCAGGGAAATGCAAATTAAAACCACAAAGAGATGTCACTAAACACTATTAGAGCAGAAAAAGTGATGACAAAACCAAGTGCCGGGAAAGGTGTGAGTATTGGGGCTATTTCAACATCGCAGGGTGTGATGTAGAAGAGCCATGCAGGAGTATAATTGGGCAGTTTCTTACAAAACTAAACATACAACTAAACTCAGCAATTACAACTCATGTTCACACAACATTTACACAAATATTATAACAGCTTTCTTCATAACAGTCAACAACTAGAAACAATCCAGGTGTCCTTCAATGTGTGAATATCAATAAACTGTGGAACATTCATACCTTGAAATACTAGTCAGCAGGAAGTGGAAAGATTGCAGTAGGCAACTTCCGGGAAGTTTTTCTGACTGAAAAACAATCATAGAAGGTTATATATAACATCTAATTATATAACATTCTTACAATGACAAAATTTTAGAGCTGGAATGCAGATAACGGCTGGCAGGGGTCAGGTGTGTGTGTGGAAGACAGCGCTTAGGCAACTGCTTTTCTCAGTGACTATCAATTTGAACTCTCCATGTTTTCATCTAATAGAAATTATCTTTGTCACAAGTTTGTGAAGAGACAATGCAGACGCACCAAATGACAGTTCAATCTCCTCTTTCTTTGCTTCCTTTCTATTACATTTCATTTCCAAAGATGATTCTGAAAATGGAAGAACTCTGCATGTTTTATTAAGACAGCGATAATAACTACAGTATTACAATCATGTCTGCCCTTGCACTGTACTTTTAACCTTTTAAAACTATTTTTAATCTACCATTCTATTTCATGCAACAATCTTTTGAGGGTAAAAGGCATAAGACAGGGAGTCAGTGTTGGTGCTATAAATGCATGCCATCTATTGTTTTAAATGGACTTAGCATCTCCCCATAAAATAACTGCCTTTGAGGTTAATTTGAGATCGCAAACAAACAATACAATCTTTAAATGCTTTTGACTGATGAATTGTGGATGAGATTCCTAGGTCTTCTGGTTAACAATCTATTAAAGAGGCATGCATTTTGGGGGTCCTTACAGAAAACAGTCACAGTGAGTCCCCACTTGTGATAGAACAGCCAGAACAACTGGAAATGACTCACATTGTTCACTCAGCTGCCTGTACCCCAAATTAGCTGGAATGGAACCCCACCTTATTTACAAGCAGGAGCTGCCCTTGGGCTAAACTTCCCATGGGACCTATGGCTACTTCCGCCCTGTAGGAAGGTTGCCCACAAGACACATCCCATGAGTCCCCCTGGTTCTGCTGGCTTTCCCAGATAGCTCTGCGGCAGCTGCTATCCCAAATCCAAAATGCTGAAGCCTAGTGGTTTGTTCCCTACAGACAGGGTTCTTGGAAGAGAGAACCTGAACCATACAGATCATCCAGAGAATGTCAGAACTCTCCAGTGGTGATGATAACCCCAGCCCTTGGCTACTCAAACCTTCTTGACACTGCAGAGTTGGTCCTGAACCTGCCACACACAGAAGGTGGCACAAAAGCACTCACCTGGCATAACAACACTCTACTAACCAGGACGAGTAACCATTACTACAGGAGGAGTAACCATTACTACTTTACTAGCAGTTATACAGAAATGACTTGATTATTCTAGTAACTGGGCTGCTGTCCTTCAGAAAACAGTGATTGATGTATTATCAGCACAAATTTAAGGTATATTTTAGGAGTAGCATATATAAATGGACGCATCTAATCACAAGGAATGTATTTTACACCCATCAAAGTATCAGGTAAACTTGGTGCACAAATCTTTAGAATTCTTATGTTTATCTACATAGAATGATGGAGTTGCTAGATCAAATCATCAAATGAGGTAACTATGAATACATTGTTAAGAGGGGTCCTTTTTTAATGCTAAAATTGCTTGTGAATGTTTAAGAGTTCCTGAAAGCTTATAAATTGCACTAAGTGCTAAAAGAATCTCATGGAGTATTTTGTGACTTCTCAAAAATCACATAAATCCTCCAGGCATCGTTCACATCTCATTTAGTACTATTTCCTAATTTTTAATAACAAGATCACATCAACATTTTGATATAAATGGTTTTATTTTTAAACTTGTTTGTGTCCCATTACAGATGCATATTTTATGAGTAATTTACTTTGTAATCACAGAAGACTATAAAAGGACCCTACGAATGCTATCAAAATATATTTAGAAGAGGTGACTTTTTTCTAAAATCAAATAAATGTTTAGAAATTCCTTTCTTTCTTTCTGAAACAGGGTCTCACTCTGTTGCTTAGGCTGGAGTGCAGTGGGGTGATCATAGCTCACAGCAGCCTTGATCTCCAGGGCAGAATTGATGCTTTCACCTCAGCCTCCTGAGTACCTGGCACTACAGACAGACACCACCATGCCCAGCTAATTTTTGTATGTTTTCGTAGAGACCTGGTTTCATTGTGTTACCCAGGCTGGTCTCAAACTACTAGACGCACGTCGTCCCCCCTCCTTGGCTTCCCAAAGTTCTAGGATTATACACGTGACCACATGCCTGGCCAGTAACATTTCTTTTGACTTCTTACATTCAAGGCTAAAACCAATAGATAAATGTATAATATGCTTCTTGTAGTATAAAATACAAAATGTAGAGTGACATTAGCACTCACTATTAATAATGCATATTCATTTTGCTAATTATATGAAATTTATATCAGTAGGATAGTTAGTCTTCAAGGCTAGGATTATGGTTTATTCTTTCTCTCTGTCTCCTCACTGAGTCTTAGCATATTTGGCATTCAATAAATAATTCTTCAAAGAATCAAGTAAGAAACTTCCAGATAAGAGGCAGGGAAAGAGAAGCTAACGATGGATAAACTTAAGTCAAAAACAGAGGTCTAATGGTGGGTCTGATCTGTACTATCAGTGGCGAGCAGGCTCACAGGTTGTGCCACTATGTGAAAGACAATATAAAGAAAACATTTGGATCATGATTCCAGAGTTTTAAGAGCCTTATTTATAATTGGTTTGATTTCTAATCATATTATCTGATTTTAAAAATGATTTTTTAATCTAGAATGCATTTAAGTCAATTATCTTTATGTCTTTTTTACCAGCATAAATTGTTTATGCTTTCCCCAAAGCACTAAATGTTTAGTGATTAGCTCTGTAACAACATGAGAGATACATAAAGATACACACACACACACACATTTGTGTGTAGTGTCTGCTTTTATATGGTTTTTCAGCAGTCTTTTAATAAAAAGAGAATTATGCCCTTTGACTCAGGATCAGCAGAAAACAGCAGGGAGAAATGAAGTCTCAGCCATGCCAGGCAGTATCTAGGGGCAAAAAGCAGTTTCAGCAAAACTGGATTAAGTCAGCCCAAAGAAACAACCAATATCCTAATCTGTTAATCCACACACCTGGTCCGGCACAGGCTGCCCTGCTTCCTAATCTGTTAATCCACACACCTGGTCCGGCACGGGCTGCCCTACTTCCTAATCTGTTAATCCACACACCTCATCCGGCACGGGCTGCCCTGCTTCCTAATCTGTTAATCCACACACCTGGTCCGGCACGGGCTGCCCTACTTCCTAATCTGTTAATCCACACACCTCGTCCGGCACAGGCTGCCCTGCTTCCTAATCTGTTAATCCACACACCTGGTCCGGCACAGGCTGCCCTGCTTGCTCACAGATGTCCTTAATATTGACCAACCATTCCCGTAGAGGGACAGGCATCTTAACTTCCTGTACGTGAATCTCCATCTCAGTGTCCGCTGCCAGGAAAGCTGACCTGAGGTGTACAGAAAAGCATTGTGGTATTACTCATTTACACAATGCATTCTCGCTTGTTTGTTCTTCCCTTACAGAGATGGGATCTCTCTGTCGTTCAAGCTGGTCTCGCACTCCCGGACTCAAGCAATTCTCCCATCTTGGCCTCCTGAGTACCTAGGAATGCAGGTGTGAGCCACTGTGCCCAGGTCCACATTCTCACTTTACAATCCAAAATAACGTTTACTTACTGCCATAGAGTGAACAGTAAAGTCATGACCTTAGTTAACTTTTCAGATAAACATAGTTCTCAGTGTCTTTTCTTAAATGGACACACTTTAAAGTTGGCCAACTCTTTCTTCTTTCCTTCACTTCTGAGAGCCTGAGCTTCCAGTTCCAAGAGAATGTCAGTCTCACTCACAGCAGAACACGGGCGCTGGTAAAGGTGATCTTCTCCCAGCAGCAGGTGGCAGATGCAGACCGCAGCACCGCCAGTGAATTCTGGATACTTGCCAAAATCTCCAATGCCTCCAGGACCAAGATAATCACTAGGAAAGCAAAACATATGTAAATGACAAGATCTCAGAATGCCGAGTGGAAGGACAGGGACACACACACACAAAAACGCAGAAGGGGTCATGGTGTATATTGGCTATGTGTGCAGCACAACTCAGAGAGTCCCAAACATGTGCCAGCTGAAATGTCTCTCTGGTTCCTGCACGGTCACTGATGGCGGCTCCACACTGTGAAGCTGGGACGCCTGATTTCTATTCAAACGGATCCTCCCAACAGCCACAGAGAGATTACTCTGGACACATGCCAATCATCGCTGCTCCCCATGCCACATGCCAATCCCCACTCCCCATGCAAAGCAGGCCTCAAAGGAGAAGGAAGAGAGAAAAGGAATTCCTCTGACTTCAGAAATGAGAAAGCTGTAAGACCAGAACCTCTGACTGGGCAGAACAGGACATGCAAAAGGGATGACCCCCAGGGGTTCACTTACGTAGGACACCCAGGAACTGGCAGGAGGAATGCCAAGCCCAGCTACAGGCCTTCAGCGCCTGGATGAGCAGCCACTGGGGCCAGCTGGACATGATGTCTCAAAGAGAAAGACAGCTCCTCTTCTGAGTGGGGGCAGAAAAATAACACACACATGAAGTAAATGCAAACAGAAGAGGACTAAGCACATGTCTTTGGGAAATTCCCAGTGACTCTTTCCTTGGGCTTTATGGAAGTAATATAAAAGCTTACTATGTGTTAGCTACTCTAGCTGCTTCCTCTCCATGAAATCTCAGAGCAAAACACCAATTCAAAAGAAATCTGCAGAGACTGAAAACATACGTTCACACAAAAAATTGTACACATAGACACAGAAGCATTGTTCACAACAGCCAAAAAGGGGAAAGAAGTCAAATATCCACCAAATGATAAATGGGTGAACAAAATGTAGTGTATCTATAAAATGGAGTCTTATTCAGCAATTTTGGAATGAAGAGCTGATACGTGCAACTACATGGATGAATCTCAAAAAAATATGCTAAGCAGCAGCAGCCAAAAACAAAAGGCCACATATTATATGACTTCATACAGGGACTTTCTAACAGAAAGCAGACGGGGGTTGCATGGGGCTGGGGGAGTTGTGAGGTGTGGGAGTGACAGGCAGTGAGTGCAGGGTTCATGGGGTAAGGAAAACCCTCCAGAATTGCAGAGCGGTGATGTCTGCACAACTCTGAATATGGCAAATATAATTGAATTGTATACTTTCAACATGTAAGTTTTATGATGTATGAATTATATATCAATATACTTATAATTTAAAAACTAAAATACATTTTAAGTAAAAAAAAACCTTAAATTCAAAGTTTTGGATCTTTGTGGTTGAAGGAAGAAAGGGTACAACCCACCTGTTCTTAATGTCCCACTGAACCTTTTACCCTATGGTGATGGCCCTGGACGTGCCTCCACAGACCCTCAGGTCCCACAGAAGGGCTGAAAATGGCAGCTTTGACATCCATGGCTGACGAAGTTCCATGCCCATTCATGCACATCTCGCCTCTCCTTCACCTTAAGGAAATCCACAGCCAGAGGACACAATATGCTGACAACAACAGCAGAGCGGGGAAAGAGTAACAATCACTAAAACATCCCCCAAAATAGATAGCTAACATTACAGGAAGCACCCGGAAAACATGGAATTCAGTGATGAACTTGCTAGTTGCATATCTTGAAAGAAGCTAGAAGACAACACAGCTTCATTAACTGATTACTGAATAAGACCCCAAATAGAATTCAAACATTTTTACCAGAATTTTTGCCACTAATGATGGGTGGTGGGGAGAAGTAACTGTCACCTGGGTAAACTCCTAGCAATTTATAGTAAGACAGGAAGTAATCACAAAAGAGACAGGACTCTGACATGCTTCTAATAAAGAAGCAATAGAAATAGTCAAGCATAATACTGTCCTTCTCCCATTGCCTATCTGGAGGTCATCCTCAAAATTGAACTTTATTGAATTTTACAGCATTTGAATAAAGACCAAAATGTTACAAGGAAATTGAAAAGTTGACAATAATGCCCCATGAGACTGAACCTGTTCAGTGAATGCTGTTGGTATTATTTAATACCATCAAGAATGGGGCCAGACATGGTGGCTCATGCCTGTAATCCCAGCACTTTGGGACGCTGAGGTAGGTGGATCACTTGAGCCCAGTTCAAGACCAGCCTGGGCAACATGGTGAAACCTCCGGTCTATAATAAACACAAAAATCATCTAGCCATGGTGGTACACACCTATAGTCCCAGTTACTCGGGAGACTGAGGTGGCAGAATCTCTTGAGCCTGGAAAGTCAAGGCAACAGTGAGCTGAGGTCGTGCCACTGGTACTCCAGCCTGGATGACAGAGTGAGACCTCGTCTCGAAAAAATAAATTTTAAAAATGCATATGAAACTAGCAGAGAGGATTTTCCATGTTCCCAACACAAAAAAAATCAACTGAGGTGATGGATATGCTAATTACCTTGATTTGTTCATTATACATTGTACGATACACAGGTATCAAAATATCACTCTGTGCCTCATAAATATGTACTATTATTACAAAGCAACTAAAAATAGGAAAAAATAATGCATGTGGTTACTGTCTGCTGACAAATTTGTTAAGAAGGTAGATCTCATGTCATGTGTATTTTACCATAATTTTAAAAGTTGATATAAAGCTTAAATAAAAATAACCAAATGAAAGTGGAAATCAGAATGTATTCGATTAGCAGAAGTGCAGTATTGCGTACAGAAATCTTAAAAGTTCTATAAACCATTCATCCCTTTGTTCTCCCTTTTTAAAACACACATGGTTTTCACTGGGCATGGTGGCTCACACCTGTAATTCCAGCAATTTGGGAGGCTGAGGCAGGAGGATCACTTGAATCTAGGAGTTTGAGACTAGCCTAGGCAACATGGTAAGACCTTGTCTCTACAAAAAAATAAAATTAGCCAGGCATGGTGGTGCATTCCTGCAGTCCCAGCTAATCAGGAGGCTGAAAAGGGAGGATCCCTTGAGCCTGGGATATCAAGGCTGCAGGGAGCTGAGATCACACCACTGCACTCCAGCCTGGGCACCACAGCAAGACCCTGTCTCAACAATAACAATAACAACAATAACACCGTTTCTGGCTATGCACAGTGGCTCACACCTGTAATCCCAGCACTTTGGGTGGCCGAAGCAGGAGAATCACATGAAGCCAGACCAGTCTGGGCAACACAGTGAAACCATAATGCCACACAATAAATTTTTTAATTACAATTTTTTTAAAACTAAAACATAGTTTCTCACTGAAGCACAATATTCAGGCACAGGTTTAGCAAAGAGGAACTCCAACACAGGAACCACAAAGCAAGCCACTCCCAAGCGCTGCAGCACACCAGGAATGTGCACCTTGTCGCAAGACACGGTGGAAGACACAAGTTAGGTCAAGTGTTAGCCAAGACTTTCATCTCATCCCAGGAAAACATTTGTTTCCTAAAGGGGAAGACATGCCCTTATTGCATCTCAGTAAGTCTTTTTTTTAAGCTCTTGGACATGGAAATAAATACATATGATCAGGAGACTGGGGTTCAGTCCAACTTCCAAAAACAGACCAGTCCCTCTTATTAGAGGGAGGGTCAGGGACATGGTTCAAACTCAAAACAGGAAGCTGGCCAGGTGAGAGACTGGGATAAGAACCAAAGTGTCTTACTCAGGTGTGGAGATAAAGCCAGGCCTGTGCCTAGCCCTGAAGTCCATCTCCTGTCTCTTTCCCATCAGGAATTTGCAATCAACCTGCATGTCCACCAGGAACTTGCAGGTCCAACACAAGCCACTGACTGACCCTCCTTGCCCTACCCACTACCCTGCAGTATGACCACAAGAACACCAATGACTGACCCTCCCTGCCTTGCCCGCTACCCGACTGAATGACCACAAGAATGCCACTGACTGACCCTCCCCGCCCTACCCACTACCCTGCAGTATGACCACAAGAACACCACTGACTGACCCTTCCTGCCCTGCCCGCTACCCTGCAGTATGACCACAAGAACACCACTGACTGACTCTCCCTGCCCTGCCCGCTACCCGACCCTATGACTGCAAGAATGCCACTGACTGACTCTCCCTGTTCTACCGGCTACCCAACTGTATGACCACAAGAAGAGAACACGATAACAAACCCGAAAATGAATCCTACTGGAAGCAGTGGCTCACTTTTTAGAGATCCACCAAGCCACATTCCTGTGAAACAACATCTGGAAGTGACCTCTACCTCCTGCTAGTGCCTATAAAAGTGCGTATTGCCTGAGGGCTCCATTTAGCCATTGTCTAGACTTTTGTGCCCGCTTTTATGACAGTGAAAGGCCCTTGAGGACAGTGACTAGTGGCCTTCTGACTCTGACACTGGTTCAAAGCAGAGGGCTCACAAGCCTTCCCTCTGCTCTCTTGTCCCTGCATACCACTGAACTAATGACAAAGATATTACTCCTTCCAGAAACCCAGCTGCCGTGTAAGTGCTGATGAAGGTGACTTCACGAACTGCCACACGGTATAATAGCTGATGAAAACACATTAGCAGGGGGCAAAGTCAGAGACCAAGGCAGCCCGGTCTGGTCCCTGCTGTGTCTTTCACTACACTCAGATGATCAAGAGAAAACCTTCAATCACTCTCAGCCTCAGATTTTCCTTTGTATAACGGAAGGGTCTGAATAGTGTCAGAGGCTCCTCCCAGGTCTAAAATTTAAAAATGCTAATAATAATGCTCACAGACAACCATTGCATATGCTTTCCTAATGATTACCCTATTTGCAGGCACTGGAGATGAAGGAATTACATTTCTTTCAAATTATAACATGTGGTTTCCATATTTCAACCTGAATATATTTAACAGACAGAAAAATACTTACATGGACCAAGGTAATCATTGGAATTCACCAGGATAATTCATATAAAGATTAACAGGAGACTTCTCCATGCAATTTTCTCTGGCAATCTGAATTTTGAACATCTTCATTGCAGTACAGAGGTCATTGACAGAAAAATTTAAGATACCACAGTAAATACAAACCTAAAAAAATCCAGTTATTAATAGGTGGCCATTTCAATTTTTTGTCTATATATCATTAACATTTTATAAAATACTATATAAAATAAGCATCTGTGATTTGTTTAAAGTAGCCAATTATTGAAATAATACTGAGCCAACAGTAGAGGAAGAGCACAGAACATAGCCCCGCTGTGCTGGAAGGCTTTTGACCGTGCACCTTCAAGTCCTGTCTTAGGAGAAAATTTATTTACTATTAAATTGAATTTCCAAGGACAATCCTCCATTGAGTTATCAAAAAGAAATGATGATGATGATGCCAAAATAATGTCTCCAAATAACTAGATATTAACTAGGAGGCCCTCAGAGCCCTTGAAAAACAGACATTTCAATCATTTCTGCATACACTTCTGCTCTTGAAAGAAAAACGAAAGTTTAATTTGTTTCTCCACATTTAGTCTGAGTCACACATATTTTTCCTTTCTCTTCTTTTACCATACTAAATTATCTCTTATGACCCAGCCATCCCATTACTGGGTATATACCCAAAGGATTATAAATCATGCTGCTATAAAGACACATGCACATGTACGTTTATTGCGGCACTATTCACAATAGCAAAGACTTGGAATCAACCCAAATGTCAATTAGTGACACACTGGATTAAGAAAATGTGGCACATATACACCATGGAATACTATGCAGCCATAAAAAAGGATGAGTTTGTGTCCTTTGTAGGGACATGGATGCAGCTGGAAACCATCATTCTTAGCAAATTATCACAAGAACAGAAAACCAAACACCGCATGTTCTCACTCATAGGTGGGAACTGAACAATGAGATCACTTGGACTCGGGAAGGGGAACATCACACACCGGGGCCTATCATGGGGAGTTGGGGGGGGAGAGGGATTGCATTGGGAGTTATACCTGATGTAAATGACGAGTTGATGGGTGCTGACGAGTTGATGGGTGCAGCACAGCAACATGGCACAAGTATACATATGTAACAAACCTGCACGTTATGCACATGTACCCTAGAACTTAAAGTATAATAAAAAATAATTTTAAAAAAAGTTAGAACACTAATTTTTCTAATTATGTGGCAAGGGGCCACAGAGATGAGAGTCTGCTCTTGCTGCATTCCTTGGTGTCTCCGGGATTCCTTTCTCTGGGACACCTAATCAATAAAACCTGTAGTAACAAGAACTTTCTCTGGAGGAGACATCACAGACTATTCATAAATAATAACAGGTCTTCAGGCATGTAAAACCTCCCCTTACTAAACCTATCTCTAAGAATGAAAAAAGGCTGGTTGCGGTGGCTGACGCCTGTAATCCCAGCACTTTGGGAGGCCGAGGCTGGCAGATCACGAGGTCAGGAGATCGAGACCATCCTGGATAACATGGTGAAACTCCGTCTCCACTAAAAAAAAAAATATATATATATATATATATATAATATATATATTATATATAATATATATATATATATAAAATTAGCTGGGCATGGTGGCAGGCACCTATAGTTCCAGCTACTTGGGAGGCTGAGGCAGGAGAATGGCATGAGCCCAGGAGGCGGAGGTTGCAGTGAGCTGAGATTGCACCACTGCACTCTAGCCTGGTCGACAGAGTGAGACTCTGTCTCAAACAAACAAATGAACAAACTAACTTAAAAAAATGAAAAATATATCTACCCTCAAAACCTGAGTTTATACTAGTGATGAAACACGAAAAAACCAATGACATAAAATAATGACTGGATTTACCCCAGGGATGCAAGGATGGCTCAATATATACAAATCAATCACTGTGACACATCATATCAACAGAATGAAGGACAAAAACCAAATGATGATTTAAATTGATGCTGAAAAAACATTTGATAAAGCTCAACATCCCTGCATGATTAAAAACCCTCAAAAATGGGATATAAAAGAAGCATACCTCAACCCAATAACTGCCATATACAACAAATCCACAACTGGTATCATATTGAATGGGGAAAAACTGAAACCCTTTCCTCAAAGATCTGGAACATGACAAGGATACCTACCTTTCACTACTGTTATTCAACATGGTACTGGAAGTCCTAGCTAGAGCACTCAGACAAGAGAAACAAATAAAGGGCATCCAAGTTGGAAAGGAAGAAGTCAAGGTACCCTTGTTTGCTGATAACATGATTTTATATTAGGAAAAAAACTAGACTCTGCTAGAAAACTATCAGAACTGATCAACAAATTCAGTAAAGCTGCAGGATGCAAAATCAACATACGAAAATCGGTAGCATTTCTATATGCCAACAGCAAACAATCTGAAAAAGAAATAAAAAAAAATCCCATTTCCAAGGGCCACAAATAACGTACCTCAAAATTAACTAAAGAAGTGAAAGATTTCTACGATGAAAACTATAAACCACTGATGAAAAAAATTGAAGACACAAAAATAGAAAGATATTCCGTGTTCATAAATCAGAAAAATCAATATTGTTAAAACCCACTGCCTAAAGCAATCGACAGATTAAATGCAATCACTATCAAAATACTAATAACATTCTTTACTGAAATAGAAAAAAAATGCTGAAATTTATATGGAACCACGAAAGACCCAGAATAGCCTAAATTATCCTGAGCAAGAACAACAAAACTGGAGGAATCACATTACTGGACTTTAAATTTACTACAGAGCTATAGAAACCAAAAAACCATGGTAGTGGCATAAGAACAGACAGAGAGATAGTGGAACAGAATAGCTTACTTTCACTGTGTTAGCCAGGATGGTCTCGATCTCCTGACCTCGTGATCTGCCCGCCTCGGCCTCCCAAAGTGCTTGGATTACACGTGTGAGTCACCACGCCTGGCCTGTATGTGTTATACTTTTACAGAAAGAGCTCAGTAGGTTTGTTTATGCCATCATCACCACAAACACGTGAGTACTGCCTTGCATTACAAGGTTAAGATGGCTATGTTGTCACTAGGCAATGAGAATTTTTCAGTTTCATTATAATTTTATAGGACTACCCTGATACATGCAGGCCATGGCTGGCAAAATGTTGTTATGTAGTGCATGACTATATTACATTGGAAGAGAGAGAGAATATGCTGACACTCCCACCTGGTTCATGCGCCAGCAGGAGGAGGTCGCCCTCCAGAGACTGCAAGAGAAGGGGTAGAACTCCTCATTGCCCTGGCTGTTCCTCCACCACTTCCACCGAGACTGTGGTACAGCACCCGAAGCTTCCTACCCAGCCCAGTCCTGGCCGGGCAGGCCCCGCAGCGCTCCTACTCCCTCTTCCCGGTTCCCGGACTTGTTCCTGCTGCCACCACTAGTGTGGATGTCAGTACAACCACTGCTGCTGTTGCCCTCAAAGCACCGGCCCACCCTGCAAAGCTCCTACTACCTGGCCACGCGGCAGCCCTGCCCCTACCATGGCCGCAGCTGGCCGTCCTCTTACCGTTCTGGCCCGCTGCAGTCTCCGTAGCTGCCACCAACTGCAGTGAGGCGAGCGGCAGCCCCAGGCCATCTGCAAGTTGCCAGCATGTAACTCCTCCTCCTCCTGGCATGGAACAGCTGGGCAGGCAAAGCCAAAAAAGCCTAGAGGAGCACGCAAAGTGATAGCGTTAGAGCCTCACCCTGTCATCCTGGCCACTGGGTGGCAGGGGCTGGTCTCTCAGTGAAGGCACTCACATCCACCCTCCGAAGTCCAGCCTCTCCTTTTGGCCCAAGCGGACCAGCAACTGGGGCGTGGAGTGGAGAAGGGTAACACCACATTGCCTGGCTCCAATCCACAGGAACCGCTGGGCACACCAGGGCTGTGCTCCTTGGGGAGCAGAACCAGCAGGAACTCACACCCAGCAGGCTCCCACCCAAGCGCCGGTTCCCGATCCTGATGCCTCCACCCACAGAGCCCTGTCCTCCCGTGGTGTCCGCTACTCCGTGTCTGTCGTGCCTACGGGTCCCAGGTGGTCTCCGCAACACAGAGAGAAAGGTCGTGGCCCCGGGAACCACAGCGGGTGTTGAGGCCTATGCCCTGCTCAGGATTCCTGCGGAAACGCTGGGCGCTTGCTGCACTGGAGCAGGAGCAAGAGGAGATCGCCCTCTAGAGTCTGGAGTCCAGGGAGAGAAGGAAAGCTCCTTCCTTGGAGACCACTGCTGTTGCTGCAACCTCTGCCGCCACTGGCAGGACAGCCCCTGATAGCGCCCCTAACTCGCTGCCTGCTGTTGGCCCCGGGACAGTGCCCCCAACACCGCTCCTCGCCGCTGCGGTGTAGAACTCAATAGCGCCCCCAATCCGCCCCCACCTGGGACATCGCAGCACCAGAACATTTCCCCATCCTACCCCCTGCCGTGGGCTATGCAGCCACTGAGAGGACCCATAACCCACTGCAGGCAGTGACGCCCCAGGCAGAGCACAGCAACCTCCTCCCTGCCGTGAATAGTGCAGCCACGGATCCTTAAGGTCCGCAACCCCCTCCCCACGAGGGGTAGTGCAGCACCACATAGCAGACAGCACCTCCCAACTATCCCGCAGCCACAGGGAATGATGCCCTGGATAGCGCACCCCACCAGCATCCCGCCGTGGGCAGTGTAGCCCCCGTCAGCACCCCAAAGCGGTATGCCGCTGCCAGAAATATAATCCCCAATAGCGCACAAACCCGGCCCCCACCACAAACAGTGCAGCAGCTGACAGTGCCCCTAACTCGCCCCCACTGACCGCAGAGCAGCCCCCGAACGGTGCCCACAACCCACCCTACCACCCCGCCTGCCACCGGCCAGGTATCGCCCCCAAACTGCCCCTTGCTGCGGGGAGTGTATCTCCCAATAGCACACCCAACCTACCCTCTATCATGGACAGTGTGGCCCCGATAGCGCCTGAAACCACACCCTCCAAGCACCTACCTGCACCCCTCACTCCCCTGCCCCACCACCAGCAGTGTAGCACCAGATACTGCCTCTAACCTATCCCCCTGCCACGGGCATTGCATCCCCACATAGTGCCCCCAACAGGCCCCCCGCCATGGGCAGAGCAGCCCCGGAGGGCATCCCCACTCCTCTGTGGACAATGAAGCCCGAGCAGTCAGGACCCCGACCAGTCCTTCCACCCCCAAGCCCTTGGCAGTGTAACCACAATAGCGGCCCCAACCTGGCCCCTGTCGGGGGCTGTGCAGCACCCAATAGAGCCCCCAACCAGCCCTACTGCTGCCAGCAATACAGCCAAGATAGTGACTCCAACCAGCCCCCCACACCGCCACCCCACCCACACCCCCACTACGTCCCCCTGCTGCTGAGAGCAGTGCAGTCCTGACAGCACACCTGAAACTAGTGACGCCGGGAATAACACTCTAGCACGCCAAAATAGTGACGTTGGAATAACACCCCAACCATTCCCCGCTGCGGGCAGCCCCGGACAGCGCACCTACCCCATCGCCTTTCTACGCTCTGGCCAGCTGCAGTGTCCATCGCTGCCACCAACCACAGCGAGGCGACCCAGTGAGGTAAAGGCCAGCGAGGCCAGCCCCAGTCCCACAGGCTCTAGCCTCCAGCCTGTGGTAGGTGCCTCCTCCTCCTTCCCTTCCTGTAGCCAAGCATGGAGCAGCTCTCACCACCAGCTGCCTCTCTCCATGGCCGCCACACACCAAGCAGAGGAAAACCCTGGCGCCACAGGCTCCAGCTTTCAGTGTGGGGGCAGACCTGGCTTCTGCCTTCTCTAAACTGCGACTGGAAGAAACACACGGACTAACACGGCAGAACCCACAATGGCATGAGTCCCATTAGTATGCCTTATATACTGAGGTTGTGCAGGCCCGGTTCCTGGACTTCATGTTCTGATTGGATGAGAGAAAACTGCTGTGCCTACTCTGATTGGACGTTATTTTCATGTTCTGATTGGATGAGAGCAAGTCTTAGACTAACCAATCAGAATGTGAAAATAAAGCCCAATCAGAGTAGGCCTAGCTTTTTCCTCTCATCCAATCAGAACATGTAGTTTATAATCTCCGTATATAAAGCATGTTACGTGGGCGTAACTTCGTAGCTGCTCCATTCCCAGTTTGGAGTAGGAGGTGCCAGCTGCCGCAGGCTGGAGGCTGGAGCCTGTGGGGCTGTGGCTGTCCTCGCTGACTCGCCTCGCCAGCTTGCTTTGATCGCTGCGGTTGGTGGCAGCCGCGGACACTGCAGCTGGCCAGAGCATAGAAAGGCGTCAGAGTAAGTGCGCTATCCAGGGCTGCACTGCCCGTGGCCTGGGACGGTTTGGGGGCCCTATCTCCTCAGGTGTCACTGCCCGCCTTGAGTGGCTAGTTGGGTGTGCTATCTGGGGCTGTGCCGCCAGATAGGTTACGACCATTATTGCTTGTATGAAGTGATACATTAATCCAATGTGATATAAGGAGTTCAGTGGTGTGTTTGGAATTTTTTGTATGGTTGGTGTTGAGCTTGAACGCTTTCTTAATCGATGGCTGCTTTTGGGCCAACTATGGAGATTAGGTTTTTTATTCTGTATACAAGGTTTTTTCCTAATATCTGAAGAGCTGTCCCTCTTTAGACTAGCAATTAAGTTTACAGGGGATTGAGTAGTTCTGTAGGTAAACTTAAGGTTGAACTAAGATTCTGTCTTGGATAACCAGCTATCACCAGGCTCGGTAGGCTTGTCACCTCTACCCATAAATCTTCCCACTATTTTGCTGCATAGACGGGTGCGCTCTTTCAGCTGTTTTTGGGTAGCTCGTCTGGTTTCGGGGAATTGAGCTTTAGTTCTCTTTGCGAAATTGTTTCTAGTTAATTCATTATGCAGAAGGTATAGGGGTGAGTTCTTGCTATTTTGTGCTTGTTTGATATTTTTCGCTTTCCCTTAAGGTACTGTATCTATAGCGCCAGGATAGAATTTCTATCGCCTATACTTTTGGATTAGTAAATGGTTTAGTGTAAATTAGTTTGGTATTAGTTTTGATTGGATTTGGAGCTAGTGTTAGCTCAAGGCAATCAAATGGTATTGAGATCTTCCGGGTGTAAGCCGGATGTTTTATATTAAGCTATGCCTTGATTTATCCAAGTGGACCTTCCAGTACACTTACCGTGTTACGACTTATCTCCTCCATATAAATATTGGGGTGTTTAGTTAAGTTAGTCCTTAGAGTGACGGGCGGTGTGTGCGTGCTTTATGGCCTGGTTCAATTAAGCACTCTGTTCTTAATTGACTGCTAAATCCTCCTTGGACTCTTAGGTTTCATAAGAGTTATCGTGGGGTTTTCTGGAGTAGAAAATGTAGCCCGTTTTTTACCATCTCATAGGCTACACCTTGACCTAACGTTTTTGCAGGGACGGTTATGCTAACTTTGTGGCCTTATCAGGGTTTGCTGAAGATGGCAGTATATAGGCTGAGCAAGAGATGGTGAGGTGGATTGGGGTTTATCGATTACGGAACAGGCTCCTCTAGAGGAATGTGAAGCACTGCCAAGTCCTTTGAGTTTCAAGCTGTTGCTTGTAGTCTTCTGGCGAGTAGTTTTGTTATTTTAATTATTGAGGTTTAGGGCTAAGCGTAGTGGGATCTCTAATCCCAGTTCGAGTCTTAGCTATTGTGTGTTCAGAAATTTTAAGGCCACTTTCGTAGTTTATTTTACATCAGCTAAGGTTTTACAATGTAGATGGAGTTTAGCTTTATTCGATTAGATCTTAAACACCCTTTACGCCGGTCTCTATTAGCTTGGGTTAATCGTATGGCCGCGGTGGCTGGCACGAAATTAACCTACCCTAATTGTAGCATAGCTTAGTTAAACTTTAGTTGATTGCTAAAGGTTTGTCATTGCTGTCTCCCGTGGGGGTGTGGCTGAGCAAAGTGTTTTGAGCTGCATTGTGCGTGCTTGATACTTACTCCATATGATCATTGTGATTTATAGGGTGTCCTCACTGGGGTGAGGATGCTTGCGTGTATAATCTTGCTAAGAGTTAATAGTAAGGCTAGGACCAAACCTATTTGTTTACGGGGTATGTTAGTCCGTCTAGACATTTTCAGCATCTTGCTTTAGCTGGATTAAGCTATGTAAACAGGAAAAAAGTATAGTTGTGAGGTTTTGTCTTTGGGGTTGTGGTATAAGGATACAGATGTAGTAGTGAGTAAATGCGTGGGAGCGAGAAAGCAGGAAGAAGATGGAAAGTGGTGTTAAGAGTGGTAAGGTGAAGTAATTTTATATTAGTTGAGGGAATAGCAGTTGAAGTTGTGCATAGCTAAAAGATGAGAACGTAAGCTCTGGCTGGGCGAATGAAGGCTTTTGTTTTTGGGGTTTGGCAAAAGCGAGTTTTTAAGGGGAGAAGTCAGAGATAGGGGAGGGGGGGTTTGTTAAAAGTTTCTTGTGTTTTTGTAGTGTAATTAGGAATGGGCTGTAAAACAGTTATTAATATGTCTTACAAGCATGAATTAAATAACACCTTGTAGGAATCATGTGGGGCTAGGATATTGAACGTAGGTGCCATCCATAATGGCATGAACTAGGAATCAAAGACAGGCGCTGCGGGATGTGTTGTGGCGGGACCGGCTTTCTGCGATGGGGTCGCGTACAGACCAGAGATAAAAGATACCAAATGCATGGAGAGCTCCCCTGACTGGTTAATAGGGTGATAGACCCGTGATCCATCGAGATGTCTTATTTAAGGGGAACGTGTGGGCGATCTTGATTGTATGGCCCTGAGGTAAGAACCAGATGCCGGATACAGTTCATTATAGCTACCCCCACGGTTTATGGGCCTGGATCCAGGAGAGTAGCACTCTTGTGCGGGATATTGATTTCACGGAGGATGGTGAACAAGGGAGAGGGATATCCGTAGTGATGAGGATTTATTTAATCGGATGTGCTATGTCCGGCAAAGGATGTGATGTACTATGTATGGTAAGTGAATAATTAGGTTGGTTGGTATTCAGGGTGGGGACATTTGGACTTTGAGGCTTAATAGAATGTGTTACAGTTGATTAATTTATGAGAATACTTGCTTGTAAGCATGTCGGGGACTGTTGTTAGTAAATATGTAATGATATGTGCCAGGTACAGTTAATCATATATAGTACTATATAATATTCATGTTGGCTAGCAGTAATGCACGATTTACATAAAAGTGTATTAAAATAATGTAATACTTAAGTTGCATTTAAAGTTTGCACACCATAGAATACAGAAAGTAGTTCAAATTAGAATGCCAGTTTTGGGTGTTGGTGGTGAAGTTAAGTACTTTCTTTCTGAGTTGCCCTAGGGGAAGTTTTCCATTTCCAGTTTACAAGACTGGTGTACTGATTTGTACTACGAGGGCAGGTTCACTTGAGTAAGTTGTTTTTGGTTAGAGAGGCAAGTGGTATTAAGACTCAAATTGTGATAAAGTATATTACGGATGCTACTTGTCCGATAATCATAAAGGGCTGGTTTACTGGTTGGCTTCCGATTCAGGTGAGAGGTAGTAGAATTGTGGTTAGGAGTCAAAATAGGGATTGGCTGAGTGGGCAGAATGCTATACTTTGTGGTTTAGATTTGTGGAGAATGGGTATGATTGCTAAGATAAGGATTGATAGGAGAAGTGCCAACACCCCTCCTAATTTATTGGGAATAGAGCGTAAAATTGCATATGTGAATAGGAAATATCACTCTGGTTTAATGTGTAGAGGAGTGTTTAGGGGGTTGGCTGGGATATAGTTATTTGGGTCGCTTAGAAGGTCAGGTGAGAATACTACTAATGTTATTAAGGCTATAAAGAGGAGGATTCGGCCTAAGATATCTTTGATTGTGTAGTAGGGATGGAAAGTAATTTTGTCGGAGTGGGAGGAAATTCCGCAGGGGTTATTTGATCCTGTCTCGTGTAGGAATAATAGGTTCAGGGTCGTAAAGGCTGTGATAATAAAGGGTAGGATAAAGTGAAGGGTGAAGAATCGTGTAAGAGTAGGGTTCTCAATGGAATACCCACCTCAAACTCATTGGACGAGGTTGGTTCTGATGTATGGAACTGCTGATAGTAGGTTTGTAATTACAGTGGCACCTCAGAATGATATTTGACCTCATGGGAGTACGTAGCCCATGAAGGCTGTTGCTATGGTTATGAGTAGAAGTGCAATGCCAATGTTTCAGGTTTCTATAAGAAGATAGGAGCCATAATAGAGGCCTCGACCTACATGTAGAAAGAGACAGATGAATAATATAGAGGCACAGTTAGCGTGGAGATAGCGAAGGATTCAGCCGTAGTTTATGCCTCGGACGATGTGTGCGACTGAGGAGAAGGCGGAGGAAGTGTCTGGTGAATAGTGTATTGCTAGGAATAAGCCTGTAATAATTTGTAGAATTAGGCAGGTTGCAAGAAGTGAGCCGAAGTTTCATGATATGGAAATGTTGGATGGGGTGGGTAAATCAATAAAGGTGTAGTTAATTATTTTTAAAATCGGGTTAGATTTGCGTGTTGGGATCATTGCTGTTTTTGTAGTTGAAGTACAAGGATGGTTTTTCATATCATTGGTCATGGTTGGAGTCCATGTGAGAACAATGGCATATATTGTATTTTTATTAAGTGTATTATTAGTCATGGGGTTTGTGGGATTTTCTTCTAAACCTTCTCCTATTTATGGAGGGTTAGCATTGATTGTTAGTGGTATGGTTGGTTGTGTAATTATTTTGAATTATGGGGGACTTATATGGGTTTAATGATGTTTTTAATTTATTTGGGAGGCATTATAGTTGTTTTTGGTTATACTACGGCGATGGCTATTGAGGAATACCCTGACGCATGGGGGTCAGGGTTTGAGGTTTTTGGAAGCTTTCTGATAGGGTTGGCGATGGAGGTGGATTTAGTTTTATGAGTTTTAGATTTTGATGGGTTGGTAGTGGTGGTTAATTTTGATAATATAGGGAATTGGGTAGTTTTTGAGGGGGAGAGATCAGGGTTAGTTCGAGGAGATTCTATTGGTGCAGGTGCTTTATATGATTATGGGCATTGATTAGTAGTGGTTACTGGTTGAACGTTCTTTGTTGGTGTATATATTATTATTGACATTACTCATGGTAATAGATTATGTTATTAGGAATAGAGTTAGAATAAGGGGAATAAGGAAAGAGAGGGAGTAAAACTTGATTATACCTTTCTGAGTGGTTGTGATGGTGAAGGTAATAGTGTGGATATGTGAAATTGTTTTGGGCATAGATTTTTCTAGTCAGATTGAGTCCAGTAAGAGGGAAGATAGGTTTTGGCTTATAAGTAGATTTTGGTAGGAGGTCATACGGTGGATTGTAGTGGGATAATAACCTAGTATATTAGAGAATTTAAATACATGTGATGGTATATTTATTTTAAGTTTGTTGGTTATGAGAGTAAGGTCTAGGGCTACTAGGAAGCCCAGAGCGGTTAGGTACAGGGCTGAGAGTTTTAGGTGGAGGGCCATTGTTGACTGGGGGAGTGAGGTAGGAGAGATGTTACAGGTGATGAGAAATCCTGCTAGCATACTGCCGATTGTGAGGCGTTTGATTGGGTTCAATAGGGTGGGGTTATTCTCGTTAATGTTGATTGAAGTTGGGAAGCGAGGTTGTCCTGTTAGGGTTATGAAGATAGTTAGCATGCTGTATGTGCTTGTCAGGGATGTGGCAATGAGAGTAATAGATAGGGCTCAGGCATTGGTATATGATATGTTTGCGGTTTCAATGATAAGGTCTTTGGAGTAGAAGCCTGTGAGGAAAGGTATACCTGTGAGTGCTAGGTTGCCGATGATTAAGGAGGTTGAAGTAAGGGGTATTATTTTAAATAATCCTCCTATTTTTCGAATATCTTGGTGGTGGTTTAGGTTATGGATAATAGATCCAGAACAGATGAATAGTATAGCTTTGAAGAAAGCATGAGTACAGATATGTAGGAATGCTAGATATGGTTGATTGATCCCAATAGTAACTATTATGAGCCCCAGTTGACTTGAGGTGGAAAAGGCTACGATTTTTTGAATATCATTCTGTGTTAGGGCGCAGACTGCTGTAAATATGGTGGTGATGGCTCCTAGGCATAGTGTGAGGCTTTGGATTAATGTATTATTTTCTATTAGAGGGTGGTAGTGGATGAGAAGGAACACCCCGGCGACAACTATTGTGCTGGAGTGGAGTAAAGCTGAGACTGGGGTTGGGCCTTCTATGGCGGAGGGTAGTCAGGGGTGAAGACCAAATTGAGCTGATTTTCCTGTTGCTGCCAGGAGAAGACCTATCAGTGGGAGAAGACTTAGGTTGGAGTTTAGGACGAATATTTGTTGAAAGTCTCATGAGTTATAATGTAGGGTAAATCATATTATGCTTAGGATAAAGCCAATATCGCCGACGCGATTGTATAAGACTGCTTGAATGGCTGCTGTGTTGGCTTCTGTTCGAGCATGCCATCAGCCGATTAGCAGGAATGATATAATTCCCACGCCTTCCCAACCAATGAAAAGTTGGAAGAGGTTATTGGCGGTGATTAAAATTAGTATAGTGGTGAGAAATGTAAGAAGATATTTAAAGAATTGATTAATATTTGGGTCTGAGCTTATATACCATAGTGAGAATTCTATAATAGACCAAGTAATGAACAATGCGATTGGGATGAATATCATAGAAAAGTGGTCTAATTTAAAGCTTAGTGTTAATTCTAATGTTTGGATTGTTATTCAGTGTCAGTTTGAAATAATTGCTTCTTGATCCAGGAAAATGTCTAGGACTGTGGGAAGGAGGCTGATGATAAGAGTATATATTATAGTTGTTTTTACGTAGTGTGGGTATGAGTGCTTTTTATTGGGTTTAATAAAAGTAATAGTAATCGGTAGGATTAGAGTGGTTAGGGTTATTATGGTGATGGAGGTATACATGGTTGTTACTTTTACTTGGAGTTGCACCAATGTTTTTGGTTCCTAAGACCAATGGATAGCTGTAATCCTTTAAAAGTTGGGAAAGCCGTATTTATTAAAAACGGAGGCATGGATTAGCAGTCCTTGCTAGCTTTCTCGGTAAATAAGAAGTGGTAGGCCTCTATGATTAGATTCACAATCTAATGTTTTGGTTAAACTATATTTACAAGAGGTAAAGCCTAGAATAATACTGGGGTTAAGGGACAGGAGGATAATAGGGGAGAGGTACATAAATTGTAGTATGTTTTCTCGTGTAAAGGAAGGTTTTGTGTTAGTAATATGATATGTGAGTATTCCTCGTTGTGTTGTGGTAAATATATAGAGGGAATAGAGGGCTGTGGTCAGTATGTTAAGTCCTGTAAGTGTAATAGTGACATATGATCAGGAGAATGAGGTTATTATTACA
This sequence comes from Macaca fascicularis, assembly GCF_037993035.2. NCBI lineage: Eukaryota > Metazoa > Chordata > Mammalia > Primates > Cercopithecidae > Macaca > Macaca fascicularis. Next base: position 51,673,211 of record NC_088384.1, on the reverse strand, counting down.
AGGAGTTCCCCTACTAGGTTAATACTAGGGGGTAGGGCAATATTGGTAAGGTTTGCTGTAAATCATCAGAAGGTTAAGTGGAAGTAGCGTTTGGAGTCCTCAGGAAAGTAGTATGATACAGCTATGGGTTCACTCATAGTTTGAGTTTGCTAGGCAAAATAGTATGGATGAGGTGAACCCATGGGCAATTATAAGAACAATTGCACCAGTAAAGCTTCAGGGGGTTTGAATGAGGGAGGCTATAATTACCAGGGCTATGTGACTTACTGAGGAGTATGGGATGAGTGGTTTTAGGTCTGTTTGTCGAAGACAGGTTGAGCTTGTTATGATTATGCCTCATAAAGACAGTATGAGGAAGGGGTAGGCTATGTATTCTGTTGTGGGACTAAGGATAGAGGTGAGTCATATTATGCCATAGCCACCTAGTTTCAGGAGTACTGCGGCGAGGACTATTGACGCAGCATTGGGAGCTTCAACATGGGCTTTGGGAAGTCATAAGTGTAAGCCGTATAGGGGTATTTTTACTATGAAGGCTATTATGCATGCTAGTCAGGTAAGACTATAGGATCAGGTAGTTGTTAGTTTTTGAGCTACAAGCATTAGTAATGTGATGTTTAGTGAGCCTAAATTATTATAAGCACAGATTAGCATAATAAGTAGGGGGAGAGAGCCGACTAGCGTATAGAATAGGAAGTATGTGCCTGTGTTAAGGCATTCTGGTTGGCAGCCTCATCAGGTGGTGATAATTAGGGTAGGAATGAGAGTGGTCTCAAATAGAATATGAAATATGATTAGTTCTGTAGCTATAAATGTGAAAATTAAAGAAATTTGTAGGAAGACCATTATAGAGAGGTAAAACTTTTTTCATGGAGGGGATTCATTGTGTAAGTGGTATTGGCTTGCTGTGATTATAAGAGGTAAGAGTCAGGCGGTTAATATTAGGAGGGGTGTTGTTAGTGCGTCAGAAGATAAATAGGTTGAGTGGTTAAGGAGGTTGTTGCTGGTTTGGTTGAAAAATAACAGAGGGATAGTACTGATGATTAGAGTATGCACAGTTAGGTTAATTCAGGGAAAATCATGTTGTCGGTAGTAGTATAATTATGGGGATAACTATTTTTAATATTGAAGTAAATTTAGGTTGTGGATATAGCCTATACCGTATGTGTTGGAGATTGAGATTAGTAGGGCAAGGCCAATCGCTGCTTCGCAAGCAGCAAATACTAGTAGGGCAATGGGTATAATATTAGCTAGGGAGGAATGTAAGTTTGAAGCTGTAAGAGCACTTATAATAAATAGTGATAGCATTATTCCTTCTAGGCATAGTAGGGAGAATATTAAGTGTGAACGATATGTTAGCATGCCTAGGAGTGAGATTATAAATGCTAGTGTGATGCTTATATAGATGAAAGGCATTTGATCACTATGACTATCAAAATCTAATGAGTCGAAATCATTTGTTTTGTTTAAACTACTTACCAATTCGGCTCAATCTAGTCCTTTTTAGTTCATTCATAGGTCAGACTGAGAGTTAGAAGAATAATTAGTATAATTGAAGATTTAAGCATAGTTGGAAGCTCTGTTGTTTGAAGGGCTCGTGGTAGGGGTAGTAGTAGGGCGATTTCCAGGTCAAATAGTAGAAAAGTAATGGCAACTAAGAAAAATTTTATGGAGAAAGGAATACGGGCAGGGTTTAATGGGTCAAAGCCGCATTCGTAAGGATCGGTTTTTTCTGCATAAGAATTCAGTTGAGGTAGTCAGAATATGATGATGATTAGTAGTAGGGTTAGAAGAGTGTTAGTCATTAGGGTCAATGCTAGGTTAATTACTCTTTTTCGAATATTATCGAAACTGGTTGATTGGAAGTCAACTGTACTAGTTATACTAAAAGAATAGGACCCTCATCAGTAGATAGAAACATAGAGGAATAATCAGACGACGTCTACAAAATGTCAGTATCAGGCAGCGGCTTCAAAGCCAAAGTGGTGGTTTGATGTGAAATGATAGAATAGTTGACAGATAAGGCAAGTAATAAGGAATGTAGATCCAGTGATAACGTGAAGTCCGTGAAAGCCTGTAGCAACAAAGAATGTTGAGCCATAGATACCATCGGAAATAGTAAAAGGTGCTTCCAAGTACTCTGAGATTTGTAGTAGGGTGAAGTAAATGCCTAGTAGGATTGAAATGAGTGGAGCTTGAATTGTTTGTTTTCGACTACTCTCTATTAGACTATGATGGGCTCAGGTGATTGTAACCCCTGACGCAAGTAGTACAGAGGTGTTTAAAAGAGGTACTTGTAGTGGATTTAGGGGAGTAATTCCTGTTGGTGGTCAGTGTCCTCCTAGGTGTGGGGTAGGAGCGAGGCTTGAGTGGTAGAATGCTCAGAAGAAACCAGTGAAGAAGAGAATTTCTGAGATGATGAATAGGACCATTCCATAATGAAGGCTTTTTTGGACGGGTGTTGTATGGTGGCCTTGGTAAGTACTTTCTCAGATGATGTCACGTCACCATTGGTATATGGTTAATATATTGGTTAGTAGGCCTAGTATTAATAGAGTGGTGGAATGAAAGTGGAATCATATAATTAAGCCAGATGTTATTAGGAGTGCTGAGAGAGCTCCTGTTAGTGGTCAGGGGCTGGGTTTAACTATGTGGTAGGCATGAGATTGGTGGGTCATTAGGTGTTATCACGTAGATAAAGGCTAACTAATAGTGTGAAAACATAGGATTGGATCAGGGCTACTGCGATTTCTAGGATAGTCAGTAGTACTAGGAGTACGGAGATTAGTGAGGTAGCAGGGAGGTTGATGGCTGATAATGCTAGTGCAGCACTTCCTATTAGGTACATTAGTAAATGGCCAGCTGTGATGTTAGCAGTTAAACGTACAGCTAGTGCCACTGGTTGAATAAGTAGGCTAATTGTTTCAATAATTACTAATGTAGGAATAAGGAGTGTGGGTGTACCTTGTGGCAGAAAATGGGCTAGAGAGCTTTTAGTTTTGAAGCGAAGACCTATAACTACTGTTCCTGCTCATAGGGGAATCGCTACAGCTAGATTTATAGATAGTTGGGTGGTGGGTGTAAATGAGTGAGGTAGAAGTCCTAGAAGGTTAGTTATTGTAATAAAAATAATTAAAGACATCAGCATCAAGGATCAGGTGTGTCCTTTAGTATTATGGGTTGTTACTATTTGTTTTAGAGTGAGTTGGATTAGGTTTTGTTGAATAGTAATTAATCGGTTATTAATAAGGCGCTTGGAGGTTGGAAGTAGTAATGTGGGGAGTAGGCTGATGGGTACTGCAGCAGGCTGGCCTAGGATTGTTGGAGCGGTAAATGGAGTAAATAGATTTTCGTTCATTTTAATTGTGAAGGGTTGTTGTAGGTTTGTGTACTGGGGGTTTTTTGTAAGGGGGTGAATAGTAATTTGTGTTTAGTAGTTTTAATTGTATAATAAGAAATAGTGTGGGGAGTATAGTTATGATAATAGTAAGTCATGTGGATGTATCTAGTTGGGGCATTTCACTGTAGAGAGGAATGTTTCTCTCGATCTTCAACTTAAAAGGTTAATGCTAGAGTAGCTGTACAGTGTATCGGTAAGACTATTTTGTAGAGAGTTGTGGAGTGAGGTGTGTTAGAAGGGGGGGGGTGGTCTATAAGGTAAATACAGGTCCTATTTCAAAAATTTTTAGTGGAATTAATTCTGCGACAATAGGTATAAAGCTATGGTTGGCGCCGCAGATTTCTGAGCATTGTCCGTAATAGACGCCTGGTCGTATAGCGGTGAATGTAGTTTGATTTAAGCATCCAGGAACTGCATCTGTTTTCAGACCTAGGGTAGGAATTGTTCATGAGTGTAGAACGTCCTGAGATGTGATTATCATACGGACGGGGGCTTCAATTGGAAGAACTACTAAATTGTCAACTTCTAGAAGTCAAAGGTCTCCTGGGTTTAAGAACAGCGGGGGGAGTATATAAGAGTTAAAGATCAGTCCCCCATAGTCTGTATATTCGTAGCTTCAGTGTAATTGGTGTCCAATTGATTTGATAGTAAAAGAAGGGTTGTTGATCTCATCTGTTAAGTATAGAATGCGTAAGGATGGAAGAGCAATTAGGATTAAAATGATTGTGGGTAAGATAGTTCAAATGGTTTCTATATCTTGATCGTCTGTGATATTGGTGTTGGTTAGTTTTGTCGTAAGGGTTGAAGATAGGACGTATAATACTAGGAAGCTAATTAAGGATACGATTATAAAAGTGTGGTCATGAAAAGTGATTAATTCTTCTATGATAGGAGATGTGGCGTTTTGTAGGCCTAGTTGAACTGGGTGAGCCATATAAGATATATAGGGTTTAAGCTATGACTTAGCTTTGACAAAGCTATGAAATAGTTTTTCTAATATCTTATTGAAAAAGTTGAACAGGTTGCAGGGTTGGCTTGAAATCAGTTTTAGGAGGTTCGATTCCTTCCTTTTTCGCATAGTTTAATGTAGGCTGGTTCTTCAAATGTGTGATGGGGGGAGGGCAACCATGTAGTCATTCTAAGTTGGTGGAAGGTTGTTCAATTAATAAGACTTTATGCTTTGAGGCAAAGGCTTCTCAGGTTATATAAATTATTAATACTACTGCTACTAGGGAGATGAAGGAGCCTATAGATGATATAATATTTCATGTGGTATAGGCATCGGAGTAGTCAGAATAGCGTCGGGGTATTCCGGATAAGCCAAGGAAATGTTGTGGGAAGAAAGTTAAATTTACACCTACAAATATAATGGTGAAATGAGCTTTAGTATAAGTTTGGTCTAGAGTGTAGCCTGAAAATAAGGGAAATCAATGAATAAAACCTCCTATGGTAGTGAATACAGCTCCTATTGCCAGGACGTAGTGAAAGTGTGCTACAACATAGTATGTGTTGTGTAGTACAATATCTAGTGATGAGTTTGCTAGTACGATACCAGTCAAGCCCCCCATAGTAAAAAGAAAGATAAAGCCCAAGGCTCAAAGTATTGCAGGGGATCATTTGATATTGCCTCCGTGAAGCGTGGCAAGTCAGCTAAAGACCTTAACGCCAATGGGGATTGCAATAATTATAGTGGCGGAAGTAAAGTAGGCTTGTGTGTCTACGTCTATACCCACTGTAAACATATGATGGGCTCATACAATAAAGCCTAAAAACCCAATTGATATTATAGCTCAAACTATACCTATAGCCAAATAGTTCTTTTTTTCCAGAGTTATATGTTACAATATGGGAAATTATTCCAAACCCAGGCAGAATGAGGATATAGACTTCGGGATGGCTGAAGAATCAGAATAGGTGTTGATATAAGATAGGATCCCCTCCTCCAGCAGGATCAAAGAAGGTAGTGTTTAGATTTCGGTCTGTTAGTAGTATAGTAATTCTGGCAGCTAGTACTGGTAGGGAGAGGAGTAGAAGGATGACTGTGATTAATACTGATCAAATAAATAAAGTGGTTTGATATTGAGATATTGCAGGGGGTTTATATTAATGATAGTGGTAATGAAATTGATAGCTCCTAGAATGGAGGAGATGCCTGCTAGGTGAAGTGAGAAGATAGTTAGATCTACAGAAGCTCCTGGGTGGGAGAAATTTCCTGCTAAAGGAGGATAAACTGTTCAGCCTGTTCCAGCACCGGCTTCCACTGTGGCAGATGCCAGTAATAGTAGAAAGGAGGGGGAAAGAAGTCAGAAACTTATATTATTTAGGCGAGGGAATGCTATGTCAGGGGCACCAATCATTAGAAGTACTAATCAATTTCTGAAGCCTCCAATTATGATGGGTATGACTATAAAGAAGATTATGACGAATGCATGGGCTGTAACAATAACATTATAGATATGGTCGTTGCCTAGTAGGTTGCCTGGTTGACCTAATTCAGCTCGAATAAGAAGGCTTAGAGCTGTGCCTATGATTCCAGCTCATGTGCCGAACAGTAGGTAAAGAGTTCCAATATCTTTATGGTTTGTTGAGAATAACGGTACATGAGCATAGGTGGGAAAAAGGAAGGGGAGGCGGGTCAAATGGCTGAGTAAGCATTAGGCTGTAAACCTAAAGACAGAGATTAAGTCCTCTTTTTACCAGCCCCAAGGTGATTTTCATGTTGAATTGCAAATTCAAAGGAGCAGCTAATTTCTGCTGGGGCTTCTCCCGCCTTTTTTCCCCTGCGGCGGGAGAAGTAGATTAAAGCCAGTTGGTTAGGGTATTTAGCTGTTAAGTAAAATTTGGTGGGTTTGAGTCCCATTAATCTAGTAAGGGCTTAGCTTAATTAAAGTAATTGATTTGCATTCAGTTGATGCAGAGTAGAATCTGCAGTCTTTATGTGTCTCAGAAATTAAGCATGGTTTGACTTACTAAGGGCTTTGAAGGCCCTTGGTCTTACTTAACCTAAATTTCTAGAAGATGGCTAAGGTTAGTGGGGAAATTGGTAAGAGGAGGGTGGTGAGGATAATGAGTGAGGGGATGAGAAGTGTGGGTTTTGTGCTTTCGAATTGTTACTTTATTTTTGTATTGTTGGTTGTAGCAAGTAGTGTTATGGAAGTGGTGTAGATTAGGCGTATGTAAAAGTATAGGTTGAGTAGGGTTATGATAATTATAATGGTGGAAATGGTGAAGTTATTGTTTTTTGTGAGTTCTTGGATGGTAATTCGTTTGGGCAGGAAGCCGGTTAGTAGGGGTAAGCCTCCTATACATAGGAGAGCAGATGATATTAATGGTATTAATCAGGTTAGTTTGTTTCAAGCGCGAGATAGTATGAGAGTTGTGGTGCTTGAGTTTAGGTTGAGAGCTAGGAATGCAGTGGTTGTTATAATAATGTATATAGCTAGGTAATAGATTGTGACATTTTGGGTTGTAAATTAGTGTTATTATTATTCAGCCCATGTGAGTAATTGAAGAGTGTGCTATAATTTTACGTAGTTGTGTTTGGTTAAGGCCCCCTCAACTGCCGACTATAATAGATAGAGTTGAGAGGGTTAGGAGAATGCTTGCATTAGTTGAAGGGTATATTTGATATATAATTGAGATGGGGGCTAGTTTTTGTTATGTGAGGAGGAGTGGGCCGGAAATTAAGGATGTCCCTTGAGTGACTTCTGGGACTCAGAAGTGGAAAGGAGCTATCCCTAATTTTATGACTAGGGCTGTTGTTATAATTAAAGATGAAAGTTGGTTGATGTTGCTTGTTATGGTCCAGCATCCAGAGAGCAAGTTGTTGGAGATGACTGCTATTATGAGAATTATAGATGCGGTGGCTTGTATTAGGAAATATTTAGTAGCGGCTTCTGTAGAACGGGGGCTTGTCTTTTTGATTAGGATTGGGGTGAAGGCTAGTATATTTATTTCTAAGCCTGCTCAGGCGAGGAATCAGTGTGAGCTTAGTGACGTAATGAGAGTACCTGTGATTATGGTGGAGTAAATAATAAGTTGGGCTAGTGGATTAATTAGTACGGGAAGGGTATAACCAACATTTTCGGGGTGTGGGCCCGATAGCTTATTTGGCTGACCTTACTTTAGGATGGAGTGTGGTGGGTAGCACAGAGAAATTTGGGTTCTCAGGGGTAGGTTCGATACCTATAATCCTAGAAATAAGAGGGTTAGGGCCTCTGTCATTTACTCTATCAAAGTAACTCTTTTGTCAGACATATTTCTAGGTCTGAGGGGGGATGTTGGAGATTGCAATAGGTGTTGAGATATGTCATATGAGAAGGGCTAGTGTGAGTGGGAGGAAGTTTTTTCATAGTAAGTGTATGAGCTGATCATAACGGAATTGGGGGTATGCTGTTCGGATTCATAAAAATAAAGAGGTTAGGAAAAGTGTTTTGGTGGCAAAGCATGTCGTAAATAGTTCTGGGGAGTGAATAGAGTACAATGTGCCTAGGAAGATTGTGGTTGTTAGAGCATTTATTATAATAATATTTATGTATTCAGCCATAAAGAACAGAGCGAATGGACCTGCGGCATATTCAATGTTAAAGCCCGAGACTAGTTCTGATTTGCCTTCTGTGAGGCCAAAGGGAGCTCGGTTTGTTTCAGCTAATGTGGAAGTGAATCGTATTGTAGTCAGGAGTCATGATGGTAGGAGGAGTCAGAGATACTCTTGTGTTGTGATAAGTATATGAAGATTAAATGAGCTGCTTATCAATAAGATTGACAAGAGAATAATAGCGAGACTAACTTCGTATGAAATTGTTTGGGCGACAGCTCGTAGTGCTCCGATTAGTGCATAGTTTGAGTTTGATGCTCATCCTGATCATAAGATAGAGTAGACGGTTAGGCTAGATGTAGCTAGGATAAATAAAAGTCCCAGGGTAAAGTTAATTAGTGGGTGGGGTATAGGGAGAGGAGTTCATAGGAGAAGAGCAATGGAAAAGGCCAAGGCTGGTGCGGTAATGTAGAGAATGGTAGTAGATGTTGAAGGTTTTAAGGGCTCCTTGGCGAATAATTTTATTGCGTCAGCAAAGGGTTGTAGTAATCCATAAGGGCCAGCAATATTTGGCCCTTTGCGTAATTGTATATAGCCTAATAATTTTTGTTCAATAAGCGTGAGAAATGCCATAGCAGCTAGTACAGATATAACAAGGAGTAGAAGGTTTGTTGTTGATACGGTGTTAAGAAGAGGAGTTGAACCTCTGATTGTAAAGTTTTAAATTTTATGCAATTGCCGGGCTCTGCTATCTTAACAAACCCTGTTTTTGGGTTGAATGGGTGTTATTTTGTTAGATTGAGATTAGGTCATCTATGGAATGAGGGCACTTTATGAAGTGGGCCTTATTTTTCTTGCCCTTTCATACAGGGAGAAATATAGAATAGATAGAAACCGACCTGGATTGCTCCGGTCTGAACTCAGATCACGTAGGACTTTAATCGTTGAACAAACGAACCCTTGATAGCTGCTGCACCATTAGGATGTCCTGATCCAACATCGAGGTCGTAAACCCTATTGTCGATATGGACTCTGGAATGGGATTGTGCTGTTATCCCTAGGGTAACTTGTTCCGTTGGTCAAGTTATTGGATCAATTATAGGTGTTAGTCCGTTTTGGCTTGTGTAGCCTTAGCATAGGTTGTTTAGAGGTTTAGTTATGCTCTGAGGTCACCCCAACCAAAATTTTTAATGCAGGTGTAGTGGTATAAGGGTCGGTAGATTTATGTAGTTTTAATTGCATTAATAAATTAAAGCTCCATAGCGTCTTCTCGTCTTATTGTTTCCTGCCCACCTCTTCACGGGCAGGTCAATTTCACTGGTTGAAAGTAAGAGACAGTTGAACCCTCGTGGTGCCATTCATGGGAGTCCCCATTTAAGGAACAAGTGATTATGCTACCTTTGCACGGTCAGGGTACCGTGGCCGTTAAACGTGTCACTGGGCAGGCAGTGCCTCTAATACTGGTAATGCTAGAGGTGATGTTTTTGGTAAACAGGTGGGGTTGAGTTTGCTGAGTTCCTTTTACTTTATTTTAACCTTTCCTTAAGGCATGCCTGTGTTGGGTTAACAGTATGAGAAGTACTGGCTTGTTTGTATTTATTAGTACTGGGCTGTTAAGTATCGGTGAAGTTTTTTGGTCTGATTTAGGCTTTTGTGGTGGAGAAAATATTCATATTACTTATATTTCTGATGGCTTCAATCTCATTACTTGTTACCAATCTGTTCTGGTCTTGCACGATTTTACTGTTCAACCTAAGCAGGTTGTATGCGTCTAGAAATTTGTCAATTTCTGCTAGGCTTTCCAATTTGTTGGTGTATGATAGCCAGTTATGATCCTTTGAATTTCTGAATTATCAGTTGTAATGTCTTCTTTTTTTATCTGTCGATTTTGTTTGAATCTTGTCTTTTTTCTTAGCCTGGTTAAAAGTTTGTCAATTTTGTTTAGCTTTCCAGAAAACCAACTTTTTGTTTAATCTTTTGTACTTTTTTATTTAAATTTTATTTCTGCTGTGATCTTATTTTCTTCTTTTGGTTTTAGTTTGTCCTTACTAGTTCTTTAAGATATATTGTTTATTTGAAGTTTTTCTTTTGTTTGGATAGTAGGCACTTCTAGCTATAAATCTCTGCCTTTGTACTGCTTTCTGTGTAATGTAAGTTTTGCTGTATTGTGTTTTCATTACCATTTGTTTCATAAAATTTTTCAGTTTCTGTCTTAGTATCTTCATTGACCCACTAGTCATTCATTCAGGAGTGTATTGTTTAACTTCCATGTGATTGTATGCTTTTCAAAATTACTTTTCTTACTGATACCTAGTTTTATTCCTTTGTAGTCAAAGAAGGTGGCCATGGAGACAGCAGCGTGGTTGGAGTGGTAGGAGCCGGCCATCAGCGAGAGCTGCTCCGGGCCTGGCTGCTGAGTGCTAGAGCCTGCGGCCCAGTGACTTCCTTCACTGTGGTTGGTGGTGGCGGTGACAGAGACTGCAGCATGACCAGAGTGGTAGGGCAGGGGCTATCGGGGCTGCACTTTTCGCAGTGTGGGGTGGGTGGGGGGCACTATCCAGGGTGTCATTGCCTGCATGGGGGGTACTAGTTGGTAGCACTGTAGAGGGCTGCACTGCCTACAGTGCAGGGGGTGGGTTATAGGCACTTTCTGGGGCCACAATGCCCACGGAGGAGGACAGGTCAACGCACTATCGGGTATACGCTAGTGGCGGCGTTGGGGGATGGAGGTGGGGTGCGCTATTGAGGGCAGGACTGGCCGTGAAGCGGGGGCGAGTTTGGTGCTATCAGGGGCTGCACTGCTGGCGGCAGTCAGCAGAGTTGGCAGCAACAGTGTGGCATCCAAGGAAGGAGCGGTTCTGCTCTCTCTGGACGCCACACTCCAGAGGGCCACCTACTCTTGCTCATACTGGAGCACGGCAGGCGCACAGTGTTTCCGTGGGAATCCTGAGCGTGGCAGAGCCCCCACACCCACCGTGGCTTCTGGGCCCGTGCACTCTGGGTCTGTGCCTTAGAGGCTGCCAGGAACCCCGGGTATGGAGTAGCAGACACCATGGGGGAAAGGGCCCTGTGCGTGGAGACATCCAGAACAGGAATTGGCACCTGGGTGTGGAGGGCTGGTCTGGGTCTGAATTTTTTTGCTGCTCCTGTTCCCCAAGGATTGCAGCCCCAGTGGACCCAGTGGTTCCTGTGGAGTGGGGAGCTGGGTGCTGTGGTGTCTCCAGCACCCACTCCAGGCCCCAGTTCCTGGCCAGCTTGGGCCAAAAGGAGAGGCTGAACTTTAGAGGGTGGGTGCAACTGCCTTTGCTGAAACTGGCCCCTGCCACCCAGTCCCTGGCATGACAAGTTGAGGCTCTTAATGATACCACCCCTCACATGTTCCTCTAGGCTTTTCTGGCTTTGCCCGCCCAGCTGCTCTGTGCCAGGGGGAGGAGGAGACACCTGGAGCCTGTGACACCACAGCTTGCCTCGCTGAGGGCGGGTGGCAGCGACGGAGACTGCAGCGTGCTGGAACGGTAGGAGAGTGACCACGCTAGGAGGTCAGGCGGCTACAGCCAGGGTTGGGGGTCAGGCTTACAGCAATGGCCGGGCTGCGGCAGTGTTCAGGTGGTAGAAGCCTTGTAGGGAGGGCTGTTGCATAGGCAATGGGCCTGGCTTTGCCCTGCCACTGCCGTGGACCTGGCCCTGTACTGCCCTGCCTTGCCCTGGCCCTGCCCTACTGTTACCTGGACTGTATTGGCCCTGCCTCTTGTCCTGCCCCTGGTCCTGTCATGGCACTGGCCCTGCTAATGGTCATGGTCCTGCTCCTGTTCTGGCCTTGACCTGGCCTTGGACATGTCCTGGCCCAGATTTGTTCTGGCCCTGCCTTGGTCCATCCCTGCCCTGGCCCCACCATGGCCGTGCCTGTTGTGCCCTCTCCTGGCAATGACTTTGCCCTGTCATGGCACAGTGGTGCCATTGACCCGCCTTACACTGCCCTGATTGTGCCCTGGCCCTGCCTGGCACTGGCCTCTCCCTGGACCTGTTCTGACCCTGCCTTGGCCTTTGCCCTGCCCTCACTATGGCCTGGACCTGCTCTGACCCTGCCTTGGCCTTTGCCCTGTCCTCACTATGGCTTGGCCCTGGCCTTGTTCTAGCTTAGCCCAGGCCCTGGCCCTAGCCCTGGTCCTACCGTATCCCTGGCCTTGCCCTTATCCAGACCCTGCCCCTGCCTCTGCCCTGGCCCTGGCCTGGAACCTGGTCCTGTCAAGGACTTGGCCGGACTCTGCCATGGCCCTGGCCCTGCTCTGCCTTGGTCCTGGCCCTGACCCAGACCCTTTCCTGGCTGTGCCCTGGCCATGGCCTTTCCCTAGCCCTGAGTTTGCAGTGGTCTGCCCCTGGTCTTGCCACCACCCTACCCTGCCATGCACTGGATGTGTCATGAGCCTGCCCTGGCCCTACCTTGTCCCTCACCCTAGTCTTCACTAGGCCCTGCTCTGGACCTGGCCCTAGCCCAGACCTGGCCCTGACCCTGGCCCTGGCCTTTGTCCTTCATAGCCCTGGCCCTGAAGTGGACTTGGAGGTGTCCTGGCCCTGGAGTGACCTGGCTCTGCCTTGGCCTGTCCTTGCCCTGCCCCTACCATCACCTTGCCCTGTTCTGCCTTGTCCTAGTACTGACCCGGCTGTGGCATTGCCCTGCCCTACCCTGCCTTGGCTGTGCCCTGGCTCGATTCCGGCCCTGGCCCCGCCCTGTGCATGCCATGACACTACCTCAGCCTTGGCACTAGCCTGGTCCTTTCCTGGCATCAGCCCTGCTCTTTCTATGGACCGCCTTTTGTCGTGTCCTGCGCTGGCCATTCCATGCCCTGCCCTGCCCTGACTCAGCCCTGGCCTTGGCATTGCCCTTGGTCCTGCCATATTTCTTGCCCTGTCCCTATCCTGGCCTTGGCCCTGACCCTAACCTTACTCTGGCCCTGCCCTTGCCCTTACGCAGCCCCTGGCCCCATCATGGACCTGCCCTGGACCTGTCCTGGCCCTGGCCCTGCCCTGCTTCAGACCTTGCCCTGGTTCTCCCCTGGCCCTGACCGTGAAATGCCTGGCCCTACCCTGGCCTTGCACTGCCCTGGCCCTTGCCTTGACTCTGGTCCTGTCACTGGAAAAGCCCCAGCCCTGTTGCTCATCTTCCCATGGCCCAGACCCTGCCTTGGCCCTGCCCTGACACTGTCCTGGACCCTGGCTGTGCCAAGAACGTGCACTGTTGTTGCCCTTGTTTTGCTCCTGTCCCGAACCTGGTCCTGCCCAGGCCATGGCCGTGGCCCTGTCCCTGCCCTGGCTGTTCCCTGGCCCTGCTCAGGTCTTGGCACTGTCCTGGCCCTGCCCTGCCTTGGCCCTATGCTTTTCTGGCCCTGCCTTGCCTGCCCTGGTCCTGCCTTGGCCGTACTCTAGCTTTGACCCTGCGCTGGCCCTACCTTGGCCTTGAGCCTAGCCTTGCCTGGGCACTGTGCTGGACCTGGCCATAGCACAGACCTGGTTGTGGCCCTGGCCCTGCCATGGCCCTGTCTCCGACCCTAGCCCTGCCAGGTATCTGTCTTGGCCCTGCTCTGGTCCTGGCTTTGTCCTTGGTTCTTAGATGACCCTGGCCCTGACCCTGCCCTTGCCCTGGCACTGGCCTTGGACATGTCCGTGGTCCTAACCCCGGCCCTGCCCTGGAGCTGTCACTGTCTTGGCCCTGCCTTGGCCCTGGCCCTGGCCCTGCCACAGCCATAGATCTGCCCTGGTTGGTCATGCCCTGCCTTTACCCAGTGCTACCCTGGTCCTGCTCCACCCTGCCCTGGCTCTGCCCTGCCTTTGGCCCTGCCCTGACCCCACCTTTGCCCTCACACTGGCCCTAGTGCAAACCTGGTCCTTGCTCTGGCCTTGGCCCGGCATTGACCACTACTCCTGACCCTGGTCGTGCCATGGCCCTGGCCCTGCCAATGATCCTGACAGTCGTGGCCCTGGCCCTGTCTTGGCCCTGTCCTGGCCCTGAAGTGGATTTGAAGGTATCCTGTCCCTGGTTTAATCTTGCTCTGCCTTCGCCCGTCCCTCTCCTGGCCCTACCATGGCCCTGCCCCTTCCCTGGCTCTGCCCTGGTCTTGTGCTTACCCTGAGCGAGAACTTGACCATGCTCCAGCCTTGTCCCAGACCTGGCCATGGCCCTGCCCCTGCCCTGGGCCGGCGCTGGCACTGGCATGGACCGTGGACCTAGCTCTTGGCTACTTAAGGCCATACCCTGGCCCAGCCCTCCTCCTGACCCTGTCCTGGCCCTAATTTGCCCTGGCCCTACCCTGGCATGCTATTCTGGCCCCACCCCGACCCTGTCTCTGTCCTGGCTCTAGCTAAGTTGGCCATGGCCGTGTTCCTGACATTGCCCTTTCCTGGTCCTGGCCCTGGCCCTGCCCTGGCCCTTCCCCGGCCCTGGTCTGAACCCCGGCTGTGCAATGGACCTGCCTTGGCCGTGCCTATACCCTGCCTCTGGCCCTACCTCTGCCCTGGCCATACCCTTGCCCTGGCCTGGACTCTGATCCTGGTCCTTGTCCTGCCCCAGCTGTGGCCCTGGCCCTGCCCTGCCTGTACCCTGTTCTATCCTGGGCTGGCCCTGCCGTTGCCTGGTCTTGCTATTGCCCTGCCCTAGCCTGCCTTGCTTGTGCCCTAGATCTGCCCCGGCCTTTGCTCTTGTCTTGGTTCTAGCACTGAGTCCGCCCTGGACCTTCCCTGACCTTGCCTCAGCCCTGGCACTGCCCTGGCCTTACCTTGGCATTTGCCCTACTCTCTGTAATGCCTGGCTCTGGTCCTGCCTTGCTCTGCTCTTTTTCTGTCGTGGCACAGCCCTGGCTCTGGCCCTGGTCCTGCCCATATGCAGGCCTGACCTTGCCACTGCTCTGGCTTTGACCTGGAACTTGGCCATACATTGACCCTGCCTTGACCCTTTCCTGGCCCTGGCCTGGAACCTGGCCCTGCCAAGGACTCTCCCTTGCTCTGTCATGGCCCTGGCGTTTTCCTGGATTTGGATGTGTCCTGTCCCTTATTTGCCCCGGCCCTTCCCTGGCTCTGCCCTTCCACTTCTCTAGGGTAGGGACAGGGTCAGGACCAGGCTAGGGCAGGGTCAGGACCCGGGTAGGACCTTGGTAAGGCCTGAAGATGGGAAGGGCCATGGTAGCGGCAGGGCCAGGGAAGGGTCAGGGCCAGGGATATGGTAAGACTAGGGGCAGAGCCAGCGCTAGGGCTGAGCCAGGGTAGAGCAGGAGAGATTACATTAGGCTATTATTTACAAATTTTGTTGTAGATTTTTAAGGTAACTATAGTAGTAGTAATAACATCTGTACTATGTTGTTTGTACTAGCAATAGTATTTGTAGTAAATAATTACTAAATTTTAACTTATACTTTGTTTGTTTCCGGTAGTGTTCTATGAGTATAATTTTATAAATACGTATATATGTGAGGCATCGATTCTCACAATTACTCTATGTGCTGGGTACTTATGACATCCCCCTTTTCCTAACATAGGAAACAGACCTGAAGAGGTTAAGTACTTGGCCAGATTACTCCCAGCACTTTGGGAGGCCAAGGCAGGTGGGTGGCTCGAGCTCGGGAGATTGGGACCAGCCTGGACAACACTGTGAAACCCCATCTCTACTAAAAATGTACAAAAATAGCTTATTAAAGTTTCTTGTATCATTCTGGTTACAAAACACTGGTCAAATACACAGGGCATGGTTTGGGCAGGGCGGGGTACAAGGTCGGGCCAGGAAGGGGCCAGGGCCAAGGCAGGTCCAGAGCTAGACTTGGAGGTGTCCTGGCCCTGATTTGCCGTGCCCCAACATTGGCCCTGCCCTGCTCTGGCACTTCCTGCCATGCCCTGTCCCTGGCCTGAGCATTGGCCCTGGCCCTGTCCTGCTTCTGGCCCTGTCCTGGAGTTGACCAGGCGTTGCCATGGCCCAGTCCTGCCATCGCCTTGCCCTCTGTCCTGGTGCTGCCATGGCCCTGCCTTGGCCCTAGCTCTGCCTCAACCCTCGACCTGCCCTGACCCTGCTCAGCCCTGGAACTACCCTGACTCTGCCTTGGTGCTGGTCCTCTCCTCTCTATGGCCTGGCTCTGGCCCTGCCTTGTACATGCTCCGCCCTGCATGTCCCAACCTGGGCCCAGCCCTGGTCCTACCATGTTCCTGTCCCTGGCCGTACCCTTGTTCTGGCCCTGACCGTGCCCTGGCCCTCTTCTGGCCCTTCCTTGGTCCTGCTCTGCCCTTCCATGTCCTGGCCATGCCCTAACCCTGCCCTGGCCCTGCATTGGTCCTGCTCATCCCTGATACTGCCTTGACCCCGGCCCTGCCTTCTCCCCGGCCTTGTCCTTGCCCTGCCCTGACCCGACCCTGGGCCTGCCATGTCCATGACATGGCCCTGGACCTGCCTTGCCATTCTCTGTCCTGGTCCTGTATTGTCCCCACCATGCTCTGGTCTAGTCCTTGCCCTGGCCCTGTTGCTAGTCCTGCTACTACTATGGCCCTGCCCTGTTTTTGGCCATGCCCTGTGTTACTGTAGCCCTGCCCTGCGTTGGCCCTGGCCCTACCCTGGCCTTCTCTTATCCTGGCCTGTCCCTATGCTGGCCTTGTCTACCCTGGCCTTTTCTACCCTGGCCTTGCTGTTCCCTGGCCTTGTCCTGCCCTGGCCTTTTCTACCCTGGCCTTGCCATTCCCTGGCCTTGTCCTGCCCTGGCCTTGCCCTTGCTCTGGAACCTCCCTGGTTCTGCCTTCTCCCTGGCCCTGCCCTTGCTCTTGTCCTGTTCCTGGCCCAACTTTGTCCTGGGTCTGGCCCCTGGCCCTGACAATGCCAAGGCCCCACACTGACCATGCCTTGACCCTGGCCCCTCCTTTGGCCCTGCCCTGGCCCTGTGCTATCTTAGTCCTGCCCTGACCCTGAACTCGCCCTGGCCCTACCCTCACCCTACCCTGGCCCTGCGCTACCCTGGCCTTGCCCTGCCATGACCTTGCCTTTGGCATGCCCTGGCTCTGGTTCTGCCCTGGCCCTGCCCTTGCCCCGGACCCTCCCTGGCCATGTTTTTTCCCTGGTCCTTCTCTGGCCTTGCCCTGGCCCTGGCCCCATTTTGGTCCTGCCGTGTTTCTGGCCTGCCCTGTCCATGTCCCAGACCTGGCTCTGGTCCTGGACTTACCTGTCCCTGCCCTGCCATACCCTGACCCATTCCTTGCTCTACACTGAACCTGGCCTGCCTTGGCCCTGTGCTACCCTAGCCCTTCCCTGACCCTCTGCTGGCCCTGGTCCTGCCATGGGCCTGGTCCTGCCATGTCCCTGCCCCGGCCCTGGTTCTGCCCTAGTCTTGTGCTGACCCTGACCCAGACCTTGGCC
Source organism: Macaca fascicularis (assembly GCF_037993035.2). NCBI lineage: Eukaryota > Metazoa > Chordata > Mammalia > Primates > Cercopithecidae > Macaca > Macaca fascicularis. The sequence continues at coordinate 51,655,898 of NC_088384.1, read as the reverse complement.
CGGCCCCAGCCTTGTCCTAGACCTGGCCATGGCTGTGCCCCTGCCCTGGACCGGTGCTGGCACTGGCATGGACCCTGGCCCTTGCCCTGGCCCTTTGCTAGTTAAGGCCATACCCTGGCCCAGCCCTGTTTCTGATGCTGTCTTGGCCCTAATTTGCCCTGGCCCTACCCTGACCCTGCTATTCTGGCCCTAGCCCTGGCCCTGTCCCTGTCCTAGCCCTAGCCCCATTGCTTGTCCTGCCATGGCCCTTGTCTTGACATTGCCCTTTCCTGGTCCTGGCCCTGGCCCTGCCCCAGCCCTGCTCTGGGCCTGGTCTGAACCCTGGCCCTGCAGTGGACCTGCATGTAATTCCGAATAGCTGAGATTACTGGCATATGCCACCGTGCCCGGCTAATTTTGTATTTATAGTAGAGATGGAGTTTCTCCATGTTGGTCAGGCTGGTCTTGAACTCCCACCCTCAGGTGATCCACCTGCCTTGGCATCCCAAAGTGCTGGGATTACAAGTGTGAGCCACCATGCTTGGCTAAAAAATATGTTTTAAAAAATGTATTACAAAAAACAAACTAGCTAGATGTGGTTGCAGGCACCTGTGATCCCAGCTACTCAGGAGGCTGAGGCAGGGAGAATTGCTTGAACCTAGGAGGTGGAGGTTGCAGTGAGCTGAGATCATGCCACTGCACTCTAGACTGGGCAACACAGCGAGACTCCCTCTCAAAAAAGAAAAAAGGAAATAATAAAGTAGTATTCTTACCCTTTTCTACTGACGTTCCCACTGAGCTTATTAGTATTATTGGCTGATGTTTATCCTTCCACTCACATCTACTTACCCATACATTCAAATGCAAAATACACACATGTAGGATGGTTGTGGTTGTATTTTAAAATGAAATTATTTTATGCACATTACTTTGCATCTTGCTTTAAGAAAATATTTTAGCTGTTCCTCAAAGCAGTTGATAGAGATCTAACACATTCTGAGTGCTCAGAAGACAGCTTGTGAAGGCAGCACCACAGCAACAGTTGCTCAGAGGGAACTGATTCAGGAACCTCAATTTAGCAATAGAGCCTAGGGTTTTTCAGCTCAGTGTCTTTAGCCTGTCTCTGCTCGTCATGTAAGTTACGTACTATTCAATCCAGGAGGCGCTATTTACATTGTAGTACATACATAGTCATTGCCTACTGAGTCATACAGATAGAAAAGTCAGTTATAAATTTTATGCCCCCCATTTGCTGCAGCTCTCGGTGAGAAGAATGAGTGCAGCTATAGGAGACTAGTTCCATTGGCATGCCACCTGCCTAATATACACAATTTTGTTAAGATATACAGATAGAATTATTATGCTAATAGCAAATATTTTAGGTAGCTCACTATGTTCCATGTACTCTTCTAAGGGATTCATGTTCGTCCCCAGTTAAACCTGGTTGGGGGAGGTGACTCATGCCAGTAATCCTAGCATTTTAGAAGGCTGAGGCAGGAGGATCACTTGAGCCCAGGAGTTTGAGACCTGCCAGAGCAATATAGTGAGACCCTGTCTCTAAAAAAAGAAAAAAAATTTAAACACTTACTGAGGCATGGTGGTGCATGCCTGTAGTCCCAGCTACAATGGGAGGCTGTGGTAGGAGGGTCACTTGAACTTGGAATATTGGGACTGCAGTGAGTGGTGATCAAGCCTCTCTTCTGCACTCCAGCCTGGGTAACAGAGCGAGACTCCATCTCATAAGTAAAACATTTTGTATAGATTCCCATAGAAATGAGTTAGACATCAGGCATAGAATTATTAGCCACTTCATGTCTGCCTTGAGTGTAAAACATGTAGTAAGGGGCAGCTTTAAACCATCTCAATCAATAGCCTCTAACTTCTCAAGAAGGTTCTTATTTCATTAATTTCTAAGCAAGAGACTACCTGGATTAAGACATTTGGTGGAGGGCTCTGGTCTATTCCATTGGTCTATATCTCTGTTTTGGTACCAGTACCATGCTGTTTTGGTTACTGTAGGCTTGTAGTATAGCTTGAAGTCAGGTAGCATGATGCCTCCAGCTTTGTTCTTTTGACTTAGGATTGTCTTGGCAATGCGGGCTCTTTTTTGGTTCTGTATGAACTTTAAAGCAGTTTTTTCCAATTCTGTGAAGAAAGTCCTTGGTAGCTTGATGGGGATGGCATTGAATCTATAAACTACCTTGGGCAGTATGGCCATTTTCACGATATTGATTCTTCCTATCCATGAGCATGGTATGTTCTTCCATTTGTTTTTCATTCCATTTGTCTTTTATTTCACTGAGCAGTGGTTTGTAGTTCTCCTTGAAGAGGTCCTTTACATCCCTTGTAAGTTGGATTCCTAGGTATTTCATTCTCTTTGAAGCAATTGTGAATGGAAGTTCATTCATGATTTGGCTCTCTGTTTGTCTGTTACTGGTGTACAAGAATGCTTGTGATTTTTGCACATTAATTTTGTATCCTGAGACTTTGCTGAAGTTTCTTATCAGCTTAAGGAGATTTTGGGCTGAGACAATGGGGTTTTCTAAATATACAATCATGTCATCTGCAAACAGGGACAATTTCACTTCTCCTTTTCCTAACTGAATACCCTTGATTTCTTTCTCTTGCCTGATTGCCCTAGCCAGAACTTCCAACACTATGTTGAATAGGAGTGGTGAGAGAGGGCATCCCTGTCTTGTGCCAGTTTTCAAAGGGAATTTTTCCAGTTTTTGCCCATTCAGTATGATATTGGCTATGGGTTTGTCATAAATAGCTCTTATTATTTTGAGATATGTCCCATCAATACTGAGTACTTTTTTAAAATTTTGCTAGTGATACTTTGTCTTTTTAAATAAAACTTAGACTTGGCATAACAAACATTTTGCAATAATACTGTTCTTTATTTGCTTTTTGGTTTTCTTTTTTTTTTTTTTTTTTTTTTGAGACGGAGTCTCGCTCTGTCGCCGGGCTGGAGTGCAGTGGCCGGATCTCAGCTCACTGCAAGCTCCGCCTCCCGGGTTCCCGCCATTCTCCTGCCTCAGCCTCCCGAGTAGCTGGGACCACAGGCGCCCGCCACCTCGCCCGGCTAGTTTTTTGTATTTTTAGTAGAGACAGGGTTTCACCGTATTAGCCAGGATGGTCTCGATCTCCTGACCTCGTGATCCGCCCGTCTCGGCCTCCCAAAGTGCTGGGATTACAGGCTTGAGCCACCGCGCCCGGCCTGCTTTTTGGTTTTCAACTTACAGCAATTTATTGTTAATATTTAGAGAATAAGTAGTAAAATAATTAACTTATTAAAAATGTTCTTCCTATAAAATATTACTGTACACATCCAATAAATTATGTGCAATGGTCTCACAGAGAGAAGATTTTCTAGTCCAATATCCAGGTCTAAGAAGGTTTTACGTATGCTCTACTTACTGCCTAATTCTCTGGAACTATTAAAGAATGAAGCATACAATATATTCTAAACTTCAAACTGCATTATCATCATATTTGTTTTACTTAAACCCTAATAATAAGTTTCACTTTTGACACCTGAAATTATTACAATGGGCTTCCATCATGCCAATCTCAACCTCTCAATATTTCTGGCATTTGCAGTATTTTTCTGAGATATTTAAGAAGAATCATCTGAATAGTATTTTGTTTATCGGAGCCTCAATGAATATATACATAAATTTTTGGTTAATACAGACCCTTAATCTCTAAATACAAGTACTAAAATATGTTTTTATTTTTTTGGCTCAACTTTTATAGTTCAGATAGCCCAGGATTGGAAAGACCTGTTGATGTCTATTACTGTTTTATTCTCTTAGTTCTTGCTTACTTGTTTTTTTGTTTTTTTTTTCCCAAACTGAACCTATGTTCTAAAATTCTGAAATGGATTTTTTCATGCTAGTATGAAGAGGGTTTAATTTGAACTTTTTTTTGCATCTGATCAGGGTATGTAAAAATACACTTAGAGTTTGTACATATAATCTCCAGCTAAAGATAAATATTAATAGTTTTAGTATTATTGTGTTAAATTTTCTGAAAGTATATATATCATCAATGTCTTCTATAAATCCATGATTTTTTATTTCCTCTTGTTTTTATTTCTATCAGCCACAATATATATTAATAAATTAGGCTGTATCTCTAACCTATTATCATATTCTGTTTTCCTTTTCTCCAAATAAATCATTAGTAAGTATATTTTTGCTTACTATTAAAAATGTTGGCCAGGCTCATTGGCTCATGCCTATAATCCCAGCATTTCGGGAGGTCAAGGAGGACAGATCATGAGGTCAGGATTTCGAGTCAAGACCAGCCTGACCAACATGGAGAAACACCGTCTCTACTAAAAATACAAAAATTAGCTGGGCATGGTGGCACTTGCCTGTAATCCCAGCTACTCAGGAGGCTGAGGCAGGAGAATCACTTGAACCCAGGAGGAAGTGGTTGCAGTGAGGCAAGATTGCACCACTGCACTCCAGTCTGGGTGACAGAGCATGACTTCGTCTCACAAAAATAAACAAACAAAAAAGTAAATAGTTTATCAGTTGTCCATTTTTACAATATTTCCCACTTTATATGTTACTAGTATAAGACATGTTTACAAGGATTTTAGAGAATCGTTTTATTTTAATTGTCAATTTGAGCTATTATTTATTGGCTTTTTTTTTCAAGTGGTTATGGATTTTGTATTTGCCCATGTTTAATGAGCCTTACAACACTGGTATCAGAGAACATGAGTTATTTAATTTTTTTTTTTTATTTTTTACATTGACACCTAAAACATGTTTTTCTCATTTATAACATTGAGTTATCAATATATATTATTTTCATTTACTTTATTAATTTTATTACTGATAACTTTACAACTTCTAATTTATACATATTTTATAATATATATACAAAACCTTTCAGTTTTCCCAAAGTAAATATATATTGAATGTATATTAACTATTATACCATTTTCTATTATTAAATAAATGTTTTGGAAACAACTGAATAGTAAACACATTTTCATTCTAAATTATATATCTCAGTGTTACAAATAAACTAAATCAGGGCATTCTTAGAGATAAAGAAAAGTACAGTGTTTACTACTATAGCAAACAAGGAGATATTTAAAAACAACAAAAATATTTAAATTAATTATAATATCAAAATATTTTTAAAAAGTATTTGCTTTAAGCAACAACAGTTGAAGATAAAAAAAATTTGTTACATATGTTATCAGGATGTTGTTGGACCATCTAATAATTGCTGCATTAATTTAAGAGTAGTCATTTTAGTTTTTAACCTTATAAATTGTATTCTTAATGCAAAATTTAGGTAAATATGTTTTCATGGAAATTACCTAGAAATTTTATGACAGATTTTTTTCAAAATAAGATGGAGTTGTTCTTCATTAAATGTATAAACTTTACATGTGTAATTGAAATTAAACCAGAGTTCAGTAAAAATCAGTGACAAATTATTAAAACATCAAGAATATTATTTTTAAAATTTTACTTTAAGATGAAATTAAACTACTGCCATAATTTTTAGAAATTAGTTTCTTATTTATTGTTTCTATAAGCATAGATTTGTTGGACATCAGTTTGTAACATGAATACGTTAAATGTTTCTTTCCACCTCTACAAATTAAAGAGAAAATAATGTAGATAAATTATGCCAATAAAGTTAAATTAATATGCTAGTTGAATTTTAAAGAATATAAGAAGGTGATTAAAATGTAAAATGAGATATATTATGTTAACATAAAAAATATAAGTGCAATGCATGAATACTATAGAATATTGATATACCAAAGTAAACACTAAGAAAGAGAGCTAAATTATTTATAACACTATAAAGTTATATTGGGCTCAAATATACAATGGAAAAATAATACTGTAATCAGTTATTGTGGAATTAAATGTCAGTGAAAACCATTAGATTGTAGCTTAATTTTTCTAGGTCATAATTCAAAACACAACCATTTTTCATATTAAGCCTACATAAATAACACTGTAGTTATTGGTCTGAAAATTATACTGTGTTACTAAATAGGTTTGATATTAGATTACCTACATAGGATGACCGCACAAAACTAATCTACCACAAAAACTCAAGTTGCTATGATTCAGAGAAACTGAAAGGAAAAAGGTACTTTTAAAGTCTTTTTGGCTCATTTTACAAACAAAGGAATAAAAAATCCACAAAAATATTTGATTAACATATATTGTAACTTGTTTGTAAAGATAACCTGATTTCTGCTTTTGTCCCTATTCTGAAAAAAAAAAAAAAAAGACAGGATTTACTTATTACGCTGGTGCTCTCCAGTGAGGCCTCTTTTGTAAAAGTTTTACAACTTTTGGTCCTGATTTCCTCCCCTCAAAAAAAGAAAGCAATGGGGCTAAACCTCCATTGCATGGAAATCCACACAAGAATGGCTAATCTAGTGAAAGTACCAGCCTGTGGCTCAGTATCTACCCTCTAATAATATTATTTAATTATTACTCCTATGTGAACAAGGCTAGTCCTTAATTTTTCTTCCACAAGAAAGCCTCAATGGAGAACATTAGCATAGGATGCAGCCATTCAGAGAAAGCAGACCATACAGTCTCTACGGATACAGAGAGATTACAAAGGTGTCCTGTTTGTGCTGTTACAACAAAATATCTGAGACCGGATAATTTATAAAAAGCAGAAATTAGTTTTCTTACAGTTCTGGAGGCTGCAAAGGTCAAAGTCAAGGCACTGGCATGTTTGGTTGTCTGGTCAGGGCTGCTGTCTGATCCCAAGATGCTTGGTTGGTGCGTTCTTTGTAGGGAAAGGGTACTGTGTCCCCACAAAGCAGAGATAGAAGGACAAGAAAGCCGAGTGCAGAGTGAAGCCTCTTTCATAAGAACCTTCCCATTCACAAGGGTGAAGCGCCCAAGACTGAATTAAAAAATAAGGAGCATATTGAAGTTCAATTTAAAAATTATTTAAAAACATAGCGTTAAGTGTGAGTAAACATGCCTATTCCTGTACCAATAATAGAAAACCTAAGGCTTCATGCTTACAGAAATTCATCAGATGAGGCCGTGATCCTAGATAAGAAAGATGAAGCTTAAAAATAAATAAATAAATGCCACCAAAAGGCCAAACGTATGTTTACAACTACCACAGAGAGAGTACAATGGGGTATTTTTTGTTTGTGTGTGTGTGTGTGTGTGTGTGTGTGTGTGTGTGTGTGTATGTGTATGTGTATGTATTTTCTTACTGTCTAGTTCCTTGCTTTAAAAGTTTGGGTAGGGACAAGAGGGGAAAAAAAAGAAAAAAAAGAAACTCAACTAAACGTTTGGGGCAAAACCCTATGTTTAAGCAAACTTAGCAATTTACACTCACATTATATCTTTGGTTCAGCAGCTTCAACCTAGAATGTGTGTATGAACTGATAATATCTCTGGTTCACCTAGTAGAATTGAAACAAAAATAAACGTAGAATATAGAGACAATGTCTCGTATCATTTCAAAAATTCATTTTTTTTTTAGGATCCATTGCTAGAGAATTACTGTGTTTCTTTTGAAGATGTCATAACATTTTGCTTTTTCATAGTTCTAGTATTATTACACTGATTTCTTCACACCTGAAGAAGCAGTCACTTCTTATTTTTCAATTTACTTTCATTGGGGCAGGACTTTTTCTTTCAGGCTGTGACTAGGATGTATGTTGATGGAGGTCATTTGGCTTCGCCTCTGGGGTGCTTCAGTGGCGAATATTCAGTGTGGTTTTCTTGATGATAAATAGCCTTAGGGCCACGGCATTCTCAAATGCCAGTTGTAGTAGTCGTGTACTGGGCAGGTGAGTGGGCTCACAGCCTCCTGTGTAGCTGGGATGATGTGGGTGATGGTAGTAGCAGAGAGCAGAGGTAGTAAGAAGCTTGTCTTTTTCCCAGGCACTGTGCACTTCTGTCAACAGATGTGATAGACTGTGTAGGCTGACTCCCAGGCCTGTAGGTAGTACTTGCAGGTGACAGCCAACTGCAGCAGTGACAGTGAGTTTATGCTTGACCTTTGTTAACCAGGTGGGGTACTTGGGTGTCCCAGGTGATAGGTTGACCCATGGAATACTCAGTGGTTCAGGGGTCCTATGCTCGGCCTCTGAGGTGTAGGGCAAGGGTGGGAATCAATGAAGCTGGCAGGGCTAAGCCAGACAAGCCTGCACTTGGAACCTGCGATAGCAGAAGCAAGTGCCAACCCAGAGGAGTGTGAGGCTCCACAGGCAAGTGAGCAAGAGTTGGACCCATTTGACTCTCACACTCTGGAGCAAGTGAAGCTCCCTTCCACAGCACAACCGCAAAGTTCATGTCAAACCTCACTCAGTTAGCACGGATAATATTGCTCTATAGATAAATAAATCATCCCAAGTCAGAACACAGGAAAAGCTTATCCTCAGTAAATAAGACTGCCAACACAATCAACAGCCAAATTATTCACAGCAACACATTTCAAATTAAAGTAGTTTAGACAGATTTAAAAATAAATTTATATGCATACATAAAAAATCCATTAAGGGGGCCACATTCTGAAAAAAAGCATTGTAACATTTAGAAATAAGAAAAATAGAACTTAAATAACATAATTTTATATCCGTATATATTTATGTTGAGTAGATTAGCCATTGAGATTAAAATGAAATGGCTATATAAAGTAGAAAGTTAGGTTAATCTATAGCTAATTAGTAAAAAGAAAGATATGAAGAAGTCATTCATAATAAAGCACCAAGTGATTAAACAGCTGCAATATATAAAACAGAGGTAATTCAAAATAGAATCCAAAATGATACAGGTCAACATGTTTCAGATTTCCCAGAAAATGATATCGCTTTGGGGACACAATATTCAAACGAACAAAGTTAGACCATTTTCTGGAATTGCAAATGGGCAGAAATGCTCAAATTCAGGGAGCATAAGAAAGATAATTCACTCAGAGATTTTACAGCACCCCAGCAAATGCAAATTAGTACATCTGTAGATAAAACATATCTAAAATGTAGATTTCTCAGCCTCTGTTTCAGTCATGGGTGTTTATGTGATTAGATATCAGTTTAATTCGACATAAGCACATCTGATGTGGTCAATTTTCAGAGTATCTGCAAATTAAAGAAAAGCTGCTTGCTCATGAGTTCTTCTTTGCTCCCTTTCTATGGTTTGCAATGTGATTGCGGCAGTGAGCACTTTTCACCTTGAATGCAGAAATTAGAGTAAAAATGAGATCAATGTCCTAGGGGGTAACAAAGCCACAAGAAAATGGGGACGAAGGTCCCTGCATAACCAAATAGAACAGAGCTTTCCTATTAGCCTGGGTGAGCATGGAAAGAGATTACCACACATAAGCCAAAACCGTGAGATCTTTTTGTAATAACATCTTGGTATTTACTATCATACAGATATTTAGGTACTCATATTGTTTCATCATTTGAGGAGAAAACAATAGCGAAAGGGAGAGAAAGAGAGAGAGGGTAATGAGTGGGTAAAGTCATAGGAGAGGGGAGAGACAGAAGTTTAGACTTTGTAAAATTGTCTCATGAAATTGTTTTATTTATAATAAAAAATAAAGTGAGAGAATATCAGCTTAGGGAATCCAAATACATTGCAGCTATGTGAAATTTATAAGTTACTCCCAGAAAGCTTAAAGACTAAAAACATTAAAATTAAAGGTTGGAAAAATACACAACCAACAAGCAAAATTACTACTAGCCAAAAAAAATTGTGAAAATGATATGAACAAAAATTGGCTGAAACAAGCAAACCTAAATGGCTAGCAAACATAAAAAGTGTCAAATTTGCTTGTAGTTATTGAGAAATAAAATTGACATATATGTATATGTATATTATATATATATGCATAAATGTATATATTATAGATGTATATATCAACGTTTAATAATTAAACTAGTAGAAATCTTAAGGAGAGAAAGCCTTGGCAAATAAACATTTATAGTACATATTGTTACAAACATTATAGAAAGAAATCTGCCAGTGTCTATTTAAATAAAAGTCTATAAACATACTAACCCAACAACTCCACTATTAAAGCTCATCTGTGTAGAAATATCCATATAGCAAAATAATAAATGTGTCTCATTAAAAAACAGGATTCAGGTACATAAGTTGCTAGGGCTGCCATAACAAAGTATCACAGACTGAGTGGCTTAAAGAATGGCCTCTTAGCCGATAGTGGTGTCTCACGCCTGTAATCCCAGCACTTTGGGAGGCCAAGGTGGGCAGATCATGAGGTCAGGAGGTCAAGACCATGGTGGCCAACATGTTGAAACTCCATCTCTACTAAAAATACAGAAAAACTAGCTGGGCGTGGTGGCATGTGCCTGTAGTCCTAGCTACTCGGGGAGGCTGAGGCAGGAGAATTTCCTGAACCTGGGAGGCAGGGCTGCAGTGAGCCAAGATCGCGCCACTGCACTCCAGCCTGGTGACAGAGCAAGACAACATCTCAAAATAAAATAATAATAAATAATTAAAAAGTGACTAAAAAATAAAAAAGAATGACCTTTTACTTTCTCACAGTTCAGGAGGCTACAAGTCCAAGATCAAGATGTCAGCAGAGCTGGTTTCTTTTTGAGACTTCTGTCCTTGGCTGGTAGATGGCTCTCATTTTACATGGTCTGCCCTGTGTACACAACTGTGTCCTAACCTTTTGTTTGTATGAGGACACCAGTCATTAAATTAGAACTCACTCGAATGACTTCATTTAACTTAATTACTCTTTGAAAAGCTCTTTCTCCAACTACAGTCACATCTTGAGGTAGTGAGGGTAAAAACTCCAACACATAAACTTTGAGGGGACATAATTTAACGCATAATATGGATGGCTATTCTAATGTATTTTTAGTAATAAAGCAGAAAAATTCTGAATTACCATTAATAGAGAAATCATTATGTAATATTGTAAGTCATCTATAATACAATAATTATACAAATTTAAAATATGATTTTATTATATTAATGTGTATGGATATTCATAATATGTTATGCTATGGTTTGGATATTTTTGCCCTCCAAATCTTATGTTGGAATGGAATATCCAGTTTTGGAGGTGGCTTGATGCGAGGTGATTGGATCATGGGGCAGTTTCTCATGGTTTAACACCATCCCCCTTGGTGTTGTCAGGGAGAAAGTGAGTTCTTGTGAGATCTGGTGGTTTGAAATTGTGTGGCACCTCCTCCCTCTCTTCCTTGTTCTGACTCTCACTATGTGACGTGCTGGCTTTCCCATTTCCCTCTCCCATCATTAGAGGACTTTTCCAGAAGTAGATGCTGACACTGTGCTTCCTGTTTAGCCTGCAGAGCTTTGAGCCAATTAAGCCTCTTTTTCTTCTTTTTTAATAAATTGGCCAGTCTCAAGTTTTTCTTTACAGCAATTCAAAATTGGCCTAATATACCTGGTCAGGAGTAGAATGTAATGATGTTATTTTCCTAGAAGGGGACATTTTTCCATTTTGCTTGCTAGAACTTAATTTGATTATTTCTTCTTTTTTTTTTTTTTTGGCTATTGAGTTAAGTTCCTTTTATATTTTGGGTATTACCTCCTTCTTAGATGCATATTTTGCAAATGCTTTTCTAGAAGGGGAATCTGTGGATTGTCTATTATGTCAATTGATCTTTTTGATGTACAGAAGCTTCTCAGTTTGATGCAATCTCCTTTATCTATTTTTTTTTTATTTGGTTGCCTGTGCTTTTGGGGACATAGTGAAAGAAAAAAGTCATTACTTGGTCTAGTGTCGTAAAGCTTTTTTCCCTATGTTTTCATCTAGCAGTTTTACTGTTTCAGGTTCTACATTTAAGTTTTTATTCCTGTTTGACTTAATTTTTGTGTATAGAGTAAGATAAGGGTACACTTTTAATCCTCTGCATGTAGACATTCAGTTTTTCCAACACCATTTATTGAAGAGACTATGTTTTTCCTATTGTGTGCTCTTGCCTTTGTTTGAGGAAAATTACTTTACCTTAAATGCATGGATTTATTTCTGGGTTGTCTATCCTGTTCCATTGACTGATATGTCGGTTTTTATGCCAGTATCATGCTATTTTGATTACTATAGTTTTGTAACATATTTTAAAATCATTTATTGTAATGCCTCTAGCTTTGCTTTATAAAGAGTTGAAATTATCACAGGATTTAGTTATTGAAGATCAAAGAACTGTGATGAAATTGACAATGGCATATAGTTATACTGTGGTATAAATGTATCTAACAAGACATGAAGAAACAAAGCATAGTGCATGTCTTCTTGGAAATAAGGTCCTGTAGTGGGAGGAAAGAAAATGAAAACAACATCGAAGGCAAGATTGAACTACTCATGGTCAGTATCTTATTCAAAATTCGCCAATTAGGTAAATGTTTATATATCAACTATTACATCATGAGTGAGGACAAAGTAGAAGCCAGGATTCTCAGGCAGTGGAGATTCTGCCAAAAAGTAAGGTAACATCAGGAGTAGAAAAGAGGTAATCACTTTCATCAACATTTACTTATGAAAGATCATGAATCAAGAGTCATTTATGAGATTTATGTACATGTGAACATATCTGCATTATTGAAGAATAGCACATTTTAAAATATAGTAGTATCAAATATTTGAATACTCAATTGAATACATTCTTCTTGTTGATTTTACATATATATTCTATATTTTGGATCAATATTTTCTGTCACTTTAGATATAGTCATAGAAAGCTACAATCTTTGGAAATATAGAGCAATCAATATCATTCTGTGCTAACAAAACAGTTATGAAAAAGCTTAAGGACATTTTGAAATGATAATAAACTAAAAAGTAATGCTACAAGAAAATAAAAGCATCGCGTATTGGGCAAAATTACTGACTTTCACTAGTTTATTTCAGGTTCTTTTATCTACTACAATTCAGGGTAGTATAATTTTAATGCTTAACAAATCATCTATATTAATATCAAGAAAATAAAGTTAAGCAACCATGTTAAATTTTTTCTGCATTTTTTTTAAAATTTGTAAGATGTTATTTTTCAATACACCAACCATTTTCTGTTGATTCCAGTAGTGGTAACTTGAGGCATATTATTATATTAGCAGACTAACAAAATAGTTATATTGAAGTTCCAAGATACATGCTTTTTTTTTCTTAATCTGCTACTAGCTAAATCTATGAATTTTGAAAACGTACAAAATATCCTTGTTTAGATGATGTTTGATGAATTATTAATTTGTCCTCCTTCTTCTTTTTGTATGTACATATCAATTTGAAAATGCCAATTCTCAATATCTCAGGATTCTTGTAAATTAGAACTCATCATGTGAGAAGTAAGCAAAGGTCTCTTGGAAACCTTTGAGAACATTATGTTTTCCTTGATAAAAGTGGTTGGCAAAGCTTCTTTCCTGATATTGCCTAGACTTTAAAGACTGAAGTGATGACAGACATCTTATTACAAGGAGAAAAAGGCTAAGAATGTTTCAGAGAAAATGGCTTTGCTCTAGTCATTTTATTATGTGACACAAATGAATTTCCTTTAAATTTGCTTTTCGGCCATCTGTTGGGATTTTCCATTACTTATAATCAAAGCCATTTCTGATTTACATATAAAGTTTCATTTTTCATTTGAAGCACATATAGGAAGTACAATAAAAGAGAAGAAATATTTTTAAGATTTAGCATAATATAAATTATGGTATATGGGTTTTATTGTCTCAGTTATTCATATTAAACTGATTTTCATGAATTTCTAAAAAAGGTGTTTATAACAAAACAAACCATTGCATGTTTCCTACAGCTATTACTGAATAAATGCTCAAGAAAAGATAAATCCTGGAATCTAAATCTTCTAGGCATGGCAACAAAAAATTTTGAAAGATACATAAAAGATATGTTTTTTAGCATGTATCTACAATTCCTTTAATTTTCTTATTATAGAATAGCATTGTGTGTCCAAAATGTGTTCTTCATCTTGAAGGATCTTTCTTGAAACAAAAACAGAAACTGAACAATACTAAGCCAAGCAAGTTACAACTTATTGATTACTCTTCATCCTCCCTATCAATCGATTAAAAATGTATTTTTCTCTACCATTTCTTTTCTTCTATTTAAAATTTTTGCATTCTAGGAGACAGAATATAGATACATACCCTGATGATGGGTAGAAAATTAGGAATATAGCTACATAGATATTATAAAGTGTCACTTAACACTACCAGTTCTTATTATAGTTCAAACAGGGTTTCACACTCATATTTTTTCTATGTTCTTTCTCAATATCAATATATTATTAAGTTGGTCATTTTAAAAAAATACCTATTGGATAGATACATTTTCTAGCTATTTGAATGACTTAAGATGTAAATATCATGTTAAGAAACATTTATAGGTGTTTAATGTATGTCTTGAGCTGTACAAATCATCATCTTATTTCACAAAACCTCTATGTAAGAACATTTGCTATACTAATTTTTTCAATGAGTAATTGAGGCACAAATAGCATAATAATTTATTTAAGTTCACACAATAATAATTGGCACAGAAAAGACTTGAACTCAGATAATCTCACTTCAGAAACTAATTTTATCCAATAAAGTTTTACTGTTTCTTTTTTTTTTTAATGTTAAAGTCTAAAGCAAATACCCTTTTTAATGCTGACATTCTTGCTTAGAAATAAAAAATTATTTGAAGTTTTTCTGGTCAACAAAATAAAGTATTTCTATACTTCTGCTTTTATTTTTTGGCAGGGCATTTTTAGAGTTTTCTGTCATTATAACACATGAACAATATGTTGTAAATAAGATATCATTTTAATATAACACACATTGTTTTACATTTTAATAACAATTATGTTACGTAGATCAGTAAAGGAAAACATACTTTTTTTTTTCTGAGACAAAGTCTTGCTCTATTGCCTAGACTGGAGTGCAGTGATGTTATGGTTGACTGCAGCCTAGACTTTCTGGGCTCAAGCAATCCTCCTACTTCAGCCTCCTGAGTAGCTGGGACTACAGGCGTGTGCCACCACATCTGGCTAATTTTTTGTTATTTTATTTTAATTTTTCTAAAAACAGGGTCTTCTTATGTTGCCCAAGCTGGTCTTCAACTACTGGGCTCAAGGGATCCTCCCAACTTGGCCGCCATAAGTGTTGCAATTACAAGCATGAGCCACCGTGCCTGGCCCTAAAAAATACTTTTAAAGTTTTTATGAAACTTAATTTCAGGCTACAACTGAAATCTCAAACTTAGTGTGTAAAGTTGATCATATTTTCTGAAAAGTATTTTAGTTTATATTGGCTTTATAAGCAAATATACAAGTTACTTTGTCTAATATTCTTTATAAAAAATGCACTAATGTAATGAGATTAAAATATAATAAACATTAAATAACAATAAATTAGTACATAGAAAAGAGTCAAATGACAGTGTATAAAACTTATTTATGCCAAAGAGAAGCTGGAAAAACTGAAATTAATGTCTATTTTTAATTAGAAATTGTTTTAAAAAATTGAAAGTTACCTAATTTTAAAATTACTTTTGGAATGCAAATACATATAATTTATAATCCATATAAATTAATGATTTATTTCAATATTTTTAAAATGGAGCCTTCTATACCAATGGAAAAGAAAAAAACAGATGTTTTAAGTATATCTTTTCATAGTTGTCTCCAACATGATTATTGATTAGCTATAATTTTTCAATGACTAAAATGAAGATTTATCTGTATGTATGAATGTTCCATTTCCTTTTCATAGCCTGTTAGAACATGAGTGTTCAAATGTTGACATAGTATTTTATACTTTTTATACTCTTAATCATAATGTCAACCAAAGTTTTGTAAACTGAATATCTGTGATTTGAACTGTGGGGACCTTTATATAGTAGAAGGATCTTTAGGAGTAAGTGATTGATTGTTTTTGGCTGTCCCAGTAGCCAGCTAAAACCATTATACTTTTGACCACCATTCTCAGTTTTCCTAAGGTGTTCTACCAAAGCAAAACCAAAATCAGAATAAATTTATAATAGAATTACTTCTGAAATAAAATAAGTTTAAAATGTACAGAAAAACAATAGTACAGTAGCCCTCCTTATCCCAGTTTCACTTTCCACAGTTTTCAATCACCAGTCGTCAACTGCAGTTTGAAATTATTCAATGGAAATTTCCAAGAATAAACAATTTCTAAGTTGTGAATTGCACATAGTTCTGAATAGCACGATGAGATTTTTATCCCATCCCAGGTGGAACTGAATGTGAATCATCCCTTTGTCCCACAAATGCATGCTGTCTGCGCTTCCTGTAGGTGAATCACTAAGGAGCTAGCTGGGTTATCAGATCAACTGTTGGTATCACAGTGCTTGTGTTCAAGTCACCCTTATTGTATTTCATAAGTGCAAGAGCAGTGATGTGCAGCAATTTGGATATGTCAAAGAGAAGTTGTAAAGTGCTTCCTTAAAGTGAAAAGGTCAAAATTCTCAATAGGGAAAGAAAAACATATATACACTGAGGTTGCTAAGATCTATAGTACAATAGAAAATGTTAAGAGAGGCCGGGCATGGTGGCTCACACCCACTTACTCCCAGCACTTTGGGAGGCCAAGGCGGGCAGATCATGAGGTCAGGAGATCGAGACCATCCTGGCTAACATGGTGAAACCACATCTCCACTAAAAGGACAAAAAATTAGCCATGCGTGTTGGCACCCACCTATAGTCCCAGGTACTCAAGAGACTGAGGCAGGAGATTCACCTGAACCCAGGAGGTGAAGGTTGCAGTGAGCCAAGATCACACCACTGCACTCCAGCCTGGGTGACAGAGCAAGATTCCATTTCAAAAAAGAAAGAAAGAAAAAAAAAGAAATGTTAAGAGAGAGGGACCATATTCACATAACTTTTATTGGAGTATATTGTTATAATTGGTAAATTTTATATTAAATAATGTTGTTAATCTCTTTCTGTGCCTAATCTATAAACTTTATCATAGGCATGTATAAGAAAAATCATAGTACAGGTATATATAGCTTTCAGTACTATCCATGGTTTCAGAAATCCACAGAGGGTCTTGGAACATATTCTCCATGGATAAGTGGGGACTACTACTGTCCTGAAATCTTAGAACATATAATCTATTAATAAAAACAAAAACTGGTTACTGGTGACATAGGGTATATTTTTGGAAAGCAGATATTTACTACATGATTAAAAAGTATGGAAGTTCTTCATATAAAGATACTATATTTCCCTCTTCACATATAGGAGCAGGTTTAGAAACTATAATACATCACATTATATATCATACTTTCTGTGTATTTGGAGGGGAAGGAAGGAAGTATCTAAATAGTTGCATCACTTCGGATATATTTGCAATAATTGTCATTTAAAATGCTTAAATTATTTAATGTTTATAAAACTACAATATGAAACGTTCAGCCAAATCTAATATTGTTAATATAAAGACAGAAAAAATATATACACAGACAGACTGCACAGTCCTTGTAAACTGTAAATCTAAATTTGTGTCTTAATGATGGCCCTGAGTGTAACATACTTTTTGTGGTTGAAAAATGATGTATTCCTAACATATCCTTGCTACATAAACGATTAATCTAGGAAGAAATAAAGGAATAGAGAGGATTCTTACTAATACAATTTCTCTTGACCTACCTGTGACAAAGACTCTTTCCTTTGAGTAAACCTTTAGTCAGGTATTTGAGTCCTTCTTGACTAGTCCTGACCTCAGACTTTTCTCTGTCCTTGTAGAACCCAGTTTGAACAAGAATCTTGCTAAGTCAGTGAAGGAGTTGAAAAGATTCCACCACAAAATATACTACTCTGGCATATTGACTATTTTCAATAAAAACAAAGCCTCCCCCAAAAAAACAAAACCAAAAAAAACACAAACAAACAAACAAAAAAGCAAACGAAAAAACCCTAGGCAGGTTCAAGATCACTCTTACTTTAACTGTTTTTTTTAAAAAACGAGATGAAATTACCATGTGTAATACATATTCTCTATACCAAAAGTAGTAGCGTTGTTGCCATTAATGGTTGGAAGGTAAAGCTGAGGAAAATCTGCACAAATAAATCTTGTTAAACTAACCTTTTTCTTCCTAGTCACTTCTCTAACCAATAAATTACTGTAACCCAAGCCCCTTTGACTCACCACATTTCACAACCACTCATGTTTAATTCAATAAATAACGAGTTGGACTCTTAACCGCCTCTTTGGGTCTTCATTTCCTCATAAAGGCTTTTATGCTGAGTAAAATATACACAGTTGACCCTTGAATAATGCGGATATTAGGGGCGTTGACCCTCCACACCGTTCAGAATACATGCATAACTTTTGATTCCCCCCAAAATTAACTACTAATAGCCTACTGCTGACTGGAAACCTTACTGATAACATAAATAGTCAATTAACACATACACACATACTTCATACATTGTATGCATTATATACTGTGTATATAATCAAGTGGCCAGTGGTAAAGAAAGTTGGTCATACTAACGAACGACATTTTAGATTAAAAATGACTTTTATGTAACCCAATTATTCTTACCCTATGCTCACAAAGTTGAGTTTAAGGTAGTTCGATGCAGATGGTCACTCCATTCCAAAGCCTGGGTCCAGATACCCTGTTTCCAGGAGGAGCCAGCTTTCTTCAGAAGGTGGCAAGAGCATTGCAAAGTACTGAGGAAAACTTTTTTTGCAGTATCTTTTTTCATCATTCCATATTTTGCTCTTTATAATTGCAACTTCTCTCCTTATACATGTCTCTTTTGAGACTTCTCACTTCTCTAAGGTGCTATTTTCCCTCCTCATCTATTTTTTTATATGTAGCATGTCCCTCCTTATTGTGCTGAAAAGGCTTCAGACTTGCTGTTCTTGCCAGGAAACATTTCTGCAGTGCGTATGGGAGTGGAACGACTTACAGATTGTCAGGGCAAGTCCTTACATTTGTTTTATGCTTAGGACACAACACAGAAGATAATTTTCTAAGTTAAAGATTGTATGATTTTGTCTTGACTTCAGAAACTGGTCATACTTTTTACTTTAGTTTCTAAGAACCTCAGAGCTGAGCTTGAAACAACTTGAATAATTCCATGAGACATTTGTTATTTAACCTTTTTAAAAAATACTTCTCTAATTTAAATCATTTTATTATTGCTCTAAATTTGCCAGGTTCATTTTAGAGTTTTATAAACTGTTTTAAAACTAGTTTATGGCCAGGAGCAGTGGCTCACGCCTGTAATCCCAGCACTTTGGGAGGCCGAGGTGGGAGGATCACGAGATCAGATCAAGACCATCCTGGCTAACACAGTGAAACCCTGTCTCTACTAAAAATTACAAACAATTAGCAGGGCGTGGTGGCGGGCGCCTGTGGTCCCAGCAACTCAGGAGGCTGAGGCAGGAGAATGGTGTGAACACCAGAGGCAGAGCTTGCAGTGAGCCGAGATGCGCCACTGCACTCCAGCCTGGGCAAGATCCAGACTCCATCTCAATAAATAAATAAATAAATAAATAAATAAATAAATAAATAAATAAACTAGTTTACATTAAGTTGGAATAAAGTTAACCAAATTAATACAAACATGTTTTATTGCACTTCTCTTTATTCACAGATATGGCCTTTTTTTCTTTTATTTACTAATGAAATGTTTGTGACAACCCAGGTGAAACAAGTCTATTGGTACCATTTAATAAACAGCCTGTGCTCACTTTGTGTCTTGGTTTCACATTTTGGTAATCCTCACAATTTTTTAAATATTTCATTATTATTATATTTGTTATGGTGATCTTTGATCAGTGATCATTAATGTTATGGGAGGCGGAGTTTGCAGTGAGCAGAGATCACTCCATTGCACTCCAACCTGGGCAACAGAGTGAGACTCCATCTCAAAAAAAAAAAAAAAGAAAGTTTTTATATGTAGGGTACAAAATAATATCTGACCAGGTCATGGGTGGGACTCCCGGGGACCTCGCTGCTAACTCTTGTTGCTTTGGCGGAGTGGGGTGGGGGGAAGGGAGGATCGTTAGTGCTGCCACCTGGAGTGAGAGCCACCCCTTGGTTTCTGAGGGCACCATCAAGGGACACAGGACCCAGGAAGCCCAGGATGGTTAGTGCAACTAGGGATGAGGGCCAGGGAGAAGCAGGTGCTCTGGAGTGGCCGGGAAAAGTCCAGACACAGAGGCTTAGGAGCTTCCTGTTAAGTGTGTGGGTTCCGCTCTGTCTCCGCCAGGCACTCTGACTAGGGATGGATGATCCCTCTCTTCAGGCGCTCCGTGGTGCTCTTGCTGCCAGCAAAGGTGGTCCGGATCCCTTTGCCCATCTCCCCTGTGACCGACAGCAGTTCCGTGTGGGTGCTCTGGCAGCCCTGGGCGCCAGGTGGTTTCATGGCCTGCACGCAGCCCATGGAAGGCGGTCCAAAGTCGTTAAACAGCGGTCTGAAAGGGACAGCAGCTCCTGGCACTGAACCCGACGGCGACAGGACGCTTCCTGTAGGGACCGGGGTGCCCGGCCCAGGGGTGCTGGAGCCGGGGGTGCTGCTGGGGGCAGGCATGATGGATCTGTAGAACATCCTCAACTTCTGGGCACTGCGGAGCCAGCAGGCCGCTCCTCGGGGGTTGGCTGCCTGGCCGCTCAGCCGAGATCTGATTTGCAAGCTGGCTGCACACCCCGTACTAAATCTATGTTAAATTTTTTAACTGCCGTTTTTATTAATCTAAATACAGTTCAGATATTCTCGATGAAAATTTCACATTTGAGTTGAGACGTACTAAAATGTAAAATACACAATGGATTTCAAAGATTTCATAGGAAAAAAATGCAAACTATCTCTAGTAATTTTTACATTGATTACATGTTGCCACAGTATTTTGGATTTATTGAGTTAAAATATGCATTATTTTTTTAAAAAATCTATGCTACATTTTTGTTAAAAAAATTTAAATAAACTATGAAATTACTTCTTGGGATAGAAAAGGGGACATTATTAAATATTTACCTAAATTTTTTTCAAAAACGTATCTTTAACAAAAACATTATCAAACAAAACAAAAGTATTTTAATTTTGAATAGGTAAAATAAACTTATTCCTGCTGAAATTCAATCCTGGTATGATTTCTTTTTTACGCATTTGAGGACTCTGTTTATAACCCAGATAAAACATAAAGCTTATGAAACTCCTCTGAGAATGTCGAACACAAATTACTTGTATAGATATCAGGGTGCAGATGATGCTGAGGCCGGGCTGGCTGAAGAAGAGCAGGATGAAGATGCTGTACTGGCACAGGGGCTGGCCCCAGGTCACCCGCCCTTCATGTACGTGGCGATGGTCACCTGGCTCACCAGCAAAGTGAACAACAGGTCGTTGGTGGCCAGCCGCATACCAGTGTGTAGAAGGCGGTCTCCTTCTGCTCCTCGCGTGACTTGCACAGCAGCACGATGGCCACCAGGTTGCCCACCACCCCGAAAATGGACGGTCCAAGGCTGTCCAGCAGATTGGGCTCCAGGTGAGGGACACATTGACCTGGGAAGGGGTTAACATGACGGTGGCTGGTGGTGTGCAGCCCTGGAGTGTGAAGCTGAGTCTGGGGTGATGGAAGAGAGACAAAGCCTCCATGAGTGAAATGACCACCTGCAGGATGTCAGAGCCACGCCCAGGAAACGGGATGCTAACATGACAAGAGAGGATCTCAGTCCTACTCTCTGGATTGCAACCACTTACCAACTGCAGCCACCCAAATCTCCAGGCTCGCTCTGCTCCTGCCAGCGGCACACCATTGCTGATCTTAATATGTGTAAACTGAGCCTCACATTCCTCTTCCTCCCCCCCACACCCCCCCACACCTATCTCACTACTCTGACAAGAGCCATCTTCAGGGAAAGGTAACTCCCTAGTATTATTCCTGACAGATTCTGAGTTAATAAAATGCTCATGGAAACCCTGGAAGACAATTTGGAGAGTGTTCTCTTTCCTCCCTGGCTCCGCTGGCAATGCCCCATCTCCACGCCTTCTACCCAATGGCCCAAATCCCATGTCACGTGTAGCGGCCCCAGTGGTGGCCTCTGCACGACCCCCTATGGTCAGCCCTCAGCTGTCTTGGACCAGCCTCCAGTCTGCCTTCACCTCCTCCTGCTCAGCCTGGAAAGTGCCAGGGCTTTGGCTTCTGAGAGCCAGGTCTCAGTGGCTGCGATTTAGGGATCTGAGGTCAGAGTAGCCAGTTTTCAAAAACGTGGGAAACAAGAGGGCCAGCGGGATGGATCTGGAAAGAACAGTGCTGGGTTACTCGTTCAACTTTTTTCCTTCCTTCAAACATGAGTCCCAGCTTTGCTGTGCCCCCCGTGTAGGCTGTGGGAGGACAGCTTCCAGGTGTGCGCCGCACGCACGGGTGGCAGGAAGCCTGGGTTCCGGCTCTGGCCGCTGTCCGCCCCAGTCACTAGCAGTGTCAGCAGCTACTGATGTTGGCGGCTGCCGCTCACTGGCATTTATAAAGTACTCCACCCTTGGCTGGGTGCGGAGGCTCACGCCTGTAATCCCACCACTTTGGGAGGCCAAGGCGGGTGGATCACCTGAGGTCAGGAGTTGGAGACCAGCCTGGCCAATATGGCAAAACCCTGCCTCTACTAAAAATACTAGAATTAGCCGGGTGTGGTGGCGGGTGCTTGTAATCCCAGCTACTGGGGAGGTTTAGGCAGGAGACTCGCTTGAACCCGGGAGGTGAAGGTTACAGTGAGCCGAGATCAGGCCATTGCATTCCACCCTGGGCAAAATGAGCGACACTCTGCCTCAAATAAAGAAAACAAAACGAAACAACAAAAACCCCTGCTCCTCCACCCCCTAGCATCAGAATACAGCAGAACATTTAGGTACCCACAGAACATAAACCAAGATGGTCTGTGTCCTGCATTTTAACAAACATTAGAGTTTTAAAAGAACTGAAATCATGTAGAATGTATCCTCCAGCCAAAATGGCATCCAATTCAAAATAAAAAAGTAAGATAACAGCAAAATCTTAAATACTTGAAAGATAAACAGCACACATTTTAGTTTTGTTGGTTTTTTTCTTTTTTACATTTTTATTTATTTTATTTTAAGTTCTGGGGTACATGTGCAGGATGTGCAGGTTTGTTACACAGGTAAATTTGTGCCATGGTGGTTTGCTATACATATCAACCCATTGCCTTGGCATTAAACCCAGCATGCATTAACTATTTTTCCTGATGCTCTCCCTCTCCCGCCCCCATCCAGGGGCCCCATTGTGTGTTGTTTCCTTCCCTGTGTCCATGTGTTCTCATTGTTCAGGTCCTACTTATAAGTGAGAACATTAGGTGTTTCGCTTTCTGTTTCTGCATTAGTTTCCTGAGGATAATGGCTTCCTGTTCCATCCATGTCCCTGCAAAGGACATGATCTCATTCTTTTTTTATGGCTGCATAGTATTCCATGTTGTATGTGTACCGCATTTTCTTCATCCAGTCTATCATTGATGGACATTTGGATTGATTCCCTGTCTTTGCTATTGTGAATACCGCTAAACAGCAAGCACACTCCTAAGGGAAAGGTCTCAAGGGAAACTATTAAATATATTAAACTGAATAAAAATACGACATATCACACTTGATTCAACACAGGTAAAGCCAGTGCTGGCAGGAAAATGTGTTTCACTAAATGTGTATGACGGAAAAGTAGAAATTTCTCAAATAAAATTTCAGCTATCACATCAAGAAAGTAGAAAATAGTAGCAAAATAAAACCAAAACAAATATAAGAAAGAAGCCCGAGCTCTGAGCGGCAGCCGTGGCCACCGGCAACAGCACCGCCACGAGTGTCTTGCGGGCTTTCCTCAGAGGAGCCTGTCAGCATCCTCCAGTTCCAGGCGCTCTAGCCCCTGTCCTGCTTCAAGAGGCTTTTTCCAACCAGAGGCCTCTCCTCCATAGCCTGAAGGCTCGGCCAATTCCCACGAAGTTTGCCGGGAACGCAAGGCTGTCACTGATATTCGTGGGACCAAGACTTGTGCGCAGGTTGCACACATTGGCCACTGTCTGTGCCACGTGCAATGACGCCGCCTGAGGCGCGCACACCTCACGCGCACCCGCGTAACGGCTTGGCTAGCCTGTAACGGCTAGGCCTGGCTCTGCGTTCCTGGCTTGGCTTGGCGTTCCTCGCTTGGCTCGGCGTTAATCGCTTTACCCGGTGTTTCTCGCTTGGATTGACGTTTCCTCCATCGCGTTCCTTTGCTGGGCTTGACCTTTTCGCTGCTGGGCTTGGCATTCCCTTGGCTGGGTTGGGTGTTTCCTTTGGGCGGGGCGGGGCGGGGGTTGGCCCTTCCTGGGGGGGGGGGGGGGGCGCGGGATCACCCCGGGTGGGCGTGGGCTTTCCCCGGCTGGGTGTGGGTTTTCCCGGGTGGGGTGGGCTGGGGTCCCCTGCTGGGGTTGGCAAGTTTTGGCTGGGATTGACCTTTCTCTTCAAACAGATTGGAAACCCAGAATTTCCTGCTAGTTGGTGAAACTGGTTGGTAGACGCGATGTGCTCGCCACTACCGGCCTCCCCTGGCTGTTCAAAGCAGATGGTGGCTGAGGTTTCTTCAATACCCGCTGCCTCCGCTGTGAAGAAGCCATTTGGTCTCAGGAGCAAGATGGGCAAGTGGTGCCACCACTGCTTCCCCTGCTGCAGGGCGAGCGGCAAGAGCAACGTGGGTGCTTCTGGAGACCAGGACGACTCCGCTATGAAGACACTTAGAAGCAAGATGGCCAAGTGGTGCTGCCACTGCTTCCCCTGCTGCAGGAGGAGCGGCAAGAGCAACGTGGGCACTTCTGGGGACCACCATGCCTCTGCTATGAAGACACTTAGGAGCAAGATGGCCAAGTGGTGCTGCCACTGCTTCCCCCGCTGCAAGAGGCGCGGGGAGAGCAACGTGGAAGCTTGGGAAGACTACGACGACAGCGCCTTCATGGAGCCCAGGTACCACGTCCCCAGCTGCAAGGGGCCCGGGGAGAGCAACGTGGAAGCTTGGGAAGACTACGACGACAGCGCCTTCATGGAGCCCAGGTACCACGTCCCCCGCTGCAAGGGGCGCGGGGAGAGCAACGTGGAAGCTTGGGAAGACTACGACGACAGCGCCTTCATGGAGCCCAGGTACCACGTCCCCCGCTGCAAGGGGCGCGGGGAGAGCAACGTGGAAGCTTGCGAAGACTACCACGACAGTGCCTTCATGGAGCCCAGGTACCACGTCCCCAGCTGCAAGGGGCGCGGGGAGAGCAACGTGGAAGCTTGGGAAGACTACGACGACAGCGCCTTCATGGAGCCCAGGTACCACGTCCCCAGCTGCAAGGGGCGCGGGGAGAGCAACGTGGAAGCTTGGGAAGACTACGACGACAGCGCCTTCATGGAGCCCAGGTACCACGTCCCCCGCTGCAAGGGGCGCGGGGAGAGCAACGTGGAAGCTTGCGAAGACTACCACGACAGTGCCTTCATGGAGCCCAGGTACCACGTCCCCAGCTGCAAGGGGCGCGGGGAGAGCAACGTGGAAGCTTGGGAAGACTACGACGACAGCGCCTTCATGGAGCCCAGGTACCACGTCCGTGGAGAAGATCTGGACAAGCTCCACAGAGCTGCCTGGTGGGGTAAAGTCCCCAGAAAGGATCTCATCGTCATGCTCAGGGACACTGACGTGAACAAGACGGACAAACAAAAGAGGTAACCGGGCCTGGGCTGGGAGGAGGCGGGACGTGGGGGGATGATGGGGGCATACCCTCCTGGAGGGATCCGGGTCCTGGCTTTCTGTTCCTCCGCAGGCCCCACACCACCCTGGGTGTGGAAACCTCAGAGAGGTCAGGGCACAGGCCCTTTATGAACAACAACACAGAAACAAAACTTTAGCTGATTTCCTATCCGATTATAATTTCCCTTATAGAACACTAATAGACTGTATGAAAGTGACTTAACTCGCAAAATCAAGTCGATGCAGCAGATTATTTTTAATGTACACATTTTAAAACAATGTTCTATACATTATAGAAAGGTGTATATTGAGAACTAAGTCCCATAATATATCAACTTCTGGGCGAAATATTTTTCAAATAATATCCAATATGGATTTGATATCAATGTACCCTATGTAAATATGTCCTTTACTGAGGAACCTTACAAGGAAACTGAAATGGGAAGATGGTTTGTGTCCTTGAATAGGAAGATTCGTTTTTCTTAAGATGTGAGCTTTTTCTGTGTTTATCACTTTTACGTAAGCCAAATAAAAATAGCAAAGTTTTAGCATTTTTACATTGCACATCCTGTATTTTATTGCTGTAATAAATTAATTTTTTGTACCAGAATGGAAAAAGACTTGCTTTTCCAGATATCAAAATGTGAATGTGCTATTTCCACAAATTGTTTACTAACAACTGAAAAAATATCAATGAATAGAACAGAATAGGAAATCCAGAAATACCCAAATATATGTAAGAATTTAGCACTTGATAATGGTGATGTTTCATATTGATAAAGCAAGATTAATCATTAATAAATGAATTGCATGCTGTTTGGAGAAAACTAGCTAGATTTTTATGTCACAAAAGTAAGTTCCTAGAGTATAGATTAAAATTTTTAAATATACAAAAGGAGAAAAGTACCAGAAGAAAACACAAAAGCCTGTTTATATATGCAACTATTTATTTATTTATTTATTTTTCTGGGACAGAATCTCACTCTGTTGCCCAGGCTGGAGTTCAGTGGCGCAATATCAGCTCACTACAACCTCCGCCTCCCGAGTTCGAGCAATTCTCTGCCTCAGCCTTTTGAGTAGCTAGGATTACAGGTGCCCGCCACCACACCCGGCTAATTTTTTGTATTTTCAATAGAGGCAGGATTTCACCATCTTGGCCAGGTTGGTCTTGAACTCCTATCCTTGTGATCCACCCGCCTCAGCCTCCCTAAGTGCTGAGATTACAAGCCTGAGCCACTGAACCAAGCATATATATGCAGATATAATAAAATAAGCTCAATTTAAGATTGGGCAAGGTACTTTTTTGCATATCTACCAGTGACTTGTGCACATAGGAAAACGTAGTGTTCCTGGTAAGAGAAGGAATTTAAGTTAGAAGAGGAATGAAATACTGTTTTCTATTGAAGTTAGAAGAGGAATGAAAGGCCGGCCGCGGTGGCTCATGCCTGTAATCCCAGCACTTTGGGAGGCCAAGGCAGGTGGATTACGAGGTCAAGAATTTGAGACTAGCATGGCCAGCATGGTGAAACCCCGTCTCTACTAAAAAATACAAAAAATTAGCCAGGCATGGTGGCATGCACCTGTAATCCCAGCTACTCAGGAGGCTGAGGCAAGAGAATTGCTTGAACCAGGGAGGTGGAGGTTGCAGTGGACTGAGATTGCACCACTACACTCCAGCCTGGATGATGGAATGAGACTTCATCTCAAAAATAAATAAATTAATTAATAATAAAAATAAATAAATAAAGGAATGAAATACTGTCTTCTATCCACAAAGTTTGTGAGGGTGAAGAACAGTGGTACTTATGTAGTTGCTGAAAGTTTAGGCTGCTGCAACTTTTCTAACACACTTCGATGATAAGTACCACATGTTAAAAGTGTGTATGCCTTTTACCTATCAACTCTATTATACTGAAATATCTATATGAAATAGAGACATATGTTTTTCTTGGTATTGCTTAAAATAGCAGTGTATTGAGAAGAGCTCACATAACGATTTTATGAAAAAATTTCAGTGCATCCATAGGATGGAATAACATGTAACCATTGAAGGTGTCAGTAGATACAGAGATATGTTGATGTGCAAAGATGTACTTTGCTATATGAAGTGAGGAAAAAATCAGTTTGTTAATACACCTACACAAACAGAATCTGCTCTTGTGTTACCTGAAAACATGTAGAAAACATAATCAAACTTATTTCTGGGGATTTGTAAGTGAAGTTCTTCCCTTTCTCTTATCTGTGATTTCTGCAATGAATATCTGAAAAGTTTTAGTTAAATTTCACTAGTAATGAAATAATCCTTGGGAAGAGAAGGAATGTGCTACTTGCATAGATACAAATAATTTCTCACATTTTGTTATTTATTTTTATTCCTGTGGATAACTATCTTCTGTGAACTTTTACCCTCTTGAGAAGTAGAGGGTTTCTGTTTACCTGTTCCTGTAGATTTTATTGTATATACATTTTATTATAAAATTATCTTTTCATTATATATATAAACATGTGTAAAAGGTATGAATTAATTATTTTATTTTAGTTATATATTTATGAAAACTAAAATAGCAAATATAAATGACCATTACTATTGTAAATGTATTGCTCTACTCAACAGGAGCATTCTTTAAAAATATTGAACTCCCAAGCTGTGTTTATGCATTCTTTCAATCCGTTTAGTCATCAAACATAAGCCAGACACCTATTATGTGGAAGGCATATTCTACCATCTCTCAGGATCCTTCCATCTTTGAAAACTTCATATTTACCTGCTGGGCCTGAGCAAGTTGAGAGATTTAAAATTGGGGCATTAGGAGGTAATCTCAATTGAAACTTTTCTTCCTTCCTTTCAAACAAAAGCATTTCTGAAGGTAGACAATAGTAAAAGATAACCCTCAACTACCCTTCTGAAAATGTATAAGTCTTGGGTAAAGACTGTTTTAGTACTTTTAAGAACTAAAATGTGGCACACAAACAGCATGGAATACTATGCAGTCATAAAAGAAAGAATGAGAGCATGTCCTTTGCAGGGACATGGATGGTGTTGAAGGCCATTATCCTTAGCAAACTAATACAGGAATAGAAAACCAAGTACCGCACGGTCTCACTTATAGGTGAGAGCTAAATGATGAGAACGCACGGACATCTAGAGGAAAGCGACACACACTGGGGCCTATCAGAGGGTGAATGGTGGGAGGAGGGAAAGAAGCAGGAAATAGAACTAATGGGTACTGGGCTTAACACCTGGGTAGTGAAATAATTTGTACAACCAACCCCCTTGACACGTTTTTACCTATGTAACAAACCTGCACCTCCTGCACCTGTATCCCTGAAAGTAAACGTTGAAAAAAAGCTCCACAAATAGTTTCATAAATTCATTTTAAAAGGATAAGAATTATAACAGTCTTAAATCCTAATATGAATGATTGGAAATATCTAATGTACATACATTGTATAAATCTAAGTATTGATAAAAATGAGCCCATGCCATTCATTTGAATTTCAAGCTTTCTTTGGCTTAAAGTTTTTGAAAACCAAAGTAAGAAATAGATTATTTTAGAAATTTGTTTGTGTTTTCACCTCAGCCCTCTTATTCCATACTTCTTTTAAGAACTAAAATTTATCTAAATGCTAGTCATCTGACTGGAACCGCCCCAGACGTGTTATATTGTAACATATTCTACTTAATGTAAGGCACCAGGGATTGTATGATGCCCCATTATTGTATGTCTCAATAAGAGAATTATTTAAATGCTGCCAATTATAGTTATAGTAAATCATGAATTATAAGTGGTATTTCAGTGTGAGAAATGGTGAAACATAGAGACAATGATCATCTTAGAATCACTAAAATACATCGTTACCTATAATCTTTAAAACATACCTGAAAGTGTAGGTATAATTGTATCATCTCATTGAATTCAAATGTTGTCTTTAGTGGTATTAGTAAAAATTATAATATCTTACAATTACTGAGCTGTTATTTGTGTTAGGAACTATTCTATATCTTTCATGTAGAGTCTTATTTAAGCATTACTGTGGTTTCCTCTGAGAAATCGACTCTTTTCATTCCCATTTTATTGATGAGGAAATTGAGAGCCAAAATAGGTAAGCAACAGCTGGGAAGCATCAGAGCTTCAAGTAGGATTCCAGCCCACGTTGAATGCCATTCAAGGGCTCTGGTCTTCCTATTCAAATAGGCTGCTCTTTCATTCATACAGTGAGTCATGAGGTAATAAGTAGTGTGCTTTCTTCAAAGGGAAATTAAGTTTGTTTTGAAGGCAGAGTAATAGCAGGCTATTCTGTGTTTGCTATTGCATGAATCATTGATGTAGCTGTAGATAGTGCACTACAATTTCCTAAAAAGTCTTCTCACTCTCATAGGACTGCTCTACATCTGGCCTCTGCCAATGGGAATTCAGAAATAGTAAAACTCCTGATGGACAGACGATGTCAACTTGATGTCCTTGACAACAAAAAGAGGACAGCTCTGATCAAGGTATGCAGTAGTCAACTATATCAGCATGAGATGGCTTTGATTTCAATACATAGCATAAAAATGAGTTTTCTCATTTAAATGGAACTAGTTGGTGAAAGCTGTGGAATGTTACTTTTAATTCTCAGGACTTATAATTTATTTTTGGTCTAATACTGACAGGCTGTACAATGCCAAGAAGATGAATGTGCATTAATGTTGCTGGAACATGGCACTGATCCAAATATTCCAGATGAGTATGGAAATACTGCTCTACACTATGCTATCTACAATGAAGATAAATTAATGGCGAAAGCACTGCTCTTATACGGTGCTGATATTGAATCAAAAAACAAGGTATGGGTCTACCAATTTCATCTTCAAAATACTGAAATGCATTTATTTTAACGTTGACCTGGGTAAGGGCCAGTTTTCCATATTTGGGAGCTCAAGCATAACCTGAATGAAAATAGTTTGAAATGAGTTAATTATCTAAGACTTTATTTTAAATATTGTTACTTTTAAAGAAGCATTCGAGGGTACAGTTTTTTTTTTTTTTAATGCTCTTGTGGTTTATGTTTTTTTTAAAAACACTGAATTTGTATAAGGTAATACTTTGTTTTTTTTTTCATGCCAGGTTTTTTTTCCCCTAATAAATGTAAAATGACAAAATTTGCCCTGGAAATAGGTTTTACGTTAAAACTCCAAGAAAACTCAAACACGGTTCAGTGAATAGTAATCCTGCCCCTTTGGCAAGTTCCAAAAAAAAAAAAAAGCAAAAAAAAAACAGTAATAGATATGAGGTGATGGATTTCTCAGTGACAAGTCTTTTTCTCAGTGACAAGTCTTAAGATATTTCTTATTGCACATGAGGCAGAAGCGGAAAGGGAAAAAGACAGCAATCAGAAATATCAAGGCCAATTTGGAAATTGGGTAACGGAGGGAAAGACCATGAAGAGGTTTTCTGTGTGTGTGTGTTGCTGTTGATCATTCATTTGTTTCCTTTGTATGGTGAGACAAGGTTCTTTTCAATTTTAGAGAATGACAGTTTTCAGTTTGGGAGAGGGAGTTAGTGGGTTGTAAACTGCTTAGAGATCAATTTCAGGAAGCCTCTGAGGATCCAGATAGGCAGTAAATAGGTGGTAATGTAGTGGGAAACACTTGAGCAGAGGGAACGACAAGTAATTAACTGACTTAGTGTCCTATTCTGGTAAAAATGGCCAATTGGAGTCTCAACTCTGCTTTCAACTCTAGAATATCTTGATGGGAAGGTGGGTGATAAGGGGCTTATAAGGAGTAAGATCAGGTTGGATTTTGAGTTTACTAGACCTTGTTCTACTCTTACCAGGGAAAATTATGTGATGTTTTCAGCAAATGAGTCTCTCTCCTACTCTTTCCTCTTTTTGGCCAAATCCTCAAATGATAAAGGGAATTGGTTATGTGGATGAGCGCTGAGACTGAAGTAATCATCTATTGTACTAGCTTCCAGCTAGAGTTGTGCATTCCAGTTACCTCAGGAAAATTTTCAAATAATCCACAAGTCTAGGCTTTCCCCTGAAGGTTTTGATAGAGTAAGTCTAATATGTACATTTAAAAATGTTTCCTTGAAGCCAGGCGTGGTGTTGCAGGGCTGTAGTCCCAGCTGCTGGGGAGTCTGAGGTGGGAGGATTGCTTGAGCTCAGGAGTTCGAGTCTAGCCTGGTCAACATAATGAGACCCTGTCTCTAACAACAACAACAACAACAACAAATTTCTCAAAATCTGGATACACTTCTGCTTAAGAACCATGAATACATAAGTGTGATATGTAAATTCTTATGTCTCAGAAACTTAAGATATTTCCAGAAGAGTTGGAGTTGCATATGTGCTAATTCCTTTAAATCTTTCCTTTCCAATAACATTAATCTAACTTTTTTTTTGGTTTGTTTTTGAGATGGGGTCTCAATCTGTACCCCAGGCTGTAGTGCAGTGGTGTGATCACAGATTACCACAGCCTTGACCTCCCCAAGCTCAGGTGGTTCTCCAATCTCAGTGGTTTTTTTTGTTTTTGTTTTTTGTTTTTTTGTTTTTTAGTAGAGATGAGGTTAATGCCATGTTTTTCAGGCTGACCTTGAACTCCTGGGCTCAAGTGAATCACCCACCTCAGCCTCCCAAAATGCTAGGATTACAGGTGTGAGCCACCATTCCTGGCCAAGCCTGACTTTTATATGTGGATGAGACATTAAAATGAATATTATTGGCACTATCAGCTTACGGAATAATACCTTTTCCTTTATACCTTCTGTTATTCCCTGCCATTCAGAACGTCTTTAGAAATTTGCAGTGAGTAGTCTTTCGTTAAGTAGAGAATGGCCCTCTCAGGATTTTGTGTCTCTTTGTTCACTTATTCAAGTGCTTAGGTCAGTAAGTCATTGTTAAGAGCAGAGTTTTCTCAGTTAGAATTGTAGCAAATTCTAAACCTTTTTTTAAATCAATTGAAGCTGTATTGTGGACTATCCATTATGTCTCTTATGTTTGCAGAGCTTTGACATAATCAAGATGGCAGGTTTAAACACTAAAAACCATGGAGTTATTAAGAATACAGACGGGAATTCTGTTAGTTTCAGTAATCCTATGAACTGATGATTTAGTTAACAATCTGGAAAAAGTAAATACAAATAGATTTTAAATGAATGAATGGAAAAATTCTTCAAATGGGCAGTAGGAGTATTAATAGCAATTTTTATTGCACATTGGAGCTTGAACTTTTGGTAAAACGTGAAACTAAAGAAATATTTTACATTCAAATTCTTGCTTTATACACAAGAATTTTGTCTTAGGGTTGGATAATATAGAGATAAAAGATACATCCCCTGCCCTCAAGAAGCTCTTTGTTTAAATGGAAAAAAAATCATCATCCAAAAGTGCCATGCCAAATGCTGGGTTAGAAGCAAAGAGTCTTAGAAGCAGTAAATGTTGAAAATGAGTTTTTGAGATGATCAGAGTTGATGTGGTCAGGCAGCGAAGGGGTGTTTCCAAGGGAAGCAGCAGCATGTGGGAAAGCACAGAAGAGTAAGATGGAAGCAGCTACATTTGATTTACTTTCTATGAGTGTAAGTCCACGGGATCTTATATAAAGTTTCCAGTTCAGCTGAGAAATAGGTAATTTTTTGAATTACATATTGTTTTTGTTTTATATTGTTTTACAGCATGGCCTCACACCACTTTTGCTTGGTGTACATGGACAAAAACAGCAAGTGGTGAAATTTTTAATCAAGAAAAAAGCTAATTTAAGTGCACGTGACAGATGTGGAAGGTATAGTTATTTCTTTTAATCTGTGTGTTGTTCGAGATTGATAGCAGTCACTCAAGTCATAAATAATAAATTAGTAAGATTAAATTATACTTATTGGGACATAGTGATGAGTATCAACACAAATCAGTTAAGTAGAAAAACAATTATTTGGACTGGGCAACATGAAGAACAGTTTTAGTAGGATTCATCTTCTCTTATTGTATTGACTGATGTTATTTGTTGTATGATGTTTTTGGTTAGATGAGATTATGTTAGTTAAAGGGATTTCATGTTAATTTTATGAAATGTGAACTTTAGCTTTTAGTTTACTTTATGACCCAGTATTGAATGTCTTAACCTTTTCTAGTAGTTTTTAACCTCTGTGTCTTATATGCTTTTCTGCTAAATAGGCTGCATGAAACATAAGTAGGAGTTGAAAATCCTTTTTTCTATTCAATGACTCTGCTTTAAGTTGCCTTGTTTGAAGAATATTAATGTTAGCTTATCTCTACTTGACAATTAATTGCTATTCCCACATACGGTGGGTCCAACAGCTTTTCCTTTTTTATTTCCAGTGTATTTTGATGGTTTTATTTTTAATTGGTATGGAGAGAGGGAGTGAAGATAGTTTTAAGTGGATACACTTTTCCTTTTATGAAGGCAAGCCGTAGGTGGGTGATAAAGAGAAAAGAGCTAGGCTTTGAATTCACACAAGACTGGGTTTAATCCCTAGCTTTCTTACTTGGTAAGTGTGTGACCTTGGGAATCTTATTTACCACCAAATGTGTTGTCATATATGAAAAGTAGGAGAATATATCCTTCAAATTAATTGTGCATAAGTAAGGAAGATATATATGGCATTTAATTCAGTGCCTAGCACATGCTTATTGGCATCATTAACTGAAACTCCTATGACTATTCTTACCATTATTATTAATATTACTGCTTTCAGCAAGCAGAGAGGTCTTACTTATCTTACCCTCTAGCTGATTTTCTATTACAGCATATCAATCTAGGGAAGCTGTAAGGAAATTTTCACTTATAACCTTGTCCACTTCAGATAAGTGGCCCTAGCATTGTTTTTTGCCCATTGAAAGACTTTAAATTAATGTCTTCTACTTTCCAATACCTCACCGAGATAAGAGGTTTCCTTGTTGTCCCTTCTTTTAAACCTTGTTGGTATTTTACAAAGATGAACACTTAAGCACCCAAGTGCTTGTGTGTTTTAGTGCATGTAAATCTTTAATTCTGTATGGACAGGTAAGATGTTAAGTTGATAAAGTATATCAAATTAGCTTTTAAAATAAGTTTATTACAGTTCCTAAGGGAGAAATTATCTCTGTCATTTTAGAAATGCTCTGATACTTGCTGTATGTTGTGGATCAGCAAGTATAGTCAGCCTTCTACTCGAGCAAAATATTGATGTCTCTTCTAAAGATCTATCTGGACAGACAGCCAGAGACTGTGCTGTTTCTAGTCATCATAATGTGTAAGTGTTTACATTAAAAGGCGAATTAATGCTAAATTGAGGTTTAAAATAATTATAACAATAGCATCTTACATATCAGGTGAGATGTCATAGTGCGGTTCACCTAGTTTTAGAGTGGCAGTCAGTTAGTCCCCTGCATCAGCAAGAAATAAAAAAAAAAGCAAGATGATTTAGAAGTACCAATGGATACAGGATTCTTTATCTCAGGACTTTTAAGACCTTGATACTTAGAGATCCCAACATTGTTCATTTCATCCAAGTATAACACCTATGGATGGGATTAAAAAACAGTGTCATATCTTTCATTTTTCTGATTAGTTATTTGAGTCTTGAAATGTCCAGCTTAACAGAAAACCTTGTACTGTCTTCTGGTGACTATTTCCTACATACTCCTTGAATTTTTCAATAACTGAAGAGATTCACTAAATCCAAGGAAGACAGTCCCTTTTATCAAGTCAGAAGGAGGAGAATAAAAAGGACATTCCAGTCATTCTGATGTTTCCCTTGTTTCTGTTGCTGCGTTGTTGCCACTCAAACTGGTCCTGTTGCCTGGTAATGGTTGACCTTTGACACCAAGATGCCCTTACTGATTCAGATCCCTCAAGTCTTTAAGTTCCCATATCTATGCTTCTGTGCTCAGCCATTGTTCCCAAAGCACCAGCACCCTGCTCTGGCAGCTGGGCATCCTGACTTGATCTGCAGACAAAGTGAGCAAAATGACACTTGCCCCCATATTCAGAACCTAATGTGGAAACCACATCTTAGCCAAGAATTAGCTGAGACCTTCATGGTACAAAATCCTTTGAGGCCGTTGTTGGTCTTTTCTCTGGCAGATATTAATTGGGCTTGTTCTAAAGGGTCAGAGGGGTTCAAATAATGTGACAGAAAGAGATCAGTGTTTGTTTCTTCTTCTTTGCTATCAGATCTGTACTGTGAGGCACCTTTATATTCTCTATAGAACCTTAGGCAGTAGAAAG